>NC_081842.1:176114645-177314645 GCF_963259705.1 Myotis daubentonii
ACTGAGATTTAAAGATTTATTTCCTCATGCCTTTTCTCTTAAGAAATTTTGTAAGATTACGTTGAGTTTTTCTTTCAGTTCCCAATATTTATTTTTGTTGTGGTTTTTCTATATAGAGGAACCTTTAAACTTTTCTCATTTTCAGGTGAAGATTTGATTTTTTTAAGTGTTAATTTTATATTCTTGATATAAAGAGTTTGTATTATATGTAATGATTTATTGGGAAATGGAAAAGTTTGTTAATAATTATAAGACTTCCCAGGTATAAATGATCTTACCTTCTTTTCTAGGTTTGTTAAAGTTTTGCACTGTAGGATTTTGTGGAATTGGGAGCCTAATTGACTTCATTCTTATTTCAATGCAGGTAAGTTATTTTTTTTGTTTTTATTTTTAAATACATTTTTATTGACTTCAGAGAGAGGAAGGGAAAGGGAGCGAGAGAGAAACATCAATGATGAGAGAGAATCATTGATAGGCTTCCTTCTGCACGCCCCCTACTGGGAATCAAGCCCCCAACCCAGCATGTGCCCTGACTGGGAATCAAGCAGTGACCTGGTTCATAGGTTGACACTCAACCACTGAGCCTCATCAGCCAAGTCGTAAGTTAGTTTTTATCTAGGAGATGAACTATTTTTACATTCAAATTTGATGCCTGTGATCTTCTGATATATTTTAAATATACTAGGTAGCGGTTAAGAATGCTTTTTCAATTTTTCTTCAGATGCTATATCCAAGGGATCACGGCCATGTTTCCAAGTAGCATTTTCCAATTTGTGCTCTTCCAATTAGTAGTTCTAAAAGATATAACTTCATAAAAAAAGGATTCTATGATCAAATATGATTTGTAAATGTGAGTTAAAATGATTTAAAGAGATTTTTTTTTTACTGGATAACTTCTCAGAATCTTTTATAGTGTGTATTATGAATCTCTAAGAAGGATTGGGCTTATTTCTCAAACTTATTGTTTCTTTTTCTGATAGTCACAGACACATGATCAATTTATATACTAGGATACTGATGGGATTTGATATTTACATATGGACACCTGGAGGCAGAAACAAGATTTTCTTTTGCATTGGACAAGCACTCAATATTAGTATTTTTTAGTTGCAAATTATAGAAACCGAAATCTATCTATCTTAAGACAAAAAGAGAAAAGGAATGTTTGGGTTCTCTGTAGATAATTGAAGAGTGGGGCTGGTCTCCGGTAAGATCAAATCAATATAATAAAATGATGTATCAGGACTCTCCTGATATTCATCTCTGTTTCTCTGTGTCTGCCTCATTTTTTGCTACTACAGTGCTATGGAGACAGGCATAATTTGTGAAATGCTATCCCTAGGCATTTAAAAGTGCCACCAGATGTTTTCTATTAAATTATACTGAACTGGTTGTGGTTAACTCATGAGGATTCTTAAATTAGAGAAAGATGAATTTATAACAAATGTCACAAAACAGCATTTCAGCAAGCATTTATGGAGCACCTAATATCTTCAACAAGTGTGTCAGTATGTATTTTGATCATCATTAGTTTTGTATTCTTTCTCATACAGTGTTTCCACTCCTCAGTTCAGTCTGCTTGATGCTATCCTTATGCTTTAAAAGAAAGTCAAAGTCTAGGAGGTTTTGGTAGCATACTGTGAGGAGGGTACCATACTGTGAGGAGGAGGCAACATATGGACCAATAAGGTACCAGAATTTAAATAAGGAAAATATTTGGTTTTAAAGTTGGAATTTTCCTGTCTTTATTCATAAACATGCTTAACCAAATATCCTGCCTTCTCTGATTGTGGGACAGGCAAGCAGACATGAAGAGGCTAAGGTACTTGGCACATATGCTTTGAGATGGTTTCTCACTTTAATTGAGGATCCAAGGAACTTAATGTATTATTGGGATTCTTTCAGATATACAGAATTCAGTGTCAACCATTTAGTTAATATTTTCACACTGGGTTCTTTCTTTGGTGATATCATTACATTATAGCTTTCTTGCACGGATGGGGTCTAGCTGGCCCACGATCGGGCCAATCAAGCCAGCTGTGGGGCGGGGACCTGGGAGATTGGCCAGCCACCCTGCCCCCAATTGGGGTGGGGGGCCACTGGGGACGGGGCCAGCTGGGAGGAGGGGTCCTGGGGTGGTCAACCCTGCCTCCTGGTCAAACTCTGGTTAATTCCCAGTTGAGGGGGCAATTTGCATATTACCCTTTTATTATATAGGATATCAAATTAGAGAGCTTACTTGATTTAGCTACTGCTTTCTGGTACATGTATGCCTAAACTTTTCAGAACAAATATTTTCTTGAAGATCTGGCATTGAGACTATTACATTAAAAAATTACTGAGGTAGATTTAGAATGTTTGAAATTCTGCAATAAATATTCCTAAATAAGACATTTCAATAGGTACAGCCACTTTAGATTGCTTTTAGATTGGAGGAAAAATAAATCAGTTTTCAAATGCAGCCAAATAAGACCTGTAGCCTTATTTTAAATGTCATTTGATATACTTAACATGTGATGTTGACTATATTAAAAAAATTTTTTTTCAGCAAATCAAATAAGATTTTACTATAAAAATCAGAAACTGTTTCAAATATATTTTTTTCTAACTTCTCATGATCTTTTTGTTTACTCTTCTTTTCTTCTTTTTTTTCTCTATCCCTGATTTTTTTCCCATTAAATATTATTCCCTAGTGAATTGCAGTGTTTTTCTATTGGGCTGTGATCCCAGAAACATATTGTGCATGAATTCAAGACCTATAAAAACATACTTTGCTTCACAGTGTCTATAACACAAATCCAGAAAAATCCTCTTAAAAAAATAGCTCTAGTTATTTCATCTTTGAACCAAAGAGTACAATCACACATTACTAAAGTAAGCTTTACATATTGCTATATATACTGAAAATATTTCCATGAGTTTATCTACTTGTTAATAAACTTGAAAGTTTCTTTCTTTTTGTTGTTGTTGTTATTCTTAAAAATATGCAAGTGGCCCTATGTGAATGAATGGCATGAAACAATACATAGAATTAATTCAGTTATTTTGTGCATTCAACCAAAAAACTAAATCAGTGGTACATGTGTAGACTACTGTCTTTCAGTTATAGGTAACTATTGTGTATAACTACAATATAATTATTCATAAGGCATTTCCAAAGATTTTAAAACACTCATTCTTTTGTGTTTGTATATGTTTGTGTAATCATGAAGGATTAGACAATTTAAGGTTTTTTAATCAGAAAAAATAGCATATTTGGATTCCATTTAAACCTCTTTTTTCACACAATCTGGACATTTTAAATTACACCCAATCCTAGGATATGTACTCTGTCAAACAAAAAGAAAAGAACGTTTCTTCTGTTAAGTGGAGACAAGACAGCCACAAATCAGAAAGATGAAGAAGGGTAGTTTTAATATAGAAAGTTGTTAGAAGAAAGTATGTTGGGTTCTTTGTGACAATTTTTAAAAATTCTATACATTATGGAAGAAATCACTTTCATTTTCATTCCTATTGACATTACAGAGTAGATTTCCTTAAAGGACTAATAACTACATAAGCAGAAATTCAGAAAAGCTGCATAATCTCCAAGATATTTATGAATTTTACAAGTAAATTTATAAAGTATCTCATTAGTGTGGCATTTAATATATGTAACTCATTTTTTTTTAAAATATATTTTATTGAATTTTTACAGAGAGGAAGGGATAGAGATAGAGAGTTAGAAACATCGATGAGAGAGAAACATCGATCAGCCGCCTCCTGCACATCTCCCACTGGGGATGTGCCTGCAACCAAGGTACATGCCCTTGACCGGAATCGAACCTGGGACCTTCCAGTCCACAGGCCGATGCTCTATCCACTGAGCCAAACCGGTTTCGGCTATGTAACTCATTTTAGCATTGGATTATATATTGCTTTTATATTATTTCTTAACTTTTACACCAGATCTGAACTTTCACGCATAAACTTCTTGAAGAAAAAAAAAAAAAAAAGACTTATTAATCCTGTATAGCACTTGTAGTTTGCTAAACATAGAGTATGCCCTCAAAAACTTTTGCTGATTTGAACTGTATGCATTACCTTGTGAAAGTGTGGCTTTGTTCCAGTTACAGAGAAGATGAGAAGCTAAAAATGGTAGTTTTAAAAAAGTGATTGCTTTTTTTTTTTTTTAGGGCCTTAAAGCTCTAAGTTTTATACGGTCACTTGAGAGGTAATGAATGCAAATAAAAGTTGGCATGATAAATTGTAAATATTAGGTTTTATGCCATCAATGAAAATGAGTTTAATGAGCACAATTAGCTATAATAAATTGAGATCCTTGCCCTAAAGGAACTTATGATCTAACTATCCCAAGAGTGTGGTCTGATGATAAGATTTCACTTATTATTCGACATAAAATATTTCCTTGACAACTGCAGGTTTAAAATAAAAAAGTTAACCCGGCTATCTTAAGTACTTTGAATTTTACTAAAAATTTTAAAAGCCTTTTCAGTTCAGAGCATAAATAAAGTTAGGGTTAGAGTTCACTTCTGTGTAAGCCAATTTTGTCCTGTGAAATAACATGCTATTGATCAAAAGAATGACTAAACATGTAATCACCCTAAATCTATTACCAGCATGGGAAAAGTTGGTCAAAGTCCTTGATAGTTCACTAGATGTAGGACAGCAATATATACAAACCAGTAGACATTTTGTAGATAGCAAGTCTTCCAAATAGCTCAGTGTATTATTTATTTAACCCTGGTGTGATTAATTGGGGAAATAAACTGGAAAACTGAGGAGACTGATCATTTGTGTCATGTGACCTTAATTAGGTAGCTCTCAGTTCACTTATGCTATGGGCAGATTTTTACTTTGTGAATGAAAGGAATGTTCATACACAAAGAATATCTTAAACTGGTTCTGAGACTAATCCCAATGCTCTGTTTTCCTCAGGAGATATAATGGGAAATATTATTCACTTCTTGAGAAGTGATGTTTGTGTTGGTCATTAAGGATTAATGCTAACCAGTCTTTAAATCAAATGATTATCTGGGTGGGCCCTAAATTCAATTCAAGTGTCTTTAAAGGAAGTAGAGGAGGAAAAGACACAGACACAGAAAAGAAGGTAGTGTGAAGACAGAGGCAGAAATTGGAGTGATGTGGCCACAAACCACAGAATGCCAAGGAGTGCTGATTGCTACCAGAAGCTAGAAGAAGCTTACCATGGATTCTCCCCTACAGTGTCTAGGACACACGGTTGTGCCGATACCTTAATTTTAGACTTATGGCCTCCAGAACTGTGAGAGAGTAAATTTATATTGTTTTAATCCACTAAGTTTGTGATAATTTGTTATAGTAGCTGCAGTAAACTAATATAGAGAGGGAAAGAAGTTGCTTTGCTTTGGTTTTAGGGCTTCTCATACCAGGGACATTAACATCCATTGTACAAACTAATTTCCCATCGGCCGAACCCCAGCAGCAAGCTAACCTACCATAGGGAGCGTCTGCCCCCTGGTGGTCAGTGCGTGTCATAGCAACTGGTCAAATGGCTGAATGAAACAGTTGGACACTTAGCATATTAGGCTTCTATTATATAGGATACCAAGAATCTGGAGATAAAGGTAGTTCTAAGATTTGCTAATTTAGACCTGAAGGACTAAATTTATTATGAAGGACATAATAAAGGACCCAGATCTTTCCTTCCTTATTCCTCTTCCTCTCTTCCTCCTTCCATTCATTCCCTCCTTCTCTTCTCTCTTTCCTTCCTCTTTCTCTTTGCCATCTTCAGGTCTTTTGGTTATCCCTTTCTTACATAGTTATCGTCAGAGGCATCACTTTTTTACATAGTTACCTTCCTCTCACACATGTCTTCTTAAGGGCAAATAAGCCCCCACAGAACTCATCTCACAGGCGATTCCATTATAGGCCCAGGCTGAACCAGTCTCTGGAGGGAGGATTGGAATGACCATGATAGAACTAGGTGCTGAGGAACTAGAGTCTTGGAGTTTGAGGGAAAGAAATCTGTAATAGTTTGCTAAACTAGAGACAAAATTGGATCATGCATTTGCAGATAATAAAACTAAACTCTGAGGGTATCTTTTCTACAGGACGGGGGAAACAAAACAAAAACGACCCTATCATTTTTCTACATGTTAACTGCTAACTTGACAAGATTATAAAGCATCTGGGCCCTAATCGGTTTTCAAGTAAATAGTTTTATTTCTTGAGAGAGCCACGTGAGCCTCAGATGAGCTTATAAGAAATGCATGCTACTAAAGGGTCACCCTGTCATATATTGTCCTTATTTCCAACTTCTGAATACTTTCTTTTTCAACAGAAGTGAGATTGTCAAAGAAGATGGCATAGGAAGAAAATGATAATAGGACAGTAGGCCCAGTTCTAATCTATGCACATATTCCAAATTAGACAATGTTTTACCATTTGATTTGGTAAAATATATCTACTGCCTTTTTTGTTTCCCTTATACAATCTCAAAACATGTTGTTACTTCTAGTCACCCGTTTTTCTCTTTCTTGTGTTAATTCTTAGAGTGGTTTTCTCTGTGAGTTTGGCCACTAAAAAAGTTTTAAGTTTTACTTAAATTCATTAGTAACATTCATAAATGGGAAGCCAAATCAATTTAAACTTTACAAAGTAAGTCAAAGTGCGTTACAGTACCCAGCCTGGTATCTAGCACATAAGTGCTTGTGTTCTTTGAATATTGACATTCATCTTTCACTGTTGGCGGAGATTGTATCCTCTGCTGTTGTGTGTATAACACCTAGCACAGTATCTGTAATATTATAGGAATTAAGTGTTTGTTGAATAGTTTTTAGAACCAAATTCATTTTAAAAACAAAGAATTTTCTACGGCAGTGTTAATTAAACTCCAGTTGTTTAACCCCTAAAAGAATTTTTAAAAAATTCCTACCCTTTGTACGTTTTTAAGTTGACATTTAAGTTTTTCATCATAAATTTAAATAGTTGCAAAGGGTGTAATTTCTGGTTTATAAATATTGATATATTTAAATAAAACTTACAGTAACTAAAAAATTTACCTAATAGAATATAAATACCACAGAATTTAAAATATCAGGACCGGGAAAGCATCTTACTCATTAAAATGAAAAGATTTGCATTGTGATTACTAATGATATACAATTGATCAAAACAGCATAAAGGTTACAAATTTTAGCAAATAATTTTAAGCAAAAAAAAAGTAAAGTGATATTAGGAATGCATCCCTTTGAACAAGAAATGGAAGAGCATATTTTTAGTCTCTTAATTAACGGAGATTTCCCCAAGTCCAGTATTTTGAATTATCTCTTTGTTAGGCACATCAGAGGTCTTTATACCTCAAGGCAATGTGTCATCATAAGACTCTGGATATGCTTTGATGGGAGGTGTCTTTACTGTTGTCAAGTTGGAGAAAGAGCCACAGTGAAAAGGAAGTGGGGAAGGGTACTAGCCTGATGCCTCCACCATAGCATCAGGGATATCATTTTTACCAAGAGTACATAATCGAATTAAGAATCTCAAAACTGATTCCCTTAGAACTATCTGGGCTCACATACACCTTGGTTAATCTTTGTAATCCCTAAGGCTACATTTTTGTTGTTGTTAATCCTCACTAAGAATATTTTTCCATTGACTTTTAGAGAGAGTGGAAGGGAGGAGAGAGAGAGAAACAAAAATGTGAGAGAGACACATCCATTGGTTGCCTCCCACATGTGCCCCTACCAGGGCTGAGGATCAGCCTGCAACTGAGGTACATGCTCTTGACCGGAATCGAAGCTGGGACCCTTCAGTCCGAGGGCCAATGCTCTGTCCACTGAGCCAAACTGGCTAGGTCCCTAAAGCTACATTTTGAAGGTTGCTGCTTTGAAGGATCATTTGTAGAGATCATGTTAATTGTATTCCCAAAAATGTGATTAAGAGAACAAGATGATTGTAATGAGCATGTGGATTTTTCTTTTTTCTTTCTATCCTCTTCCTTTTCCATTCCATGTGGTTCTGGCAGGACTGTCACACTGCCTTTTCTCCCACAGGAAGTCTGGCCTTGCCAATCGTATTAATCTTATTCTCTTGGGTACAATAATTTGTCCAGCAATAGGCATATATACCAAGCAGGTCACAGTTCTTCCCTGGAATTGGTATATAAACATCTGTTGGGGTCTGCTGAGCTGTGAAAAAGTGAATCTGGAGCTGTTGGGAGAATGAAGGCAAGCAGAGCTATGCAAAGAGGCAGGGAGGCCAAACCAGAGTCCTCATGGGCATGGAATTTCAGCCCTCGAGGCCTTGGTTCCTGCAGCTCATTTGACCCTGTGAACTTACCTCGTATCTTCTTTAGCTATGAGATACTAAATTACTTATTTTTGCTTGAGTTAGTTTGAGTTACATTATTGGTACTACTGAATAATTTCATTAGCAACTATAAAAATAAACTCAAAGTGTTGTGAAAATATCTTTGGTAAAATGATTAATTTTGAAATATTTTTTCTAGATTGTTGGACCTTCGGATGGAAGCAGTTATATTATAGATTATTATGGAACCAGACTTACAAGACTGAGTATTACTAATGAGACATTTAGAAAAACACAGCTGTATCCATAAATGTTTTTAAAAAGAAACAGTAAGTGATATATATATGTAATCTTCATTATAGTATATTATCTGTATGAATTATGAGAATTTGAGAGCCAGAGGAAATTGAAGAGACCATTTAGTGTTCAAATCTCTCCTTTTGCTTCTCAGGAAACACAGTCTGCTTGTACCTGAAATCTCTTATCCTTTGTAAAGGTCTGCTTGTACCTGAAATCTCTAATCCTTTGTAAAGCATTTTCATGTATACTCACTGCTCTTGCAGTTCTCAATTCAGACTCTCATTCTTTACAATGAATATGGTTAAAGGACAAAGTTCACAAGAAAAAGAATATCATCAAAACAAAAAGATATTCCATAGTATTATATGGTTATGATGAAAGCATGTGTTGTAGGTAGTTCAATGAAGATTATTTTTTCTGCTGTCTTTCTCTCATAGGCTCAATATGATCTTTTTAAAAATCAATTGATTGACTGATTGGTTGATTGATTTGAGAGAGAAACATCTATTTGTTCCACTTATTTATACATTTATTGATTGCTTCTTTAAAAAAGTATACATTTTTTAAAAATTAATTTCAGAGAGTAAGGGAGAGGGAGAGATAGAAACATCAATGATGAGAAAGAATCATCCATCACTGCCTCCTGCATGCCCCCCACTGGGGATTGAACCACGACTTCCTGGTTCATAGGTTGACATGCAACCACTGAGCCACACCGGTGGTTGGTTGCTTCTTTTATGTGACCTGACTGGGGATTGACCTGCATGCAACATTGGCATATCAGGACGATGTTCTAATCAACTGAGCTACCTGGCCAGGGCCCATATGATCTTTAAACCTTTTTCTTTTCTTCTTCCCTAAACGTGAAAAGTTGATAGACCTCAACCCTGAACTACTATAAGTATTTACTCTAACCTAAAGTTTAGCTCTGCCCATGAAGATTGTTAATTGCTATCAGCTTTAAATAGGTAATACACTTTGAGAAGTCAGAGGTACCATTAGTTTTCCTGATTTAACACTGGTTCTCTCGGCTACTATAAGGTTTTTATTTCCGTGACTGTACATTAGTCTAGTCTAATAAGTAATCTTCCAGTAATGCTAGATTTTTCTCAGGAAAACAGTTTCCTGGTATAATCATTCTCTATAATGGAGAAGTCCTATGCAGCGTGGGGAGTGTGGATACGTCGTAGGTGACTGTTCATTTGGAACTGTCTGCAGCTTTCAGAGACAGGGCAGAGAGAGACAGGCTAGATGTTTTGGCCACATCATAGTCCTAAGGTTTTCAGTTGACTCTATCTCAGAGAGTGCTTCTATAAGCCAGGAAGGGAATCTTCACTTATTTTCTATGTTGTAGTGTATAAATAGGATATGAAGTATAATTTTGCCTTTAAGGTAGGTTTTTTTTTTTCTCAGTAAAATTATGGAATATGCTTTATAGATATTGTCATAAGTTTGAACAGTGATTGACCCTGTTTAGATCTGAGGAATTTATTCAACTGATTGTCAAAAAAGTTTTGAAATCTTTTTTTAAAATAAACTGTAAGAATTTTTTGGTTTAAAATTGAAATGAAAAAATTGAAATAAAATAAATAATTGAAATGAAGCTTAGAGATCCCATCTGCCTCTTCTGACCAGGGAACAAATTGAGACTAAGACAATCAGTGTAGTCGGTGTGAAACTGAATCTCACATCTAGAACTCTGTGAGTTCCACTGGTTGTTCTCCATGTCCCTTCCCACTCCAATCCAACCCCAACAACTATATAATTTTGTATTAAGCTTATTCATTTTGCAAATTATTATTCTTTATGAGAAGGGTTGAATAGTTTCACATAACCCATTTTCATACTGTAAATTGTATCCCATTTAAAAGTATGATATTGGCCCCGCCAATGTGGTTCAGTGGTTGAGTGTCAACCTATGAACCAGGAGGTCACGATTCAATTCCAAATCAGGGCACATGCCCAGGTTGCTGGCTCAATCCCCAGTAGTGGGCATGCAGGAAGTAGCCAATCAATGAATTTTTTGTCATCATTGATGTTTCTATCTCTCCCTCTCTCTTCCTCTCTGAAATCAATAAAAATATATTAGAAAAATAAAAGTATGTAGATTGTTCTTAAACCATAATGTGTAAAAATTAAGTAAATGTAATTTAAATTTCTTAATTGATTTTTAGAAAGAGAGAGAGGTGGAGATGGATTTGCTGTTCCACTTATTTATGCATTCATTGGTTGATTCTTGCATGTGCTCTGACCAGGGACTGAACCTGCAACCTTGGTATATTGGGACCTATATACCAACTGAGCTACAGGGCCAGGGCCTAAGCAAATGTAATTTAAAAAAGCAATTCCATTCTCTGTAGCCTATTATAGAGACATTTAATTGAGATTCCAGACTCAAATTTAAAATTTAAAACTCTAAAGGCCTGTTGAGAAGGCAGATCTCTGCATTGTCATTCATATAATCTCTCTATAATGTATACAATAGGGCTCCAAAAGTAAGGAAAAATGTCTTAGGTAAATGAAGCATTGCAATGTGCATCTACAGTAACCTCATTGGATTCTTAAAAAATGGTGTGCTTTAATGTATTTATTTTTTCTGTTTTAGGTTTCATGCCTGATTAATTTTAATAGTGAACTTCCAGTATGTGGATTTCCAGATTTTCTTTTTCCTTCTTCACATAACACTTTACAGATTCTTTGTAACTTTTTGTTGTTGATGATGCTTTTGTTTTGTTGTTTTAGTTGAAAGCATTTTATCCTGAGATTTATTTAATAGGACTTTCTTTGAGAGCTGTATGTATAATAATAGTCTTTCCTAGGCTACTGTCTCTATGAGATAGATAGCTTATTACCCGATATCCTGTAATGTCTTTTCCAAAGACAAGTTGCCACTTGTCATTTTTGCTTCTGAAAAATAAAAGTATGACTTACTCACATTTTTTAGTGCTTTAATTAAGAAACCTTAAATGTTGAAAGTAGCTGTCTTCTGCATTTTGATCCTTCAAAGTAGTTAATCCGTGGTGTGAACAAATACCATTTATATTGCCTGGGGTGCAGTCTAGTGTATGACAACCGCCTGGTTTTCTGTAGCTTTTCAGATCTGTCTTTGCCTTGGTATCCAAGGAGCTGAAGATCATCAGGGAGTCTGAAACCTTGAGGCAACATGGGAACTTCTGGCATTGGTTCAGGCCTCTGAAGTGTGAACTTTCTCCTTTTTGCTTGTGGGAGTGCTGCACTAGCTTTTGAAAGACCAGATGCTGACTCATCTAGCTCAGTGCAGTTACATTTGAAGTTGGATGGACAAGGTGGGAACACTGAACAGAAGATTAATGTTTCCCATCTGTTAGCACTGCCAGGCAGCTGCTGGACAAGCGCCTGAAGTGATGCACAGCGACTGAAGGAAGCAGCACCTGCATGTTAGCACTGGCTTTTCTTACTGTGTTTAAGAAGCTGGAAATACATGAAATGTTATGTCCCCATAATCCTGTTACGTGCTTTCTTTAGAAACAGGCAGAGCAATTTCAGAATTATTGAAGCCGGACTTCTCAAAAGTGAAACCAACATTTTTTTATCACCCCTTTTACTCAAAAGTATATTGTATAGTCCAGTTAGCTTCATAACATGTTAGTCATTCAGTAACAGATTCTCCAGTTGGTAGGATATTCAGTATTGATATATAAAGCAAATTTGGGTTACTCCTAATATATATCAGGAATGGTCTCTTATTCATTAATTAATGAAAATACTGGGTGTCTACCATTTAGGAGGCACTGTCCTAGATGCTATGATGCAGCAAGGAGCAAAACACAAGCATCTCTGCCCTTAAAGAGCTTATATTTCATTGGGATCCACTTCTTTATAGTGATAATATTTTGGCTACAGTTAAACTAGCTGGGAGAGCCTGTTTGCTAGTATTGCCTAGATTCTTTTGGTTGCAAACAGTACTTTGAAGTTCCTTCAGGATCACCTAAGCCCAGATTTGAAAAGTCCATTAAGTTTTCATAGCCATGTAAGTTCAATTATATAAGAAATACTTGCAGTCAAGTCTTGAAAAGTAATATCGATTCTTGTATAATTGTTACAGTTATTAACGTGGCCAGGTGAGAAGTCTGTTTTAAAGCAGGTTTCTCAAAATATTTAGTGAAGTAAGCCGTAGTACTCCGGGTCATTGATACAATCTAGAAATACAGTTTTTTCACAATACATTCTTAAAAGTTTAAACTTTATTTTCACTGTAATATCCTAAATTTACATGACAAGAGCACTTAGCCTGCAACCAAGGTACATGCCCTTGACCAGAATCAAACCCGGGACCCTTCAATCCACAGGCTGACGCTCCAACCATTGAGCAAACTGGCTAGAGCTATATATAATTCTTTAACTAGTTTTTTTTCAATTTTTTTTATGTGAATGAATTTAATGCATGTGAATACAGTTTGTTTGTTTTTACTTTAATGGAACACTATTGTTTTTGGCTATTAGTGTGTGAGAGTATAAATTATATGTGAAGGCCTCTGTATGAGATGTTTTATATAATAACCCTGCTTTTAAAACAGTGGCCAAGTATGAGATGGATTAGCTCAGTCTTTACTCCTAAACCCTCTAGGGTGGGATGGAATGGATTATTTCAATTCTATAGAAACAGTATTTCTATAGACCCATTTACAAATGCTAATACAATTTCCAGAAGTCCCTCTTTACCCAGGAAGAGTTCCTACTACACTGTAGTAAACGGAAGGACCACTTTCAGACTTCAGAGTCTGCTCTGTGCATGCCAGCTTTTGCTCCTCGGGCCACTGGGACTTTACAAAATGCTTGTTTGGGGTATGTTTTTGTTTTGTACAAAAAAATTCTGTGTCTTTTTTTCTTATTTAAACCTAGATGCTTAAGGCTAAGCATTATAAGACAGATAGGCAGTTAGGAAGCTAACATAGATATAATAGCAAGAAACTAGTAAGAAGGAAAATTAGTTCTTAAAAAGCACAAGTCTAAGATGTTCTCTTCCTCAAACACCTTCAATGTAGATACTCCCCAGGGTTCTGGCACCTTCCCTCTTCCTATCTCTCATTAAATCAGCATCCATTTTGCATTTTTTCTATGTACAAAATTCAAGCTTACTGAAGAAATTTTGGGAAAACACCAAAAAGTACAAAGGAAAACTCATTTCACAGCTCAACGGTAACATTAATATTTTTATGTGTGTCTTAGTACCTTTTTCATGCATGTATGTTCATTTTTCACAGAAATTACACATACCTACTGTTTCATAGCCTGTGTCTTCACATTGTAAAGATTTTTCTATTTCAATAAAGATTTTTTACAAAATCATTTTTAATGCCTGCAGAGTATTCCATGTCGGTATCATAATTTATTTATGTAATTCCTTATTGCTATTTAAGTAATTCCAATAAATAACATGCATGTCTGATTTTTTTCTCTAGAATTGTCCATTCTTAGTCAAAAGTGATCACATATTAAAGGTTTTGATACATACGTACAGTCTCAGTTAACCAAGATAACAGAGAAAGAATGAAGTCAAGTAGCCTAAACCCACGTTCAAACAAAACCTCAGTCAGCTCTCAAGTACCTTGTTCAGTGACCTGCAACTACCTCTTGCTCTGCAGTCAGGACACAGCTCTATCCTGCTGACTGCTGCTCCCAGGAGCTAGAGAAGGAGACTTGGCAAAAGGGTGCTGGTGCTGAGGACTGGAATGATAAGAAATCTGTTCGTTTGGCACAATAGCTGACCAAAGCACTTAATTGCCCTCCAGAAAGCTTTAAGAGAAGAGAGAAGAGTTTTAAGGAGTAAGTAGGAAGATCACATAATGGTCTTTTTTCTTCCTTGTGGCGAGGGAATTGGGTCAATTTGGAAAAAGAAAAGTTGCTAAGTATGAATGAATAAAAATTCTGAACAGCACTGAGTATCCAATTGAGCCCTAGAATAATGCACTTGTTAGGGTTAATCAGCATGGCAAGAGTTACTCATTCCTATATCTTCTTAACTAGAGCCCAGTATTTTAATTCTTAAGGTATCAATGCCTTCAAAGCTAGTCATTGTCTGATGGAGGAGGAATGTTACTTTCCTAGAAAATATTTTCAGGGAAATACGTAAGAAATATTAAGGAGAAGTTTTAAATCTTCAAGACTTTAGCTTATTAAGAATTTCTTTTATTGCCCCCCATGTGCAAGGTGTTTCACTAAACTCATATTTTTTTAAAAATATATTTTATTGATTTTTTACAGAGAGGAAGGGAGAGGGATAGAGAGTTAGAAACATCAATGAGAGAGAAACATCGATCAGCTGTCTCCTGAACACCCCCCACTGGGGATGTGCCCGCAACCAAGGTACATGCCCTTGACCGGAATCGAACCCAGGGCCCCTCAGTCCGCAGGCCGATGCTCTATCCACTGAGCCAAACCGGTCAGGCAAAACTCATATTCTTAAATTATTTAATCCTCACAACATTTCTATAGTCTCCCTGAAGAGTCATATCATTATCCCCACTTTACAGGTAAATAAATTTAGTCCCATATGATTGAATGGCTTACCTAAGGTCATGAAATAAGTGGTGAAGCTAGGATTTAACCCCAGGTCTAATTGCTATTTTGCCTCCAATATGATGGTTACAACCATTGAATTCTACACAATATACTACTAATCTTCTATAATAATAAAAGCATAATATGCTAATTAGACCAGATGTCCTTCTAGACCAGTGGTTCTCAACCTTCCTAATGCCGAAACCCTTTAATACATGTTGTGGTGACCCCCAACCATAAAATTATTTTCGTTGCTATTTCATAACTGTAATTTTGCTACTGTTATGAATCATAATGTAAATATCTGATATGCAGGCTATATTTTCATTGTTACAAATTGAACGTAATTAAAGCATAGTGATTAATCACAAAACAACCCACAGGTTGAGAACCGCTGTTCTAGATGAAGCCAGGGCTGCAGCCGCTGCGGCTGCAAGGGAGGGATCCAGGCAGCTGCCGAGGCTACAAAGGCCTACTCTTGCACGAATTTTGTGCATCGGGCATCTAGTGGTTGGATAATAAGAGACTTAATATGTTGTTTAGTGTTTTCAGTAAAGATGGAATTATCTGTCTATACTGAGTCTTTTTGCTTAACAGGTAGTTTGGTGCTTAAAAAATAAAAGTTTGTTTTTTAAAATTTAATTTTACATCATGCAAATGCTAAAATGTTTTATGAATATTAAATTGAGACTATGATAGAGCATGATTATTGTCAAAAACCCAAATATCTCTTTGCTGCCACCATCTCATCTGTCATTTGCAGCACTTTCTGGACCAAAAGTCTGATTGTGTTTGTGTGATAGCGGGAGAGATGTTAGGTTGCACCATGCTGTCACACTGCTTAGGCTTGCTGAGGTCAAATGAAGCTCGAGACATCTGCAGGTGGTGGGATTGTGGGTGATTTTTTTTATTATTAACATTTTTTTTTATGTTGAATTTATTCCCAGGCCATAAGTTCTTGTTTCTTCTGGGATGTCCTTTTCTTCTGTGCAACTTCCTCTTCTGGTTTAGGAACCATCTGCTCTTTCTCAGTAAGGACCATTGCATGTAGGGGTTAACCCACGCATGAGCTCTGTAAGTTCTGTGCTGCATCTTGGGAGCTTTGTTCACCTGGATGTGCTCGAGGACCAGATAATCTACATCTAAACCTTGAAATTCAGCATCCTTGCCATTTTTAATCCTGTGCAGCAAAAATTTAGCACTCTTTCCGGTCACTGGCCCACTGTTTGGCCTGGGCACACCTACCAACACACTCTTGGAACGCTGGAATGGCACCCATTGCTTCCGTAAAGTGACAGATACCCTTCAGATACTTGGTTGCTTTTCAGATATGCATACCCTTGAAGGCCTGGGCCATTTTACGAGTGTCCTTAAAGGGAACACAAAGATTTGAGCCTCTTGATCTGCATGATTTTGTGGGGTTTGCTGGGTCAAGTGAATAGCGAACCGTTTTCAGAGGTCACTCAGGCTGCTTATGAGAAGAGTGCACGTGATTTTTATTCGGTTAGTTTTTCTTTTGGCTTATGTGAATTTTGTTAATTTTCCCCACAATAGACACACATTATTTGCATGCAAGAATTTGAAACAATAGTATGGGTAAGTTAGAACAAAGAACTCAAGGAGATCATGTTCTCTTCTTCCCTACTCCCTCCTCATGATACACTTACTCTGATTTCTCACCTGATCCTGACATTTAAAAGAAAAAAGCAGATCCAACACAGGATATCAAAGCTTTGACATCAAGCAGCACATTCCGATGGAAAAGGCATAGACTGTGGAATGAGGCCTGAGTTTGTATCTTACTTTGTTACCTGTTTTTATTTTTTATTTTTTTAAATTGATTTCAGAGAGCAAGGGAGAGGGAGAGAGATAGAAACATCAAAGATGAGAGAGAATCATTGGTCAGCTGCTTTCTGCACATCCCACAATGGGGATCGAGCCCGTTACCTGGGCATGTGCCCTGACCTGGAATTGAACCATGACCTCCTGGTTCATAGGTCGACACACAATCACTGAGCCACGCCAGCTGGGCATGTGACTGAGCACATAACCATTCTGAGCCACTCTGTCTTTATATAAATAGGGATGATAATATCAATCAGGCAACATTGAAAAATTAAGATGACATACATAATTGTCACCATTTATTGGGCATATTTTAAAGGAATGGAATGATGGCGTTAGGCACTGGGGAAGTGCTTCTGGAATTTGGGTTATAGTGTGGTTATAATTTGAGTAAAATACCAGTAGACTCAAAAGTTCTTTTACAGAGGGATGGGGAGATGTATTCTCTGGACATTGTTCACCCACATTCTCTTATCTCCAGTATCATTTTCGTTAACTGTGGCTACTGTGTAATAAAGGCCAAAATTGTCTCTTTCCTGAAGGAAATCTTACCAGCATCTTCACTGCTTTCAGAGTCTCCTAATGTAAGGGGAGGCTGCTATGCTGCAGATTTTGTTTTTGTTGCTTTTAATTTATTTTTAAATGTATATTTATTGTTGAAAGTATTACACATGACCCCCACTTTTCCCCTCATTGACCCCCTCTATCTACTCCCACCCCCAGGCGTTTTTGTTGCTTTTTAATATAAGTTGTCTGGAGGTATTTATCTAATAAATTTAGAAATGTTGCTGTGAGGCAGCTGATCAGTCTACTTTCAGTCTAAATTAAGGCTAATTGCAGCAATCACTGTGCACACAACAGAATGTTGCTTTTAACCTGTCAGTGTTATCAGAATATGCCAAGCATGTGGAGATTAAAACTTGAAAAATGATTAGGGTTAGAGCTATCTGGATTGCTTATGCCAAAGGAAAACATTGTTTTACCAGAACACTTTAGAAAGTGTGCAGTGTTTGGAATTTTCAATCGTGAGCTAAATTTATACAGGGGTGGACAAACGTAGGTTCACAGTTGGTCCTATGGAAAAAGACATGCAGGTTATGATTATTAGTATAGTTTTATTCACTCAAAAGAATGTCACAATGCAACTGTAAACCTACTTTTGCCCACCCCCGAATTACCCCTCACCATCCTTTCGGTGCCTGAAACATAACAGTGCTCTAAAGATATTCCCAGTAGAAGGGGCTAACAGGAATGTGAATTAGCCTGATGACATGATGTAGGACATCTTTTTATGTGGTTATTTGCCATCTGTATATCTTCTTTGGTGAGGTGTCTGCTAAGATCTTTGGCCCATTTTTAAATTGGGTTATTTTCTTTTTGTTGAGTTTTAAAGGCGCTTTGTGTATTTTGGATAATGGTCCTTTATCAAATGTGCCTCATGCAAACATTTTCTCCCAGTCTGTGGCTTATCTTCTCATCTTGAAAGTGTCTTTCACAGAGCAGAATTTTTTAATTTTAATGAAGTCCAGCTTATCAATTATTTCTTTCATGGATTGTGCTTTTGGTGTTGTATCTAACAAATCGTTGCCAAATCCAAGGTCATCTAGATTTTCTCCTACATTATCTTTTAGGAGTTTATAGTTTTCTATTTCACATTGAGCGCTATGATCCATTTTGAGTTAATTTTTATGAAGGGGGGTAAGGTTTGTGTCAAGATTCATTTGCATGTAGCTGTCCACTTGTACCAGCACCATTTTTAGAAAACTCACCCTTATTTTAAAACTTATTTCTTTCCCGGACGGTGTGGCTCAGTGGTTAAGCATTGACCTGTGAACCAGGAGGTGACATTTTGATTCCTGGTCAGGGCACATGCCCAGGTTGCAGGCTCCATCCCAGTAGGGAGTGTGCAGGAGGCAGCGGATCGATGATTCTCTCATCATTGATGTTTCTATTTCTCTCCCTCTTCCTTCCTCTCTGTAACCAACAAAAACATATTTTAAAAACAAACAAACTTATTTCTCCTTTGTTCCTCATGGCAGGAAATAACAATACATTCACTAAGAAAGAAATACAGAAGTCATCTTTAATGCTATCTTTGCCCTACAGTCAATGGATCACCAAGCTTTTAAATTCTACCTCATAAACACTGAAATCATTACTCCATCCTCACTGCCCCCTGTTATTTCAGGCCCCTGAAGTTCTCCTATTCTGTGACTAAACTCCTGTCTGTCTACCTGGCCCAGTCCCACTTTCCTCTCATTTCACCTTTCTTGCCTCCACCAGAAAGATCTTTCTGAAAAGCAAATCTGATCATCTCCATCCTGCTTAAAACTCTCCGGAAGCTCCCTACTTCATTTAAGATAAATCCAAACCCCTTTTCCTGGCCTAAAAGGCTTATCTTGATTGAGTCCCTGCCACTACTGATCACCTCCACTTTCCCGTCACAGTCAGGACTTCTGAGATGACCCCTTGAGATGATAGGAATATGCCCTGATCCTCCTTATTCTGAGAGGTTTGTTAACTGCTGCTCCTGCTCTGAATCACTCTAGTCGCCTCTCCTCAGTACCTTCTACAGCTTGTTGAGGCCACGGCTGAAAGGCAGAAGTCCAATCAGGTCTCACTAAAGTGAAAGTATCTGCAGGGAGTGTCGACTGGAAGCTCTAGGGGAGAATCCACTTCCTCGCCTTTTCCAGTTTCTTTTTAAACTGGGTTAGGTGTCTCTCTCTGTCCTTCTGTCGTACCCAACACTTCCCTGAGCGTGGCACTGATGATGATTATTGTGATGATCTCTTTTGAAAACAATACAACTATCATTTAAGTTCATTGGTTTTGGCCTTCCTGTCATACATTACAAACTAAAATGAAGAAAAGTAGTGTAAGAGGCATCTGGATACTCCGCACTGAGATGGAATATGTTAGTCATTTTCCATATTTGTTTCGGATTTCTCTCTCCTCTCTTGGGAAGTAAAAGGTATGACATAACTATTGCCCGCCTGCCCCAAACCTTTCTCCACCTTCCATCCCTGAAGGTAAACACTAACCTGAGGTTCGTGTGGAAAAGATTTTTCACTCATCCATCTCCCTCACTTACCAGTTGGCGCCATAAGGGCAGGCAGGGCAGATGTGTGTTGTTTTGCTGTGATCTCCCTATTGCCAGGCTTAGCACAGGGCTTGTCAATAAATGGTCATGAGCAGCTGGTTGGCTGGAACTAGCCTTGGCCTGATTGCCTTTAACTTGCCACCTCCCGAAGCAGCTCCTTCTGTTTTTGTTTTGTTTGTTTTGTTTTGTTTTGTTTTGTTTTAGACAGCTCTGCCTGTCATTCTTACTTAATGGACATTTGCTCCTTCTCAGAGAAGGGCTGAGATTATTGCGGGGAAAGAAGAACCGGAGGACAGAGCATGAATTTTGGAATCATAATTAGCTGGGTACATGCCTTTCGGCACTTGCTTAATCTCTCTGGATGTTTAATTTCCTCTTTTGTAAAAATGAGGCTAATAATACTCATTTAGCAGGGGGGTTATGGAAATTAAATGAAATAACAAATGTGAATGTTCCCTTTATGGTGGAATAGGTGCTCAATAAATGTTACCATTCCCATAAAAACAATTAAGTATTTTATCTTCTCATTTTTCTTTCTCAGATGCCCCCTTCCCCCAACCCCCAAGCTTTTAATTTTCTTTCCCCATTTTCATGCTCACTGGCACCGTGGTTCCTTCTCTCATTCCTCTCCTCCGGCCTGGACGTCAGCTCCTCTACACCCACTGCCTGTTCATGGTCAAGGACCCTTCAAGGTCCAGCTTTAGCCAATCCCAAATATTCCAGCTTTCTGGCCCTCTATCCTTCGTTAAATGTAGGTCATAGATCATTTCACATCTGTGATATATTCTCTCTAATATAGCATTTATGTTGGAGTGATCTTTCTCATGCTATTTGTGAGTTCCTTGAAGGCCAGGACTGTGTCTTATAGTTTTCTATTATTTTCCATACTTCTTAGCACTAGCATGGAAGATAGTAGGATATGGACTCAGATTGCCCGAGTTCAAATCCTTGTTCTGCCACTTGCTAACTATGTGGTCTTGATCAAGTAACACAACTTTTCTAGGCACCAGTTTCCTTAGATGTAAGTTGAGAGTAATAATAATACCTATCTTACAATATGGTTCTGAGAATTAATGAGATTCGTCCATAAAGCATTTTGTACTGTGTTTCTCCCTAAGTGCTCAAAAAATACTGCCTATCATTATAATTATTATCCATTAAATGATACATTGTTATGTCAGTTATCTTATCTAATAAAAGAGAAACATGGTAATTGGCGTACGAACACTACCCTTCCCATTGGCTAATCAGGGCGATATGCAAATTAACGGCCAGCCAAGATGGCGGCCGGCAGCCAGGCAGCTTAAACTGAACATGAGGCTTGCTTGCTTCAGTGACAGAGGACTGCAATGTTCCCTGCCTGCCTTGCCGGCCTCTGAGCTTGCAGTTTAAAAAACATTGTAACAAATATAGAAGCTAAACAAAACCCCAGAAACCAGCTTTCAGAGAGCTGGGATCTCAGAGCTGGAGTTGATACAGAGTTTCGATTATAGAACCAAAACAAACCAGATACCTGTTTTCAGCAGCTGAGGCCTCAGAGCTGGAGCCAAGCCTCAGAGCTAAAGCTGGCCCAGAATAAAAAAAAGAAAAGAAAAAAAGGAGCAGTTGGGAGCTTCAGTCACCCCCAGCCTGAAAACAGCCCTCAGCCCCTCACCCAGACTGGCCAGGCACCCCAGTGGGGACCCCCACCCTGAAGGGGGTGTGACCAGCTGCAAACAGCCATCATCCCCTCATCCAGGCTGGCCAGGCACCCCAGTGGGGACCCCCACCCTGATCCAGGACACCCTTCAGGGCAAACCAGCTGGCCCCCACCCATGCACCAGGCCTCTATTCTATATAGTAAAAGGGTAATATGCCTCCCAGCACCGGGATCAGTGGAGCTGAGAGGCCTCCCGGCACTGGGATCAGTGTGACAGGGGGCAGCGCCCAAACCCCCTGATTGCCCTGCGGCTCTGTGTGTGACAGGGGGCGGGGCCACAACCTCCTTATGGGCCCTGCTCTGTTCCTGACAGGGGAAAGCGCCCCAACCCCCTGATCGGCCCTGCTCTGTGCCTAATGGGGGGAGCTCCCCAACCCCCTGATCGCCCTGCGGCTCTGTGTGTGACAGGGTGCGGTGCCCCAACCCCCCCACCCCATGGGCCCTGCTCTGTGTGTGATGGGGTAGAGCCATAACCTCCCCATCGGCGCTGCCCTGAGTGTGACAGTGACGGTGCCCCAACCCCCTGATCGGCCCTGCTCTGTGGGTGATAGAGGGCAGCGCCCCAACCCCCTGATCGGCCCTGCTCTGTGTGTGACAGGGGCGGTGCCCCAACTCCCCTATTGGCCCTACTCTGTGAGTGACAGCGGGGAGCTCCTCAACCCCCTGATGGGCCCTGCTCTGTGAGTGACAGGGGGGAGCTCCCCAACCCCCTGATTGGCCCTGCTCTGTGCGTAACAGGGGATGGCACCACAACCTCCCCATCGACCCTGCCTTGAGTGTGACAGGGGGCGGTGCCCCAACCCCCCAGTTGGCCCTACCCTGAGCGTGACTGAGGGTGGCATCACAACCTCCCAATCGCCCTGCTCTGTGCATGACAGGGGGTGGTGCCCCAACTCCCCAATCGGCCCTGCTCTGAGCCCAACCAGGGGCTGCACCTAGGGATTGGGCCTGCCCTCTGCCATCCGGGAGCAGGCCTAAGCCAGCAGGTCGTTATCTCCCGAGGGGTCCCAGACTGCGAGAGGGCACAGGCCGGGCTGAGGAACCTCCCCCCCCCCCCCTGCTGAGTGCACAAATTTTTGTGCACTGGGCCTCTAGTCTACACTAATAAAAGAGAAACATGCAAATTGGTGTCACTCTGCTAAGCCCACCAGCCAATCAGAGTAACTATGCAAATAACCCAACAACGATGGTGGTTAATTTGCATACACAGGCACAGAGTGAAGACTGAAGGCTCTGGCTGGAATGAAGACTGAAGACTGAAGACTGAAGACTGAAGAGGCTTGGCGTCTTTGCTATGGCCGGACCAAAGGCCTGGGTCCTGGGTGCCAGAGGAAAACTGGTTCCAGCAGCCAGGGGAAGGAAGGCCTATTGTGCAAATCTTCCTGCAACGGGCTTCTAGTATCTCAATAAAAAAGACTTGTTATGTGGCTTATTAATGTTAATGTATTAGTCTTCTATTGGTATGTGACAAATTACCACAAACTTCTGGCTTAAAATGATACACGTTTATTATCTTACAGTTCTGGAAAACAGAAATGGGCTAAAATGACTGTGCTTTTTTGGAGGCTCTATGGGAGAACTTATCTCCTTGCCTTTCCCAGCTTGTAGAGTTTCCTCATATTTCTTGGCTCGTGGCTCTGCATCACTCCAACCTTGTTGTCTATCTTCTTCTCTGACTCTGACTCTCCGTCCTCCCACCTCCCTCTTTCACTTATAAGGACCCTGTGATTACCTTGGGCCTACCCAGAGAATCCACATAAATCTCCCTATCCCAAGATTCTTAATTTAATCACATTGGAAAGTCCCTTTGCTATGTAAAGTAATATATTCAAAGGTTCTGGGAATCTTGAGCAGGGGTGGGGGATTTATTTTGCCTACCACACCAATAGAGTAAAAACTCATTCATTCAACAAATATTTACTCATCATCTACTCTATTCTAGGCCTTGTTTTAGTTCCTGGGGTTGCAAACACAAATTAAAAATTATTATTAGTCTAGTGGAGAAACATTGTTGACAGTGGATCTATCTTATGATAGTACTTCCCAAAATATGGAGGGAAATGAGATTATCTCACATTTAAAAGTTACCCAACCATAGTGCCATTTTGACTGACAGAGAAGTAGAAAACGGATGCAGCACAGCACGTGTTAGGCTATATATGCCTTAGACTTGAATGTGTGAACACATGTCAGTTAAGTTGAGGTATTCTTGAAACTGCTCTCCTAATAAGAAACCACCAGAAACCAGACACCCAATTTTCAAGTGAGAAAGAGAATATGAAAGGGCAATATTGCCTTTTATTTTCTGTTTAGGACTAAGGTTGCAAGGATTAGGGAAAAAGGTTTTCTCTGGGCATTATCTGCCCAATAGAATGAGCTTAGTTCATTTACCTTTTTACCCATTAGAAACACAGGATTTTTTGTTCTTTCACAGTCATGCTTTCAATGATTGATTGCCAGGATCATCAGGGGCATCATCACATCCTAGTCACAGGAATGAAAACAGAAGAATGAACACAGGATTAGGACGTGCCTGCCAGATTTCTTAGAGATGTGACTGGCAAGGCAAAATTCAGGGGAAAAAAACCAAATCAAATATAACATTTCCAAGTGTCAAGCCAATCATATCTTTATTTCTATTCCCTTTTCAGAAATGAATAAAATATTCCTCTCTCGAGCCCATATTTCCTATCTCATAATTATTCTACCTGACTCCTTTGAACCAAAACTTCCCTTCCAAACTTTTCTCCTCCTCTAGAGGCTTCCTCCTGTATGACTGCCAGCAGGTGGGCTAGAAACACCAGAGGGACAGAAGCTAGAAGGTTTGTCTTCTTTCAAAGCAGTTCGCTACATGTCACATTTTGCTGTTGACTGGGACCTGGGCTTGTTTGTGCCTTGTCTTCTTTATCTCTGAAAGGACCATAAATGGCCTGAGTGGCCTTCATAAAACGCAGGAAGTGCACTCCAGTTGCCCTTTTGTTTATTCATTATTTTAAATGGTGAGAACTTTGTGAGTCTATTTTTTTAAAAAAATATATTTTATTGATTTTTTACAGAGAGAAAGGGAGAGGGACAAAGAAGTAGAGACATCTATGAGAGAGAAACATGGATCAGCCGCCTCCTGCACAACTCCCACTGGGGATGTGCCTGCAACCAAGGTACATTCCCTTGACTGGAATCAAACCTGGGACCCTTCAGTCTACAGGCTGATGCTCTATCCACTGAGCCAAACCAGTTAGGGCTGTAAGTCACTTTAGATTGCAGAGATCACACAGGTCATTTTGTAAAGGTTACACTGACATTGTCTCATTCAACAAATATTTATTGGGTACCTACTGTGTGAAAGATAGGTGCAGTCGGGCAGGAAAGGAATTGACATCCACTGAGCTTCAGTATGTGCATGCACTGGAATCTTTTAGGCTTATTTAATTTGCCTAAGAGGTGTAAGTCATTATACTCAGAGGATTTCAGTATGGCAGAAGGTTTCTTCTTCCATGCCAGCTCCCATTGTCTATCTATAGCACTATGTGGAGAAGGATTATAAAGCCAAGCTCAAGCATGATGGGAAAGCATATGACATCAATGAATAATGTCGGCTATAAGTGTGAGAGGGGAGACTGGTGACACATGCCATGTAAACTTTCATTTACTCATTAAACTCCTACTGAATACCAACCATGTTCTAAGCACTGTGAAGGCATATGTGAGCATAAATGCAACAATACAAGGAAATATGCAAACACATCGTACCAGAGAAATGCACAGAAGTTGCTCAGCAGTGGTTAAGAAGTCACTAAGAAACAGCTGTTATATGAAATGAGCCTTGTTTCATCAGAGAAGCAGACCATTATGGGTGTTAGGGAATTTGTTATAGCAATTAGATGTTACATAATTGTGAGAGGACCTGGGAAAGTAAGATCTAGCAAGGAGAGCTGAAGGATCAAACATATAATCACTAACTAGCCCTCCTGAAATACTGGCACTGGTAGATGAATACAAATTTGCAAGGGCAATCCGGAAAGCCAGGTGTATCTAGCTCCTGTTCCCAATGGGAACTGATGGAGCAGCCCATGGAAGATTGTTGACTCTGCATCTGGTGGTGGGCTGGGGAGTTGGTCATCAGAACCAGCAATGGGGAAGAAGGGCTGGTCACAGAGCAGGGGTGAGTGAGAACAAGTTTGAATCTGCCAGAGCCTCTGTGTTTTGTTTTTTGTCTCTCATCTAATTAGGACTTCAAACTCCAAGAACACTCGTGTCAACTCTAACCTGATGCGACCCTGGAAAATGTAGTTCCAGCTTAGCCAACTTGACACAGTTCAAAACATCGCACCTCAAAAAGTGGAACAAATTTGCATAAGAGAAAAAGGAGTAAACATGGAAAATGGGGGAGGCTTGTGAACAAAGTTTTGGAGGTAGAAATAAATAAGATAGTGTGTAGGAAACCATAGATTGGCCTGGGGAGAGTAAAGGGCTCATGCTGGAAAATAGTGGAAGATAAAGGCTAGTAACAAAGGTTGGGATCATTAATTAATGAATTAATTGATGTATTCAACCATTATTTATTGAGCACATATCTACAAGGCACTGCATTAGCTGCTAGGGTTATAGTGATAATTGAAAGAGTCAGATTTTGGAAGGATTTGAATATTAGACTTAAAATGTTTGTTCAGTTTTTGATCCATCTCTTGAAAAATAGTAGACTCTCCCAAATTGGAACGACTTATCAATTGGATTTCTGCCTTTAATTCAGTTCAACCAACATTTAAGTTCCTTCTCAATACAAGCTCCTCACAGGCACACTGCCATTGCCCTTTCACACTCTGACATGTGGCTGCACCTGATAATATTGGTCAGAGTGGAAGTACCTCTTTCCCTAGGTAAATTTCTAGAATGATTTGTGCTCACATTTAACTTTATGCCATTATGTCCTTATTCCAAAGCAAAGGTACTTTATTAGTCATCTGAGTGAAACAAACATGCAGATTAAATTGCCTAACCCCCCCACCCCCCACATTTTTGTTGAAGTATGTGTCATTTCAGAATTCTGTCAAAATGTTGACACGTGATTCACATGATCTTATCTTGGGTTGTACATGAACTCTGGGCTAGTCAAGTGTAGCACACTGAGCATTATGCCTCTTGCTTGGCATATGTGATCTCATTTAACCTTCCCAAAGCCCTAAAAGGTAGGTACTGTTATTGGCCCAGTTTTGTGGAAAGGAAAGCCAGACTTAATGAGATTCAGTACCTTTCCAGGGATTATATAACTAGTAAAAGGCTGAGCTGGATTAACCACTTCAGTAAGTGAGCAGCCAGCTATTCTACAGTTTGGCAACTATTGACTTAAAGACTCCTCCAGAGGAGAGAACCAAGATGGCGGCGATATAGGCAGACGTGTCCCAGGTCGTGTCCCGGAGCAAATGGAACGAGCAGCTGAAGCTAGTAACACTCACACCGAATTGGCGAAATTGCTCAGCTGGTGAGAGGGTTTACAGCCGGGAAGAGCAGAACTTCCCTGGTAAGGTAAAAAAAAAAACCAGGGATTTGGGCAGGAAAGTTTGCCAGACCTCTGAG
This sequence comes from Myotis daubentonii, assembly GCF_963259705.1. Taxonomy (NCBI): domain Eukaryota; kingdom Metazoa; phylum Chordata; class Mammalia; order Chiroptera; family Vespertilionidae; genus Myotis; species Myotis daubentonii. The sequence goes on from NC_081842.1 coordinate 176,141,993, forward strand.
CCCAGAGAGTCGGAGGGAGACCGCGTGGCAGACAGCCGCGTCCCTTGGGACAGGCACAGCCCCTGACGGGGGAAAGGAGAACCGCGGGATTCCTGGTGCTGCCAGGGAAATTGAGAGCTGGGTTCTGTGATCACCTAGGACTGAGCCTAAAGGGGGCAGCCTGAAGAGCTGACCTGACCATGCAGTCCCGGTAAGAGAAGAAGCTTACAGAAACCAAGCCTTCCCCGTTTCCGCGGCCGGCATTTGTTTGTTTGTTTTCACTGAATCCTGTTCATGGGACATTTCGGATACAGACACTCACCTGTGCTGAAGAGAGGGAGAGTGTGCTGGGGAGTGGAATCTGGGGAGAGACTGGGGAAAGAGGGGGAGCCGGGAGAGGTGGTAGTGAATTGAGTGCTGAGACACCCCAGAGCCCGGGACTGGGGCATCCACCCGCTCCTGAGAGGGAGTCTCCTCCTCCCAGCCCTCAGGCAAGGAGCACAGCCACACCCAGATTCCACCCTGTACGAGATCAAGGATTAAGATAACCTGATCAGTCCCTGGGAGTTAACAGGGTCTGGCCTATAGGGGGATTTTCAATCCCAGCAACAACATAGCGCCGGTAACTAACTATTACGCAGTCAGCTCTGGGCAGTGAACTTCCACTGGACAGAGAGGCCCTATAGCCTCAGAGGCCAACCCCAGAACACTGCCACCCAGAGGCTGACCCACAAACTGACTCTTTGCTAAACACAAAATAAGGCAGTCTGGGAAATAAATGCGGCATGCTTTAAAATAAGGACTGTGGTTTACAACACAGAGGAACAGTATATCGCAGGGAAACTCAACACTCTCCTGAATACCTGGAAGGTCTAAGGCGAGCCACACTGAAGAATAGAAGAAACGAAGGACCTTCACTACTGCAATTTTTTTTCTTTTTTCACTTTTTAACTAAGAAACCAATTTTTTTTTCATTCTTTTTTTTTCTGTTCCTTTTTTTTTTCTTCTTTTTTTTTCTTTCTTTTCTTCTTTTTCCATCACCTGATTTTACCATTTTAATTACTACCTTCTTATTTTTAACCAGTATTATTACTGCTACCATTTTACCATTTTTTAAAGTGCCATTTTATTTTTTCTTTATTTTATTTTGGGATTAGTGTTCACCATTCTATTTTCATCGTTATATTATTGGTTGTTTCTAGTTTGCATTCATATCCAGGGAGCTGTTGCTGGAATTTGTTGGGATTAATGGCTGTTCTATAGGAGTATTCTCCTCATATAAAAAGTCTCTTCCCTCTTCCACTTCATTCTCTCTTTTCGCTCTTTTTTTTTTTTTTTTTTTTCTTTTCTTTTCTCGCTTTTATTTTCCCCCTTCCTTTTTCCCAATTTCATTTTTGCACTCCCTTTTTTTGGTCCCTACTTTTCTTTTCCTTTTTCTCTTTTATCTTTTTCTCTTCCTTCTTCCTTATCCCCTAATTCTCTTAATTCAGGTGGTCACCTTTAATTGGGGTTATTAATATCGTGAATATATTTGTGTATAGTGCCTGGTACGTGGTGCCTTGTTGTGTTGTATTTTGTGCCTTTAAATCAACGCAGCAGATCCAAGCAACAGCAACCTCCTGAGCACCTCATCCTCTGCTGAGGAACAGCAGCTGTACGTGAAACCTCGCCCCACCAGCCGGAAGAGCCACCACAGCTGTGAACAGCACCCACCAGAGGAGCTGCTGCCAACTCAAGAGCAGCTGCTACCACAACCGCCCGAAGAGCAACCACAGACCAAGGAGTCACTGCCACCAAGGGAGCAACCACTGAACAACTCAACGTCTAGATATGTCAGTGAGATCAAACATGGGTAGACAAAGAAACCCCCAAAGGAAAGAGAAGGAGGACTCTCCAGAAAAGCAGCTAAGTAATACAGAGGCATGCAACATGACAGATAAAGAATTCAGAATAAGGATCCTAGAGTGCATAAACCGGATGGAGGAAAAAATCGACAACCTCTGCAAGAAGCAAGAAGAAACAGATGAAAAAATCGATAACATATGGAAGAAGCTAGAAGAAACAGATGAAAAAATCGACAACATATGGAAGAAGCTAGAAGAAACAGATGAAAAAATCAACAACCTAAGTAAGACCCAAGAAGAAATGAAGAGTGATATAGCTGCAATGAAAAACTCCATTGAAAGTATCAACAGTAGACTAGGAGAAGCGGAGGACCGAATAAGTGAATTAGAAGACAAGGAAGCAAAACACACCCAAAATGTACTGCAATTGGAGAAAAAAATTAAAAGACAGGAGGAGAGCCTAAGGGAGCTTTGGGACAACATGAAACGAAACAACATACGAATAATAGGAGTACCAGAACAACAGAAAGATGAACAAGGATTAGAAAACCTACTCGAAGAAATAATATCAGAAAACTTTCCTGAGGTGGGGAAGAAAAAAGTCACACAAGCCCAGAGAGTCCCAAACAAGGTGAACCCGAAAAGACCCACACCAAGACACAGCATAATCACCATGGCAAATGTTCAGGACAAAGAGAGAATCTTACAGGCTGCAAGAGAGAGACGGAAAGTTACATACAAGGGATCTCCCATTAGATTGTCAAATGACTTCTCAACAGAAACACATCAGGCCAGAAAAGAATGGACTGAAATTTACAAAGTGATGCAAAGCAAAGGACTGAATCCAAGAATACTCTATCCAGCAAGGCTATCATTCAAACTTGAAGGGGAAATAAGAAGCTTCACAGACAAAAAAAGACTAAGGGAGTTTGTCACCACCAAGCCAGCAATGCAAGGAATGCTAAAGGGACTGGTATAAAAAGAAGAAATAAAAAGCTCAGAAAGAAAACAGCCACACACACACACAAAAAGAAATGGCTACAAACAAGTACCTTTCAATAATAACTTTAAACGTAAACGGACTAAATGCTCCAACCAAAAGACATCGAGTGGCTGAATGGATAAAAAAACATGACCCATACATCTGCTGTCTACAAGAAACCCACCTCATTAGAAGGGACTCACACAGACTGAAAGTGAAAGGATGGAAAAATATCTTTCAGGCAAATGGAAAGGAAAAGAAAGCTGGGGTAGCAATACTTATATCGGACAAAATAGACCTCAAAGTGAAGGCCTTAACAAGAGATAAGGAAGGCCACTTCATAATACTAAAGGGATCAATACAACAAGAAGATATAACCCTGGTAAACATATATGCACCCAATGTAGGAGCACCCAAATTCATAAAAAAACTCCTGGAAAATATCAAAGGAGAGATCGACAACAATACAATCATACTAGGGGACTTTAATACACCATTGACAGCACTGGATAAGTCCTACAGACAAACAATCAGCAAAGATACAGCAATCCTAAATGACTCACTAGATCAGATGGACTTAATAGACATCTTCAGAACACTTCACCCCAAAGCCAGAGAATATACGTTCTTCTCAGGTGCTCATGGGACATATTCAAAAATAGACCACATATTGGGTCACAAGCAAAGTATCCCCAAATTCAAGAAGATTGAAATCATAAAAAGCGTCTTCGCAGACCACGATGGCATAATATTAGAAATAAACTACAATAAAAACAACCCAAAATACTCAAACACCTGGAAGCTGAATAGCATGCTATTAAATATTGATTGGGTTACCAATGAGATCAAAGAAGAAATTAAAAACATCCTGGAAACTAATGACAATGAAAACACAACAATCCAAAACCTATGGGACACATTGAAAGCAGTCCTGAGAGGGAAGTTTATAGCTCTACAGGCCTATCTCAAAAAACAAGAAAAAATGGTAGTAAATCATCTAACTCTACAACTCAAAGAATTAGAAAGAGAGCAACAAGAAAATCCCAGAGTGAGCAGAAGGAAGGAGATAATAAAGATTAGAGCAGAAATAAATGACATAGAGACCAAAAAAACAATACAGAAAATCAATGAAACCAAGAGCTGGTTCTTTGAAAGGATAAACAAGATTGATAAACCTCTAGCCAGACTCACCAAGAAGCAGAGAGAGAGGACCCAAATAAATAAAATCAGAAACGATAGAGGCGAAATAACAACAGACCCCACAGAAATACAAATGATTGTTAAAAAATACTATGGACAGCTTTACTCCAACAAACTAGACAACCTGGAGGAAATGGACAAATTCCTAGAAAAATACAGCATTCCAAAACTCAATCAGGAAGAATCTAAAAATCTCAACAGGCCAATTACTATGGAAGAAATTGAAGCAGTCATCAAAAAGCTTCCATCAAACAAAAGCCCAGGACCAGACGGCTTCACAGGGGAGTTTTACCAAACATTCAAGGAAGAACTAAAACCTATCCTCCTCAGACTACTACAAAAAATTCAAGAGGAAGGAACACTTCCAGGCTCATTCTATGAAGCCAGCATCACCCTAATACCAAAACCAGGTAAAGACAACACAATGAAAGAGAATTACAGGCCAATATCCCTCATGAACATAGATGCCAAAATCCTCAACAAAATCTTAGCAAATCGGATCCAGCAGTACATCAGAAAGATCATACACCATGACCAAGTAGGATTTATCCCAGGGATGCAAGGATGGTACAATATCCGCAAATCAATAAACGTGATACATCACATAAACAAATTGAAAGAAAAAAACCACATGGTCATATCAATTGATGCAGAAAAAGCATTTGACAAAATTCAACACCCATTTTTGATAAAAACTCTCAGCAAGGTGGGAGTAGAAGGATCATACCTCAACATAATAAAAGCCATATATGACAGGCCCACAGCCAACATCATACTCAACGGACAAAAACTAACACCATTTCCCCTAAGAACAGGAACAAGACAGGGATGCCCCCTCTCACCACTCCTGTTCAACATAGTACTGGAAGTGTTAGCCATTGCAATTCGGCAAGAAGAAGAAATAAAAGGCATCCAAATTGGAAAAGAGGAAGTAAAACTGTCCTTATTTGCAGACGACATGATATTATACATACAAAACCCTAGAGATTCCATCAAAAAGCTACTAGACTTAATACATGAATTTGGCAATGTAGCAGGATACAAAATTAACCCCAAGAAATCTGAGGCATTTCTATACACCAATAGTGAACTTTCAGAAAGAGAGATTATAAAAACAATCCCGTTTACCATTGCACCAAAAAAACTAAGCTACCTAGGAATAAACTTAACTAAAGAGGTAAAAGACCTATACTCAGAAAACTACAGGACGTTGAAAAAAGCCATAGAGGAAGACATAAACAGATGGAAGAACATACCGTGTTCATGGATTGGTAGAATCAACATCATCAAAATGTCCATACTACCCAAAGCAATCTATAAATTCAACGCACTTCCCATTAAAGTACCAACAGCATACTTCAGAGATCTAGAACGAACTTTCCAAAAATTCATCTGGAATAAAAAAAGACCCCGAATAGCTGCAGCAATCCTGAAAAAGAACAAAGTAGGTGGGATCTCAATACCAGATATCAAGTTGTATTACAAAGCCACTGTTCTCAAAACTGCCTGGTACTGGCACAAGAATAGGCACATAGATCAATGGAATAGAATAGAGAGCCCAGAAATCGGCCCGAACCAATATGCTCAATTAATATTTGACAAAGGAGGCAAGAACATACAATGGAGCCAAGATAGTCTCTTCAATAAATGGTGTTGGGAAAATTGGACAGATATATGCAAGAAAATGAAACTAGACCACCAACTTACACCATACACAAAAATAAACTCAAAATGGATACAGGACTTAAATGTACGACAGGATACCATAAAAATTCTAGAAGAATCCAAAGGCAAGAAAATCTCAGACATATGCCGAAGCAATTTCTTCACTGATACAGCTCCTAGGGCACTTGAAACTAAAGAAAAAATGAACAAATGGGACTACATCAAAATAAAAAGCTTCTGCACAGCAAAAGAAACCATCAACAAAACAATGAGAAAACCCACTGTGTGGGAAAACATATTTGCCAATGACATATCTGATAAGGGCCTAATCTCCAAAATTTATAGGGAACTCATACAACTTAACAAAAGAAAGATAAACAATCCAATCAAAAAATGGGCAAAGGACCTAAATAGACACCTTTCAAAAGAGGACATTCAGAAAGCCAAGAGACATATGAAAACATGCTCAAAGTCACTAATCATCCGAGAGATGCAAATCAAAACAGCAATGAGGTACCATCTCACACCTGTCAGACTGGCTATCATCAACAAATCAACAAACGACAAGTGCTGGAGAGGATGTGGAGAAAAAGGAACACTTGTGCACTGCTGGTGGGAATGCAGACTGGTGCAGCCACTATGGAAGAAAGTATGGAGTTTCCTTAAAAAACTGAAAATGGAACTCCCATTTGACCCTGTGATCCCACTTCTAGGAATATATCCCAAGAAACCAGAAACACCAATCAGAAAGGATATATGCACCCCTATGTTCATAGCAGCACAATTCACCATAGCTAAGATCTGGAAACAGCCTAAGTGCCCATCAGTAGATGAATGGATTAGAAAACTGTGGTACATCTACACGATGGAATACTATGCTGCTGTAAAAAGGAAGGAACTCTTACCATTTGCAACGTCATGGATGGAACTGGAGAGCATTATGCTAAGTGAAATAAGCCAGTCAATAAAGGAAAAATACCACATGATCTCACTCATTCGTGGACAATAGAGACCATTATAAACTTTTGAACAATAATAGATACAGAGGCAGAGCTGCCTCAAACAGATTGTCGAGCTGCAGCGGGAAGGCCGGGGAGGGTTGGGGGGCAGGAGGTAGGGGGGTAAGAGATCAACTAAAGGACTTGTATGCATGCATATAAGCATAACCAATGGACATAAGACACTGGGTGATAGGGGAGGCTAGGGGACTGTCTAGGGCGGGGGGATAAAATGGATACATATGTAATATCCTTTGTAATACTTTAAGCAATAAAAAAAAAAAAAAAAAAAAAAAAAAAAAAAAACCACAACACTATGTTGGGCCTTGTACCACGGTTATTTGTATTTTAAGGAAGTGTTACTCTAGAGGAAAAATAAAATGGGATTTTTAACTTAAAAAAACAAAACAAAACAAAACAAAAAAAAAAAAAAAAAAAAAAAGACTCCTCCAGATGACTCAGGTATCTAAGATATATCGCTCATTGTCTTAACAGATACACATTGAGGGTAAAACACCTGTGGGAGGAAATCTGCGAAGAGCAAAGTGAGACCTTTGAAGTTTTTGGGCTGCGCTCCAACTGTGCGAGTTGGCATATGAGCATTTCCTCTGGATTCCAACAGGCAGGCACCTGCGTGTCAAATCCTTCCTTCTGATGTTTGGATAGCTTGGAGCATTGGGTGATGGGGTACTTTTTTCTTTACAACTGAACTTATTACTTATTATGCTGCTATTTCTGCAAACGAGGATCTCATTGCATGATGTGTGTGTGTGTGTGTGTGTGTGTGTGTGTGTGTGTGTGTGTGAAAGAGCATTGAATCTTTGCAGAGTAAGAACTGAACTGAAACCAAGGACAACACCTGGTCCTTGCAGGGTTTGCCATGAAGTCAGTAGCACTTCTTTCTTCTCATTTCTATTTTACTACTTTCTGCTGCCCCGGCTCCTTACTGAAGTGTTTCTACCAGCTCCCCAGAGTCTCCCTGTTCTTTGACTCGGAGCCCATTAGCCTCATCTGGTGTATCTGGCAATCGATTTCAACCTTACCTTGTAGGTAACCAAGCAGGGTTGCATTTCACCCCCACAGCAGCTCAGTGACGTAGACAAGGTTAGAGCTACTTTTCCCATTGTACAGAAGAGAGCACTAAGGCCGGGAGAGGTGAAGAGGCTTGCCCAGCTAGTTCATGGCAGCAGGAAGCCTAGTCCCTGGTTTTCTGCTCTGCCGCACAAATAATGTCAGTCCTGGGAAGGAGAGCACCATTGTTAGGAGTGATATTTCTTATTTTTTAATAAAATTTTCCCATGCTGACATCCTGTTTTGGGGGGGCACACTATAGTTCAATGGTATTAATCATATTTGTAATGACCTAATTTAATGTATGTTTTCTTTTGGACCTATTTAAAATTAATTTTTGGTTGGAGACATGAGGTTGTGTTGTGGAAGGGGAGAGGGTGGACAGGAATCCAAAGCCCACAGGCCTGTGACCAATGGGCTGCCTACTTTCCCGCACCGACTCTCCAAACCAAGTGTGACAAATGGGCAGGATCTCATAAGTATTCCAGCTCTTCACTTCCCGAGTTTGATTACATTGTACCGGATGGCATTCGGAACTCGGTGCAGGGTGCATAGAGCTGAATTATGCAATTTGCAGATATGCAATTAACTGGAGTAGCAACACATTCAATCTAATGGGGGCCAGACAGAGACTGCATAATTCTTGGGAGCACCAACTGATTATGCAGTTAAGTGGTATGCACTTAGGAGAAGTGCACCACATCTATCTGATCCCATTTCTTCCAATAGATTCTTCACGGCACTTTATTCTAGCCTTTATGCTTTTACGGTCAAACATATTCTAACCTGTATCCACTTGAAATGAGAACCTTACAGTTCACATGCAGATTTGGGATTCATTTCTTTTAAAAGTTAACCTTTAAAAATCTTAATTCTTGGATGCAAAAATGGATAGGCATTTGAGAAAGGAAAGGGGTGACTTGGGCTCAGTATGTCTGGGCTTTAGAGATAGGGAACAATACCTGAATTGTGCAATTGAGGATGCTTCATTTTTCCTTTCTTATTCTTCCCTCTCTCTCTCTCTCTCTCTCTCTCTCTCTCTCTCTCTCTCTCTCTCTCTCCCCCCCCCCCGCCCCCTTGCTTAGGAAGTTGTGTTTCAAATGTAAACGTGACGTGCATGAAAAGGTTTCTTTTTAAAAGCAAAGGGCTTTGTAGTCAGTACTTTTTTTTAAAACTTGAAAATGGATATTAGTAGAAAGGGGGCCCTTTTACGAGAAACTCCAGTTAAATGACAGTTCATTGAGTATAGGCAGTTTCAAGTTACTCTGATGATGATGGATCGTAAATTTAATTTGGCAGGTTTTACTGGTTTACTGTACGCTTGCTGGGTGCCCTGGACTGACCTAAATCCTTTGGGGGGAACCCCAAGAAGTATAAAAATATGGCTGTCTGTCCTCAGCCTCCTTGGGAGGTCATGACTCATGCATACAAAGTAATTGAGGAATAATAAGATGCAGCACATGATTGGGTATCAAAAATGGTTGTTGAAGAGAGTAAAAGATAAATCGGAGAGGGGAGAAAATGAACTGGGCTACAATTTTTCTTCACTAGAGGGAGACATAGGGAGAAGCAAGGAGGACTGCTTCACATAGATCAATCACAACTCAAAACCCCCCCAATTTACAGACAAAGAAACCGAGGCTCAGGAAGATTAGGGAATTTGCCCATGATCCACAGGCAGCAGAAAACAGGGTCAGAATATAGAATCGGAAAAGTAAGCAGGGCCAGATTCTGGAGGGATTGGAATTTGGATTTTGCTATAATAACAATGAGAGTCCTGGGAAGATTTTGAGGGAGGAAGTGACATGATCTTATTTTCATTGTATACAGACCACCCTGACTGCTCAGTGGAGAATGGGTTTGGGAAGGACTAGTGAGAGCAGTGAGAACAGCATCGCAGTTGGCTGGGTCAGAGACGACAGTGCCTTGGATAATGGAGGTGACTGTGAACTGGAAAGTAGTTACTGGATTTGGGATTTATTTTGGATGTGGAGCCCATAGTACTTGCCATTGAGTTGAGGAATCAAGGGTGACTTTCATTTCAGGATTTTGGTTTGGACAACTATTTGAGTGGCAGAATCCTTAGCTGAGAATAGTAGGAGCATGTTTGTGGTTAACTTCAGAATGGAAAAGCATTTTCCAACTACAAAGTGCTCTCCAAAAGCAAACTGATACGAAGAAAGAAGCCAACATAAATAGTACAGCTTCAAGAAACTGAATTCTGCCAACACCCTAAGCGAGCGTGGGCGTGGATTCTTCTCTCACTGAACCTCCAGATGCGAATGCAGCCTGGATGACATCAGGATCGCAATCTTGTGAGATCCCGAGCAAGGGATCCAGCTAACTTGTGGGTGCTCCACACCCACAGAAACTATAAGACAACAAGCGGGTCTGTGTCAAGCTGCTAAGTTTGTGATAATCTGTTGCACAGCAGGAGAAAACTAACACAGGTGAAGAGTAAATTGTCCAGTAGCAGAAAGCCCTTGGTCATCATGTTTGGACCATACTGGCTTCCCTCTGTTCCTCAAAGGCACCATGGCCTTGTCTGCCTCGCTGTCTTGCATTTGCTTTGCCCTCCACCTGGAACTCACTGTCCCTGGACCTGCACATGGCTGGCAACTTCAAGGTATTCAGGTCTCAGTTCAATGTCATCACTTTTCAGAGACTATCCCTGACCATCTTTTGCAATGTAACAGCCACCTGTGGTCCAAAATATCTTCCTTCCCTTCCTCTCTCTCTTCCTCCCTCCCTCCTTCCTACCCTCTCTTCCTCCTCCCTCCCTTCCTTCTTCCTTCCTATCCTCTTTTCTTCATTTGATGGTTAATTTTATGTGTCAACTTGACTGGGACATGAGGTGCCAGAGTAAACACCATGTTGCATGTGTCTGTGAAGGTATTATTTCCAGGTGAGATTAACATTTGGATCAGTGGTTCAGTAAAGCAGATGGCCCTCCCCACTGTGGGTAGACTTCATCCAATCTGATGAGGACTTGAATAGGGAAGATAAGACAGAGGAACATCATCCAAAACTGATTCTGGCGGTGGTTCTATGAGTGAATCACATGGCTACGTGCAATGAAAATGGGTGCATTTTACCACATGTAAACTCTACCTCCATAAAGTTGATTTAGAGAAATAAGAATCAAGAGAAACTGACAAGTTGGATAACTCAAACTTGATAGTACTTGGTAACTAAGGAAACACCATCATCTAAGGAAACAGAGAAAAAATTTCTTTTATTGCAGAGATTCCAGTAAGAGGTCGGAGCCACTCCTTGGAGTGAGGGGTGTAGAGTGTTTTTGCTTTCATGGTTTGGGAAGGAGAATGTCTGTTGCCTCCCATCAGCTTTGCTCCTTTGTTCCCTGAAGGTAAGGGATGTATTCTATTACTTTATAAAGCCTTCTCAGGTTCTGCCCATCTTCCTCCACTCCCTGCCCTGTTCCCCTTTCCTTTTCTTCCTCTCTTTGTACTTCTTTGCCTGCCAAGTTCTGTGCATTTCTGAATCACAGAAAACCAGATCAACTCATGTTAATCTCAAAAGCCAGGTTCAAACAGGAAAAGTAAGCAGGAAATGTTCAGGCAATTGTCTCGAGATAATCCAAGAAAAAGTGCGGCCTTTTACCTAGTTCTCATAATAATCTGGGTTTCTTGGCACGAACAATGAAGGCTTAATTCTTCATCATCCTCTTCCTCTATGCCAGTGGAGAAATATGGTGATTCCGGGAGTTTGGAAAATTTGTAGTTCAGAAAAACTGTCTCTAAAATACATAAATACTTTGTAATTATTTTAGTAAATACATTTTAAAAACAAATTGCAAAAAAAATTCTCATTGTTCAAGGCCCCCCGCCCCCCGCCAATAACCTTGTTAGCTTGTTAGTGAGCCTCTTTCTTGTTCATTATATTTTGTTTATTATATTATGTGCCATACTATATGTGCTGTTCTGCAACTTGTGTTTTTCAGCTTCCAATATGTTTTGACGTTTTTCATGTCTGTACATATATCGAATTGAACTGTATGAAAATGCTATTTCTATAGATCTAAACAGGAAAGAAATGGCAGTTTCATGTAATCAACCTAATACATATACTTTAACATTTTAATGGCTACATATTATTTCATTGTGTGGTTGTACCATAATTAAAAAAAATTATTCCCTGTTGGACATTTAGGTTGCTGCCATTTGATTTTGCAAATACATCCAGAACTGTAATGAATACATATGCACATATATATTCCATATATTTTTGTGTATACATCTTTGCATATAAATATATATATCTTTGTGTCTATGCCTATATATATGCACATATATATTTTTTCATGTGTGTATTTACACACATATATACTGATAAAATCTTTGTGTAACACTGTATCAGTATTTCTTTTTATTTTTTAAAATTTAAATTCTTTATTGTTTAAAGTATTACATAAGTCTCCCTTTTCCCCCATTGACCTCTCCCCAGTCGCTCCCATCCCCCAGCACATGCCTCACCCCCCTAATGTCTGTGTCCATTGGTTATGCTCATTTGAATGCATACAAGTCCTTTGGTTTATCTTTTACCACCCCTTCCCCTGCCTTCCCTCTTAGGTTGGACAGTCTGTTCGATGCTTCTATGACTCTGGCTCTATTTTTGTTCATCAGTTTATGTTCATTATATTCCACAAATGAGTGAGATCATGTGATATATATCTTTCTCCGACTAGCTTATTTCACTTAGCATAATGCTCTCCAGGTCCATCCATGCTGTTGCAAATGGTAAGAGTCCCTTCTTTTTTACTGCAGCGTAGCATTCCGTTGTATAGGTGTACCACAGTTTTTTGATCCACTCATCTGCTGATGGGCACTTAGGCTGTTTCCAAATCTTAGCTATGGTAAATTGCACTGCTATGAATATAGGGGTGCATATATCCTTTCTGATTGGTGTTTCTAGTTTCTTGAGATATATTCCTAGAAGTGGGATTATTGGGTCAAATGGGGGTTCCATTTTTAATTTTTTGAGGGAACCCAATACTGTTTTTCACAGTGGCTGCACCAGTCTGCATTCCCACCAGCAGTGCATGAGGGTTCCTTTTTCTCCATATCCTCGCCAGCACTTGTCGTTTGTTGATTACTGTGTCAGTATTTCTGTGGAATAGATCAAATAGGTTTCTAGACATGTAACTACAGTGGTCGAGGGGTTTACACATTTTGATAATTACTTCCAAAGTGTCCTCTATAATGACTGTAACAATTCACACCCCAAGACTGTCTTTTTGTCCCCACACTCTCAATAATTTGATGGGTGAGTTGGTTTTTGAAGCATTTCCAAACTTGTTATTTTATTCAGCAAAGCTAGAAGAAAGACCTGCCATATGCCCAGCTCTGTGCTAGGCCTGAGGAGTAAATATGTACATAATTAACATGGTCACTACCCTGGAAGTGTGTGTGTTTTAATCAAGACTGGTGCACACACACACACACACATTCACATAGTGGCAATGATTTCCTTGTCATAATTACCAATCATCTTTAGCAAGATTAATGGAAAATATACCCACTGCCGACATGGTGGGTCCCCTGGGGTCAGACAGAACACATGCAATTCCAGTTCCTCCACGGACTCTCTGCATGACCCTGAGTTTCTTTATTTGTCAAATGGAGATAATAGCAGTGGTGCCCTCATAGGGTGGTTATGAAGATTAAATGTGGATGCCAAGCGCAGAGCCACGCCCTGAGCAAGGACTCCACGAGTGTTAGGTATCACCACTCACCTTCATTTCAAGAGAGCTTACCAGCTTCACGCACCTATTGTTATCCCTCTTATAACATGGCATTAAGTGCCGGATCTGAAAAATACTTCCTACGCGGTGTGTCTAGCCCTGAGGAGCAAGGACTATTGCTTTCCTTGTTCTGTACATGATACTTCTCTTAGTACAACCTGGTGGCTAAGGTTTCTGCTCTAAAGTTATTCTATTCTAAGAACTTTAACCATTGCCTGTATCCTCAAATAGGAGACTTCCTCATTGCTATTTAACAAACCCCTAATTCTTGATTGAAAAAGAACCATTTCAATTACCACCAGTGTATTTTAGAAGGAAGATGGTAAGGGGCAAACACTGTAGATATTTTGAACCAAAATGGGTACAAAGTTAAGCCATGGAAATGTTTACGCATAACAGAAAAATTCTCTGCATCTATTATTAATGACTCATAAAATCCTTTTTTCTTCCAGATATGTAAATGTTGTGTTCACTGTGATAGCATAAGCAGGAGGGTGGAAAAGTGCCCGGTCCATTACGCATGCCCATGATGTACTGCAGTCCATAAGCATACAGCCCCCTTCTCCAGTATATTTGTTTCATCTGTTCCAGTTAGTGGCCTGTTCAATGCTCAGGTGACTGCAGCAATTGCTGCTCAACAGAAACTTCCAGAAAAGATCAGAGAAATGTAAATGATTGACAGTCGAACAAGAGGGCATTGTTCCCACTGCAAACTCATTAGAAGGAGAGACTACGGTCCATGTAAATAGCCTGGGGAAGGAGGCACCTCCATTGGCTGCTGAGGACACCCTGACAACATGGACAGGTCTGGATTGATAAGCAGAAGCAGGGAAATGCTAAAATGCCTCTGAAAGACAGGGCTGGAACCACTCCAGCTGACTCAGACCCAGGGTTTTCTGTGTTGCGGTTCTATTGGCATAACTATTTGTAGCCCGTAAGTGATTCATAGGCTACCTACAGGGTCTTAGCCTAGTTTGGGTCATTGGATTCCTTTGACCATCTGACAAAAGTTCAAGTTCCTTTCCCCAGAAAAATAGCCCTGCACATATATACCTGAGATTTTTGCATATCATCTCTGGGACTTCATCGATGTCCCAGAAGCTCCATGGGCCCTGGACTAAGAAACCCTACCTGGTGCTTGCTTCCCATTCTCTCTCCCAGTCACTCAGCAGATGGGTGGTTCCTCCTTCTCAGGATGGATGTCTAAGGATGTCCCCTTTCTTCAAGCCCATTTCTTGTTTACAGTCTCCTGGAGCTTCTTGTGCTCTGAGCTCCCAGGGCCCTTGGAGTTGGCAGCACTCAGTTTAGTACCCAATTATACAGGGTGGGGCAAAAGCAGGCTGACAGTTGTGAGTACGTGAAACAGAGTTTATTCTGGTATTATTGTTTATTAATTATTGTATTACTTACCACACAAAGAACTGTCAACCTACTTTTGCCCCACCCTGTGTCTAGGCTATCCTGACCCTATCACTAACACAACATTTATATTTTCATCCATTCAACATATTTAATGAGTGCCTACTCTGTGCCAGGCACTACTCCCAGACAATTATTGTAATATAGTAAAATCAAGATCATATGGCACAACTTCCCCACAGACTGCGTCAGCAGAGGGGAGGACTGGCTCTCCCACCTTGCCGCCTCTTTTTCTCTTGCCTTATTCCTGCTCAGCTGACAAGGTTCAGTTCAAGTGTCCTCTCACCTGGGCTGGGTTAGGATTACCTGGCACCCTGTGCTCACTATTGGAACTCATGCCATGTTATTTTGAAACCGTCTAATGTCATGTCTGTCTCTCCAAATGCGCTCCCTCCAGGGCATGGTCTTATACCCAGTACAGAGGCTGCAAATAGTAACAGTCAGCAAGTATTTGTGGAATATCTAAGCTTTCTTTCTCCTGCAGTCCTTCAAATATGCTGTTCCCTCTGCCTGAAATACATTCTCCCTCCTTTATTGCTCGCAAATTCCTACCAGCTTAAACATCTCCTTGGGAAAGTTTTTTTATTTTATTCCTGGGTGAAGTTAGGTCCCCTCTACAAATGACTTTGAACATCCCCTAGCCTAGCATTGCATTTCATTGTAATTCCTTCTTTAATATTTATATTCATTGCTAGAGTATCAACTCCACTAGGGCAGGGGCCATGGTTCTCTTATTTGCCTTTATGTAACCGAGGGCTAACACTCTGTGTAGTGTAGTCCCTAACTACTCAAAGAGTGCGGTTCATGGACTGGCAGCATCGGCAATCCTCGGGAGCTTGCTAGGCATGCTGACCCTCAGGCCTTACCCCGGACCTTTGGAATAAGAATCCCAGGTGATTTACCTACATATACAGTAAGGTTTGCAAAACAGTGTTCTAATATAAATGCATTTAATAATTACATGCTGGATGAATAATAAATTACGTGCTGAATGAATAACAAGTATTGGATGGAACAAAATGGAACCAATTCAGCCTTGGTTGCCCCTATTGTCTATCACAGTGGTCGGCAAACTCATTAGTCATCAGAGCCAAATATCAACAGTACAACGATAGAAATTTCTTTTGAGAGCCAAGTTTTTTAAACTTAAACTATATAGGTAGGTACATTGTTATTAACTTAATTAATTAGGGTACTCCTAAGCTGGCCTTTGCTAAAAACGTCCTCAATCTGATTGAGGTACGTTCGCTGAGGTCGACCCCTTCCAACTCTCCCATCCACACTCGTCTTGTAGCCAGTCTCACTCAACTCATGCATGTGCGCCCTACTCTTGCACGCCCTACTCTTGCGTGCCCGCACATGGTATTTTGTGGAAGAGCCACACTCAAGGGGCCAAAGAGCCGCATGTGGCTCGTGAGCCCCGGTTTACGGACCACTGATCCAGACGAGTCTCAACTGGGCTGACTGGGCACTTCAAGTCTCTGCCACGTACCTGTTCCATGCCAGTAGGCTACCTCAGGAATGTCCTCATGGAGATGACAGAAACACAAGGAAGAGCAAGGCCTCTCAAGTTGTAGACTTAGAAGCACCATACTTGCACTTCTGCTTCATTCTATTACCCAAAGCCAGGCACATGGTCAAGTCCAGAAACAGAGGCAGAGGGCACTTCAAAGTTAAATGCCCAAGGGGGTGGATGCAGAGAGGGTAAAAGATCATTCAACCCATCAGCAAGACCTATCAATTCTACCTTAGAAATACTTTCCACACCTGTCCAATACTCCTATCTTATTGCTACCACCACTTCAGTTCACCATGATCTCTCTTACCTATCACCACCTGACTGCTCTGTCCAAATCTTTCTTGTCCATTCCTTCTCAGACCATTCTCAATGCAGCAACGAGAACAGACTTAAAAAGAAAACCTGCTCTGACCACACATTTAAGTAAGTCTGGTGAAAATCCTGACTAAGGCCTGAATTGTTTTCAATTTTCAATTGAGGGGTTATTTTAAAGCAAATAGGTGAACCTGGTGAAAGGGAGAAAGAGAGTGAAGAGGGAGTGTGGGAAAGAGAGGCTTTGTAATGACTTCCCTGTGAGGACAGCCTGGGACCTCTTTCTCCAACCTCATCTCCTTCCATCCTTTCTTTCACTTTATGGTTGGAACACATCATAATTCCCCAACTTGTACACTATTTCAAGCCTCTGGGGTCTTACTTGGACTGCTCTGTGTCGATGTAGAGTTCTTTTTCCCTCCTTTTGGTACTGATTCAAAACACTTGCCTCTCTCCTTTCCTTCTGCTAGGGAAAAAGAAGAGAGGAGAAGAGCCCAGGTTGATTTGGCTCAGTGGATAGAGCGTCGGCCTGTGGACTGAAGGGTCTCAGGTTCGGTAAGAGAGAGAGAGAGAGAGAGAGAGAGAGAGAGAGAGAGAGAGAGAGAGGAGGAGGGAGAGGAGGAGGAGGAGGGAGAGGAGGAGGATTGAAATTTCATTTGAGAGCCTAATTTTTTAAACTTAAACTATATAGGTAGGTACATTGTTATTAACTTAATTAGGTTACACCTAAGCTGGCCTTTGCTAAAAACGTCCTCAATCTGATTGAGGTACGTTCGCTGAGGTCGACCCCTTCCAACTCTCCCATCCACACTCGTCTTGTATGCTTGTTTCAGATAGACGAGTGTGGATGGGAGAGTTGGAAGGGGTCGACCTCAGCGAATGTACCTCAAAACAATGTACCTCCCCCGCGCTGCTTATCCCGTGGCCTGCCTGCGCCGCATCTCCCGTCACCCGACCGACCAACACCCCCCACTTCTTCTAACGCCACTTTTTCAAAATAGACTCGCCTAGGCCGAAAACCGACTTCTGCGCATGGGCCACGAAGTTTCAATCGCACTGTATGTGCGTGCCCGCACGTGGTATTTTGTGGAAGAGCCACACTCAAGGGGCCAAAGAGCCGCATGTGGCTCACGAGCCGTGGTTTGCCGACAACTGGTCTATCATGAGGCCTAGCGCACAGTAGGCACCCAGAAAGTATCTGAGGAACAAATATTGTCTTCCAATCATGTGTATATACTGCATTTTCTTCAACTAGCTTATAAGCCAAATTTTGGGGTTCCAGGTCCTATTTTGGCCTTTTTTTCCTTAACTCTAGAACTACTAATTCTACACTGTCTGCATAGTAGGTCCTCAATAAAGACTTTCAGCCAACCCAATACTTCAAGGTTAAGTAATATAGTGTCAGCAGATTGGATTCAAGCACACTAGTTCCAAGGGTGGGGTGTGTATGAAGTGACCAGGGATGTTTTCCGCTGTCTGGGGACCCTCAAACCCTGATAAATGTGCTTGTAGTCTACAGCCTCATTTCCATCAGGAATACGTCATGTAGGGCAACAAAATAGGGAGGCCATGGCAAGGCAAACCTTGATTTCTGATTCTTATTCTTGTCTCAGGACAATGTTTGGCTAATTATGCCACTTCCACAAGCAAAAACAGTGAAACAGATCCTTCTGAGTTAGTATGTTTTAGTATAATTACCTCTTCCAGATTTTCTCGAGGAAAAAACATTTGCTTTTTGGCTTTTGGTCTTAGTATTAGGACAACTTACAGACTGTGGGCAAAGGCTTTGTGAAAACAGGCATATTGATGCATGAGGTTAGCCTTTTTTTCTTCTTTAACTAGGTGAAAATAAAAATTTGGGTTTAAAAATTATATTAATGCATTTCAAGTATGCTGTGCATGTTTTGGAAGAAGCTTGGGCTGAGTTAAACTCAGCAGCTACTCTGAGCACCTCCTGAGTTTGGTGTTACAGAGCCAATCACTGACCTTGAGGAACTCTAGTCCTTTTTTAAGAAAGTCTACTCATTCAAGCCCTGGCCAGTTGCTCAATGGTTAGAGCATTGGCCTGGGCAGTGAAGGGTCTCAGGTTCGGTTCCTGGTCAAGAGTATGTACCTCGGCTGTGGTTTCTCTCCCTGCCCCGAGTCCGGCACTTGCAGTGGGCAACCAGTCCATGTGTCTCTCTCACATCGATGTTTCTCTCTCTCTCTCTCTCTCTCTCTCTCTCTCTCTTTCCCTCCCTCCCTTTGACTCTCTCTGAAGAGCAAGGGGAAAAATATTCTCAGGTGAGGACTAACAACAACAACAAAGACTCTACTTATTTGAATATCAAAATCTAAGAGATTACGGCAAAATTTTGTTCCTTTAAAGTGGTGGCATTTTAGAAAGAAGAACTGGAACCCTGGACTTTTGGGGCCTTTGTCATTAAAATTGGAGACCCCAAACTTTCCAAAAACAGTTTAAAGATTATCCTGCAATGAAGAGTCACACTGGACCGCAGGGATGCCACAGCCGACTCTTCCCCTGCCTGCTCCGGGAGAATGTCCACCACCTCACCTCCTCTCAGCTTGTCCTGGACGTTTTCAAGCAGCGGCTCGCATGTACCCCACCTACCGATCCTTGGCTACTCGGTGGTGCCCGCCATGCCGGCCCTTTCCTTCTCTAGCCCCTTGCAATGCATCTCCTTTCATGACAAAAGCTGTGCCCTGGTCACCACCAAAGGTACTCTAGTGGTAGGCCCACCGAGGCCCACCGCAGCCGCTGGGGCCACGCCTCTGTCAGCGCCTCCACCAATTCTGATAGAGCCACCTACTCTGTCTATAGATACGGTCAGCGTCTTTCCTCTCCTTCCCTGCCTGTGGCCAAAAGGCTCAAACAAAACCAGAGCACACACCTGGATCCAGTTACCACTCTGTTCAGGAGCCAAGTAAACAAGGAATTTCTGAGTCACAGCCTTTCTGTTCCCCACTCCCTGTCTTCTACTTGCTGCTACCTCATCAGGCAGGGGAGGCCTGACATTAGAAGCTCCATCTTTGCTTCAGACAACCCAGACCGTGTCCCCTTTTTATTCTCACTTACCATCCCCCAGGGAGGAACCAATTTAACTCCAAATAGATTTAGGGAATCTATTGTGGGGTGTGCTCCCTTCTCCCTCCCCCCCCCAAAAAAAAAATTTAGCCCAGAGAAACACTCCCTTTCTCCTACAGTCAGCCTTGTCTTCCAAGGAGAACCATGTTTCCCGGGGCTCTTTGTCCTGGACCTTCCCATTCTCAGAGGGGTCCGGGCTGCCTCGTGCTCTTGCCTGTCTTAGGAAGGAGAACAATCTGGATCGGTCAAGAGGTTCAGAATCCCAGCCATGTACCCAGCACCCAAAGCAGTGAGGAGTACAGACTTTGGTAGCCAGAACCTGATTCGGCCACTTTCTGGCCATTCTAAGACTGTCCCTTTATCTATAAAAGGGGGGAATCCTTGTGACAGTGGGGAGCACTCAGTAAGGATATATAGAGTTTAGCTTTGTATTACAGTAATCACTCAGTTATTGGTTGTTACTAATAATAACAAAAATAGCTAAGTGATTCTTTTTAAATAGTAAGCCTTATGGCAGTAGTGTTATGTCTTTAGCTTTTTATTTGTGCAATTCATTTTCATTCAGCTGCTAGATTCATCTACCCAGAACATTTTGATCACCTTACTCCCCCTGTGAAAATGTTAGATGTCTGTCCTGACCAGTTTGGCTCAGTTGGTTGCACAGCATCTCCTGCACCAAAAGGTTGCTCGTTCGATTCCCAGTCAGGGCACGTGCCCAGGTTGAAGGCTCCATCCGCAGTGGGGGACGTGCAGGAGGCAGCCGATGGATGTTATGCTGCTACACTCTCACATCAATGTTTCTCTCTCTCTTGCTCCCTCTCCCTTCCTCTCTTTCTAAAAACCAACAAGCTCTTCTTTAAAAAAAGTTAGATGGCTTCCCATTATTTACAAATAAAGTCTAAAGTCCTTTTCTTTGCACTCAAGGCTCTTTGATCTAGTCTCCTTTTCTGCACTAATCCTCTTCACACCTCCTCCACTCCAATTAAAATAAGCCAGCATTCCTCACATACACCCACACCCTGGGCACTGTTTGTCTTTTTACCAGAATCCAGATCTTATCTCTTCTTTGTGCCTAAGTGCCGCCTCCTCCAACAAGCCTTCCACAGTCCATAGTAAGCCCCATAGCTCTTTAAGGACCTCAAAACCCTTTCTTTGATCACCACATGGGTATCTTTGTAAACTGTGCTTCAAATTTATACATACATCTCCTATAGCAGTTGATTATTGGTGGTCTCTGTTTCGTTCATCTTCATATTCTTAAATCAGGGTTTTTCAACCTCAGCCCTATTGACATTTGGGGCTGAATAATTCTCCATTGTGGTGGGATGGTGTGTGTATTGTAGGCTGTTTAGCAGCATCTCTGGTCTCTACTAATTAGTTGCCAGTAGCACCACCCTACCCCCAGTTGGGAAAACCAAAAATATCTCCAGACATTGTCAAATGTCCCCTGGAGAGCAAAATCACCCTCTGCTGAGAGCACTGCCTAGGCCAAGTTTGGAAGTTTGAACATGGATGGCTCTCGGTAAAGCTTATGAACAGAAGAAAGGAGTTTGGTTTAGGCCCTTTTTAAATTTAAACAGTAGAGGAATATTCAATTAATGATATTCTTTCAGTAATTAGAAATAAAAGTATAGAGTTCCCAGGAGAAAGAACTAGAGGTAGAGATTAGAATGCCTTCAGCATGGGATCAGCCAATAGGTATTTGTTGAGTAATATAAAGTTTAAGAGTCCAGAGTCAGATATGAGTTGGGTTCCAACACTGGCCTCCCACTGCAAGCTGCCACCATAGGTGAGGATCTTAAACTCTCTGAGCTTCATTTCTCTCATTCTGTAAAATGGGATAATAACTGCAATCACGTGGGGTTGTTATGAGAATAAATTAGATAATGCATTTAAAGGGGTTAGCAGCGAGCCTGCAATGTAGTAAGCACTTCATAATAGTTCAAAGCTGTCATGAATATTGTGATTTTTATTGTAAGAATGACTCATTCTTATTCCTTTCAAAGGCCTTGACAGTATTATTTCCATTTTATAGACAGGTTGTGGCTAGAACATGGATCTTCTGATCTCCAACTTCCACTGCATCACACTCATCTGACACAATGCAAATGGAATCCCATTTATAAGTAAAATCTTAACCTTTTAAAAAATTTTATTTGGAAAGTGAGTGCTAACTGCCTACAGCGAAAATTCTTTTTCACTTGGTAAATACCATCTATAACTATCACTGGGAAACTTAAGAACTACTTATTAAGCACTTTGGGTAAGTAGATGTGCTAGATATAGGATATAAGACACCTGTGTTGTTAAAACAACGCACCTGCCTGTTTGTGGCTTACCAACCCCGTGAGCTTAAAGATTCTGTCCTGTCAGCTTTAGGAAACGAATTCACAAGGTGAGCCACCAGTTGGCATCAGCTCCAGGCAGCACGTGAGTTCTGGAGTAGAGCCTCCCCAGCAGCTGCCTTGGCCCAGAGCGGAAGCTGGGACAGAAGCTCCCGGACAGGACAACAGGTAGGTGAGGAAGCCAGCTTCCTCCCGAGACAGCCAATCAGTGGGTGTAGCCATGCAGGCCGCTCTACCTTAAGGCAGAATCAGTCTCTTGCTGCAGAAAACAAACACCAGAGAGAAGGTCAGGGACATTTAGCTCCGAATGAGTTCTATCATCAACAAACCGATTGACCTGGGTAAAAACTCTCCAGGCCTCTGTTTGCTCATCTATAACAATAAGAGGGTAATATGCTAATTAGATTGGACAGCC
This sequence comes from Myotis daubentonii, assembly GCF_963259705.1. NCBI lineage: Eukaryota > Metazoa > Chordata > Mammalia > Chiroptera > Vespertilionidae > Myotis > Myotis daubentonii. Next base: position 176,164,588 of record NC_081842.1, read on the forward strand.
AAACGACCTTCCAGACGTCCTTCTGGATGAAGCTGGGCCTGCGAGGATGAGGACCGAGGCAAGCCGCCATGGCTGGGAGGGCCAAGCCCCTTACACGAATTTTGTGCATTGGGCCTCTAGTCTGTAAAATAAGGGCATGCGATGAAGTGAGTAGTTCTTACTGCTACTCAGGCTGGAGGTGCAACACTGGACTGGTCCCCATGGTGCCCAGTCCTTGAAGAAATAACTGGCCACTAACAAAGTGCCCCACAACTCGTCAATACACCTGGAAAACAAAAGGGTGTTTGTTTTTATGACATTCGGTCTCTTGTTTGAGAGTTGATTTTTCAGGGCGCCGGGTTCATTTGCTTGTCCACTCATTCATTCAACACTTGAGCACAGCTAGGTGCCGAGCCTGGACTGGGGACCAGACACAGCCCTTGCCCTCAAATCAATCCATAGGATGCAGGAGGAGGCATGCTGTATTGATTCCTCCAAGTATAAATCCCTGTGCTGAATCTGGTAGTGGCTTTTGATCTGGTGATGGAAATCCCTGCGTCCCAAGTCCTTACACTCCATTCCTGCAGGCGGGGGAACTCTAGGCGGTGGTCAGAGGCCCCCCAGCCCCTCCTGCTGTCCCTGGAAGCGGAGGGGCCTGATGGGTTTGCCCTCGGATTCCTGCAGGTGGAGCCAAACGCCCTGGCAGGCGGCTGCGGGCCTGCTCTCTGCTCTCTGGCAGCCTCTCTCCCGTCGCTCTTTCCCCTTCTCTCTTGTGCGGTCTCCCTCCACATCCCAACCCACCGAGTGCGTCTGAGGGGAGAGCGTGCCAGACTCAGAGAAAGGCTGCCAGGTTTCTCTCAAGTCTTGGCTTGAACAAAGGAAAGCAAATTACAAAAATGGAAATTTTCAAACTCGCGTTCCGTGGTATTCAAATCGGCGTTTGGGTAGCACGCAGGCACAGACCGCATTCGTGCTGTTTTGTGATTAAAATGATACCGAAAATACCTCCTCGCTGTGGTTTTCATCTTCTTGCCCGGCTCGTTTCTTTCCCTCTGCGCGGGTCCCCGTCCTCTGGGGCGCGGCCACCCCTGGCCACCCTGGACGCGCTTGGATCTGCGTCGGTGGAGACCTCGCCTCTGCTGGCTTTTCTAAAAACTTGAACTTCACAAATGCCCGTGCTGTTCAGCCCCGAGCAAAACCGATCACGAAGTTTCGAGGCGCTGTCCCGGGAAGTGCTGTGTTCTGTGCGCGGGACTGCAGGTCCGGGAGAGAGCAGGGACCTGTGTGTTTCATCCGAGGCAGGAGAGCCCACCGTGCGCCTGCGGGGTGCGGGGTCCCCGATTCCCTCGCAGCTCCGCGTGTGCTCTGTCTCCTCCTTCGGAAAAAAACATTTCTAAAGTGGCTCTGGAGTTGGGTCTTGAAATCTTTTACCTAACATGTAGTTGAGCAAAACACGAAGCCTGACTAATGTCCCTTTTGCTATTTGTTGCAGTTGCTACACAGGTCCTGTCCCCGTGAGTCTGTGAGAAAGGAATCCCATAGTTACCCCCTCCCCCTCCGCCCTGACAGAACCTCTTCTTTCCTTGGAGGCTGTCTCCATCTCACACAGCTGCTTGCAGGGCCTGGAGACAGGTGGGGGAGCAGCCTCCAGGCCAAAGCTGCTAACTCCCTCCCTAAGGACTGTGAACAGCCATTAAAATGTAAAGGTCTCTCTCTCTCTCTCTCTCTCTCTCTCTCTCTCTCTCTCTCTCTCTCTCACTTTTTTGGGTGGTGGTGGTGGTGGTGGTCACTCGCTGTTGTACAAGGGCAGCTCTACAACAAATGGCACCAGTTTGCCAGACAGAAAGGAAATGTCTGCATTCTCCCGCTCACCCAAGCATTCCCTTGGGCCACTGCTACACCTCTCTAGGCACCTTGTAAGCTGGGTCCTGTGGCCTTGGCTAAGTTGTGGGACTGATTTCGAATGATGGGAGAGAGGACCACCCATCTCAATAGGCAAATCGAAGTTCACATGAACACGGGCAATATTCAGGCACTAATTACATTAACAGGTCTCTGTTGAGTCGAGCCTACACAAGTTAGAACTCTCTACTGGATCAAGTGATAGCAAATACTAGTAAATCATGTGAGACTGGAAGCGTTTTTCAGACTTCAGAATGGAAGGATGACTTTTCCAATCTGGAATCAGACCCCTGCGTGTATCCCCCAAGGCCTTTAGCTCTGAGCAGCCAGTGCTCCTGAGGGCCCTCATGCCCTGGCTTGTGTTGTTTCCCCCTCCTCCTGGCATTTTCCCCATCCTCTTCGCTGCTTAGCAAACGCTTGTTTGTCTTTTAAAACTTGTCTCAGATGCAACCCCTCTGAAGTCCTTCATAACCATGCCCAGGTGCCAGTCCCCTATGTAGAATTAATAATCCTGTCATCTGTTAAATAGAACTGTGTGGCTTGATCTATGTAACACACGACGCTGTGTTATGCGTATTTCTTTGTGCCTTTTTCTCCCCTGATGGAATATACTCTTTGCCAAGGCAAGAAACACATCTTGTTTACCTCATACCCATCACGCTAAAAACACTCAGGAAAATCTGTTGAGTGAGTAAAGAAACATGCTTGGTTTTTAAACATTTTAAAAGGGGCAATTTGTTTTCTTTCAGGGACGCCTAGTTCAACTGCCAGACACCTACGCCTCTGTCTGCAGAGATACCGGTAAAAATTGTAAGTTTAGATTAAAGTCTGATTTTCATAGCTCAGGCACATTCTTCTGCTTATGGTAAGGAAAGCTGGATGCGGATGCAGGTGGAAAATTTCTCAATCCCCTGCACCGAGTTAATACATCTCCTCCTACAAAATCCAACGAGAGCAGAGTGTCACTGCAGGTACGGAGCTGGTGAGCGTAGTTCTCCTATGGCTTTGGTGTAGCCTTAAATGTCATACTAACAAGTTGTTATTTATTAGACTTTATTAATTAAGTTGTTCCAGCTAGAAACCTGGAAAAGTCCTTGGAACCTCCCTTCCCCTCACTTCCCAAGCCCAGTTATCACCAAGTCATGTCACATTTTCTCTAATATCTCTCATGTCACATTTAACTAATATCTCTCAGATTTGTCCACTGCTCTTCATCTCTGCCATTACTCTGTTCCAAGCCACTATCGCTTCCCACCTGGACCACTGCCAAGGCCTTCTAGTTAGTCTTTCTGCTTCTTGTCTTGCCTGCCTCCTATCCTGTCACTCCCTGGCCCACCACCTTTCAGTGGCTGCACTTAGCATACTCCTTTACGTGGCCTTGGTGGTCTGTCTCCATGTCTTTCTCACTGAATATACTAGCCTTCAGGTCCTTGAACTTGTCAAAGTCTTGCCTACTTCAAGGATTATCCACGTGCTTACTTCTCCTGGGAATACTTGTTCAGTCTCTTGGATCACTTCTTATCTTTCAGGAATCAATTTCAATGGCACTTTCTTGGAGATGTGTTCCCTGATTATCCTTTCCACTCCATCTCTGCTGGGTCAATCTGAACCCATTTATTGTCCTTCTTGATGCGCTATTTTTCCTTCATGTTATCACAGGTTGTCATTTAGAAAACATTGACGTTTTCATTTGTTTTAGGTCTGTCTCCCATCCACAGTAGATCACAGGAAAGCAAGGATTGTATCTTTGTTCAAAAGAGTTTATGTGTTTGCCCAGTGCACAAAATACTCTTTGGATGGTGCTGCAATGAGAAATGCTAGCAGGTCCTGTGTAACAGGACTCTGACATGAAAATAATTTCATGCAAACAAATAAATGGTAATCCAAAATGAGTCTCAAAGATGTTTATGCACATGAGGCAAGCAAGGGGAAGACTTGAGTTATGATAGGATATCCCACGGCCTTTCTCAATGGCTATTTGAAAAATAAGAAGAGAACAAGAACAAAAATATTTGTTTTACAGCTCTACCAAGACTCAGCCCTCCCCTTTCTCTCCCCCTTGCATCAAGTACATCCTGTACTTTTGGCAACATGTTGACTGGATATTTAAAAGCTGTGAACTGTTCAGAAAATTTCACATACTGGGTTATGGGCCATGTGTGTTTGATCAAAATTCAATTACTACACTGTACCATACTTGGAAACCTATCATCCCAAGTTATGAAGTATGACGAAATAGGCGAACCTAATTGGTTCAGTATGGGAACAGTATCAACCAAGCTTGTTATGATAAATAGCTTCCTGTGTTAAAGGTTCTCTAGAGCTTATAAGCATCTTGGCTCACCTCCTCAGTGGAATAGGGATATTGCTCCCAGGGACCCCCTAGATCACTGTCCCTCCAGTGCAATGGCAGTTCAGTTTTCTTCAACTTACTGCCCCTGAAAAAGAAAAACTCTGTGCAAATTTTCCTCTTCCTTCTCATTTCTTCATTTAGAATTTGAGCACCTGGTAACTTCTTTAGCTTTTTTTTTCCCCTTTAGAAGTACAATTTTAGAAATCATGAAGCATTCCAAATAAAATAAAAATAAAACAGACAAAACATCAGATATTACTACCGACCACTAAGGTTTAACAAATAATATATTTTTTTCCTATTTCCATTAGATAGATCTCTTGTTTTTGTTTTTTATGTGTCCTTTATCCTGCTTCTTGGGACCAAAGATGGACCACCATTTATTAAACTACAGTATTTATGAGACTTAGAAACTAAGTCCTAAGATGCTTTAACATACTAGAATCAGGAGGATGTACATCTCATTACAGAGAAGTACCTCAAGTTGTAAGTCTTTCTGTTGAAATGGACTCAGTGAGAATTCCTGCTCTTTATTGTAGATGAGATTATAACGATCCATCGAGGAGGAAGATTGTTGAAGGTGTGGGGAGCGAGATCAAGAAATTGTCTTAACAGTTTAGAAAAGCTATAGGAATAAACAAAACCAAATACTTCCATGCTTTGTGGTCATCACGGGCACATGCACATAATTTTTCTTTAGAAGTGACGCTTTGGGTTGGATTAGAAGTTTTTTCCTCTAGTGATCTCCGTAAAAGGCAGAACAACTGGGTGACTGACATTTAACTTCCGGAAGACAATCAGTAACACTGGCATTTTCCTCAGAAGACAGCTGTAAGGCCAGGAAAATTTGCATATATTTACCCTTAATTCAAGCCTACTACTTGCAGTTGCTTCTCTGAGTTTGTTCTTATTTTAAACATCCTTTGTATTAGATCATCCTCATTCACTCATTAACAGAAATGCATAATGCTAAACTTGCATTTCTCCCCTGGAAAAAAATGTTGTGTCCCATGAAAAGTTGTTTTGGTAAAAAGTAAGAGCCTTGGTTTGTCCTTGACAATAATTCATCCATCATGAGTGCTGCAGGACATAGCCAAGACACAGAGAAAGATCCTTGGTGAAGGCAAATCTTCAAGCCCACACAAGGGAGAGCGAAGATACCACGTGGTTTAGCAGTTTGAAATCACAATGCTGCCAAGGTTAGATTAGATTAGATTAGATTAGATTAGATTCTTGTTCTCTGCAGTACCTTAGGTTTACTTTAGAAATTGCAATTAGATTAAAAGTTGTGATTTCAAAAATAGCACACTTGCACCCTGGCTCTAGTTAAAGCATCAGCCTGCTTACCATAAGGGTCAAAGGTTCTATTCCCAGTTCCAGGCATGTACCTGGGGTGCAGGTTCCATCCCCAGCCCAGTTGGGGCGAGTGTGGGAGGCAATCAATCAGTGTGTTTCTCTCATATTGATGTTTCTCTCTCTCACCTACGCCCTCCTTCCACTCTCTCTTAAAAAAAAATCAATGGAAAATATCCTCTGGTGAGGATGAAAAACAAAGGCCCACTTGCCTTTCTGTTTCCCTCCATCAGGAGGATGCTAGTCTCATAATCTTTCATAATCTTTACATAGAACTTCTAATAAGAAGTGCTCTCGGAGAGCCTTCAAAGAATAAATGTGACTGACTGTTGATACTTATGCTGCCATATGTATGTTTTTTTCACCTAACAAATGTCTGATTTTTGGCAAATCAACTTTTTTTTTTTTTCATTGAAATTTGCCTGATTGAATACCATGGGAGGTGGCAGAATAAATGCTATTATCTATGTACAGTAATTAAGGAAATAGTCCTTGTCGCTCCAGTAGGAACCAGGCTCTTCCTGCCTGTAGTAACATCTATATATATAAAAGCCTAAGCGACCGAATGACCAGAATGACTGGAATGACCAGTCAACCAGTTGCTATGATGCACACTGGCAACCAGGGGCAGACAGTCAACGCAGGAGCTGCCCCCTGGTGGTCAGTGCGCTCCCACAGACCCATTCTAGCCTGCACCAGTCCCCCACCCCAGGCCTATTATCAGTTATTGTTGTTAATCTCTTACTGAGCCTAATTTATAAAGTACATTTTATGATAGGTATGTATGCATAGGAAAAAATTATGATTAATTAGATTAGGAGTCAGCAAACTACAGCCTGTGGGCCAAACCCAGCCTGTCACCTGGTTTACTGTGGCCCATGAACTGAGAATGGTTTTCCATTTTTAAAGGGTTGAGAAAAAAATGAAAGGAAGAATAATATTTCATGACACCTGAAAAATATAATAAATTCAAATATCAGTGTCCATAAATAAAGCTTTATTGGAACACAGCCATGCTCCTTTGTCTGCATGGTATCTGTGCTGCTTTTGTGCTACAAAACAGACTCAAGTAGTTGTGACAGACACTGCACAGGGGCAAAGCTGAGAATATTTACTGTCTGTTCTTTTACAGAAGACAGTAAATAGGGGTTTGCCAACCCCCGCACCTTCCAAAGTACAGAACCTAACAATGTTCAAGATTATGGTTAGCACAGTACTTGCTGCCTCCTTCCTCTGCTTCAATCTCTTCTAAAGAAAACAAACTGTTTTTCTTGTATTTCATGGCTTCAGGGTGAGGTTTATTCAAAGAATTATCAGTGCCCTTATGCTCCTTTTTTCCATGTTTGAAACAAAGAGATACTGTAGTCCCTCTGTCCCCACAGTTTTGCTTTTTATGCTTTCACTTACCCTCAGTCAACTGTGGTCCAAAAATATTAAATGGAAAATTCTAGAAAGAAGTCATAAATTTTAAACTGTGCACCATTCTGAGTGGTATGATGAAATCTCATGCCATTCTGCTTTTTCCTACCAGATGTGAATCATCCCTTGTCCAGCGTATCAGCTACCTGCCCATTAAACACTGAGTAGCCATTTTGGTTATCAGATGGACTATTTCAGCATTGCAAGTGCTTGTATTCAAGTAATCTTTACTTTACTTATGGATGGCTCCAAAGTGCAACAGTAGTTGTGCTGGGTATTTGGAGATGCCAAAGAGGAGCTATAAATTGCTTCCTTTAAATGAAAAGGTGAGTTCAATACAATAAGATATTTTAAAAGAGAGATGACATTCACATAACTTTTATTAAAGTATATTGTTGTACTTGTCCTATTTTATTATTAGTTATTTTCTTTTATATTCCCAAATAAACTATTTCTTCTTTTTATCTTTATCGTTGAAAGTATTACATAGGTCCTTACAACTCTCTCCAATTCATCCTTATTACCAATCCTCCAATCTCATTCCTCCTAAGTCTGTGACCCTCTAGCTAAGCCATTCAGCACGACTCACAAGTTAGTATAGCTATGTACTTCTCTTGTTTCCTTCCACGCAAAGGGACAATCATATGTAGTACTTGAGGTTCTGCCTGCTGAAAGAATGACCTTTCCTTATTGTCTTTCAGAGTCCCTCTTCAGTAGGGCATACTGCTCTGCAGTCCACTTTTAGCTGGTGTGTATTCCTGCAGGTTTTTCTGCTTTCTCAAATCACTTTTCATAAGGAACTCCCCACAAGGGTGTTAGGATGAGTTGAAGAAAAGATGGCAGTACTTCTTACACACGTAAATGCACTGGGAGTGTGAGTGACGTGCCAATGCAGTTTACCACAATACCTTTACCACCTGCTTAAGTAAAATCTCATGTTTAAACTTCCACTTGATTTTGGAGTGTTGCTGTGCATGTCAAATACTATGACTTGATGGATTAGATAACATACAGTTGCTAATGGGCAGCTTAGGTCACATGGTCCCCATATATTCAGTTTCTATCAGCCAGGAGATGTTTCTCAAAAAGAGACTATGTATTTGTAGAAGAGTGCATGGCTTTGCTCCAAACCCTAGGGGCTTATATTTTGGTTCTGCTATAGGAGCTGTCTGCCCAATATCCAAGAGTCATATACATTTTGAGCACCATGATTCTGCTAGATCCTATGTCCAAGTTGCTTGTTCTGCCTCCTGGACTAGCTGGAGACTTGGCGCTTGCTCCGGGACCTAATTAAAGTTGACAGTCCTTAGGGGTTATTTGGTAAACTAGTGGCCCAGTGCACGAAATTCATGCACATTAAAAGGTAATTAATTAGAGGAAATATTTTAATATTGCTATTTGCCCTTTCTCTATAATAGAAGTGTCAGAGATGAAAGGAAATGAGTAAAATGTATTTGAAAACAATATATGAATTTATTAATAAACAATAACAAAATGCTAACAACAAAGACATGATATAATAACAATAAAAACATGATATGAAAACAACAAAAACATGATATAAAAACATGATATAAAAATAACATTGATGCAAACAATGACTGATAAAGTGATTAAACTTATTCTAATATCTCCCTGTATACCACAGTAAGAGTGAAAACACTTTCAGAGTGCTTGACTAATTTCCCTTGTGATAAAGTATTTACAACTTTAATTTTAACGTCACAAACTCTTTAAACTTAAGAGAAAGCAACATATCATTGACCATGTCCAAAAATGGGTTCAGGTAGGAATATTCCTACTCTGTCTAGAGTTTGTCCTTGTGACTTATTAATAGTCATCTCAAATGCTGGCATCACGGGAAACTGTCTTTGAATCAATTTAAATGGGAGGCCAGTGTCAGACAGAGACAAATCAATTCTTGGAATCAGAACAATCTCTCTTTCTGCAGATCCTGTGAATACTTCAGCTTTGATAATGTTAGGTCATAATATCTTGATAATAAATCTAGTACCATTACAAAGATCCCATTTACTGTTAAGATTTCTCAATAGCATGATGATTGCACCCACTTTCAGTTTTAATTTATGACATGGCATTCCCGAAGGAGTAATACTATTAAGAAATTTGATGGGAAAATTTTCCTTCTCAGCATCATCTATTGAGTCAATGGAATCATCACTCAAATATGTGTGAAAATCTCCATCGAGTATATCCAAAATTTCTTCGTTTAATTTTTGAATGTGCTCATCTTTTAGACAAAGAATTACATGTTTAGATATATTTTTAATATTATCTATAGATATACTATTTCCAAAGGTAGCTTCAATAATAGATCCATTACAAATCATTTCACGGGGCATTTCAATAATATCCATTCCTAAATGAAAACTGCTATCAAGTTTGCCACCTCCAAGTTTTACTAACCATTCACTATAGCAGAATCCTCTGATCTCATATTTGTTGTAAGAGACAACTTTCTGAAACATCCCCAAACATTATAGTACTTTAAACTCATTTGCACTATGGCCTATCACATAGCATGTGGCACAACACTTTGACATTGTTGAAAATCCCCTCCAGGAAGGAAAACTTTCCCACCAAATGTAACATTCAAATTCATAATTTCTCTTAGTAATCTGTCTATGCTATTTATAGCATGACTGGATGCCATGGTGCATTCATCAATAATGAGAAGTTTGGCCTTTTTAATGGTTTTAGCAACTTCACTCTTTATAAGAGTCTAGAAATTGAAGTTTCATTTAATGGGATTGGTAATTTATATTGGGAATAAAAGGTTCTTCCACTGAGAAGTAAATTTGCAGCAATTCTTGTAGATGCTGTGGGTAAAACAGTACCACCATGACTTCTAATATAATGTATTAAAACTTTATAAATATATGTTTTTCCACTACCACCTGGACCATCAAAGAAAAAGCATTAGGGGTGTACAGTTAGATCTTCGAGGGCTGAAGTTATAGTCTGAAAGGCTGCCAACTGTTCATCATTCAGAGAATTTATCAAAACCTATGACTGTTGTCACTTGGATAATTCATCACATGTATTTGTATTCATTAATGAAGATAGTCCGGAAGTTTGAAATGAGGGGACTCCCGCGGCAGGTGCGTGTAGCAGCCGGTCCCACCCCCGCTGTGGTCACAGCCATCTTGTGTTACGGGATCCCCACCTCTGCTGTGGGGGCTGCCATCTTGTTATGACATGATGGTCAATTTACATATTCCCTCTTTATTAGATAGGATGTGTCCAGCAGCTGACCTGTATGGGGTATGAGTTGTCTCCAAAACCCTGAGAGTTCTTCTAAGCATCTCTGTGCTGAGATGGAAGAATCCTGGATTTTTGTGAGGTTTATCTCACACCCTTTCATGCACACATGTTTTATCAAGGAGTCTAGGATTGCAGCTGCTTTTTATTTCCTATGTCTTAAGGATACAATATCATCGATGTACTGAACTACCATGCTGTCCTGTGGGATGGTGAAGCGATCAATGTCCTGTTGACTATTTTTTGGCAAAGAGCCAGGGCTGCTGTAGCCCTGGGGTAAAACAGTACAGGTGAAGTGCTTACCTGTCAGATGAAAGCAAACTCCTCTGGTATTCTGTGCTTAAAGGAATAGAGAACAAAGCATTTATCAGATCAATACCTCCATACCAAGGGCAGTGTCTACGTTGATTTGCTCTGGCAAATACACCATATCTGAAAAAGCAATTGCAATTGAAGTGCAACTACATGACTGAATTTAAAATAATCTGTTGTCTTTCTCTAAAACCTGCAATGGCTACAGTGGTGAATTAAATAGGGCAATGATAAAAATCATCACCCCAGCATCTTTCATTCATTGTTTAATAGCTTGGTGAATTAACTTAAGGTGCACATCCTTGTAAGCAACACATGGATCAAAAAATAGAACTTTGCCAGTTGCCCCAGTTACCCCAGAAGCCTCTACACCTGCCTCATCCTAATCATAGCCCTCTTCCTCCCTTCAAAAGTAATAGTTATTTGGACTCCCACTTCCTTGAAATTTTATGCCTTTATTATTTAAGTGTATATCCTTAAATATAACAGTTTAATCATGCCCATTATGTTTTTAAGTTGCTTTTAATCCCCATTTCCATTTTTATTTTTGTCATTTATTGTAGCCCATTTGGACTGTAGAGTTTCCCAAAGTCTGGATATTTTTATTGGATACTCACGGAGCAATTCCATGTGCTTCTTTCCCTTTGTATACCCTGCAGATTGGCAGCTGGATCCAGAGGCTTGATTGGACTCAAGTGCAATCCCTTTGGAAATACTGTGAGTGATGTTATGTTCTTTCATTAAAAGACACATAATGCCTATCTGATTTTCACTCTTTTTATGATTTCAACAGCTGGTTATGCTCAAGGCCTAAACCCATTTATTTATCAGAGGTTTCAAACTGTGATATTCTATCATTATGTTTTCATATAAGCTGGAACAATTTTATAAAGGGACAATTCCCCTTGTCTATTATTTGATTAGCCAGCTGAGGTAGAATAGGCAAGATAAATGCTTAATTCTTATCCAATTCTCAAGGAATTGAATTGAGTTCCTTTTCATCCTCAGAAGGTGACCAATTAGATTTTTTTCTTTTTTACTATTATTATAAACTCATACATTTAAACTTATTTGATGTATTTCAATTTATTGCAATTTTTATTTTTATTTTTATTTTTTTTAATTAAATCTTTATTGTTCAGATTATTACATTTGTTCCTTTCCCCCCCCCCCCCATAACTCCCCTCCTCCCAATTCCCGCCCCACCCTCCGCCCTCACTCCCCACCCACTGTCCTCATCCATAGGTGCACGATTTTTGTCCAGTCTCTTCCCACATCTCCCACACCCCTTTCCCCCCCAAGAATAGTCAGTCCATTCCCTTTCTATGTCCCTGATTCTATTATAATCAACAGTTCATTCTGTTCATCAGATTATTTATTCACTTGATTCTTAGATTCACTTGTTGATAGATGCATATTTGTTGTTCATAATTTGTATCTTTACCTTTTTCTTCCTCTTCCTCTTCTTAAAGGATACCTTTCAGCATTTCATATAATCCTGGTTTGGTGGTGATGAACTCCTTTAGCTTTTCCTTATCTGTGAAGCTCTTTATCTGACCTTCAATTCTGAATGATAGCTTTGCTGGATAAAGTAATCTTGGTTGTAGGTTCTTGGTATTCATCACTTTGAATATTTCTTGCCACTCCCTTCTGGCCTGCAAAGTTTCTGTTGAGAAATCAGCTGACAGTCGTATGGGTATTCCCTTGTAGGTAACTGAGTTTCTTTCTCTTGCTGTTTTTAAGATTCTCTCTTTATCTTTTGCTCTTGGCATTTTAATGATGATGTGTCTTGGTGTGGTCCTCTTTGGATTCCTTTTGTTTGGGGTTCTCCGCGCTTCTTGGACCTGTAAGTCCATTTCTTTCACCAGGTGGGGGAAGTTTTCTGTCATTATTTCTTCAAATAGGTTTTCAATATCTTGCTCTCTCTCATCTTCTGGCACCCCTATAATTCTGATGTTGGTACGCTTGAAGCTGTCCCAGAGGCTCCTTACACTATCCTCGCATTTTTGGATTCTTTTTTCACTTTGCTTTTCCGGTTGGATGTTTTTTGCTTCCTCGCATTTCAAATCATTGACTTGATTCTTGCGCTCCTCTGGTCTGCTGTCGGGCGTCTGTATAATATTCGTTATTTCAGTCCGTGTGTGCTTAATTTCTAGTTGGTTCCCCAATATAAGATCGAGGGTCTTATTAGTTTTCGTGTAGATCTCATTAAGTTTATCGGCAGCTTCTAAACAGTTCTTGAGAGACCTTAAAAGTGTGGTTCTGAACTCTATTTCTTCCATTGACAATTTTGTCCTGTTTCTTTGTCTCCGCATTTTGTTATGCTTCCTTGGTGCACCCCCTAGTGGTCTTTGTTCGCAGTCTTATAGATAAATCTTGATTGCTGTAGCTTATTCCAGGGAGGGTTTGACCTCCAGGCCAAGTGGCTATGAGAATCAGCTGTGTCAGCAGTGAGAGAACTTCTGTCCCCTAGGGAGGTGCTAATCTAGCCTTTGCCTGAGGCTATCCGGCAAATGCCTCTGTGCAGGGCTTGGGCGGGGCGGGTCGCACAGGATCAACAGGGTGGGCCGGAGAGAGCAGTTATGGCGGCTCTCAGTCCTGTCCCCAGGGGCTCTGCCTCTCTGAGTCCCAGCACCCGCTGCAAAGCTCGGAGAGAAAGCTGCCCTCGCTCTGACCGAAGCTAGACAGTCCCGCTTCTCCCGTTTGAGTCTGGGTCCCTAAAGACTCGCCCGGGTCTGGAGCTCAGAGTCTGCGACTCCCTCCCGATTGAAAACAACAACCGCACCCTCCGCCGCCAGCCCGCTCCGCGCACTCCGCACCTCAGAATTTGACTTCAGCACTGCGCCTCCTCTGAGTGTCCGTATGCGTTTCTCTTTCCTCCTAGTTGTAGGACTTCCACTCAGCCAGTGTTCCTGTGGTTCTGGGTGATGTCCCTTCCGTTTTTTGGTTTCACTTTTGAAGTAGTTGTTCAAAGCAGCAAACTCCGGCATTAACCTATGTCGCCATCTTGGTTCTCCTATTGCAATTTTTATTGAAGCTGAAGTTGTCCATCCTTGGCTAGTACGAGCCTCTTCAAGTTTGCTCCTGACTCTTTTTGACATGATGCCAGTGGTCTTTAATAGCTTCCTTGCTATCTGGTATGTCAAGATGTTCCAGTTACACTTGTACATATTATCCCCCAGACCTGGAACCAGTCATTTCTCCAAAAATTCTTGGTTTATTTAATGAAAAATGGTATTTCAAAACCATGATCTGGGTACTGGGGATGCTCATATTTCTGGGCTCTAGCTCTTATGGGTATTTTTCCATTTAAGTTTAGACTATAAGATTTTTACTTAATTTCTTCTATTTTACATTTGTATCTCCTTTCTTCCACACTGAGAACCTTGGTTCCCAAGGACATGACAGAAGTAGAATATCCCATAATTATTCACTTGTTTTGTCCCACATTACACATATAACAGTCTCAGAATCACAATAACTAATACTACCACCATCAATTATGATTACGAGAATACAATTTTAAAATATTTCTACTTTGCATATGTTATTTCCATATCCCCCATTTTTATGGTTTTACTACATCCAGATTTTACAGCTATTATCTATAATAATAAAAGGGTAATATGCTAATGAGACCAAACCTCCTTTTGGGTGTCATTCCGGACATCCTTCCAGATGAAGCCGGGGCTGGAGGGAAGCAGCCCAGGTCCCCGGTGCCTGCTGGCAGTGGCTGGAGCAAAGCCCAGGTCCCAGGTGCCAGAGGGAAGCCCGTGCCAGCAGTCAGGGGAAGGAAGACCTACTTTTGCACAAATTTTTGTGCATCGGGCCTCTAGTATACTATAAGCTCTTATTTCAAACCCTCATTTAGTCTTAGCTATTCAATTAAGTATATATTTAAATCCCACTACCAGTTTCAATGTCAATGTTTCTCTAGTTATTTTTGTTGTCTGAAGCTCACTGGCCAAGATAGTTTTCTGTGATAATGAAAATGTTGTGTAAGTGCATTATTTAGTATAGTAGCCATTAGCCACATAAACTTCTTGAGCACTTGAAATGTAGCTAGTTTCATTGAAGAATTTAACATAATTTAATTTAATTCATTAAAATTAAAATTTAAATAGCTATAAGTGGCTCGTGGCTATCATATTTGTCAAATTTCTTAGGAAGAGCTCATGGGAAAAATATCCCTTGAGTTCTTTTATGTGAATAACAGTTTGTCTGCAACTTTTATATTTGTAGGTCAGTTTTGCTGTTTTTAAAATACTTGGTTCACATTTTCTTCCTCTGAGCATCATATTTATGTTACTCCATTTTCTTCTGGCATAAAATGTTACTGTTGAACAATCTGATGATAATACAATTTTTCCCTTGTAAGTCATGTGTGCTCTTTGCCTAGATGCCTGAAAGGTATTTTTTCATTAAAGCTCAGTAATTTTTCTAGAATAGGTCTTAGTGCTTCTATAGATACATTATCATAATCAATCACAGATGATAATTTCATTCATTAATTGTGAATGCCACTGCATGCCATGGATTACCTAGCATTCCAGTTACATTGGCAAAGTGTTCAGCAGTTTGCTCGTCTAGACCAAGGATATGAATGAATCAATCCTAAAATCCAATCTTTGAGATTTTGAGGGTCTGTTTCCTGGAACCACTTCTTGAACCAATTTTTGTATCAGTGTTTAATTAGAAGACAGAAATAATACCAATAATCAGAATAGAGAAAATTTATTATAAAACAGAGACAATAATGGCATAAATGGCATGGCCATTTTTGATATATTTCTCAAGCACACAATATGCTCTTTCAATATGTAATTTTAAATACTTTTATTTTTTTATTTCAGGAAAGATTTTAGTATTTGTTTTTTTCTCCATCTTTCAGGGATTCCCATTATCTATATGTTGGATTTTCTTTGCCTATCTTTAATATTTGCCATTTTCTCTTGACTTCTATTTTATTTTTCATCATTTTTATTAATTCTTTTTATCTTTTTTTTACTCTCCATTTAAAGCAGCAGTTCTCAACCTGT
Source organism: Myotis daubentonii (assembly GCF_963259705.1). Taxonomy (NCBI): domain Eukaryota; kingdom Metazoa; phylum Chordata; class Mammalia; order Chiroptera; family Vespertilionidae; genus Myotis; species Myotis daubentonii. The sequence goes on from NC_081842.1 coordinate 176,180,227, forward strand.
GGGACGCGACCCCTTTGGGGGTCAAACAACCCTTTCACAGGGGTCGCCTAAGACCATCGGAAAACACATATATAATTACATATTGTTTTTGTGATTAATTACTATGCTTTAATTATGTTCAATTTGTAACAATGAAATTGGGGATCACCACAACATGAGGAACTGTATTAAAGGGTCGTGGCATTAGGAAGGTTGAGAATCACTGATTTAAAGGCATTACACATTATATTTATTTGCAATCTTCATTTTTTTTTAAAAAAATTTTCTTTTGTTAGTAATTCTTCTTTGAGTTCTGTTGCATTACTTCTGAGTTTTTCTAATTCTGACATGCTATTTTTCCATATAGTGTATTTTTCGTAATATCTCTACGCTAATTTTGAAATAGCATGTTACAGTTTTGATTTGTCTTTGAGCATGTCTTTCAAGTGTGCTTTTGTTTCTGTAGGGATATTATTCTGCTCTGTTTCTTTTATTTTTTGAATAGTAGTTTATGGATTTGATTTTGATACTTTTTTGTTTGTTACTTATTTTTAATGTAAATTTGGTTTTATTAAACTTTTTAATAAATATTTTCATTGATTTCAGAGAGGAAAGAAGAGGGAGAGAGAGATAGAAATATCAATGATGAGAGAGTGTGGGAAGCCGCCTATTGTCTTCTCTAGAAGAGAGGTGTGGACAAGGAGCCTGGAAGGCTGGTGACTCTTGAAGTCCTGGCAAAGGTCAGAGCTATGCATCCACTGTTTAGTCCAGCCAATGGTAGCTGAAGCAACTTTCCCACCAGATAGTCATGTAAATCCTTACTGATAAGATAGTCTGCCTGTTGCTGGAACTTGCCTGCCTAAGGCTAAGGGTGTATCCCAAACTGAATAAAAGAGTGGCAAGGCCTGAGCACAAGCTGAGTCCATCCTCTTGGGATGGGCTCGCGCCCCCCGCCCCCCCCCCCCCCCCCCCCGTTTCCAAATTATTATCTCTTGTCTAGTCTCTTTCATTTGTGTGCGGCCCCTCTTCCAGATCCTGACCCCTGAACCACGCGGGACGTAGGGGGTATACATATACATAAACATCTACACAAGAGAGAGTCATTGATTGGCTGCCTCCTGCACACTCCCTACTGGGGATGGAGCCTACAACCCGGGCATGTGCTCTTAACCAGAATTGAACCCTGACTCTTCAGTCTACAGGCTGATGCTCTATCCACTGAGCCAAACCAGCTAGGGCTGGTTTTATTAAACTTTTAAAAGAGGCTTGTTTCAGATAGATTTTCTAAGTTTATAGTGCTCCCTCTTCTGTCACTTTATGTAGTATTAAAAGGTATTGTGGCTTGTTTTCTAAGATTTTCTGGCTCTATTTCCCTCTCACAGTTTGAGCCAGACTTTATTTTGCAATTATCTCTGTTGCTTCTATCCCCCTCAAGTTTAATTCTACTGTAGCAGTTCCTGTGGGGTTCTGTCTTGGAAGGAAGCCCCGTCGGTGGTGTTTTTTAAGAGACTCGTAGATACAGAGAACATTTAAAAATATATTTTATTGATTTAAGAGAGGAAAGAAGAGGGAGAGAGAGATGGTAACATCAATGATGAGACAGAATCATCAATCAGCTGCCTCCTGCATGTCCACTAGTGGGGATTGAGCCCACAATCCGGGCATGTGCCCTAACCGGGAATTGAGCAGTGACCTCCGGTTCATGGGGCAGTCCTCAACCACTGACCCACACCAGCTGGTCTGTCAATAGTTTTAAGATTGCTCCAGCCCCATTTAGTCCTTACTCCTGACCCGTTACATTCATTCACTATTCTGCTATTCTCAAATTGGCCTACTGAACATCTAGTCAGTATCTGTTGCCTTTTCAGTCCATCAGTTGTATTGTTGCTTTTCTCTGTTTTCCCCCCCCCCACACAGATGCTCTTGTTACTGTAGATGTTTTCCCCTCATCCATTTGTATTATGGGGTTTTGGGAGATATTTATTACCTAGTTTTATTGTAAATATTGGTAGTATTTGGTCTTATATCAATTTTCTGTATATTTTTATATGGGGATTCAACAATATCTAAAGCTATGCTGCCACTATCTTTCCTTTTCAAGTCTTTGATGGTGATATTAATCTGTAATTTCCTCAGGGATATGGTATTGTTTTTGATTCACTGATTGGTTTGTTCCACTTGTTCCTGTCCTTTATGATAAGAGAATGAATGTGGACATCCTACCACTTGCCAAAATGTTGGTCTTCTGTAATGGGAAAATAACCACAGCATGGTTCATGGACTTTCTTGGCTCATTACAAGATGAATTCTGGCCAAAGTGCATGTATCGCTGACCCTCCTAAGTTCTTATTCTCACTAGTGGATCACAGTTGCCTGTTGTGCCCCTAAGGATTAATGCTAGCTAAGAACAAGTGTCTAGTAATACATCCCAAAGTATCAGTGCACAATTACTCTGGCAAATGGCTTTGGTTTCTTCAAGGAGACAAAGATGAAGGTTACAATTCATTCTTAGGACAATGTTGCAGGGTCTTTCCTCATGGGCACCTGGCTTTTTTATTCAATGGGCTCAAATGGAACTGGATCAATTTCTGGGAATTAGGTAAGGGAATCAACTAAATCAGTGCCCCAATTTTCCAGATTTCTTTTTCTTGACTTTTTGGCTTCAGTCCTAGAAATCCCATGATAAATAATGTAATCCTTGAGGTCAAAACATTCGGATTATGACTGTGTTTTTGCTGCTTATAGGGGTAAGCAGTTAGTGCTGCCACGAGACATCTGCCACTCCAGAATATTATTATCACCCAGAGAGTCTATTTCAATATCAGCATTGCCTATGTAGGGCAGGCACTAGGCAGCGGTTCTCAACCTGTGGGTTGCGACCCCTTTGGCAGTCGAACGACCCTTTCACAGGGGTCGCATAAGACCATCCTGCATATCAGATATTTACATTATGATTAACAGTAGCAACATTATGAAGTAGCAACAAAAATAATTTTATGGTTGGGTCACAACACGAGGAACTATATTTAAAGGGCCTGAAGGTTGAGAACCACTGCCTAGAGCAGTGATGGCGAACCTATGACACACGTGTCAGAGGTGAAACGCAAACTCATTTTTTTGGTTGATTTTTCTTTGTTAAATGGCATTTAAATATATAAAATAAATATCAAAAATATAAATCTTTGTTTTACTATGGTTGCAAATATCAAAAAATTTCTATATGTGACACGGCACTAGAGTTAAGTTAGGGTTTTTCAAAATGCTGACACGCCAAGCTCAAAAGGTTCACCATCACTGGCCTAGAGTGTTTTAAAGGATATTGGTGCTTTAACCAAGTATATTTCTCTGCCTTAATTAAAGGAACATCCTTTGGACCTTTTTTGAGAACATAGATGATGAGTAAACAGGTCATAAATAACAATTTCATTTCAACATTATTATCTCCCATAGTCTTTGGGTTTTTCCCCTCCTCTTCTACATTTTGACATTTCAATCTCACTTTGGATAGGCCTTTGTTGAAACCAGATTTAAGTTCATCAACTGAGTAAACAGATGCATTGCTTTTAATTAGATCACTGAATTAAAGATCTCTAATAAATGTTTGATAGTTTCTTCTTGTTGACCTAGTCCTTCCCCCATCTGAATCCATTATCACACATATTTCCCAGATTTCTATAGATGTAAATAAGCATGAAATTGTAACTATTTTAGTAGATAAACTCTTTGCTTCTCTCCATGATTTGACTTTTTCATTGACCAAGAGATAATGAAGTGTTGTGGACTATGAAGTTAACTGGTGTCTTCTTGCAGGTAAGGTAAGTGCGGGGTTTCTATGCAAGTCAGAGCCAGCATTATGAGATGAGGAGGAAGGACTGCTCCTTCTGACAAGTGAGGTGCAGTAGATAATGGGGGCTCCAAGGACTCATATTTATCTGAATTTACTCTAATGTTCTCATCTCAGTTCTCAGGGTTTTACTCCTTCTAATCAAAATCTATCTTGAGCATAAAAGACCTGGTGAGGTTGTGAATTCAATTTAATCTGTAATGCAAAACTCTCATGATCAACCTTGGCATCTTACTTTGGGCATGTCATCTCATTGGCTTTAAGAGATTAGAGATTGTTTGATGGTGGTTACAGACATTTTTCCAATCCTCTAATTTTGCCTAGAGCATATAATTTAAATAAATGTAAAGGCGCGAGCTTATGCCCCCTTTCTTTAAGCTTCCCAGGGCTTCCGAAGTGTCCAGCTTGCCCCATAGTCCTTGTCTGCACCATTTTTATCATACAAATCTACCAAAAGGCTTGCCTTCAATGGGTATGTAATTTAAGCCTCTGAAAAATGTGATAATTTCAGTAACTTCATTGTAACTATACCATGGACTGCCAGTTCCCATTTTTCAGTGAGAACTGAATCATCTCCGCCTTGAAATCCAACCAAATCAGATAGCCACTCCCAAATCCTGGTTATTGAACGTCTGTTGTCTATAACCACTTCCAGTTTCACAAATTACATTAGTCAGGGCTCAGTGTATGAGAAAGAAAATACCTTAGGCATTTTAAACATGAAATAATTTTATACAGGAAATTGGGTGCTTTAAAAAATGGTTGGAAATGCTAGAGTAGCATAAATCAGGGAACCATGATTGGCACTATAAAGTTCAGTGCTCCTCATCATAGATGCTATTCAGGGAGCAGATAGTTTAGGTTAGGAAGCCACTTCCTCTGTCACCATTGAAACTTTCTTGATACTCATAAAGGTGTTGACCTGAGTCTGGTCATCATGGCCCCCACCTACTTTTTTGAGACTCATGTTTTCATAAGCTTGCTTGTTAGCAGGAAGAGCAGCAGGAGGATAGCCTCTGTTCTATGTTTGTCTTCCAAAACTTCTGCGAGTGTATTAATTGGCTGAACCTAATTTGTATATAGAACTCCAGCTGCCAGAAAGTCTAGGAGATATATTTTTTAATTTTCTAGGCTCTTTGAGGAGGTGAGAATGGATGCTATTCAGTATGTTAAAAAACTAAATCATTTTTTGTGTGTTTTTTTGTTTGTTTTTTGTTTTTTGCTTATATTAGCTTCTGTTGCTTCATGCAAAATGGGAGATTAACTGTAGCGAGGTAAAGAGTTCATGGAAATGAGTCTATAAACAGCAAAGACAGGATATTTTTTTTCAAGAAGTTTGTATATGAAGAGAAAAAGATGAGATGATAATTTTTGGGAGAATCCAGAGGAAAGGGACAGTTTAATTCAGATGTAAGAGATTTAAGCATTGTTATAGGTCAAGTGGGAGGAAAGAGTAGAGTATTTAAAATAGGACACTAGGGGCAACTGATGGAAGAAGGCCTGGAGAAGATGGGAAGGTAGGAATCAAGGTTGCAGACATCAGGGTTGGCCCCAAACAAAGAAGTAAGAGGAGCAGTTTTGTTCAAGGACCTTGAACATCAAAAGATCACATACATGCAAGGACCTTACCAGATGTGAGAAATCAGGCAGCCTGACCATAGGTGAGCACGTGCCTGTGTCAGTCATACAAGAGCAGCTTATGTAAAATAGGTGACTAGATGTTCCTGTAGTTTCAGTTTTTCAAATGAAGAACTTAGTTTGGGGCATCTAACCTTTCAAATACTTTAAACTGCTTGTTGTCAGGTATTTACTTAGGACAGATAAAAACCCAGCCTGTATTGTGTAAAATATGGACACTGTCCCACAACTACCTTGAAAGCAGCATTCTTCTCCCTTGGAAATGTGTGGAACTGACCAACACTAGGACAATGGGCCAGTCAGGACTCAAAACTGCTCTACCAACGCTGGTTCTTACACAGAGATCTCCATTTCTGCAGATCTCCATTTAGCTGTGGTTGATGCGGTCCTTTGCAAGCACCTGAAAAATAAGTTAGCTTTGGTTGAGAAGAATAATATACCAGTGAGGTTATATCCACTGTAAAAATGTCTACCCTTAGGAGTGAATATGATAACAACAGGAATTTTGAACTAGTTTATGCAAAAGACTCAGAGTGGGTGCTTAGGGCAGAATGCAACCTGCCTTCACATCTGTCTTTTGCTGGGGTTGCTAGGTTTGAAGCCCCTGGGCAGGGCTTTTGCGTGTCAGGGAAAGTGAAAAGCAGAGTAAATTCTGTCACTCTAGTACAGCGGTTCTCAATCTGTGGGTTGTGACCCCTTTGGGGGTCAAATGACCCTTTCACAGGGGTCGCCTGAGACCATCGGAAAACACATATATAATTACATATTGTTTTTGTGATTAATCACTATGCTTTAATTATGTTCAATTTGTAACAATGAAAATACATCCTGCATATCAGATATTTACATTATGATTCATAACAGTAGCAAAATGACAGTTATGAAGTAGCAACGAAAATAATTCTATGCTTGGGGGTCACCACAACATGAGGAACTGTATTAAAGGGTCTCGGCATTAGGAAGGTTGAGAACCACTGCTCTAGTGGATGCTGGGCAGATGCTTTAGTGAAGTGGTTACTTGGAGGGATCGTTCCAAGGGAAAATAAGAGGATTTCCAAGTTCCTTGTTCCTCTTCTTTGGTCGGCCTCGGGATCAAGCAATCACTTGGGTAGGCCCTAAACTTATCCCATATAATCTTATCCTCACCCTTCCTATACATCCATCAACCATCCAATTAAGAGTGGTTTGCCTGCCCTAACTGGTTTGGCTCAGTGGATAGAGTGTCCTGCTGTGGACTGAAAGGTCCTGGGTTCGATTCCCGTCAAAGGTATGTACCTTGTTGTGAGCTCGATCCCTGGTAGGGGGCGTACAGGAGGCAGCTGATTGGTGTTTCTCTCTCATTCATGTTTCTAACTCTCTATCCTTCTCCTTTCCTCTCTGTAAAATCAAATACATTTAAAAAATACATTTTAAAAAAAGAGTGGTCTGTCCAATTACATTGCAAATGTAATGCAGATGTTCTCTCCAGATAGTCCCTGAGCAATCCTTTTCTACCAGCAGTAGCCCCAAGCCCTTACAAAGATAGTCTGGGGCCACTACAGTCTTTGATCACATAGGCTTGCTCCACTGATAAATTATATTATAAAAACAAAGTTGAAAAACACTTTCCTGTAATGTGTTAAAATTTTTGTCTGTGATTCTCATTTCTCCCTGTTACATTTCCTACAGGCTGATGTCTTTCACTGCCTCAGTTTGCCAAGATCTCCGCTTTCTTACCCAACCAAATCTAGGGTCCTTTTTAAAGACGAGTCCTACCTGTGTCACTTTTTCTCAGGGCTCTGCAAGGTGACTGGCTAGCAAATTTAATTAACTAATGCACAACAAAATTCCATTGGCTTCATCTATCACTCTTTGAGGATAATATTTGCATTTTAAATGAAGCTTCTTAGACTGTCAAGTTCAGCATGTGGCTTATAGATCATCAGGACAAATGCACTGATTTCACAGAGGAGGCGGCTGAGGCTCAGAGGCCTCACAGAACTTACAGGGAATCTCAGGGGGGCTAGTAAGGGGCAGAGCAAGATTGGAACTGGTTTGGGGTACAGCGCACCTTGCACCATTGCACATGGCTCTGATGACATGATTAGTCAATGAGAGAATTTTTAGGTACTAAAAAGAAAAACATCCTAAATTATGTATTTATTTAATATTCAACAGACATTTACATACAAAGGTATCACTTCTTACCTAGAATTTCTATTCTCACCAGTATTTATTTCTGTGCTTAGTAGAGGGGACTAGAATTATTTCTTACTTGTATGTCTCCCCAACTGGACTCTGAGTCCCCAAGGACAGGGATTGGGCTTTATTTGTCATTGTATCCCAGAACACAGGCCAAGGGAGTACTCAGTGGGAATTCACTGGATGTTGCTGAAAGAATGAATGAACAATGTATGATGGCCAGGAACGGGGCTAGAACTTTGGGCATCACATGTTCCTGGTTCTGAACAAAGTTGTTCTGTCGATGAGGCATCCTTTCTAACATTCTTCAAGTCACACCAGATAATCTCCTTCCACCTCCATTTCCTCTGAAGGCTGCTGGCTTTAAGTAATGTTTACTTTTGTGCCATTTGACTTTCATATACTGATGTTAACCTCTCTGGTTTCTTCCACTCACTCCATAAGGCTTCTTTTCCTTGTACGGTTATCATCTTCCTTTTGCTAGATTGAGAAATGACATACTTAACAAATACCAGATTAATCTGTTCTGATTTTTTTTCTCAGCTAGGGATAAAAAAAAAAAAAAAAGAGCCTTTTGAAGAGCCTTCAAATCAACCGTAGTTTCAAATTTTCACAATATGAAGAGGCAGAGAGCAAAGTGAATCTGACACTTTGAAAAATGCCGTACACCTCCCAGTAGACGGAGGAACATGCTTCCACTCCATGAATGCTTGTTTCATAAGTATTCCATAAATATCGATGTCAGGGCTGTTAAGTAATTAATATTAACCTATTGAGAAAGTGCTTCTTTTCTACGTGGTTGATTTCCAGTGGGGAGACTAATTAAATATTAAAGACCATGTGTGGGATGTTTTCTATAATTACAGTTTCTAGCTGTATTTACGAATGATGTGTCTACTAGTATGTGCAGAGTAATATGGTATCAATCCTTTTTAGTCCTATACAGAATAATAGATTTTTTTTTTCAGTCTGGAACTTCTTGGCCTAAGCCTTTAATTACCCTTCACAGTTGCCCTCCATGATTACAAAGGCTACTGTTCTGTGTTTTCATGCCTTTCTGTTTTCTGTCTCCAATCATCTTGAGTGATTTCTGTCCATTCATATTACTTATATTATTTATAGAATAAACTCATTTTGTATGATCAATATGACCCACCTCAGGTTAGTTGAGTGCTTAAATCTTGGGGTTTGGGTCAAGTGACATCATGAAAATGCTTATATAATTTGAGTGTCATCTGGGGCATCCTTGCCCCTTAACATCTTCTTAAAATTAACCTGAATCACATTCTATACCCCATGGGAAAGTCTAATGCCCTCCCCAGAATTTGTAAAATTTTCAGGCACCTTAATTTTTTATAATCATTTCTGAATCCCGTCTTATATTTTTACTCAATTCTTATTTGCCATTCTGCCTTTCTGTGACTGATCATTTCTCTGCTTCACTTTGCTCTCGACCCCAAACGGATTCAAACAGTTTCTTTCTGCATACATGCATATAAATATTCATATGTAATACACACATACACGTGTACATATACATGTGTATCTATACATACCAGTATGCACATGTGTATATATAAATTTTATTTATGTTTAAATCGCCAAAGGCTTCTGTGTATGTGGCAAACTAAAATTTGGTAAGGCTAAATATAGCAATATAGATAGATTAAAAGAAAACTTAGACCTGTTTTTAAAAGTTTTTCTTCTAGTCCCCCATCTGCTTGTCCATTGCTTCTCTTCTCTATCCCCTTCTCTCTTTCCTCTGCCCTCTTCCTTTCTGAAATTCTTCTCCATGTCTGTGCAGAGCAATATAAACCTCCTTACCTATTCCAAACCCCTGCAATCCCTGGCTTTTTTTGTAAATGCAAGAACTCTGTCAAAGCCTAAAATCACTGCATCGGGAGCCCACACCACTGCGTTCTTTGACAATCCTCCTCATTTGTCTGGGGGATGGGCTTATACTTGCCTTGGGCTCTTTCGTCACACTTTCTCCTCAAGCACAAGCCATCAGATGCTTTCAGATCTTTCTAACCACTCAAGAGCATGTGAACAAGGCAGTTCTGTTTTTTTTTTTTTCTCTTTTGTTTTGATGTATTTATCTTTTGCGGTAAAAATACATCACACTTTCAGTGATTTTAAATTAATGACCTTAAGAAACAATTGAAAAGGAAAATTTCAGAAGCATCCTTGCTGACTTTGCTGAATATTTATATGAGTTAAGTGGTTTCAAGCAGGATTGTTTCTGATGCAAAGAACCTTGACTTGTTTTTAGTTTATAAAACGCTGTGACTTTCATGGGTATGTTGACAGAGGTTGAGACTTGCTGTGTTTCAAAAGGGAGAAATAACTTGGAATAGAATATTTACCTTCTATGAAGACAATGTTTCAAAATCATATAAAATTTGCTAATTAAAACAAAACAAAACACTCCCGCCTTTTCTTCCCCTCACACCAAGGAAGGGGTTAATATAACAATGGTGTAGATGCCCTACTTCCATTCAAGGCAGAATACTCAGCAGCTACACACTTGAGGACTTACCCGGGTGATCAATACCTGCAGGAAGGACGGTCACCCCTTGGACTTGATCACCCACAGTCACAAGACTCAAGCACACCCAAGTCAAGGCCCCCTTGACAAAGTTCAATGTCAGATGAAGAGCTTCTAAATCTTTTTTTTTTTTAAAAATATGTTCTACTGATTTTTTACAGAGAGGGAAGGAGAGGGATAGGGAGTTAGAAACATCGATGCGAGAGAAACATCGATCAGCTGCCTCCTGCACACTACCTACTGGGGGATGTTCCTACAACCAAGGTAGATGCCCTTGACCGGAATCGAACCTGGGACCTTTCAGTCTACAGGCCAACGCTCTATCCACTAAGCCAAACCAGTTAGGGCGCTTCTAAATCCTTTTGTCCAGTGCATTGGACCAGGCATGATGGCTTTTATGATAAGAGCTTTCCTAACTTTTGGTTCATTGAATACTTTAGTAAAATAAGAATACAAACTGGAGTTTTTCAAGTGTTTACAGGTGACTACATACACATGTTAGGCGCTTGCTAATGAGGCAAATACTCTTTAAGGAGAAACCATGTGTAGACACAGGTGATGTTGACCCCTCCATCAAGATATAAGAAGTGCACTGTTGAAGAACAGCAGACCCTAAGCAGTGTTAGGGGCAGAAGGGATTCAATCACACAGAGGTAACTCTTAAATCTTCTGCTAACTTATTTGATCATGTAACATATTTTTATTGAGTTCTGCCTGCCAGGTACTGTGATTCAAAGGGGACACAAGTTCCACAGATGTGTTAGTCAGGATCCTTGGTGGAAAGTATAAGAATGTAATTCCAATGTCTTCAGCACGAAAGGGAATTTATTGCCTTATATGACTGGGAAAGGCAGCATGTGCTTACTTCTCATATACTAGGTCCAGAGGGCTAATACGTTATTCGGGTTTTATTCCCATATTCGAATTGTGCTTCCCTCTCTAGGGTCAGCTTAACTGCATGGAATTGGTCTCTTCAGGCAATGGGAACGACGACTGTTGGTGGTCCAAGGCCTCTGTCATTATAGCATTCAATAAAAAATAAAAAGAAAGGATCCATATATTAATATCATGGAAAGACTCTGTCCAAAAACATGCCTATATTTACAGAAGTAACTGTTGTCAAGAGGATATGGTACCAGAATTTTCCTGGGTCACATGCCACACCTGCTGCAAGCAGGTAGACAGGGTACTGTTGTGAATAGTATTAGTAGAACCACATGCGATGAAGGAGTGGCAGTTCCCTAAAGAAAAGAATGGTCCTGGGAAGACAAATATAATTGATGTTCAAAATAAGAGACTTAATGCCTTCCTCAAGAAACTCTGAGTGTGGTGAAGGAGGTGGACATGTAAACAACTGTAATAGATAGATGAACGCTAATACGGTGCAGATAAGCACAGGGCCTATGTCAGCGGTTCTCAACCTGTGGGTCGCGACCCCTTTGGCGGTCGAATGACTCTTTCACAGGGATCACCTAAGACCATCCTGCATATCAGATATTTACATTACAATTCATAACAGTAGCAACATTACAGTTATGAAGTAGCAACGAAAATAATTTTATGGTTGGGTCACAGCACAAGGAACTCTATTTAAAGGGCCAGAAGGTTGAGAACCACTGGCCTATGTGAACACAAAGTAGGGACGTATAAGTTAGATTGGGACAGGGATGAGTGATGATTTCCTGGATAGTACACCCCTTGGTTGAGTATTCATGGGCAAATAAATAGGGGTTATCAGGTGCAAAGGAGAGTGCAGAATAGATATCTTGGAAGCAGAAGAAGCACCAATAAAAGATGACAGAGATACAATAATATTTGCTAAATAAATAAATGAATGACTTGCCTAGAATTGCTATTTCTAAGGTTATTTGTGATATACTATTTACCAAATTCAGTGAACACCTTCAAGTCTTATTTCTCTGCTGATATTAATGCTTTAATCCCTGGCTTTTCCTGCCTACCTGGTTCGCTTCCTAATTCATTTGCTCAAAGAATTGCTCAGGTCAAAAACTTTGTAGTTAAAGAAGGCTCTTATCTCTTGCCTTTTTAAAAATTATGGTTTTTATTAATTTTAAAGAGGAAAGGGGAGAGAGAGGAGAGAAACATACATCCAATGCTGCCTTGTACATGCCCCCACAATGGGGATTGAGCCTGCAACTCGGGAACGTACCTTGGCTGGGAATTGAACCAGTGACCTCTCAGGGCATGGAACGACACTCAACCAACTGAGCCACACTGGCCAGGTCAAGGCTCTTCTCTTTTCTTCACAGTACCAAGTCCTGTGGACACCATCTTCAAAATATGCTCTGAATTTGATCACTTCTCAACACTACCTCTTCTGTTACCCTGCTCCAGGCTTCATTATGCCTCATGGGGACCAGAGAAGTAGCCCTGCATCTGGCCTTCCCGTTACCCCTGTTGCCTCTCTACTGCCATTTTCCCACAAGGTAGCCAGAATAATTTTTTTTAAAAAATGTAAATCAAATGATGTTCCTACAGAAAATGAAATGTGCCAACAATTTGATAATCTAGGGGAAGAATGTTCCAGAAAGAGGAAATAGCAAGAACCAAGGCCATGTGTTGGGAGAATATTTGGAGTGTTTGAGTAGCAGAGGAGAGGTCGGAGGACTGTTTTGCACGGGCCAGGGGACTATGGTTGGACGGGGTCTGTGAGGCCTTGCACATTTCTTTCTGGCCCTCCCTTCCCTATTCCCAGCTTGTTCTCCAGCTTCTGACTCTTACAGGGTGTGAGCACGGAAGGGGAGGAGAGATGAAGGTCATGAAAGCCTTATTTGATTTGGTTGTAACATAGGCTGGTGTCATGCTCTTGGGCTGAGAGGTGCTTAAGGCTGTCCCTTTTCCAGTGGAGCCTCTGGCGGTACCCAGTCAGGCTCTCCGACAGTAACCGCAATGCATACTTTCCCCGGGCTTTACCGTTCTCCCTTCTGCAGTCCCTGCCTCGGGCTTGTTGGAGTTCTCTCACCAGGAGGCTCAAATGGACAGAATTTAAAAGGCCTGCAGCTCAGCTCTCTCTTCAGCATTGCCATGTCTGTTTACTGAGAAATACCCCTGGTCTCATCAAACTAAGTGCAGGACATTCCCAACTCAGCAGCCTTTGGACTCCACCGTCAAGTTCCCATTGCTTCTAGATTTCCCAGCAGGAGTCAGAGTACAGGCCATAGTTGTATCTGCCGACACGCTGCTCTCACCATGTCACCCAATAAAAGCCCCCTCCATCATCAATCTCCATCTTTCACCAACTCACCCACACCCTGTTTTAGGAAGGTGTAGCAACTCCAAGCACTGCTCAAACAGTTCTAGATTATACACTCCAATTAGAAAAAGAGAAGGCCGTCAATTTTAAAGCCACTGAGTATACTTTCTACTTCCTTGCTTCAAGGTCAGAAAAAATCACTTATCCAATTAATGTGGACATGAGATGGTGACAGTTTCTTCCTTAGATGAAAAGCATAATGCTGGGAAAAGAATTCTGACCCTAATTTAAGAAAGGTGCTGTTAAAATAATGAGTCAATATTTCAAATGACACATCGAAGGAGATGTACTAGCCAGTCGTATACTTTCTGTTCCTAAGAGTGATCTCTTCCAGTGGTTCTCAACCTTCCTAATGCCGCAACGCTTTAATACAGCTCCTCATGTTGTGGTGACCCCCAATTCCATTGTTACAAATTGAACATAATTAAAGCATAGTGATTAATCATAAAAACAATATGTAATTATATATGTGTTTTCTGATGGTCTGAGGCGACCCCTGTGAAAGGGTCACGACCCACAGGTTGAGAACCGCTGAGTAGACCAACAGCAAGCAGGAGACGCAAGAATGGAGAGGTTCCCTTGCTCATGATCACCTCTAGAACTTTCATACCCACCAGGGAAATTTCTTTATTAGGATGAATAGTAAAAGTTACTTGGGCAGTAATAGATGTTGTTGCTGTTTTCCTTCTCTGTATGGATAAAGAGCACTCATTTACTCAACAAATATTTTTTTGAGCAGCCCCATGTGTTAGCAAAGAAGATGCTACAAAGGGCCTTATCACCCTGTAGTAGAGAGAAAAGAATGCTGATTTGGGTGTTACCTGGCTATTTGAATTAGCCAAACAAGATGCTTAAAGAAATCTATAGCATGATCTATAATAGTTCTCAGAGAAATTTTCTCTGAGGAACAATGATTTTGTATTTTACTACTTAATCGACAGACTGCCAGATATTCTGAATTTAAAAGGCAGTGGAAAATGGAAGAAGAAATAGAAAGAAACGAATAGAAATCATTAGGTACAAATATTAGATTTAGTAATAATGCCATAAATTATAATTATAATAATCATTTTTATAAGTATGTTAGACCCTGTGCCCAGCACTTTCATCTGTTATATTATTCAGTTTTCACAACAATACTTTCAAATAAGTATATTATTATCCCCATTTTATAGATATGGAATTTGAGGCACAGCTAGTAGGTGACAGAACCAGATTTGACAATGTCATTCTTGATCTTAGCCACTGCTTCTTGCAATCTGGGATGTAATGCACTGCACAGATTCCTCCAGTCATTTCTCCACTGGACGCAGCTATAACAAGGGCCTGTCCTCAGGGGGTTACTGCACGTAGCCCATAGTTTCTTGGGCTTCTGACCTTCAACTCCATTTTGTGATTTGTCTTTGTGTGTAAATAACAAGAATCTACTAGATTTTCTCCTGGAACATATTTATTCCATTAATAGTCTCACCCTTGCCTTCCTTGTGTTTGAAAGTCAGTGACATCCTGTTGTAAGCTTTCATTTTACTTGCCTTAAATGAAGTCATACTGAAAGAAGTAAGGTCTTTGGAAGCGATGAACTTTGCGGAATTGTCCAGGCATCTGGGAATATCAGAGCCTTCACGGCATCTTCCCCTTGCCCGTGGGCTATGTGAGCCCCAAATGCAAGGCACCCTTCACAGGAAGCCTCTCCCTTCTCCAGCAGCCCTGAGACCCTCTCCCAGAACGCCTCCTTGACTCCTACTGCTGCTCTGTTAGTGATTTTGAAACCTTCTCTTTCAGAATCAGAAAGAAACTCATGGTCCCAAGGTGAAGAGCTGAGGATTCCCTGCCATGCACTTGACAGTGTGAAGTCAAATTTTAGCAATCTCTGCTGGAGAAGAACAGACCTCATGCTGCGGGTCGCCCAAGTTGAGCTGGCTCTCTGGAAAACAACTGGATATGGTACTGGTCTTTATTACAGTTCCCGCAGACCTAAAAAAAAAAAGTTGTTTATAAAACAAAAGCCACATACCATTTGGTATGGTAACATTTTTTAGAGTTTTGTTTTGCACAGCGGAAACCAGGGCTGATGTGGTCATGGAGGAACTGGAGCCAGCTCTGTTACCCCAAAGCACCTCTCCTAGCACATGCGTCTGAGTGAGCCAGGCCGGGCCTGGCCAGGAACAGCCGGAATTGTTTGGCTCTTTGGAAAGACCTCTGGGACAAATGCTCCAAAGGACCTCAGCAAAGCCCCACACCATGCAACAACGTGCCCACGGCACACCCGGACTCCCATCGCTGGCATTTCCAGGAGCCGAGGAACACCTCCAGGTCCCCTCCTTTCCTCCAACCCAGTGAGAGTTAACCGCGGTCACTGGGTCACTGCTTCCTGGAGGATATGGTGGTATTCGTGGTTCTCGCCTTTCCGCTCCAGCACTGACACCCTGGGCCAGTGGCGGTGGCTGTCTTGTTTGCAGTTCCTCAGTTCTTAGTCAGTGAAAGACGCCAAATGAAACATCCAAGTTTCCTGATATTTCGAGCCAGATCGTGTGAAAACTAAGAGAAAATCCGTGCTTGCTGGCTTTGAGAACAGGAGCAACAAACTCTTTTGTAAGCACAAAGGAAGTGAGTTACCCAAAGGGCCAGAAACATGGTGAGAAAGTGAAGCGTGTAGGATTTGATTAAGATTTGGGCTTCGGAGACCTGCTATTGGCTGTGTCTTCATTACCCATATGACTGGGGTAATTTATTGTCCCTCTTCCTGCCATTCTGTAGTGAAAAATTAATTTGGGGAGGAAGACTTCTTATATTTTGGAAGCTACCGTATTATAGACACTATTTGGATAGCTTTTATACACATATTTTTCTAGGAAAGTGAAAAATGAATGCTTCATTTGTGTGATTCATTCAGTGGCATAGTGACTCAGGGCTGGACAGAAACAGACCAGGCTTCTACCCTCAGGAGCTTACATGTGGTAAGTGTGGGGAGATAGATAATAAATTCATAAACTCAGAAATAGATCATGTAATTTCTAAAAATGACAATATTTTAAAGAAAAATAAACAGGGTAAGGAGATAGAAAATGAGTAGGCGAAGTGGTCAGAGAAGACCCCTTGGCAAAGAAGCTATTTGAGCAGAGGCCTGAGGCCTGGAAGGAGTGAGCCATGCACTGTTCCAGAGGAAGGGCATTCCAGGCAAGGCTGGTGGCTGAGGCTGAGTACAGGAGGGAAAGTTGTGGCAGCTGAGATTGGAAAGGTAGGCAGAGGCCAGGGCATGTAGGTTCCTGTTTGCTACAATCCTATATAATAAAAGGCTAATATGCAAATTGACTGAATGGTGGGACGACTGGTTGCTATGATGTGCACTGACCACCAGGGGGCATACGCTCAATGCAGGAGTTGCCGCCTGGTGGTCAGTATGCTCCCACAGGGGGAGCACCACTCATCCAGAAGCCAGCTCTCAGCTGGCCAGTGCAGCAGCGGTGGCAGGAGCCTCTTCCGCCTCCATGGCAGCACTAAGGACCCCTCGGGGGATGTCTGCCTACTGGCTAAGCCACTTCCCAAAAGAAATAGGAAGGATTTCGTCCATTTATTCAATAGTTATTTATTGAGCTCAGACTATATATTAGGGTAGGTCCTGTGCTTAAAAAGTTGTGACCCCTGTTATCAAATGAAGGGATAAGAAAATAACATGAACAGCCAAAACAAAACAAACAAAAAAGGGACAATGAAGAAAGGCCCAGAAGAGAGGGAATGATGCTAGTATGCAATAAGAACACAAACTACAAATATTAATGCTGTTACTTAGTATCAGTGCTGTGCACTAGGTACTATTCATATATATTTTTCATAATGAATCAATTGTCTTACGTATTATTATTGCTATTCCCTGTAAAGGAGGAAGCCGATGTTAGAAAAGCAAAGTGTCAATACCGCAGGCCAGGGGTGAGTAAGATGAGAAGTCAGGATTTGAATCCAGGTTTGTCTGATTCTAAAGCGCCAGGTTTTCCTACTCAGAGGAAGGAGCTACCATGGCAAACAGGTTGGGTAAGTCAATGCTCAGAAGAGAGGGAATGATGCTACTGTGTAATAAGAACACAAACTACAAATATTAATGCTGATTACTTACTATCAGCGCTGTGCACTAGGCACTATTTATATATATTTTTCATCTAATCCAGGTCTAAAGCGCCAGGTTTCCCTACTCAGAGGAAGGAGCTTACCCAAACAGCTTGGGTAAGTCAATGCTCATAAGATACTTTATCTACCAGACTTGAGTCAGACTGGTTTCAGACATATTCCACAGGAAATTAAGTATGATACTATTAGGACGGGTAGTAGGATCTTTAAAAACAATTCCAAAACACTGTAAGGAGAACAGCCCACAGGTGATTTTCCCTTTATACAGTTTGTTATCATCTGTAGTAAGTGTGCTACTTGTTTGTTCCTCATTTATTCCCATCTCCTTGACTGCATCGTAGTGGCCATAAGAGCAAAAACCATGTCTGTCTGTTCAGCGTTGTGTCTCCAGAGCCTAGCACGGCGCCTGGAATGCCGCAGTCGGCGCTCAATTAATATCAGCTGAACGAATGAATTAATTAAACTTCATTTTATTTCCTTCCAAGGCCATGTACTGCTCCAGACAGCATGCAGAGATGGCAGAGAGTATAATAAACATCAGAGGTATTTTACAATTCAAGGCTGACCCACACTGACCCTTGCTTTAATTAAATCTTTCACTTGTGAATGAATCATTTCTTCCATTAATTAAAATGGGATACACATATGTCTCTGTAAAGTATGTGTCAGGAGAAAGCATTCCACCTAAAATATACAGAGGCGCTGACCACCGTGTTGAGTCATCCATCATAATCCACAAAAAAGATCGGCTTTGGAATTAGAACGAGCACAATCATCTCTTCTGACCTCAAAACTATTAGCTGCAGGTTCTCAACCAATCTGTCAGTCCCCGTGTTAATCTAAGGAACCATGCAGAGCATGAAGCCATAGGGAAACGTTTATTTTGGAGGGCAGAGCCTGCGGCCCGCACCCCAGGAATGCCAGCGTCTTTAATCACTGCTCGGAGCCCGTGCTCCTTGGAGACTTGTCTCTTCGCGGTGAGAGCTGGAAGGCAGCCGAGACTGCACTGTCGCCGAGGCTCAACGCTTGCTCCTCTGAAAGCTAAAATGATCATTGCAAGGAAAAGGATGTTGCTGTTGAAGTGGCAAAAGCTATTCTGTGCTCCCACTCACCCTAGTCTCCCCGCTAGAAGAATTGGGATGCAAAAATCTATTTGCAATCTTTAGCTTCAGAAAACAATGAGCATAGCCAGCCATTATTCAAAATGTGTTGCCTCACAGTCAACTCTGCGCTACCCAACCTCAGAGGCCTCGATTAAGTACCTTAACATGTTTAAAAATCACCACTGGGGATTCTCTAGGCAAGATGAAAGGGAGGGAGGGATAAAGCATTGAGTGGTTTAAAAGTGCCCGAGGTTCTCTAAAACAAGTTCTCAATATCCTGCAAGATTTCAAATGCAGCAATTTTTTTTGACAGTAAAAGTATCAGTAGTTGCCAGAGGCTTAGAGGGAGAGATGAACAGGCGAAGCACAGACCACTTTTAGGGCGGTGAAACTACTCTGTATGATACTGTAATAGTGGATACACATTATTATAAATTTGTCAAAACCCATAGAGTGTAAAACACTAAGAGTGAACCCTAATGTAAATTATGGACTCTAACAATAATCATATGTCAACTAGAGGCCCGGTGCATGAAATTTGTGCACTTTGGGGGGGGGGTCCCTCAGCCTGGCCTGCGCCCTCTCGCAGTCTAGGAGCCCTGGGGGGGATGTCCAACTGACGGCTTAGTGGGCCTAAGCTGTCAGTCGGACATCCTCAGCATTGCCATGGAGGTGGGAGAGGCTCCCACCACGGCTGCTGTGCTCACCAGCCGTGAGCCCGGCTTCTGGCTGAGTGGCACTCCCCCTCTGGGAGCACACTGACCACCAGAGGGCAGCTCCTGTTTTGAGTGTATGCCCCCTGGTGGTCAGCACACATCATAGTGACTGGTCATTCCACCATTCGGTCATTTGCATATTAGCCTTTTATTATGTAGAATATGCTGTAGATGAGGCCCCCTAGAACGATAAGAAATGCAAAAATTCACTGTTAACGCGTTCTCAAATTGCCCCCACTTAAAATCAAATTGCTTCTCCCCCACACCCCCCATGGGGCATGTGCTGCACCTTGGGAATGACTGGGCTTGACACTTTTCCTCTCTGAGCTTCATTTCTGAATACATACGCATATACCATGGGGATTGTGATCTCTTCTCTGCCTACCTCACTGGGTTGTCATGAGGAGGTTCTGAGCTAATAAACCTAGAAATGTTTCATCAAGTAAGTGATGTGTAAATGGAAAGGGATTGTTATTTTTAAGCTCACGGGTACCCTCGCAGGTAGCAGGTGCTGGTTAGGGGAGGAGGGCACGATTGTTTCCTGGGACTGTAGCTATAGAAGCTTTGCAGAGGGTTCCACAGGCCTCAGACAGGTGGGCTCTGGCCAGCAGCCCTGTAGCGGTGGTCATCCCTGGAGGTGCTGGCGGGGGGTGGGGCATTAGGGAGCTGCTAGGGGGGCGGTGAGGCCGAAGGGAGAGTAACTGTCAAACCTTCCCGCTTGGCGCCATTATTTAAATTGTACGTGGCTGTTTTGCAGCTGTACCTGCTCAGGGCGGGGTTCCAATCTCCTGGAGCGGAGTGGGGGCCAGGCCAGGGCAGAGCCAGGTGGCTAGGAGGGCGGGTTTAGCCATGCCCCCAGCGAGGTTCAGCACACTTTCGCTGCAGAGACTGCTCTGCTGTCAGGGGGAAGGGTCTGATCCTGGGGGGCCGCTCAGGCCTGCCTCCACCCAGGTCTGGAATTGTAGGGAGAAGAGGCGTGCCCGGCCCCAGTGGAGGGGGCCCGGCAGCAGGAGCCCCGGGTGCCTCTGGGGCGCTGATGGGTGGTCACTGGCGTGCTATTGTTATGGGTGTACCTGGGGGGGTGGTGGGGGAAGAGATCAGGAGTCGGGGGTGCGGCCTGCAGCTACCCCCGAGGCTGGGTCTTCTCCCCATCCAGTCAGCCTCCCCGTCCCCCCGGGGGTGCGGGGGCTGGGGTAGGGTGTCCGTGGCTGCTCCCCATGGCTGCTTCTTCTTCCTTCTTTGCAGTCCGGGCTCCTGTCACGCACTCTCCTCAGACCCCCAGGAACTTGGCTCCGGCTGCCCACCCCCTGCTGTGTGTGCAGCCTCCTGCTGATCTGTCAATATGCAAATTGGTTGTTACTGGGACACCATAACGGACAATTAGCATATTACCTCTTTATATGTATAGATGTAGGTTCATCAATTATAACAAATATACCACTCTGGTGGAGGACAATGATAATGGGGAGGCCTTGCATGTGTGGGGGCAAAGGGTATATGAGAAATGTTTGTACCTTCTGCTCAATATAGTTGTGAATGGAAAATGGCTTTAAAAAGTCTATTTTTTAATTTAAAAAAAGCACTCCACAGCTAATATGATATACAATGGTGAAAACAAAATTTTCCCTCTAATGTCAATAACAAGACTGGAGGCCTATATTCGCCACTTCTAATCAACATAGTACTAAACATTCAAGCCAGAGCAATTAGGCAAGAAAAAAAGGGGAGGGGGGGGACATCCAAATTGGTGAAATGCAGCAATTTTTAAAAAGTACAAAGCGTAGCTGAAACCGGTTTGGCTCAGTGGATAGAGCGTCGGTCTGAGGACTGAAAGGTCCCAGGTTCGATTCCGGTCAAGGGCATGTACCTTGGTTGCGGGCACATCCCCAGTAGGAGATGTGCAGAAGGCAGTGCTGGGATCCAACCCCAGCAGGTCCAGGGGTCCCCAAAGGTGTGGATGGAGTCGGCGAAGAAGGAATGACACGGAGACAGCATTCAGTTGATCAGCAGCCTAGCCAGGATCTCTAGCCAGGATCTCCAGCCAAGTTCTGGCCTGGATCTCCAGCGAAGTTCTGGTTAGGATCTCCAGCCAGGTTCTGTCCAGGTTCTCCAGCCAGGTTCAGTCACCAGGTTCTAGTCAGGTTCTCTTGCCATGTTCTATAGTCAGGTTCAGTCCAGGATCTTTTGCCATGTTCTCTCGCTAGGTTCTGTCTCTAGGTTCTGTTGCCAGTTTCTGTCCAGGATCTTTTGCCATGTTCTCTCCAGCGAAGTTCTTCTGTCTCTAGGTTCTGTGTAGGTTCTGTCTTCTAAGTTCTGTCTTCTAAGTTCTGTGTCTTGCTGTCTTGTTACATCTGTATTTATACCAGTTGATTCCAATCCTATCAATCTCTATTACAAAGGTTAGGGCGTTTCTTATCTCCATTCCAGGGAGTAAAGATTATGTAGCTTAAGCATGATTGTTCGTAGTTAAAGTGATTAATTACCCGCCTGGCACTTAGTTGAGGGGTTTTATTCCCTCCCTAACTTCAGGGGAAAATCCCTACCTGGGGAAACAACCTTTCTCAGAGACCTTGGTTAAAACACATAGTGCCAAGAAGGTGAGCAAACATATTAAGAACAGTATGCCATATATGCCAGGTCCCTTGAAACAGCATGGATGGACCGGCTCCCGGCAAGGCAGCTGATTGATGTTTCTCTCTCATCGATGTTTCTAACTCTCTATCTCTCTCCCTTCCTCTCTGTAAAAAATCAATAAAATATATTAAAAAAAAAAAAGATGGGAAAAAAAAGTACAAAGTGTAAGTAAGGACTATTCTCTCAGTGAAGTGTCAGGCTCCACAGGAGCAGGAATGATAAACACGCCCCCTGCATATTCAAGAGGTTGTTTCAGAAGAGGCCAACTGATTGCTAAACCAGTCGTGGCAATTCACTGTGTTTTATTACCACACCTTTATGTGAATACTAACCGCTCTTTTATTTTTCCTTCAAATGAATACTGTGAGGCAGCCACAGAACATTGTAAAATGGGAAGGACCTTTGAGATCAACGGGGCCATTTGCAGTGATGGAAGGAAGGCCCCCAAAGCGAAGTGACTTGTCCAAGGTCATAGGGCAGGTCAATGGCAGAGTTAGGACTCCCAACTCTGTCTTCTGACTCATAGTCCTGGGCTCTTTGCCCTGAGTCTTTTAAAAAAAATTTTTTTTAAAAATCTTTATTGTTGAAAGTATTATGTATGTCCCCTTTTTTCTTTCCCAGGGGACCCCTTTTAGTCCCCTCTCTGCTCCCCCAAGCCTCCATCACCCTATTGTCTGTGTTCATGGGTAATACATATATGCATACAAGTTCTTTGGTTGATCTATTCCCATCCCTGCCTTCCTTCTGAGATTCCACAGCCTGCATCTTTACATAGGGCTAAGCCACAGGTGATTTATTCCCCAGCACAGTGCTAGGTACACTGCCAGGAGGTTGATTAATGTATTAATTCCAGTGGAGTAAGAGATTAAAATCTCTCAAGTACTCAGGAATAAATTAATAGCTTTTGTTAGATGCCAAGTTTAAATTATTTGGATTATTTCAGAGGTTGGGCTCAGGCACTATCATGTTACTTTAAATTTCTTGGTAATTTTCGCCTGCTTTTAACATTTCTCTGATACTCATTACCTTATTTCCAGGGTCAATATAGGTATAGATATAGTTTAGATATAGATAGATATAGATATAGATATAGATATAGATATAGATATAGATATAGATATAGATATAGATATAGATATAGATGATATAGATATAGATATAGATATAAAAAAGATATTTGAGAGGTTTAATGGGTAGTAGAGATGGATAACAGTATTGAAGAATGAATTGTTTACATGGTATAGAGTAGCGAATAAGAGCATGGACGCTGGAGCCCAGTTACCTGGGTTCAAATGCCACCTTTGACACTTAGAAGATGTGTCATCTGAGATCACCAATCTTGGGCTTTTTAGATCACTGGGCCTCAGTTTTCTCCTCTGTAAAATGAGAATTACAGTAACTACTTTATAGGATTGTCATAAGGATAAATTGAAAAATCTGAGATTAGTCTTGGAGGTCCCATTTATATGTGTAGTTTAATGGTATACATACATATCCAAACCATAATATTAGAATGCAAACAATGAAAATGTTAGACTATTGAATTTGCTTTTTGTTGATTGAAGCCATAATAGATCATTTTAAAGCAAAGAACATCCCTGTGCTATGGGTTGGTGCTATGTCCTCTCTCTCTCTGCCCCTACCCCACAGCACCCCAGTTTAGAGGCCCGGCGTCTTTTTATCTACCTCTAATCTAGTTCTTCTTGAATAACTTTTAAAAAGCACATATTTGGCCATATCTTGCTCTAGCTTAAAAGCCTTCAATGAGTCCTATGGCTTATAGGATGAAGCAGTACAGTCTGGTTCCAACTCACTCTAACAACGTATTCCCACCAGCATCATCCCCCCACCCTATGTTCTAACCAAACAAGTTGGAACTACTTCCTCAACATCCCCACGTACTTATACACCTCTGCGCAGTTGTTCATGATATGTTCTTGGCCTGAGGTCTTCTTTCCCCACTTTATCACCTACTAAATTCCTAGTCATCCATCAAGGCTCAGCTACAATTTCACCTCTTCAATTAAGTGTTTCCCCACTCCAGTCCCCTCTTGGCAAAATTAATTACTCCTCGCTCTGTGTTTGGTGCTACTTCATTCTTATCTCGCAAACAGCACTTACCACATTACATTTTGTTGTGTATGTGTCTGAACCCAGCTAAACCCGGGTTAGCAAACAATCAAAACCATTTCTTTTAGCCAGGCCTATGGTTCTGTTGCCCAGTAAGATCAAATACTGCTAGAATTGTGTTTAACCAGTGCTCCGGGAAGTCCCTCGACATCCATCAGGGGTGACACCAGAGGGAAACACATTTGCCCATCTGTAGCTAAACTATGACTGCCATGAACGCAGGACCCTGTCTTATGTACCTCGCTACCTCCAGGACCTCACGCAATACCTAGTACTTAATAAATGTTTATTAAATACATGAAAACAATGTCACTGAACTATTAACTGTGAACTTTAAGGAACAATTCTGGACACTGACTATAGAGATTCAGACCTAAATTGTTAAAATACTTGACATCACACTTCATATTCTAGACCCTGGGATATGGGAATGTAAACTCTGATTGTAAAAGGAGTTCAGATTTGGGAAATAGTGGCAAAATAACTCAAAACAGTTTTATACACACATACACACGGATAGGCTTGCTTGGTAGACAATATACCTCCCACAAACAAGGAACTTTTAATTATATGGAACTTATCATTCATGTGGTAGAATATTTATCTTCATCCTTCTTCACCAAATATTTCCAAATAATTCTTTAGATCCAGTTTCATAGGAAAAAATATTCAATTTTATAATGTAAGTTAGCAGGACAGTAAGATTCATTTTATAGAAATTACCATTATTATTATTTTTTAAATTTTTAAAATTTATTTCAGAGAGAGGAAAGGAGAGGTAGAGAGAGTTAGAAACATCAGTAACAAGAGAAAATCATTGATCAGCTGCCTCCTGCATGCTGCTCCCCCACTGGGGTTTGAGCACAAAACCCCAACATGTGCCCTGACTGGGAATCAAACTGTGACCTCCTGGTTCCTGGGTTGATGCTCAACCACTGAGCAACACTGACCAGGCATTTAATATTATTTTTTAATAATAGTAAACATTGGATCCTCACTATGTTCCTGGCAGTGTCTTAGCTGTTTGATATGTATCATCTCATTTGGTTCACACAACAGTATTGTGAGGTTGGTACCATGATTATCTCCATTTTCAGATGAGGAAATTGAGTGTCAGAGAGGTTAAGTAAATTGCATAACATTTCATGTATAGTATATAACAAAAGTGAGATTCAAAGCAAGATATGCCAAAATCTAGAATCCATACTTTTTTTTTTTTTTTTCAAATCCTCACCCGAGGATATTTTTCCATTGATTTTTAGAGAGAGTGGAAGAGAGAGGGAAAGACAGAAATATCAACGTGAGAGAAACACATAAATTTGTTGCCTTCTGCATGCGCTCTGACCAGAGCCTGGGCTGGAGAGGAGCCTGCAACTGAGGCACATGCCTTTGACTAGAATTGAACCTGGGACCCTGGAGTCTGCAGAGTCCACAGGCTGATGCTCTATCCACTGAGCAAAACCAGCTAGGGCTAGAATCCATATTCTTAACCATCATCTTATAACAGGGGTGGGCAACCTTTTTGTGAATGCGTGCCAAAGCAAAATCTCTGACTCAAAATTCTTCTGCGTGCCAACCCTAATTTTTTGAGAACATGTTATGCCTACTTAATATCTCTTAAGGTGTACATATGTGAAGAACCTTGAAGAAATAATAAAATTCATTCAAGCGACAAAAACACAGTATATGACGATGAAAAACACATTTATTTTTTAATGTATACATGTACACTGATAGTCCGACAGAAAACTTTATGACTCCGTTTGACATTATCGGTGGGACTTTTGCTGCTGCATCACTGATGACAGAGATTTTACATCAGGTTTATATTTCGTGACCTTCAGAGATATGCACGAGCTACTACTTTCATCCGTCAGGCTACTCCTATTACAAGACTTAACAAAATTCATCACTGAGAACAAAGATTCACAAGCGTATGTGGATGAAACCAAAACACTGGTCGGATCTAGGAAGGCAGGGAGAGTTAAGGCAGAGGCATAGAAATTGCTCTTCCCCTCTCTCGTCAATCCATGTCTATGGTCTTTAAGATAACTTATTATGTAAAATTATTTATATATCTAAGATGCACCGACACTGAATTTATCTGAAAAATAAAAAAGTCAATATTAAGAAAAAATTGTAAACGGGAAGATTATAAGAGAGGGTTTCGCGTGCCAGCAAAAGTTACTGGTGTGCCATGTTTGGCACGCGTGCCGGGGGTTGCCCACCCCTGTCTTATAATATCTCATGAGAACTCACATTGCATTCTGTATTTGTCAGCATTTTCACAATAATGCTGAGCAACAGCTACCTTAAAACTCAGTGGCTTAAAACATTTATTCTTATGCTCAAAGGTCGCAGATTAACTGTGATTCAACTGAGTCAGGCTGAACTCAGCCAGGAGGGTGTGTGGGTTCAGTTTACATTTGCTCCACACCTGTATATTGTGGAGCCTAGGCTAAAGGGACAATGCTACTCAGGGCATCTCATGGTGGGTCACCAGTGCACAAGATTAAACCTTTCTTTCTTTCTTTCTTTCTTTCTTTCTTCTTTCTTTCTTTCTTTCCTCCCTGTGCAAAGGCATGAAATTCCAAAGCTGCCACTGAAGATTTCAGCCCTTCTAGCTCTCATGTAGTTCTAGGCTGAGTCCTAAACTGCTGACTACTGAACTCTTTAGAATGGTACAATTGTTGGCAGATCGCAAATCCACACTATTCTTCACCTGAGTCATTGCCAGGTTCATAAAGGTGTTTATATTTTTAAAAAACCCTGCAATAAAAATTTGATTTCCTCAAGAGCCATGTATTTTCAGAAACCCAGAAGTTCTTGTGAATGACTCTTATAAAGAATCACAGAATAAGGTCATAGCATTTAGAGCCATGTTAGGGGCCACTCAGTTCAATCTGCTCATTTTACAGATGAGGAAACAAATAGTTTCAGTTTCAACCTTTCAATTACTGCATACAGCGGGCTACATTTTTTTCCCCTGTGTAATAAAAGCACCAAGAAAAAAAAATCTGTGGCAAACTTTCCATGTCTTACTGTAATTCTGTAATGGGGACCTCTGTTTATTTTATTTTATGAGAATCCTCATATGACCTGCTAACTTTATCACTATAACCAACTTCCCCAATTGCCAATGAAAAACAAAAATTAAGTCTTTCCATTCCTCTGTATAATGTTGGGGATCTTCTGCTTGTAGAGTCAGTGGGCTAAGTCGAGAGGCCCCTGGTCACCTGCTCCAGGATCCTGAGGACATCTAGGGCTGTTTTCTACAAGGGAGAGGAAAAGAGGCACCAAGCCCAGTTTTCCAGAAAGGGCGTTATAAGTATCTCTCTAGGCCAAATACTTTCAATATTTAGCTATTATTGTCCCCTCTTAGATCTACTGAGATTTAGAATGCAGAGTACACTGGAGTGAGAGTGGGAGCAAAGATTGGAAAAATCTAAGGTGAAAAGTACAATTCATTGGCTATCTGCTATGTGCCAGACCTGGTGCTAGGTACTAGGGTCATGATGTGAACAAGAGAGAAAAACCGACTGACAAAACTTGGAGGAACCAAGATGGAGGCATAGGTAAACACCTGAACTTGCTGCCTCACACAACTATATCAAAACTACAACTAAAAGACAAAACGAATATCATTCAGAACCACGGGAAGGCTGGCTGAGTGGAAGTCTGACAACTAGAGGGAAAGAGAAAAGCGCATCTAGACTGGTAGAAGGTGCAGAGGTGCGGAAGAGCAGAGGTACCGAGGCGCACGAAACAGGCTGGCAACTGGGTACGCTGTGGTCTTTTTCAATTGGGAGGGAGATACAAACTCCTGACTGCTCTGAACTCCAGTTCCAGGTGAGACTCTGGGGACCCAGACTCATACAGGGAGAAAGTGGACTGTCTGGCATCGGGCCGGAACATGAGGGCGGCTTTCTCTCAGAGGTACTTGCAGCATTCATTATTCCTGCATGGGTCCATGGGACACAGAGACCCAGGGACCTATCTGGGGCAGGGCCAACGGGCAACCATTGCTGTTTGCACCGCCCGGTGATTCCCTGAGACCCCGACCCACCCAATTTACAACCCCGCCCAAGCTGTGCGCAGAGGCTTTTGCACATGAATGGCCTGGCCTTTTGCAATCTAAACCTAACAAACTGCAACTGGGTCAAAGAACCCCAGAGCTTCCAAAAGAAGACCTAAGGCTCATCAGCAGCCTGCATTGCTTCACAGCTGTGCCTCATCTGGGCACCTCCAAACCACAAACAAAGAGGAGGAATCTGCAGATCTCTCTGTAGTTCCTGCTGGGTCGCCTCAGGCAGTGGCTGACTTTGCACCTCCTTGGAGATCCAAGAGCCAGTGTACCCAGTGGTCAGAGTGAGACCACACCAGATTACAACTGTTCAGATCCATAAGAGACACAATCAGGGGGCAGACTGAGTGAGCACCAAAGCCCCACTGAAGCAAGTCCTGCCCAATAAGGGTGTCTTCAGCACAGCAGTTCTCCCATTGTAGACACAACTGGTCCTCATAGCCAATTGGTCTGGAGGTCAATTCCTCCCAGTGATACCAGCAGCAATCAAAGCTTAACTACAACAAAACTGTACACACAGCCCACAAAGGGGTGCACCAAGAGCGTCCACCTCAGGTGACTGGAGAGGCTGAGCCACTGGGCCCTATAGGACACCTAGAACACAAAGCTACTCTATCAACACAGGGAAGCAGCCAAAATGCAGAGACAAAGAAACATGTCATAAATGAAAGAAATGGAGGAAAGCAAATTACTGGATATAGAGTTCAAAACCACAGTTATAAGGTTACTCAAGAATCTTCTAGAAACCTCCGAGAAATGTAGTGAGACCCTCAAGGATATGAAAAAGGACCAATTAGAAATTAAGCATGCACTGACTGAAATAAAGAATAATATACAGAGATCCAACAGCAGACTAAAAGATCCCAAGAATCAAGCCAAAGATTTGAAATACGAAGAAGCAAAACTCACCCAACTGGAAAAGCAAAAAGAATAAAGAATCCAAAAATATGAAGATAGTGTAAGGAGCCTCTGGGACAACTTCAAGCATACCACCATCCAAATTATGGGGGTTCCAGAAGAAGAGAGAGAGAGCAAGATATTGAAAACCTATTTGAAGAAATAATGACAGAAATAATGACTTCCCTTACCTAGTGAAAGAAATAGACTTACAAGTCCAGGAAGCACAGAGAACCCCAAACAAAAGGAATCCAAAGAGGACCACACCAAGAAACATCATAATTAAAATGCCAAGAGCAAAAGACAAAGAGAGAATCTTAAAAGCAGCAAGAGAAAAAAAGTCAGTTACCTACAAGGGAGTACCCATAAGACTGTCAGCTGATTTCTCAACAGAAACTATGCAGGCCAGAAGGGAGTGGCAATAAATATTCAAAGTGATGAATAGCAAGAATTTACAACCAAGATTACTCTACCCAGCAAAGCTATCATTCAGAATTGAAGGTCAGATAAAGAGCTTCACAGATAAGAAAAAGCTAAAGGAGTTCATCACTGCCAAACCAGTATTATATGAAATGCTGAAGGGTATTCTTTAAGAAGATGAAGAAGAAAAGGTTAAGATAAAAATTATGAACAACAAAGCGACAACAAATACATATCTATCAACAAGTGAATCTAAAAATCAAGTGAATAAAAAATATGATGAACAGAATAAACTGGTGGATATAATAGAATTAGGGGCATAGAAAGGGAGTGGACTGACAATTCTCGGGGGGAAGGGGGTGTGGGGGGTGCGGGAAGAAGCTGGACAAAAATCAAACACCTATGGATGAGGATAATGTGGGGGGGTGGTAAGGACATGGGGTGGGGTGGGAGCCGGGTATAGAGGAGCTATGGGGAGAATAAAGAGGAACAACTGTAATAATCTGAACAATAAAGACTTATTAAAAAAATAAAATAAAACTGACAAAACTTGTGGCATTGGAAGAAATGTGAGAGGGAGTGGGCTCTGCTGCAGGTGAGAATGACAAGGGTCCCATTTCACTTGGAGATATTATCCATGGCCTTTTAAAAAATGTGTATAACTTTGAGTCAACCAGTCCCTTTCTTAGAATTTATTTCATGGAAATTCCCAGAGATATGTGTAAAGATGTACATTCCAGGAAGCATTATTGATAATAGCCAGTAAGAAATTGTAAATGTTGTCTATATTTCAAAATTGAAAAATAAAATAAAATGCTCGAAGGCCTCCCACAAAAAAAAAAAGGCAGAAAAACCCTTTATTCATGATGCCTCCAGTCTAGCTCCAGACATGAAGCTAAGTGTTATCAAAGCAAAACTACAGGATGTCATAGGAATGTGTAATGCAGGAGTTAACCTAATGTATATGGGGAGGGGCTGGGGGTAATGAGAGAAGGTCCCCCTTTGTAAAGAATATTTTTCCATAGAGCCTTTGGGAGGCTGAGGTAGCGAGCTTTCCAGGATGAGGAAAGAGCATGCACAAAGGCCTGATGGAACTGAGAAATGGCCGAGGAAGCCCATTCTAAGCAAGGGAGGGGAGACTCATATGAGACTGGACAGGTAGTCAGGGACAGGACTAGAGGGTGGGGAGCTCATAGGATAAGAGCAGAGTTTTGGACTTTATTCTAAAGGTGAAGAGAAGACATTGAATATTTTGAAGTAGGAGGATGACATATAATAATTGGATTTGCATTTTTAAAAAGAACACTTTGTCTGCACTTTTAAAAATAAATTGCAGAAGAAAAAAAACAGAATTGGGGAATGTAAAAAAATTACACGGGAACAAAAGTCAAAAGTCAAAATATGGTGCATCCAAATATTCAGCCCAGGTTGGCTATAGATTACTCAGGATGGAAGGTTAGATGAGTGAGTGTGTGTGCGTGTGTGTGCATGTGTGCGTGTGTGTGTGTTTTCATAGATTACATAGAGCATTTTGACATTGTGTTTTCCCCTCCCTAATCTTACCTACAACTTCTAGATAGCCCCAAAATAGGATCACTCCTTTGGGGTTTGCAAACGTCTCCAGAACATGCTGGTTAAAAGAATGGCTACAGAGTTAAAGCTGGCAAATTGGACACACATAATTTTAGCCTCATTTCTTCCTGAAACACACTAACACAAAAATAAAGAAATGGAAAAGGGGAAAACAGCAGAAATGCTGTAAATGACAGGTGACTGACCTAGCCTACGAAAACAAGAAAACCACATGCCAAACCTGCAGTGGGCAACTCCAGGTAGAGATCAGAGTGGCCCATCTACAAGCCTAGAACACCAAGATGCCAACAAGCTATTAGAAGCCAAGGGAGTGTCAGTCTTCAGAAGGGACCAACCCTGCTGACACTTTGGCCTTGACTCTAGTCTCCAGAACTGTGAGATAATACATACTCGTTGTCCAGGCCATGCAATCTGTGCACTTTGTATGGCAGCCCTGGGAAAGTAATACACATGGTATGTGATGGCTCATTTCTATGCACCCCATAAAGGGAAGGACATTGTCCCTCAGTCTTCCTCTGAAGGAAGGAGGAAAGGAGAGGAGGGAAGAAAAGAGGTTGGGGAGAAGAATGTAAGGACCAAATGTGCCTAGGTCTACAGGGACCCCAGCTGTAACATCTGACTCTGAGCAAGAGGGGTTATACTTCTGTCTTTAATTCTTTTATGATTGGACACATTTATATATTACTAGAGGCCCAATGCATGAAGATTTGTGCAAGAATGGGCCTTCCTTCCCCTGGCTGCTGGCACCGCCTTCACTCCAGCCCAGAGTCACTTTTCTGCCTTCCCACACTGCAAGCATCCCACCCTGCCCCTGGCCACTCAGCACCTGCATATGCAAATTAACCACCACCTTTGTTGGGTTAATTTGCATACCCACTCCTGATTGGCTGATGGGCATCATGAAGGTATGGTCAATTTGCATCTTTCTCTTTTATTAGTGTTGCCTAGAGGCCCAGTGCACGACATTCGTGCACTGAGGGGTGGGGGAGAGGGGTCCACTCAGCCTGGCCTGCGCCCTTTAGCAGTCTGGGAGCCCTCGGTGATGTCCGACTGCTGGCTTAGGCCCACGGGACATCCTTAGCACTGCCACTGTGCTCGCCAGCCATCAGCCCTGTGGGAGCGCATTGACCACCAGGGGGCAGCTCTTGTGTTGAGTGGTCGTTCTGTGATCGATTTGCATAACCCTTTTATTATATAGGATGTTTGTAGTTGAAAAACAAATAAATACAAACGTGCACACATACCAAAGAAGAATGGGAAAAAAATTCTTCTTCCTTAATCCTTCAAAATATCCAAAGTAGAGGATAACTAATTGGTAATGTTGAGGCTAATAAAAAATAAAAAATATTGTATTTAAATTTGTTTGCTTTGAGTTTTTCTCTATCAAAGGATGCTTGCCTAGGGGCAGTCTTGGCTCCGTCTTACTTCTGCCTTGGAATGCAGAGAGCCAGGGAGACTCTGACCCAGGGCAGTGATTCTTGGTCTTGCTTGGGAACATTTAGAAAATTTTTCAGAGATTGGCCCTGGATAGATGTAGGCAATAAGGTAATAGCTACCACTTCCACCCTGTTGTCCAGGCTCTAGCACGATACATAAACCACATGCAGCCTCTCTGTGGTTCAGAAGGTTAAAAGTTATTAACCAAAATCAATTGAAAAAAAAAGAGTCACATCTGCCATCATCCACAATTCACTTCTCCAGACAGCTTTGGCCTGCACTGCAGGGGACACACACACACACACACACACACACACACACACACCCCACACACAAACCCTGGGGGAGAGCAGAGGCAGCTGCAGAAGCCAAAAACCTCCTCAGTCCTAATTAAACCCTCGAAGTTTCCAGGCAACACAGCCGAGGGAAAAAAAAATCATTTCTAAGCTGAAGACCCACAGGCCCCCGTCCCAGCCCCAGCCCCAGCGAAGGAAACGGGCCATTTGGTTTAATCAGCCCACGTGCACATTCTCTCTCCCCAGGTTGCCAAGATGGGGTCTGTACCTAGCAGAGGTATTTGTGTAATCAAAGCTTCTGGAACTTTCCCTGCCAAGGCTACCAATGTGAATAGGCTCCTGAAGTAAAAATGTTCTCCCCGCTGGGGACGGCGCCCTTGAAGTCTACATCCAAATCAAGCCAGGGTCACAGCTGTTGAGGCACCCCCACAGCAGGGAACTTGCAAGAAATCCTAGCCTGTACTTCTGTAGTGCTTTGCCACAGGTCTACAGGAAACAGGCCCCAGGAGAGAGAGGGGGGAGAGAGAGAGAGAGAGAGAGAGAGAGAGAGAGAGAGAGAGAGAGAGAGAGAGAACATGCTTTCAAAAGCCCACCCTTCTAACTAGTACTCTGGGGTGGAAAGAAAAAGCCATTCTGGAACCTTGCCCTTTACCAAGGCAACTCCCAGTCACCCTCACTCATCCCTCTCACATGAGCCTGGGGTCCCACCGATTGACTGAGCGCCACAGCCACGAGGTGGCAGCAGATTAACTCTTCAAATGCCAGCATGGACTCAGAGCAGTGAGGAATTGGGTCTGAACACTTTGCATCTGATCACTTCCCTCAAAGAAAAGAAAAAACAAATGGCTTTTTCTGTACTCAAAGGCCCTTGGCTTGCATTGGAGAAAATGCTAGGGGTGTGTGTGTGTGTGTGTGTGTGTGTGTGTGTAACTGATTCCTGGTGGTCCATTGACGTGGTGGCTGGAGGTAGGTGCAACTGTGTATGCCCCGGGTGACACGGCTTTCAGTGACACTGGGTTTACAGAACTAAAAGAGCCTTTGAGAGATGTATGCTCATGTTCAATTCACTTCAACAAATACTGAAGCAATAAGAAATGCATTCACCCAGCTGGTTTGGCTCAGTGGATAGAGCGTAGTAGGCCAGTGGACTGAAGGGTCCTGAGATCGATTCATGCCCAGGTTGTGGGCTCGCTCCCCAGTAGGGGGTGTGCAGGAGGCAGCCAATCAATGGTTCTCTCTCATCATTGATGTTTCTATCTCCCTCTCCCTCTCCCTTCCTCTCTGACATCAATAAAAATATATTTTAAAAAATGCATTCCATCTTGCGGGAGAGTGCTAATGGATGGGCTGCTGCCCGTGGAAAGTGTGGGGAAGACAGCCTTTGCATGAATAGCATCTTGTAATCACCCATCTTGAATAAGTGAAGGAATGAGACACAAAGCTGCTGTGAATAAAGGGGGAAGAAGTACGTGAAGGGAAAACAGCTTAGGGAGATCATGTTCCGTCCCGCTTCTCTGGTAGGGGAAGCCTTACGCTTTTAGGGTGAGCAAGGCCTAACATATGGGAGCCGCTAGAGAGAGCCTTTGCCAGCAGAGGCTAAAAACGCTTGCTGGGCAGGTGACAAGGACAACAAATCATTCTCCTGGGCGCTCCAGCCTCTGCAGAGCATTCTCCCATTCTGCCTAGTAAACTGCTGCCACTGATAGAGAAGTACTGTGGTGTTGATTGGAGTAGTGGGCCGGAACAGAGAAACTGACTTACTCTAGAAAGGGGAGAGGGAGCTACCGGCCACAGGAGGAGCCAATCCAGAAAGGCCAAGGGAGCTGGGGGTGAAAAGATAAGTGCTTTTGTCGTTGGGGGTTAAGAGAATTTGGGAGGATACAGGGAGAAGGAGGAAAGAAATTAGGAAGAGAGAGCCATAAATGTGTGATATATGTGACTAGAGAGAGAAGGGGAAAAGCAATTTGCAGATGTTTTGCTGTACCTTTGGGAGTCTCTTCAATATGCTTCAAGAGTGCTCAGTAAAGATGAAACCCGCCTTACAATTATTTCTATTTCTGGGCCTGGGAGGCCACTGAAGACACGAGCCTGCATGGGTGCCGCACCACCCTCTTCCCTTTGCTGCCTGTCTGGGTAGGAGAGCAGCACCCAGATTTCAATTTCTTTCAGGAAAAGCTATCCCATGATCTCCAGTAGGTTACACAAAACTAAAATATTTATTATGCTTATCCTAGTTTTTTTTATTCTTGAATGGGCAACCTCAGAGTTTAAATTTCACTCTACAGTTTCATCAAAAGGATAGGAAGCATCGCAGTAAGATAACTCTCTGATCATCAAGCACTTTGGATGGTGATTTCGTGTGTGTGTGTGTGTGTGTGCGCGTGTGTGTGTGTGTGTGTGTGTGTGTGTGTGTGTGTGTTGATTTTGTTTTGTTTTGTATCATCCACCATACTCATGCTGGGTACATGTCAGGGCTCATCAGTGTCTGATGGAGTTGGGGCTCATGATGGCCTCCTTGCCTAGCTTTTTAGTTAGGACCAGAATGGTTGTCTTTGAGAACTTTGTGTGAGTTAGGTCTTGGGGTCCTGATCATGCTTCCATGCCTTTATCCATCTTTTCCCTCAGCCAGATTCTCGGTGCCTCTACCCACCCCTTTACCACCAACCATGGTTGGTCTGCTTAGCAAAAGTCCACTTTAGCCCAGCCAGTGTGGTTCGGTGGTTGAGGATCAACCTATGAACCAGGAGGTCATGGTTTGATTCCCAGTCAGGGCACATGCCCAGGTTGTAGGCTCGATCCCCCGTAGGGGCCATGTATGAGGCAGCCGATCAATCATTCTCTCTCATCATTGATGTTTTTATTTCTCTCTCCCTCTCCCTTCTCTGAAATCAATAAACATATGCTTAAAAAATCCCACCCTAATGTGAAGACTGTTGAAATGTCCCTAGCCTCTGTGAAACCTGCCTGACCACTCACCCACACCCTCCTGGACATAACTCACCCCCAGGGCTGTAAATTGTTTCATATCTACCTTCCTAATTAGAGCGAAGACATGAATGATCTTTGTATCTTCAGTGCCCAGCACAGTGCCTGGTGCACAATTGGTGCTCAATAAATGACTGGACGAAGAGCTGTCATGTGTCCTGTCATTCCATGCTGAGAAAGTCCAGCTTTTGAAAGCCTATCATTTCCCAAGCACTGAACTTAGAACTCAAACCTCACTAGGTGCTAGGAAACTCAGTCAATTACTCATCCCTCTCATGATAATATGTATATCCTATTCTTCAATTCGCAGTCTCAGAAAAGCTCACTCAAATTCAGAGGACGTTGGGGAAAATGTTCCAATAAGATGACTTTCTGACCAACAGAGCTGTAGGAATATGGTTCTCAAAGCCTTTAGCGATAAAAGTTTCTGTGCTTATTCTTCTGTGTCTGACAGGAAACTCTTCTTTTACAAAATGTTTACTTTTATGAAATAGAAAAGTACTCCATGCTCATTTTTAAAAATTGCAGAATAGAGAAAAGCAGAAAAGGACAGAACCGTTTTCAATCAGAATCTTGCTATGTAAATAGTGAATCTAACATTTTGGGGTCTGAATTACTCTCTTGCTTATGGAATTTAATAAAAACCAGACGACAGCTCGTGCTGTCTGCTGAAATCGGAGCCAGCTTCCACAGCGCATCCTAGGTGGGTTTCCTGGTTGGTTGCTGTGGCGCACGTGTAGGGAGCGCCTGTAGGCACACCCTGGGAAGCTGCACTGGGTGGGGGAGTCGAATTCATGGAAAGGGTGAATTAGCCTGGCTGGGTGCCTTTGCTTGATCATGTGGAGCTTTGTGCATTGCCAACCACTCTTCTGTTCTCTTCCAATCACTTGAAGTCACCACAAGCTTCAGGCTGCAGTTCCCTTCAGCTCCCATTCATTCAGTTACAGATCAACCATTTCATGCTGCAGTGATGGTCACCAGGCCCTTCATAACAATCAGAGGGCCTCCCCCACAGCCCTAGGACCTTGCCACTGGTTTCCTTGCCCGAATCAGCCTTGAGCTGCCAGAATGCCTGCACTCTAGCATCCGGCGTGACATTCTTCCTCAGGCCCTTAGTGGCAACCCCAGCACTGTCACTTAGTGCAATGGAACAAGCGGCTCACTAGAACTGAAAGGTCACGGCAGAGAGATGACACCTGTTCAAGTAAATAAACCTTTACTTAAATAAAGCTTTCGGCCCCAGGGGAGCGGGCAATCAGGGAGCCTTAGGTCAGAGAGCTAACCCTTCCTCATCTCGCGAATGACCAGCCTGAGAGCATACGTTGACTCCTGAATACTGGAGTGCATTTTTACATGTGCATATGCATTTGATTTATTTAATATAAAAAAGTATTTCTGGGCCCAGAGTAATGGATCAGTGCACTATCACTAAAGAAATTTTATCATGTTTTTGTTTGTTTGTTTGTTTGTTTGTTTGTGTGTTTTGGCCAGGCACTGCATTAGTTGCTGGGGACACAGAGATACATATGACAGTCCAGCCAGGGAGACAACCATGCACCTATGTGGAGGGAAAGGATTTAATATTTATTGAAGGCTTACTCTGTGCTTGGCATTGTGCTGGGTGTTTGTTAGATGAACACATTTAATCTCAACAAAGTGTGAGTTAGATAGTATTTCTTGTCATTTTACAGTAGGAGAAACAGGCTCAGGGAGCCATTTACTTTCCTAACTCACACTGCTGCAATTTTGAACAAGGACTCAAACTCCATAGCCGAGTCAGCTCCATAGACCCGCAGGGAGAGGCAGTCCGGCACAGTGGGCGGGGCTTAGGCCTGACCTCCCCGGAGCTGGCTCTGCCTGGCCTTCTGCCTCAGCCCTGACTCAGGAGCCGCACCTCCACACAGAAGTTGCTCTTACCAGCTGCAGCAGGGCTGCCTCGCAGTCGGTTGGGACCATTCCCCTGCTTTGCAGACCTCTAACATTGAAGGAAGCATTTAAATTCTCTCTCCTTCCAGCTAAGCTTCAGTCTTACGTCCTTCTTCCCCGGCAACGCAAAGGAGGAAATGGTGAAATGTATTGGAAGTCTATGTAGATTCAGGTGGGACTTGTGCTGCTACCAGTGATGTGGCCTTAGGGAGGAGACTTGATATGATTGAGTCTTGATATTTTGAGCTATTTTGGTTCCTAATCTACACAATGGCTACCCTACAGGATTATGATTATGTTTCTTGAAATATCAGGAGTTGTGACTCACACAGCACATGGAACATTTCAACTCTCCATAAAGAGTAGCTTTTGTCCCTTCGCTGCTTTCCAAGCTCCACTAGCACAGACCTTTATGGTCAGCACTGTTCCATGTCCTAAAATACACCTTATTTTTTTCTTTGTGCTAATTTTTGCACCCCCTCCCCCACTTCCCCACCTCCCAACCCTTTCCCCTTCCTCACTAGTTGGCCATAAGTTCTTTGACCTTGCAGAGTGTGTAGCCGATAGTGAACATTAAAAACCAAAAACAAAAATTTGATTGATTATGTCTTGTTGACATCACATTCTGACGGCTAAGTGGTGTTCTAGCAGCAGTATGCGGGAGCCAGCTCATAATGGCTTATGAGACTCCTGTTAAATTTTCAGGAAATTTGTGAGCTGGTTGCTAAACAGTAGGTAGCTTACATTTTGCTATAGTAGGACTATTTACACCACAGAAATTGGCAAATGCTACAAATCAGGGCTTTGCTTCCTTCTCACTCCCCCCACACACAGAGAGCCAGTTGTGTGCTAGTTTTCTTGATAGTCTAATTTCTGGTGCAACATCATTTGCAAGAAGCTTCCAGGTGGTAGCTGGATTTCACCAAAACAGGAGCCTGTGGAGTATTTGAAGACTCTCTATAGTGATAATAGCCTTTGAATTGGAAATGTAAAGATCTCACTTAGTTTAACCTCCACTCGAATATAGAAGTATCTTCTTTAACATTCCTAGTGAGTGTCCATCTGGCCTCTACAGAACACCCTTAAGGATAGGGAGTTCATTTATTATCTTCCAGGCAGCCTTCCCCATGGAGAACTCCAAGACTATTCAAAAATTCTTCTTCACAACGATCTGTTCCTACCTTTTCTGTAACTTCCACAAATTGTTCTTGGATCTGCTTGTTGTTGTTGTTTGTAGCAAAGAGGAGTGTCTACAATCTCTAAGGGACAGTGTTGAGCACAGCTATCATGTCACTCAGAGTTCTTCTTTGTCAGGCCTTCATTTTTCAACTGTTAAGACCCCCTCACCATCGTGGTTATCCAAAACAGAACAAAATATTCTAGATTTAGTAGTTCAGTACAATAAAGTGAGACTACTACTTCCTTATCTTTAGTATGTGTTGTACTTAAAAAATGAATTCATTCCATGGGCATAATTTTCAATCTTTGCCACCTTAGTGCTATACCTAAATAATTCATTTTATGAACTCAGCACTTTACATTTATGGTGGTAAAATTCATATTCTCATTATTGATGCATTATTTTTTGATAACTGATTTTGGTATCCATCATATCAATTACATTAATATTTTCATTTTTTGACCTATCCTATAGGCATTTCTATAGACAGATTTTTTTTAAGACTGAATAAAAAATATTCAACCAGTTGTGGTTTTACCTAATTACCATTATCCAACACACTATTTGTCACTACCACTTAATCAAAATGGCAGTGAATTTAATGTCACATGCCTTTTTTAGTGCACCCAGCTAATTTCTTTCTTGTAATCACCTACTTGTTTTCTGATTTGCTTGTAAATTTTGAATTTAATAATTGATTTTAGAATTTTGTCCTGAGAAAAAAAACTTAGCAATCAGTACTTTCTAATAGTCACCGTTTCCTGTTTGTTGACATTCAGGATAACATTGGCTTAATACTTCTTTTGCTACCTTTACTGTTCACTATGATGTCACATGGATTCCCAGTCAGGGCATTCTTGCAAGTCCTAGTCATTTTCTGTTAAATAATTTGTCTGGTCTGTTAGTGTACTGCTGTCCAATAGAAACCCTGATGCAAACCACAATGACAAGCCACTTACATAATTTAAAAATTTCTAAGAACTACATTAAAAAAGTAAAGAGAAACAGGTAAAAAGAATTTTAACCTCGCATCTCCAAATTAGAATAATCTCAACCTATAGTCCATATAAAATTATTAATAAGATATTTTACATTTTTATACTAAGTCTTCCAAATCTAGTGTGTATTTTACACAAACAGTAAATCTTTACTACATACTAGCACTCAAACGCCACATGTAGCTAGCAGTTATATTGGGTCGTGGAGGTATAGACTAATATTGATGTCAATTGCCTGGGCATTTCTGTTCTTATAATTATTGTTATTGTAGATATATTTTTATCTTGTCCTTCATTCCCATTTTCATGCTATTTATTCTTTCCTTTCCAGCATGAAGGTCTCACTCAGAGTCAAGAAGGCAGCAACTAAATAGGGGCGAGTGGCCTTGCTCTCTCTTTGTCTAATAATATTAATGAGGGTACCTTTTACAGTTAAGA
Source organism: Myotis daubentonii (assembly GCF_963259705.1). Lineage (NCBI taxonomy): Eukaryota > Metazoa > Chordata > Mammalia > Chiroptera > Vespertilionidae > Myotis > Myotis daubentonii. Next base: position 176,220,650 of record NC_081842.1, read on the forward strand.
ACCATAAAGAAAGCTTGTTAAGAGCAACAACATCCCCTAACACACAACTCTCCCTAGAACCACAAAATGGGTATGTTACAGAGACCTAGGAGTTAATTCTCTCCAGATGTTTGCAAAGCAAGCAAGACCAAAAGGTGGAAACAGAAATTACTAAACACTTAATAAGGAGCTGATGGAACCAAGGCCTCAGGGTTGGCTCAGCAATAAGTGAAACACAGAGACCCTGTTTGTTCAGAGGAACTTCAAAGCCCCCTATAAACTCCCAGCAAAGGTGAGAGGCAAACACGCTACAGAGAAGCCGGCATCCCTGCAAAGGCAAACTGGAGACTAACTTGAGATGCTTTCCTTGGCGCTTCAGGAGAAGACTGAGGGGCAAGTCTGGTGAGCAGATGTTTGACTTTTGTTTCCGCCCTTTCTTACATACAGTATATGCGAGTTGGATATAGGCGTTTCTCTGGCTAGGCCAAAGGGGACAGACCAATTCACCATTCAGTTAAAAAAAATAGAAAGAAAATGTCTGTTCTTCTGAGTATTAGTCTTCAACAAAACCATAAAGTTGCTAATGAGACATAACAGGTCCACATAAAGTTGGTTATATTTCTCTTTTTTTTCCTTCCTTCTCTCCCTTCAATAGTGGGACAAACAGCATGGTGTTTGGAGCAAGATCATAATGAAAGAGCAAGAAGGAAGACTAACTCATCAACTGTGGTGTCAGTCAACAGTCTGATAAGTTCTCTCTTTGGTCACCAGTTACCTGGCAGGAAGGAGAAAGGCTTCTGATCCAATCCTGGAGTGGTTTCTGCTTATTTTTCTTCCATTGCTAACCACTGTAACCTTCCAGGTATGTGCCGTTTGCCTTTTATATCTTTCTTTGGAGTTCAATGAAAGTGAAACAATTTCAGCTTCAAAGGAAGACAACAGTGATCAAAAGTGATCACATCACGTAAGCAAAGCAGCTGCCATAGAAGAGGACGGAGAACGACCACCATTTGACAGCTACACAGAGAGGGAAGAGCAATTCCGACGGTGTTATAAACGGAGGCAAATCCCATCTTCTCCTTGAAGAATCAACTAAGTGGGCCCATCATCATTTTTCAATTTTTTAATTTTTTTTGGAACAAAATTAGGTAGCATTACGTTCAGAATAAAATTGTTAATTAAATGCATAGTCTCTTTGGACTGGACCTAGGTTGGATTCCCTGTTTAGCTGCTTACTGGTATGTAAACTTTTAGGTTGTTTAACCTCTCTTGGGATTCAGTTTCCTTATCTACAAACAGGGCATGAAAATAGTACCTCCTCCTTAAGACTGTTACCAGGATTAACTGAGGTATATATGCAAAATGCTTACCTCTGATAGCCCATTTCCTGACACAAGGTAAGAAGAGATAACTAACGATACCCCAGCTGATAGCCTATATTTGTATATTTATTAGGCACCATCTCAGGTTTCTGTTCCATGCGCTTCCTGCAAGGAAAATGTTCTTTCGTTTTTCACAGCCTCAGTAGATTCCATTGATTTCAGACGATTTTCCTTCTTAACCTCCCAAGAGTGGGTTCCTTAAGGTTTCTTTCTCTTGCTATTTCTCTTCATACAGAAAAAGGACAGTCTCAGCTGAGTTGTGTATTTGGTGAATTTCTTGACTGTGAGCATTTACTGGAGGTGTGGCTCTTGTTTTCTGAGATGGATCATTAGCTAAGGGGCCATGTGTCACCCGGTACCCATGCATACCTCACTTCCCCGTCTCAGTACCTTTGTACAAATGATCATTCACCATAATAAAGCATTTCATAAAGTCATGATTCAACAAGAAAAAGATAAATGTAAACACTACACAGACAAACACCGTGAGGAGAAACATCTGGATGCCCACCGCTGTTTCCTGTTGAGCGAGTTTGGGAACTTGGGGATTTTAACAGTTGGACAGGGCTAATTTTGGAAACAACTTCACATTAGTACAAAAAAAAGTGCACATTTATTACACTTCAGTTGTCAGATGAGGGAGGTTGGTGGTCAACTTCCCAGGCCTCTCTGAGAACAAAAGGGATTGAATTGGAAACACAGCTGAGGGTTCTCCTCCCCTTTCCGTTCTCTCACTCTACGGCACCCTTCTCCTTCATCATGACTTTGCTCTCCTTGATTTCTTTTTTTCCTTCTTATATTCAGTTCCTTCTTAGGTTCCAGAAATCTCAACTTTGACATCTGGCTTTGCCACCGACTGGCCAGTTGATTTTAGACAAATCTCTTCATCAAAGCCTCAGTTTTCTTTTTTTGAAAATAAAATCAATATAGTAGTAGTAGTAATAATAATAATAATAATAAGTATTCACCCACAAATTTCACAGGATTGTATAGATCTAGTCTCTTCCTCCTTCTCCCAGTTTCCAGAACATCTAATGTTCTCTCTTGGTTCTGTATCTTTTAGTACAATCAGGACTAAATGTTCTTTCTCAAGTTATTTCCCCGTTTCCTCTTTATTTCTGTGATGGTGTCTATATAAGGTGGACACTTATATATTCCTTTCACAGTAGAATAAGTCTCTGGTCCATGTACAGAGTCCCCATTATACAGGAGAAAAAACAGAGGTAAGTACCCTGTGAGGGCACATAGCTGGCGAGGGGAAGAACAACGTCCGTGGGTGTGCAGAGGTTGATATACACAAATGACGACCACCAGGTGAATGAATTAGGCAACTGACATGCCATCTTAGGAAAATGAGAAGCATGCTGGCTAGATTGGGTGGCTGAGGTGCCAGATCTTGACATACTTTTCATCACACTCTCTGACTCATTAAAACACACAAGCCTAATACAATTGAGTTACTTCTATGTTTCTGAAAGATGAACAGGGTCCAGAAAGACTCAAAGTATGATTTGTACTATTTATTTCATTCATTTATTCTTCATTATCACACATCTATTTTGTGTATTTTATAAATGAAGTAATGTTCTAGGCTCTAGGGATAAAGAACATGAACAGGATAGGCATCCCCTGCATTCTGGGAACTTTCATTCTAAAAGGAAGGGAATGAATAAAAACTAATTACATAATTCATGCCTTATTATAATTTTTGATAAGTATATTATGGAGAAATTTATGGCCCCTTGAAACCCTAAAATGAGGATATGACCTATTTGGTGGGCCAGAGAATCTTTTCTTGAAGGCATGGCATTTGAGCTAATCTAGAAAAGATGAATAGAAGCTACCCAAGGGGAAGGAAAGAGTTATAAGAATGTTCCAGACTAAATGTGTGTGATTTCTATTGAGACAGACCTAAAAAAGAGCTGGCACGACTGGATAGTAGTGAGGTCCATTGTACACGAGTTTAGATCAAGTAGGTATTGGATTCTGTCCATGATCAACCAAGCAGTGTATGTAAGAATATCCATAATCTTACTGGGAGAATCCAGGAATTGGAAGAGATAGCCATAATGTAGCTGTATCACTTTGGCATGCTTTCAATATGATGTACCAAATAAATCCAACTAACAGTATTTAAAACTGAGGTTAGTAAAGAGCAGGATGGCAATTATTTTAGGCTTTGCAGGCCAGGCTGTCTCTGTTGCAACTAGTCAGTTCTGTTGCTGTTGCATGAAAGTAGCCATAGCATAGACAATGCATGAACAGGTGAGCGTGGCTGTGTTCCAGCCAAGTCTTATTTATTGGCCCACGGGCTGTCGTTTGTCAATCCCTCTCATAAAAGAAGATATTTAAGGTTCACTCAGCAAGTCTAGCAGTGGTGGATTCAGGGTTGGTTCAGCAGCATCCCAAGATGAGGAAGCTGGAGAGTCAGCTCTGTGATTTCCTTGTGGTCATGTGAGCAAATAAAGCAAAGATATTAGGTTATGAGAAGGAGTGGTTCATGGTGGTTGAGGATTAAAAACTAGTACTCTGTATGGAGCAGAGTAAATCCATTAGCCTGCCCATGATTAAAAATAATTTTTTAGAAATTGATTTTAGAGAGAGAGGAAGGGAGAGAGAGCAACATTAATCTGTTGCCTCCTGCACACCCCCCACTGGGGATCGAGCCCCGAAACCTGACAAGGAATCGAACCACCGATCTCTCAGTGCATGGATGACGGTCGAGCCACACTGGCCAGGGCCTGTCCATGATTTGTTAAAACCAGTCTTAATGTTTAATTGATCAGCAAAGGATCTTGAGTTCAGTCCAATAGAGATCTGATTCCTCAGGTCTCTCAAAGTTCATGGTCCTTTGATAAGTTCTGCTGCTTAGAACCAGTTATGATGAAACACAACAACAAGGTTTCAACATCCCCTAGGCAAGTATAAGTGGAAATGTTACCTTTGACAATTCCAAGGCATCACTCGTTTAAAGGACAGCACCCCATCAGGAAGGGAGCATAACCAGGGGAGCTTTTGCTCACAGCATTTGCTCTTATATCAGGGAAGACATTTTTCCTAGTACAGTGGTTCCCAACCTTCCTAATGCCGCGACCCTTTAATACAGTTCCTCATGTTGTGCTGACCCCCAACCATAAAATTATGTTCGTTGCTACTTCATAACTGTCATTTTGCTACTGTTATGAATCGTAATGTAAATATCTGATATGCAGGATGTATTTTCATTGTTACAAGTTGAACATAATTAAAGCATGGTGATTAATCACAAAAACAATATGTAATTATATATGTGTTTGCCGATGGTCTTAGGCGACCCCTGTGAAAGGGTCGTTCAACCCCCAAATGGTTCGTGACCCACAGGTTGAGAACCGCTATCCTAGAAGCTTCCTATCCACTCTTGCAGTCTTACCCTTGTGTCTCATTGGTAACTAGGCCACATGCCCACCTCTACACCTATCACTGGAAAGAGGACTGAAATAATCAAAGCTATTCCTTGGGCAGCCTGTCTGATACCTGAGAAACACTGGGAATCTGTCAACAATCCTTACTGGCCTCCCTCCTTGTTAACGGAAAATGGAGACACAAGGGGAGACAGGCACTGCTGAAGAAGCTACAGACAGAGCAATATAAGATATTCTGCAAGAATTAGGTGCGTCCTTGGAGTGCAGTCCTGAATAACAGGGCTGAGTGCTCTGAATGGGGCTTCCATGTACTGGCTGCTAATGAGAATAATCATACCTGTTTGGAGATTTGGATTTTGTTTTTTATTAGAATGCTTAAAGGGGAACACCCTTCCATGCACCCCCTCTTCCTAGGGACACACAGAACCAATCTAAAGAAAAAGCTTAAGGACAGGAAACTCTAGTTTATCTATAAAACAAACATACTGATAATTTAAATAATCTGCCACAGGTTATTGGATTTCTTTTCTCTATTTATACTCTATTTTTATGAGAAACTGGCAAAGTATATATACACACTTGCCAACATTAGGGATTTAGTAAGTAAAGCCATTTTCAGGGGATGTTATAATTAAAGTGATACTAATTCAGCCCAAACCTTAAACACCTAGTCAGCCTCAGTCTGCACTGTGGGGTAATGACATAATTATAACCCTGAGGCACTGCAGGACATGGGCGAAAGAAAGAACTCTTCAAGTTTTTATGTTAATTGTATGTTACTGTTGTCTAATTATTTGTCAGGGGAAGGCAATGAAGAATGATGAGGGAAGCATGCATTTTTTGCAGCTGGCCGACTTGGGATCAAATTCTAGCTCTGCCACTTAATAACTGCCTCAGTTTCCTCATCTATGTTCATATGAGTTTTAGGGTATCCTCGAGGGCAGTTTTAGTACACAGGAAAAATAATCATAGGCTTGCTTTGTTTTTTAAAATTATAATGTTTTTAAAATTAAAGTTACTAAGTGAAAATGAGTTCTTAAGCTTCTAAGTTCAGCTGCAAATCTTAATACATTTATAAGTCTAGAAAATTGTAGCAATCACTTCTGAGTGAGCCTATGACTAATGTTTAATTTCATATACAGACTGGGTTAATTGAACATCTTTAAATATTTTTAAGTGCACTTATATGTTTAATGTATTTAATAAAATACATTAATTGTCTGACAAGTAATTCCTTGGAATAAAAAAGACATATAAGTCTAATAAATAAAACTTATAAATATGGAAAACTGCAGTTCTTTTAGAAAACTTAGTGAGACTTTAAATTAAAACCACAAATTTAATTAAGTATTCAATTACATAATTTAAGTTGGAGTTTCAAGACTGTCACTCTACTGGCCAAATCACACAAGCATTAGAAACATATAACACTTGCATAGATTCCTTAGCCTGAACTATTAAACAATTCTGTTTACCTATACATGTATTACTGAAAGTCACTGTGGTTATTTCAATAGAGAGACCTGGAGCTTCAGCTACCTGGAGTGACTCCTCTCACAACTCACTTAAAAATTTTATCTCCCATTTAACATATGGATTGGATTGCTGAGTTTACTTCCTGTGTAGAGATTTCAGTCAGGATGCTGACTGGATTCTTGTTGTCAATTCTGTTTGGATACGCTGAACTTTATTTACAGTTGCAGATCATTTCAAGAGGTGGCTGTTCGTGTCACTCTTGTGCCTGGAGTCAATTTATACACATTTCTCTACTTTAGGAAACCTGTCACTTCTGCCCAAGTCAGTCTCTTGGTTGGGTTTTGCATTTCCTTGGCAAAACCTTAAGATCTGTAAGTGTTTCCCTGCTTTATCCATGTTCCTAGAGTCAAATAACACTTTTTATTGGTATTGAATATATGTACTATGTATTGGATATCAAAATAACTGATTGAATTTAAAATACCCCTCATGGCTTCACTTGTACCAAGCTATACATTTGGAATTATTATATCTACTTTGTAGGGTTGTTGTGAATTAGCATTAATTAATGTACAGCATCTCTTCTAGTGATGGTACATTGTAAGTACATTGATCCCAATGCGTTTTCTTAGTAACTTACCCTGTTCATTTCCTCACTTCCCTCATTGGCCAGCTTATATTCCATTGCTAATTATGGTACCATTACACCTTCCCACCAACCCATCTTGCCCCTTTCTTTCCTCATCATACTACTGTGGGAAAACACTGATCTGTGTAAATCCATCTCTCCATCTGTTCCCACACAGTTGAATGTGGCCTAAGAAAACCTAACTACAATGCTCATCAGTCTCCTTTAAATTCTTGTTTATCACTTTAATGCTGCCTGGCAATCATAGTATATTTTCCTCATCTATTCACTTTCTCATTCTCCTCAACAACTATTTTATACATTCTTGTCTCTCTTCAAATTTCCACCCTTACACTGAGCCCATGAGCTTCCTTCCAGTGTCACTACAATAATATGAGCACTCAATATCTTCCACATATTCCCATGTCGATGTGCAACCACCTCCTTCTATTCCTGCTCATTTTTTTTCCTGGATGAAGCCCTCACACAGGCCAACTGCTCTATTTACATACTAGTTCTCATCTCCTCTTGTCTATTTGAGGACAATGCTCTAGCCCTTTCCCCTCTTTCTCCAGCATTGTTAAGTTTTCCTTCTCTAATAGATCTTTCCCATTCACCTATACAATTGCTATTCATTCTCCCATCGGTTTTTCAATCTTGACTCTATTTCTTGCTCAACTCCATTTCTTTACAACAAAACTCCTTAAATGAGTTGTCTCCATTTCTTTTCTTCCATTATCTCTTGAGCAGAGTCCAATCAGGCTGTTGGCAAACCATTCCAGAGAAATAGCTCTCATCCAGGTTACAAATGACCTCCATTTTCTAAACCCCATGGTCAAGTCTCAGGCCTCAACTTACTTAACCTATCTGCAGAATTTAGCACTCCTTTTTCAACATCTCTTCCTGAGGTTTTTGTTTTTTCTGTTGTGTTTTTTTCCCCTGCCATTCCATTGACAGCTACTTCTCAGCCTACGTTGCTGTTTCTTCTCTTCTCCCTGATCCCTTAGCATTCTCTTAAGAAGCTCAATACTTAGACTTCCACATCTTTCTCTCTACACTTTCCCCCTTGGTGCTATCATTGAGTCTCTACGCCAGTGGCTCTCAAATTTATGTCTCCATCATGGACCTATCTATCTTATATCTCCATTTGAAAACTAATGGGGATCCCAAACTGAACACTGCCCAAAACTGAGGTCCTGTGTTTTCCCCAACAAGTTTACCCCAGTGTTCTCCACTTCAGGAAACAACAGCTCTATCTTTCCATTTACTTAGGATAAGACCTTGGAGTCATCCTTGACACCATTCTCTTTCCTTCAGCCCATATCTGATCCATCAGAAAACCCTACCAGCTTTATATAAAAGTATATATATATATATATATATATATATACACATATATATATATATATATATATATATATATATATATATATCCAGAACCCAGCCATTTCTCACTATCTCTACTGCAACTACCATGATTCAAGCAACTTTCCTCTCTCTCCTGGATTTAGAGCAATAGCCCCCTCACTGTCCTACCTGCTGCTATCTTGCTTGTACTTCAGCTTATTCTCAACTACCAAATAGAATGTTCAAAAAAAAAATTAAATCAGATCATGTTACTCCTCTTTTAATGACCCTCGCTTAGAAAAAAAGTTGAAGTTTTTACAATGATACACGATACCCACATGATCTGGAAGTCCTTCATGTCGGATTGCATCTTCTACTACGTTTTTTTCTCTCATTCATTTGACAGCAAAATTCCAAGCATACTTCCACTTTGAGGCCTTTGCATTATTATTCTTGCTGGGAGTGCTCCTCCCTAGATATCCACACTTCTTACTTCCCCACATCTTTCAGGTCCTCAATCAATTGTCACGTATCAGACAGGATGGATTGGGTTATGCTGCAGTAACAAGCGCCATGAAAACCTCAGTAGCTTAAAACAAGTCATAATATATGTCCATTTTGTAGATAGGCTCTGCTCCATGTTGTCCTTGCTCCAGTTTCCACGATGACAGAACAACCACTACTGGAACATTGCTGTGGCAGAAGGAAAGGAAGAGCAGGAAGAATCATATACTAACTGTTAAAGCTTTTACACCAAAACAGCATCCATCACTCTACTCACATTTCATCAATCAAAATAAGTCACTGGGCTTTTCTAATTCCAATGTATCAAGGAAATGCAATCGTATGACCATGTGCTCAGAAGAAGAATCAGAAATACTGAGGAACAGTACTATGATATTAATAGTTATCACAATCATCCCCTACAAAAAATCACAAGTCTTCCTGATGCTGTGTTTTCAATGACTAGAATAATAACTACTATATAGAGGCTTTAGATAAAAAATAAACAGGGTTACATTGGATACATTTTTATTGAGCCTTTTAGTTTACAACATGATAAAAAAAGTATGTTGAATAAATGAATAAATGACAAGAAGGATACAGTTAGTGATCCAAGTAAAATGCGCAATAATTTTCAGTTGCCCAGGTTTGGGGTTTGGCTTAAACCAGGGCTTGCATTATTCCTGTATTTAACAAATTTGGGTATAGACCTAACTTATTCAAGGTGCTATACATCAAGGAAAGCACCCTCATCCTCAAACACACAGATACATGGGAACGTCTTACCTTCCATCTTTATGCTGTTTTTCCAATGGAGAATATGCAGTTTGACTTTCATGGAAACAAAAGTAACAATCTTCCTTTGTTCAGCTAAGATATGTCTGAAATTAAGGTTTCTTGTCCAGAAATACTAGAAAATCTCATATGTGATAAGCGCACCTCCTAATTTCTTTGTTTTTTTTCTGGTCCATTTGCATTTCATTGCATGTGCAGGCCCCCCAGTAAGCAAAACTTATGCCAATAATGAAACTCCTAGGATCTTAATTTGAAATTTTCAGCAGCTCGAGGTCAGTCTCTTTGCATCATATCTTCTTTAATGAAACAACTAATGCATTTCTCATTTGTAATTAAATAATACCTTAAAAGGCTCTGCCCTCCTCAAAAGTTTCATGTGGAATTCATTTTCACATAGGGATAATTACACTCAGCACTGAGGGTGGGCACTGTGGTGAGGGATATGGATATTCATTAGGTCCTTGAAGGAAAATTATAAAGGAACTTAGTCCAGAAGCTAAAAAAAGATCTTAGTCAGTAGAAAATGAAGTTAAGATATAAATATTGATTCCAATGCTAGTTTGCTTCCCCACTTAGAGATATTATTGTTGAGTCAATTATTTCTCTCACTTTTTTTTTTACAATTTTTATTGAGCCTCTTAGTTTATAACATGAGGTAAAAGGAAAATGAGTCTCCTTAACCAGTATTTTACACAACTGTAGTAAAATATTTTAAACTTCAGGGATTTATAAGAGATTGCAATTCTTAAAAGTTTGGGGAGAGCACTGGCCAGTTTGGTTCAGTGGTCAGAGCATTGGCCCATGTAACAAAGGGTTGTAGGTTTGATTCCTGGTCAAGGGTATGTACCTTGTTTGCAGGTTCAATCCCCAGCCCTGGCCTAGGCTCGAGTGGGAGGCAATCAGTCGATGTGTCTCTCTCACCCCTCCCTTCCACTCCCTCTAAAAATCAATGGGAAAAAAATCCTCACTCCTAAGGTGGGGATTAAAAAAAAAAAAGTTTGGGGAGAGAGTAAAAACGTTCTAACATAACTCCTTGAATTTTCCAGTTGACTCTTCCCTTACAATAGTAACCAGCTGTAATTAGTTACATAAGTTTCTTCAAGGCCATTGCTGATGTCTTTGAGTCTGAAGCATTGCTATTACAATCAATACCCACTAATTCCTCTTCAAAAATGAGTTTTGCATGTGGTAGAACTTTGGTATCAGGATGCCCTGTCTTTCCATAAGCTCACTCTGCTTCAATCTCAAGTGGAGTCTTTTCTCCTTTACTCAAAGTCAAGAGTGCCTCTTCCCATCCTCTGATCACCTGCCAGTTCCACCTGTAAAGCTTACAGGCTTGGCATTTTTCTTCTTTCAACTTGTTTGAATATTGGCATCAAAACCAGTTCCATTCCACAATGCTCCTGTAAACTAGCGGTGAACAACACCTCCCTTCTTGGGGAAGTTGATTTTATCCCTTCTTTTTTAAAAATATACTTTTATTGATTTCAGAGAGGAGAGGAGAGAGAGAGAGAGAGAAAGAGAAAGAGAAAGAGAAAGAGAAAGAGAAAGAGAAAGAGAAAGAGAAAGAGAAAGAGAAAGAGAAAGAGAAAGAGAAAGAGAAAGAAAGAGAAAGAGAAAGAGAAAGAGAGATAGAGGGGGAAACAACAATGATGAGAGAGAATCATTGACTGGCTGCCTCCTGCATGCCCCACACTAGGGATCGAGCCAGTAGCCCAGGCATGTGCCCTGACTGGGAATCTAACCATGACCTCCTGGTTCATAGGGCAATACTCAATCACTGAACCATGCTGGCTGGGCTATTCCCTTTTGTAAGAACAGATTTTGTATATTTTGGTGGACCCGCATCCGCAGTCTTGGTTTCTTTGGGTTTATCTTTATCAAGCTTCACATTTTTCACCTGCTTAGATGCTTTACTTACACTTTATCAGTACCCTTGAGACACTTTCAAAAAGATGGTTACAGGCTGTAACCAAATGGTCCTTGTTAGCTCTCTTGGCCACATTTAATGTTTTCTAATAGCTTAATGTTCTGCAAGAAGCGCGTCTGAACCGTGGTCCTGCAGAAACTTGATGCTGTCCTTCTCCAGTAGCAGTTCGTTCTGCAGGGCCCATGGTCCAGGCCACGGTGTCGGGCCGCCGCCCTCTTCCCCGCTGCCTCTGCTGTTTCCCAAGATGCTTTTTAGCAAAGACCATATCCAGTTCTGCAAAATATTTTTTGTGGGAGCAACAAATACATTTGCATATGATGTGCATACACTTTATATATGATTACATACCATCTCCAGGAAAATTCGAAGCTAAAATGAAATTAGTAATATTTTTCCTTATGATGTTTTCCTTAGCTTCTATGCCTCAGTATTTATGCCTCCCCACTGCCTATAGTTTAAGTTCTTTTTTATGGTAATATATAGTGTTTTATTTATTCTGTTCATTAATAACTAATATTTGAGAACATTTATAATATTAATGGACTTAATCTAAGAGAACTTCAACTTATTTTTTTTCAAAATATTTTAATACCGGTATTAATAAGAGAGAATGTAATGTCTTCTGCCTGGTACCCAAGTCACCTGTTCTGTCATCACTGCCATCTTTTTTCCTGTTCTCTACATTATTTCCTGCACCGGCCACACAGAAGGAGCAGGCCATGAGCAGTCACTATTAGTTGACTACCCACTGGCCACTTTCTCATTTCTTTCTTCCTAACAGAACCATCATTTTCTTCTTTCTGGCATTTGCATACTATATGCTTCTGGCCCTCACAAAGCTCCAGCGTGTAGGATTTGATTAGTCTACACCCAACCTGGTAGATCCAAGGGACTGGTTTAAACATGGGAATGTGATGCAATCTTGGCCAATGAGAAGGAAAGAGAAGCTTGCCAGGTAGGGGATTTCATTGAAAATTTTCTGAGTCTCAAAAGAGGACACAAAAAAAGCGCAGAGACTCACCTCTTTTCTACTTCTAGACAGGGCTACAGAAAAAGGAGATGCCTAGAACAGCATCAAGATCATATAACCATGGGAGCAGAGGGCACGCACAAGGTGGCAGAGGGGAAATATGGAAGGAACCTGGACTTTTGAAGAGGTAATTGTATCCCTGGATTAAACCACCATCATAACAACTATAATTATAACTTACTAGAGACCCGGTACCCGAATTAGTGCACTGGTAGGGGGGCCCTCGGCCTGGCCTGCAGACATCCCTCAGGAGGTCCCGGATTGCAAGATGGTGCAGGCCAGGCTGAGGGACCCTTGCACCACTGGGGCCGGAGAGGGACTACAAGAGGGCTCCAGGGCATGTCTGGCCCTTCTCACCCAGTCCTGATCAGCCAGATCCCAGTAGCTAGCTAACCTACCAGTTGGAGCATCTGTTCCCTGGTGGTCAGTGTATGTCATAGTGACTGGTCAGACGGTTGAACTATCGGACACAGCATATTAGGTATATATATATATCTACACTAATAAAAGAGAAAAATGGTAATTGGCGTACGACGATACCCTTTTCATTGGCTAATCAGGGCTATATGCAAATTAACTGCCAACTATGATTGGCAGTTAACTGTCAACTAAGATTGGCAGTTAACTGCCAACAAGATGGCAGTTAATTTGCATATGTAGGCACAATGCAGGGAGGCAAAAGGGAAAGCAGGAAGAAGCCCCCTGCCACTGACAGTGATCGGAAACCCAGGGGGGAGCTAAGAGCTGGGGGCAGGGCAAAGGCGGCCCTGGGGCTGCCTTTGCCCTGCCCCCCAGCCATGATCGGAGAATCAGGTGCCTTTGCCGCCCTGGCCAGTGATAGCAGGAAGTAGGGGTGGAGCCAGCGATGGGAGCTGGGCACGGTCGAAGCTGGCAGTCCCGGGAGCTAGGGGTCCCTTGCCTGGGCCTAAAGCGGAGCCCACGATCGCGGGGCCGCTGCAGCTGTGGTTCCCCGCTGCCCGGGCCGAACGCCTCAGCCAGAGGCGTTAGGCCTGGGCAGGGGCGGAGCCTGCAACCACGGGGAGCTGGGGGTCCCCTGCCCAGGCCTGAAACCTCTGCCGGAGGCCTTAGGCCTGGTCAAGGGGCCGATCCGGTGATTGGTGATCAGAGGGTGATGAGGGTCATCTCCTCTGTCAGAGGCGTCAGGCCTGGGCAAGGGGCTGATCCTGCGATTGGAGGGTGATGGGGGTCAACGCCTGAGGGCTCCCAGTATGTGAGAGGGGGCAGGCTGGGCTGAGGGACACTCCCCCCCCCCCCCCCACACCCAGTGCACGAATTTCGTGCACCGGGCCCCTAGTATATATATATATGGCAGGTACTATTATGAGCATTTTATATATGTTAACTCATTTAGTCCTCACAACAATCTGGTGAAGTGGAAGTTTTTATTATTTTCATTTTACAACTGAGCAAACTGAAGCAGAGATGTGCCAAGGTCACTCTCCTGATTGTTTCTCTTTTCAGATACTTATTACAGAAATTTAAAACTGTACACTAAAGTAGAGAATAGTGCAATAAATCCCTCTGCACCCATCAATCATCTCCTTTAAACAGTTAGCAACATCTGATCATTCTTGACTCATTCATGATGCCCCTGTCCACTTTTCTCCCCACATTGCTTTGCAGCAAATCCCAGACCTCATATTATATCATATTGGATTACTTCATGCATGACAAAAACTAATAGCTACTTTTACTTGGGTTTTCTGTTACAGCCCAAACTAGTCTCTACGTATTAATAACTTTCTCCTTATAAAAATTTGAAAATGTAGATAAGCTGAAGGCAAAATTATAAAATCCACCTACAAAATGATCACCTAGCAATAACAACTAATAATCAATTAGTGTGCTTCCTTTCAGTATTTTGTATGTTCACTTTGAATGTGAAATTGTGCTTTTTTCACTTATCATGGCCTGAGCATTCTCCATTCTTATTCCAGCCTCCATGATATTTGGGTGCTGGGCTCTCTATCTTTTCTTCTTTTAGGAACTTGAGGCGTGCTCTCTTTGCACTTGGAACAACACCCCCACCACTGTCATTTAATGATGTGGCAATTGTCTATCCACTTTCCTGACTAGACTAGCACACACTGAAGGTAGGAGCTGTTGCTGAGTTACAAACATTGTTTTTGCCTAAATCTCTGGTGCCTGCATTGCTGTAAGAAACAATCTGACAGAACTCATCATTGTAGGGATGGTGTTGAACCTGGGGTGGCCTGCATCATGCACTGTCCCCTTTACAGGGATCCAGTGGAGAAACTCCTCTCATCCCAGCCGCAGTCACAACCATGCTGCTCCTGAAAAACAGGCGGGTGCTCTTCAATGGCTGCCATAAACAGTTGTAATATTAGTGTGTCCATTTTTGCTTTGGTCACTAGATAGTTCAGAGCTGAAGCTGTGGTTCTAACTTTGGAAAGTATTTACAGTTTTCAAAGCATAAACTCACACTAGTTTTATTTTTTCTTCACTGCAAATTATTTGTATTTGAAATAATCATATGGTATGATGATAAGGCCATTTCCGACATGTTAATTCATGAATTTTCTTCTCTTCTTTCTTCCACGAAAGTAGCTTGCAGGTTCTGTGCCTTCTTGCTTTAGGACTGGTAAATTGTGGTTGACTTCCATTTCTGGATTTGCTTAGAAACATCTGAAGTCTTTAAGGAGGATGAGCTAAGTGTCTGTAAGGAGAGGAAGGGCTCCTGAGGGAAACGTGGAAAGAGGAGGAGTTCCCCAAGAATGTCAAAGAGGTCCCCGAGTCTCTTTGGGTCTGTGGGTTCGGAGAGCAGAGGGAAGTAGAACTCACAAGTGGCAGGACTCCAGGTGAGAAGAGTGTCCACCTACCCCATAGGAGCAGACTTAGATTAAAATTAAGTGTGATATATAGAAAACAAAGAAACTTAATATTTCTTGTTTTACCTGAATTAGACTGGGATTCATATTCATGACAGTACTTAGTGAATCTGTGAAAGCCACCAAATCTTTTTTGTAAAGAGACAGTGTACAAACAAAGCAGAGAAGAAAAGCATTATTATATGGGAAGAATGTGAGTTTTGGAGTGAGACCTATCATTATTCTACTTCAGGCCCTTGATTTTCCCCTTGGATTTCTCCGATTGCTTCCCAGCTGTCCTAGCAGGACCCACTCTTGCTCCCCTCGCTGCATCCTTCACCCAGCTGTCAGAATTGTCTTTTGCAAATGCAGGCCAGCTCGGGTCCCTCCCCTGCTTAAAGTTCTCTGTTAAATCCCTTTTTACTCTCAGAATGAAGTTTAAATCTACAAGGACCTTCGTCATTGGCTTCTGTAAGCCTTGTCTGCTAAAAGCACCCCCCATTCCTACCCAAACTTGACTCTCAAGCAATAGTGTCCCACTTGTTATTCTGCAAATGCACCATCTCCCTCTTCTCGCCTGGTTCTTGCGGCTCATAAAGTCTTCCCATGGACCAGCTCCTACTATCTCAGAACTCTCCCAGTGACAGGGTCATCCAGAGCCTTCTCCAACCCTGCTCTCTCCATTCGGGCTAGGTGTGGGGTCTCTGCTCTGTGTCCCCAGAGCGCCCTAAGGTTACACCTGTGTCCCTCATCACAGTGATTTGAACTGCATGTGTCACAGTAAGAGAGAACAGGGAAACTTGTTTATAATTGGGGGTTCCAGTGTCTGTAGATGTGGCTGATGGATGGTGACATGGGAGGAGGAAGACATTGCAGAGAGAGTCTTGGGCGTCTAGAGGAAATGAGGAAGAAGTCTGGCACTGTGGTCCACACTTGGCAATGGGGCTCAAGGGCAAAATGGTTTGAAATCCAACGTGAGGATGTATTCAAAAATGCCTAAGGCAGAGACTGCAAAATCTGCTCCAATGTCCGGTCTCTGTTTTCCTTTCAGTCATATAAACCCTTCAGGGTTTCATGTGGTCACGTGGCCAAAGATTATGTTTTCCCAGACTTCCTTTCAGCTGGGTATGGTCAGGTGACTAAGTTCAGGCCAATAGGATGGAGTGGAAGTGATGTATGGATACTTCCAAGTTATCAGTAAAGAAAGTAGCTGCTTACACTGACTTTTTCTTCCCCCTTCCTGATGGCTGAGACCCAGAGATGAACGAGGAAACCCAGGTGCCGAAATAATCCTGTGCAGCATTGCTTCCCACCAGACTAGAGAGCTCACCTAGTTCTGTTCTGATACATGAGCATGAAACAAACTTCTGCCATCTTGGTTAAGGTGAGCATATACGTCTATTTTCCAGGTATTCATTTCATCCAGAAAATTTACCAATGGGAATGGGAGCTCAGGGTGGGGAGGGGGATTGTAAACAATCATGCCAGAGGGCATCTCCCACAGCAGGCGCTGTGCAGGGTCCCACTGAGGACGCACCTTGAGCCCTTGACGTCAGCTGTGGCTAGTTTTGTTGCTTATCTGGGCCTGGAGCCTGCGCATTTAGACTTCCCCGAACACAGGCACTGACTGACCAGGAAGAAAAGAACAAGCAGCTCCACTTGAATAAATGCGGCTTGCTCCCCCCCCACCCGCCCCCCTTCTTTAAGTTCCCAAAACACTGGGGGAGCAAAGGGGAGGAGACAAGAAAAGTGAAAGAGAGAAGCATATTCCCTCCACAGCGGACAACAAGCCTCCTGAGCTAGGAGGAGGAGAATGAAGTTGGATATGAGTTGGAAGCGTTAGGCTGCACCAGTTGTATTATGTTGCATTTTTAAAACCTAAAAACGAGCATAAAGTTTCACCTCAAATGTCATTTAGTGAAGGGAAAGTGAGGCTCAACAGTGCTTTTCTAGGGGCAGTCCCTGGAGGAAATCATAGTTTTCATGTTTGAGCTCTACTGAGTTTAGAGCATTCAGTAAAGTGGTTAGGAACTGAAAAAGAAATAGCTAAAATTATAACTCTAATCCTCCCGCGTCCCTAATGTGGTCGTGGTCCTCTTCCTTGTGAAATAGACAGTACATGGAAAGGGGAAGGGAGAGGGCGAGAGGGCAGAGAGAGTGGACACCAGCGATGTAGACCTAGGAAGCTGGGTGGCCTCAGAGGACAGGGCAGGTCAGCAGGACCGTGCTGGGGTGTTGGGCAGAGCACTGCAGGTTATCAGAGGGCCAGCGCCTCTCCACTGCTCCTGAGGTTTCCTCCCTTGCCGAATGAGTTCAGTGAGAGGAACATGGCCTCTTTCTTCCCCTTTATTCAGGCAATATGTTGTATGAGGCGGGAGCCAGGTGTCTGGCCGGTGGGGTCAGACTAAACCTGGGTTCAGCAACCTCGGTACTTGGGTTCTGGCTGGGAAAGAATTCAGAGCGAGACCCAAACTGTAAGAGAACATCTATTTGGCAAATCACAGAAGTAGAAGGAGTAATTCTTAGAAGAAATGGGCTTAGGAAACAAGTTATGGAGGTAAAGGAAGGGCCCTTGGAGCTTAGAATCCAGAAGCTAATGGTAACATGCCTGAGGGGTGAGGGTGGCAGTGGGGGGAGAGGGAAGGAAAAGGGAAAGGGAGGGAGGTGCTCCCAGGAGGAAGAGTGCACTGGGTCCCCGTCCTGTCCTAAGGGTTTAAGGGTGGAGGTTTTGGGGGAGGTCCCAGAAGAAGGTCTCAATAGACTATTCAGCAGTTTTCCAGGTGTGTCCTTCCAGAGCTGTGGTCTCACTGATTGATTGGCGGCATCAGGGCAGGGGTCATTACTCAATGCATCTGGTCCTGGCATCAGCCGTGGCTGGTTTTGTTGCTTATCTGGGCCTGGAGCTGAAATACAACTGAGGCCTAAATTGTATATCTAGGGAGGAAAGGGCAGGGGGTTCAAACCTCATGACCAGGGACATGCTAGGGGAGGAAAAGTCACCATGGGGGCGAGGTGCCACAACTGATTGTCCATTGCTAGGCACCTGGGGCTTTTCATCCTGATGACCTCCCGTACCTGGGCCATCGTCCTGCTCTATTCAGGTGTCTGACTGCTTACAACACCTCCCCACACAGTTGGAAACCTTAACTGATTGATCATTTGGGGAAGATTAAATGGCACAGTCAGCTCAACTCTTCCCTACTCTCCTGGGAGGGAGCTGCCCTGAGGGCCAGACATTCTCTTCTACCTCTTCATGCCCCAAATGCTCTAGGAAACTGACCCCACCTGGTAGACCTGCAGGTCACTGGTCCCCGGGACTGTGTGGCAAAGAAAGGACTGACATCATTGATTCCCTCCCCTAAGCCCAATCCTACCCAGAGGTCATCAACGTGGTTGAGCAGAAAAACAGCACACTCTAGACAACAGAAACAACTACCAGAAGACAGGGAAGGGAGAGATGATTAGAACGCAGCTCAAATTATGTGTAAGACGTTCCAACCCCAACTTGGAACTCCCAGAGAGATACAAAAAGAAAAAAAAAGGGTCTGAGTAAGCCACGTGGCAGGTGAGGGCTGATAATGGCACAGATTTATGGGCAAACTCTTAAAGTGACTTAGTCCTGGTCCTATCAGCCATGACAATGAAGGGAAGATTTGGGCTGCAATAATCAATGAATACAGTGATGGCGAACCTATGACATGCGTGTCAGAGCTGACACATGAACTCACTTTTTTGGTTGATTTTTCTTTGTTAAATGGCATTTAAATATATAAAATAAATATCAAAAATATAAATCTTTGTTTTACTATGGTTGCAAATATCACAAAATTTCTATATGTGACACGGCACCAGAGTTAAGTTAGAGTTTTTCAAAATGCTGACACGCCGAGCTCAAAAGGTTCGCCATCACTGAACTAATACTTGAAGACTTCCTGATAGGTGGTCTACTCCAGGTGTTTTATAGAACTTAGAGGAAAAGCTGTGTAACATCTAATACATTTTCAGTCTAATACAATTGACGAAATGGTAACTTTTTTTGCCATGGAAAGGAAAAAAATCCCTACATTTTCCTTAGAGGTTTCCACTCAAATACTTTTCAGTTTCACCCTCTTTGTTTTGTTTGTTTGTTTGTTTATTTATGAGAGTGGAAAGGAGGGAGGGAGGAAAGGAGAGAGAGAGAAACATCATCAATGTGAGAGAGACACATCGATTGGTTGCCTCCTGGAGGCAAACCAATGAGGATGCCTGTGACCAGGAGTCGAACCCATGGTCCTTCACTATGAGGGTTGACACTCTAACCACTGAGCAAACAAGCCAGGGTCCTCCTGGTTTTACTGACTTTGCATCTTTGTGGGGAAGGTGTGAGCTTAGATTAGTTTGAAGGAAACAACTAATGCAATCCAACTGAACCACTCGAATTCCACTGAAGGATTGACTATTCTCGAGGATTCAGGCTTTCTGAAGAGTTCATTTCAAATCTATTTTTTTAGAGTGGAGGTATAGATATGCTTCACATTCCTGTTTGTTTGTTTTTTCATGTAAGAGAAAATTCTGAGGTCAGCACAATTCTTGTTCTAAATAAGTGTTTTATAATGATATTCATACAAGTTCTCATTACAACGCAGCTAACAAGAGCCAGATTGGTTGTGGTTGAGTTATAGTTGCCGTTTTGTGGGCTACATCTTTGTAAATCAGCCCTTAATTGGGGTCAGTGGGGGGCTTGGGGGTGATGCAACAGGGTTGCCCTATTCACCCCGTGGTTCTTCATTAGTCACTGTGTGTGCCAAAGTGCACCAAGCACCAAGAGGCCAGATTACGTATTTGCTTAGGGAAGCCAGCAGGCTTCCAAAGCATGCGATACTGTACATGACTCCAGTAGAGTCAGGCTAGGTTAGCATCCGGGAAAGAGAACCGGCTTTGGAGTCAGGAGGCACAGCTCTGCCACTGACTTGCTGTAACTTTAGGCAAATTCATGAACCTGAGTCTCAAATTTCTGGCGTGTATGTGTGGTTTGTTTTTTTTGTTTTGTTTTTTGTTGTTGTTGTTATTGATCCTCACCTGAGGATATTTTTCCATTGTTTTTTAGAGAGAGTGGAAGGGAGAGGGAGAGACAGAAAGAAACACTGATATGAGACAGATACATTGATTGGTTGTCTCCTGCATGCACCCAGACCAGGTCTGGGGAACCTGCAACCAAGGTATGTGCCCTTGACCAGAATTGAACCTGGGCAGTCCTCAGGCCGACACTCTATCCACTGAGCCAAACCCGTTAGGGCTCAGGTTTCTTGTCTGTTAAATGGGGTAAGCATACTTCAACCACAGGGTTACTGCTACCATTAATGAAATTACATACAGACAGGCCTAATGCATATGAGACATTCAAAAAGAGTAGCAAAATAACTTTTATATCAGAGGCAAATAATAGAAAATTCAGAGTGATTTGTTAAATAAGGCAAGAGGAAATGAGCACTACAGAAAAATACATATTTTTGAAAATATGATGTTAGTTAAATAAGGACACCAGGAAGGAAGGAATTAATCAACTGTACATCCCAACTTGTGCCAAGTGCTGAAGAGATTCACAAAGACCAAACAGACATGGCCTCGCCCTTCGAGGCTCCTGCTCTAGAGGAGTGCTACATACATGTAAACCTGAAACAGGAAGTTAACAACACAGGCCAACCAGCAACCAATCATTGCCTGCCTGCACACTCTACATATTTGTCAACTAGATGAGTAGAGCCTAATTCTAATCAAATAATAATATGTGTAGATTCAAAACTTTCAGAATGCAGTAAGAACCTGGGTGGACCCTCTCCCAAAAAACAAAGTAACTGGTGAAAGTTGTAAAAGACAATCATTCAAAGTTTTTGACAATTGTCTTAAGGGCATAGAACAAATGGAGAGAGTCATTCAAGAAAATCTACTCTACCTTGCTGGGAACAGTGAGATTCTGTGCCATTTGCACCAGAACCCGCTCTATTACCCGCCTTCACAGCTTCACACAGAAGCTCTACTCTAGACACGTGCAGCCAAGCAGGCAGGGGCTCCTTCTCCTTCCAGTCCCCAGTCCTGAGCTATGGTGTCACCTGGGGAGGAGCAGGCTGTCATTTCGTTTCCCCACCCCCATGTTGCAGAAGCTCTGCGCTACACAGGCATGGCCCAGAGGATGGAGTTTTCCTTCCTCACTCAGGTTTAACTTAGGAAGGATGCTCTATCAGGTGCGGAGGCTGAGAACACTGGCAGGTTCCATGCCAGAAGAGGCAAGCTAAGATAAAGGATGGCCACTTCCCTCAGCCCCCACAGTGCTCACGCACAAAGCGGGCCGCCACTCTGGTAACAGTGGATCTCTGCCCCCGCCTCTGGTGCAGCAGCACAGGGATTCTGTCCAGGACCACGGCAGGCCATGAAGACTGAAGAACTCTGCAGCTCTGCCTGAGGGATTGGTGCCATTTGGAGTGCGGAGAACTCCATAGCTCAAGTCATTGCTGAAAATAATGGACAGCTTGGTGCAGAGCAATTTAGAGAAGGCTGGTAACTCCATTATGCAGAGCAGAGAGAAACCAGAGAGAGGGAGACAGCTAACAGGCCTCCAGGGATCACAATTCTGAAGTCGCGAAGGATGCACACATGTGCAGAGCTGTGCCTACTCAGGAACAATCAGAGCCGGGTTAGCGGCCAACTTGAAAGGGTCACTCATGCTTGCACAGAGCTATTAACACAGGGCAGAAGCTGCACTAGCACAAGGGGCTAAACACAGCATCTGACCAAACAGTGACTCTGACCTAAGGTGACTCATAGGAAGGCAGGTTTAAAAATAAAATCACACTCATCCCTGGCCATCTGGAAGCCGGTGTGAATGCCCAAGCTGCTCCCTCTTAGAAGCCATCAGAGAGGGGATCTCTATGCTAAGTGCTCCCAAATGTGGGGCAAAAAGTGTCACCTCCCTGCACTGTGAGAGAAACCACGAAGCCACATACACAGCCATTGTGAGAGGGTAACTAGCGTCTTGGTCTCTCTCCCAGTGCCTCGTACCCTGTTGTTAACACTCTGGCCAATTCCTTTAGATTGAGGTTTTATTGGGATTTTGCCCCCGACACTGTCCTTGAGGCCTCCCGGGGCCCTCACTCTGTGTGAACCAGTCCATTGCTGCATGGTTTCAGACAGTGAGGATAAGCCCGGGTGTTACTTCCTAGCGACAGTGTCAGATCTGGCATGGGGCCTGCACAGGAAGGAGCGGGGGGAGGAATCCTTTCTCCCTCCAAGTAGTGCTTTCGTTTGTGACGAGGGAGAGGGACCTTATCTTTGAGGTCCTTAGACTGCAATGTTCTCAACCGTCTCAGCTTGAAGTTTGCAATCAACCAGAAACAAGTGGTGGAAATGGAAACAAGTCAGGAGAGAGGCCAAAGCAAAACAGGACCAAATGCCCAAACCTGCTTTGGAATGTCTCTGAGTGGTCAATGCCAAGGCACGAGGAACAGGACACAGAGGAGACAGGTGGGACAGTGCCCTCTGAACTTGCAAGGCTCTGCCCATTCAGGCATGGTGATAAGCACAGGGAGGAACACCTGGGCTCTCTGTGGGAAGAGGTTGTGCCCCAGGAGGGATGGACAGGGCTGAGGGTTGACAGGTAGAAAGAAACAGGGATGGGGTGCACTCTTTAGGCTGAAAAACAATTATAATATGTAGAGCATTTTCATTTCTCAGCCAATAGAAGACTAGAAGTAAAGAGAAAGAAAGGAAGAAAGAGAGAAAAAGAAAGAGAGAGAGACATGGAGGACTATTAGAGACAGATACACTGAGCCCTAGCCAGTTTGGCTCAGTGGAGATAGATGTGCTGAAACTGGCACAAATGACATCTGATATATAGACTTCTATGAAGAAGTTAACCGAAAAACTGGAGTTCATTCATTTAAAAACTATTTTTTAATTTGTTGGGGGGGGACATTGGTTTATATAATTGTATAGGTTTCAAGTGCACAATTCTATAACACATCATCTGTATATTGCTTTGTGTGTTTACCACTCAAAGTCAGATCTTCCTCCATCACCATATATTTGACCCCCTTTACTACTTCCCTCCAACCCCCTTTTTCCTCAGGGAGCAACCACACTGTTGTCTGTGTCTATGAGTTTCAGTTTTATATCCCACTTATGAATGAAATCAAATGGTTCTTGACTTTTTTTTCATCTGACTTATTTTGCTTAGCAGGATTTTTTCAAGATTCATTGATGTTGTTCCAAATGGCAGTATTTCATCTTTTCTTATGACTGAGTAGTATTACATTGAATAGATGTAGCACATCTCCTTTATCCAATTATTTATCAAAGGACACTTCAGTTGTTTCTGTCTTGACCACTGTAAATAATGCTGCAGTGAACATAGGGGTGCAAATAAATGTTTTTAAGTTTTTCAGGTAGATACCCAGAAGAGGGGTCATTGGGTCATATGGAACTCTATTCTTAATTTTTTGAGGGAACTCCATACTGTTTTCCATAGTGGCTATCCCAGCTTACATTCCTACCAGCAGTGAATGGAGGTTCCTTTTTCTCCACAACCTCTCCAACACTTGTTATTACTTGTCTTGCTGATAATAACTATTTAAACTGGTGTAAGGTGGTATCTCATTGTGGATTTGATTTGCATTTCCCCAATAACTAGTGAAGCTGAGCATTTTTATATATATCTGTTGGCCATTTCAACAAATATTTTTGAATACCTACTGTGTGCCAGCCTCTACTCTTGGTACCTAGGATAGATCAGTGAACATCTTATATAATAAAAGGCTAATATGCAAATTGACCAAATGGTGGAACAACTGGTCACTATGACATGCACTAACCACCAGGGGGCAGACACAATGCAGGCGCTGCCCCTTGGGGGTCAGTGCACTTGCATAGGAGGAGCTCTACTCAGCCAGAAGCTGGGCTCACAGTGAGTGCAGCAGTGGTGGCGGGAGCCTCTCCTGTCTCCGTGGCAGCACTAAGGACCCCTTGGGGGATGTCCGCCTGCCAGATTAGACCCACTTCCCCCTAAGCCTGCAGGCAGACATCCCCCGAGGGTCCTGGATTGCGAGAGGGCTCAGGCTGGGCTGAAGGACCACCCTCCCCCCACAGTGCACGAATGTGCACTGGGCCTCTAGTATCAGATAAAGTTCTCTGTCTTCATAAAGCTTACATTCTAGCAAGTTTCCAGTTGTTACAGAACATCCATGGGTGCATTTAGAACATTGGCATATGCCTTACAGACTTTGATAGTTACTTTGGACTTTATTACATCACAGTTCATTCAGCACAGTAATAATGATGATGATAATAAATAGCTCTGCTGTGCATACCATCTGCCAGGCACTGTTCACCTGCTTTCTGTTCATTAGATTCTTTAACCCTCACTGAAAACCCAGTGTTATTTTTTTCCCCTTGAACAGGTCACTGTGGCCAACTAGCATGGTGTGCTCTGACTGATCACACCTGCTGTCTGTGACTGACCACCTTCCCTCCCCCTCCTTTACCTGCTCACCTCCTTTGGGCTAAGACAGATGTCGTGGGTCCCATCAGAGACACGCAGATTAGGCAGGATAACTGAAATGGGGTGAGGGTTGGCTCACCAAAGAAAGTGATCCTGGGCAGACAAGCATCTCCCTACCAAGTTACCTAATAGGCCATTTTAGAAAGGCAATGGTGTCAACATCCAAAGTCCAAAATGAAGGAAAGATGCAGGACAAAGCAGAGTAGGACTCTTAGTAACCCCATTTTATAAATGACAAAACCAAGGCACAGAGAGGGATGTGACTTGCTCAGGTTCACACACCTAGTAAACAGTGGAGATTGGATTTTGATCTGACTCCAGAGCCCATGCCTTCATCTCTGCATTACTCTGATAAAGTCATGAAGGAATGTTAGTCACCATAGTTTCTGGTTTCTAAGAAATCCATTTTCTTTCCCATTTGAACATCTCTATAATTGGGATGTGTCATATAGATATAAGAATATCTAGTATCCGTTTAATTGACAGCATTTTTTTTCTTCCTTACTGACACACAAAATAATACCACATCTTGCAAAAAAAGTCCTATAGTTGATGCTGTATTCTTTCAACAGATATTGATGATGTTCCTACTCTGTGCCCAGCAGCTGTGCTAGGCTCACTGTGCTGTGTGGTCTATAGTGACACAATCATTAATAATTACAAGGCCATGTGAAGTGTGCAGTGTAGGAGTGATGCACAGAAGGGAGAGGCACTCTAAGAGAGAGGCACTAGCTAGAAGGAGGGGTCAGGGAAGCCTTCCTAGAGAGGTAGAATATAGGTGATAGGGGAAAGGAGGAGTTTGATGGGGACAAAAGTGGCTCCATCTCGATGGAGGATAGACTATGAGGCAGGGAGTGGTTCAAGATGAGCTTGAGGTGCTTAGCACCGTGTGGTGTAATGATGCCTGATTCAGCAGGACGGTGAATGTAATGCTATCTACACTGCAGGCGGTAAGGAAGGATTTGCGTGAGGGACTGTGAGAAGTCCATGTTCAGATAGGATTTTGGAAAGTTCCCTTGGGGAGTAACTGGAAGCTGGCTCAGGGGTGGTGACAATCACAGAGAGGAGCAAGGCTGAGCCTTGAACTTCAGGAGGCAGTGTCAGCGTGCAGAAGAGGAAGTGGCTCTAAAACTCATTGAGAGATAAAGTGGGAAAGGTCTGCTGATTGGATTTGGGGATGAGGGAGAGAGAGACGAGCCAGAGATCATTTTCAGGTTCTGGGCTTGGACAACTGGCCAGGTGGGCAGAGAATTAAGGAAAGGCATGGCTTAGGGAAGAGAAGAATGTGTGTCTGTGTACACGTTCAGTGAGAGGGTTCTGCCAGATACGGCGGTGGCATTTGTGACTAAGTGGCGTGTTGAGGCTTGAAGACAGAATTAGCGGTCCCCAGTCAGGAACCTTGGGAAGCAGTTAAAACTCTGAGCTCCTTGAGGGCAGGGACTCTGTTTTCCACCTCCTTTTAGTGGCTAGCATGGGAACTGGTGCATAATAAATGCTCATTAAACGCTTGCCTGCAGACAAGTGTAATCATTATTATAATCTATGTGTGTCTGTGAGACTGTGTATGTAGTGTGTATCTGTCTACTACCGTATATGTGAGTAGTTGCTATGCTTTTTATATCCCGGACACTGTTCTCAGATCTTTACAGTATTAAACTCTCATTTACTCCTTCCAATAATATAGATAGTATACTATTGCTGCCCCATTTTAAAGATTAGGAAATCAAGGCACAGAGAAACTAATTCACTTGCAATTCCAGAGCTAGAAAGTGGTAGAACTATAATTTAAAGCTAAGTAGTCTGGCACCAGGGAATTTTCTCTCGGTGCTTTCGGTAGAGTTTTTCTGGTTTGTTTAAATAAGAGTTTTTTCTTCTTTAAGCAATTGGTGAAGAACAAAGGTTCAGCACAGGAAAGGTTAAGTTCTAGTTGTCTGGAAATTTTATCTTTTCACTTGGCAAAAGCACGTTCATATAACAAGATCCAGCCTAAACATCACATCATTGTGAAACTTGCCCCATGTCTTTTATTTTCCAAAGTGAAGCTTGCCTTCCGCTGCGCTCCCCTAGTATCCTTAGGATGCTGCTTTTGGAAACATTTACCACCTTATGTTGACTCTTCCTTGGTTTTCAACGTGAGTCCGTCCAGAGGGCAGACTCTCTGTATTATGCCTTTCTACATCCTCAGCTAGCTAACATGCATGGCATAAAGTTAAGTATATAATGGATGTTTGCTAATTGAGTGAATGAATGAATGAAGGGAGAAAAGATTTATTTTACTAACATTTGACAAATAAGACATTGCTGTAGACAACGCACTTCCGGCTCAATCCGAGCTGCAAGGACAACCACATGAGGCCCATCATCCCACTGCGTACAGACCTTGCATGAAGATGTGTTGGCCACAGGTCATTCGATCGTAGCCCCCTCCTTGTAGCAGCGCTTAGCACCCCAGTGCCTCCACATCACACCAGCTTCCAGGGAGAAATCCCGAAGGGCACTCTCCGCGATGCTTTTAGAGGAGCATTCCATGCACCCCCCCCCTCCCGCCCCCTCACTGGAGCACACCATGGAGGCCAGGCTCGGGCTTCCTGTGCCCACGCCAACATTGGAAGTCCCCCGGGAGTTCCTTTAACATTTAATATCTCAGCTTCTTCTTTTTGATGTCCTGGGATCTGGGCATGCTCAGGACATCCTCTTCAACCCCTGTTTTCTGAAAACCTATTTATATTAGTCCTTGCCATGTATTTATTTGGGAATAAAATCAACATTTGGACTCCTCAGAGCATATGGTTAGTGTTTTCTGTAAGGGGTGGGGTATCCATTTCTCCATCATGTGGCAAAAGTGCAGCAGCTGTACTATCTCATTACAGGACTTCACTTTATTCAATAAAAAAAACAGTATTGCTCTGCTTAACAAAATTATCCTCACCCCCACCCACCCTCCAAAACCTGATCTGTGATTTCAATGCCTCTTGCCGTCATGGCTCTGGATAGTTTGCATGTGATATGAGTTAGGTCCAGAATCTGCTTTCAATTCAGTTGCTTCAGATTGTCTTTTCACTGCGAGCCATTAGTCACCAAATGTTGACAAGTGTTTGTAAGGATGCCAGCTCCTCCTTTGTTTATATGCAAGTGCAGCAACCAAAATGATTTATTTATGTTTTAATTAAAATTTGTGGATAGACCAGTGATTCTTAGCAATGACTTTTCTAATTTGTGGGCTCCAAAAAGAAAAAAAAAATCAATAACCTGATGCCATTTATGTTTTTATAGTTACCCCAGGCATTTGTAATGCGGGCCTGCCGCTCACCTGCAGTCTTACTCGGAGGAGCGTGATCCTCGCCACATAAATCTTCCCCAGGGGCCGAGAGGGTCTATATTTCAGAGTCACTTCCCTTCTGTGTCAGCTGTAAGTGAGATGTTACATGCTTTCCATTCTCATGGTTTTCATGGCAAGGCACAGGCTAAAATTAATATTGAAAGTAAATTGATGGACTGTAAGGTTTATACTACCTGACCCAATCCGTAACGACTGCCTTAGAATTTTAATAATTTAAGCCCATTGATTTTGGTTCTTGCATGTCGCGCTCCACCCTGCAAATGTACCCCGTAGGTTCTTTGGAAAGAACAGAGCCCAAATGCCAGGCTTTTATGGGAACGTAATATAGTCGACATTGCAGGTGCATAAATCTCCATGAAATTGCACCACGTTAACGTATTTACTGGTGCACACAATTTACTAACTCCTTTGTAAAAGTCTAAATAAAGATAGATAAGACAGGTAGATATGGAAAAATAATGAGTAAATGTTCCGATGTATATTAACAAGATGAGTTCATTACCTTCACAAGGCTATCAGACTAACTGGAAAAGAATTAATTAATTTTCAGGGTGTCTGGGATGGTTTTAATTGCTGTTTTTCAAAGTCTGGGAAAAATGAACTGTTTTTGCATTTTCTGCCAAACTCAAATTATCCTCTCCCAAATAGCCCGGGTCGGGGAGGGTGTGGGGGGAGTGATGACAAAGAGGGTGGGAAGGGAAATACTTGGTCTCACACACCATGTTGGCCTTCTGAGATAAAGGCACAGATTACAAGGAGAAGCTCGTTGTAGTGCAGAAAGCCCTCTTAAGAAGGCTCCCATTTGAGTTTCTTTTGCTTCCCTTCTTTCAGAATACATATTGTCCAAATCCCTGCAAACACTCATACTCACATGTTTGATTTTCTTCTTTCTCTCATTTCTCCCCCTTTTCTTCGTTTTTGCAATTCAGCTCTGGGAACATTCAAGTCAAGTTTCATCGCAGCATGTTGGAAACTGCCGGCCCATCTACCAAGAAGACCCTGTCCTTGCTTACCTTGGGAGGACAAAGCTTGTGTTCTTTCCTAGGCACTGATTTTATATATATTTTATTTTTGGCCTGCCTGTTCTATCATTTAGAATGTGTATTAAACATATCCCACTATGGAATCCATTTAACAAAAGACATGCAAGACTTGTACTCTGAAAACTACAAAATGTAATTGAAAGAAATTAAAAAGGACAAATGAATGGAGAGAAATCCCATGTTCATGGATTGGAAAATTTAATATTGTTAAAATGGCAGTACCTCCCCCCCCCCAAATTGCCTGTAGATTTTCAACACAATTTCTATCAACATCTCAGATGGCTTCCCCTGACCCCGAAATCAATGAACTAATCCTAAAATTCACATAGAGATTTAAGGACCTCAAATAGCTAAAACAATCTTGAAAAGAATAAGAAAGTTGGAGGACTAGTCGCATTTTCCAATTTCAAAACTTACTACAGAACTATGTTAATTAAAACAGTGTGGTACTGGCAGAAACATAGGTGTACAAATTAGTGGAATAGAATTTGACGTCCAGAAGTAAGCTCTTACATTTTTATGGTCCCTTGATTTTCAACAAGGGTGACAAGATACTTAAATGGGAAAAGAATAGTCTTTTCAACAAATGGTATTTTGACAACTGGCTATCCAGCAAAAGAATGAAGTTGGACCCCTGCCCCACATCATATACAAAAATTAACTCAAAAAATGCATTATACATCTAAATGTAGGAGCTGACATGAAAACACTCTTAGAAGAAAACAGAAGTAAGTCTTTGTGACCTTGAATTAGGTAATGGTTTTGTAGATATAAAAAAAGTATACATGCTAAAGGAAAAAATAGCTAAGCCCAAGTTATATAGATTTTTAAATAGATTAATCAAAATAAAAAAGTTATGTGTATAGGACACCATCACAAAAGTGAAATTGAAAAGGACATATCTTATAGGGAACTTGTATCCAGAATGTATAAAGAACTCTTTAAATTTAATAATAAAAGGACATATAACCCACATTTATATGGAAAAAATATTTATTTATTTTTTATTTTATTTTTTATTTTTAAATATATTTTATTGATTTTTTACAGAGAGGAAGGGAGAGAGATAGAGAGTTAGAAACATCGATGAGAGAGAAACATCGATCAGCCGCCTCCTGCACATCTCCCACTGGGGATGTGCCCGCAACCCAGGTACATGCCCTTGACCGGAATCGAACCTGGGACCTTTCAGTCCGCAGGCTGACGCTCTATCCACTGAGCCAAACCGGTTTTGGCAGAAAAAATATTTAAATAGACATTTCTTCAAAGAAGATTTACAAATGGCCAACAAATACAAGGAAAGATGCTCAACATCATTAGTCATTAGGGAAATGTAAATAAAAAACAATATATCACTTCATGCCCTAACCGGTTTGGCTCAGTGGATAGAGCATCAGCCTGGGGACTCAAGAGTCCCAGGTTTGATTCCGGTCAAGGGCATGTACCTCGGTTGCAGGCACATCCCCAGTGGGAAGTGTGGAGGAGGCAGCTGATTGATGTTTCTCTCTCATCAATGTTTCTAACTCTCTATCCCTCTTCCTTCCTCTCTGTAAAAAATCAATAAAATATATTAAAAAAATATATCACTTCACAACAATTGGAATGGCTATAAAATACACACACACACACACACACACACACACACACTGTAAGAAAATTGAGAGCCCCATACATTGTTGGTAGGAATGTAAAGTGCAGCCACTATGGGAAACAAACAGGAATTGCTGGGTAATTCTATGTTAAGAACTGCATTTGGAATAACGGGGAACTTATATGTATACTAGAGGCCCGGTGCACAAAAATTTGTGCACTCGGGGGGGGGGGGGGTCCCTCAGCCTGGCCTGTGCCCTCTAGCAGTCTGGGACCCCTCGGGAGATAACGACCTGCTGGCTTAGGCCTGCTCCCGGGTGGCAGAGGGCAGGCCCAACCCCTAGGTGCAGCCCCTGGTCGGGCTCAGAGCAGGGCTGATTGGGGAGTTGGGGCGCCGCCCCCTGTCACACTCAAGGCAGGGTCGATGGGGAGGTTGTGGAGCAACCCCCTGTCACACACAGAGCAGGGCCCATCAGGGGGGTTGGGGCTCTGTACCCTGTCACGCACAGAGCAGGGCCCATCAGGGGGTTGGGGTGCTGCCCTCTATCACCCACAGAACAGGGCGGATCAGGGGGTTGGGGCACCGCCACTCTCACACTCAGGGCAGGGCCGAGGGGGAGGTTATGGCTCTACCCCATCACACACAGAGCAGGGCCCGTGGGGGGGGGGGAGCTCCCCCCTATCAGGCACAGAGCAGGGTGGATAGGGAGGTTGTGGCCCCGCCCCCTGTCACACATAGAGCCGCAGGGCGATCAGGGGGTTTGGGTGCTGCCCCCTGTCATGCTGATCCCGGTGCCGGGAGGCCTCACGGCTCCGCTGATCCCGGTTCTGGGAGGCATATTACCCTTTTACTATATAGGGTAGAGGCCTGGTGCACGGGTGGGGCCGGCTGTTTTGCCCTGAAGGGTGTCCTGGATCAGGGTGGGGGTCCCCACTGGGGTGCCTGGCCAGTCTGGGTGAGGGGCTGAGGGCTGTTTTCAGGCTGGGGGTGACTGAACTCCCAAACGCTCCTTTTTTCCTTTTTTTTTTTTTTTTTTTTTTTTTAATTCTGGGCCAGCTTTAGCTTGAGGCTTGGCTCCAGCTCTTAGGCCTCCGGCTGAAAGTAGGTTTCTGGCCTTTGCTTACAATGTTGCGAATCTGCTGGCTGAAGTTGGGCGTATTTGTTACAGAGTTTCTTAAACTGCCCGCTCAGAGGCAGCGGCAGGCGGGGAACGCTGGTTTCCTCCGTCACTGAGGCAACCAAGCCTCATGTTAGTTTCAAGCTGCCTGGCTGCCGGCCGCCATCTTGGCTGACAGTTAATTTGCATATCTCGCTGATTAGCCAATGAAAAGGGTATCGGTCGTACGCCAATTACCATGTTTCTCTTTTATTAGATAGGATATGCATAACCCATGGACACAGTGTGATGAAGGCCTGGGAAGGGTGAGTGTGGGTGGAGGGGATCAATGGAGGGAAAAGGGGGACATCTGTAATACTTTCAACAAAAAAGGTAAATAAAAATAAATAAACGTGTCAAATGTTTTCTGAAAAAGAAAGAAAGAAAGAAAGAAAGAAAGAAAGAAAGAAAGAAAGAAAGAAAGAAAGAAAGAAAGAAGAAAGAAAGAAAGAAAGAAAGAAAGAAAGAAAGAAAGAAAGAAAGAAAGAAAGAAAGAAGAAAGAAAGAAATTGCGTTTGGCCATTTCTCTCCTATATATACGCTGCATTAAAAGCAGGGACTCTAACATATCCCTATATGCCAAAATTCATTGCAGCATTATTCACAGCAGCCAAAAAGTGGGAACAACTCAAGTGTCTATCAGCCAATGAATGGGTAAACAAAATGGTGTCATACAACAAAATGTAATTCAGCCATAAAAAGACAGGAAGTTCTGATACATGTTACAACATGGATAAACCTTAAAAACATATGCCAAAAGACATAAGCCGGACACAGAAGGACAAGTATTATGATTCCACTAATCTGAACTATATAGAATAGGAATAGTGATAGGGACTAGAAGCAGACTAGACTTACCAGGGCCTGGAGGATAGAGGGGGTGGGGAGGGAATGTGGGGTTATTGCTTAGTGGTTATGAAATTTCTTTATGGAATGATAAAAGTTTTGAAAATTGATAGAGGTGATGGTTCCACAACATTGTACATGTAATTAATGCCCCGAATCGCACATCTCAAAATTAGTTAAAATGGTAAATTTTATGTTTTAAATCTTTTACCACAGTTAAAAAAATTAAATGCAACAAAAAAATATTGAATTTTACACTTTTAAGTGAGTAAATTGCATGGTATGTGAATTATATCTCAATAAAGCTGTTAAAAAATAGGCAACAGATTTGAATAGACATTTTTCCAATGAGGTTAAATAAGTGACAAATGAGCCCATGAAAAAAAAATGCTCCATGTTACTAGCCATGTGCCAGGCCGTGGGAACCCCGGCAGAAGCTGCGCGGAGCGGCCTCCAGGGCCTCCACTGTGTGTGCAGCCATCTTGTGACAGCATGAAGGCATCACGTGTGAGGGCGTGACAACTACATAGCCTTTTATTAGTAAGGATATATCTAAGATAATTGAAAGCATATATCCACACAAAAACTTGTGTGGAAATTGTCGTAGGAGCATTGTTCATAAAGCCAAAAATTGAAAACAACTCAAATGTTTATCCACTAATGAATGAATGCATAAAATGTGGCATATCCTTACAATGGAATATTACTTGACCATAAACAGGAATGAAGTACTGATATATGCTGTACCCTGAATGATCATGAAAAACATGCTGAATAAAAGAAGGCAGACACAAAAGTCAATGTGTTGTATGATTCTTTGAAGAAATAGCCAGAACTGGCAAACCCATACGGACAGAGGCAAATTTTAATGGTTGCCAGGAGCTTGGCAGAGAGGGGGAAGGGCAGCTAATGTGAATGCGTGCTTGGTTTTTTAAGATGAGAATGGTCTAAAATTAGATAGTGGTGATAGTTGTATTTTATGATATGTGAATTATATCTCAAAAAATCTTTTATTTCAAAATTTTTTCACTCTGATTCTACATTTATTTATTTCTCCCCCTTTTTGGTCAAATTTTACTTTGTATGTATTAAAAATATGTTATTAGGAACAAAAAATTTGAATTTTTATGACTTCCTGGCAGATGACCCATTTATTATTAGGAAATATCACTCATCTCCAGTAATACTTTTCGCCTTAAAATCTATTTTGTCTGATGGTGATATACCTATATTCTGTGTGTTTTTATTAGGTTTGCATTGCATTTCCTTTTTCATACTTTTATTTTCAACACTTTTAAATGCTTAAATTTACATTGTATCTCTCATAAGCAGCATACAGTATTTTCTTTGTTTTACCTAGTCTTTGTCTTTTACTTGGAATTTTGTTTGATTTATCCAGTGTTTGTATTTTAATTAGAATATTTAGCCCATTTAAATTTAATGCAATTGCTAATTTATTTGGGTTGAAATCTACTATTGTGCTATTTGTTTCACTTTTTCCAGATTGCTTTTTCTTTCCACTCTTTTTTCTTTTGGGTTAAAATTTTATTGTTTTATTTTTCCCTCTATGATCTTGTTTCTTACACATTCTTTTATCATTGCTTTAATGTTTATCCTAAATATTACAATATGCATACTTGATTTTAAAAATCTGATATACATATAATTAAATGATTTAATATATTACATACTACTACATAAACTATAACATAAAGTAATACAAAAAAATGCAAGAAGCTTAGAACATCTTAACCTTATTTAATACCCTTACAAACTTTTGTGCTTTGTCATCACATATTATAATTTCGATGTGTTTTATACCCCATAAGATAGTATTGTTATTAGTTATACAGTCAACATTAATTTAATTTTCTCTAAAATTTATCTTTTCTGTTGCTCTTTCCTTTCTGCATCTTTGTGCTTCTGTGTGGGATCATTTTTCTTCCGTCTGAAGAACATTATTAGCATTTTCTTTAGTGTGCATCTGCTGCCTAGAAATGTCTTTATTTTGCCTGTTTTGGAAATATATTTTGATTCTAGGTTGCCAGTTAGAGTTTCTATTCTACTATATTTTATTTAAAAAAGCTGTATGTGACTTGTTACACTGATTTCATAAGCCACTCCAGTGAAGTGGCCTGATGCCTGCCACAAACCCTTGCAAACCTGTAGATTGAAAACCATTGCTACAGAATTGCCTCCTGATCATCCCACTATTCCCAGCCACCCCGAAAGTAAGTGGTTCCCATAGTGAAGACTCTCCCACAGCCTGCCAAAACACTAACCACTCCTTCAGAGGAGGTCTTGGGATAGCTGGTTATTCATTCCTCAGCTTCCCTGACTCCACAGGCTGGGTCTGAGACACTTTTGAAGAGTTACAAGAAAGTTTCTATCTAATAAAGAAACCAGAAATCAGACTCCTCGTGCTGCCACTCCAAGCACAGGATTGAAAAAAAATACGTACTTAGGAAATAACAACTTGTAAAATTGACCAATCTTAGCTCTCAGAACATGCGTACAATTAGTTGGAATCAGACTGAGGCACCTGTAAATTTCTAGAATTCACTCATATTTGAAGCATTTATTGAATGTCTACTCTGTGCCAGGCTTTTGAAATAACAAGGTATTAATCTCAATCATTGATGAAACCCCTTTCAAAGCTCATGGTGTGACCCAAACAGGACTTCCTGTTCCCCAGCACGATTGAGTGACCATCACCAACTTTGCCTCCATGCCTCTCCTGTTGTTTCATTGTCCACCAATAATACAAGCCACGTTCTGCATGACCCCATATGTTTTAGTTACTTGAATACTTTCTGTCTGCTCATAGTCAAGGCTTGGGGTATTGGGAGCTACTCTTCTATTCATTCAACCAATATTCATTGCATGTTTATCAACTTTCAGGTACTGTTCTAGGTTTTGAGATAAGGTCCTACCATCATTGAACCTTATGCAGTAAGAATGGCAAATAAACAAGCAGACAAATCTCTAATCTTATGTCACATAGTGGGAAGGCTATGAATAAGGGTAACAGGAAAGAGAAATTGAATATGATGGTGATATTTAGAGAGTGTGCTCAGTAAAGTTTTCTCTGAGGTGAGATCTGAGCAAAGATCTCAAGGAAATGAGAAAATGAGTCATGAAAAGACTTGATGACAAGCACTTCCAGACAGAGGAACAGCCAGTACGAACATCACACCATTGGAGCGTGCCTGGCTCATTCAGGGAACAGAGGCCAGTGTGGCTGAAGCACAGTGAGCAGGAGGGGACTGTTAGGAAATTAGGCCAGACAGGTGGTCGGGATCTTGAGCATAGTACCAGGTGTCAGTTCCATGTCTTTAAGGTGATTTGAATAAACAGATTATTCATTTAATGATTATGAATAAATGTTTATATTTCTATTTGTATAACTAACATAAAGTTTTATTTCTTCAGGGTTTCTTAAGCATTAGCTTAAAAGGTCTTAACATAAGCAAATTTAACCCGAACTATAGCCCCAGGAAAAGCATGGATGTTAACTTTTAGACCCATCTGTGATCTGAGAATATGTCACTCTGTCCTGCCTGGATGCTATGAGGAATAAATGACATAATATATAAAGCAAAAACATTCAGTATAGTGCCTTGCACTCAGATGGCACTCAGATTTTAGTGTAGAGCGCAAGATAGGGAAGAGGTGGGAAGTGAGGCTGCCGAGGGAGACCAGGGTTAGCTCACGCAGAGTGCTGGCTCTCATGCTAAATAGATTCAATCTTAACCTGATGAGGAGGCCCCTTTGAAGGGTTTTGAGAAGGGTGGTAGGAATGGGATTAGTCAGGAGAGGGTGGATTTGGAAGAGCAGAGGCAGCAGTGAAGCAGGTTATGGGAGCATCCCAGCAAGAAGGCCCCTGCAGTATTTGAGGTCAGAAATGGCGAGAGCCTGACCCCACTCGCTGCTGGAAGAGTAGGAGTGGAGTTGGAGGGACATGGATTGAACGGATGCTCACAGTTCCCAACGCTGTGCACGCATTGGTACCAGTGAGGGAGCTTCCGCCGCTATCTGGAGTACCCTTCTTCTGCACCCGCCGTCTCCTCGTCCTCATCTTGACAATCTTCAGCTCAAGGAAGCCCACTTTAGCCCTCAAGCTGGCTTTAAATACCCTTCCCCATGCTCCCTCATAGCTCCCCAACTGTCCTGGAAAGATGCCTTTCTTGGGTCTCTTCCCATTTCCCTTCCCAGAAGGACAGCGAGGATCTGGCCCCCTTCTCTTGTAGCCTCGGCCCCCTCAGGGATGCCCAGGGAACATTTGTTGCTCACATTCACCCTGGCATTGTGATTTCTACACAGAAGTTGCCTAAGCCCCGGGAATGCTTCTGTTTTCACTAAGAGCCATTCATCCCTTGTAATTACAAGGTCCCAGGTTTTCAGCCCAATCTGCATTCCTTTAATTTCAGAACAGCATGTGCCCCGTAACCAGGAGATGTCCCACTGCCCAGACTTCTTGTTCCAGGATTAAGGTTTCTAAGGGGAACCTGGCTTTGGTGCCCAGTAACCAGGTTACAGTTCTTTGGCTTCCATCCTTGGAAACTTGTAATTTACTGATCTTGGTATTTATGTCCCACCACAAGATGCACAGATAACAGAGGCAGGCCTGAGAGTAAGAATGGCCAGGAGAATGACCCTAATAATTAAACCAGCCCCTTGGGTGGCACAGCGGGCCCATTTCCTCTGGGAGTCTAGTGTGTATAAATATATTTTAACAAATTACACCCCGTCAGGTCAGGATGCCCCAAATGGGAGTGCCTTTCAGATTGCTCTGAGAAGACAATTACTTCTAGCAAAACCAGTGAGTGGGGAGGAGACAGTATATCAAACCTGCAACAAAGAAAAACGTGAAGGCCAGCAAGGAGGGGCCCTGTCAGCAGAGCTGGCACGCTGTTCCTTTCATTGGAGATTCGCGGCTCTCGGCTTGGATCCTGGCATTCTGAGAGCAGGATGGCCTGGGGATGGCAGAGAGAGGATTCCCAGGTGGGAAAGACAGGTTTTGGAATCAGAAATATCAGGATTATGACTATACACCTAATAAAGCTGTCAAAAATAAAGGAAACTTCATTTAAAATGGAGTCAGGAGGCTCTGAAGGGGCAGCTCTCACGCACTGCCACTCGCACCCCACACGGGAGGAAGGCAGAATTTGTTTTTGCCCAGCAAAACACCTCATCTTCACCTGAACCTCTCTAGCAGGTTGCCTTCAGGTTTGGGCTCTGGATACAGCCCAACCAATGAGAAACTGCCACAATCAGCCAATGAGAAGCCGTTACCACCCAGAGCTCTACAAAAAGGATCCTCCCAACTTCCTTTTATTTTTCTTATGAAAAGCAGCCCCTTTCCTCTGTCCTTCATGAAGACTTACCCATGGTTCACCATGGTTTGCTTGTCTTGAATTGCGAGCCCTCTGCTTTCCCTAATAAACCCATTTTGCTGGTAAAAATAACTGGCTCTTTTGTTTGAAAAAAGTCACTATTAACAACAGCAATGATAGCAAATACCTATGTAGGGCTTCCTGTTTGTCAGGCATTAGTCTAAACATTTTTGATATATTAACTCATTTTATTCTCAAAGCAATCCCATGAGATAGGTATGGTTATTATTCTTATTTTACAGAGGAGGGAACTGAGGCATAAAGGAATTAAGTAAGATGCCCAGGGTGACACAGGTAGTAAGTAGTGGAGGCAGGAATCATATCCAGGCAGTCTGGTTCCTAAGTCAATTTTCTTAACGACTCTGCTTATCAGCTGTTCACCTTGGGCAATTCATTTAAGGTCATTGAGTTAAAGTTATATCTGCTGTATATTAGGGATAATGATACTTACACTGCAGGGTTATTTTAAGGGGTCAAATAGTAGGCACTCAATAAATAGAAAAAAATAGAAAATAGTGCAGTGAAAATAACCTGAACTATAATATCTCATAACAGCGTTTGATTATAAGCAACAGAAACTGATTGAATCATGTAGGCAAAAATGGAATTCATGAAGGTCTGTGAATGTCTTAAGTTGAGCTCCCAGAAAACTGTCTCTCTGACTGAGACTTTTCTGCAGGACATTCACTGCAAAGTGCTCTTGACAACACAATCCACGAAGGAGTGAGGGAAGTGGGATTGGGTAGAAGAAGTTGAGCTTGACCCCATAGGGATGGCCTTTCAGAAATGTCCCAAGGGAGGCCACACCCCCTGCATAACCTTGGCTGAGATAGCACTTATGAGCAAAGGGCAGTTTTGGGGATGGGACTTCTCTGTGGCCATCAGCAGGCAGTCCCTCCAATAGCTGAGGGAATGAGTGCCTCACCCCTAAGGTGGGGTGTGGACTGTGCATCAAATCTTTCACTACAGGAGCCAATGTACAGGATTGAAGTAAAGCTAAACAGCCAGTGGTAAGACAGGAAGTGGCTCAGCTGCACTGGGGAAGCAAGAAACAAATGGAGAATCTTTCTGGAGTCATAATGTTACTTTGTTGGGCCCTTTCATTTAATATTTAAATTCCAAATAGAGATTACCTAGATGGGTCAACTCAGTCACATACTCACCTGTTGGCCAGAACGGGTGGACTCCTTGATCAAAAGTTCTACTAAAACTGGATTCAGAATAAAATTGTAGTATAATTAACAGAGAGGAAATAGATCCTAGGTGGGCAAAACAACAGCTCTCTATTATACCTCAAACTCAGAAGACTTGGGGAGAATTCCGGGATAGACTTAGGATTTGATAGTTTGCTAAAAGCCCCATTATTTCCATCCTTGTAGTCTGTCCTTTTGAAATGTAACTCTGAAGCTCCTCCCATCAAGAGATGAAGACTGTTTTCCCACCTTTTGAGTCTGTGCTGGCTTTGTCACCTGCTTTGACCAATGGGATCAGCAAAAAGTGAATCTAGACCTAAGAGGTGTTGAGTACTTCCACTCTCATGCAATCCTGTGTAGCTGGCATGTGCAGAGGCTTGGACTTGTCTGCTGGAGGATGACAGAGTATGTGAAGCAGCGATGAGCCCTCTTAACTAAGGCCATCAGAGGCCAGCCAACCCCTAGCAGACACTGCATCTAACTGCACACGCATGAGTGAGCCCCGTCAAGACCACATGAGCCCAACACAAAACACTGATCCACAGAACAATGAACTAAATATGTGGTTGTTGCCACTAAGTTTGGGGGTTGGTTACTTCGCAAATGCTAACTGATACATGCTGCTAATATACGGTGTGACATTAAATAAGTAACATACTCTCTCTGATGTTTCCTACTGAGGAGTGAAGGATTGAACACATGAGAATCCTTTGATCAGATAGCTCATGCATCTGAGAAGGGCCAGAAAGGGGGCTACACTACCAGAAAGCAGAGCTTGAAGGCTACCACCCCCCTAGTGCAGAGGGGCCACTGAGCTGAGAGAGCTCCAGGGTTGCCAACAGGATGTGAAATATCATCAGGTGAGGATGGGAAAGCGACAGTGGTGTTGACGCAGGTATTTTTGATGATCAGTGAGTCAGAGGCTAAAAACCACACAACACAGCCCTTAGGAAGTGAGGGCACACAACGGTTTTCCTCCACCCCATGGCTGTGGTAACCTCCTGCACCACTGCATTCTGGCAGTTACGCAGCAGGGGGATTATGTGTGCTTTCTTCCAGCCCAGGCTTTGTCATTCGAATGGGTACCTCCTTTCCTGTACATCTGCTTTTCCTTAACCAAAGGCAAGGGTGCAGAGTCGGGGAGGCAGTTAATCTCAGGTTCCTTGCCACATCCAAGTCCAAGCCAGCAGTTCACATCTCAGAAGAGGCCCGTGGCCCAGAACGAGCTGGTATGAATGTGTGCGTGTGGTTTTGTAGTTAATTAGCTAGTTGGCTCTTTCCACTTTCCAATTCTTAGAAATGATCTTTCAGTTCTTGCCTCGTTTATCGAAAGCATGTTCTGTACCATACATTACGTAGGTTGCTCTCATGCCTATTATCTTACGATGACCCCTATTTTCCAAATGAGGACAAGGGGAGTCAGAGAAGGTCTATAACTTCCCCCAGGCCACGGAGCTTGTAGGTGCGCAGAGTCAGAGCCAGCATCAAGGCTTTTGAAGTCTAACGTATTCTTTGTCCTATGATGGGCAACCAACCAAGCCGGGGGCCGGTGCCCGAGCTCTGCGACCACTCCTACAGGATGATGTGGTTTTTGGAGTCGGCCAAGTAGAAACAAGATACCTAAAATGAAAGACAGCTCACCTTCAACCAAAATTTGAGATATTGACAATGTTATAGAACAGTAGAAGCCCATAATTAGTGTTTAATAATGTAGGTAGCTTATTTCATGTGGAAAACGACACTTTGTCTTTTATCATGCCCCCACAAGTTAAATATCCTGTTTTATTTGTATGCTACAATCTGGAAGGGACAGAGATTCCCTGAAGCCTACTCCTAAATTCAGGGCTAATGTTCAGCTGGCATGTGCCAGCATAGCTGCATTGGTTGTCAGACACTGAAATAATTCCATAGTTGGCAGAATGCTTTTGCCCTGAGCCGTCAGAGCACCCCTCCCCCCCGAACACACACACTGTTCCTGACTCAGCTCTCCTGTACCCTCACGTGGATCCCTCACCCTACCTCCCCATGATCCAGCAACTGAAGGAGCAACCTTGGCCCAGAGGGCAGAGACCATCTGTGGGGTACTCCACACTGGACCTCAACCCCAAGTACTAATCTTTCCCTAGCATTACTCTTCTCTGTGCAATGGCACTTCAGATAATCTCTGATAGGGCTATAGACTTGAGGATGGGCTGAAGGTGGCAAAGATTGGTGGAATGAGAATTCTGTGTTCTGGAACTTTCCCCATCCTTTACCATGACCCCCCCTCCCCAAATCTACCTGTCTCATGTCCTGTCCATTTAGGGCTTGTGCTCTGCTTTCCATGGGGGGAAAAGATCCATCCTCTGAATAAAAAGGTTCTATGGTCATGTGAGTTCATGAATGCTGTATGCTATACCCTCCTTTTGGAACCTCACATACTTACACAGTAAAGTCTCTGAAAAGACCTACAATAAAGAAATCTACTTTGTTTAATCCAGCATTTCCTAATCATGGAATGCTATTCACCACCACCTTCCTTTATGCCTATTAAATTTCTACTGTCCAAATGGGAGAGCAGGGATTTATAAAAGCCTTAAGGAGGGAGGATGGGGGCAGGAGGGAGGGGGAAGATGGAAAATGCTGCTGACTGTGTACTTGCTGAACCAGAAGGCACAGGAGGTGAGGTAGAGAGGCGGGGATAGAAAGAAACGTGTGCAAGGGAGCATGTTGCTGGCTCTTCCAAACCGTGGCCACCACCAACTCTGATCCTGGGCAAGTGCCGAGAAGAGGGCCAGCCAGCAGCTGGAACTCTCCCCAGGATATCTGGAAGACCTCTGCGCAGATTTTAATCTGCTCATTGAGATCTGGGTTTCGGTTCCAGCTCGGTAATTTTCCAGCTGTGTAACTTTGAGCATGTTATTTGAATTCTCTGGGCCTCTCTTTCTTCAGTTCTAAAGATTTAATTAGACAAACACAGTAAATAATCTCAAACTTGAATGTGCACCCGAGCCACCTGGAGGACTTGGTAAAACACAGTGTGCTGGGCCCTGCCGGAGGGGCTGATGCAGTAGGTCTGGGATAGGCTGATGAAGTCACACTTCTGACCAGTGTCCAGGTCAGACTGCCGCTGTTGGTGGAGACCACACTTGGAGTGGCATGGGTGTAAGTTAAAGTGCTTTGTAACTTGTAAGCTATACGTCTTAATTAATTTAAATGAATTCATCCATTCTGTGTTAAAATAATGATGTGTTCATGGGATAAGGTTTATCTCTTACCACTTCTGTGCTTTTGGGAGGAAATGCTTTTGTTTCCATGCAAGAAGACTGATTCCCATGGTAGAAGTTTCAGGAAAGCATCTGGGGACCCAGCAACCTCTGTGACACAGCATGGGCAGGCATCTGTTCTGGCTGCAGATATCAGTCCCCCAGACATTCCCCTGAGGGGGCAGAGGTCATCTGTCATCTCCAGAGAACAAACACCAACTGACACATTCTGTGGAACTCTTGTCCCTCAAGATGTCCCGTGGAAAAACTTTTCTGTGATTATATTCCTCTTTGAGCTTCACAATACTCATTAATGCATAAAGGCTCTGAGAAGTCCGACAGAAAAGTAACCTACCCAACTCTCTTAAGGTGGGGTAGTGGTTAGGAACACAGGGTCTAGACCTGTGCAGTCTGATATGGTTGCCACTAACTACAAGTGGGTATTTAAATTTAAATAATTAAATTTACATACAATTAAAAATTCAGTTCCTCAGTCATAGTGGTCATATTCCAAGTATTCAGTGACCATATGCCAGTGTTTCCCATTTGGC
The DNA here is from genome assembly GCF_963259705.1 of Myotis daubentonii. Lineage (NCBI taxonomy): Eukaryota > Metazoa > Chordata > Mammalia > Chiroptera > Vespertilionidae > Myotis > Myotis daubentonii. The sequence goes on from NC_081842.1 coordinate 176,263,861, forward strand.
CAGTGCAGGTATAACATATTTCTTGTAGCACAGAAAGTTCTATTGGGCCCAGATGCAGGGCTTCAAATCCCAGCTCTATCACTAGCTCTGTGAACTTACACAAGTTCCGTAAACTCCTGGTGCCTTAGTTTCCTCATCTATAAAACAAACTTAATAAATGGTTCATACTTTACAGTGTTGTTGTGAGGATTAAACAAGTTAATATATGTAAAACACCTCAAGTAATGTCTGGCACATAGCAAGCCCTCAATAAAGGGTGCTCATTATTATAGTCTGTTGAACTTAGTTTCTTAAACTGAATTTTACTTGGAACCCTTTATCTGTATAATACTATTCACTTTATGGAACTGAGCTCCTCTTAGCCTGTCTCCTGTGCTGTATTATGCTAAAAGCGTCTGTCCTTTCTTAATCTTTATTTGAATGACTGCCTTCTCTTACCCTAAATGAGATAGGAGACAGTGGTGGAGAAGAAAACAGAACATCCTGCCACATACCCTGCTCCTTTAGGCTATGAGAAGCCTGGCACAGACTTCCCTGTGGCCAGAGCATGAGGGACCAAGGACAAAGGGGAGGGGATGAGCTTAGAAGGATCTTCCAAACCACTCTAGGAAACTGAGGCTCATCCCGAGGAGCTGGGGCGTCCCTGAAGGGTGTCAGCTGCATGCTGTGTGAGTAGATCTACATTTGAGAAGGAACACGCTTGGGCTATGCTGTGGAGAATAGATTGAGAGGTTCTCAGAAATCTGTAAAATTGGGACCCAGGAACTCCCCGCAGGAGGTTGGGTGAGGAATAATGGTGGGTGGCAGTGGAATCAGGGAGAAAGTGACAGATTCAAGATCCACAAAAGAGAAAAAATGGATAAGACTTGGGGCTGATTGGTTGTTGATGGCAAAGAAGTGAAAGAATAAATATGACTCAGGTTTCCATCTTGGGCAACTGGTAGATAGTGGTGACATTCACAGAGGCTGGGAATATAGAAGGAGGAGCATGTGACCCAGGAGAGATGATGAGCTCAGTTTTAGGACTGAGGGTGTGTAAGACATTCAAATGGATGTGCCCTGGGGGCAACTGGATAAATGGAGGGTGGGGAAAGTCAAAAGGGTTACAGAGGTTCTCAATTGGGGGAGATATTGTGCCCCCTTGGAACATGACAATGACTTTTTGTTGTTGTTAATCCTCACCCAAGGATATTTTCCCATTGATTTTTAGAGAGAGTGGAAGGGGGAGGGATAAGACAGAGAGAAAGAAACATCTATGTGTGAAAGAGAGATACATTGATTGGTTGCCTCTTGCATGCTTCCCTACCAGGACCAGGATCAAATTTGCAACCAAAGTACATTTTCTTGACAGGATTTGAACCCAGGACCTTTCAGTCTGCAGGCTAATGCTCTATTCACTGAGCAAAACTGGCTAGGGTGGAGACATTTTTGTTGTGAGTAGGATTCAGTGACTCCAGTGAGTAGGATCAGGAATGCTACTAAATCCCCTACGTACAGGACAGTAAAGATCATTTGGCCCAAAGTGCCAGTGGTACTGAGGTCAAGAAACCCTGGATTAGGAGAAGCTGGAGCAGTAGGAGGCGGCCGTGTTTTGAGGCAGCATAATTGTCGCCAAGAACATGAGCTGGAGTCTGAGTCAATGTTTGAATCCTGGCTGATGCTACTCACCAGCCACATAACCACTGGAATATTACTTCCATTTCCAGGGCCTCAGTTTGCTCATCTATAAATGGGGCTGGTACTATCTCACAGGCCTAATAACACATTGCCTGGCTCAGAGTGAGCACTTCATTCAGAGTAACTGCATTGCTTGAGGACAGGACCAGAATCCATGTGTTCAATGAAGAATTGTTGAGTGCCTGCTATGTGCCAGACATTGTGCCCAGCATGGGATACCATGGCAAATGAAGTGCAGTCTTTGCCTTTTTGGTTTCCATGTCAAACACCCCCATTCATATATGCACACTATCCCAGTGTCTAGCAGGAAGAACAATAGCCCCTCACAGATCCTTCTCATGGATACAGTTGGCAAACAGGATCTTCTAAGAGCAGCACCTCAGCTCACTCTGGCGGCTGAATGTTCTTCTTCAGAAAAGAGAGGACAATATTGGTATTTTGGCCACAGATTTAGCCTAGGGAAGGAGGGAAGACTTTCCTCCTATGCTCTCACCTCTGTCCCATCGTCAGAGTTCCCATGAGCATGACAATTGGCACTCATTTTCTATCCTGCCGTCTCCGCTGGTTTGAGGGAGTTGCTCAATTTTGAGCCTTCATTTGTGAAACTCAAAGCAGAAAGGAGCTTCAGCCTTACCCTCTTGTGGGGATAACCGAGGGCCTTCTTGAGACAAGGCTTGCCTTCCTACATGTGGCCCCACAGCCCTGGGAGGGACAGTTCTTGGCACCCATACAACTTCTAGTGGGATCAGGAGAAGAGGAGATAGAAACTGACATTTATTGAGAACCTACTAGCTGGGTGAGATTGGGAAAATTACTTAACCTCTTGGAGCCTTAGTGGTCTTATCAGAAAAAAATGGTAATACCTGGCTTACAGGGTTGTTCTAAGTTTAAATGACACAAGGCACAGTGTCTGGAATGAATTATGTGCTCATTTATTAATTTAAAAACTATTTATTGAGTTTCATCTCTGTATCTGGCTCTGTTCTGGGCAATGGGAATTAACGGCAAATAAAACAGACTAAAACTTCCCCCCTGACGGAATTATCTTTTATTGCCTCAGAATCATGGCTATTTAATATTATTTGATAGGGCTATGCTACGCTTTATCTACTATCTGTCTATACACATATATGTGTGTATATGTATGAATATACTTACATTTATATCCAGTTAGTTAGTATTCCCTTTTACTGAGATAAAGAAATCAAGATCTAGAGGAATGAGATAAATTGCTCAGGTTCACAGAATCAGAAAGTAAAGGAGCTAGAAATGAAATACAGGTCTGTCTGCTTCTAAAAATCTTGCTCTGTTGAGTATGCTAAAGACAGATATACAATTAGACCCACCCAAACCTCCTACAGCGGCAATAATTCAGAGATGGCCTGTGACTTTTGCTTTTCATCTCAGCAGCTCTTGTTGCACAGCCCTCTTTAAAAGGGATAATAGAGATACCACTTCCAAGTGCGGCGATGAGCGCTGCGGAGCACCGTGTGAGCCGTAATTGATGGAGATGCCAACTGCCAACTAACCAGAAAAACTCCAGCATCGTAAATCTGTCCCCTGGCTTCTCACAAGAACTGATGGATGAGGAATTCAGCTCAAATATTTAACAATCAATAATTCAAATGCCTATCCAACCATTTGCACGTTGGCATGTTTATAAATATAAGGGCTACACTTGCATTTTACATGAAACTTCTTTAAAGTTGAATGGAGGGAGTAGAAACACCCCACATCTTATGGGAAAGAAGCTTGGGGAGGAGATGGAAATACCCTCCCAGTCTTGGCTTAACTTGAATCTACAAAACTTCCAGCTACGATCACATACCACTGTTCACACCCTCAGGTTGCTGGTGAGCAAATCAACCACAAATAAGGTGTTGGAAGCCCCAGTCGTGCAGCTGGGGGAAGATGCCAGAGCCTTATCTCCTTGCCATCCTCAGCTGCAGGCATGAAACAGCAGACAGGACAATGAATTATTCATTGGAGCTTCCAAGATCCCTCTGTCACCAGAATGGGTCATCTCTGGGGCTGTAATTCAACCTCCTTCCTCCTTCCCCACTTCCTCACAGACAGCTAGGAACGAGGCTCGATTCTGGGAAGACATTCAGGCTCGGTGGCCAGGGCTGTGAGCCGTGCGTGTCTGGACCCTGGATGGGAGGAATGCTGTTTGAATTTAACTGTTTTGAATAAATAGTCTAAGTCAGCATTGACAGCAGTGATTTATCTGCACTTCACAATGATTGAATTTAGATGCTCCATGCACTTGCTGATTTATTAAACCTCTCTCCTCTCTGAGGGAGAATCAAAGCACCTCCTTTGGCCCTAATGGATAGACACTTTGGAGGCACTTAGGGAAGCCATTGTTGATAAGACTTACTACCTAAAAGAGAACTCTGTCTCATATGGTCTCTGCAAGGAAATAACTTCCTTCGTTGGTGTTTCCTTCACTGTCAACAGCTCAGCCTTTCCAAAGAAGGGTGGGGCTTTGGCAAACACCTCTCGTGCAGTAGGGGATGAAGAGTCAGGCCTGGGCCCTGAGCTGCTGGCCTCTTTGCTTCCCTTTGCCCACACCTCCCAGCTGCACAGCTCCAGTTCCTCCAGGTTGAAGAGAGACCCCCAGCTCTGGCTACTAGCTGCCTACACTCCCTGTTCACAGGTTCTACCTACGCTTGGCTGTCCCTAGAAACAATCTCAGCCAGCACCTGAGCCATTATCCCCTTCTCAAAACAGTGCAGATTCTGAAACCCACCAGGGGGGATGGAGAGGAGAGAGGGGCCTGGGTATGAAGCCAGGCTGGGATGCACACCATCCTCATGGCCAGGGAGGGCTGTGACGTTCCACATCAGTAGCTGACGTTTCCAAGTAGCAGACGGCCTGTTAATAAAGTGCATCCTAGGCAGCAGCCCATCTAGGCGGAATTTTGGGCTCTACTCTTGGGAAACAAAACTAGCTGATATGGAAAGAAAGGAAAAAAAAAGGGACAGAGCAATGAAAGCCAAGTTCTCTGTGCAGAGGCACCAGCTATAGGTCTGTCTTAGATTTAGGTTTCAAGGATGGTTGAGAAATGGATGAAGTATAGGTCAGTCATGTGTGAAAGAAGACAAAGGAAAAAACCAGCTTGCCTAAGCTGGTGATTAATGGCTATCAGAAGGTATGACGTGTAGAATGTCTGGAAACTTGTGTAAAAGATACAATAATAGTAACTAACTTGTGAACAGTCTGTGATAATTTCAAAGCATATTCACAATCCTTTTCATTGAGTGGGGCATACTAATGTGGAGAGGAATCTGGAGAAGGGTTCTGTTAGGGGAGGAGAGAAACACATACAATTTAGAAACAAAGTTAAGTTATTAATAGCTTTAGGAGAAAGTGGACTAGTCAGTAAGGCCGGATGGAGAACATCTGGGGTCCTGCAGACCTGTGGCTTCTCTCACTGGCGGGAGAAGTCAGTATGGACCATAAATCTCCAGCTGCACATCTGAGCTTGGGGTCTGTTTTCACCCACTGGTGTTCTGCCTAGCAGGAGCCTTGGGCAGAAATTCCTCTCACCTCTGTCCCTTGGCTTGGGTTGAGAGCAGTTGTAATGACTGCTCTTATTCTTGCTCAGGAAACTTGGGCCTATTTGGAACAGAATGACTGAAGTAGAACAAGGAGCCAAGCGTTTCATTCGAGGCTCAGACTCATTCCAGGAAGTAAATATTATTGGTTCCATCTTTAAAACAAGCAAACAGAGCCCAAGAGGGATTGTGGACCCTTCTCAACAACACGCATTTGTAATGTTTCTCGCAGAGTGGAGACTTTAGTCCATGTGTTTCAATCTCCTCACCTGAATTCTACAAAGAGAATCAGAAGCTGTGGGGAAGAGAAGGTCAAGAAAATGAGATCTGGGCCCCTACCTCTAAATTATCCAGAATATTCTCTTCTTTTTCACACATGATGGTTCCAGATACAATCTTAGAGAAAAGACCTTTGAAGGCCACTACAATGGACAAGCTAATTTTCTTTTAATTGATGAATGGGTATGAAGGTGAAATGAAAAATCAGAATGTTATCTGAAGACTTGGTTCTTATACATTTGCTGTGTTTTTTTTCATATACATAATGCATTTCACTAACCAATTCTAACATAAATTGGAACATCGGGCTCAAATTGACTATTGAATCTTGTACATGGTAAGCTTTGAGAAATAGTGATTAAATTTAATTGAAAGTCTCAAATACATTGGCAACTATAGTTCATGGATGAAGCAGACTCATAAGATTCAGAGAAAGGATGAATGGTTGCCAGAGGGAAGAGAAAGGTTTGGGGGACTGGATGAAAAATGTAAAGGGATTGAGAAGTACAGATTGGTATTACAGAATAGTCATGGGGATATAAAGTACAGCATAGGGAATATTGTCAATAATATTGTAATAACTGTATGTACCAGGTGGGTACTGAAATATTGGGAAATGCTTTGTAAAGTATATGATTATCTATTATGCTGTACACCTGAAATGAATATTGAATGTAAAATACATATGTATTATATATATACTTTTTATTTTATTAAATGGGAAAAAAAGGTCTCAAATACTTTGGCAACTGGAGTTGCCAGGTGAGCCATTGGGGTCAGCATGGGCCAGCGCTCCTCTGGAATGCAGTATGCGGTGAGAAGAGGCCAGAGTGAGATGGCGACTTCTTGAAGGACACAAACCTTTCAGCATTTTGGCCATTATTATTGAGAAACCACTCATGGAGAAGGTAGTTTTAAACACAATTAAGATTCTATTTTAAAGAGAAACCAGAAACTGCCCATTTAACGCCGATGTTTGATCTACTGTGAAACAGAGAAGGGAGAAACTATTACAAATTTGCTAATACCATCAAAACTTCTAAAGTGATAAAATGCAGCTACATGAAGAAAAGGCAGTCATCCCAAGCATGAGGTGTGTTAATAGCTGTGAATAATATGAGAACAGAGAATTATTCTGAGTATTGGTGAAATAGATCTGACTGTTTTTTGGACACTGCATGGTGACCAAGGACACCTCCTGGTCCTTGACCAGTTGGAGTGATGTCCAAAGGGGGGGGGGCATACAACTGGGGGAACTAGCACAATGTTTAGAACTCCTTTTAATTTTTTAAATATATTTTTATTGATTTCAGAGAGGAAGGCAGAGGGAGAGAGAGATAGAAACATCAATGATGAGAGAGAATCATTGATCAGCTGCCTCCTGCATGCCCCCTACTGGGGTCGAGCCCACAACCCAGGCATATGCCCTTGACCAGAATCAAACCTGGGACCCTTCAGTCTGCAGGCCGATGCTCTATCCACTGAGCCAAACCAGCTAGGGCTGTTTGCTTTTATTTTTCATTTCATCTACTAAAAATGACTATTTTTTGTGTACTTTTTATTATGTCCACAATATATTAGTACAGAAGTACACAAATGTAATTTAATATAAACACATAGCTATCTTTACTACCCCAACTCTTGCTATCTGAATGCAAAAGCTGAATCAACTCAGATGAATTTTTAGGATGGATGTTTTGCTATCCAAACCCTGACTACTTGCTTTGGGAAACTGGACTAGGTAGGTTTTGATAACCTGCTATTGCTCACTATTCATATACCATATACTGCTCCATGTCAGGAACTGATTTATTTGCATAGTGAAGGATAATTGTGTGTAATCACTGAGGCGCCAGGGAATTTTTTATTTTAATTTTAATTTTTATTTTAATATATTTTATTGATTTTTTACAGAGAGGAAGGAAGAGGGATAGAGAGTTAGAAACATTGATGAGAGAGAAACATTGATCAGCTGTCTCCTGCACATCCTCTACTGGGGATGTGCCCGCAACCAAGGTACATGCCCTTGACCAGAATCGAACCTGGGAGCCTTCAGTACGCAGGCCAGTGCTTTATCCACTGAGCCAAACCGGTTAGGGCATATTTTATATTTTTTAACTGAGATGCACTATGGAAAGACTTTAGGAGACCTCCGCTGCAGGTGACCACGTTGATAGGTCTGATTTTGGGTTATAGGCAGACAGAACTTGCCATCTCTAACAGCGGAAGCAAAATGCTCCTTTTGTGTTCCCCTATAGAGTGATGTGGTAGTTTTCTTGAGGATTAGGTTCTGATATCAGTGTATAAGGTGAAATTTCATATAGCCAAAATTTCCCTTCAAAATCCCTTAGGAAAATACTATTTCAGAGATTAAAGTGGCATCTCTTAGTAAGTCCAATGCAGTCTGGTTTTTTTTTCTTCAACTTGGGGGGGAGTCACTATTTCTTAACTGAACCCTAATGAAGATCCTGGGTTGCTCTTTGCAGCCAGAGGGTACCAGAAATTCCTGCCTTTAAGTGTTAGGAGCTAACTCAGTGCAGTGACATACTCTATGAGAAGCTACGGAGAAGAGATCCCTGGGAAAGAGCCAGTTCCAGTCTCCCCCGCAAGCCCTCCCTGGGCTAGACATGTTGAGAGAAATGAGACTGGAATCCCTCAACCACTGACATGGAAGTCAACTGAGTGTGGTGGTGGGCTTACCTGTGTGAATCTACTAAAAGCCATTGACTTGTACACTTTAACTGGGTGAATTGCATGGTATACTGATCATCTCTCCATAAAGCTGCTTATTAAAATAAAAGCATAGGCACTCATTTCTAAAGAGTGAGCTTCCAAGAGTTGAAATCAGTACAACCTTTAGGCTCAGGCTACCCTCCTGGGCCCCACACTTTAGAGCTCCCTTTTCTTGGCCTCCTACAGCTACACCCTCCCCACAGGCTGAATGTCCATGGGGGTGATGCCCACTATGACCCCTCGCTGCCTTTTATAGGCCTTGCTATTGGTACCAGGCATCCTAGAATTTCTGCCCAGATGCCCCCAATGTGCTTTTGTGGCTCAGGTAGTCTCTTCACTTCCCTGTTTCCCAGTGGCAATGGCAGACTTTGTCACAGGTATTTATAGTCCTAAGTTGGAGAGGCTATACTAGGAGATATTCTTTGCATTTGGGTGGGAGTGCAGACAGGGCTTGGACATTCAGTTTGGGATTTCCAGGCATGTGCACAGACTCCTCAATTTGCAGAACTGAGTTGCGGGGAGGAAATGAAGGGGGTTAACCGGAAGCCAGGAGCCCCTATCTGTACTCTTGTTCTAAGAACCCCCACATATGGAACATACATGCCATGATAGATTGAGATTTAAAATTAAAATAAGCATCAACCTACCCTGATACTTTTCCAATATTTTTCTCAGAAGTCCCAAAACAGTGATAACTAGCATGTATTAAATCTGTTAGGCTCTTTTAATGCATTTAACACGATGCATTATATCATTTATTTCTTACAGTGAGGTGGGTTCTGTTATCACCTCAACTTCCCTAATGAGATCACTGAAGCTTGCAGAGGTAAGGCAGTAGTTGAGTCAGAATTTGGTAACAGTACAACCTGACAAAATTGAGCTATACTGCCTCTCTAGGAATGCCTGGCTCATAGATAAGATTCTTAGCAAGAAACAAGCCTCTTTTTTAACTTCTAACAGGTCTGAGAGTGGTAAAAATATATATCCTTCCAACTGACTAAGTTCCTTTCATTTGAACAAGTCTGGATGGCACAGAACATGCATAAGTATTATAATATGAATTCTATTTGTAGAGGACATTTTCATTTTCTCTGTAGCCTGAAGCAAGGGGTTGTCAGTTATTCTTTCAAAGATTAATCTTTCTACATTAGAGATATGAAGATGAAGGGTTCGGGGCATGATGGCTCATGGACACATGAATATGATTTTCTATATGTTACTAAAAATTTGGTTCACAAATCATTCCTTCCCATCTGAAATCTCAGTGCCATTGCTATGAAACTTATTGGTGTATCCAGGGATGGTTTTCTCAAGGTTGCAAACAAGACCTCCAAATTTACTGGCCCAAGCTAGTTTTATAACAGCTGGCTCAACTCTAGCATGGCTTCAATTAAACACAATTTATAATAAATCAAGATCTATGCTATTGTTAGGTGGCACCCCCATTCTACACATAGGGAATCCAAGTCTCACAGAAGTTGTGCATGTTGTCCAAAGTGGAAGGTAGGACCAGAAATCAAATCAGTCCCTTGATACTACTTTGCGTGTTGGAGTCTGGCATTTTTATAGATGGAAGGCACAGTCATTTCCACAATCTTATGTGCCTTTTATATTAATCTAGAGTAGGGGCCATTTCTCTACCTCCTTCTCCTAGAACAGCACTCTGATCTTTGGAGGGAGTTCCTTCCTGGACTTAACTTTCCTCTCCAGGCAGTATGGCATCCAACTTATCTCCAGAGGAGGCTCTGGTTGGCTTAAATTGTTCATCTTGGGCCACAAGAATTTGTCAGGATGAGCATGTCACTCAGCTTGGCTGGTGACATGTGAGGAGACAGCTGCTGGGACTTCCAGGAAAGAAGTTTCCTCTTTCATCGATAGGAACTACTGGAAGAAACCAATCTTCTTCTCTTGAAGCATGGAGTGTGTGGAGAAGAGGCCTGAAAACACTGGGGAGGGGGCGAGAAGGGGGCGAACCTGACTCACAGAGGAGGGCACAGTGGAGAGAATGACCCAGAAATGGAGACGGAGCCATGATATTGTGACCTCTAGATCATTTTTGCTTAATTTAGATGGAAGGGATACAGCAGGGACTCTCTTCACTTTGCATCTGAGAACCTGAGGCTCAGAGAGGCTGAATGACTTGGCCGGTTTCCATAGCTAGGAAGAACATGTCTAGGACTGAGACACATGTTTCTTATCTTCAGGTCTAGGGCTTCATGAGTGTTTTAAAAGATGCTTTCTCCAAACTTGGGTCAGAAAAATAATTTTTCCTGTTTACCCAGGAAAAATAATCACACACCCGCTCCAGAGAAGATTTATGGAGAAAAGGCCAAAAGACACCAAAAAGGACAATAAAGCCATTGTAATAGAAGGAGTTGTACCAAATCCAATAGAGTCAACAGAATTGGAACTAGCTAATCTTGGGCATTCAGAACAAGTTCTATTAAAAATATTGACTGATTTATTAGAAACCAGGGAGGCCATTTAAAATTTTTATAATTACTAAGGACCTCAAAATAGTCCCATCAAAATGCGAAGATCTGTGGAGCAAATAAAAAAATGTAATAAAAAATTAAAGCATAAAATATTAACTTTAGAAGAGACCTTAGACATCATCTCATCCCACTTTCCCCAAATGAAGAAGTTCCTACTACTGCATTTCTAACAGTTGGTCATCCTGCCTCTGTTCAAATACCTCCACTGATGGAGATCTCACTGTCTCATAAGGCAACCAATTTTTAAATAATTCATAAATTTTATTATTTTTAACTTAAAACATGTCTGAAATGAAAGTATAGTTGACATACAAGATTATATTAGTTTCAGGCATACAACATAGTGATTTGACATTTATATACTTTGCAACATGTCTACCCAGAGTTTACTTTTGTGTGAGTGAAGCAAAGACAGAGGGATGATGAGACCAGCCTGGCATTTACAGTGACGTTCTGTTTGTTACGGGTTGTGTCTACATCCTGCTAAGACTTGCTTGGTTCCTGACAATTATCCAAACCTGCGAGCTGCCCAATACCTTCCAAAGAATTCCCCAATTTGTAAAAGTTAGTCAGAATCTGTTTCTGTTCCTTGCAGTTTTCCCAGTTCAGAAATTTGTACCAGGGAGTACGCCACAGGCTCTTCAAGTCAGAGGGGCTTTAGGGTAGAAGTCAGTGAGGAGTTGATGACAATGATCCTCATTTCAGGATTCAGAGATAGGAATATGGAAGTCCATTGTTCACAACAGCAAAACACCTTGATGATCACCTGTGTCATTTGTATGAAGTGCTCATGGAAAACAAGGTTTCATGATCCCAGAACTACTGTCCTGAGACAGTATAAAAGTCTGGAGAATTTCAAGAACTGTAGGATAGTGTGGTTGCTTCCACTGGCCCTGGTTAGCTTATAACAAAGAATAACAAATTTAAATGTCTGAATTTTCTTGCCCTGGCCAGTGTGGCTCAGTTGGTTGAGCATTGTCTCATGCACAGAGAGGTTGCTGTTTCGATTCCAGTTGGTCAGGGCACATGCCCAGATTGTAGGCTCCATCATTGGAGGGGGGGAGGGGGATATGCAGGAGGCAGCCTATTGATGTTTCTCTCTCACATCAATGTTTCTCTCTCTCCCCCTTTCCCTTCTTCTCTCTAAAAATCAATAATAATAATTTTTAAAGCTAGAATTGTCCATTAAGGCATACATTAACACCCAGGAACTTATTATGGCAATGCTAAATGAATTTTCAACCTCTAAAAGCCACACAGCTGAGGGAATGGAAAACAATTCAAAGTCAGGCTCTGAGGTTTGTACCATTACATCAGTTGAATTGTCAGCCTTGTCATGCCTCTTAAGAGAAAGTTAAGCCACTGTTAGGATAAGACTTGAAATGGGAGCATATGGGACGACTCATAGAACTCACTGTCCCTCTCATGCCAGCCAAAGCAGCTCTCCTTTGTTAACTGTTGACACTCTTTGTCTTTTGCCCAAAGATACTATAACTTCCTCACCCCAAAGCATTACACAGAAAAAGGAACATATTTTTATGATCTGCATTGCAGCAACCCTCCCTTGTCTTCAGGATCAGACCTAGAATACCCATGGGGAAGGTGGGTAGTAAGAAGCCAAACCTGGGAACAGAAGGCATACATAACAAGTAATTTGCAAAACTTTTGCTAATTAGCACCTTCAAAGATCTGGGGAATATGAGTGGGAATGAATTCTGTAGGCTGTTGACTCAGGACAGAAGAACATAATTTTAGACCAAGTTGAAGTCATTGATATGGATGCAGTTAGCAGAGACTCCAGATTCTGTTGCAAATTTGAACAGCTGGGAGTAGACATGGTTGTTTGTTCAGTTGGTTGACAGAAATCTGGACTGAATGGTGGCCAACACTAAACAGAGTTGAGATGTCATAAATTCCTTGATATCAAGTAAAGGAAAAAATCCACAGACTCTGAGAGATAGGAATGCTGGAGTGAATTTATCATGTGCAACTTACCCTCTCACTCCCTAACTATGTCTCCCAGGAGAGCAGGGAGGACATACCTCTTGCCAAAGTCTTGAGAAATACCTTGATTTGAGGAGCACCAGTGGCTTCCCCACAGCCATTGTGATCTGGAGGCTGTGGATACTGATGGGAGCTACAATTGACATAGGTCCCTGATTCAGTGGGGATGAGAGGGACCCAGGGCAGCAGGGGCCACACAGTGTGTGTGTGTGTGTGTGTGTGTGTGTGTGTGTGTGTCTGTGTGTGTGTTTATGGAAAATGTGGAAGCTGAAGGGGGAATCCTCCTTGTGTCTTCCCTGGAGACATGTGGCTTTAATTCAGCCAATGAGATTTTACAATCCAGAGCTCTGAATCTTTTATTAGATCTTTCTTTTGCAAATATTTTCTCCCAGTCTGTGGCTTGCTTTCTCATTCTCTTGACATTTATTTTTTTCAGAGCAGAAGTTTTTCATTTTAATGAAGTACACGTATTAATTTTTTTTTCATGGATCATGCCTTTGGTGTTGTATCTAAAAAGTCATTCCTGATGCTAAGGTCATCTAGTTTTCCTCTCATGCTATTTTCTAGGAGTTTTATGCTTTTGCATTTTACATTTAGGTTTATGATTCACTTTGAGATTTTTTTCTTGAAGCTTCAAGGTCTGTGTAGAGATTCATTATTTAGCATATGGCTGTCCAGTTGTTCCAACTCCATGTGTTGAAAAGATTATCTTGCTCCATCATATTGCCTTTGCTCTTTTGTCAAAGGTCAGTTGACTATATTTATATGAGTCTATTTCTGGGCTTTCTATTCTGTTCCATTGATCTATTTGTCTACTCTTATGCCAATACCACACTGTCTTGATGACTGTAGCGTTATAGCAACTCTTGAAGTCAGGTAGTATCAGTTCTCCAAATTTTTCTTCTCCTTCAATATTCAGAAACTTGAACAAATGAAATAAAAAGACAGATGGCAAGATTGTATTAGGATTCAGACCCAAATACTCGACCCAACTTAATATGACTTTTGATATTTCACAAAGCTCAATATGATCAAACCCTTACTTTTCCCTCTAATTTTATCTTGCTCTATTCTACTGCTCACTCACTAGACTTTAAGTTCCTTAAACCTGTGAAGATTTCCCCTACTCACAGCTTTTCCACACGCTGCCTCCAGCTCTGGCCCCGCTAACTTCACTCGTGTTTTAAGTTCCTGATCAGATCTTTTCTCTTACATTCTCCTGTTTATTTTCCTCTATAGCTCTTATGAGAATGTTAACTTGTACATGTATTTTGTAATGTTCGTTTGTTCATGACCCTTTAGGTTTTATGAGGAAATGGTTCATTTCTGCATTGTTCTTTGCTGTGTCTGTGGCTATACTGACTTCTCACAGGGAGCCTAACTGAGACATGGCACTCAAAACTTATTTGCTAAATGGGTGCTGTTTGTATGTTGTTTTGATTGCTTTTTCTTCCTTGTATAATGGCAGCATCTTTTCATATATATATATATATATATATATATATATATATATATATATATATATATAATAGAGGAATATGAAAATTAGCAGGGATGCTGTAATGTCACGACCGAACAGCAGGGACCCGAGGCTGCATGGCGCCTGGCTGGGGCAAGGGGCATCAGGCCATGTCCCCTGCCCTGTGGGGCTTGATGGGGACCTTAGGCCATGCCCCCCGCCCCTACACCGGGGGACCTGAGGCCAGTCAGGTCTGGGTCTCCTGTATTTTTGAAGCGCGTGCAGGTAGTGGGCGGGGACTTGACTCTAGGTCCCGTGGCGCGCCCCAGACTCTGACAGGAGAGAGATTTTCATATACATTTTACTAATTTTCTTTCATCTCTGACACTTCTATTATCGAGAAAGGGCAAATAGCAATATTAAAATATTTCCTCTAATTAATTCCCTTTGATTGTGCATGAATTTTGTGTACCAGGCCACTAATAAAACTATAAAGTCTTTTTTGATAGTACCACAGTATTCTACAATAGGGATGATGATGTTAATAGTAATAACTATCTTTATTTGAGCATTACTATCTGTCAGGCCCTATTGTAAGGGCTGCTCATTTAACCTGCCCAAAGTCCTATGGTGTAGACATTTGCATTATTCCTATTTTATAAATGTGGAAACTGAGGCATGAAAAAGGTAAATAATTTTTCTCAGCATCTCGTAGCCAGTATCTTGTTCAAAACAGCCAGGTTTTGAACCCAGGCTTTTTGACGCCAGATCCTGTGTTCTTAATCTCAATGGTACATTGGACAGAAAATTCTATCTCATTCTACCAATGCTCGTATTGATGTACATTTCAGTTGTTTTCCACATTGGGCCACTGCAAATACTGGAATTCATTCCTATTATCTTTGTACAATTATACAATTACATTTGAAAATGTTCTGCCAGCCGTAACCGGTTTGGCTCACAGCAAACCAGTTAGAGCGTTGGCCTGCGGACTCAAGGGTCCCAGGTTCCATTCCAGTCAAGGGCATGTACCTTGGTTGCGGGGACCTACCCAGTAGGGAGTGTGCAGGAGGCAGCCGATTTGTGTTTCTCTCTCATCGCTGTTTCTAACTCTCTATCCCTCTCCCTTCCTCTCTGTAAAAAATCAATAAAATATATTTACAAAAAGAAAATGTTCTGCCAAATTCCCCACCAGATTAAACATTTTTCCATCAGCAGCATGAGGAGCTAGTTGCTCAAACCTTTTGTGCATTTTAGAAATTTAATAGGAGAAATAAAAATATTTCTATTTGACTTGGCAAATAAAAATACAGGATGTCCCGTTTCATTTGAATTATTTAAAAATGGTCTCGATGCCCTAACCCTGCTGTCAGTAGCGTCCCTTGTGCTGGGAGCCCTCAGTTAGCTCCACAGCCTGAAAGTGAACTTCCTCCCGGGGTCTTGGCAGTCCTCACCAGTCTTCCTGAGCAGGTGACTTCAGCTCTAAAAAATGTCCAGTGAGCATGACTTCTGTTAATGCCTTCCTGCTGCGTCTCAGGCAGCAGACAGTGTCCTTCGGCTCACCCCCAAGAAACTCTGTTTGGGTGTCCCATGGCCACCAGCGTTGACTCTCTATTGTCCCTTTATTCTCCTTTCAGAGGCTCCCCCGCTCTGAGACCAGTAGGCTTTGAACATACATGGGTTAGAACTTAGAACTCGCTTAGGTTTAAGTTGGGGCTGCTGCTGTATACAGTTTACCTCTCGGGGGCCAATCTTCCTTCTCTTGTTCTCAATTTCTTTGGGAGCATTTTTCTGTCATTCCCATATGGCAAGTACATACAGAGCGGGGCAAAAGTAGGTTTACAGTTGTTCAAAGGGAAAATAACACAATAATTAATAATAATACAAGAATAAACTCTGTTTTGCATACTCACAACTGTAAACCTACTTTTGCTCCATCCCATATTAATCCATATGCCTGGCTGCTGACCTTGCTGTGACCTTTTCCCAGCGTGGATAATGCTGCTCCAGCTTCCGCCCTCTACAATCCAAGCCCCACATCACACCTGAGTGGCCTCACTCTCGGTTCCCTGCTGGCCTCTGAAGCTCTAGATTTGGCCTCTGTGGATCCCCAGGGTCCTGAGTTTCTGTAGTTTAGTTACAAGACTTTAGAGTCTAAAAACCTGGAGGGACGTAGGAGGAGGTAGAAGAGGGTAAAGGGGGATACACGGTGATAAAAGGAGACTTGACTTGGGGTGGTGAACACACAGTACAACGTACAATAGATGACGTAGTATAGAACTGTACACCTGTAACCTACATAACTTTATTAACCAATGTCACTCCAATAAATTCAATGCAAATACACTAATAAACTAAAAATAGAAAGCTTGGCTTGGAATCCCATCTCAGTTGGCTTTCATTTTATCATTTAATTTAACCTGCCCAAGAATCCTAGGATGGCTGTGTTATCATATTTTGTTGACATATAAGAAAAACCTTGTGGGCAGAGAAAGGTTAAATAATTTTCTCAAAATTACCCGCCTAGTGTGTGGAGAACCTGGGATTCCCACTCTGGCTTCTGGGATTTCTAAACCCGCCCTCACCCTCCACCCCACTCCCCGTTCTCCCTGCCCCATGGTCCCCAGGCAAGCACACTGCTTGACAGGGTAAGCACTTCAGTGTGAGGAGTTCCAGCTTCCTCCTCTCTAAAAACAGAGTTAGGAAGAGTTACCGCTCAAGATTGCCAGAGAGATGAAATAGAATTGTGTAAATTAGGCGCCTAGCCTAGAGCCTGACACCAACTGTGCAAAGATCTCTCCTTCCCTCCTTGCTGTGTCCATCTGGGTAGACTCTCCCATTGTCTTAGCAAGGGGGCAGCTCGGAGGAAATATTAGTTGTGTCCACAGAGCTGGCCTGGGAGGAGCGCAGGTGAGGGAGGCTGACACGGGCATGGTCCAGAGAGGCAGCCAGAAAACACCTTTCCACAGGTCGGAGAACCCTTTCCAGCAGGATGGCCTGGGATCTCCCCCATGCCAAGGGGCCAGGTCCACATCAACCTGTGGTGTCCCAGAAAAAGGTGACGAATGGGCTCACCAACAACCTGGGAGCAATTCTCTTCTGGATAAAGCTTTTTTGGTATTCCTTATCTTCCCACCCCACTGAGCATGCCCACAGCCCTGCTCTGAGTTATGAGGCCATAAATCTCCATCACAATTTATTGCCATCATTTATCAGCTCCTGTTGTTCAATGGCCAAGCCGTTAATTTTAAAATGAAGTGGGGCTGTTTTCATTAATACCCTGGCGCTAACTACCTATCAAAACACTCAAAGACAATTAATACCATGTTGCTGAAGTACTGAATCAATAAATATCTCCAGTCTTGGCTTGTCTCTGGTGGAAGAAAGACATTAGACTCATGCCCTGTTTTAAGAATCTTTGCCCATTCTCTTCCTCTCCACAGCATCAGAAACATTTACATTTCAGAATGAGGTGAAATAGTCACACCAGCCCATAATATGGATTTAAAAGGCTGTTGTTTCAGGTAATGCCTTTGAGACATAGTGGTAAAGACAATACCCCTGAAAAGAAGACAGAGGGCCCTGGCTGGTTTGGCTCAGTGGATAGAGCGTTGGCCTGTGGACTGAAGGGTCCCGGGTTCAATTTTGGTCAAGGGCATGTACTTTGGTTGTGGGCACATCCCCAGTAAGGAGTGTGCAGGAGGCAGTTGATCAATGTTTCTCTCTCATTGATGTTTCTAACTCTATCCCTCTCCTTTCCTCTCTGTAGAAAATAAATAAAATATTTTTTTTTAAAGAAAGAAGACGGAGCAATTTGGAGGATGACATGTCATCAATGCCAAATCCTTCTGGCCTCAAAGGCTCTCTGGGAAGCACATGCCTAGACTGGAGTCCAGGTCGACCAGCTGCCTGAGCAGTGGGTAGGAGTTGGAGCCCACATACTCACAGGCTCAAACCTTTATAGGAAGAATATTCTAGATTTTCATAACTCTGGAACCACATCGGGGACTCATGGCATATGGTCATATTTTATTTTACTAAGGCGTGACTTTGCAACTCGAAGGGAGGCTGCTATAGGAGTGATTTTCTCATGTTAGGAGACACCTAGTAACCCTCTCTGCCCCGAACACCTCATCCAGCCATCATTTTCCTCAACCATTTATTTGCTGGCCTACTGTGTGCAGAATGCTGTCCCAGGCTCCAGTGAGGTTTCTATCTCCTTTATTGTCTTCAACCCGCCAGCCCCATTTACACAGCTCTTCAGAGGCAACGAAAAAATTGGTTTGTGGAAAACAGCCCTGAAAAGAAATCCAGGTGGTGCATTAAAATTTTTTTAAATTGCTTTTTTCCTGTCTTGCTTAAATAATATGTTCACTATGGCAAAAATTGGAAACTAGAGGAAAGGAAAAAGAAAATAATTAGCCCCCTAAATCCCACCACCCAGAGATCACCACAGTTAACCTTTGCCTCCCCCACACACAGGGCTCCCTTTTCTCTTTTATATACAGCCACCGCCTTCTAAAAAGCATGATTTCTCTTTGTATAATTGTCTGCCCCTCCTCTTCTCAGGTAAGGCTAGACTGTCTCGTCATTCCGTCTTAAGAAGCACACTTCTATAACTAATGGCTGCAGACGCTCTCAGGGTCCCACATACGTTGCATTTTAAGAATGTACCGGAGTTTGTTTCACTGGTCCTCCACATTCGAGTATGGAGGTTATTTCTGCCCTTTTCAAAATTAAGAACAACACTGTAGTTCTGTTTGTCTAATCATTCTTATGACAAGATCCTGGTGCACACCCCTAAGTATTTCCTTGGCATACGTTTCCTTAGGATACATTTATTGGGATACATTTATTGAAGTGGAATTTTTAGGTCAATTCACAGGCACAATTTGAAAGTTTTTGACACATGTGGCCCAATTGGCCTCAAAATGACTCCTGTTTACCCTCCCAGACAGTGTTCCTGGATCAAGGAAGACTCACCAGCTCCTTACTATCAATTGCAGATCAATTACGGAGAAACAGATGGAACCTGCACCGGGGCCCCATCCCCACTCACAGGCTGTCCCAGGTTCATGAGGCTGCCACTAGGTTCTCAGTGTCCGCCATCCTTCTGAGCCTCAGGACTTCTCTTTCTTCCTTGCAAGCTCTGCCATACAGTTACCTTTTCAAAATAGCACACGGCCCAGTATCTCTAGTTGTAAAAGATCCGTGAATTTCAAGGTAGCCTCACCAGCCTTACATGCCTTCATTCTACTATTTTTTAAGTTCTGAAAGAGACTGCAAGTACAGATAAATGCACAAAATAAAAATCAATGATTTATCGCAAGTACACATTCTCCATTATTCTGTCGATATGGTAAATTACTTTGAGTTTTGAATGTTAAGTTAACCTTGCATTATTGGAATAAAACAGACCAGTTATGCTGTCTGTCTTTTTACTATAAAGTTGGACCCAGTGTCCACATTTTGTTTAGTCTTTTTCCCATCTATATTCATCAATGAGATTGGTCTGTACTTTTTCTTTCCCATAATAACGTTGTCAAGCTTTGCTATTAAGAGGCCCCTCTTTTTCTGTTCTCTGCAAGAGTTATGAACTATTAATGTAATTTTTTTTCCTTAAAGGTTTGGTAGAAGTCACCATTGGAGATAATAGAACCTGGAGTTTTATTTATTTCTTTCATTTTGATAAGACAGTTCAGATTTTCCATTTTGTATAATGTCAGGATTTTAACAGAATTTGTCCAGTATCTATTTGGCCAATATTTTATTTTATTTTTTAAAAATATTTTTTATTGATTTCAGAGAGGAAGGAAGAGAGAGACAGAAGCATCAGTGATGAGAGAGAATCATTGATTGGCTGTCTCCTGCACACCCACTACTGGGGATCGAGCTTGCAACCCAGGCATGTGCCCTAACCAGGACCAACCCAGGACCCTTCAGTTTGCAGGCTGACGTTCTATCCACTGAGCCAAACCGCTAGGGCTGGCCAATATTTCCTAGTTAGTTGGAATAAAATTATTTTATAAACTTCTCTTATTATATTATTTTAATGATCACCTTATTTATAGTTATGTCTCCTTTTTCATTCCTGACATTGTTTATCTGTGTATTTAAGCTTCTCATTCTCCATGGAGTATTCAATTTTAGTACTTGTTTCAAAGTACCAATTTAGGGCTTTCTTGACCTCTATTGTATGTTTGCTTTATCTTTTATTATTTTTTTTCTGTTTATCTTTGCCTTCTTTCTACTTTCTTTGGGCATAATTTAGTGGTTTTTAAAAAATTCTTGAGTTTAGTACATCAATTCCATCCCTTTTTATTTGCTAACATATATGTTAAGCCTTAAAAGGGTATGTGAGTTTGACTTAGCTAAATCCCTTAATGGTGCATATGCCAGTCTTTAAAAAGTTTTTAAAAATGTATTTTAAATTTACATACAGTAAAATTTACCATTCTTCATTGATGAATAGTCTGTTCAAATCTTTTGCCTGTGTTTTGTTGGGTTGTTTTATTATTGTTGATTTTTGAGAGTTCTTTATACATTCTAGAAACAAGTTCCTTGCCAGATATATGCTTTGAAAATATTTTCCCTGGACTGTGGCTTTTCTTTTCCTTCTCTGAACAGTGTTTTCTGAAAAGCAAAATATTTTAATCGAATAAAAACGGATCATGCTTTTGCTTCTGTATCTAAGAAGTGTTTGCAAAATTCAAGGTCACAAGTATTTTGTGGTACGTTGTACTCTAGAATTTTTATTAAGTTAGGTTGTACCTTTAGTTCTATGTTTCATGTTGAGTTAAATTTTGTACAAAGTGTGAGGTATACATTGAGGTGCACCCCCTGCTCTCACTCCTTCTCCTTTTTCTTGACGTGGATAACCAATTTCTAGCATCATGCATTGAAAAGACTATACATTTATCATTGAGTTGCTTTGCACCTTTGTCAAAAATCAGTTCACTGCATTTATATGAATCTTTGTCTGGATTCTATCCTGTATCATTGATCTATGTATCTATTCTTTTGCCAATACTGCACTGCGATTACTATCGTTTTACAGTAAGTCTTGAAAATCAGACAGTGTGAAACCTCCTATTCAATCCTCTATTTCAAAATCATTTTGCCTATTCTATTCACTTTGCCTTTTCATAAAAATTTTGAAACCAGATGGTTGAGATCTACAAAAAATGATGTTGCACTTTTATTGAGATCACATTGACAGTGCAGTTCAATTTTTAGAGAAATGACAATATTGAGTCTTTCAATTCAAGAGCATTGTGTATCGCTCCACTTATTTAAGTCTCATTTAATTTCTTTCATCAGTGTTTTGTAGTTTTTAGCATATAGATTCTGAACATATTTCATTAGATTTATACTTAAATATTTTGCGGGAGGGCTGCTATTATAAATGGTGCTTTAAATATTGACGTCTATCTTGAGAAGAGGCCTCACAATGAAACCCACCTTGCTAGCACCTTGGGACTTCCAACCTCCAGGACTGAGAAACAAATTTCTGTGGTTTAAGCCATACATACAGTCTATGATGTTTATTCTAGCAGCCCAAGCAGATTCATACACTTACTAATGTCATTTATCACTAGTAGAAACTTGTTTTTTGTAGATTCCTTGAATTTTCTTCATAACAAATCATGTGGCCTGTAAATAAAAATAGTTTTCTTTCTTCTTTCTTTTTTTCTTTCTACCAGTGACATTGACATGCTGAGCCATATCAGAGCCCAAGACAGAAGGAAAAGCCAGTAATAATAAAACTGTGTTCATTAAAAATTTTGATCTTTTATTCATCACAAATATTTTTTGCATTCATTTTTATTTAAATATATTTGTTGTAAAATAGTATTTATCTTGATTACTGAGTTTGGGGCATCCTCTTAACTGTTGCATCCTAGCAAGTGCCCAAATGGCTGTGCCCAAGCCCTGGCCTTTGATCCTCTACCTCAGTTGGGATCCAGAGTTCAGGGGTCCTGCTTGTCAGAAAAGCAGGGTAAGGAGGTGGGGCAGTACCCGTGTTAGGAACCCTGTATGTTCATGCACCTCATCTCTAGTTATGGCCTTTCTCCTCATCTTAGTTGATAGGGACTCTGAGCCACAGGGGCTACTAGTACTAGGAAAGGACGCTCGGATGGTACTATCCTCCCTCCCACCTAAACTAGGCAGAATAACATTTCTGTTGTGATGCAGGCAGTATTTTCATTGGTTTAAATAAAATGACATTGGTAAATGCCTAGCATGCAGTTCTCAATTTGGGTAGAATTGTTGTTGTTATCTTTACTATTTTTTCAGGGAAATTCACTCAGATATGTTCATAGTTTGTTCTCGCTGCTACAGGAAAGTCAAAACAATGAGAGGTTTTATTCCTTCTCCTATCCCAAGAGGGGAGTCAGCTCCGTGGTCTGGGTCAGGGCTCCCTTGACTCGTGGCTACTCACAGCTGTGGAGGGTCTGCAGTTCCACAGTCATCATTTGGGTGTGTAAAAAGGTAACTCACTTTCATTTCTGATTCTTAGCTTCCAAGCTGTCTTCCTATAGGCAACTCAATCAAGATACTTTTGGTTAAATTCATACAATTGGTGATTTCTGTTAAACTTAAGAATTATTAGGTCCACCTTTCCAGTTCCTTCTCTCCCCTCTCTGGAGTCAGTTCCAGTTTGAGGGGCACAGAGGTGACCAGAGCTGGGCAGCAGTGGGAAAGGAGGTGCAGGTGCCAATGTCTCCCGTGTTATGTTCTTACGTTGCCAAAGACACTGCTGTCCCTTTGGTCTGGTTCGACGATACCTGGGGGTAGCTTTCTCTAGGACACCCTCAGCTCCTGGGCAGCCCCTGGTATGAGCGATTCACGTGGGGGATACCACTTCCTTCCTCATTCCCTCGGGCTTGCTCACAAGCATCTCTGTCATGTACCCCTTTGCCCCATCAAGTGGCCTTTTATGGAGGCCACACAGGCCCACTTTCCAATGTCCATGTCTCCATCAGGACAGCATGGTGTTGCCACTCTCGTATTGCTCTCCCTCTTTGCCCAGAAATACACACACACACACACACACACACACACACACACACACACACACTCTAGAGGCCCAGTGCACAAAATTCATGCACTGGGGAGGAGGGGGGTGTGGTGGTGAGGGAAGGAGGAGGGGGGAGACGGGGAACTGCACAGTGGTGGACCACTGACAATGGTGGTGTTGGTGTCTGTTCCTTCTGCACCCTGCCCAGTGACCATCGCCTCCTCTCCGGCCCAGCCCTGATCACTGGCCAGGCCTAGGGACTCCACCCGTGCATGAATTTCGTGCACTGGGCCTCTGATATATATATATTTCAGAGAGGAAGGGAGTGGGAGGTAGATAGAAACATCAGTGATGAGAGAGAATCATTGATCGGCTGCTTCTTGCATGCCCCACACTGGGGATCAAGCCTGCAACCAGGGCATGTGCCCTGACAGGGAATCAGACTGTAACCTCCTGGTTCATAGGTGGATGTTCAACCACTGAGCAACACTGGCTGGGCAGATCCTGTGTATTTTCAATTGCAGAAGACCACAAGACTCAGGTCACTCAAGGGGACAGTGCTACAGAGTGTGAATCTCTGACTTCCCCTCATGGTGCCATCGGTAAACACCTGGCTCTCTCTGCCATGGTCGAGGATTTGCCCTGACATAATGTCTAAGGAGCTCTCAAAGGATTAGAATTCTGCTTCCCCTGTGGAATAGACAGGCTGTGTGTTCTCAGGAGTCATGCTCCCCACTCAGCCCATGGCAGACCCAACACCCCTGTAAGTGGTGCTCAGGGAACCAGTGGTTCTCTTGATGGTTCCTGGTCTGACCACCCACTCTCAAAGGACAAGAATTTTTAAAAAATGTAGCCACTCAAGTGGTGCTAAAGTTATTCAGGTTCCTCTTTGATTATTTTGAAAGAAGAGTTGTGAGGTACTTAAAAATTCTAATTATGAGCACAGTTTGGGTATAAATATTCTATAGCGTTAGTTGCCTCCACTTCTCTTTGTCTAAATAGATTTCACTCATCGTTCAGGGCTTAGAGGTGAACCCTTGTGGTTCACACCTACTAGCTGGGTAATTTCCATTTTTCTGTGTCTTAAAGTTTCTTCACTTACTAAATGGGACTAATGGCATCTACTTTGCTGGGCTCCTGCGAGGATTCAATGACTAAATGAGCGACCCTATGATGCAGCCAAGCACCTACTCCTGTGCTGACTTTCTGATTTCTCAGCTGGGCAAGCAATTGACGCAGGAATAAATAGGGTGGATAGATGAGTCATTTATGCCTTTGTAAGAACGAGGGAAAGGCGCTGTGTGACTATATTTGCCAATCTGGGAATGAGAACAAAGTGTATCAGGTTGAAGAACACGTGAGAAATCTAGGTAAATGGTTTAAAAATATATATAATCGGTATATATATATGCACATTTTTTTTTTTTTTGCATCAGGGTTTGGCAAGAAACGTTTGAAATTCAGTATAATTTATTTTAAAGCAATGGTCTGGAGGCCTGGAGGCTTATCAGGTCCCAAGTGTGTTGCTGTTCCTGGTTCCTGGCAGGCTCAGCTCAATTCCAGGCAAAGCCCAAGTGGGTGGCGATGGACGAAGGGAAGGCACAGGTGGATTTCTGTCCACAGAGCAGCTGTGTTTGTCAGGACTGGAACTACCAGCAATAAACACCCTCCGGAATTCAGGGTCAGGGGAGCAAGCTGGTAAGTAAATCGGAAAAGAAGAATCCCCATCACTCCTGTCCAGAACCCAGGCAGCCATTTCTCAGTGGAGGTTTGGGCTCTGTCTTTGCCTCCCTCCCCTGACAAACCTTGTGGAATTCATTCTTGTACAGGACCATTGCAGTGTAGGTCCTCCTAGAACGTGCGGGTTGACGACTTGAGACTAGCACGGGTAGGTTCTCTGCACTTCAGAGCAAGAGCAGGTGAAGATGATTGAATGCCTAATTTCAAAGATGAAGGATCGCTCTGTTCACCTCGTGCCAGGCAGCAGACAAAAGACATGGGCCTCACCTGTAGCAGGAGGGGTTTGTGTGAGACGGGAGGAAAATTTATCAGGCAGGGAATATGAAGACCTGGGAGTGAGTTATGGCATCTCCTTACCTGGAGAGCTTCAAAGTAAGATTACACTTCCCTCGACATGACAGGAGCAGTCGGGGTGGGTAGGGTAGGGTTCTTAGCTGGGAGCAGGGAAACGGACTTCCGACCTCCGAAGGTTGACTCCAGCCTTCTGAGTCTAAGACACATGAAGATGGAGAGATTTATGGTTTTGACACACATCGTGGGAATACGTCTGCGCCTCTGCTGGAGTTTGAGGAGAAAGATCCCGGGGACCCATGCTGGCTTGACCACTATCAGTCAGGATTCCAGCAGGAAACAGGTGGCACATTCAACTCAAGGTCATTTGAGAGGGTTTAATACAGAGGCTATTTACAAAGGTGTAGGCAAGATGTACTGGTAGAGACATTGTAAAGGACAGAAGTATCCCGAAGGTCTTAAAACCCCATGCTTAAGGCAGTGGGGGGAAGGAGAAAGTAAGGGGTAGAGAGCCATCCTGAGAGGAGCTGTGACCTTCTGTGGAGGAATGCCACCAGCCAGAGGGGGCCTGGGGAGAGGGTCAGGGAAATAGATACTCTGATGTCACTGTCCTTCCTCGACCAATCTATCTACCGATCCCGACTGAAAGCTGGAGGTCAAAGAAGCCCGCTGATGTGGCCCACACAGGTCAGCCTCCTGAGCAGGAGCACTTTGGAGAAGGGCAGGAATAGATCTGGAGGACAAATAAAAGCTGCCTAACACAACCACTGCTCGTCCCATCATTGTGCGAAGTACCTTTTATGTGCCAAGTGCTGTTATAGACACCACAAAGAGGGCAGTGAACTAGGCTTACATTGGAACTAATTGTGATTTAGAAATGTCCCCCACCTCCTAAGCCCTGGAATGTTTGCACTTTAAGTCACACACAGGTAGTAATTAATATAAGTACGGAAAGTACTGAAACTCAATAATCTCATCTGTAAAATGGGAATAACAATTGTATCTCCTTCATGGGGCTGGATTACATGTATGAGGGCATGCAAAGCCCTCAGAACAATGTGTGGTGTGAAGGGCTCACTCAGTACATGTTCGCTGTTGCCACTATTGTCACTGATATTAATATCTTCTAGCTAGTCTCTTGAACGCTCCCTTATCCTTGAAGGCCTAGATTGTGCATCTCCTCCTGTGGCTCCCTTGCCCTTGGGCATAGTTGTCTCCCAGATTACCTGGCACAGGATGCCTTCCTGGTTCTTACAAGACCACGGTGCAATTATTTTGTTTGTGTATGTTTCCTCTGCTAGGCTCTGTACTCTTCTGAGATGATCTCAGATTCATCTCCTTTTCCAGCTCCGAGTTCTAGCACAGGGAAGCCACTCAATAATGTTGGTCAGGTTTGTTTCGAATGACTTGACATGAGTTTTTGCAGTGTTATGGAAAAGAGCGTGGCCCAGGCTGGAGTTTAGAATTTATGATGGGGAAACTGGAAGTAGCAAATGAGCAAGATGCAGTGAACTCACGGCCCTTAAGAATCCAGCCCCACTGCTCCACGGAGCCTGATCAGAGAGCTCCTCCTCCCTGCCTGGGGCTGCCTCCTGCTGGGGGGGGGTCGGTGTGTGAGCGGGGGAAGGGATGGGGGGGGGACACATACAGTCACCAGGGAAGAGGATGTCTCCTGAACAAGGAGGCAAGGCCACACCCACTTTTAGGTGAATTTTCAACCAGATTTATTAATCTTGTTCCCCTTGAAGGTGGAAGCTGGATTTTTTTCCTTTTCTTTCTTATTATTTATTTATTTATTTATTTACTTTTTGTCAGCAGTAGGTAGGAAAGGAGGACAGAGGTTTTTTTTGTCATTCAGGTAGAGCCTCGCTTGCCTCCATTCTTCGTATCTGAGAAAGAAAGAAACAAAACAAAACAGCTAGAGATGGAGCTGGTGGCAACCACCAGAGGCTCACCCCGATGACAGTGACTGGGCTCCACCTTGGTCTGGCCTGGCACCCGCCCCTCCCCCCCAAACCTGCTCCACCATCCCACTGTGGCCAATGCCCGCCATGTTCCACACATGCCCCCTGGTCATCAGCGCATGTCATAGTGACTGGTTGGTTGTTTGGTTGTTCCAGATGTTCCGCCGTTCAGTCTATTTGCATATTGGCCTTTTATTATATAGGATATTTTAGGCATGAAATGGTATTTTGAATATCTTTTCTTTTAGAGATGTAACCTGAAATACTTATGGATAAAATGTATGATACCTGAAATTTGCTTCAAAATAATGTGGGAGAGGTTAAGAAGTGGATGGGAATGGGAAAGGAGTTCATTGTAATTGATACATAATCAGTTCTATATTATACATACATGGTATATGAGAGCAGAAATACATGTATTTTTTGTTCGTTTTCCCTGGGCTCACTGTAATGAACTTGATATCCAAACTGAATGTGCCAGATGGAGAGTGACTATAGAATGGGTGTGTTCAGAGGTGAGAGAAGCTAGTCCATTCCTCAGAGGTCAAGGGAAGCCTTGTTTCACCTTAAAGACCAGTAAGGCCTCTACAATTTAGCCATGTCTTTTTACCCAGCAGTCAGAACTTGAAGGGTTAAAAACGATGATTGGTACCACTCTGTTGGCCTACTTTCCCTGCCTGATAAGAATGGGTTCCCCTGGTTGTCAACACCATTGAGGGAAGTAGGAACCACGGCCTCTCCCTGGGTTCTATTCAATTGAGTTTAGTGCCTGGTGCTTGGAATTGTGCTGCCAGCACGTCCTCATCTGTGTTCACTGAGCTGTGTGGCCTCTCTCTCCGCTGAGGCTTGGAGAGGTGGAATACCTTTTGTGATCGCAGATGGCCAATAAACGGTGGAAGTGGGACTCACACCCAAGTCCTCTGGTTTCCAGCCCTGGCTGCTTTCCACTGAACAAGATTGTCCTCCCAGGCATCAGGGTCCCTCTCCTTAGAGGACATACTGAAGGCACCAGTCCAGGGTTGCAAATAATAGTCGTTGTTACGTGATTGCAAATAATAATTCCTGGCCTTGGAAGTTCACCCCATGGATGCACTCCGAAGGCCGCCTCACACATTGTTACGGGAGGAACCGAGGAGCTCCCATTTGTTATGTGGTTGCAAATAATAGTAATTGATACTGTGCCGGGCGTTCTACATGCATGAATTTATTTAACCCTCTTGCTCTCATAAGGTAGATCTCACCTTAATTCCCATTTTACAGATAGGAAGTGAGAAACCAAGATTTAAACCCAAGTGTGTCTGTCCTCAAAACTTCAACTTTTTTTTTTTTTTTTTTTTTTTGCGCTGCTACTTTTCCCTACTTAGTTGCATGAAAGTTTTTTGAATTCACCCACATAGAAGCCTGGAAATGACAACTAAGAAGGCCTACACCATCAGTGCCCTGAAAGAATGCCTATCTCCACAGCTTGGAACTGCTTGTTTTTTTAGTTACGGCATTTACATAGCATGTGAGATGTGCCAGGCCACTGCTAACCACTTCACAAATATCAATTCATAAATATTCACCAGAGCGAGGTAGTTAGGCGCTGTTTTTATTATTCCTATCCTACCAATGGGGAAACTGAGGCACTTGCTAACACCACAGAGCTAATAAAAGTCCATTTCAACCCAGCAGCCTTGCTCCTGAGTCTGTGCTTTTGACGACATTGCCTTCACCCTGTGCCCTGTCACTCTCTACAGCCTGTCCGGGCACATACCAACGAAGGAGTGGTCTTGCCTGACTTTCATTCTTAACTCCAAATACTAAAGACCAAAGTGCCTACTATTGGCCAGAGCAGTGCCTGAAAGATAGTAATAGGTTCTGTCTAACTTACACTTTAAGGCATGTTGTGTGAAATTACTCTCTGTACATGAGTCAAAAATGGGTGTATATACCTCCTTGAGCACTATACTAATAAGAGAGAAAATATTTACTTTTAATGGCATAAATCACTTATAGCTCTTGGCACATAGAAGATCTCAATATACAGTAGCTATTAATATCCTTATGAATCCTTCTGAGCTGCCCATTCCTCTCTGGCCCCATCATGGCCCCCTGGCACAGGCGCACGGCCTCTGCTGCAGTAGCATTCCCACTGGCCTCCATCTCCACACGGCACACCTTTGCCTCCTCTCCTCCACTGAGTCTGTGATAGGTTCTCTAGCCTTCTGCCTGGTCCTGTTGAGCCAGACACACTCTGAGCAGAGGGGTGTGACCATCCCCGATGGGATTGTGAATGCCAGGGCCTGCCTTGCCATGCTCCTGTGTTTCCACCCAGCACTGTTTCAGATGGCAGCTGTTTTTCACCCTGGGTCCTAGAATCAGGAGATTCTGTGTCAAAGCCTCAGGCATGCAAAATAAGATGTAGACTGTTACTGCTGTAGGCTGCTGAGCTTTTTAGGCTTGTTTGTGTCACAGCATAGATCTAGCCTAATCTGACTGATACATGTTTCATGATGCTCTTAGGGGTAAGACAAAAGTCCCTAATATACTGCAAAGTCCTGCAATGCCTTGACCTAAATGTCAAGCTTCATCTTGTATCATATTTCCTCTCCTTTCTCCTCTTCATTCAAATAGGCCTTCCTCCCGGCCCTCACAGCGGGCAAGCTCCATTCTGCTACAGGCTCTTTGTGAGGCTGTTCCCTCTGCTCAGAGCATTCTCCTCCCCACCCCCAAGCACCCCATTCTGACCATTTGCCTGGTTAATTTCTATCTGGCCTCCTGGTCTCCCTGGGCTTTTACGGCAATGCGCATCCTTTACACTCATCACAACTCCATGCGGATCTTTGCTGCTGTGTTTATTTGAATAGTATTGCTCACTAGACCAGCGGTCGCCACCCAGTGGTCTGTGGATCACTGGTGGTCCATGAGGTCCAAAAGGTTGGCAACCGCTGCACTAGACTGTATACTTCACAAGAAGAGTTTCCCAGTCTTTATTTACCTACTATCCCTAGCCTTGGCATAGTTTTGGGCACATTATAGATACTCAAAAATATTTATTAAATAAATAATTCAGTCAATATATTATAGTGATTGTAGGATGGAATTTAGAGCTCGACTTCTTAGATTAGAAGCCCAACTGTCATTTATTCATTATTTGAATAAGTTATTCAATTTCTCTCTGCCTTAGTTTCCTCATCTGTAAAATGGGAATAAAAATAGTGCCCCTCTCATTAGGTGGTTGTGAAGATTAAATGGATTAAGATATTTGTGCCATTGACTCATCATCTCTGGCATCAAAGCCCATCCTTTTATACCCTGTCCTGTGGGGCTAGTAGTTTTCTCACTGTGTTGTCCAGACTTCCTTGCCAGGGGCTACAGTTAGATCTGGCCAGTAAGAAGCACTGGCAGGAGCCTGGGGGAGAGAGAAGGGAGAGAAGGGAACCCTTTCTGGTTTCAGCTGCTGTCTGCCACATGCCAGCAGCAGAGGGTGGATGTAACAGCTTCCGGCTCCTTTCAGCCCTTCCAGCGCCCACGCGCCTGTCCCCTCAGGACTAATCCTAGAGGCACCAGACGCCCCACATACTCCACAGGGCTCAGTACCAGCCGTGTGGTGCCCCCACCCTCATGGGGACCCCTCTCAGTAAAGATTGGAGTATCAGCTGTGTGGGGTCCCTCTTGGGAATTCCTAGGTCCAGGTAACCCCACCTTTCTCTTTTGTTCCCCCAGCTGTATCCTACAGTTTCTCATTCCTGACTCCTTATACAGGATCTTTGCACTCAGAACAATATCAGGCACATACTAAGCACTATGCGAGTGTAAAGTCCTGTATTTGTCCAAGTAGGTGAAAAAACCAACATTATTGCCCATCAGAGCTCTGGGAAGGGTGTCATGTGCCTGACATCCATCAAGGATGACACAAACTCCACGGTGCAGAAAGACCAGTCTTCCGGGGGACCTCGATCCACACCCATAACTGGCACTCAGATACCACCACCCAGGCATGACTGAAAGCAAATGATGACACAGTTTCCATAGCATTAGCAATTTTTTATTTTTCCTTTTTTGTTGCATAGGAAATGCAGTACTTGCTTCCAGTAATTGTATTGTAATGTGAGAAGGTGGTAGCACTAATGGTTGAATACAAGAGTTAATCTAATCCACACCAGCTCAAAAACCTGTGGAGATTTAGTTGAATAAGAATGGACGCCCACAGTGATTCTCAACCAATTACAAATTTTCACAGAACACAGTAAAACTAAAAGGCTAACTATGAAAGTCAATACAAGTCATCTAGAGGCACAGGGGGCCCGGCTCATAAAAACAAATGTCAAACCAAGTTATTAACACGGGAGTGTTCAGTTTCACAACGGATCTCTTATCATTGGAAGTGTTCCATCCCCCCATTTCCCCCCAATTTGAAATGTAAAACCGAGATATCTTGAATGGACAGATTTCCAAGGGTGGTGGAAAAGTCCCCAGTGAACTCTGTTCCGGGTTAGAGGTCATGGCTGTAGGGGAAGGGGGAGAGTGTGTTTGCCTTTGAAAGTCTTGCTTGAGGACCTCCTAGAACCTGATGAAGCTCTGGCCCTAGGGCTAGTTAGCATCTCAGCGATGCCATCTGAGAGGAGGGCAGAAGCATGAAGCTGGCAGCTTTCAAATCTCCATCCCCAAGGAGCCAGTGGCCTTGCAACCGTGGGTTGAGATGTTTGTTTTTTTAAAGTGCTAATTTATAGACTCCTACTAAAATAATAATACAAATAACAAATAGAATCAAAGGGAAAACAAAAACTTTTGTTATTTTGAGAAGTTGAGCATCAAAACAGCAGGAAAACAGCCTGATTTTTTGGACATTATTGTCCTCAGGGATTAAAAATAGAAAAGTTCACACAGTAGGACTTGGTGATGACACATTTTGGAAATTTGTTTTTTTAAATTAAACAGCATAGGAGTTCACATGTGAAACCGGTGCTGCCTGGCACACGCTGCCACCCCTCCATCTTGGGTCTAGGTGTCACCCTCATCTTCCTGGGCGTTTCTGGTATCCGCTCCCCACTCTCCTGTCCCCCTCATAGCCCTTTGGGGCATAAAACACAGGTGGGTACTCATTTAGGAAAAAAATGAGATGAAATTTATTTAATTTGGAAAATACTTTCAAATTGAGACCAAAAAAAGTCTATTTTAAAAATCCCGTGTTAATAGCAAATGTCTTTTTCTTATGAATCGGGCCCAAAGTTTGTACAGTTTTATTTTTGAAGAAAATATTGCAACTGTGCGTAAAACTAAATAGCCAAGTGATTTCTTAAAGAATTCTTTTTCGTTTTTTTTTTTCCTTTTCGTATGAGGAAGTCTGGTGTGATGACGGATCAAGCATGGGTACCTGGCTGAGCACTGTCCACTAAGAAAACGCTCGCGTGAGCGGAGCTTCGGCGGCGGCCAAGGAGAACGCCCCTCTCCTGGAAATGTCCACGGAGGGTGTTTGCAGCAGTTCTTGAAATTCAGAAACCTTCGTTTTTAGACAAAAGTCTTGCCAGGGCCTGATTTCTGAAATCAAACACCCATGCCTGTCCCCTAGGAAAGAAAAAGAAAACAAAAAACGAAAACAAAAACACAAGTAATACTGAATTTAAGTAAATGTATACCTCCAAAATACTGAAAACAGTCGAAATCAAGACAGAATTTGCGTTCTCAGTGAAATACCTTTAAACCTAGCTGACAAGAACCAAGTCAGAAAAAAAAAAAGACTAACATAACTTTGAGTAATATTCATACAGTTCACTAAGCATTATGGAATAGCATGCATTAATATTGTACGGTTATTTTACATCACCTATACCAGAAGGTCCTGACTGATGACAGCGAAGGCTACCGGTGTAGAAAAATCTTACTTCAGAAGAGCAATATAATACAGATTTCACAGGCACTACATTTTAATATATCAGGTATTATGCTGGTTTTCTTATAATTCTTTCTGTCCTAAAGCTGGCATTATAACAATGACCAAAAAGGCAAGGATTGAAGTAAACGGAAAGTAGATACCAAAGTTGATATAGTTCTTTTTTTTTTTTTCAGACAGATTAGTGCATAGTTGTCATGCAGATAAACACTGCTATGCATTTACACTGTTGGAAAGCAGAGTGAATTGAGCCCAAGTTGTCACATTGGTGTAAATCATTTTGTCAGCCTGTAATAGCACCATGTAATGGATTTGCATGAAACATTAAATTGATTTCAGAATTGGTGACACAGAATTCACTACAGTTAAGTGCTATGGAATAGCTTCAATGTTACCTGCTATATATCAAAGCAATTTTCATCCCACTGCTTTTTTTTTTATTGGGAAAAATGAAAGGAAAACAGACATGACACTAATTAGACGAATGCACAGCCTTGGACGTGGAGAAGGCAGAGTGGGTTGGCTGTCAAATGGTAAATACATGCATTGACTTCAGGACGAACTTGGCCTAGGGAGCCGATGGGAATGAAAGCTCTGCTCGTGGGCAGCGCCGCTTTCTGAGACTGAACTGGCCAAGGACGGGTCCGGGAGGGGGGTGAGGTGCCACTGAAGCTCTCCTTACGTGATCATGTCAGTGTGTTTGCAATTTGTTCTATGGGAGGCCTGCTACCAGAAAAAAAGAGAGAGAAATAAAGGAAGAGACAGAGATATAGAAAGAGAGAGAGAAACCACCACCACCACCACCACCACCACCACCACCACCAGTATGGACGACAAAGTATTTCCAGAGACATGATGCAAAGTACATTAAATGACATTCTCAGAAACCCTCCCCCCAGAGAATCCCAAGGGAGAAATGCTTTTCTTAATCCAGATTTCCTCAGGACTTTCTGACACTGACTACAGGGTGCAAGGCCTGTGGGGATGAGCTTGAAAGGGCAGGAGCAACTTCCCCAGGGGATTTGCAGATGCCCGCGGGGCGGGCTGAGTGCCACGCCTCTGAGAGGCGGGGTCCCTGCTCACTGGACTGTCCAGGTGGAGAGCACAGGTGTCGGGGCAGATGCCCAGCAGCCCGCGCCTGACTGAGGGGCGGGTGGGGATGGGGAGAAGCTGGTACGAAATAGCGGTTCATGCCAGGGCGTGAAGAAATGGAAAAGTGAGTTCAGATCTCAAAGGAAAGAAAAAGCCTCGGGGATGGCAGAGTGGCGGGAGGGACCAGAAAAGGCGCATTTTTGTGGCAGGGGGAGGGGCCAGAAAAAAAAGTAGGTAGAAAACTATTCGCATTTAGTGTTTGTTGCCTCTGACTTCAGTTCCCAAAGGGGGGGAAAAAAGGAGAGTGACTTGAGGAAGTTATCTTTTCCAATATTGTTAATGCCATGTGACGGAAGAGAAAACATTGAAATATGTCTCTGAATGGAGGTCCGGGCCTTCCAATGCCGTTAGCCCTCCGTCTGTCTGTCTGTCTGTCAGTCTACACACCCGGTCCCACGGGCCCCACACCTTCCTCAAAGGTCTTTCTGGGCTTCTACTCTAACAAGGTAAACACGCGGACGGTGGGTGTTGCTTCTTTTCCTGCTTGATCACCACTGAACTACAGTTTCCTGCTGCTTTCTGGACAATGAAAGGAACAAAAATGTAACTTAGTGTATTTAATACTTAACCCCTGTTCATTTTCACCCTAGACTGCCTCCCTAATGTTTTAAAGCCTTTAAAACATTTTCTTCCTGCAAATCTGTTCAGAGTTCCCTAATTTTAGCTTCATCAAACTTAATACAACAAAATACCTTCAAAAAATACAGCATACCTGTAACGTCCATTTACAATGGTTTTTCAGTAGACCTATACTTCTCAAGCATAGGAATATGCTATACCATTGAGAGAAAAAAAAAATAACTGTATTTAAATACTTACAACAAAAAGGAAACAGGAAAGTTTTAAACTTAAATCCAGTTCCCAAAGGGGGCGGGGCGGGGGAGAAAGAAAGCAATTCTATGAACGCTGCCTTTATAATGAACAATTGGAAGTTTCACTAAGCTAATTTGACAGAAATTTTTCCTCATTTAAACAACATTACAAAAGTCCTGCATTATAAAATAGGGTAGAATAAATCAGTGTAATCAATAAAACTATACAACAATACAAATTACATATCTTCTGAGTGGGCAGTTTATTCTCTCTCTTTGCAGTCATGACTACAACATGCTCACTAAAAACAACTAAAACTGCCCAAACTATTGCTTAGTTTGTTTTGTTTTTAAAAAAAGGGTGCAATTTTATTGTATATACAACCAATTTACTGGTAATACCTTGGCTTATTGCAAGGTTCTGACAAAATGTTTGTCTAGGCTTTTTCCCTTCACTGTGAAGCACTGAAAGCTGCTATTTTTTCTTTTTTTTTCTTTTTTCTTTTTTTTAGTGCACATATGTCATAATAAAGTAATGCCCAGCTAAGTGCTATAGGGGGAAGGCAAAGTATGCTGGCTGGCTATAGGAAGTGACACCATATACTGACAACCACACCATACAACAGCGCCAAACGACTATTCAACCACTTATCAGACACATATGAAAATCCAAAATGTTTTATTTTATTTTTTTTTCCTTAAATAGAGATAACCAGTAAACAATTTTCAGAACTTGGAAGTTTAAAAACGTGCATATAAAAATGGGCATTATATACTTTTTATTGAATGTGGATTGACTGCAGTCTGCTAAGAAAAATGGGGTGTGGGAGCTGAAGAAAAAGGAAGTTGTCTTTTTTTTTAAGGCTTGCTTGTGAAAGGAACAGTTGTAAAAACAAAATTGCTTGAAGCAGGGTCAGCTTAGTGCTTCACAGTTTGACTGCTTCTCTAAGAGGAGCCCTTCCTGCGCACGTGCATTCAAAAATCACAACAAAAGTACAAAGACAAACACCCAAAACACACTGCGTCAAGTGCAGCACCGACTTTGGTCAAATAAAAAAAATAAAAGAAAAATTAATCATCGCTAAGCTTTTCTACACGATATAAGCAGGTATTGCATATTTTCATATATCTGGGGTTGGGGGAAATAAAGGAAGACTCCAAATAAATTGTAAAATGCAGCAACATCCAAAATACTGATATTCTAAGCATCTACAGATCTCAGAATAGCACTGCCACTGACCACAGAGGACAATAAAGACTACTCCTATCTGCGGAACGACTAACTCTCTATTTAGTTCTAGATGTTGAAACTGACAATGGCTGACATAAAAGTCACATTTACAAAAAGTGTCTCCAAATGCTTGACTAGGGAAAACCCCCTTTCAATAGAGGAGCATGTGCAACAATTCCACAAATAATCGCTATCCAGGGCAAGGCACATTGATATGGAATTTTTGTTTTCGTGCAAATTAAGGAAAAAAAACAAAACAAAACAACATTGTTTTGGGGGGGAAAGATGAGGAGCAAAGTGTCTTCCCAAGAATTTCAGTTACTTGATTGTATAGGACAGTAGTAGAACCCTTCTGAAGGGCTGGAAAACATAGTTTAAAGGCAAGTGCCTAGAGTAGGGATTACAATATTGTGTCTTAATGCACTCTACTTTATCCTACATTAACTATATAAAAATTAGTTACTAACACTAGAACATGCAGAGACTTTCTCTGATCAGCAGGGCTTGCCAACCAGAACGTATATATATGTATAGTATAGGAAATCTTCTGGAAGTTGCATGGGAAGCAAAGGGGTGCTTCACTGTCTGGTAGAAAAATCACTTGCACTTTTTTTTGTTATTATTTTTTTTGTCTTTTTTTGTGTGTTTTTTTACATAAGATACAGGACATTTGGGGGTGCAAACTTTTTTTTTCCCTAACAAGTACCCTTGATCTGAGTGGGCACCAGCATTTGTGTCAGTATTGGTTTCATTATTATTATGATTTTTCCCATAGCCCAGTTCAGGGGCGCAAAGGTCTTTAAAATTTGTGGACAATCTCTGGTACAATGAAGTGTCTGATAACTGATAAATCCTATGTTGCCGGATACATGTAAAAATTTTCAGAATTGGCATAATCCATTATAGTGACTTCTAGCTTATGAAATTAACAGATACCATGATTTCATTTTACTTATGTGCTTTGATAACAGAAAATAATTAATTAGCATTTAATGTAGTTAACATATTGTGGTAAAAGCACCATTAGATTTGTTTTTTTGTTTTTTTTTTTTAAATTTTCCTTCAGTTTTTAAAGGGATACAAGTTTAACAATAAAAAACATAAAAAGCAAAAATAGCTCCCCTTTTTCTTGCAAGGCTGTTTTTTACCCCAATAATTTAGAGTCCTGGGGTGGAAGGACTTGAAAAACAAAAATAGAATTTTCAACAATCTCTATCTTACAAAGATATTTAGCTATCCAATGAAATTGCACTTTACTCAATTCAAAATTCGATTGTTTTGATTGATTCCTGTCAGTTTCTGTCAAAACAGACCATCTTCCCCATTTCCATGTGAATTTGTGTGTCATTGTTGAAATTGTTGAAAAAATGTTGTTGTTTTTTAACGTAAGTGCAGCATTTCAAAACTTTTACAAAACTGAATAGTAGTAGTAGTTTGCCGTTTTCGGAATTGTTCTGCAACGTGAGTGGGTTCACTGTCCTTGAGGGCCATGTTATAGATTGAACTGCTGACTGCCGAACCAAACCAAGCTAACAGAAAAAGGAAAAAAGGAACATAACTGCATTTTCTTTTTCCAATATGTTACAGAAAAACATTGCCCTTTGACTGTCCCGTAAGTTATATATTGCAGATCTCAGCTACTACAAAAGATTTAGTTTTCCATGTGCCTCCTGATTGCTCGCGGAGGCTCACACCTGTGTGGGTAAATTCATGGAATACTGTGAAACGGCCAGGCTCCGTAAGGAAAGTGTGTTACAATGGAAGTCAGTGAGCAAGGGCAGACCTCCTCTAGCCACATCACCTGATGCTCACGCCACCATGAAAACACTTCATATGTTACAAAGCCCAGCCATTTCCAGCACCATATGAGAAAATTACAACAGTCCCAAAAGTAGTTAAAAAAAAATCCCAAAAGGTTATGGCCTTTGCTGTTTGACCATAATGCTCGCTGTTTCCATGTACAAGTTGATTTGATTCTCCCCTTCCCCTGACAGTGAAGTTGTAACCGCGCTGGGTTGAGGATGCGTCCATGTTACAGAGTTGAGAAGGGGTCAGGTGGTCTGTCTGGTGGATGGTGGGACACTTCGACTTTTATCCCAGGTACCAGGACTGGAAGAGAAAAGGAAAAGAGCAATTAGAGGTTCAATGTAGAAAATAATATATTTACAAGTTGTCCTGTGAAATCAGGATCTGTAAGGGATAAAGGGGGGATTCATGGAAAAAGTAAAGGAGCCACAAACAGTAGTAAATCTTGAGACACTGAAACTGATCTTACTCCTCTAAAATTGAAATTCGGTTTCTCCATTGGGGTTTGCTAACATTCAGAGTGTGTCCTACAAAATAAAGTATTTATGTCCACTTGAAATACACATATGGTTTTATAGTCTGGTGAGGACAGCTACACAAGGGCAGGAAACTGGATCACCTTGTTTTTCATTGGATTCTCAGTGCCTAGTACAGTGCCTGCAATAGAAGGTTTTCAACAAAGTTGATCAGATGAAGAATCGGTGAGGGGAGTGGTTTCGTGTGGTGATGAATGTCTCCTCTGATGATTTTCACAGCATTTATTCAATGAGATGTAGGCACTGAAGATGTTATTACTGCATTCTCTTAACACATTTCGTACTGATAGAAATCTCTAAGACATACGCCAGGGACTGCATGTTTTTGGGCAAACAGCACGTTATTTAAATCATCATAACTACAGATCATAATGCACTTTAGGTGTTGTTTTTCAATAATTATAACATTTTTATTTACAAAACAATTAAACAATTAAAGTTCCTAGTATTTTTTTAACGTACGGTACTGCGTAAAACATTTTCCTCTATGAAGAGGGACCAAACAAAATTTACATAAGTATCTAGATTCGGTCCTTTTTCCATGGGTGGCACAAACTCTGCAGGCTCTCGTAGGAAATTTTTTCTTTCCACTCGCTGGAATACATGTAGGTTCATTCTGCTTCATATCACCTGACAACCTTTTGGGTGGATCTTTACAAGGTGCTCTCCTTGCACCCCCAGGGGAAGGGCTGGACAGATTTGTCTCTGGTTCTGGAGAGCCTTCATTATTGTCATCCGTTATCCAGTCTCTCGCCACCGATAGCAGAAACTGTTTATACTTCATTTTTGCTTGTGGACTGAGGACATTGTACACTCTAAATGAATTGAAAAGTCCACAGTTTATAAGGTACAGCACTACTTTTTTTTATCCATTTCATCGTTTTCCTTAGAATGGAACATGAAAGGAAGTGTATCAATTTCGTTGGTTTCCTTCCTTTTTCTGAGAGAGGGCATTTCTAAAAGCGCCAGGAACTTGAAGACGAAGACTATTCGAATGACCAAAATACAATGTAACTGCAATGCTTTATGGGTTCGTGCAATTATATAGTTTTTCGTAGACTGACCTGCACGGTTTTTACCAATGAGATCACTTCATTCGATGTGGACAAGACAGTGTGTTGACATCTAAGGTCCATAACAGATGGCGCGTGAAAAAACGAGAAAACTCGTGAGCAGTCCTTAACAGATGGCGCGCGAAACACGAGAAAGCTCGTGAGCGGTAGGAAAGGTGTTAAGAGGCACAGATGATCAATGGTGATATAAGGATAATGAACTCCTTTATGCACTCTATTATCTTTGCAGCAGCATCTAAAATAGCCAACATATGGAAGCAACCCAAGTGCCTATCAACAGACTCATAGATAAAAAAAAAGCTATGTTACATATATTTAATG
This sequence comes from Myotis daubentonii, assembly GCF_963259705.1. Classification (NCBI taxonomy): domain Eukaryota; kingdom Metazoa; phylum Chordata; class Mammalia; order Chiroptera; family Vespertilionidae; genus Myotis; species Myotis daubentonii. The sequence continues at coordinate 176,303,891 of NC_081842.1, forward strand.
GAATACTACTCAGCCATAAAAAAGAATGAAATCTTAGCACTTGAGAGGCATGGATGGACCTAGAGGGTATTATACTCAGTGAAATAAGTCAGTCAGAGAAAGACAAATACCATATGATTTCACTTACATGTGGAATTCTAAAGAACAAAATAAATAAACAAAATTGAAACAGACTCACAGACACAGAGCACAGACTGGTGATTGTCAGAGGGGAGAAGGACTGGGTGAAAAAGGTGAAGGGAGTAAGAAATACAAATTGGCAGTTACAAAACAATCATGGGGATGTAAAATAAAGCAACGGGAATCTAGTTGATAATACTGTGATAATTATGTATGGTGCCAGGTGGGTCCTGGAAATATTGATGGGGAATACTTTGTAAAGTAGATGATTGCCTTACCACTCTGATGTATATCTGGAACTAATATATATATATATATATATGTATATATGTATATATGTATATATGTATATATATATATATCCTATATAATAAAGAGGTAATATGCAAATTGACCATCACTCCAACACACAAGATGGCCAGCAGGGGAGGGCAATTGTGGACGATCAGGCCAGCAGGGGAGGGAAGTTTGGGGGGGACCCAGGCCTGCAGGGGAGGAAAGTTTGGGGGGACCAGGCCTACAGGGGAGGACAGTTGGGGGGGACCCAGGCCTGCAGGGGAGGACAGTTGGGGGGACCAGGCCTGTAGGGGAGGACAGTTGGGAGGGACCCAGGCCTGCAGGGGAGGGCAGTTGGGGGGGACCAAGCCTGCAGGGGAGGTCAGTTAGGGGGAATTGGGCCGGCAGTGGAGCCATTAGGCATTGATCAGGCTGGCAGGCAGAAGCAGTTAAGGGCAATCAGGCAGGCAGGCAGGCGAGTGGTTGGGAGCCAGCAGTCCTGAATTGTGAGAGGAATGTCCAACTGCCCGTTTAGGCCTGATCCTGGGCCTAAATGGGCAGTAGGACTTCCCTCAAGGGGTCCCAGATTGGAGAGGGTGCAGGCTGGGCTGAGGAACACCTCCCCCCCCCCGTCCCCCCCCCCCCCCCCCCGTGCATGAATTTCATGCACCGGGTCTCTAGTCTATATATAAAAGCCTAAGCAACCGAATGACCAGTTGACCAGTTGCTATGATGTGCAATGACCACCAGGGGGCAGACACTCAATGCAGGAGCTGCCCCCTGGTGGTCAGTGTACTCCCACAGTCAACCTCCCGTGGCCAGCAAACCTCCCGCATTCCCCGCCCCAGCGAGATGGCCCCAATCAGCCCCGATCACCAGCCAGGCCGAGGGATCCCACCCATGCACGAATTCATGCACCGGGCCTCTAATACAAAATAATACTGAAAGTAAACTATAATTGAAAAAATTTAAAAAACAGTGATATAAGAATAAGTGGAAGCAAAGTGGGAAAAACGCTATACTGAGAGTCCTGGGTGGTTTTGGACAAGTCACAGCATCTCTCTTATACTCAGTTTCCTTCTATGTGCATGAGGTAGATTTGATGATGTGAAATACTACTTCCTGCTCAGCATGTCTAAAACAATGGCTTAAAAAATGACATATAATAATCAAAACTTCACCCTATTAGTTACTGGGATGTGCCAAGGGAATGCATAACTCGCATTCATATTTTGTTCATTCAACATTTATTTAGAACCTTCCCTATGCCTGCTGGGCCCAGTTACCATTTTCTCTCATAAATCTTAGGTGGTTAGTTTGGGGTAATAGTCTGGTTATACCTCCCTTTATATGCTGGCATGTCTTTCTCTGTAAGCTCAACAAAGTGACCAATTACATTTTAATATCAGAGTCAGTTTCTCAAGTGAAATAAAAAAGTACATGGTTTTTGCCAACTTTTCTCTAGAGATATCCTGGTCAAATTCACCACATTTATCATTATTCACAGAAACGTCATCAACTTCTAGCGAAAGTGAATGCTTCTAAAACCTCTGAGTTGACAGGATCAAGAAAGGGTTACATTGGGGTTGATCCGGTCAGATGGAGGCTCATTCGTATCCAAGAGATTCAATTAGGTAAAGTGAGGACTCGTTTGATCCCCAGGATAAATGGCGAAATGATAGCTACGTGGAGGTTGGTATAAGATTTCCTGGTCACACAAGTCACCTTTGATTTCCAGAGCACTTGAAAAAACCTAAACCCGAACCGAAAAGCCACTCATCCTGTATACTTTGAGATGTTATTCTCTGACCACATGCTTTGAGGAAGACAATAAGGCCTCTTGTGTCCTGAAAGGAAATCATCCTGGCAAATGCACAAGGCCTAAATCTAGCTGGACAAAAGAAAGGCGAGGGGGAGAGAGAGCAGAGCCACGCAGACTCCAAACTGTCTTTTTAGCAGGCTTTCCTAGGAGCTGCCTCCCAGCCACCTTAGAGACGAGTCCCCTCTTCAACAAAACAGTGTCCAACTTTGGGTGCCACAAATAATGCTCACAATTTCTGTTCGCACACTTTCTCAGTCAGTTGTGAAATTCCAGACTTTGACACAGTGTTAGCAGTTCTGGAGGCCAAAGCCTGGGACGCGGTGAGTCAGCAGGGGGAGCAGTTTTCCACACCACAGTTTCTGGATGCAACCTCAGCGCACTACAAAAATCTGCAGTGCCTCTGCACTTCTCTTAAAAAGCAAAGCAGGGGGAAAAAAAGTTTTCTTCACACATCTTACTATTCAGTGTGCCTTGCCGACAAGGTTACCCCAGAGCGGCTCTGTAATCCTTCACTGAAATAGGCTTTATTGATTGCTCTGGTCTATTGTTCTCTTTTCAAGTCCCCCAAGTTCAAGTTCATCCTGGTGTTACATCATGTCTGGTTGCTAAGAGCAACCAGACAGACCCAGACGTGACTATCATTAGCAAGAAACCCTCTGCTCTCCTCCCACCAACCTTCCAGTGGCTCTGACGTAGCAGGCCCACTGCAAACACATTGAAGTATTTATTCTGCCTAATTTATGACCTACACAGCAAGCAGGACCCCCACTCCAAAAACCAACACCGTTGTATATTTAATTAATCTGTCTTTCTCTGGCACTTGGGAAAGTTAGACAAAGGACTAATTATTGTGTTTCGCTCTCCACACTTTTCTTTTGGGGGGTGAATATTTGCATGGGAAAGAAAACTACAAGGCCCCGGAGTGCCCCCCCCTCCCCTTTTTCTTTTTGCCCTATTGACATTTCATGAAATACTTTAGCTGCTTAAGGGAATTAGAAAAAAAAAGCGATGTGAATGTTACTCCTTTTGAGTTGGTATTCAGTAACACAAATCAACTCATGACATGTTTAAATTTAAATGCTAACCACACACTCTTAGAGTTACTTTAAAGGTTAGTTTTTAATCAATAGAAGTTGCTGACTCTGGGGTTTTGAGCTGCGCACTGCAGCTCTTGGGCTTTTGTCTAACGTTAAAGCTTTCAAACTTTTTTTTTCCTTGAGATGATTTTAGCAATGATTTGCAGACACAGAAGGCTATTGTGCTCAGACCAGCAACATGTCAATAGAGGAGCGAGTTGCCCTGTGGTGGGGTGTCAATATGACTCCTGAAGGCTTGGGTTGGGGGTCTTTAATAACCCGTGAAAAAAACTTAATTAACCCTTTCAGGCCCAAACCAAAACCTATTCTTAAACTTTTTCACTCCTGTAATTTGACCATTAGTACTTATTTCAACATCCCACTAATCTTCATGACAATTAACCCGCTACTTGACCAAGGCTTTCCAGAATGGGGAGGGGGCTGGGTTAGGGGAACCATACAGATAATTTTTTTTTTTTGAAATAGGTCTCTGATTCCAATTAAATCCTTTGTTTGCAGAGATGGCAGATAAACAGTTATGATAATCATCATCATCATAAATATTCATGCATATTCCCGAATTTTCTCATGATCAGTTTGTAGCTGAAAATACCCCCAATTCCTTTATAATGAGTGTAATAGTTGCACATTTATAAGCCACCCAATTTCTATAAACCTCCATGATTGGAAAAGGCCATTTTCTCTTGTGACATTTTCTTGTAAAATTCATTATGCAAGCACTGCAAGGTTCAAAACATTCCTTGAAGAACAATTCTGAGCACTTTCTTCTTGGGTCATACAAGAAAAATATGAAAGAAATTGGAGATCGTTAAATTGTTGGGGTTGAGTAGCAAACTACTAGGAAAATGTTGCCACATTAAACAAAATTCATTTATGGAGAGTAAAAAAATCGTCTTCAGCTGTTTACTGACATCAGCTTCGGTTTCCTATGGGTTCTGCCTTCATACTTTTTATAGCCCCTCATCTAACCTACTGTATCCAGACGAACTACAAAGGAATCTCTGTCCCTTATCTGCAGTGAGTCCTAATATTGCAATACAATATAGGATGATGTTATCTGGATACATTTACATTAAGGAAGTAAACACGGGGCTTTGATCTATGTTTTCCTGGGGAACACTCTGCTACAGTTGTTTTGGAAGTCCATAAATCCACACTCCCACAAAGGCTCGGGTAAGTAAAATAGCTCTGTTACATTCACAGTTCCTCCAGTTTGGGATGTGCTGGGGGGATAGTAAGGGGGAACTGTCCTCTCCCCCTGTTCAAGGTGAAACATCAAAAGAAATCTGCAGTCCAGGACCAGAGCTCAGCTTTCCTTTTCTCCAGTCAAATGAAGAAGTAATCTCATCAGGTTGGAAAGTGCTGACTAAGGATTTAATAAAGTGCCTGCAGATGTGGCGTCTCTAAGGTATTCAACTCATGTAATGCAAAACAGCTCCACACTGAATGTGCTTATAAAATTTCATTTAACCATTGCAGCGCGATTTTTTTTTTCACCATTCTCTAAGGAGTTTTGTCACACTTCCCGCCCCTTAATTTACAGCTCCATGAAAGTTCGGATCCCATTCTGCCAGAATTCTGGACTATTCACAGTAGTCAGGTTTTATGAACCATAAACAAAATCTATCCGGCTGCATCCGAAACAGGAAGCCTGAAATGGTAGTAGGTGCCTTCGACAGTGGCCGGCGCTTTCCTTTCTTGTGCCGCATGGAGAGCAATTAGGAAACTGAGGCTATTTTCCACTCTTTGGTCATGAGGTTGCTGGGGGAAGACTCGACTCCTTAGTAACAACAAACATTCAAATAACAACTTTTTTAAAGGTCTGTTATGAACCCTTTTCACTCAGAGGGCCGGATGTATATTTTAGCAACAGAAGGAAATACAAGTCTGTTTGAGATAGCTATATTTTACTTTAACCAAAAAAAGAGAGAGGGTGCTGGTGGGAGTGGGGTGTGGGGTGGGGAGGACGGAACAGACTGTGACCCAGCAGAATCTGTTTTGCAAATTAAAAAGTTAAACAAAGGACCTCAAGGGCAAAGTTGAACACTGCGGAAGGAGGTTGTTAATGTGGAATCCAGAACTGGGTGTGACACTCGGCTTTCTTCTCCAGGCCAGGTGGGTTATTTAAGGACATTCACACCCGAGAGGCCTCTGCCCCCACTCCCTCCACTCTCAGGCCCCCCCAGCAGGCCTAGCTCTCCCTCAGCCACCAAGCAGTGTGCATCCGACCAGTGCTGCGTGAGTTGTGGTCACCATGTTGACTTCTCTCTTGAGGAGATTCCATCTCCGCTGGGTCATGCTAATCCAGTTAGTCATCTTTGGCTTCCTGCTCTTGTTTGGATGAGCTAAAGTCCACTGTTTAGTCCAAATGAGTTGTCCTTGGCAAATCAGCCTAAAGCCTGGTAGCCTCCCGGCCCCCTTCCAATACAATGGGAATGCTCAGGGCCTCGGAGTACACTTCCCGCTTCTCACATTAGCATACACCAGTTTGGAGCATTATTCTTCACTCATTCAACAAGTCCTACTGTGTGCTCGGTGCTGTGCATGTGGCGAACTCCGGGGAAATGAGGAGTACAATAAGAGCAGGGTGCTTGCTCTTAAGGCGTTGTTCAGAAAAAAGGTGCTGGCTTTTAGACCATGTCCTTCAATGTGCTGGTACCCTGCTTGGCTCACACTGGGATCTTTATAAACCTACTAGAGGTCCAGTGCATGAATTCGTGCACCAGTGGGGTCCCTCGGCCTGGCCTGTGGGATTGGGAGAAACTGGCTCTCCGACATACCCCGAGGGGTCCCGGATTTTGAGAAGGTGCAGGCCGGGCCGAGGGACCCCATCGGTGCATGATTGGGCTGGGGAGGGATGTAGGAGGTTGGCCAGCCAGAGAGGGACCACGGGAGGGCTCCAGGGTGTGTCCTGCCCATCTCGCTCAGTCCCGATCAGCCAGACCCCAGCAACAAGCTAACCTACCGGTCGGAGCGTCTGCCCCTGAATGCGTGCATGGATGGGGGTCCCTGCCCCTCCCCCGCTCCCCTTTCCCCTCCCCCCTGGCTAGCTGGGTGGTCAGTGTGCTCCCACAGCCAACCTCCTGCAGCCAGCCAACCTCCTGCACTCCCTCCCCCTGGCCGGCCCCGATTGGGGCTGGCAACTCCTGCATTGAGCATCTGCCCCCTGGTAGTCAGTGCACGTAATAGCGACCAGTCGTTTGGTTGTTCAATTGCTTAGGCTTTTATATATATAGATGTCAACTAATGAGACTGAGCATCAATGTCTGAGGGACCCAGGACTGAGTCCTGCTTTTCCCATGGACTAGTTGTGCGACTTCAAGGAGCTGTGTGTCCTGGGGTTCAGAGGATCGCTGTGAGGACCAGTCTGCACTACAGGAGAGGAAAGAGGTTTTTTTTTACACTAGTTTCTTCTTAAAAAGGTGACATGCTGTACACAGGTGTCAGTTATTGGTACTGCCAGCCACAGGCTTTGATCTCTGCGGTCATTTTTCTTGTCTGATTTTGTTAATTAAAGAAAGCCCTGTTTTCAATAACACTAAACCAAGACTTGTTTATTGTACAGGAAACTATTAAACCATTAATGGGCTGTGATTGGCCGGGCTTACCTTTGTGGCCTTATCTTTTCACCGCTTGTACTCAGCACTTGGGCTGTTAAACTTCTTCCAGATCCCCCAAAGCCAAATGCCTTCTCCCTGCTGGGCCTTGGCACAGCTGTGCCCCTCTCCTTGCCTTTGTTAACACTTGCTAGTCCTGTGCCTCTCAGATTAGCAGTCCCTTCTTCCAAGGGGTCTTTCTCTAGGCCCGTGGTTGGCAAACCGCGGCTCTTTGGCCCCTTGAGTGTGGCTCTTTCACAAAATACCACGTGCGGGCATGCACGTACAGTGCGACTGAAACTTCGTGGCTCATGCGCAGAAGTCGGTATTTTGTGGAAGAGCCACACTCAAGGGGCCAAAGAGCCGCATGTGGCTCATGAGCCACGGTTTGCCGAGCCGCAGTTTGCCGACCACTGAGCTAGGCCTGTCGTCCCAAGGTGTACCTCTCTCACAGTCACTGAACTGCAATTGCCTGTTTTTCTTCCCAAGAAAACTACCTTCTTGCATGGGGCGTCCCCCTGTCTTGCCCTGTGGCTGCCACAGAGGAGGCACTTAATACTGTTGAGTAAAGGAAGGAAGAAACAGCCTGTCTCCAGGGGTCCCGACCTGGGGCCAGGTGCCCCAGAAGGCCTGCAGACGGATGCCTTCTAGCATGGCTGTGCCACGTCCATGCTCAGGCCACGTGTCCATGTCTCCCCGTGACAGGAGCTCTCCCTAGAGAGACACAGGTTTCCCCGAGGCACCCCAGGCCGTTCTGAAGAGCTGTTGCAACAGGGCCAACTGCAGCCAACTGCGGCGGTAGCATGTGCGATGGTTTTGTAACATGGACGGCTGCCTGCTTACTACAAGCATAGAGGAGTTGTCCAAACCACTGCTCCCTGGAGAGTGACCGTGCTGCTCCCGGCCAAGGCCTCCTTTCGGTTCAAACCTCAAGACAGGAAAACACTAATCTTTTTCCCCAATAAGCCATCCAGCACCTCCAAACCTTGAGAGTGCACACACAATCCAATTTTCTGACTGTTGTTCCAAAGTCTGACTCCCTCACCATATTCCAACTTGTCCTAGCGTACGATGTTTTTGGTCTCCCTTTCTATGTTCATCAAATGTAAATAGAAGACGTCTGAATTAAAGACTGCTTGCTGGCCCACTCACACTTGCTCTGCAGACATACTGGAGGGCTGAATGCATAGTGGTAAAAGCGAGGGCTCTGGAGTTCCAGTTAACAGAGTCCCATCATTTAACTAGTGCACTGTTATGTACTAGTTGTTAAGTGATCCTAGGCAAGTTAGTTAGCACGCCTGTGTCTCAGTTTGAAACTCGGTGAAATGGAGATCACAACTTCACCAGGTTTTGTGGGGATTCACTGAGCTAATGCCTGGGTAGAGGCAAGTACCGGAAACCAGAGAGCCAGGGTGGATGGGCTCTCTCACTAAAACACGTGCACAGGGCCGACGGTCCACATGAGACCCAAGTCTGACCAGTGCCTTTAGAAAGTCATCGCTCAACAAGGCGGCTTTCTCTTACTTAATGATATAATTTCTTAGTTAAAAGTAGCAGCTGCGTCAGTTCCATTTCCCCAGTTGCAAGAGAGAAAGTTCTTGAGAAAATAAAAATCTGTCTTTAATTGCGGTATTAAAATCAGAGCGGTGAAACCAACCACACAAAAGGACTTGGCTCAAGTTTATGAAAGGCATTTGGGTCCTTGCCTTGCAAGGCTAAACTGCATGCTTTGGAAGTGGGGTGAGGGGGAGAAGGGAGCGGGGAGGTGGGAGGGGGGAGTCGTCAGGCAACCAAGTGGGACAGAAACAATCCTATTTTGGTTTTTGTTAGTGAATGGCATACTACATAGATCAGAGACTTCTTATAAAATACAAACCCCCACTGTACACAAAGCACAGGAAAATGTGAGGAAAAAAGGGAAAAACTAAAAGCAGCTTAGGGTGTGTTAACGCTGCTATTCTGTCAGCTTAAAGAGTATTTTATGCTTGATCAACAGCTCTTTTTTATTGTGCTTTTCTTTCATTCATTCAAGACATCAAAGCGGCACCACCAGTGTACCTGCCTTCTGGAGCCGCTGGTGAGGGGTTCTAATGAAGCAGGACTCTGGGAGCCGGAGACCCCCGTGGACACGGCAGTTCAAAGGGAATATTTCAACAATGATTACATTTTGTAAATCTTTTTATGAAAGAGACAGCTTATTTCCTGCTTTTTCATGAAAAATAGATTCTATCCATTAAAGTGAGCCCGCACCACGGACGCTGCTTGAGATCTGAGGTGCAGCGTGGAGATTAAGGGGACAAGGACCGATGGAATCATCTGGAGGGCCTATCTGCTTGGCCCCATGGCCCTGCCGGTCCCTGGGCGGAGCCCAGACAGTGCGCGGTGGCTCCGCTACGGAAATGCCGCAACGAGGGGCTTCGAGGCTTGTTTTTCAGCCAGGGCCTTGTGTTTATTATTTGTTCTTTTTCTATTTTTTGATTCCACAAAGTCCAACCAGATATCAGAAGGTATCAGGTAACCCCTTGTATTGCACAAAAGGTAAGATGAAAGATTTTAGTTACAGATTCATTAAGTGCAGTATTTTAATGCCCTCAAATGGGACAAACCCCTTTCCATATGGGAAGTTAGCCATAAAAAAGCTGGCTCTGGTCTGAAGATACAATACAGGCTTTATTATTGGCTAATGTGTGCCCCAAAGGCAAAAATAAAGAAGGCAGCCTAGCCCTCTGTACGTTTTGATTTTCAACATTAAAATGATCTTTCCCCTCGTCTTTCTTTCTTTCTTTCTTTCTTTCTTTCTTTCTTTCTTTCTTTCTTTCTTTCTTTCTTTCTTTCTTTCTTTCTTTCGCAGCAGGGAGAGTTGAGGGGAGTAGGGAAGAAGAAGAATATGATTTCCTGGGGAGCTATGAAATGAAAAAAAAAAAGTATGTTTTCTACACATCAGATTCCAATTTTAATTAAATGCCTGTTGTCTAACAAGTGCAGACAGTCACACTTGGGGCTGGCCCAACGGTGGCCCGGGGAGGTAACCTTTCTTGTTTAAAAAGAGCGGCGTGGGAGTGGAGGCTGGAGCTCAGCAAAGCGTGGCCACATTATAACAATCATTCCCCGACTGTTCCCGCTCCCGCTCCTCCCCCAACGCCGAAAAGCTCTTTCCAAACATGACTCAGGTTCAGAGCAAATCTATCACGGAGATTTAATGTTCAGATTGTGCAGGTAGATGAAGTCAAGTAAGGGGGAAAATAGTACTGAAGTGAAAAGTCCAGTTCTTAAAAAAATTCTCCCAGAGACATCCTGCGACAGGATGACAGGAGATCTGGTACTTTGGCAGAAATGAATCCCCAAACTAATCTTTTCAGCCAAGATGCCCTTAGGCACTGGATGGCACCTGCCACCTTAGGACATTTCTACCCCAGCTGGCGCCTCCTTGCAGGGCCCTGAGCACAGGTCTTTGCCTCTTACTCTTTTCATCCTCCTCTGTTCCCTGCCCTGGGTCCTTCCTCCTGCCCTTTCCAATCCCATTTCCTGCCTCCCCCCCACTCCCCTTCAAGCCAGTCTCCCTTTCCACCTGTGTGAGCCCCAACAGAAGCTAGGGCAGGCTCCTACTCTCTCAAAGGCCATACAAACCAACAGTCCTTCCTCCTCCATTCACCGGATTAAGAAAGGAAGGGAAGAACGCACTCAACCTCAACCATGACCAGCCCGCTTAGCAGCTGGAATCGAAGGCTTCTGTCCTGAGCCAAAGAACCGAGGCCTGGAGGCAAAATGTGGACAGAATGTGCAGAAGTTGTAGTATCTTACTTTTCAGATTCATGAGAGGAGAGGAGAGGAGAGGGGAGGAGAGGGGAGGAGAGGAGAGGAGAGGAGAGGAGAGGAGAGGAGAGGAGAGGAGAGGAGAGGAGAGGAGAGGAGAGGAGAGGAGAGGAGAGGAGAGGAGAGGAGAGGAGAGAGTGAATAGTGGGACTTGCCTCTCAACTCAGCACTGGGCTGTGCGTTGGGGGCCGGATTTGAGCCCCAGCCCGGTCACTGGCTTCCGGGGGACTGAGGCACCCACAAAGTTGCTCCGATATGTTCTACAGAGACCCCCTTTCTGTGTTTCCATTACCTGCCTGAACACCTGCTTTTTGATTTTACCGGTTCTAGGAGTCACCTCTTTCTCTGTAACAGTGCAGACACGACCTTGGCAGGGGCTGAACTGTCCACATCCCTCACTGAGGTTATAGTGAGCTCGACCGTGGAACAAGTCAGAGACCTGGGTTCTAGCCTTGTCACTTCAGGGCTCAAAACAGGCCCCAGTATACCAGTTACCACAGCATTTGGGGGAGGAAATAAATGTCGAAAGATAAAACCTTGAAATGCTGGCCTAAAGCAGGGGCAGCACTGATGTGGCCTGGGCAGCAAAGGATGGGTCAGGGTTTCACGTGAGCCCACACCCTGGCTAAAAATGGAATGACTGCCCTGAGCCCTGTCCCAACTCTAGGCGACATCCCGCAAAGCACAAACCAGGGATTGGTGAACCAGGCTTTCCTCCTCCTCCTATAAATGTGGCAGGATTTAGGGTTTTATGGCAACAAAACTTGTCTTTGTTAAGACGTGACTTGCAAAACAAACCCACACGGGGGAGCTGGCAGTTTCAAATGACAGTACTTTTTTTTTTTTTTTTTAATGCTGAACCAGCAAGAGCTTTTTATGTTCAGATTTATTTCATTCTAAATTTGTAGATTAAATTTACGGCTAAGCAATATTCATCTCTACAAACAGTGAGATTCTTCCTGAATATTTCCCGGGGAGGTGAGTGGGGAGCTGCTTGGTGGGGCTGGGGTGGGGAGCTGTACCAAGGTGATCGAAGTTCTCACAACACGAACAGTCAGTGTGAGGGTCTGATCAATGATTTGGACATGTTCATAATATATGTGATCGGCAGAGCTACTTGGTTTCCCTGTCAGGAATCTATGCTTCTTGGACAGAGGTAGTATCATATTAACACAGAAAATGTAATTCATTTTTACCATTTTTAGTAATGATGTCAGAGATGGTGAAGATCTTAAAAGCAAAGATTATTGAAGACAGATTTAAGAAGGTGTTTTATAGTCCTGGACAGAATGGCTCAGTTAAGTTGGAACACTGTTCCCATATTCCAAAAGGTTGTGGGTTCGATTTCCAGTCAGGGTACATACCTAGGTTTCAGGTTCAATCCCTGGTGGGGGCACATATAGGAGGCAACCAATTGATGTTCACTCTCATCAATGTTTCTCTGTTTCTCTCTCTCTCTCTCTCTCTCTCTCTCTCTCTCTCTCTCTCTCCCCCCCCCCCCTCTTTCCAAAATCAATAAGCATATCCTTGGGAGAGGATTTAATAAAAAAAAGTCTATGTTTTGTAAAATCAAGCATGCAAACAAAATCAGTTACTTTGTTTTCAGATAAATTCCACTTGGTAGTGCTCTCCTGGTAATTGAGACTTAGGAACAAACTCATAACTCATACACAGAGCTCTAATTTGGAACAGGTTCACACCTTCAGTATTATATTTTAATGAAAACAATTACAGATTGGATGGCTGTTAGACGTTCACTGGCTCTTTAAATATCCGTTTCTCTTGTTGAGTCACCCTATGGATAAGAGCCTGGTGATGATGTCAAATGAAACATATTAATTTCATTCTGATCCTGCAATCACAAAGTCTTGCAGATTGTCCCCTGTGCTATCCTAAAGGCGGTTCAGTTAAACACATACTTGAAGGAAGGTTTTCCTTTCTTTCAAAGAAGTTAATTATCTTAGCTAAAATACAGCTTCCTGTTCTACTGCATCAGCCTTTCCGTGTTGTTCTCCGGGAACTCATTTACAAGTTCAAGTTCAGGTTTAAACTAAATAAAACACTCCTTGGGCGTTTATAACTGAGCCTCACTTGCAAGTGCTCCCTCTGAACTCTGCCGCTCTCAGGGTGCTGGTTTCCAGGGCTTGTTGAAGGAATGTCTTACAGTTGGAATCTGCGCTGCTTTCTCAGGCATTTCAGACTCAGGCTGGGCAGCACCCAGCTTTAGTTAGTACTAAACGTTTCCTCAGATCTACAATAAAGTCAGAGAAAGAGAGAGAGAAAGACAAGGCAGGGGCCAAGGGAACTGTAAGGCCCGAGAGTTAATAGTCCAGTGAAAGAGAGAGTAACAGCTCTAGATGTCCATGCTAGAATGCCACAGCCATGACTGCAAATTTCTTTGCCATCATTTTCAGCTCTTTGTGCAAATGGCCACTGCATATTCATCCTCTTCAAGTACTAACACTAGAGTTTGCTCACACTGTTTTGCTGCCTTGAAAATTCATTTAAAAAGTGCGATGGCGATCAGTGTCCCCAACTCAAAAGAAATCTCATATTATGTTTGCGAAAAAACCTAATGGATTTTTGAGGTCAGAAAGATCTCAGGGATTGTGCAGCCAAATAAAGGTACAGTAGAGAGGAAGAAATGGCTATCTCTGTTTTAGAACAAGGAAGAGTTGAAGTAGGGATTCCTCACTGCTCATAGGGAACCAGTCTGGTAAGTGCTGATTTCCTGGTTAAGACTCAATCCCCCGGTAAGCAAGAGTCTAGGAGCTTGGAGAAAGCAGCAATGGTCTGTGCACAGAAATGCCATTCATTCATATATTCTCTCTCTCTCTCTCTCTCTCTCTCTCTCTCTCTCTCTCTCTCTCTCTCTCTCTCTCTCTCTCTCTCTCTCAGCACAGCAGTAATAAAGCAATGGTGTGACACCTGAGAGGACTTTCCCGTATCTCTCTCCACTGGAGCAGTTCTTTCCTGACAGCTGAGCACGCCCAGCCAAACTGCAGGCTGTGGCATTCCCAGATCCCAGGTTTGGCTACTGCATCCCTGCACGGCAGATGTGATGAGTCATATAAACAGTTCACAAGTAAGCCCTGCTGTGAGGGTTCAGAGAAGAAACTGTATGGCTCAGGGTGGATGCTGTGTCCATGTGAATCTAGGTCTCAGTTTGTGCCTTTGGTAAGAAGGGATAAGACCACCTTCCTAGGATGGTGGTTTGGAGGATGAAATGAATAATATAGGAAAGTCTTTTGTCTCTTTACTAGACTGTGCTGATGCTTTAACATTTTTATTATTGATTTATTTAAAAATATTTTTTTTATTGATTTCAGAAACGAAGGGAGAGGGAGAGAGAGATAGAAACATCAATGATGAGAGAGAATCATTGATCGGCTGCCTCCTGCACCCCCCACACTGGGATCGAGCCCGCAACCCAGGCATGTGCCCTGACCAGGAATTGAACTGTGACCTCCTGGTTCATAGGTCAACGCTCAACAATTGAGCCATGCTGGCCAGGCTATTTATTTTTAATCCTCACCTGAGGATATGTTTTTATTAATTTTGAGAGAGAGAGAGAGAGAGAGAGAGAGAGAGAGAGAGAGAGAGAGAGAGAGAGAGACACACTAATGTGAGAGAGAAACATCGATCCATTGCCTCCCTTATGCACCCTGACCAGGGATTGAACCTGCACCCTTTTGGTGTACAGGATGATGCTCCAACCAACTAAGCCACCTGACCAGGGCCTGATGGTTAAAAAATTTTTTTTTTTCTGATATGGGAAAGACAAAAACCTCATCTTTATATGCTCACTAGGGTCCCTTCTTGGCTTAGGGCAATGATGGGCAGTCATTTTTTCTTGGATAAGAACAATCACAGCATGAGTATGCCGGCTATATACTCTTGTCTTTGCATCTCTGTACTTAGCCTAGCTCAAATGCTGAATAACACTAAGGTTTTTCTAAAACCAAATTAAATGTGAATATGTTTCCAAATAAAAACCTTTGCTATGAAAATAGGAAGTTTCTTCTACTGGATAGACACGAATAAAAGAGGAACTCATTCAGATGATAGTCTGTAGAAATGGATGGTAAAATTAGTTTCTTTTTAGGCAGCAGTTTACTTAGGGTGATTGAGTGGAATCAGGGCTCACAAGTCTAAGAGCTTCACAAGTCCAAGAATGATTGGCCAATTTGCAGGAAGATGATAATTTGTATATGAGATAGTCCCTACTGTACCATTGGTCACTCAATCCCCAATTACTAAGACTCACGTGTTTTTTCTTTTGTCTACTTTTTATTTCTCTTCCTTCTTTTTCATAAATATGTCTCATTTTGACCGATTCCCCACTGTCTTTTGGACCTCTGCTGTGAAGGGTTGCTAGAGGAAACAAACATAATAGCCAATGTTACTTTGTGTGGTGTGTGTGTTTTTTAAAGCAACTCTGGCAAAATGGTTGTGGGAGAAATTTGAAACTCAAACGGTTTGCAGATTTTCCTGAGGACTTAATTTATACTTGTGGATCTTAATTATTTCAAAGACCGAATAATTTCATAGTTGATTTGATAGTTGAAAAGTTTTATATTCCTTAGTGTGTGGGTAGGTAAATGCAGATCTAATGTTATTTAATTTACGCTGAATCTTCGACGATTTTTCTTAAGAGGGCATCAAATTTGGAGACACACTGGATGGATGGAGCTACACGGAGACACAGGATGAAGAGGGTGAGCTATTTCCTAGAAGCAAACTAGGCCCTGGGAGTAGCTGCCTTTTCTCCCCCGCCCCGTTAGAGTTAGTGACTCAGAGGCTGCGACCCCTCCCTTTACTATGGAGCTGAATTCTGTGTCTGGTTCTTATTCAAAACAAGCGTCCAGGAAAGGGTGCAAAGGGACTGTCCGCATTTGACAGCTGACCCCAAGGCTGAGCAGCCTTAGTGAATTCCATAAGGAGTGTCATTCAGCAGTTCTTGATTTACAAAGGTCGTTGTGATGCAAGGCCCAGGGGAAGAACCAAGCAAATATTCTTCCTGGAAGATGGTGGGGGTTGGAGAAAGGGGAAGAATGATGTTGCTCGCAGGGTGGGGTGAAGAGAATTTGGTACATCTTTAGACTTGGACAGGAAAGAATATTTGGGAAGAGGCCAACTGAGAGATACAGCATGGCCCTCGCTGAATGGTAATGATGTGACAAATAGCGACATTCAGAGTTATCCAGATACCAGAGAGAACAACTGGCAGAGAGTAAAACCATTACAAGACGTGCAATTACACCTCTCACTGCTTCATTATCACTATATTTCATAATATTTGTCTGGAAAGACACACAAAACCTACCAGGTTAAATTAATCTTAATGCTCAATTTTAGTTTTATTCTAATTAAACAATTTCAATTTAATTAATGCGAGCACAGAAATTAGTCAAAATTACAAATTTAAATGTTGAACTTTAAATCAAAGGTCCTCCCTACTCCCTGACTCCTGTAGAAGTACTTTAAAGTGTTTGCCTGTGAAAGTAGATGGGAATTTTAACCTTTGCCTGCATTGTGAAGGACAGAAGTTAGAAAAATGTGCAGCCTAATGTTACTTCGGAGCATAGACGGAAGCCCTGGTTTAATCCTCCCCCTCACCCCCCACACTCACACAATACTGCACGCAGTCTATGAAGATAAAATCTGCAAGGTGCACTTTTGCACGACATGCTTTTGTTCCTCAGGATTCCAATGCGTTTGGGTCAGTCTAGTGGACATTAGCCTTCTATAAAATATCCCTGTAAAATAGGAACCGCACACCCATTTCCTAAGCCACATATTAAACTCTCAGTCCTTCCCTTCTGGTTGTCCAGCATTCTGCCGCTCATCCCGCTTTGCCTCTCATTAGCTGTGTGGCCACACACGTCATTTCACCTCCCTGGGCTTGGGCTCTTTTATTTGGAGATGCTGCGTTATAAAAATGATATACTTTTTATCTCAAAACACAAAGTCCCATCTGAAAAATGATGGGGTCTGGAGTGGATAATCTTTAAAGAAATGAACAGCTCAAGTATTTGGTATTTTTATAACTTTGAAAAAACACTGACATCTTAAAATGGATTTGAAAATGGCATGGGGTATATGTGTCTGAGTCACCCTATAAAGACATTTAAATAGCTGTCTTCTCTCTTAATAAAAATCCAAAGTAGATGGACTCCAGAGATCAAAAACTGTGAAGAAGAAAAGGACCCGGCAAGTGAATTCCGCCCCCCCCCCCAAAAAATATAAAAGTATATGTGTGTGTGAAATAAAACTATAATAAAAGAGATGTATGTTCATTTTTTTTTTGTTTTTAAAAACTTGTATTGGTGAATCATACTTAATAACAGGTCTGTAGTGTCATAGATTCTTAGTCAAGAATGTGGTATGCAATGTAAGCTTCTATTTTATCGCTCTCATCCATAAAATAGCCACAAACCCTTTTCCCACAAGAAGCTTTTACCCATGACTCTCCATCTTGACTTTTTCCCAATTGTATATGAGAATTATTTGATAGCAATCAATCCACTATCACTATTTGGGGACATTATAGGAGAACAGCAGAGTAATTTAACAATATAGTTGATTAGTGTAATAATCATCATTAAATTTTGTAATGATAGTGGGATTCCCCTTACCTTGGCTAATGACCATGGCAATCCATTTTTTGACTGCCAGTGGCAGGAATGGTTTTTGAAATATTAACTTCTGCCCCATGGGAATGACACTTAGCCCATCACATTTAATTTTTGACCTTCACTGAACAGCATGATCCTAATCCCTTGATTTTATAATCTTAACTAGGAAACATTAAAATATGGATTGACTCCAGTTGGCAGGAATCTTTATGTTCTTTTCACTAAAAAAGCTATAAATCCAATAGCTGACCTTTTATTTCCAGGTCACAAATGACACCCACTCACTTTTGTCCGTTCACGTAGGATTTATGGTAGGGTCTACAGGTATAAGCCTTGAAAGTTGAACTTTAATGAAATGTCTTCCAAAGATGTGCATTTAACCAAAAATTTCCCACAAAAAAATTAGCAATGGCCTTTTAAAAAGGGGACATATGTAATACTTTCAATAATAAAGATTAAAAAACAAACACCCAGCTGTTATATTCTCAAGTTCATTGCTAGCCTCAACAAAATCTATCTTTCACCTGTAGTAAGTTTCTTCTAATAGCATTGTTTTTCTAAGTCGACAAATAGGCTTGTTGGGAATGATACTAGTGCCTTAGTTCCCCAATTTAGATTTCTCAACTGAAAGATTTCTGAAATGTTCTCTTTGCCATCACCACAATTTATCCATCTCCAGTTAAAAAAAAAAATGTTCTGTGTCCTTTTTCACAGAATCAATTGTATTGATGGGAGGCGCTCTGTGTTGTCAATCAGGGAAATGTGATTTGATGGGACCCCAAAGCCGTGAGATGAGGGACAGAATATCAAACTGGCTCAGGTCCACACCATCTGAGTGAGATCAATGATTCCCATAATACACTTCCTGTTGTGCAGCACCCGAACTGTCACAATTAATAATGTAGCAGGAGCTGATTAACTTAAGTAAAGTGCTCTCTGCTGTGTAAACACATAAAGATCTATGAGGCAGAAAAGGGGGGCAGAAAAGAACAAAACGTCATTTTTATTTTTCATGTGGACACGTTCTCACTTTCCATTCTTCTCTTGTAACAATTACTGTACCAGCCACTCTGAGTCAATAAATCGATCTGGGTCTTGATGCAGCAGCAAAGCAGACTGATCTGATACACCATTATCTGTGGTGGAGAGTGGGGGTGGGGGCTGGGGTGCATTCGGGGCGGGGAGGGGGGCAGAGGGCAAAGGGGAGAAGTCAGCAAAGGCAAGTCTGCGTTGCTCTAGGTAGGTCATCCATGCTCTGCCTGGAGCTCCTCTAAAGATAGATGCATATGTGGCGCGCACGCGTGTGTGTGTGTGTGTGTGTGTGTGTGTGTATGTGTGCACGCGCATGAGTGCAGGTGTGTTGGGAAGGGATAGAGATAAAGGAGCCTTCAACTCGGTAAAGGATACAGCCTAAGTAATACCGTATGCATCACTTATTTGAAGTCCCTGCGGTATTTCAGTCACTCACACCAATCTGCAATTCAATGAGGATCACCACCCCATTAGAACTAATCATGTCAGCTGTGTATCTGACAAAATAAACATTTGGAAACTGTGCTCCTAGGTTCCTAACTTGTTTTTGCACTGGGATTTTTTTTCTTTTCTCCCTCATTCAGCATAAAGTTTAATAGTTTTTTAATATGAAATTATAACATACAGAGAAACTCTCTGCATGCATTCCTCAGCGTATTTTTCCTCACAACCAGAAAATGCAGCTGTTCACTGAGCTTTAACTTGCTCCTTGGGAGTATGCTAAGTATGTTCTTAATAAATAAATATCATTCCACTAGCTAATGAGTGAATTAATGGCACAATTTATGGAAAACGGACGAGGGAGGATGTGGGGAGAGGAGACTCAGCTCAGGGGGAAAATTACCAGATCACCTCTGGGGTTCTTGCCATATTAACATTTCTGTTTCTACTGGCAATCACATGTCCACAGTCCTAACGATGAATGAGCTGCATCCTGCCTTAACTCTGGTGCTTACAGAGGTTCAGTTCTAAAGGGTGAAAAGCAGCAGGACACATCAGCTTTCCATGGGGCAGGGTAGGGTGTTGGGGGCTTTACCTGCTCACCATGTTGAATTTTCATAACACTCTAAGTGGAATGCAGAAATTAATTTATAATTTTGTAACTGTGACATCCAAAGATCAGAAAAGCTAAAATCTGCCCCAAGGTCACTGTACTGGTCTGCTCGAGTTGCCAAAACAAACACTATAAAGTGGGAGGCTTAAACAACAGAAATTTATTTTCTCACAGTTCTGGAGGCTGGGCAGCCCAGGATCAAGATTCTAGCTGCTCTGGTACCTTAGGGACCTCATCCTGGCTAACAGACGGCTGCTTTCTCCCTGAGTCCTCACAAGGCAGAGAGTGAGCAAGCTCTCTGAAGTCTCTGCTTCTAAAGGCACCCATCCCATTTTGAGGGCCCACCCTCATCTAAACTTAATTCCTTTCCCAAGGCTCCATCTCCAAATACCATCGCATTTGGAGCCTTGAGGGTCAGGGTTTCATTTCAGTATATGGATTTGGTAGAGGTGACGGAGGAGGCAGAATTCAGTCCAGAGCGGTCATGAACTTAGATAAATCAAAATTAGGTCTGTCTGGCCCCAAAGCTTATGTTCTCTCTTCTGCATTATACTGCCCAGGAGAGATGGGTGTCTCATGACAATAGGTCTTAATGCTACTACCACCTGTAAAATCCTGTGCCTAATTAGTGTCCAACCAAGCTAGGTTAAGGTTTCTTCACACAGAGAGAGCCCACTATGCCCTTCACCTGCTCTCCATTCCACAGAATGAAGTCCAAATGCCATGCGTTGTATAAAGTATGAATGTGTTCATGACTAACCCTAACTTAGCCTCATTATTCAACATCCTCTGTCATTTACTTGTCCTAATAGACATACCAAACAGGGTAGAGTTCTCTAAACACAGAGTGCTATTCCTCTGCATGTTCTGTTCTCCTTCCCTGGAATGGAATGTTCTACCTACCCAATATATTTGTCACCTTCAAAACCAGCTTATCAGGAGCTCATGTGTCATCACCTCAAGAAGTCTTCCATGATTCCCTGCTTCTCCCCAGAGTAATTTACCTGCTCTCTGTACTGCTTGCAGATTATACATATTTCAATTTTTTCACTTGCCCTACCTTATTATAATTTGTACATTTCTCCCCAGAAGTCTATAATAAGCAATATAGGGATTGGATACATATACCGATAGTTCCCCGTCTGGCCTAGTGTGGTGCCAGGAACGTAGTAGGTGCTCAGTAAACTCTGGTTTCTTTCTCCTCCCTCAGGTCAATCACAGAGCTGACAAGTCAGGGGGATGAGCCAGGAATCAAGGTATTCTGACTACTAGTTCGGTGCTCCTTTCCTCTACCAAGATGTGCAGGTCCCTACTAATGTGAGTTCCCTTACTGGACCTTGTACTGTCTTTCCACACCTACCTTACTCCCCAAACATATATGGCCAGGAATCCATGGAAGGAGGACTGTACTTGAGAGAGGCAGCTGTGTGACATGAGGACTGGCCTGTAGTTTCCCCAACTACTCAAGGCAGTGGAGACGCTTGGCATATCCAGCCTTGGAAGGCAGCCCTGGGTGCTTCCCACATGGCTGAGGCAGTGCTCTGTGGCCCGAGGGCACCCTGTGCTGTGGATATTTGTGCCTGGGCTGAAGCTCCATTCTCCCAACACATTCAGACTCTGGGGAGGTCGGGTGTCAGGGTGAGGCATGCAGGGCCAGGACAGCCTGTCCCAACCCAATGAACCGGGTGTCCCAGCTCTAACACAGGGATCCAGCTTATCAGGAGCCCATGTGATTCATTAGTTAATGTGTAAAGCATTTGGAAAGTGAAAAGCCAATTAGAAGTGCTAAGTTATTTTGTCTCTGCTGTAAAGAAAGAAATATGAAGCCTGAGGAAAAATTCTCATGCAAATATTCTAGGGAGGCGTGTGTTGTGGAATTTAACGCAATGAATAGGCCCCATTGAAAGGCTATATCCCAAAAAGGAGGCCACGGATGAAAGAATGTGCCTTTTTCCTCAATAAACAAACAGAAAGGTAAACAAGGGGTGTGAGAAAAGTGG
Organism: Myotis daubentonii; assembly: GCF_963259705.1. NCBI lineage: Eukaryota > Metazoa > Chordata > Mammalia > Chiroptera > Vespertilionidae > Myotis > Myotis daubentonii. Next base: position 176,325,339 of record NC_081842.1, read on the forward strand.
ACGGGAAGAATCATGAAAACCTCACATTGAACAATAGGCTCTGGCCTTGAAACTGTTAGTAGAGCCTTCAAGGTCTTAGACTCATTAGGAGGCCTGGGAAGGCCTGAGTCTGAAAGGAACCTCTCCTACCTAACATGACGGGGTCTTGGTTAGAAGGGGAAGCAAACCCCTCAGGTCTGGGACTTTCACAGGCAGGGGCTTGATGGAGAGTGGGGACACCACCGGGACGGCCTTCTCTCCTCAGAGTTCACACTGCAGGGCCAGTCAGCTCATTTTCCTGTTCTCTGAACTCTGTTGACTCAAGCTCAGCAATACCAGGCTCTTTTCTTTTGCAAAGGAAGCATCTGGTTCCAACTCATAAAAGAGAAACCCAGAACCTATTGCTGACTGTGTGATAAGCACCTGGGAGGGCACCCGGAGGGCACCGTTTCACAGGGCTCCCCGCAGTTACAGAGGCCTTTACGTCCTCCAGCTCAGCCTTCTCGGAGGCCTGGTTTTCCAGGAGAGCGCGGACCCTGCCTCCTGGGAGCTGGTCTGCACACAAAACTCCAGCACTCCTGCCCAAAGCCTGGACTCAAGCAGAGGGCCGAAATGAGATGATCGCTACAGCACTCATACACATAGCACAGGTGTCTCCTGGACACATAGGGAGCAAGTGTGGAGGAAAGGATCTGTAAGGAAACAAGCAGCAAGAGATAAAAGGAGCCAAAACAAAAGGAGTCAAGTATAACAAAAGGAGTCAAGTGTAACAAAAGGAGTCAAGTGTAACAAAAGGCATTGAAAAGTGCACGGACCTGATTGGGGAGTGGGATAAAAGGGAACATGTGCACATGGTAAACAGTCTACCCACTGTCTATTGCCCCTTCTTCCTTGGGGGCAGTTTTGTTTAGGGAGGACAATGTGAACAGTTTTAGGCAATGAGACCCTAAATAGAAGTTTGCTAAAAGGAAACAGGGAAGGAGCATGGCAGGGTCTTTATTCCCTAATATAAGAGGAATAATGGGGAATGATAATGGGTATGATGCCTGGAGCTGCAGCAGCCATCTGTCAATCAGCAGTACCAAGCATGCAGATACAAGGTTGGTAGAGCAGAATATGAGAAAGAGCATGGGCTCCTGCTGACATCATGTAGCAGCCAAAACACTGCCAACAACCACTCATTGACAGATTTGTTATGTGAAAAAGTAACCTGATTGGCTTGAGCCATACGTAATTGGCTTTTCTTATACAGGTAGATACTATTATTGCCTTCATTTCATAGATGAGGAAATTGAATTTTTTAATTTTTAAAATATATTTTTATTGATATTAGAGAGGAAGGGAGAGGGAGAGAGAGACAGAAACATCAATGATGAGAGAGAATTATGGATAGGCTGGCTCCTGCAGGCCCCCTACTGGAGATCCAGCCTGAAACCCGGCATGTGCCCTGATCAGGAACTGAACCTTGACCTCCTGGTTCACAGGTTGCCACTCAACCACTGAGCAACACTGGCCAGGCAGGAAACTGAATTTTAAAGGTAACATGTCCAAGATCATTCATATAAATGGCATAGCTAGGATGTGAAAACAGGTCTTCCTACTCTCTGACTCATGCATGACATTTTCTTTGTTCCCCCAAAGAAATCAGATCATAAATAACAAGTACCTTTCCCTTAGTATCCTGAAACTTCTACTGATCAGAGCGTTATTATCAAGACCCATCTAAGGACTGGAAGTTCTGAAGGCAATTCTGCAGTTGATACTATGGCTTTCTGACTACATTGCAAGGCTATTATCAAACTCTGATCTAATTCTTTTTAACTCTATACCAATTCACCACTTCTTTTTCAACCTGTCCCCCCAACTTCATTTTCTGTCCCACTTTTCCCACAATCCCAAGGGCTAATTTCATGGACACCAGATTTTTAGTTTTTTCCTTCCTTCCTCCATGAAATCTAAAATTTTCTGTGAAATCTCCTTATTTTCCACTTCTCTACTGCCACTGATCTTATTTTAACAGAGTCATGGACCACTTAATGATGGGGAGAAATAAGAAATGCACCATTAGATGATTCTGTCCTGGTGTGAACATTACAGAGTACACTTACACAAACCTGGATGACATAGCCTAGTACACACCTATATGGTATATCACCATTGCATATGTAGTCCTTTGTTGATTGAAACATCGTCACTTAGCACATGACTGCACTGGAAAGCCAGCAAAAAGAAATCAGTATTTATCAAGCACCTATTGTGTGCCAGATTCCATCTAGGCACCTTAATTCTTCCAACAGTCATCAATTTGCTTCAACTAAGAAACTTCCCCAAATCTTTTTGGAGCAAGTCAAAAAACAAACCAAAAGGCTAAAACCCAACTAAAACGTGGTTAAAGATGACAGGATTACTGAAGTATTAAGAACTGAGAGAAAAATAACTGATGCTCTAACTTTGTCCAGAAGTAAATTTTGTGGCTGAGGACGTCTAAAACATGCTGCCAAATTAAAACTCGAAAGACAAAGGTCTGTTTATTGAAGAATTTATTTTAAGAGTGTCTCATAGCCTGTCAGTGAGTCAGCTGCCAAGTATATGTGAAGAGAATGTGTCAAGAAATTATAGGCTGGTGTGGGAGCTGGGAGCACTGCTGCCCACAGGAGTTTGGAGGGAGGGGAAGCAGATTGTGTGAGTAACTCATCTCACGAGGTGTTGCTTACTCTTCACCACTGATGACTGGAGCTGAGAACATAAGAGAAAAAATGACCCGGCCTCGCCTTTCCCTTCAGATTCTGGGGGACACATTCGCTTGCTGCCAGTCCTTAGATCCTCAGAGATTTTGTTTCTCCTTGGGAAGTCTCTGCTTCCTTGGGGAAACAATTTAGCTTAAGGGGAGAATGGTATATGGGGAAGAACCAACATGCCCAAGTTAATTAGGCTTTTGGGGTACCTCTAGGGCAGATGTTCAGTGGAGGAATCCGTTAGGTTATCACCTTGCAGCAGGGCAGGGTGAACCTAATTTGCTAGATGACTGCTTTAGATCTGGCATTTGGCTGGTAGGTTCTGCCCATATCCACACAGCTGCACATAGGACATACTGGGAGGCTCGCCCAAGTCCTTCCAGACAGGGTGCATGCAGGGTAGTGTGGGCTCTGGAATCAGCTGTGGGTTTGTGTCCTGGCTCTACTGACTCCTGGCTGTGTGGTACTGGGGAAATCACTTCCTTCTTTAAACCTCAGTTTTTAAATCTGTAGAATGGGAAAAATAATAATAATGACTCTTCCTACCTCAAAAGGTTGTTCTTAAGATCAAATGAGAAAATACTCTGTAATCTAGGAAAATACTATTTAAATATGAGTTTAGTTATCAACCAAACAAGAAAAGCTATCATTTAAGTGTTTAATAGATGTCAAGCATTTCCTTTCTTTACATTAACAGAATTTAAGACTCAAAACAATCATAGGAGGTATAATAAACCAGGCTATGGAAAAACTGAATTACAAAAACAACAACAACCAAAGAAACTTCGTCTATGTGAAGAAATAAAGCTCTGACCAAGATCTGGAAAAAAAAAAAAGAGCTTACAATCTCAGCTGCTCTGCTATCTGGTCTCTGGGTGAGGTTAGCTGTTCTCACAGATGCAGACTAATATCATTAGTAAAGGTCTTTTTCCCAGGCAGGATGAGAGAATGAGCTCAGTCTTGATTTTACAGATGCATGAACTAATAGGCAACTGGGGCAGGTCTTCAGAAGAACCAAGCAAAGCAGGACCCAATTTCTAGGCTTCTAATTCCTTGATGTAAGAGGATGAGTTAATCATAGACCATCTTAAAGAGAAACTGGTCAGCCACCTTTCACTGTAAGCAATTAAGGATGCAGATAGTGTTTGGGAAAGGAAAGTCTCAGAGACAGACTGGTTCAAATCCCGGCCACCTCTTTACCATGGGACAAGTGTACTCCTCTCTCCTCGTCTGCCAATTAGGGTTAAAACTACAACCTTGAGGGCTCTGAGTCACAGAACCTGGCACAGATGGGTGCTTAACACAGAGTACTGGTCTGACCAACTTACTTTTTTCAAAGTCAGGAGTAAATGGAGTTTTATTTGCCATTTCCCTCTAGTCTTGGGAGTTTTCAGCTGTATGGGCTTGGAACTAAATTGCTCAAGTGCAGGTCTAACTAGAAGGGGAGGACACATTTCCCCGCCCCCCTCTATGGAAATCTGAGTTTCTTGCCTTTGCAACCTTCCAGCTGCTCCTTGAACCACTATGTGGTACTTAACCTCCTACAGGCAGGCAGTTCAGGTCAGGGTGGGGAGGAGGCAGGGAATGGCTTCAGCTAATTCAAATGCAACCTCAGTGAGCTTATTCAGTGCCCTGGGTGAGAACATTACACCAGGAGCGGGTGTTTCTTGGAAATGAGTGGTGAAGGAGCTGCTGGCTGATACACCAGCAGCAGGAAAGGATTCTGATTTATCTGCTTGGTCCAGAGAAGACAGGACTCAATATATCTCTCTTTGTAGGATGGGCTAAAGCCTTGTCTACCAGCTCATGGGTTAATTGGCAAAAATGAAAAAGGTAAAGTGTATAAGAACCAAGATCATATCATGAGACCAAAGTTAGACAAGGACAGAAAACTGATCTAGCCTTTTCTTCCCTTTCTACTCTCAGGAAAGTTCTACCCAACTCTCATTATTGTAACTGGTATCGTGCTCATTATTGTTGTTATCATTGCCATTACTCTTGATCTGTTTCCTCTACTAGACTTTGAACAACTTGAGGAGAACTGTTTGTCCCTGCATTGGGTAGGTATTGGGAATATAGTGAAAAACGACGAGTGAGCAAGGAAAGGGACTTAGGAAGAGCTCTGCAGATTGCCTATGTCTTGGTCTCTCAGGCAGAGCTTCAGGAACACGACACACAGAATGGCAACGCACTGAAATGTCTCCATATATGCCACCGTCCCATGTACCTTGTGCACCCCCACCAAAGGCAGAGAATGGGTGCCACACCCATTCCTGAGCTCTAGGTCAGCAGGTTCACCACACAGTGAAGTGTGGGCTTGTGCCTACATTTGTAAATTTCATGACGCAAAGGCAGTCACACTGCTTGCAAGTCAGGCAGCTAAATGATTTATTAAGCAAAGGTTACAGCACCTGTGCCTTTTTGTCAACAAATCAGGCCCATGCCATGCCAAGCGATTCTTCTAATAACCCAAATGGTAATTTGGTTTTAAATAGCATTTCAGATACCATGATTCTGTTGACGCAGAACAGTGATAGATTTGGGTGGCAGGAAAGAAATGCCTGTTTTTAATATTGTTTGCACTCATTTTTCATTTTAAAGAATTAGTCCTCGTTGAAGTTCTGCAGGTTAAGCATTTTATTTGAGCATTTGATTAAACTAGAACCTGAATCAAAATGAGTTCTTTGCTCAGTCCTTCTGTGTGGGAATTGGTATTCCTATTTATTACCTGATGATGAAATATTAACATTTTTTCCCCTCTAAATAAATGCCTCCTCTTAATGGCTCTTGTTTTCAGGGATCAGATTAAATTATGAGATGCAATTGAAATGGTCATTGGCTTTCTGCTGTCTGAAATGACGGCATGTTCTCTATTACAGCATTCAGTGGGCGTGCAGGGGACACGGATAGTGTCCAAAGTGAAGTAAATGCTCGATGCCCCAGAGACTTTCTCTCTGTTAATATCAACTGTCATGGGGCAATACTGGGAAATGAGATTTGGGGTGGGATCAGTGGTTATGATATCTCAGGCTTGATGGGTGTTCTTGAGGCTGTGGGGAGGTGGCCACCCCCCATGTTAATGATGAGTTACCAAATGGAGAGGGAGGAGGGAAATGAGAGACAAATAATGATAGTAGCCGAGGTAGCAGACGAGTGAGGCGGAAGCATGGGATAGATAACTTGGCAGGGATATTCGAACAGAGCCGAATGCTGGGGTGAGATACACAATGCAATTGGAATGCATTTTGAAAGAAAACTACCTCAAGGCAAGGCTAAAGAGAAGGCAATTCTGTCTCCGTGAAGGGAGGAATTCTCTGGAGAAAAAAATAGACTGGAAGGGAAGGAGGAGGAAAAATGGCTTTCAATTATCCATGTTATCTTTCCCTACCAATCATTACAGATGATGAATAGGTGCAATAAAAGCCAATATTCAATTTTTTCCCAATTTACATGGAAAGAAGGCCATAATATATTGTTAAGGGGAAGAAACAGCAGGTTACCAAACAGTGTATGTAATATGATCTCATTTTTGCAATGTATTTGTTGCATAGAAACAGTCTGGATGAATTTATACAGCAATGTTAACAGTAGGACTACAAGTGATTTTTATTATTTTTCCCATCTGTATTTTCCCACAATTAACATGTATCATGACCGTAATAAGGAAAAGTCATTATTTTAAAGCTTCCTTATGAATCATTTAGATTCAGCCAATAAATGCTGACTACCCACTATGTGCCGGGCATGAGAATACTGCTCCCAGAGAGGTCGGCACACTATTACAGTGGATCCTGTTGGTAAACAGTCCACTTTTCTAGGCTGTTTTACAGAATTTTAGACTCTTAAGAGGTGAAAGGGCTGTTGGAATTTATTTAATGATTACGTTTTAAAAAATTTACCATCTTAACCATTTTCAAGTGTACAGTTCCATGGTATTCAGTACATTCACAATGTCGTGCAACCATCACCACCACCCATCTCTTGAATTGTTTCATCTTGCAAACCGGAAACTTTGTACCATTAAACAATAACTCTTCATTCAATCCTTCCCCTGGCTCTGGCAGCCACTATTTTACTTTCTGTGTCTTTGAATTAGACGACTTTTGGTACCTCACATAAGTGGAATCATACAGTATTTGTCCTCTTGTAACTGGTTTGTTACAGGCATAATGCCTTCAAGGTTCATCCATGTTGTAGCATATTGCAGAGTTTCCTTCCTTTTAAAGGCAGAATAATATGCATTATACCATTTTGAAATGATAGCTACACAATAAAATGTATATGCCAGATTTTATCCATTTATCTGACAATGGACACTTGGGTTGTTTCCACCTTTTGGCTATTGTAAATAATGGTGCTAAGAACCTGGTGTACAAATATTTTTTTGAGAGCATGCTTTCAGTTATTTTGGGTTTATACTAATGATTAAATTTTAATACAATCTCAAATTTAAAAGCAGGGAATGTTCCAGAAGTATTCCTGAGAGTTGAGCATGAGTCTCTGAATATCAGGGCAAGGTGCTCACCAGCTCATGAGGCAGTGCAGTACAGTGGTTAGAGGGCATAGGCCTTGGGAAAACCAACAATCTCTTTAGAACTCAGTTTCTAACTCTATAAAGTAGAGATAATTATATCTATTGTGTTGGGTGGCTTTTGTAAAGGTTAGTTAGATAAGTTACCTAACATACTTAGTAAATAAAATGAGTAAATTTAAGTTATCTATAAAAAAATTCTTTTTTTTGGAAAGAAAGGTCTTATAATAAAATGGTAACTGTGTAATTAAAATATCTGTGCATATAAGCTCTATCCGCTAAAAAAAAAAGCAGAGACCATATCTAATCCACCTTTTATAGGTTGATGCTTCAGACTTTGGGAATATTTCCACTGCGAACTGGTCTTTGGGAGAAAGAAAGGCCATTTTATTTTACATTTGTTTATGGATTTATGTGCAGGATGTCACTTCTGCATTTGTAAAGCTCAAGTATCTGCTTGGTGACTCTTCACTTTTTACTTCTCCAAAGACAGAAAGCAAAATTTTGTTTTCCCAGAAAACTTTTCCTGTAATTCAATTAATACAAATTTCATGTCTTAGTAACAAAAGGGTCAATACAGAAAAAAATACAAGCTTGCCTAGAAAATTACGAATCTGCAGGCCATGTTCAAATTATATCTTTAAAAATTCTTGTAAAAAAAACCAACACAAAACAAAAAACCCTCCTGGCTGGTGTTGCTCAGTGGTTGAGCATCATCCTATGAACCAGAGGTCAAGGTTCAATTCCCGGTCAGGGCACATGCCTGGGTTTTGGGCTCAATGCCCAGTAGGGGGTATGCAGGAGGCAGCCAATCAAAGATTCTCTCTCATCATTGATGTTTCTATCTCTCTTTCCCTCCCTCTTCTTCTCTGAAATCAATAAAAAATATATTTTTTTTAAAAAAATCCCTTTTCTGAACGAATGTCTTTTCAAAAAGCAGCTTTTAAAAAAAAGTATGTCATTATTTTTACTATCTATATCTATACATGTCTAACACTTTAAATGGTTCCAGAATGTGGTTCTTTCTTTTTTAAGAAGAGTTAATATATACTCCAGAAAATTAAAATATTTAGAGCACATAATTTTTACTTCAGAACATATATATCTCTATACCTCTATATCTCTCTATATATATTTATAGAAAAAAATACAACTTCCATCAGCACAGTTTCTCATAAGATAAGTGGGGATGGCTTTCTTCCAGCCAAATGTGGCAGGTGTCACTGTGATTAAGAGAGAGAGAGAGAGAGAGAGAGAGAGAGAGAGAGCGCGCATTTAAGCTGCTATCCCTATGATGCCAAATATTTAACAGAAACCAAGAAGTTCAGTTCCAGATGCCAATATTGGGTCTACATGACATCATTCATCCAGATGCGTGAAAAATCTGGATTTTTAAGAATTGAATTTTTGTGGTCAACAACATGGAGACCCAGTTTATGGGTTAAATAAGGCATCTGTGAAACAAAGCCATGTTGCGATGTAACACATTTTGATGTTAGACAAACACAGTGAATGGAACACAGTATTATTTCAGTGCTGTGAATCACTGCTTCTTTTAAAAAAACACTACGTAACATACACATAGGACATTTCCAAACTGCATTTTTGAGGTTTTTGATGAAGTAACCTGAGTACACTGGGGCTTTGAGAAAAGAAACCATCCATTATTATAGCCACTGTCCCCAGTTCTCCCCTCCCATTGAACTTGAACGTGTGAACCCAAAGTATTAAATGAAACATTCTATTTTAATGCATCTGAGGTAATTATTCAAATTTACCAGTTAAATATTTGAAGGTATGGGAAAGTAAGCAATAAACTTGAACAGTTTTATGGGAGGGACTGAATAGGCAATGCTAATCCCAGATGCCAAGTACTGGCCTGTTTCAGGAGAAACAGCAGAAGTGGGAAATTCAAGAGTTAACCTTCTCTCCTTCTCGCTCCCCCCTCCTCCCAGCTGCCTCCTCTGAGGCTGTACTTTCTGTGACCCTGCTTCAGTGCAGGGAAGGCTTCAGATGCAATGCAGTTTAACCCGTGCTGTCGACACAGCAATAAAGTAAAACCCTTTATGGAGAGAGCACATGAACCCAGCAAATGTAGCCCATTCACAAGCACCTGGTCAGAGTCTGACAAACAAAGATGAGCAGTTATAAATCTGGCATCTGGCGATTACACACCCAGGCATATATATGCACAAAATATCCTGGAGAAACATTTTTCAACCACCATGCTGAGAACCTCATAGAGAAAATATTTTCTTTATGTCAATTATGATAATATATGGTCACATTCCAATTAGGAAATCAGAGAGGAGTTTCTTTCAAAAGTCGACTCTAATTCTATTTCACAAACCTCTAAATATCTATCTCTACAGCCACTACCTTGTACTACAAAAGTCTTTCATGGTTTCTCAATTAGCAGAAGCCATTTCAAAACTTTAAGATATTTCTTCTCCTTGACCGAAACTAGCACAAAACACAACTTTCTAGTGAAAAATAAGCTCTAGATGTCCTGGCATACTCTTTTCTCAATCACCTACCTCAATCTAAGACATCAAACCCACCTCCATCCCCTCCCACCCTTCTGCACCTCAGTCCCAGTGCCAGTGTAGCCAGGAACAGACATCCCCAGTTATTTTCTGCACCAACACCAGCAACTTAATAGGGCTCACAAACCCTTTATTTTAGAAAGTTTGCCAGGTTCCTGGGGACCCTATAATGAATACAGAAGAGTGGCTGGTTCCCCCATTCCTAGCATGCTCTCTAATGTCGCTGGCAGCCAGAGTTTATATTACAGGTTTGGTAGGGAACTACTGCCTCCTTGCATGTAGAGACAGACCCCTAGCAGAGGAGACACACTAGCTAGCACTAGGGAATCTTTCTTGCCATAGTCAAAGCAGTTCTGGTCCAGAAGCCCTCCTCTTCTGCTCCCTCAATACAAGAAGCAAAAATTGCAGGCACTTTTCCACGATTTCTGAGAACACATGGAAATGTGGCTGAAGGACCAGGACCGGAGAGGAGGTTGGGAGGAAAGGGGACCAAACAAGGGGCTGGGAAATGCAGCCTGTTGTGCGGAAAGACAAGTTACAATGCACCTGATGAATAAAACAAGCTGCACCACATACAGAAAAGATGAGAGCGGCCCACCTGTGTCTGTTGAGGGATATTTACAAAGCTTGGATCCCGTGGTCCAACACTGACGAATCGGTTTGCGGGGGAGGTGCTGGGTGTCGAGTAGGCTGTGAAGGAAGGGACACATGCGTTCAGGAAGCAGCACGAGATTGCACACAAACAACACCAAAACACACAGTCTCCCAGCCGACGCAGCTGATCAACGAGGAAATGTGCAAACACTGTAGCTAGCGAAGGGATCTGGCTAGCAAGGGCATTTTAGACAGTCAAAAAGGGAAGGGGTGTTGGTGTCCAAAGACTGTTGGAATAAAACGATGTCAAATTGGTGCTCAGTTGAGCTTTTTTCCTCCCATCACACAAATTAGAACATGCAGGACATTTGCAAAGTATACTTTCTGAGTTCAATGCAAGCTCTGAGGTCAGAAAGAGATACCCTAATTTGTAGAGCACAGGGAGAAAGAAATTAGGAAGGGCAGGAAAGCAGTTCATTTTACAATCTTGTTTTTCACACTATACACTCCAAAAAAAAATCATGAAGTGTTCCCGTGCCTCTATAGCTACATATCGAAGAGGAGTCTTTACAGAATGAATTAATGGGTCCCCAGAAAGGATGTTAGAACAAGCTGTTTTTATAGGCCCAGAAGAGAACCTAGAACAGCCGTGGGCAAACTACAGCCCGCGGGCCGGATTCGGCCCGTTTGAAATGAATAAAACTAAAAAAAAAAAAAAGAAGACCGTACCCTTTTATGTAATGATGTTTACTTTGAATTTATATTAGTTCACACAAACACTCCATCCATGCTTTTGTTCCGGCCCTCCGGTCCAGTTTAAGAACCCACTGTGGCCCTCCAGTCAAAAGTTTGCCTACCCCTGACCTAGAATCTTTCTGATGCCCAAAATGTGCTTGAAATATTAACATTTGCAGTCTTCCAGTCCTAGAACCCTTCCATTCTGGCACAAACTCTAAGATGTCACACTGGAACCGCAGACCCTACACTTCAGTTTACTATTATTTTCAAGTGTCTGGAAATTTTGTTGTTGGTTTTTATATTTAAGAACTTCACTCTACTTTACTGCGGAAGAAATTCACTGGCTTTGGTGTTTCATTGGCTCATAAATCCAAATGTACATTTTTTTTTCGGTGTCCTACACTTCCTTCTTTATAAATCCAAGGATTTATTCACACTCTTTCTTTGTACTAGAATTTTCACAAAGACCATTGCTTAATTTCAAATTTCTTAACATTACTTGTAAAAGGCCTAAGTTTTTTTGGACTGTCTCTAAACACACATCATCTAAAAGATCAAAAAGATCTACAATTTTAAAAACACAGATAATTGAGGGAATAATACCAAATTCCTTTCCCAGATTTGTTTTTCCTTACTGATATCATCATCTGCTTCTCTTCCTTTGATTTTCTGTTTTACTGAAAACTGTGTAGACTCCTTGTTTCTCTGGGTAAACACATCTAGGAATAAAATTCCCACCAATCTGGCCCACTCCTGTTGGTCATTTCTGGGAAGAGCGAAGTCACCCACTCAGATCTGGGACGGTCATGTGGTGTGGCTGTGTCAAACCAGCACCGAATAGAGGATGAACATGAGGTTCCTCTGATGCCTGCCAATCAGAAAATGTTTGCTCTAGTAGTGTTTGTGTTAGAAGGAGTGCTTCAGTAATAGCTTTATATCCAATGACCTAAATGTATGATGATGTACTGTCTAGCAATGTGAATCTATTGATTTCCTCCCTGGCCCATCCTATGTCAGACCAACTTCAACAGATTTAGGAAAAACTTCTGCATTTAGCCATTCAGTAAATACCTCTCACTCACTAGTATGGGGGAAATTTATATTTTTCAAAGCTCAGTAAAATACTCTTTATTAATTGCTTCATTTAGTCTATTGCTTTCATATGCTTGATACACTTTAATAAGTCTCAATGGCAAATTTTATATTGAAAATGATGGACTATAATTACTTGGTAGTGAATTTACCTGCTCCTAGGGCACAAAGAGAACATGGGAGAGATAAGGGAGAAAGTTAGTAGATGAAATGACCTATTAAACCTGTTAGTGGTTGGGGGGGGGGAAGCGTTCTTTCACATGTGAACAGGTAGGTAGGTTGAGAAGAAACAAAAAGGCGTGAAGAAATGCTAAGGTGGTTAATGACAGATGCTGAAACATGCGTGCTTAGTTTGATGGTCCTAGGACAGTGACACGCGAACTTATTTTTTTGGGTTGATTTTTCTTTGTTAAATGGCATTTAAATATATAATATAAATATCAAAAATATAAGTCTTTGTTTTACTATGGTTGCAAATATCACAAAATTTCTATATGTGACACGGCACCAGAGTTAAGTTAGGGTTTTTCAAAATGCTGACACGCTGAGCTCAAAAGGTTCACCATCACTGTCCTAGGAGAACTGTGTACACAGACCTGCACAGGTCATCACAGACAAGTAGCAGGATTTCCTATGACATTTTTACCACATTGGTGACATCAAGCATGCTGAAAGGTCTCTCTCTCTCTCTCTCTCTCTCTCTCTCTCTCTCTCTCTCTCTCTCTCTCTCTCTCTCTCCGTTTGTGTGTGTGAAGATAGTTCTCCATTGAACATAGTGAATTTACTAAAACTGGAAAGGTTTGTATTGCAGCCCTTTCTCTATTTTTGTCTGACCTAAATGTTGGCATTTGAAAGAAGGTTTAGCATACAAATAATTTAGCCACTCAAAATTACCGTGAGGCTGACAATAGTATATTTTCCCTCCTTCAAGCAGGAGACAAACCTTGCTCTTGTTTCAAAACACCTCAGAAGGCTTTTAATGCTCTCATAGTTACTCAAACTGCTCCAAAGTTTATTCTGGTTTTTAAAAAAGAGAGCATTGGTGAGAGAAGTGGTGATGGGATTGCATCTTTTAAAAAAGTATATTACCACGACAAAAATCTGTGAATCACTGAGTACTCAAGTTATCAGATGGAACAAATGGTGCCCAGGGACATTAATTCTATAGAAAGCTATGTTCCGGGGAAAATCAAGGACACAGGAAAAACAAGGGAAGGAAGAAAGAAATTCTGACTCATCTTCCATTATTGTAGCTACAACAGGCAGAGTGTTCACTATTACAGGATGTAGTTCCATAAATGATATAAGTTGCATCTGAGTTTCCCAAAGGATCAGTGGAATAAGGGAAGTTCTAGTGCTGAACAAAAACCTCAATTGAAACTTTTTATTAAAACAACCACTTACACCATCATGAATCAATTGTACATGCACAGCTAAGAGCTTTCAACATGAATATAAAGTCAAGTAAAGGGGGCAGTGTGGTAATTAGTTATATACAACTGTGATTATGCTATTATATCACATTCATAGCTTTCTTAATTATAATCCTTGTCTTATTTACAACAGCAATAATCATATGCTACAGGAAGAGCTTCAGGAAATCAGGAAATCCAGAAAATAATTTTCTGGGAGGATTACTGCAGGCATTTTTTTTTAGGATTCTGGAGGAAAGATTCAAGGCATTTGAAGATTTTCTGATAAAGTCACAAGGGAAATCAATTTGCCTCTATAACCTCATTATAAAAGTCCTCATGGCAACCATACCTATTAGAAATCAAATTATTGATTACTTGGCTACTTCTGAAACAAAGTGCTTATTGTTGTTTTTTCAGCAGCCATCTTATCTATAGGAGCAATATCACCATGGACCATTTTCTTGACATTATGGAAGAACATTCCTACAAGAATTTCCCACCAGCTTTTATTTGCACGGATCTGAGCATATTTTTCCTCTCTCTAATGCATTTCTTCACATTACCCAAGAGTCTTAGTTTGGCCTAAACCACAATGGTAAATATCGAGATTCCAAACCATAATTTGATCCACATGAAGAAAACCCCAGCCTTCTGTGTTACCCACTTATATGTATTGCTAGTTCTATATATAATCCTTCATGTAGGCCAGCGATTTTCAACTGGTGTGCCACAAAAATTTTAAAATCATGCAATACCTGACTATTTAGTCAGGGGCACGGACCTCTCTTCCCTTAGACCAGCGGTTCTCAACCTGTGGGTCGCGACCCCTTTGGGGGTCTAACTACCCTTTCACAGGGGTCGCCTAAGACCATTGAAAAACACATACATAATTACATATTGTTTTTGTAATTAATCACTATGCTTTAATTATGTTTAATTTGTAACAATGAAAATACATCCTACATATCAGATATTTACATTTCGATTCACAACAGTAGCAAAATTACAGTTATGAAGTAGCAACGAAAATAATTTATGGTTGGGGGTCACCACAACATGAGGAACTGTATTAAAGGGTCCCGGCATTAGGAAGGTTGAGAACCACTGGCATAGTGATTAATCACAAAAACAATATGTAATTATATATGTGTTTTCCGATGGTCTTAGGCGACCCCTGTGAAAGGGTCATTTGACCCCAAAGGGGTCGCGACCCCCAGGTTGAGAACCGCTGCCTTAGACTGTCAAACAGAAAAATGACAACAGCCAACACAACAATTGCCATCTGTTGTGAATGAATCAAAATAACTTTTGGGGGGTCAGATTGGAAAAAAGTATATTTTCTGGTGTGCTGCAGAATCTTAGTAATTAGTTTATGTGTGCCATGAGATAAAAAAGGTTGAAAATTGCTGACTTGGCAGTACAAGTCCTGGTTAGTATGATCAGCTGGGGGAATGGTTCAAGAGCAGTTCTTCCTTTATAAGCAATAGTTTTACAGGACTTCTGAGAGTGCTAGGATCTATCCTTTACAAAGAGGGCAGGAAGAGTGGCAGTGATCACCCATTAGCACTTCTCTCTCTCTCTCTCTCTCTCTCTCTCTCTCTCTCTCTCTCTCTCTCTCTCTCTCTCTCTCTCTCTGCCTCGGTCTGTGCCAGGCCCTCTACTGAGCATGATGGCAGATGCGAAGGTGAGTAAGACACACTGCCTTCCTCAAAATGTTCGAGTCTAACGGGGAGAGATGAGTACAGAAAATGAAAATAGGAGGACCCAAAAGTAATATAAATAAAAGTCTGTGGAATGTTAAAGGACAGAAAAGTAACACCTGGCAGGAGAACAGCAAAAGCTTTACAGAGAAGACGGAGATGGCGTCAGAGACAGGCTGGAAAAGATGCGTTGGCTGACAGGTTCGGATGGATTAGCGGTCACAGAGGAAGCAGCACAAGCAAAGGAGCAGAGGTGGGAATCGGAGGTATCAATCGTGGAGGGAAAGGAAAAAAGAGGAGACGTTGCAAATTATATTTTGCCATGCAGTAAGAGGATCAGAGACCTGTTTGAACATGGAGGGTGGAAAAGTCTTTTGAATTTATTTTTCTTTTAAGAGAAGAAATAATTTCTAGAATAACCAAAAACACAAATTTTCATTCTAAACACCCTAAGACAACTAGTTGTCTTACTACTCTAAACCTTTTCCCTTTATATCTTAAATATCAATATGCCCTCACATGTTCCCTTGTTTTCAGTAATTCAGACATATTCACATGCGGGGAATTTCCCTCTGAAAATAAGTAGTCAAACATTCAATTGCACTCCAATAGACTTACTGGGATTCTCCTACCTTCCCAGGAATGTGCTAGCTATTAGACAGAAGTAATCAAACCAAGTTTAGGAATGCAGACTCGGACAGATCCCTGTGTTCAAACGGCAATTTCAGTAACTGTTCACCAGGGACACCTGAGAGTGGGTGAGGCAGCATTCAGCTGCAAACTGCAACAGTGAGATGACTAAATACCTAACAAAAATAATTTCTAGAATCTTCTCTTAATGCACTATGGTGTTCTTTAAAAAACAAACAAAAAAAGCCCTATAAGAAAACACCCATATCTAAAAAAAAAAAAATGCAGAAACTGTAAGAAAATAAATTGGCTGATTTCTAAATGAAAGTCACTACCATGGACCTCACTGAGGAACTTCAACTGCACTATTTCTTGCAAGGTCACAAAAGAAACGCTGGAGAATATCGGAGTTTCTTCCTTCAGAGAAACCTATTGGTATTGACAAGTTTATGGGGCCGAATTAGCATTATTAGTATCATTATACAGCAACGGGAGCACAGCCTGTGTTACACATGACCCAGTCCTCAGAGACCTAGAAATTCCCATGTGATGGAACAGATGTAGTTAACATCCAGATGTTTGAAATCTAGGAGATAACCACACTGAACTTCCATTATTTTGATCACATCTGTGCAGTCAGTTACCTCATTCTATAATCCCTGCAAATCTTTTATCTCTACAAACAAGTTACCACCACCAACAACAAAAAGGTAGCCCTCAGGGCAAGAAATTAAAGCCTGCTTATCACCAGTAAATTATTAAAGAACAACATACCCATGAGCTATCTTCCTGAATTCTAACTTTAACATATTAGCATTACTTAACATGTATAGTAACAATTTACATGACATGTCTAATGTGCCAATAGTTCACAAAAATCATGATGAGAATCAATTCAGCCAGATGGCCTTGCTCTGCTGGAATTTCTACATATATTAAGGCTCCTCAGAGGGAGGTAGGGGTTCAAGCAACATCATGATTTGGGGTAACACACGTAGAAAGGAAGGCACAAGACAATTCATGTGTGCAGACAGAGATAAGAGGATCTGAGCAACTTGTAAACTGGTGGCACTTTGACCTTATGTTACCAAAATCTGTGTGATAAAGAGGCACTTTACAATGAGTTCTTCCTGTACCCAGTCTACTTAAAGGTTTAAGGGTTTTTTTTATACATAATAATTTTAAAGGTTAAGAATACAGTCTTGTTTCAGGTCACTTAAATTTATATCTGATGGCTAATCCAAATTCTATAACTCATTTATTTTTTTATGTATACTGTGTTTTGTTCAATTGATAGGACACATTTATTGATCAGAAGCAACAATGTATAAGGGTAAGCACAGGTGAAAGTCATATTAAATAGCCACAGAAAATAAACCCTGGATTCAGCTGGGGTTTACTAAAAAAGAGAAACTTAGATCAATATATTGGATTGCTCTCTTTTGAAAGAATCCATAGCCTCGGGAAAGGCAGTGTAACTCTGGAAACCCACTTCTGGGACTTTATCCTCAATAAATACTTAAAAGTACAGATAAAATTTGTGTTGCAAGATATTCATTACAGCATTACTTATAAGAGCAATAAACGGGAACCAAGTTACAAAGTAATGCTTCATCCATATGTTGAAATATTTTGCAGCTGTTAAATATGTTTAAACCCAGTTAGTGTGGCTCAGTGGTTGAGTATGAACCTATGAACCAGGAGGTCACAGTTCGATTCTTAGTAAGGGCACATGCCCGGTTTGCGGGCTTGATCCCTAGTGGGGGGTGTGCAGGAGGCAGACAGTCAATGATTTTCTTTCATCATTGATGTTTCTATCTCTCTCTCCCTCCCTGAAATCAATAAAAAATGTCTTAAAAATAATGATTATCACAAGTTTATAAAATAAAATGTATACACACATACATATATGCACACATCTATCATGATTATGTTTAAAATATATACAGAAAATAATTACCTCTAAAGAGTGATCTTGTGGGTGATTTTTAAATACCTTCCAGTAATTTTTAATCTTAGAGTAAAATAAACACAAGTGGAACCTGAAAACCCCAAATAATATTTTTCTTTTTGCAGTAGTGCAATGTAGTCAATAGAAAATAAGTTTTAGAACCAGAAAATCCTGGATTCAATCCATTCGGTCTCTCCCTAGAAATGTGATCTTGGCCACCCAGTTACCCTGTCTGAGCTTCTCCACATGCAGCATCCAGCACATGCTGGCACATACCTCACAGGCTAATACAAAAGTTAATGTCCTATAGTAGGAATAAGTAAAAATTATTTAGAATCACATTTCCTAACCTTTTATGAATAAGAAAAGGTATAAAATGGTAATTAATAAAAATAGCATAAAAATGTTATATTCAGTAGGTCACCATCATCTTATATGTGTGTGTATATGCATACACAAATATACATATAACATGCACTAAAAAACTGGGGGAGAATATAGGAGAATATATTTTTTTTCATGCTTTTCTATGTCTTTCAAGTTTCCAACCTTGCTGTATATTACCTTTATAAAGGAAATCTTAAAACTTATTTGTTACCTGAAAAAGTAAAACACTGAGACCAAATCAAGTCTTGAATGGGTTAAGATACCCTAACGATGTGATCCTCCATTGTCTGCTCTTTTTTCTCACTCCTTTATAATGTTCATCTCTTACTCTCCTTTCTCCTGTTTTTGTTCCTCTGTTTTTCATCCTATTAAATGTACCCAGGAGTTTTTATTCTTGGAATTTATATAGAAGTTCTTTATAGAGTGTCTTAGGCTTTTCAGAGGAAAGGTGTACGATAGCATATCTTAAAACAGTATCTGCCCTGGTAGTGTAGAAACCACTGGGCTCAGGAGTCCAACAGACCTGAGTCTGAATCCTGGTTTAGTTACAGTTTCCTCTTTTTTAAAAGAGGGCTGACAATTCTAATTTTGCAGATTTAAAATAATAATCAAATGCAACTCAGGTAATGCATAAGAAAATACCTATCAAAGTGCCCGATTTTCAATCATTATTTTTCTTTATCCTGTGCAAATTTAAACATTAAAAATTTGGATTGTGCACAGGAAGAAATACTCTGCAAAACTATTTATGAAAAATTGTGATTTAATATAGTACATTTGTGACCAAATAATGGCTACTGAGAATAAAAATGCTAACTTTGTACTGAATTCTAGACTATCTGTGAGACACTTTACCAGAAACAGCACACATTTTTGCTATCATACTCAAAGTTCAGGTTAGTGTAGTTAAAATCTAGGTGTATAAAAAATTGTCAAGGCTTTTATAGGATTTTATGGACCCACCCCTTACCCACTACCACATGTGTGAATTTTGGGCACTGTAGTGATTAGACAAATATTTTAAAATATAACAGAATCATTATGTATGATTTAAAATTTAATAATATCTTTGATCCTCATTGACTAAGTACCAAAGAGCTATCCCTCAACAAACAAGTTTCTGTCCTTTGACACACAATCAAGTGTGTATATATATCCCCCACTCTATAGCAGTATTCTATACACACTTCTTAGCACTGACTTAATATAATTCAAAGATTATGCCATGAATTCATATAGACCATCTCTTTATTTTTAAAAGGTTCCTAATATATATATAATATTGGTGAATATATAGGTATTACCAATCTTTTATTAAAATCAATGTTGCAATGAATACTTGAGATATGTCTTTGCTTACATATCCTACGATATGCATGGCTTACATTTAAAATTTACATATATATATATATATATATGAAACACTAAATTGTCCTCTGAAGAGGTTGAACTAACTTTCAGTCCAACAATCCTGGAGAATAAAGGAAATCTGCCTCTGCTAGCATCTCCTCTTTTTCACCTCTTTGCTGTTACTGTTTTATCTCCTTCCAAATTTTCTGCTCTCTTTCTTTCCCTAATAATAAGAATTACTCTCAGCAACAGAAACCAATTCATACTAAAGTATAAATGACCACTAACATCTGCCTCTATATTTCTCTCATAGAGTTTTCACTGCTAACAAATGGAAACTTTGGGCCAAAGCAAACACACTCATAGGATGCTGTAGCCAAGAGTATGAACTACAGGTTCAAGGTGGCTGGATATGAATCATGGCTGGGTGTGAATCATGATGTGGCCACACCTGTCTGAGTGATCTTGAGAAAGTTATCTTATTTCTCTCTCTCCTTGTCTTTCTCAATTAAGGTATTTACATTTTAAAGTATTTATTTCATAGACTTACAGTGAAGTTTCAAACAAGAGAATACATATGAAAACATTTTTAAAGTGCTTGAATATTAGTAAAGGCTCAATACTTTACTGTTATTAATTTCAGACATGAGCAGGTATCTCTGGCTCCTAGGTAACCAGAAATCTTGTCACATTGCTTTGTACTTAGTTTAGTTACAGTATGGGGAAGTAAAAAGAGCTGGCAAGGTCTGTGTTTGAGTCCCTTCCAAGCTACAAGGAAGCACAATCTTGGGAAAGTAACCTCCACTTTCTATGGTAATCTCAATTTCCTTATCTATAAAGTCCTGACCTCATAGGAGTCTTAGGAAGCCGAACAAAAGAATGTATATGTGTAAAAGAGCTTTGCAACCAAAAAAGCATTGAACATATGTTAATTATTATACTAGAAAATTTCCATTCCAGTTAGAGATTATTGTTATATTCTTAGTTAACAGATTCGTATTCATTCATCAGAGATATAAAAATAAGTGATAAAGGAAACTTATTACATGTTTCTATTTTAATAAAATTCTAGTTTTTAAAAATCAAAAGTTCATGGCTAAGAAGTCATGGACTAAAAAGTTTATGCATTTTTTAAATTGAATTTTTGTGTTCCTAATTAATTTTAAAAAGGAAAATATTAATGCTATATCTTCCTTCATGATTCAAAAGTGTTTTTTCTTTCCATTGTAATTCCAGGCTATGATGCCAATTTTCAATTTCTTTTCTAGAAAAGTCCATTTTTATAATGTGATTTGGTGTCAAGGAAGATAAAAACTGTATCTTACAATACAATTAAGAAAAAGAACAGTGAATTTTGAATGATCATACCACAAATAGACCCAAATGTAATGAGATTTCTTCTCTTCTTGAGCTGTTGTTCTCATTCATTGTATTACATGTTTGAAAAGGAGTCCCTTACCAATTAATGAGATGATGCATATGGAAAAACTCAGTAAACTGCAAAGAGCTGCAACAGGCAGGATGTTAATATAATTCGTTTCACCAGGAAGATACCTAATAGGCATCTCAATCATGGTCAAACCAAATTTGATTCCCACCCCTCACCCAGAACTGCCTTCCTGCCATTTTCTCATCTCAGTTCATGGCAACTCCATCTTTCCAGTTGCTCAGGTCAGAAACCTCAGGACTTACTGCTGATTTCTCTAGTTTTCTTTTCTCAACTTATATCTAATGTGCCAGTAAATTCTATCAGCTTCACCTTTAAAATATTTCTCACCACCCCTGCAGCCCCTACATTGGTGCAGGTCATTAGCAACTCTTGCCTGGATTATTGGAACAGGGTGCCACCTGCTCCTCGTGTTTGTTTCCTCCATTGTATTTACTTATAATTATTGGTTGTCCCATCCCTCAAGAATGCAAGCTCCACAAAGGAAGGGGGCTGTTTTGTTCACCTTTGCATCCCCTGTGCCTAGAATAGTGGCTGTCATGTAGAAGACACTCATATTTAGTGATAAAAAACCCAGACAGCCTCTTAACTGGTCCCCCTGCTTTAATTATTACCCCCCTGCAATCAATTTCTAACAAAGCCTTCAAAGTGTTTCTATTAAAACCTAGGTAGTCTCACTCTGCTATTCCCATCTAACTCACAGCAATTGCCAAAGTCCTTACAATGGCCTATAAGAACTTACATTATTTGTCCTCCGAGCTCCCAAACTCATCCACTGAGCTCTCTGACCTCTCCTCCTCCTACTCTTTCACCCATCCCTCACTTTGTTCTCACCACTCTGGCCTCTGCGCTGTCCCAGGCTGCACTGGCTGTTCCTTCTGCTTAGAAAACTCTCCCTATAGTTCATGGCTCACCCTCTCATTCCTGTGAGGTCCGTTCAAATGTCCCTGCTCAGACAGGCTTTCTCCTACCACCCTGCTTATAGCTGTATCCCACCCCCACTACTCCTCCCTTCTGCTTTATTTTCCTATGTAGCACTAACATATCACCATCTGACATCATTCCTACCTATTTTATTTACTATTTTGTTTTCTGTCCTCTCTCTCTAAAATAAAAAGCTCCATACAATCAGGGATTTTTATCTCTTTCATTTCCTGCTGAATCATAACACCTAGAACACTGCTTGGCATATAGTTGATGGTCAATGATAACTATTTACTAAATGAATGAAAGCACTGACATCCTCTCACTGGGTATTAAAACCCACAAAAGTAGTTAGTCAGCAGGATTAAAACACACCCATTGGGAATTACTCTACAGGTTATCCCTTCTATTTGTCATGGTATCCTAAAGAGGTCCGACATAGTACATCAATCTTTCTCCAAACAAATCAACAGTACAACAGCTTTCCTTGAGAGAGAGCAGAACTATTACTAGCACCCTTACTCTTCTTCTTCTTCTTCTTCTTTTTAGGGCACAGGTAAGGATTTCCCCCCATTATAATGTATTTATTTCATAGGCAGATTTCCCCCCAAATCTGCCTTACCCTGTCTTTCTGGCCACAGTTGCAAAGTTGAGTACTGGTGCCAGAGGCAACTGATTAGTTTAAAAATACATATTCTGCTTTAGGCTGGCATCCATTTGTATTTCATTATAAGAGGATATTGAAATGATGCCTTGGACTTTTAACTGTCTAGAGCACAGCACATCTGTCACCCCAGTTCATCCTGACACTCAGCCTGGGACAGTGGCTAGAGCAGTTAGTGTTATTCCCATTAAGGGAGTCGAGGCTCAGGAAAGTTGGTAATACAGGAGACCCTGGGCATGATTTCCTACTTTTACCTTTAAGCTCTTTTTACTTGAAAATCAAATGTAGACATACTATTGGTATTGAGCATCTGTACTTAATACCCTGTCATGATGTTTCTTCTGGCTAAAGTTGAGCTCTAATACACTGATAAACAGGATCCAACCATCCTGTGGTTTTAATTTCTAAGAAGGTACATAATTTATGAAATTATATTTGCCCTCAATTTTTATCCAGTAGTAATCCAATTTTAGACACATCCCAATCCACAAACTGGTTTCTGAAGAAAAGTTCTGTCTTCTCTCTCAGACGTAAAACACCAGAATGTTATCCCTACTAAGTGACTTAGTCACCCCCTCCAAAAAAACCTTTACCTCAGGCCCTGCACCTGGACCAAACTCCCTCTCCCAAGTCCTCCTGTAGCACCCATGCCTGCCTTTGTCCCATGTTGCCCATGAGAACCATCCGTTTACCAGCAGTTTCCCTCTATAAATCCCATATTTCTTTAGAGTGGGATTAACTGTCTCTGTATCCCAAGCAGTTAACTCAGTTATTGGCACATGACAAGTGTTCACTATTTGAAGGCTGTATGAAGGAAGGTAGACATCAAAGACAAATGTTAGAGGAGGAGGTGGGGGCTACTTAATGCCTACTATTTCTTCCCTTGCTTATATCGTGGTCCCTCTCCCCTCCCTCACTCATTGTATAGATTGGAAGTAGAAACTGGACTGTCCCACCCCCTTCCTTGCCTCTCTCACATAGGGAGACAGGTGCTGGCAGGAGGCACATAGCCATCATCTCTACATGGAGGGCAGACCCTATGTAGCAAGGCCTGCAATGGCCCAGCACTTCCAGTGATGGGTAGATTTGTCTGTGTAATTCGGAAGCACATTTGCTCAGAGTTATATACTATATTCTCTAATACTAGAGGTTACAGCCTGGTCTTCCATCTTATTTTTTCTTGTATTTTATTTATCAATTGGTTCAGAAATCAGGGTATAGAAGAGGATGTTTTGTGGGGGTCCTTAAACCCCTTCTCAACGTGGACCAGTAGGTGTTGAGATTTTTAATTGGAGAGGTTTCTCCTATGCTAAATGACAGGCCTCCCAGACTATCACTGTCGTATTGATAAGGGAGAAGATAGTAAGCGATATGTAGCTGCAAAACAACACCTTGTTGTGAATTCAGCAAACCCCAGGAAAGCCCAGAAATAATGGGCTAAGTCTCTGATGATGATAAAAACCTTTCTATGTCATCAATAGAACATTTTGTTTTGTCTACCTTTCTAGAATCCTATGATTCAAAAAGTAAGTATAAAATTACCTATATCAATCTTTAGGCCTCTCTCTAGATAGTCTCCTTTCTCTCACAACTTTTAAACACTGTTCCTATAAACATGTAACTATATGAAATGAATTTTTAAACAAGTCAGAGAAATAACCACCCCCAAACTCTATTAAAATCTAGTCACTGGAGATATTGGCTTATAGATTGGCATTTTGAGGCTGGGCATGAGAGGATGGATGACAGGTTATCTTCTTATACAAGGCATTTTATTCAATTCAAGGACTGGAGTCCAGAACTGTGGACTCAAAAAGGCATGCACCTGATTTAAGTATTGAGTAGCTTCTACACATTCTAAAGACATATTTCACTATTACCCAGCCTGGAGCCTTCCACTGATAATAAAATGCTCCAATTGATTTGGCAGTGGTGCTTATCATGGCTGATTTCATACAATCCTGCCAGGTAGGTATTGTCAACCACATCTTACAGATGAGGAAACTGTGATTCAAGGAGAAACTAATAATTTGGAAGGTGGGGATTTGAGCCCCTATCCTTTAGACTTCAATACCTGCACATGGTATTTCTGCTCTTCTGCAGGGACTCAGAAAAGTCCCAGCCCCATTACTAGATAATACACAATGAATGCATGAAACATTGAATTGAGAGTAGAGTAGAAGTGAGGATATGTTTATATAGAATAGGTAGAATATTACTACAAGGGTTTTAAAGGACTGTGTCATTGTCCTGTGCAGGCAGGGAAGAGTGGAACAGAAAAGTGGGACACAGAGGCATGTGGCTGCCAATTTGTAAGACAATATCCCCAGCGACTAGATTTTAATAGTTTGGGGTGGTTATTTCTATGAACTGTTTAAAAATTTTACATTAATATTCAATAAGCAGGACACACCTATGAGCCTCTGCTTCTCAGAAGCTTCTTTCTAAGCTGAGCTTCCGAGATCTGTAGACCAAAACCAAGCCTAGTTTGCTTCCTATGTCATTGTTCTCCCTCTTTCTCCTTTGCTGAAAGTGTTGAACAACTTTTTACCAAAAGTAAGTCTCCCCAAAATTATCCCTGGACCCTCAACATTTTTTCTGTAAAACCCGAATCCATGCTCGATGCCATGCACTTCTGCATGTATTATCAAACTGAATAAGTACTAGGTAATCCAAAGCTTACTCTCAAACACATGTCCATGAGGGACTCTAGACATTTTGATTCAGTGTCCCCAGAATTAAATCTAATGAACACAGTATCAACAGAGGATCATTTCTCCTCTTTGGCACTTTTCCACCCGCAAACAATACCAACACTGACAGGTAAGGAAGCTGAGAGGCCTGATTCATCCTTCACTATACTCATCTAAGTGGCAGCCCAATCCCAAAGCTCATGTCTACTAAACACCCACCTCGAGCTTTCCTCCATTCATCTTCTATAACTACTGCTCAAGTTCTTGATCTTAACACTTCTTTCCTGGTCTACTTTAATAGTTTCCTCAGTAGATTCCTTGTGTCCCGTCTCACCACCTTTGAAGATCTCTTCTTAGGGTCACTGTCACAGTTCCTAACCTTTCCTACTCCAATCCCTCTGTAAAGCTTTAGGGAAGGTGCTCATCACACCCTTTGTCAAGATTAGGCAGTCCATCCATCATCTGAAACTATGCTTCCAGCCATCATTATTTTTTGTCATTGTTCCAGGTACTAATAAAAATCAACTTTGTGTGTCCTATCCTCTTGTGATCTCTAAAATATCAGAACTGTTCTCTTTCTAATTCTTCAAATAACAATCCATATAATCCAAAAAGGTTTTGAAATTCTATATTGTCTGACCACACGTTCCCAGATGATCCAGAGAAGAACGAAGTGTTCTTTTCTCTTTCCATCCACTTCTACCTTTTATCTCCCCCCCCTTCCCAGCCTCGCCAACCAACTGTCATGACTACTAGCTCACCAGATCTCTTCTGCCAGGCTCTTACTTTTGGTGAATGTTTAATGTACATATCTTTGCATCGCTACTTTGGTCTAAACTTTTTCTCCCATTTGATGAGTGAGGTGTTTAACCTTCACACTCATCAAGTGCATTTCTCTGGGACTGTAAATCACTGGAAGGCAGGGCTATAGAGAAGTATGAGGAAATTTTTTGCTAATAAAGATTCATTCAAGTAGATTCTGTTTGATAATCATGAGGGTAGCATTAAAAGCCACGCAAATGAGATGCAAAATTTAATAGTTCATAACTTGCTTTCTGTCCTGGGAATGTAGTTATACCATTTTATTCACCCAAACACCCAATCATTTCCACATTTGGAGTAGTTGGTAGTACCCTAGAGTGGTGTTCACGTTGATCTGGTTTTGGTTCTGCAAACTCATGCTCTGACCATTGTTGGGGATCTGTGACTATCACTAGAGTCTACGCAGAGACAGACTAAGCTTAGGTGTGGATCCAAGTGCACAGAGCCTCATCAGTGACCGACGCCTTGTCTCAGCCATACTTACTTGGTGAGGTGGGGGAGGCTGCACCTCCTTCTGTTGACGTGGTTGGAGGCTTTGTGTCTGGCACCGGCAGAGGCACAGGCCTGGCCATTGGTGGTGGCGGCGGCGGTGGCAACATTGGGGTGGGAAGGAATGGGTTGTGCACTTTGCCTTGGCTACTCCCATTGGGCTACAAGGGTGGAAACAAAACAAAACACACACAAGAAAGAGAAGAAACAGACAGGAACCATTAGCTGCTTCTTAAAACAAAAGATTCATTAGGCAGCATTTATGTAAATTACTAAGTATTCTAGCTACTTGAATTCTTCCATAAGAGCATATGGGTTGCTGGGTTGTTCTTAAGGCATTCCACAAAAGCATAGTCTTAGGTATACATGCTCAGTGCATCCTAAATTTATTTTTTGAATTACGTTAACCTTCTTTGCATCAGGTTCTGTAAAATGACCTGCCAACTTTTGCTTGGAATGTTTCAATTCTGTATTAACTCCTATCTTTGTCATCATGCTCATGATTATTAAATATTTATTTAATATATAAGTATTTATAGATTGCAGAATTATTCTATTATGTCTATTTATATAGATATAGTAAAGTTGCCTAAATGTGCATTTGAGATAAAAAATATTTTATTTCCACTCCTCAAAGTTGATATTATATAACATTTAATAAATATGTTAAGTGAACATTAAATATTTCTACACATATTGTATAACATCAGGCACAGAAACTTTAAAATTCAGCTGTCAAAATTCTGCTATGAAAAAAAATCACTTCTAATTTTGATTTAAACGATATAAGCATATGCCATGAAGAGTCATATTTATTTAGCTGCCTGATGTTAGAACAATCAAATAACAGCTCTTTAACAAAAGAACATTTCCCATTGAAGAAAGCAATAAAATCCATTTCATTTTAAAGTTTTTCCAAATGGTCCCATGAAGAGAACTGCCTCATAGCCTATAAAATGTGGATCAAAATGCAAAACTGGGCATTTGACAGTTATATAGGATGGTGTCAAGACTATTAAAAAAAGTTAGAAATGTAAAGGTCAGATGCTTGATACTGGCGATCACTTCAGCTTTTTCATGGTTTCCCAGGTGGCCTTTCTGACTCCAGACTTCAGTGACACTCTTCGACTGGCAATAACAGCTCATATTTAGGCTCCAGACCCGAATCAAAATTCAGTTGAAAGAGATGCTGTTGTCCTAGCTTTTAAGCTTAAGCTTAATGATTCTGCAGAGGCAGTTTCACTCCCTCATCGACATTCACTTAGATATTTAGAATTGCTCCTCAAAGACTATCTCGTCTGACGATCAGAATGCTATGCTTTCTTGCCAACAAACTTGCCTGTGTGTTATTTCTGAGTGGGCTAAAAGTCCATAAGTGAACTCTTTAGAATGAGCCAAGCAAATGAATACACAAGCAAAAAGGAGAAAGGCACCATATTGATTTGTTGTCTAGACAGAAATGTATCTGCTAACACATCACCAGACATTAGTCAAAGCTGCCTATTCTGTCTCAGATATGCAGAATCAGGTGTTTCTGCAAGGGAAGAAAATCAGTGGTAGGGCAGTGTGATATAACACTTTAAACCAGGCGATAATAATTACGGCAAATCTGTGGCTTCATGTGCAGTTACTAGGAGAAAAGGGGAATCACATTCAGCTTTATGCTGGTCATTATTTCCTAGTCATTAGTCTTATTTTCGGCCTTGGGATGCAGCTATCCATTGTAAACATGTAGTTCCATAGCTGAAATAAAATTCGTGATTTTTAAAAATTACTTTTACATTTGGAATACTATTTCAAACTGTGATTGTTTGGTTTGAGAAAAAAATAAATAAAAACATTCATTTGAAACTACTGAATCCTGTTCAGCTTTATACAAAGATAAGTGGGAAAGATAACTGCTTGCAGAAATAACAAACCATAATAAACTGTACTTCTAGCATCTTGAGTTCAAGTACTGGTCAACTTGATCTAAAGTGTTAGAAGACTGTATTTTTAAAAATATCAACTTAGTTGATCTGAAACATCTGTGTCCCCTCCGCCCCCTAGCTCTCCCTACCACCCCAAACCATTATTTAAAATTATTTGGTCTTTCTATTTTGCTAACTCAATGAGCCCTAGGGTTAGTATGCATGAGGTGGAATTATCAGCCCACGGACCTTGGAAGGTTACAGAGTTCACCCTCGAGATGATTTATATCCGTAAACTTGACAGTTGCGAACTTAACACAAACACTGTTTTTAAACCCTGGCCAATCACTCTTAGGGTAAGTTAACTTTCCCACAATCTAGAATAAATATGACATTTGTCTGCAGTCAGTCAGCACAACATTAGAGCACAATGTCACATGGTCATAAGGTCTCCCCTTGTTATTTTTACATTTGGTTAATATTTCTAAAGAAATTAGAAAAAAAGAGGTTTCCTTACATTGAGGAACCCCACCTGTCCAGCCTGCTGACCAGCATCAGGGCAGACAAGTTGGACAAACTCTTTCAGCGTCTCCTGAGGGTGATAGCGGATGGCCGGGTGTGAGAAGTAAGGCCCAGGCTGCTGGATAATGGGTGATGTCGGAAAATGAAGAGTCGATGGTGTTGCATGTGGACTTGCTGGTGGGAAAGAAAACGTCACAGTTAAGATGGGAAAAGATACGCTTTGCCACAGCTTTTAAACCGATTCAACTTGTTTTAAAAAAATTCTTCTCCTGACCCAATTCATGGCATAGCTCATGTGACTGAGTTTAACACTGGAAAGGTCTGACAGACTTTCTTCCTTAAGGCTCTAAGACAAACATGGAGATTAGATTAGGGTAGAGTTTCAACCTGTCTTTCTATTTTCAGTGGACATGAGTTATAAAGGCATTAATAATCCTTGGTGAAGCTGAAGATTATTCATTACCTTAAGAGCTCTTTTAATGAAGCAAGCAATAAAAAATGTATTTGGTAGATTAGACCTGATTTAACTGACATTACATATGACAAATTCTAGTGTGCACATATGGATCCCCTTTCATGCTGAGCTAGCCATAGACAATAATTCATTGTTAAAGCTCTTATGCCCCTTTCAAGGAAATTTCTAGGGACCAATTCAGGATGAAATTTTTTGAAGTATGTAGTAAATGATCACTTAATGAACCTGTGCAATTTGGGTGCCTCACTTTACATGGAAGGTTTTTTGTCATCTTTTCTTTTTTTTCTATCTAAAGCCAAACTCGAAAATGCATAATGTTAGAGCAAGGGGACCCACAGGCTGAGTAGCCAGTGACCCTGCTAAACTGTTGGCCCTCTGTCCATAAGAACTGATAAAAGACTCTGAAAACTATTATCCCTTATATTAGAACCCTGCTAAATCTCACTGGCACAGAAAGAAGCTTGCATTAGATTAAAAAAAATGCATGTGAGGTGCTGAATAATTTTTCTGAGAGCACTGCTGTCCTTCAGTTGGAAGGGCGATCAATAAAATCTGCTGCAGGTAAGAGCAGCCCATGGAGAGGGCTGAAGATACTCAAAGCAAGTAATGCCAGGACAGCAGCTCACATTTCTCAATGAGGGCCAAGAAACAGATCCCAAGTAAACGCAGATAAGAGTTTTTATCTTTTCTTATTTTTATTTACATTCAAGGAGCTCCTGCAAAGAGAAAACAGAGGAATACCCAGATTTTTGGAGAATGTAATTTTCCTAATACTGAGAAGAACTCATAAAACTGAAGTGAAACCTAAGTAAGACAGGCCACGCCTTCCACCACTCTATATTGGCACAGCCAAGGACTGTAAGAAAGGGTGCATCCCTAAGAACCCCTGGATGTGGGTTCTTTGCTCCTAACTGGGATATCTTTAGGATTGGGGCATTTCTGGATAATAATTGTGATGGTTAGGATTTTGAGATTCAGAATGACATATGTAGTTTTTAAAGAGTTGAAAGATGGTTTGGAGTAGTAACAACAGTCCAGTTCATATCTTGTAGATGACCTGATGGGACCCTTTCATTCACGCAACCTTTAATCTAGCCAGTGGGTATTTACGGGCTCCTACTTTGGACTTGGGATACAACATTGAGCCAACACAAATTTTTGTCTTCAATCATACAATTGAGGGCATCTTGAACATAACCTATTCAAACCAGAATTCTTGTCACCTTCCACCCCTCAGACTTGCTCTTCTCCCAGTTTTCTTCATTTTAGTAAATAGTTTTTCCATCCATTTAATGATTCACTGTCATATTCCCAGAAACTGTCTGGCACCCAAAATATATCTGTTGAAGGTACCATGAAAGTTTGAATACATGAGTGGTACAGAAATGAATAAAATCACCATGTAAATAAATATGGACTTAAAACTTTGGTGTGTTTTTTTCACCTGCCAAAAATCCAGGGAGCTTATAGACAAACTGATCAAACTTAGGACTTCACATAATGTATGATAAATGTTGGGAGCCATATGGTTTCTGAATTAAAAACCCCAAGCTAAAAAGTTAATTAGTTCTGGTCATCTTTTAGTCTGCCAATTGTGCTACTGGCTTTAAAGAACCAAAGGAATTTTCTTTTTCCATCTGATATGGTATGTTCTTTCTTGCTGGTAGCAAGAAACTTTGACCCAGTGCCCTACATTTGACTAAATAGTTTTTAGTTAGGGATAGAATGTGGCATTTCCCCAAGGAGGCTGGGGATGTACTGAGCATAACAAAATGATATACTCAACTTCTGTAGCATGTCAATGACAATAGTGCCTATTCCACTGTCAAGAGCCCCTGGGAGGCAGGCCTTAATAATAAAGTGGCACTGCTTCAGATGCTCAATAAAAAGTGACGAATGACTGTTAGATCATGAAATTGATGCCCAGCAGAAAATATTCACTGGAGCGAAGACTGGACAGATCAACGTTAAAGGAACTTGATAGAGGAAACAATTTGACAGGATCTTGTAATTCCTCCCTTACCTGTTAATAAACCTCCTCACCTGTTGTTAAATATGTAAAAGAAAACCATGATCAACTTAAATTTAGACCTTAGCTTCTTGGTTTTATTTTACATAAAACAATTTATTCACTTTTTCCTTGTGGCATAGAATTTATTTGAACCCAAATCTGAGAATACATGGTACTGTTTGGAGTTAATTCTACAATGACTGACTTAGAAGGATCAATTAATTCCTAATTAATACCAGGAAATCACTTAGCCTGTAGTTTCAAATTAGACAGTTGCTGAGTGTGCATTTCAAAGGGTCATCCTTCACAACCCCTACTTTCTCATGTCTCAGACTTTCGGGCTCAGCCACAGTTCACTGTAGGACTGGACATAAATCATTCAAGACCCCGACCTTTAATTTCTTCAAATAGAAAATAGTTGTGTTGCAGACATTGCAAAGATCTGTTAAATGTGATGAATATATGCTATTTTTCTGGATAACCTGCTACGCTTCTGAACAATGAGAGCCATAAGGTTCCTGCATTGCTCTAAAGTGCAGACTTAACATTTCAACATGGTGTCGATTTGGTTTTTCTTCTTTCCCATTTCTTGTTTTCTCTCTTTAATATTGAGTTAGATGTATTTAGTGTCCCTAAGTTTTTGTCTAAATAGATTATTTTTAGAAGGTATCAACGGGGTTAAATGAATGGATCAACCAATAGGTCAATTAGTAAAATTCATTAAATGTATTTTGAGATTGTCAGACCAGGCCCTATAAAAGAGGAACTAGCACTAGGAATCTGGCATGGTGATAATGCAATGCACAAAGAATGGTGTGAGTCCAAAATTTTGATGGAGAAAAACATCTCTTATGGATGTGTGTGTGTGTGTGAGCAGTTGACACAATAAAAAATTATAGCACATTATGTAAATGCATATTTAGAGCCTTTAAAATGTGCATTATTTACTTGAAAGTCAATAAAGGCTTTTCTCAAGTGGTTACAGTTTATTGCAGTGCATCCATCTGTATCCATGTTGATGTTAATACAATTTTGTGTATTAAAAGGCACTACAAAATTGGCTGCTTCTGGGGTCTAATGCTCTCGGTCCCCTAGGCCAGGAGCGGCAGAGTGTCAGAGACACTCCCCTCTGGATGGATCTCACTCCTGGTTTAAACTTTAACCACAGGCCAGGCTTATTTAAAGCAACTGCTTGGGCTTTTCACAGAGAATACAAATAAGATGGGAAGGAAGAAAATTAGATCAGGTTTCTTGGCTGGCATGTCACTGCCTACATATTCTGAACAAAGTTACCACAATTAAAGAACAGAGAACCAGAATTTCCCAAAGGGTGTAGGGCTCAGTTATTTATTACAAAATGATCATATGACTGGATACTTAGTACAAAAAGAAAGCAGGCCAGGCAGGTTAGTTTACTTGTTTACACACCCCTACCATTCAATTCTTTAAAGTTCTCTCTGGGTGTTAGTTTTGAAGGGATAATTTTAAAATGTAATATAATTTAATATATATATTTATTTAACTTAAAAATGCTTCCTCTTTTAAATTAGAACTGGGGAAGGAGAAGGACACGGTCATGACTATACTATTTTATGCTGAGAGACGTCTATGATCCAACAAGTGATTCTTAGTGTGAGAATCCACTATATGGAGGTTATAGGTGCCTTTAGACACATTCTAGCTTGAAGAAGATGATGTCATGGAGGCGTGGCCAGATGGGTTTGGAACCTTGTATTTCACTCTATGTTTTAGGGAAGAAAAAGAGATAAAAAGCAATCCTTCCTTACAATTTTCAGCAGTTCTGCCCAAACTCAACCTCTAAGAATTATAATAACCCTCCCATATTTTTCCTCAAACTGAAATTTCACAGGTTGAAATATGTTCTTCTATTTAACCCTGGCATTGTCTTAATATCTTTCCTTCTTGTCTGTGAACTGTTGCGGGTTCTCACAGATTAAACAGAGACTCGGATTCTTCTCATGTTAGCATTTGCTTCCTGGCACCGGCCCTTAAATCCTGGTCTCCGAGCTATGGGCAGCTCTAGAGAAAAGCTCTCCAGGGAGTGGCACAAAAGTAAAATCTAATCCCCCTTCAGGTGCGGTGTGCTCTTACGGCAGTGCTATGCAAGACCTTCTTCCTCGCCAAACCCCCCCCCCCCCCCCCCCGCCAAAGGAATGACCAATCCTGCATCTTGGCAACTGCGAAACTTCAGTCTCACCATTAATGAAGACAACAGGTGAGTGGCCACACTGCTTCTCTCTGTTAGCACTGTTACAAAAAAAGACTCATCTACCTAAAGGAGGATGTTCTTTAGACAAAAATAAGCATTGCCATAGAACAAAAGGTGGCAGTGAGAGCTCCTGACTACTTATATTTAGAAGTAAAGACTGTAATAGGGCAGAGCTCTAACAGGAGGAGAAGGTGGAAGAAAAAAACCATACCTAAAAAAAGCCTTCCATAAGGGCAAATGGAACTCCAATTGTTTGGGTTGTCAACTACTATCTACTTTGTTTCTTCAGAAATTCAAAATCACAATATATAACTCCATTATAGCCTACCTAAAGCTGAGAAATCTACCTTAATGGTCCATAGCTATCATTTATAAATCATGCATGAGCCAGACCTGCCATGTATGAAAGCCTAGAAGTTTGAAGTTATGGGATTTATTTTAACAGAGAGACAAGGAAAGAGGGATTGGCAATGGGTTTCAAAACCTTAGGAGGCAGAACCTTTTCTAAATAACAAACCTTTGATTCTATGCAAGTGAAGGCTTTCAAAGCATAGAGGACATACAGTTAACATCACCGAGATGCAAGTGAAAGGACCTGGCTGTGTCAAATGAGGGAAATATGTGACATTGCACCATGACTTGGAAAACACCAGTATTTTTATATTATTGCTACCAGGCAAAGTAACTTTATGCTACAATAGATTTCCAAGATGGTTGATATATTCTATTCCATTTGCATTAAGGGTGGAGATCAAATTACAATGCCTTTTGAGAAAAGAGAGAGAGAGAGAGAGAGAGAGAGAGACCGACCAAGGTCTTTTAAAATTTTTATTGAGATCAATTTGAGCTACTTAAAGGACTTTCTTGTTCAAATAACCTGGCTTATGGTCTATACCAGGGTTGGCAAACATTTTCTGTAAAGGCCAGAGAGTAAATAGTTTAGGCTTTGCAGGCCTCATGGTATCTGTTGCAATTACTCAACTCGCTGAGGAGGGGTTTTAAGGGCAGAAGCAGCCACAGATTTTACATAAGCAAGTGAATGTGACTGTATTCTAATAAAATTTATTTTCAAAAACAGGCAGAGAATGAGATTTGATTTGTGGGCCGATTTGCTGGCCCCTGGTGCAGACCCATTTAATTCCTGTTCTCTTTCCAAACACCTGCCAGGCGCTTCTTGTGAGCTGAGCAACTGACAATCATTGCTCCTTCCCCCTCTTGCCTACCATTCTGTGTCCTTGTCCCTACAGCCTCATGCTTTTGAAGCTTCCCAAGGCAATCTGCTTGCTTTCTGTATCTCCACTGACCACCCATGGTCGCTTTTCTTTTGTCTTTATTGGGAGTCTGTAACTTTTGACTACCTTCACCCACTTCCCCATCACTGTCGCTTTTTGATTATCCCTCTTGATGGTTATTTAACATGCCTTGGTCTGTGCTGGTTTCCCATACCTGTGTGTGTGTGTGTGTGTGTGTGTGTGTATGTGTGTATCATTTCAAGTAAAACATATGAGTCAGAAAGGCAGAGTGGTATAATACGAGGACATGGGCTTTGCAGTCAGATAGACTTGGCTAAATTCTAGCTCTATCACTTACCTACCAGCTATGCTTCAAGTTTCTGAACTTCTCTATGACTCAATTTTGCTATTTGTATAATGGAGCTAATAATGCCTCAGATTTATTAAGAGGATTAAATGAGACAATGTATGTAAAGCATATGGTATAGTTCCTGACTATATGGCTAAATAATCAATAAATACCTTCTTTTATTGGTAATACAATTATAGATAGTGATGAGGATAGGAAATGAATAAATTGGAATTTACTCCTACAAGCTAGGACCTGTTCTGATTGCAGAACACACAGGATGAAAGAAATGGTAAGTAGGAGTAGGAGGTAGCTGTTGCCTACTTGTGTTTTAGATAAATGAAAACATAAATACTGATTAAAGTGTGTACTATTGGTACAGCTATGACATTAGGATCTTGAAAAGAAAATACCATAAACAACAAAATGTGTAACCAAAGCAACAATAGCAAAAACCTTGACCTAATAGTCACATAACAATATAGGTTATTTTTAACCAAATATATTTTGAATCCCTACCTTTACTTAAATATTAGCCTCTGACACTTAACATAGAAAAGTAGAACTATGGGGTTATCTCCCTTTATAGACTCTATTTTCACATAAATCTCTAATCCTTGAGCATCCACACTGTCTCTCTCACCACGTAGACCCCTGCTACCAGGCATGCTTCCAACCTAACCCATTTCTGAGCATGGCCTCCCATGGCTTCCCCAAATCCAGATAGAATGGAAATCTCCATCATTTCCCTTGAAAGGCCCACCATGTTAGTGATTGGGAGTTACTTATCAGAGATATACATACTGAACGCTAAAAAATAGTTTTTTGGAAGACCTGGGGTACTTTTTAGGAACATTTTCTACTTAGACAAAAGGACTTGGGTTTAGTTTTGTTTCTGCCACAATCTGGCTTATAAATGTTGGCAACTTCTCTCTCCTCCAGTTCTCTCTCCTGCAAAATGAGGAGTCTGAGCTGCACCACTGAAGCTCAACTTACCTGGCTTCACATTCCAGTGGCCTAGAGAACTCATTCTCTGGCATGACACCTGCCAATAAT
Source organism: Myotis daubentonii (assembly GCF_963259705.1). Classification (NCBI taxonomy): domain Eukaryota; kingdom Metazoa; phylum Chordata; class Mammalia; order Chiroptera; family Vespertilionidae; genus Myotis; species Myotis daubentonii. The sequence goes on from NC_081842.1 coordinate 176,361,811, forward strand.
TCAGTACAACTGATGCATAGGAATAGCACTAAAATCCAAAAAAATCTGAAGCAAGGGAGCATGTGTCTTTGAAAAGAAATTATTTTTAAACTGTTTCTGGTATATTAAGTTCTAGGGTATATATGAGACTCAGTTTCTAAGATACCTTGGTTCCAGGAGGGCTGTAATATTTAGAGTTTAAAAAACCCCATGGGTGCTCGTTCAAGGTGTGGGAGAGAACCCCAGCTGCTGGATCCTGACAGGACCTCCTCTCTGAATTGACCATGTTCGGGCACTAACTGCCCAAGCCACCGTGGTGGCTGACGCGAAAGGCATTCACATACCACACAGCAGCTGCGATTCCTGGAGACACGAAGAGTGACTGCTTAATAGGAAAGTTGACAAGCCTCCAGTTCCATGGAGGGATCATGAGCTTTTACACAATAAGCAAGCTATACTATGAGTAAGAGATGAAGAATAAAAAACAAACCAAAACATTAAAACCCCAACCCCCATAGACTGGGTGATCACAGGGGTCAGCAGAACCAGGCAGGGAATCCTGTGGGAAGTGCACTGGATCACAGACTGCAGTCCTGCAGGGGAATTTCACAAGTGAAGCCTGAGGAGGCACTGCAGCCTCTTGGAGGATTGCCAAGTGCTGGAACCTGAGATCTCTGCACACTTTGCTGACATTAAAAACCAAAAAGGCAAAAACAAACAAATAAACAAACAAAAACCCTGGGACAAACACACAAAGCCAGGCTGACTTGCAGCACTCCCCCCCCCCCCCAAATCCTCAGGCTCACACTGTCCTGTAAGCCCCCTTTCTGCACCATGAGATTGCTAATGCATAGGTTACTTTCAAAGTATCCTCCTGAATTAGAAATAGCTTCCTGGATTCAACCCATAGGATTTAAGGGTTTGTTCCCTCTGTTGGTAGATTTCTCATGAGGGGAGGAAGTATGAGAAAAATCAGTCCAGTGTTTGACATTAGGGGATCAAGTTGCCTTTTAAAAAATTTAATTTAATTTATTTAAATTTCCAATTACAGTTGACATACAATATTATATTAGTTTCAGGTGTACAACACAGTGATTAGACATTTATATCACTATGTAAGTTATAGTACCCACCTGGCACCACACAGTTATTATAATACGAGTGGCCTGGTGTATGAATTCATGCACATTGAAAGGAAATTAATTAGAAAAAATATTTTAATATTGCTATTCACCCTTTCTCTATAATATAAGTGTCAACCAAATTCATGATCGACAATAACAGATCGAAACACGCACGTGCGATTGGCACCAGCGAAAGCTTTATATGTATCACGCATGCGCACGTCAACTTAGCCTTTTATATATATAGAATAAACTTGCTAAACTTTTAGCTAAACTTTTTCCAGCCCAGTAAAGCACCCCAACTTCTCTTTCAGGTAATTGTCAGCAACACAGCAGTAAATATCAACACGAAGCAGATTATTATTGTAGATCATGCAGGGGAACGAAGGGTAAAATATTTAACTGCAGCAGTGTTTGACTATATTCTGTGCAGTGAGAAAACCTGAAGTCATTTTCAAGGTCCACCATTTCTTACTTCTTTTCAGTCGGGTCAAGTTTCTAAGCTTTCTAAATCTTTGTTTTCCAGCTAATGAAAAGACAATAGGATTTCACCAAGTCTCCTACCTACCTACTCCAGGACTTCTGTGAGGATCAAATGAGATGAGGCACAGAAAAATGCTTCACAGATATTTGGTTACAGTGTACAATGTTTCCACCTGGCTATAAAGCAAGTCGTGTTCCTGGGCTGAAGAAACTGCAAGAGGCTAGTCGCTAGGGAGTCTAAGCCAGGTATTGCTCCATGATGTCATTACCCAGATGGACTTAGCATATTAGCCTTATATATATATAGATTACTGATTATATTCTCCATGCTGTATTTTACACAGGGGATCAAGTTTTTATCTCAGGTTGAGTATCAACTAACTGTGTGCCAGCCTCGTATGCTCCTTAGCATTCTCTACCGCAAAATGAAAATTATGTCTTGAATGGGTTTAGAGCTCAGTTATTCTGGGTTTGAAATCAATCATTCCCTATGTTCATCTTGCAAAGTTACTTAACATTTCCAAGCCTGCGGTTGCTTGTGGTAAACTGGGTAAAACAGCACAAGTTAAAAATTTTCTCCTAAGAATTAGAAGTAGTGTATGTAGGTGCCAAGTACATAGTGGGCTCACTCACTTAAACAGAATATGTTGAGAATCTACTATGTTCCAGACAGTATGCGAGACCCTGGTTTATTTTTCATTCTTAGAATTGTTTTCTAGAATAAATGAAGATATATGAGAAGTAACCAGAGTCATACAATGCAATGTGATGACGTAAGACAAATGGAGGTCGATGGTGTGGACTCAGCCTGGATTTTACCTTTGCTCTTCAAAATCCATCACCTGGCTAGTGTGTGAGCTGAGCCCATTGTCAAGCACTCAGGACAGCTTTGCTCTGACCTCCTGCTGTGGACAACTATTAGTTTTGCCTGCCCAGCAGTCCTTCGCTCATTTTCCTGGAAATAGAGCTCTGATGTTTCTTTGGGTAACTATCCTTCCCTCATCCTCAGTCTGTGTGGTTGTGATAGACTTAACCCTACCCCCTGGCTGACATATGGGCATGTAATCGAGGCTACACCAATAAGCCCCATTACCTTCTAAGTATAAGGATTGTTTTTCAAGTGAGCAAATGACCCAAACCAGCTGATCAGAGCCATAAGAATCCAGGAGTAGGATTTTTCCACCATCTATTGTGAAAGCTGTTTTCTTTCCCTGGGATTGTTAAATTGGTAGGAATTGCACCTGGAGCTGATCACATCATTAGTGTCACAATCTCAGGAGCTTTAACTTAATTGGGGAGCTCACACAGAGGCAGGAGAGCTGTGAGAGAGAAAGAGATACACAGATTTCTGAAGGCATCACTGGAGCATCTGGATTCAGCTCTACCTGATGCCATACCCCCTAGACTTTTCAGTTACGTGCGCCAATCTATGATGTTCTTTTGAGGGAATGGAGGAATGGTTAAGCAATTTGGTTTGGTTTCTTTCACCTGTAAGAATATTTCACTTGAAAGGGTCCTTATTAAGAGTATGTGCTCATTACTGGGTATGTAGTCACTCAACAACTCATATTCAAGAAGACCTAGAAAAATCCCTCAAGGATGACAAGGTTTTCTAAGTTCATACTGCATGCCAATAGAAGGGACCCACACAAACTGACCCAAATAAATCAAAATCTCCACAAATCCTTTATATACCTATGTTTTATTATCCCTTTCTAGCAAACTCCAATAATTAATCTCATCACAGTGATAATTATTTGTTTAATGTCTGTCTGTTCTGCTAGATTGGAGGGGCAGGACTGCCTCATCTGGTTTGTTCATTAGGACCCAGCACCATGCTTGGCAGATGGTAAGTGCTCAAGAATTATTTGCTGAATTGATTCTTATAAACAGCAGACCCTTGTAAATGACAAAGGTGCTTATCCCTTTAGCAAGAGCCATACCTGAACGAAGATGTGCCAAAGATAAGTCTCCACCATGGCCAAAGGACTACCTGTCATGGGAGACAGGCCACTTGCCCCACTGGGGAGATCCCCCTGTTCTCTTAGCCAAACAAGAGTGATGGGATAAGGTAACCCGTCTGGCTCACATCTCCTTCTGTAGGTATATGTGGCTCCCCCAGGAGAGGAAAAGCACACACTCCTTCTGGACCCACGAGTGCAAGTGGAAAGAGAGAACTGGGGATGGGGAGTGAGGAATAAAGGAAGTGAGCATCCTTTCAAGAGAACCACATGCAAAAAAGCAAGTAAGGATATGTGGACAGGGGAATGTGATAGTGAACATTTAGTAACACAGGACAGGGAATCTGATAGGTAATTGACATTTAGTAACATACCTACTATGTACCAAGCCCTTTCCACATGTCAGTTCACTGCCTTCTCCCAATAAAGCCTTCGTTTATACAGGTGGGAAAACAAAGGTCAATAGAGGGTGACATGCGCAAGCTTCCGCAGATCCCAAGTGGCTGGCCAGCCTTCGCGTTGTGTTCAGCCTATGCTCCTTCACCACACTCTGCGGCACCCATCTGAATTATTTTTCAGAGTCAAATGGTTTATTTCCTTTCAGAATTTTCTGTGCCTCGGTCCCTTCGTACTGTCATACAACCTGGCAATGCTGATGTTCCTCACAGATGTCTGCACATAAGAAAAAGGAATTGTCTGGGGCAGGGTGGGTAACCACCACTGAATATGAAGAAATAGCAAATGGCAAATGTAAATTCACTGCAGAAATAGACATTTTAAAAACACTCCATGCACGCAATTAAATGCACCAGTTTCAACAATACAAAGGATACAGCAGGAAATGGGTGACTCTCATGCTATTGCAACCACATTAATAGGAGTGCACATTCCCATTTCGGATATCAGTGCTTACCCCCCTTTGTCTACATGGATGATAAGCTGATACTACATAAACATTGTTAGAGCTACAGTTCCATGCTACAGTAATCCACTTAACTTTAACATGATTTATGGTTCTGTCAATAGGAAAAGTTGAAAACCCTGCACTGAAGCTTAAATGTGAGCTTCATATTTAAAACAGCAATTTTGTGTGTCTCTGTGTCTGTGTGTGATAGAAAACATTCCGCATAAAGAAGAGAATACAAGTGTATGATGGATTTTTTCTACCCCAAAAAAGGAAAATAAAGACTGAGTCTAAACATGGACTCAACATTATATGAAGCTAAATCAGAAAAAAAGGAACTTCTAGAGATTTATCTGATTATGTGATTTATAGTATAAGTGATATCCAAAAGTCTTATCAACAAGAGGACTTCCAAGAAACCTTGTACAGAACCACTGCCTTCATAGGGCATGCATAGGTGGGTCTATGGGGAGAGAGAGAGAGAGAGAGAGAGAGAGAGAGAGAGAGAGAGAGAGAGAGAGAGAGAGAGAGAAGGAAGAGAAGGGGGGCGGATTATAAGGGACAGCAGCTTCTTTTGTCAAGAAGAGTTTAAATGTAGGTCCACATGGTTAATCACCCTATTCTCTCTGGCTCTCATTCTGGGGGCACTGTGCCTCTTTAAGGGATTAAGAAGCCAATTGGTTTTACTGCTCTAACCTGTCTTCTTTGGGACAACATATTAACATGATACCACTGCAGAAGAGCCCTCTTTAGAAGTTTGCTGTGGGGATGACAAATTAACCCAGCAGGGTGTCCTCCACGTCTATCTCAGTACAAATTATTAGTGTAATAGAGCTTTTAGTTATGCATTTATCTAGTAATTATTGAACGGTTACACAAAACCAAGCTGAGCAGCCATGGCCCTTTATGAGGTTCGCTCGGTGGGTGGCCTTCCAGTTAATTTAGGGTAGTTCTCCACGAAGCAGTTCACTTGCAGACAAATTAGCTAAACAGCCTTCTCTTTTAAATATTTTCCATGTCACAGTGAAACTCTTTACAATACAATAAAGGTACAGTTTTAATTACACGCTTCCTGACTTTTGTTTAGTTGTAAAACATTTGCTGGTATTGTGTGTGTGTGTGTGTTTTGTTATTTTTTTTTTTTTCATTTGGCTGGCCAGTAATAGTTGGTTGTAAGTATCTGGCTAATAAATTTAATAATTTCCTGAATGGGGACTTAAAGGGCCTTTGCTGAAAAGCTGCTTTTCCTCTTTACTATCCAGTTCCTTCAAATCCTATGGACAGTGTTTCCCATTAGGCTGGGCACTGGCACTTGTGCTAACCTTGACCAATTTCACAGGCCCTGTTGCTTCTCTTTCCAATGCTCCTCAAAGGTGGTACTTGTTAGGACTATTATGACTGCATTTAAAAATCAATTCTATCAACTTTTTGTGTAGAAAGACAACGTAGTGTTTTCTCAAATGACATACTCCAATAATAAACAAACACCTTGCATCTGTTGGCAGATTATTTCAGCACCTTGTTAGCAACAGGTACTTAATTGCTTCTCATTTTCCAGAGATGATTCAGTTGCATTAAACCAGGAGAGACAAATTAGATTCAGCTCTACTGAAAGGAGCACCAGCAGGCTCTACAACTAAGGTAAAGGCTCTCCTAAAAGGCAAAGAAGTTTGCAATAGGGCACAAGAAAGCTAAACAAATTTACCACTTGGTTATGGGAGCTTATGCCAAGGGAGCGGTACTGTGGTTATGGCAGCAGTGAAGTGCCAGGGAATATTTCTTCTGAAGGGTCCTTAGTTTGGACAGAAAAATGTATAATACCCAGCAAATATTCTACAAAAAAGGGAACAAATCATTTTGAACTCAGCATTTCTCTTAACACCTATCAAGATAGAAATTCTTAATTAAAACCAAGCAAATATATATCAGGTACTTATCCAACATGCTTTGTACCTCCCTCAATGATGCTAAAAATACATGCACTTGAATATTATATTATTACTAGAGGCCTGGTGCATGAAATTTGTGCATGGGGGAGGGGGTCCCCTCAGCCCAGCCTGCACCCTCTCCAATCCGGGACCCCTCGGGGGATGCATCTCACAATCCTGGACCACTGGCTCCTAATAGCTTACCTGCCTGCCTGCCTGGTTGCCCCTAACTGACCCCCCCATTGGCCTGATTGCCCCTCACTGCCTCTGTGTGCCAGCCTGGTCACCCCTAACTGCCCTCCGCTGCTGGCCAGGTCACCCCCAACTTCCCCCTCCCTGCCGGCCTGGTTGCTTCTAACTGCCCCCCCATGCCAGCCTGGTAACCCCTTACTGCCCCCCTGCCAGCCTGGTCGCCCCCAACTGCCCCCCCTCTGCTGGCCTGGTCACCCCTAACTGCATCCCCCGCCAGCCTGGTCTCCCCCAACTACCCCCCTCTGCTGACCTGGTTGCCCCTAACTGGTGCCCCCTGCCAGCCTGGATGCCCCCAACTGCCCCCCCCTGCCGGCCTGGTCGCTCCTCATGGCCCCCCTGCCGGCCTGGTGGCCCCACGCAGCCTGCTTGTTCAGTCATTTGGTCATCCCTCACTAATCCCTCTGCCAGCCTGGTTTTAGGCAGCCATCTTGTGAGGGCATGATGGTCAATTTGCATATTACCTCTTTATTATATAGGATTACACACAGGGGATAATAAGATTTCCCTGTTATTTCCCCACTTTTTCTCCATTTGCTTTCAATCAAATCCATGCACTCATTCATTTATTCAACAAATATTTATTGAGTGCTCTCCTTATGCCCAGCAAGAGGCTGAGGGATATGAAAAGAATAAAGATGTGGTTCCTGCTCTAATGGGCCCTGCCATCCAATGATAACTGCTTTTCCTCTCCTTCCTTGCTCCTCTGTTATTGTCTATGAATCTACACTCCTCCAACTTTCCTGGTGACCTCAACTTCCTGGAAGGTGATCTTCAATCTCATAATTCTCTGCAGTTTGTTTTTCTTGGCCCAGCTGGGAGATACTGTTAGCTGCAGACCCTCAGATGTGTCACCACTAAGAGCAGAATCCTTGTTTGGGCCATGAGAATCATGGACTTAGAGAGGTTTACAGAGCATATAAACTTCTGACTATCCTCCAAACAAAACCTGGCATGATTTTTCAAAGGCTGCACAATAAATCTTTGGTTTATACGGCTATTGTCTTAGTATATCTTACTCATATTTTCAGAATCAGGGCAATTTTACTTCTAAACTTCCCGTGTGTGTGTGTGTGTGTGTGTGTGTGTGTGTGTATGTGTGTGTAGAGAAGTGGGGGTTTAGCTCCATGCTTACATTCTGTATGTTTTAATTCCTCAGTACTTAGTTATCTAAAAGTTTGACTTGTTTGCTGTGGCTTTGTTTTGCATGCTTACAATTAGAAAGTACTCTGTTTTGGAATAGGGGTTAATTCTTATGCATGCCTGGACTCCCACAGTGTCAAATGACACAGTCATTCTCTATCAGAATGCTCTTGTCCCTGACAGCAACCTGTGCTCTCCTATCACAACAATACAAATGCTGGTTTTCTTGTCCTGTCATTCACCAGGAGGTAAGCACTCTGAGGCCAGAATCCAAGCTCCCCTGTTTACTCTATTTAGCAGGAAATACAGACCTTGTATATTGTAAGTGCTGGACAAATGTTTGTGGAAAACATTAATGGCTCCCTAGACAGCAATTGGAGTCTGTAAGCTAATTTCAATATTTAAAAAAGGCAAACTGACCTCAAAAATTGTTTTCTGAAGTGACTTGCACCTAACAGAAACCCCACATTACAAATAGCAAGGGTTCATGGGGCTAGTAAAAAGAGGTCAAGTGATTTGTTTATGGCTGCTACTTAAAAAACAACAACAGTACAATAACATGGTTATGTCATGCTTTTCAAATGATCTGAGTGGCTATGTTTTGTCTTTGACTAATAAAAAATGTAAAAACAAACTAATTGTTTAAATAAGTGCATTTCATTTCTCCCAATAGGGTAGAAAAAGATAGAAACTACTGATATGGTAGAAAAGGCACTGCACTGGAGACTTATTTCTAGTCGTGACTCTGGCCAGCTGAGATTTCTCACCTGTAAGAGCAATGTAGAATACTTGCTAACTACTAACCATCATACTGCTCTTCTATTTATCTACTTATAAAGCCCAAATTTCATACAGCGTGGCAATATGCTCACAGAACAAAAAACTAGATTCCCTGCCTCCCTTGCAGCTAGAGGTGATCACATGGCACAGTTCTGACCATGCTGCATTAGATTCTGTACAAGGAGGCAGAATGAGTTGGTAGGCACTTTTTTGCTCTCACTGTTTTCCATCTTTCTGCTTGAAATATAGGTGTAAGGCAGGAGCCCAGTGGCTATGTTGTAACCATGAGTTCACAGCATAAGGATAAAAACAACCCACTAAAGCATGGATGGCTAAGAGAAGAAATCTCAATCCTTGATGGCATTATACTGCCACTGTAACATAATCCTGAATCACATACTTGTTTTTATATAAGAAAAATATGACCTGTTTATTTATATTATTTTTTACTTGCAGCCAAACACATTCTTGGCTGATATAGGGGATAAATTAAACCAGAAGATTCCCAGAGCACTACTCTGAAATTCTATGGTTCTAGATGAAGCTCAGTAAGTGCTTATTTGCCAAATACTTTCAACCTCTGCTTTACCTTGTGCATAGTGCAGGCTCCACCCCACGTATAAATCCCTAAAGCACAGAGTTGGTCTACTCAGCGCAGGGCATTTAAGTTAAGGATCATTCATTATCTTGTTGTTTCTCAAAAGAGCAAAGACAGGAAAAAACATAACTTTCAAGAAGAAATACTTCCAAGAAACTAAAATATCACTGATGTTTACTCCAAATAATTCTCAAAAGGAGTTAGATCCTTTAAATCATCAGGCAAACTTTAAATTCTTGAAAAGGCAAAGGGAAGAACAAAGATTTTTTCCCCAGTTATCATGAATAAGATAAATTTTCATGATAAAATATTTTATTATGTTTGAAATTTTAAGCACTTGTAAAAGAGAGTCTTTAAAAGCCCAAACTTTCAGCTTAAAGTACACAGTAATTATAATAATGTAAAATGGCATACAAATGCCTTTATGGAAAGTTAATAGCTTCCCTACTCCCCAAGACATTCCAAAATACTTTTATCCCTTTACCTACTTTTAACTACATAGCTTGCAAAGTATTATCCCCATGATCCAGATGGCCAAACTGAGGCCACAGGTTAAGTGATTTATTGAAGCCACAAAGAAATCCATTATCAGAGAAGAGATTCATTTTAAGAAACCACACATCTCTACCTTCACAACAATGAAAACAGGAAAGTGATTAGAACAGCAAAATATTTTTAAAGCATAGCTTATTCATAGCATATCAAAGCTTTACTTATATAATCTTTCAAAAGTCTTCTTTGGATGAAAGGCCATTGTTCTTCCTCCCCATCTTGGACATTCCTTGTAAAGAAGTACTCCATAAACTAGACATGTATCACCCTTAGCTCCTCTGAAGCAATGAGAACCTATCAGTTTCAGGGAGGGGATGAATGGCTTCTGTGTCCACTTGTGTGCCACTGGATTACTTTTTACTTATTCAACAAATATTGTGCATAAAACCCACTGTGTGAGACACAATGCCAGTGGAGGAAATGCCAGGCACAAAAGGCCCCAGGAGTTTAAGGAGTGTGAGATGATCGCAGCCTGGGTGGAGCTGAGGAGGTTTCATGTGGAAAGTAGTACTTGAGCTGGTCTTGGGATGGCTAAAATGTTGACAGGCGAGGGCAGGATGGGCAGCATGAGATTTTCAAAGCCTGAATGAAAACGAGTGATGAAATTGTTTACATGACTTCTGTACATACTCTATTTCCAGGCACAGTGTGAATGACTACAAATGCATGATTTCATCTACTCCTCAGATAACAGAATTGTCCTGAAGTAGAGATTGTAATCTCCCATGGGTAGATGAGGAACCTTTGGCTCAGAGGAGCAAGGTGGCAGGTTCATACAGTTAGTAAAAGTGGTGGACACAGGATTCAAACGCGGGCCCATCTGACCCCTGAGCTTCTGTGCTTGACCACTATGCTATGCTGCCTCCCTTTAAGACCCTACTTTTCTGCATTTGCTTTGCAATTTTCAAAGAGAGGTTTCTTTTGTAAAGGGTGGCCACCAGATTTCCACATACAGCTTAGGTTTGCAGTGAAAAATAGGGCCACTGTTAAAATATCATTGAGATATGTTACATAGTTATTGCTTCCAAACTGGTCTAGTCAAGGTAGTCCCATGAGAAATTTTAATTTCTTAATTTTAAGGAAGGCAGTGAAGGTCTTGCAACCTGTGTGGGATCCATAGGTGAATGTACCACATGACTCTGAGCAAAGTGCAGTAAAGACCTGTCCCCCACTCCACCCTACCTCTTGCCTCAGGACCCTGATAAAGGATACACCTTTCTCTTCTTCCAGGCCCTTTGGAAGTAAGTTTGTAAGGTTGAATTCTTCTTAATGTACATGTCACATTTATTCCACCCTGGTTTCCTCGGTCAGACTTTCCCTCCTTAAATCTGTCCTCATGTTGCTGAAACATCAACTCTTAGTCCTGGTTGTGATGTTATCCATAGCATTAGCTTTCCAACTGGCTCAGAAAAGAATAGAAGGGAATATAGTACTTGCAGCAAATAGCTCTTAAATAACAAGAGGCTAAATACCAACCCTTTAAAAATATCTTAGCCCAAGAATGTATCATGTTAGCCTATCTTGACTCTATGATTCTTACCCACAAAGATACCACTGAAGAGTTTCATCTCAACTACTCCAATTCCCTTCACCAGACCACTAAGGGGGGCAGGGTGCAATAAGAATGGGTACCTGAGCAGATATTCCAGAAAGGAGAACCGAGGATGCTGGGAACCATCTTGAATTCTGGTGAAAACAAAGAATCTTTGGTATTCCATAATTCTTAAACTAGGCATTTTTCTTTTCCTCAAAAACAATTTCATGAATATGACAGGAGATCCAAACTCATTGTTTTGTAGGCAAAAAAGGTCCACTCTGGTTCAACACGGTGTGGATCATCTGAGAAAATGTGCTTGACTGCCTAGCATGAAGAAGCTCCCAATCATGGCACCCAGGGGTAAATGCTAGAATTATTATAATAATTTCTAGAATTGTGGTTTTAAAGCGAGACTCACAGATGGTGTTCTTAATTGTATAAATGATGATATATATGCACCTTGCTTTATGTTCCTCAAAAAGTCTCTAGAAATATTATTTTATGGTAATTTCTGCATGAGAATATGAGATTGGGAGGAAAAGTTTATTCAGCAGTAGTATTGACCCCATGTTATTGGGGAGGACATTAAAAATCCAGGAGGTAAGTGGAAAGCAAGAGGCAGCATACCCAGCTATCCAGGCTGCTAGCATATTGTTCTTCCCAATCCTTACTACATGGCTACATCATGAATCTTTTCTTTGCCTGGAATTCCCCCCATTCACATAAGCAACCTTTAAGATTTGACTTTGAGTTATCACACTTTGAAGTCTCTTTATTAGATATAAAGTGGTAAGTAACAGCACATTTCATATCATCTTCTACATGTTTATTTTCTTGTGTCTGTCTCCTGAACTTGACTGTCCACTCTGTGAGGACAGGAACCACCGAATTCCCAGTAACAGGCTCTCAGGTGAACCTCCAGGGTCCCCTCCTCTGCGCTCCTGCAGAAATTTTTGCTTTGAACATTCATTTAGCATTTAGAATATGTGAATCTGACAATAAAAAGATGAGAAACATCACATGCCTTATCTCCTTGAGACCAAAAATCTTTCTGACTAAAAGGGCTTCCTTCACATCTCTTATTTTCCACCACAGTTTAGATGCTTAATGAATACTGAATATGAGGATAATATTATAATACTACCCCATTTCAAGAGACTCATTCTGAATTTGGGGACTGTATAATCCAATTCAGGTACAAGATTTTAAAATTAGAAAACACACATATATTCCCTCTCTGATTATATCGCACACACAGACAAGTGGCATAAGAAGTTAAGAAAGTTCTCTCAATGATAACAAGATGTTTACAGATGGAGCAAGTAAGTTTCATAACTGTGTTTTTAGAAATTGCTTCGCACAATAGTCAGAATACTTATTTCCTTCAGTGTGATTTCTGTGAGTGCGCGAGACAGCCCTCTCACTGCCATCTTTCCCTGATATGCACACAGAGTATTTATAAGGAATTCAGATTTGTGGGACTAACAGTAAGATTATTACAAGAAATATCAGTTTTTCCAGGCATATGTCAAAGTAGACGAGAGACCATTACTTTCTAGGATGTTTTATGGTACCAGCTGGTAGATCACAGACCTACCTAAACGAAAATCTGACGGAAGAAAGCAAATGTGGTTACAATTATTCATACTCCTACTGTGGGAGTTTCATAAACAAACTAATAAATATTTTCATCTTGCAATAAGATCAAGTTAAGTGACTTGCTGACATTCTCTTGAGGTTTAAAGCTTGTCTTTAATGTGAAATACAAATCATATTTCTTGTGGACACATTTTAATAATAAACTTAAAAGCACACAAGACAAAAATAATGAAAACATTGCAATGAAAACCAGACCAACTATCTACCACTTCAAAAGGAGTGAATGAAGACTGCTCGTCAACAGTCAACACCGTGATGCAGACAACCTCAATGCAAAATGTTTCAAGGAAAGGGGAGCATCAGGGATGCTAGAATGAAAAAGAAGCTATTACAGTTGTCCCTTGAACAAAGTCGGGGTTAGGGGGCACCAACCCACCACACAGTCGAAAACCTACATATGACTTAAGTCGGCCTTCCACATATGCCCATTCCCAATTGCTTATTGAAAATACAGTTGACCTCTGAACAACTTGGGTTTTAACGCTGTGGGTCTGCTTATATGCAGATTTTTTAAAGTCTTACATTGCTCAAGGGTCAACTGTACTTGCTCATCACACACACACACACACAAACACACACACACCCCACTCTTCTGTATCTTACAGAATGAATTTGATTTTGGTTCAATTAAAATGATCTCCCACCACTTTGCAACATTACACTGGCAAAGAAAGTGGTTTGGTCCCTTGTTTGCCTTAGGTTAATGATCAAGGGACCGATGCCAAATCTCTTTGGTCTTTAACACTCCAAAGCTGTCCACAATGATAAGAAAGTGGAACATTCACTGCCTTCAGGAGCATTCTGGGGGAATCTCATTGTGTCTCATTTGGCTACTCTGGCCCCCAGGCCATGATCTAAGCAAAACCCAGGGCGCCTGTGGAGTGGCTCACCTCTGGGTCCTGTAATGACAGGCCGGTGGTGCTGTGTGAAAGCTGTTCCCAGGGAGGAGGTCTGCGAAGGGGAGGGGCTGCTGAAACCAGACTTCTCCGACTTCTTCAGTGTTGTTGGAGATGGCATTCCTGGCAAGAAGGATGGATTGATAAGCACACTGTAATTCATGGAACAACAGCTTGTGCAACCTAAAAGATAAAACTTAAAGAATTAAAAAAATAAATCTACCAGTGAATGAAAAATTTATTTTCAGTTGCTTTGAATTTGTCACAGGGACAAACAAGTGACAAAATGGTCTCCTGATAAGTCTGTAGATAATGATTTCACCTTCTACTAAACCACAGTCCATCTTGGCATCATTGATTTTCTCTAATTACAGGTGCCACTTTCCCAGTGTTTCCTGAAAGTTGCAAGTCCCCTGCGGCCTCTGGGACCCTTCAATAAGGAGGCTATGGAAGCACAAGACCTCTTTGCCATCATTTCATCTTCCCAGGTACCGGGCACCAAAGGCACTTTAAATGATTCTAAGTAATTTAGTTATTTTAACATTTAAAAACCTCCAACAATGGCAACTTGGTTGCTCATTCAATAAACTATTTATAATAGAAACAAAGAAAGATAAAAGTAAAAAATATCTTAAATGCCCAACAATTGTCATTTGATAGAACCAAAGGCAAATAATACTGTAAAAGAATAATGACACAGAAAGGTATTTGTTCAGTGACATAGAATAAAGATATAGAAAGCAATTACAAAATAGGGTGTTAAACTAGGATGCCACTTAAAAATATCATTCTGTGTATAGAGAAGGAAAACAGGCCTAAACCTAACAGTGGTTCTCTCAGAGTGTTGGATTTGGGTGATTTTCATTGCCTCTTTTTGCTTAATTGTCTTTTCCATGATGAACATATATTACTTTAATGTTAAGAAAATACAATAAAAGCTTGTTTTTAAAAATAGTATTTTTACTACAATTTCTAAGGTTTTTCATAGCATTTCCAGCATAGGGAATGTTTTGAGAAGACAATAATGTGAAAATAGTCCCTCATAATTACTGGATTTGTAATGTTCTCAGCAACCACGCTAACATACACAACTGGAGGCATCTATCAGTTTGGTAGGGTGCCAATTAAAACAATGAAACCTTGGATATAAAAATAAAGAAAACGATTCCTAGTCTCCACATTATAGGACCAATTTGGGCTCTCTTAAGTCTGCAGCACAAAGTAGGTCTGCACTTTAGTAAAAAGAACCTAATCTCATTTTACTTATGCATGTCTACATGTGCTGTGTTCTGCCTATGACCAGAGAATTATTTGGGTGAACTGGAAAAAATAAATAATAAAGATAATAATGGTATTAACATGTAGCTGTTAGTGAATAGATGCTAACTACCACGCACTGTGCCAAGCATGTTATAGGTGTAGTCTGTTCTGAAATCTAGTCAGTCTGGCCTATGTCTAAATATGTCCTTGCTATATCTGATCATAGATTTCCTTAATGAGACTCCACAACACAAGCTTCTAGTGTGATGACAGATTCTATAAGGACGACACCTTTCTGCTTTGCCCCCTCTATTTTCAGAATCTAACAACGGGCCTGGAACATAGCATGTGACCTGAAAAGATATTTAAACTAATTGCATAGGCCGCAGATTTATCTGTGGCTTTACTAATAGATGCTTGGATATAGCAAAACTTGGGGTTTAGGCCCCAAGGGAGGAAAAAAAACAAATTGCAAATTGGTAAGCACATTTCCATAGCCAGACATAAGGACAATATGAAGTTATGTGTGATTTCCACTAATTTGACAGATCTAGATCAGATCCATTCTAATCAATATCTCTGCGATTTCAATTAAAAACAAAGTCATTATGTGACTTTAGCTACATTTCTTTGCTCATTGAATCAGTAACCAAAGTCACACCAGTCCTAATATCATTAGGACAGATTGAAGTTTTGGATTAAAATTCATTTCAAGTAAACTAACCTAAGGTCTAATCACATAATTACATCAGAGAGGAGATTTCAAATTAAAAACTTATAGGAGAGAAATAAAGAGCTACCAATACTTAAACAAATCTCCCAATTCATTCAAATCTCTTCTGTGCAAACAAATTTTTAGGCTGCCAGCCAGCCCACTGATTTAAACTCAGTCAAATGCCTGAATTATGTGTTATGAAACAGAAATAGAATAGAAAAATGAAAATGTCAAAAATTTTAAATGGCAGAATTTTTTTTTCCAGATAGTGGAATCACTGATGAATGCAATATCTAAATTAACTCTGTTAAAGAAAGCAAGCAGTTGGATTCAAGAAAAAAGTTATCATTCCTTTGAAAACTTCATGTGCTCCAGCCCACGTTATTCTAAATGCTGCAGAAATATTTAAATGATTAAGTCCACTATTTACCCTTATAAAAGGTGAGGTATAAGTAAAATTTAAGTAATAACAAGCATCAAGAATGATCAAGTGGGTAAATGGGTTCAACAACAAAATTTAGATCCTCTTGAAAAGGGTTAAAGAGAGAAGAAATATTGTCTGTGTGCAAGAAGAACAAGCCAAACTGTATATAATTTTCTAAATTTATCACAGTCAAGTAATATGAACCCTAAGGCTGTCATGAATCTCAAAATTACTTTGTGTTTTCAATTTTTAAAGACCCATATTGAGCACACTTCCTTATTATATACTTTAATATTTTCTCCATATGCATAATGTAAGTTTTGGTTAATTTGCTTCATATACTCAATGTTAGTAAACTGCTTTATATTAATAAACAAGAGAACATTAATCTTGACTTTTGTTTTTGAGATGAACTTTGGTTTCTGTATGTTATTAAAAAACAATAACTCCTTGTTAAAATCTGTTACCAATTAGTTATATACAACTGTTAGACACAATTACTGTATAGATTAATGACTAATTGGCTTTCTCTTAATGAATCAAAACCTTAATTTCAATGTATTTTTTTAGAAGTATCACATTTTTGAAAAAGATTTAGATAAATTAATGCTACCCCTTTTTCTGGAACAGAAAAACTATCACTTCAAAGTTATCTTTAATATGTAAAAATGAAGACTTTTATAGAATGAGAAGCAGAAATTTAGCATGCTGTTTTGATTCAATGGGACATTCCGTCCTATTGAGAAGTAGAAAAATCCCAATGGTGGCAAATAGAGTAGGAGATGAATTTCAAGAAGCACGTTGGCTTGTGATTGTTTTTCTAACTGTCAGACATTTTGAATTTTCTCCACTTTGCCATTTTTCTAAGCTACCTCAGCCATTTCAACTAGTGTACAGTGGACAAAGGAAAACATACATGAAGTTCTAGCTATGTAGTGACTCTTATCCCTGGAAGCAGTTGTGAGCAAGATGCCCACCAGGAAATTCTTTAAAGTATAGGTCAAATACAGTATCCACCAAGATTCTGTTAGATTTCATCATTAGCATTTGTAGTCATCAGAATTCTAAGATGGCCCAAGGTTCTTGGCCTCTGGGGTACAACGTTTTATATAACCCCCTCCTCTTGAATGTGAGTGGTACCAATGAGTATGATGGATGCCATTCTTGTGATTAGGTGGTTATAAGGCAAAGGTGAAGGGAATTTCGCAGATGTAATTAAGGTCCCTAATCAGATTACTTTTAGTTAAGTTAAAAGAGTTATTATCCTGGGTGGGCCTGACCTAATCAGGTGAACCCTTTTAAAGAGTGATTAGAAGTCAGAGAGATTCTCCTGATGGTTTTGAAGAAGTAAGCTACCATATTATGAAAGGGCCTGTGAGAGGGCCACATGTCAAGGAACTGCAGGGAACTCTAGGGACTAAGTGGTACCCTATTGGATATCTAGCTTTAAGAAAGTTAGGCCTTAGTGTTAAAGCTACAAGAAACTGAATTCTGCCCAGTTGGCATGGCTCAGTGGTAGAGCATTGACCTCTGAACCAGGAGGTCATGGTTCGATTCCCGGTCAGGGCACATGCCTGGGTTGCAGGTTCCATCCCCAGTGTGGGGCATGCAGGAGGCAGCTGATCAATGATTTTCTCTCATCATTGCTGTTTGTATCTCTCTCTCCCTTTCCCTTCCTCTCTGAAATTAACAAAAATAAAATAAAATAAAATAAAATAATAAAATAAAATAATAAAATAAAATAAAATAAAGAAACAATTCTGTCAACAATCAGGTGAGTTTGCAAGAGGACTCCGAGCTAATGTAGGCTGGACAAAATTTTGATTGCAGCCTTGTGGGACAGACCATACACAGAGTGACCTGCTTTGCTGTACCCAGACTCCTCACACATGGAAACTGTGAGATAAGATTTGCATGTTGTTGTAAGCTAGTTTGTGGTAATTTTTTATACAGCAATAGAAAACTAACATGATATTCACATATAAGACTGTCAGTGCTAGAAATGTGTGCATTAAAGATGCCCACTGTGCACTGATTATAGAATTCCACAAGTTTCCATTATTTTTAGCAAATCCATCTTAGGTTGTGAGGTTTTGCATTAGCCTACACTTGCCTAGAGAAAATGGTTAAGACAGCTTCTTGGGGGCGGGGGTGGGGGAAAGGCCAACAAATAGTTATTTCCAATGGTGTAAACATTTATGAAATTTTCTATTTCCCCCTTATTCTTTCAAGAAACATCAATAGCAAAATCAGATCAAACAACATGGGAAAACTCAAATATAATTCTTGGGGTCTCCTATAACAAATCAAGGTTTGTTTTTGGTAAGTTTTTGCTGCAACCTGATGTTAAAGAATTTTTTTTTTTTAAAAAAGATACAGGGGACAGGGGAAACATAATTAATTTCAACTCCCCCACTCTTCCAAATTATGAGATTTACCCAACACTTAAACCAAGAACTTTACAGTGACAATTGTGAAGCAAATCCTACAGGAATAACAAGATAGTACAATACTGTTTTTTTTTGCTAGAAGAAAACTATAGCAGGTGAGTGTTACTGCTCAATTGTCACAGGACTTATTCAAAGATTCACTGTCTTGTGAAAATTATCCCTGGTAAATGCTGTTCAGACAGCAGGACTTTATCTTGTATGTTGTTGGAGTTTGGGTGATGCAATTCAAGTTTCCAGAGAACACTTAACTGGTATATGTGTCTTTCTTCAAAATTAAAAAAATGTTTACTTTCAATAATGTTCATTTATAGTCACAATCTGAGAGAAATTCTGGAAACAAGCAAACTCTGCACTTTAGTTTTAAAAATCCAACAGCTAAGCAGGTTAGAGAGGACCATAGAATGCTGTCAGTTTGGCTGTTCATGTTTGACTTGAGATACTCTCCTGACCGTTGTCATCATCTAATTCCCCATGACCTAGTGTTACTACTGCTTTACTAATACAACTATCATACCAAACCTTCATCCATCTAGGGACCTCTTTCATCTAGGGATACTTTCATCCATCTAGGGGCCTCAAGAGAGCCAGAAGTTTGAAAGTCAAACTTCTGCATTTTGATCATTTTCAAAAATCAGACTGAAAATAATAAGAGCTACAGATTATGGAGTACCTACTATGTGCCATGGATACTAGTCCTCCCTTACCTGTAGTTTGCTTCCAATGATTTCAGTTATCTGTAGTCAACTGTGGTATAAAAATATTAAATGGAAAATTCCAGAAATAAACAATTCACAAGTTTTAAATTGCGTGTTCTGAGAAGCATGATACAATCTCATGTCTTCCTGCTCCATCTCACTTGGGATGTGAATCATCCCTTTGTCCAATGTACCCAACACTGTATATGCTCCCCACCCTGCTAGGCACTTAGTAGCTGTCTGGGTTATCAGATTGGTTTGAGTAGTTGCGGTGTTTGTGTTCAGGTAACCCTTACTTTACTTAACAATGGCCCCAAAGTGCAAGAGTAGTGATTCTGGCAATGCAGATATGCCAAAGAGAAGCCGTAAACAGCTTCCTTTAAGTGAAAAGGTGAGTACAGTACATTGAGATATTATGCGAGAGGGAGAGAACATTCACATAACTTTTAGTACAATATATTGTTATAATTTTTCTATTTGATTATTAGCTATTGTTGTTGGTCTCTTACTATGCCTAATTCATAAATTAAATTTTATCACAGGCATGTATATATAGGAAAACAGTGTATATAGGATTTGGTACTATCTGTGGTTTCAGGCATCCATTGGAGGTTTTGGAACTTATTCTCTGTGGTTAAGGGGGGACTATTATAATCATGAATATCTCAGATCCTTAACATCTTCATTTCAGATAGAAGGGTATTATTGTACTGTCTACCTATAACTTAATGTTACAGAAACTAGGTATCAAGAGATGTCAAACAGCATGCTCAAGATCATTCAGCTCCTAACTGATATTCGAGACCCAGGTCTCTCATTTCTAAAGCGTGTACATTGTGTGAAACTTCACACTCCCTCATGTAGTTCCTTTGTATACTATAGACAGTGTCCCATTTAAGCCAATCTTATATAATAAAAGGCTAATATGCAAATTGTCCCCTCGGCCAGGAGTCCCACCAGGAGTTCGACCAGGGGGTGGGGCTAGCCGGCCAACCTCCTGCGTCCCCTCCCTGTGGCCAGCCTGGCCATATCGGGGCAGGCTGGACCCCCCACCTGTGCATGAATTTGTGCACTGCGCCTCTAGTTAAGTATATTTGGGGTTGAAGTGTCCAATTTGGCTATCCAAAGGGAAACAAATCAAAGAAATGGTATATTACTTGCAAAAGAATATGCAAAAAGAAAAACTCTGAAGTATACTAAAAATCACCTTGTCTTACATATCAAAAGTTTTTCTTGGCCTTAGTATGGATCACTTAGGATTTTATTAAACATACTGAATGCATCACCAGTAATTCTAGCACAGAACCTCCAATAAATAAATATCACACAGGCCTAGAAGATCATGACTGAGAGATGTTAAATTGTAAAACAGAAAATACATACCTTTAATATTTACAATAGGCCTCTTGCCTATTCAACCAGTTGCTTTCTCTATAAAGCCTCCTGAAGGCATAAGCAGAAAGGATCAAAATTCTTCTTTTAAGAGTCACTGATATCTTACAAGTCTAGTGTATGTTGTAATGCAGCAATGCCTCACTTGATCAGAGGTAAAGTCTAACACCTTAATTTAGAATTAAGTAAGTCTTGACATCAAGGGAAGCCCCTGAGCTACCAAAATCAGTGTCAAAATAGGCAACTAAGTTGAGGTATTTAACTCATAGGAAAGTGTAGTTTTACAGAAACTAAGAAAGTATTTCAAGAATAAAGTTGTGATTGAGGGAGTTGAATGCTATTGAGAGGTCAAGGATGAGAATATACATGGAAGATAGGGTAGAGACGTTTACAAAATCAGTGGGAAGTGAAGAAGCAGGGAAACAGGTGCAGTCACCTCTCTGATGAAGTTAGTCTGCAGAGGGAAGCAGAAACATAGGGTAGTAGCTACAGGAAGATGGAGGGAAGCAAGGTGGAGCTTTCTGAAGATGGGAGACAGTAAAGCCTGCTCGCCTGCAGGAATGGCCCAGCAGATGGACAGACACAGTGACTCAGAGAGGATAACCGGAGGAGAGAAGTCCTGAAGCTGAGTGGCCATACAGTTAGTGTGCAGAGAAGCCAGGATTTGAGCCCAGCAAGACAAAGCTCTTCCTCCTTTTGGTGTACCCCTCCAAGATGCCTATTTCCGAAAAAAGTTACGATTATTTAACTATTCTACTGATACAAACTAATCATGAGCTGATTTAAAATAGAGCTTAATAATGATACTTAAGCCCAGCCGGTATGGCTCAGAGGTTGAGCGTCGACCTCTGAGGTCGCTGGTTCGGTTCCCAGTCAGGGCACATGCCCCGGATTGGATCCCCAGCGAGAGGCACACAAGAGGCAGCCTATCAGTGATGTTTCCCTTTCATCGATGTTTCTAACTCTCTAGTCCTCTCCCTTCTTCTCTAAAAATCAATAAAAAATATTTTTAAAAAACAATGATACTTAAATATTTTTCTTCAGCCTAAATGGCATGCTAACTGCTACTGTAACTGTTATCCTTACATTCGGGCGCTCAGATTCCTCTCTACCTCCCTGTCGAAGCGTGAGGAATGAATGCCCCAGACCTGTCAGTCAGACTAACAGCGAAGCATACATTTCAGTGCCATTTCTCATGCACAGGATGAAAGCTGAGTACCAGTACCACTTTTCCAAGTCATCCACCACCGGCGCATTTATGCCCAGACTCATCTGTTCCAGATGCAGAGCTCTGCAGCTGTCCCACTGGCAAGAACAGGCCCTTCCTAGGCCCATTTCAGCTGCACCTTGTGATGAGATCATCTCCAACTGGGATGCTAAATAAAGACTGTGAATGGACAGATTAATCCCACAGTTAATGAACGGTTCCCTTCCTGTGGGTATAAACACATGCTGTGCGACATGAGGAGGTAGCTGAAGATACTGCACTCAACTTGGATTTGTGTCCTAATGATAAAATACATTAGGGTTCATTCTGGTGTAATTTATGATGATGAGCATACTCCACAATAAAAAAGTAAAACATTCAGACTAGTTTGACTTTTAACCTTTCCAGTGAATTAAAATGTTTTAAAATCATTTTTATGATGGAGAGAATAAAATGAGAGCTAATACCGCTTCTGAGGTTTATCCTTCCTATACTGTAGGCAACCATTTAAAATGAGCTAAAAGGACCCCCCAAAGAATTACCACATCATAAAGAAGCTCAGGTAATTTAAAGGGCCTGGATACAAGTGAGTTCTTCCATTTTTAAAAATGAGAGAATGGAATGAAAATGATATGGATTATTCAGGAGAAAAGAAATAATGAATTCTCTAATGTATTCCAAGTGTTCATTTGTGAGTGACAATTTACAACCAGAGAGAGTAAAGAACAGACACAAGAAAAATGTCATAGAGAAATCGGGTTCCTGGGCCAACAAGAAAGTCTTGATTTTTTTTTTCTAAGGGGATTTCCTCTCCTTTCAGGATAAATACAGACACTCCAGTGTCAGGACTGAAATTTAAAAACTGTATTTCATGCTCCATATACTTACAAGTTGGAGAGTCCCCACCCAACCATCTTCCCCCCAAGCCATCCTATCCCCTCTTGTGTTCAAAGAACGATTGATTTTGGCTCAACACAGCAAGCACACCCCTTCACAGAGGACTGGAAATAAAGAAAAAATTTCTGAGAAAACCAAATTACTTCCTTTGCTTGAAAAATAAATATGGTATAACAGAGCATAAATGTTTTATTCATTCTGCTTAGATTTCCAGCTGAAAAGTTAAAAACTCAATCATACATATGTGCAGTTTATATCTGCTCTGTCCAGTACAGTAGCTACTAGGTGGCTACTTAAATTTAACTTAATTAAAATAAAATGAATTGAAAACTTCGGTTGCTCAGCACAACCACATTTCAAGCGTTCCGTAGCCACATTTGACTAGTTGCTACAGTACTGGCCAGTGTAGATAGAGAACATTTGCATCGTTGCAATAAGTTCTATTAGACAGCTCTAGTCTTATATGCCACCAAATACAGGGTGGGGCAAACGTAGGTTTACAGCTGCTTGTATGGAAAATAATACAATAATTAATAAATATTAATACAAGTAAAAACTCTGTTTCACTTTTGCCCCACTCTGTAAGTTTGTGGTTTTTATTTTTTTATTTTTTTACATTTTCGGTCCTGCTGTAGAACAGCAGGCAAACCTTACTTTCATATCTTTTCCCAGCATGTTGGCCTCTTTGTAAGCTACAAAAGCAAAACATATGCACTATACGAATACATAAGTATATAACAAGGAAAAAAATAAAACAAAAGCCCTTTCTCCAACAAGCTGGGGAAACCCAATGCTTATGCTTAGTCAATATCCTTATAGATACTGTTCTCCAACTAGAATACCAATTTCAATGATGAGAAGTTAAGTGCTGATTAA
The DNA here is from genome assembly GCF_963259705.1 of Myotis daubentonii. Taxonomy (NCBI): domain Eukaryota; kingdom Metazoa; phylum Chordata; class Mammalia; order Chiroptera; family Vespertilionidae; genus Myotis; species Myotis daubentonii. The sequence goes on from NC_081842.1 coordinate 176,385,520, forward strand.
ATTAAGTTCACATCTGTCCGTTCAAACATGATTGAAAGCATGGAGTGTGAGGGTCCTCCCGGTAAAATTTAATTTCAGCGATGTGTGGTCTCTGTTGTTCCCTGTTCTGCATACACCTGCAGTGGGAACCCATTAGTCCCAATATTCCTTGGGTATATGTGAAGCATTGATCACTTTATTTAAAGTAAAATTTGAAACTGATTGAGACATTTCATAGGGGAAAAGAGAAATATAATTTTAGGCCTCTTCAAATTGCTTGAACTGTAAAGTCAAGTAGCAAACACTAGAAAGGGTTCTGTCAGCTAGAATCTGAGCTAGTGTAGTCAGCATTTTCTCCCTAAATCTTATTATGGCAAAGCATTTGATTTTTCATCTCTGTACTCTGTTTGTCCCCACAAATAAACTACTTTGACCTCCACCTGTTACTTAGTGAAATCTGCCTGCCATCCTTCAATAACCCGATTCTTTGCCTCCAAAGGCCTTTGAGTCGCTGAGAAGGAGGAAAGATAGAGTTGTGCAATGAACTGATACCACTTTATAACTATGCAGTAGTTTGGAGTCACAGCTAGAAGCTACATGGTAAAAGGAAATTGATTTTCTTTTTTAAAGGCAATGCCTGTAGAGGCTGGGAAGGGGCAACACGTTTCATCATTTTCACATGAAATTTTTCAGACAGAGAGGTTGTCTCTCAAGCTCCTACTTAATGCCAAAAACTTCCGGCCCTTGCCTTATAAGAAAACCTCTCTCTAACAGAGTCATGCCATCATCTTAGATCAGCGGTTCTCAACCTGTGGGTCGCGACCCCTTTGGGGGTCGAACGACCCTTTCACAGGGGTCGCCTAAGACCATCGGAAAACACATATATAATTACATATTGTTTTTGTGATTAATCACCATGCTTTAATTATGTTCAATTTGTAACAATGAAATTGGGGGTCACCACAACATGAGGAACTGTATTAAAGGGTCGTGGCATTAGGAAGGTTGAGGACCACTGTCTTAGCTATGAGTCCACAGGTCACTGCAAAGGTTACAGATACTTCATGTAGTTCATCATTCTGATATTTCGCAAAACAAAAAGAACCACTAACTTCCAATGCAGCTTTCTTTTTTGGATGCAAAAGGAGCGCATTATTAGAGAGCATTATTACAACAAAAAATAAATAAAGAGGAGATACTTGTACACAACTATATGAGTAATTTTCTGAAGCACAGTATCTGACAAAAGAGGTCTTGTATTTTTTTAACAATGACATATCAGAAAAGATTCCTGTGTAAAGCTGCACTTCTCCTGATTAATGCTGCACTGAACAGAAGAGACAGCGTCTGTCTAATTACGCTGAACGCTTATCTGAGAGGGATTAGCAGGATGTCTCTGCTCACTGTCATTCTTTGCCCCAACGTAATGATAGATCCGTTTACGTATGAGTGCAATTATTAAAACCCGCACTGTTTTCTTAACTGTCTCCATATCTTGGATATATTATATATTAAAAATTACTTATCTGACACTGAGGGTAAATGCCCAGCAAAGTTTTTCCTATCAATTAAGTAAGTGAGTTAGTTCCCTTCAGTCACAGCTTTTGTGGAGGGTCTGATTCAAGTGTGCTGAAGCTTGATCACCATAATGCTTTTATATCAGTTAGTGATTCATCCTTTTCTCTCCTTGTCTTCTTTGTCCAAATGCAAAAGTTTGGTTTTCACTTAAACTAAAAACTGCTCACGCCCGACATTTTCTCTGGAGTCATGATTTAGCACTTCTTCACATTCACACCTTTTTTTGGAACCCAACACAAGGATCCAATTTTATACAGACAACACCCCGCAGGCCAATCAGAACTGGTTGCTAGCAATATACCATCTTTTGCAGCTTTTTCTATTCATATAATTAACTTTACCCAGAAACCATTAGGAAAAGGTCGTTATACTAAATAAAAAATTTTTAAAAAGCAAACACTTTGGGCTTTACATAATAGCCTGGCTACTCCTAATCCAAAGGACTGTTTCCTTATGTGTCTAAAGAGACAAAACAAAGTTCCTCTCTTTTTCTTTTTCCACTTACTAACCCCAAAATGACAACTGTCACCAACTCAGTCCTTAAATGTGCAAAAAAATACCAATATGGGTACTGAATGTAAGTTACTAAACCACTCCCATAAGGCAGTTTATTTCTCTGGCTTTAGTCAAGTTAAGACAACTATCAAGTAGTCTAAGTAGCAGACAATGACATTTATAAGAAATTACATCTCCGCAAAAGTCTCCAAATGTGTGGCTAGGACATAAATTTATGTGACCCAATATTATCATTATGTGCTATAAATATTTTTTTAAAAAACAGAAGGCATGTTAGGACTTCAATGCTGATGGACAAACTCATAAAAATATCAAGCACATCAAAAGAAGAAAAATTACCAGTTGAGTCTTTTGAGGATAAGATTTCTTTTCCGAAGAAAAAAAAAAATCACCCACTGGAAAAAAAGAACTCTTAAAATTAGAAGCAGGTGTCACCACTACGAAGTGATAAATATCAAAGAATAACTGGCCTGAAACATGTTCTTATGCATCCCAGACTGCTTTTAATCCTTACACGTGTATTTTGACATTCGAACATGAAGCCCTGCTTCTGTAAGTCCCTAAAGAGAGTTAAGACACGAGAGATGGTGCAGGGCCATTTTGATAAACCCCCTCTTCGGTCAGACCCATGAAATGGCTGGAAGGCAGATGGCAAATTTGACCGGCATTAAATGGTAAGTGATCGTGACATCCCAGAATTTATGAATCCTGGAAGCGAACCACAGTGAAGTGAGTTCTGGGTTGGGATGGCTAACACAGCAGAATAATCTGGAACGACAGAGGACACTTCAGATTAGAGATGGCTATTGGGTTGCCATTCCTTGAATTTCTAGTGGCTTGAGTGCATTCCCAATGACGCACATGAAAATCTGAACTACCACTCATTACACACAAAGTGGGAAAATCCCTGGAGAGTGGAATGCTCCTTTAACATGGAGGACAATAAGGGGTTTGGCCCACGTTAAAATCTGGGAGAGCTGGCATGTCATCGGAATGGATACCAGACATTCACAGCTGTCTAGAAAGCCTGTTCTCAGTGGGCTGACGGCTGGACCACAAGCAGAGCTCCTCACTCCAACAGCCCAGAGAACCAGGAACCAAGCAACCCAGCATTTAAAAATCCAAAAGTTTCACAGGGGTAGCTGTTGAGAAAGGGAGGTCAGTAATACTTTACTCCGAAGAGGCAAGCCTATAACTCTGTTTCAATGGGTTCATTCATTCTATCGCAGTTTAATTTTTCATCGAGTTGAAGAGATGCTTTGAAATCAGTGACTTTTTTTATTCCCATAGTTTTCTCCTATTTGGGAAACATGCTTTGAGACTCAGTGCTGGAGAGAGTCCTCTCCGTGTGAGTATTGGGTGTGTTGTTCAGGAGCGCGTCCGGAGACAGTCCTTGATTTACTAGGTCGATGTGAGCATTTCTCGTAATCTAGGATGTAATTCACCCATCATCCTGAAATAGGTGCCATGTCTCTGATTAATTGATAAGTGTGTGATGTATCTGAAATCCTTAGATGGATAGAACTGGATAAATAGGCATTACTGTAAGTCTCTGTCAAGCAAAGAGCAACTGGGATATGCGCAGCCACATCAGAAACGGCAGCACGGCCCGGGCAGAAAAACTACTAACTCCTGAGAGCTGCGTGGGTCTGTGGAAATCTTTCTTCCCTCCCTGCCATGCTCCATATAAAGCCCCTTATTCTCAAGTATTAAAAAGCCATTTTATTAAAAACTTTGATGGCCAAAAAAAAGAGAGAGAACTTTATTCTCACATAAACTGATGGCATTATACTTGATTATTTAATATTTAAACAGAATCATGAGTATGTAGGAAAAATATAAAAACATACAAGAGAAGGAAATAAGTCTGCAAATAGTATTATTAGTGACCTGTATAATATTTTTTGCAAATTAAGCAAATATATATCTACATACACACATATATACACACATTTCTATGTATGCATATATAGAAATATAAAAATATTTAAAACTATAGATACATATACAATACATAGTTGTATATACATATATAAAGCTTAGAATAATGTATAAACATAATAAGTTCTCAATACACATTAGGTATTAATTATAAAACACATATTTAAAATTTCAGCAGCACTCCAATGACAAAATACAAGTAAATTTATTTTTTATTGTTAGTCAAATTGTGGTATTACTCAAGTCTATAAACTATCTACATTATGTTCAGAGACTAAACAGAGGACATAAGAATACTAAATAAGTATGTTTTCTCTTTATATCAGAGGTTAAAACTACCATCTGAGTTCTACAAATATTTAACAATATTTATTAGATAAATAAAATTTATTAGATAAAGGAAAATCAACACAGCAAACTCTTAAGTAAGTCTGATCTATCTATCTATCTATCTATCTATCTATCTATCTATCTGGTCTTGTTTCTCTTCTTCCAACTATACTTTCTGGTTATTTAACCTCCATTCAGAATCATTGTGTTTCCTCTCAGTAAATATTTGCTCAGATTCTGCCCAATTTCCTGACCCACAGGTCAGAACACTGAGAACGTTTGCATCCAGGGTGCAGAAAGATACACCTCTTGCTGGAGTAGGATGGTGCTGCCTTGTGCGCTTCGGCAGTTTCCTGGCTTTTCAGCTTTCTACACACTTCTTAGAGATAAAGAAAGGTAAGACATGATGAAGGGGAGGAAACATGCACTGACATTCACTGGTGCTCCTTTAATAATGGAATAGTTGCCCTAGCCGGTTTGGCTCAGTGGATAGAGCGTCGGTCTGCGGACTCAAGGGTCCTGGGTTCAATTCCGGTCAAGGGCATGTACCTTGGTTGTGGGCACATACCCAGTAGGGAGTGTGCAGGAGGCAGCTGATAGATGTTTCTCTCTCATCGATGTTTCTAACTCTCTATCCCTGTCCCCTGTCCCTTCCTCTCTGTAAAAAATCAATAATAAAAATATACCAAAACAAGTAAACAAAAAAAAATATTAAAAAAATAATTATAGAATAGCTTTTGTACCAGCACTTTAAAAAAATATATATTTTTATTGATTTCAAAGAGGAAGGGAGAGGGAAAGAGAGATAGAAACATCAGTGATGAGGGAGAATCATTGATTGGCTGCTTCCTGCACGCACCCCACTGGGGATCGAGCCTGCACCCCGGGCATGTGCCCTTGACTGGAATCGAACCTGGGACTTTTCAGTCCACAGGCCGACGCTCTATCCACTGAGCTAAACCAGCTGGGGCTGTACCAGTACTTTTTAAACAGTCACAGTGGAGGATTGTGGTATAAGTCCACAAATAAACTCTTAAGATGCGTGATTCTCAGCATACTCTCTCTCCCTCGTATTACAAGCCACTGGGTACGTGTTTAACCAGTCACCCTTCTTTCCTTCACTGGACTGGAAGCACTTTGAGGGCAAGGTCTGTCTTGGTTTACTTATTTTCCCTCTAGCATCTTACAAGGTGCTTTGCATATAACAGATACAGATATGTACAATATGTTTTCAATTGAATTATTTAGTGTCTTAAACTCACACAGCATTTCAGAGTTTTCTAAGTCTTTACCAAAAACAAGGCACACAGTATCTGTATAAAGCTTTATGGCTTATTAAATGTACTAAACTTTGCATATATTAAAAATACTCTATGTCCAGTGCCAGAACATTGCACACCGCTGGGGCTTAATAAATGGTAACTCCTGTTTTTATCATCTTATTTGATTTTTTGAAAGTTATGAGGTAGGATGGCCAGGCTGTTTCATTGTTCCCAATGTTTATATGTGAGGAAATGAAAATTCAGGGAAGTAGCTTGCTAAAAAATCCCAGGCTTGTTCAGGACAGGGGACAAGAATTGTAAAATTTTGATTCTCAATTTGTACTTTTCTTTCTTTATAATACATTCTATTTCTCTTTTATTTTCTCCCTCCCCAGAAAGCCATGAAGATTGTTGTGGATGGAATGAAATCTGCTTTAAAATCCCTCTGTAGATATGCCCAACAAGGCCACACAATGAGCCAGCCCTTTGCTGCCTGAGCCACGGGGGCTGTGCTGAAGATGGTGACAGGGACAGTTTAGGAAGGAAGGTTTCACATAGAAACCTAAGCTACATTTTTTTCTTCCACTCAGCCTCATTTGCAAACATGAAATGAAAACTGTGGAGATTTGGGTAATTTACTTATTCGGACAAGAGCAGCTGAAATGTAGCAGATTTCCTGGGAGCTTCTGTAATCACAGAATTGTGCACCTGGGCTCCCCGATGCCGGTGGAGCTCCGTTCATTTCTCAACAATGCACGCAGCGCTCTGCTCAAAGGACAAGACGCGTGTCGTCCCCACCCTACTAGTTATTTATTTATTCAACAAATATTGATTGAATACCACATGCCAGCTACTAAAGCAGGCTTCAGAGTTACAACAGCAATTTTTTTTACCATGCTTTATCATATATGTGTATGTGACAAATACACAAACACCGTGTGTATGCATGTGTGTGAGAAAATTATTTCTTTCTTATAAAAGGTAAGGTTTTACACTTCAATTACAATAGGTTGCTGTAGGCCCCCTTTTTTGGCATTAAAAAATAGCCATTTTTGAAGGGTAGTTAGAGTGCTAATTTTGAAATTTAGCTTTCTTGTCACAACCTTTTATTTGGATGAAATTTCTCTCATATAGGAGCATCACTAAGGACCAGACCCCTTCTTACTGTACTGGTGCTTGCTGGTCCACCAGTCTCTAAAGTAGGTGTCAATACTAAAGAGATGATGGAAGACAGTGTTGTCATATGATGATGCTCTCCCACTGCTCCAGAAATGCAGAAGGAAAGCCAAGCCATTGATCCTAGGGCAGTGTTCTGTAACAGTGACTATTGCTATTGCAGCAGGAGATGGTGGGAGATTTAATAATGTTCCCTAACGTATGCCAGTGCAGCAGAGTGTCGGTGATCAATGTACTATTGCTACCAGTCTGCTGCCTTTTTATTGGCATTGATAATGGGCCTCCTCCTATGCGCTTCAGCTACAAGTTTAAGTTGGTAAATTTCCCCCACTCCTACAATAGATGAATGACTGTTGACAGTCAAATTAGAACAAGCAGAGTTGGGAACCCAAGTGAATCTGAGATGGGGTATTTAAAATTACAATGAAATAATATAAGTCTGCGAAAATCCAACTGTGCTCCTAGTAGTTATGACACTGAACTCTGGTTAAATGTCCTGGGCAGCTGATTGACCACAAGCATACTGAAATATTCTTCTATGCCTTTAAAAGAAACATATTTCTTTATTTAATAATTTTGATATGCCCTGACAGTGTGATTCAGTGGTTAAGTGTTGACTCATGAACCAAGAGATGGTCCATTGGCTTCCGGGTCAGGGCACATACCCAGTTTTCGAGCTCAACCCCCAATCCAGGGTGTGCAGGACACAGACTATCAATGTTCTCTCACTGATGTTTCTATCTCTCTGTCCCTTTCCCTTCCTGTCTCTTTTAAAAAAGTCAATAAGAACATATTAAAAAAAATAATTGTGATAAGAACAGATAGCTTGACATTATAGTGCTTAATTCTGACCTTCAGAAATGAGGACTACTAGATCCTTGGGAAGAAGTTCATATCTAAAAGTTTTAAAGAAAATAAGCTAGAGAGAATGTCACTATTTATCAAATATGACTTAAAAAAGTTTTTGTTGGCCAAAACCGGTTTGGCTCAGTGGATAGAGCGTCAGCCTGCGGACTGAAGGGTCCCAGGTTCGATTCCGGTCAAGGGCATGTACCTGGGTTGCGGGCACATCCCCAGTAGGAGATGTGCAGGAGGCAGCTGATCGATGTTTCTCTCTCATCGATGTTTCTAACTCTCTATCTCTCTCCCTTCCTCTCTGTAAAAAATCAATAAAATATATTAAAAAAAAAGTTTTTGTTGAAATATTTAGAACTTCCAGCATTTTCACTAATGAAATTATGTCTATTAATAAAATTTTACAATTCCTATATAATAAAGGGAATATGCTAATTGACCTTCATGCTGTCACAAAGATGGTGGTGCCCACAGTCAACAAGGAGGAAATATGCTAATTGACTGCCACACTGTCAAAGATGGCAGCACCCACAGCCACAAGATGGCGGCGCCTAGTCCGGGGCGGCAGGTGCATGGCAAGGCTGGGCCCACCCCCGGGTGGGTTCGGCTTTGCCGTGCGCCTGCCTCTGGAGTCCCCCAGTTCCCTTAGCCCCCAGGTGCCCAGAGCCATCCCAAGGTGCAGGCAAGCCTCAGATGATGGCTGCCCAGCTGCCCAGGGCCACCTGAGGCTCAGGTAACCAGGGCCGGCCGAGTCTTGCACTGCCAGCAGTGGCAGCAGCAGAGGTGTGATGGGGCATCCTTCCCCTGATCGCTGGGTCGCCTCCCGCCCCTGAGGGCTCCTGGACTGTGAGAGGGGGCAGGCCAGGCTGAGGGACCCCCACTCCAGTGCATGAATTTTCATGCACTGGGCCTCTAGTCAAATATAATTAAAGGCACGCTTGAACTCTGAATATGTTTCTATAGGAGAAAATTTAAGTAGCCCTTACTCCTGTTTCAAATACAATACTAAATTTCTCTGAAAAGGCCAATAATTTCATGTTTTTTTCACAGTAAGTAATTACCTTTACTTCTGCTGAAACTGATATGTCTGGGCTCACTGCAGGTGTAGTCTCAAATACAGGAAGTTATGCAACTCAGTAACCCATGAAGCTTGATTAACTTAAAGCAAAACCCTTTAAGGCAGTGGTTCTCAACCTTCTGGCCCGTTATATACAGTTCCTCATGTTGTGACTCAACCATAGAATTATTTTCATTGCTACTTCATAACTGTAATGCTGCTACTATTATGAATCATAATGTAAATATCTGATATGCAGGATGGTCTTCAGCGACCCCTGTGAAAGGGTCATTCAACCCCCAAAGGGGTCGCGACCCACAGGTTGAGAACCGCTGCTTAAGGCAAAGGATAATTTTAATAAAGTTTCATATACTACTACTTGTCAATGGAGCCGTTGGCTGAGCCTTACCAATCATTTTGCTTTCTACTTGTTAATAACTAGATTAGACTGAATAACAGCCTATATGTTGAGATTATCAGAAACATCAATTCTGAGAGAATTTATTGGTAGCAAATTCTGCTTCAGATTTATTGAAAGCACCCAAATTTCTTGGCTTTATATATTTCAATCAATCAATATTTATTCAGTGCCTATTACGTGCCAACTACTCTTCTATGTGTTGGGCATACAGCAGTAGAAAAGACAGGCTAAGTCCCACTGCTCATGAAATGTATATTGTAGAGGGAGAAAGCAAACAATAGCAGTAGATAGTGTTGTGAAGTAAGGAAAGCAGCACTATGAATTACAGGAGGGTGGGAGAGAGTCACCAGCTATTTCAGATCACTGGGACCCTCTTTGATGAGCGAATATTTGAACCCAGATCTGAATGCTGAGGGTTATTTGATTTTATGGGCAAAAATGATAGATATTTCACTTTGTTAACGGTTAATACAATTTGCTTATATACTGTATCCTATGTGTAGTTAATAACCCACACTCCTTTCCTGGCCTCAGATATATAAAAGAGATTTGGGATAAGGAAAGTGGGAGATTTTCCAGGTCTTTTGATCAGTTCATTTTTTTTTATTATTAGGTTTTTAATTTCAATACAAGTCCAGGGCAAGAGGCCTTAAAAAAAGTATAAACATTTATGGTCAACGTGGTTATTAAATGTAGAAGACAAAACTTACACTCTGAAATCAAATTGAGTTGAAGTCTGGATTCTGGATTATAATTCTCAGTTTTCCTCTTTAATAAGACAGGATCGTTCTATATTGCACATTTTAGAGAAGGGTGATTTTTCTTAAAAAGAATTGTAGCTATAATTTTTACCATCTGTATGAAAGCATCATGCAATGTAGGCGCCTGTCTGTTGGTTTCCTTCCTATTTATTTGTATTATCAGTTTCTCTGCAATTTTTCATTTGTGCAGATAAACACGAGTTGATGGCATGTGCATTTCTGCTTGATAGAATTTCATAGGACTCATTTCATCAGCGTGTGATTAGCTTCAAAGCTTCGAATCTAACTCAGTTCCGAGATAACTGGGAGACGGAACTAAGTGGAGGGAACAAATGCAGCATTGTAAGAGAAGCGAAAGTCAGCTTGAGGTTGTCTGATGTTTTTAAACTAACATCATCTTTAATCTCCTATGCCCTTCTTCCCAGATAATAAGAGCTGTGCACAAAAGTGCTGAGATAAACTAATGGGGAACAGGATACTACAAAAGATATTTGAAAGAGCCTATGTAATTTACTGTACGTCTGGTTTGTTTTACTTTCCGAAGCCTTCCTGTTGCTTAAGGAAATTTGTCTCTCCCTACAACCTTCGGCCCTCTTTGGGCCCGGAGGCCTGACAAAGCATCTCAGGGCAGGTAAACAGATGCAAAGCTCTCTGAGAGAGGAGTAAGCACAGGCCTTGTTCACATCTGAGGCATAAACAAAGTATCCTTTAGTACTTGTTTGAGAGAATGATCCCAAGTGTAGGCAGCCAAGAGGCTGCTGGTGCATTCAGATATACAGAACTCCCCACATGCGCTGAAGGTAATTTACATGAGTGAACCACCAGAAAGCCTCCTACTCAATGAACTGTAGCCCTGGGGAAATCCGTGCAGGCCCAGATCAGTGTGGGAACAACATAAGGGTGTTCTCTGTGCCAAAAAGGGGATTGGGCTGGATGAAAAATCCCCAAAAAGGACCATCTGGCAGCATAAATTATCCATTTAAAATGGCTGGTGTGAGTTAATGACACCAAAGTCACTATGAACATGTACAACATCCTCCAGTTGAGTTTTAATGTCCCCTCAGGCCCTGTTTCAATTATGACTCTCTATGCAGAATGTGGCCAAATGTAAATTCAACCACTGTCTCCCCCTCTCCCTCCCCGCCTCTCACACACATATACTATGAAACTGCATTTTTCTATAATAACTTAGGGATAGAGAACCAAGAATCAGCCTAGGAATATAATTGTGGGAAATTTCTCTAAGAAATTATATATGTGTAATATATATATATATATATATATATATATATATATATATAGAGAGAGAGAGAGAGAGAGAGAGAGAGAGAGAGAGAGAAATCCCTCACAATTATACATTACATATGTGTATGTGTGTGTGTGTATAGTTCTATCTATCTATCTATCTATCTATCTATCTATCTATCTATCTATCTATCCATCCATCCTCCCAAAAGGATTTAGCCATTAAACTTTAGTTATTTAATGACTATAAATAACACAGGTATTCAGATGTTAAAAATCATGATCATTTGATCCAGAATATGCAGATAGAGAAGAGTTACTCTGAATAAAAACGTTACTGGATCAAAATACTCAATATTCCACTAACCCCACTGTCCCCAAATATGCCCCAAAGCAATCTACTTAAGGACCCAAAGAACAGTCTCATGGTCAAGGAGCTTCCTGTCCATCAGCACAAAAGAGCAGTGTTGAGATGCCTAGAACGGCATCAGTGCACTACTCCACACAAATGTACCAAACCTACAGATACCAACTCTGATTTTCACTGAGGCAGGTAAACTGGCAAGGACTCTAATTAGCCTTTTAGGAAGGGTTTGAAAAAGTTTCACATCTTTTAGTTTTCTAACAGCACATAAACTTTTCATTGGCACTCTGCTGAGGTCCTGCTGCTGATGCAGTTAGTGGCAAGGAGGAGTGAGCATTTTCATCTTCACTCGGGCCGGGTTATTTCTTAGCCACGTTAGGGGAACTGGCATGATGTCACGCGTGGAGTGATGCTGTTGTGGCCTTTATAGGAGCCCCTTTACGTTCTGGGTGCTGTGTTTGTAAAAGCAGGAAGAGGGTGTCTTGGCCCGGTGGCTCAGCTGATTGGAGCACCGTCCCATACACTGAAAGACGGTGGGTTCCATTTTTGGTCAGAGCACATACCTAGGTTGTGGGTTCAGGCCTAGGTTGAGGCACATACAGGAGGCAACCGATAGATGTTTCTCTCTCTCTCTGTCTCTTTCCCTCCCTCCCTGCCCTGCCCTCTCTAAAATCAATAAATATATCTTTGGGTGAGGATTAAAAAAAAAATAGAAAAAGGTGCACCACAGGCTAATATCCCTTGTACTTTATGATGAGCTTCTTAGATGTGTTTCCCACCCCCAATTGTGAATTCCTTGAAAGCTGGAGCCATAGCCTTCCATTCATCCTTGAGTTCCCAGAATTAGGCACAGTGTTCCATCCAGAGAAAGTTCCCAATGATGATTATTGAATGAGTTGAATGAGTAAATGAATAAGTTGAGAAAGAAGATAAAGTAGAAGCAAGAAAAAGTGAAATTTCTGCATTTTAGTAAAGGAAAGAGGATAAAAGACTCAGCCAGTGGGGCCCAAGGTTTGGTTTTCCTTGCTATCATACAGTAAAACTGCCTGGGGGCTGTGGGGTTGTGGGGGGGGTATATATTTCTATGAATATTAACACATGTACAGATTCCTATAACCACCACCACAATCAGGATCCAGAACAGTCCCACCATCCTCCAAATCTCCCTCCTGCTATTCTTTTACAGTCACACCCTCTGAGAACTGTCTTTTGATGTGTTAGGGAAGAGAGAAAGGAGTTAAGGTTTGAAGATGAAGAGGTTAGTTCAGACATTTTCTTGGTGCTTGTCTGTTCTTGCAGGAAATTACTCTGAGGCATGGGTGAGGGAGAATGGTCACAAAACATCTTTATATAAATCTCAGATGGTTTGTATACGTCACCTCCTTTAATTCTCAAGAGCAATGAAACAACTATTGTTATTGACAGATGATGAAAATGGGGACACAGGCTCAGAGAGGTAAGGGAATTTGCCCATAATCACACAGGCAGCAGGAGCAAGAGCCAGGATTACATTCTATCCCAGGGGTGGGCAAACTTTTTGACTTGAGGGCCACAATGGGTTCTTAAACTGGACCGGAGGGCCGGAACAAAAGCATGGATGGAGTGTTTGTGTGAACTAATATAAATTCAAAGTAAACATCATTACATAAAAGGGTACGGTCTTTTTTTTTTTTTTTTTAGTTTTATTCATTTCAAATGGGCCGGATCCGGCCCGCGGGCCGTAGTTTGCCCACGGCTGCTCTATCCTCTATACCTGCTTGACTTTGCATCTTGGGGAAGGCACTGGAGAAGATTCCACTTGGCCCAGGTGGAGGTCAGACATGGAGAAAGACTTCAAAATAGTTCTACTGTAATAATTATTCACATTACTCTCAATACTCCAGAATCAAGATTAGACCATCCCAGGAGGTTAGACTAGAAGTCATCATTTACTTAGTTCATGAAAATGGACATAAAGACTGCTGTTCCATTTAAATAGGAAAACAATCATGATGGTGCCCAGTCACAGGAAACAATATTTTAAAGTATTCTCATTTTATAAAAATCCAAGTACTGTATAAACATCGTAGCACAGGAAACACATTCTTCTTTCCAGTGTTATCCATCCAGCTAAGTTGATAGAGTTTTATTTTGATTATTAAAAGATAATTCAAAAAACCAAACCCCAAAGGCAATTAGTATAAAAACCAAAGTGAATGGAATGCTGGATTATCACGCAGGTAAAAATATGTCCGGGTAGAAAATCATCCACCATTCTTACCAGTCTTCCCTTTCAGTTGAATTGCTACCTCTCCCTGCTACCCTCTCTTTAATGAATCAGTGAGATTCAAACCAGTGCTCATGGTGAAAAGCCAAAAAGTCAACTGCTCTGAGCTTGCTCCCTTCACTCTACGCAAACTGTGGGCCCCCATAGGCCATCGCTCTCAGTTGGGCACATGCTGCCACCTGCCTGCTTACCTGGCTCCACTTCATGCCATCCACTGGACTGGCTGCCGCTTCCTGGGGAGCGCCCTTGGCCTGTGTAAAATGGCTCTTCACCAGGACTGTCCATTTCATCCTCCACAGACTTGAGGCGCTTGGTGGAGCTGGAATAACACAAGGGTGCATGTTTAAAGGCAATCCAAATCACCTTTCAATTGGGCATTGCACGTCTGGCTGAAAGAAAGCCAAGGGAGGAAGCAATTGGGCAACTCAGTGTAGTTCTAGGGCTCTTCCAGGCTCTCGTTCAGTTTAGTGAGTCACTGAATGTGGAACAAAGTCTTGGTCTGTCTTGTTCCAAATGTCTGGGCTTGATTTTTATTGTCACTCAAGTTGCTGCTGCTGCTGCCACATCCTGTTTCTTTTTTTCTTTGAGGAACTGGTAGCTGACTCCCACTCCTGGCTCCCCCCGGAAGTATCAGGAGGAAGCCCACATTTCATATTCCTCGGGCTGTGGCTGGGACACAGCCATCAGCAATTCCCCTAAACATCAGTTGGATAATTTCTGGCACCCCAGAAAAGATAAAAATCAGAGTGCATGACCTTTCAAGGAAAGCTTAGATTATTATTTTTTGGCCATGTTTTCTCATCTTCCACTTGAATCTTTTCACTCAAAAAATATTTTCTGCAGTTACAATATTCCAGGCACTGATCTAGACACTAGAGATAAGTGAACAAAAGAGACAAACACAGGAGGGAGAACTGCATTTCCTTCCTCCTATATGACGAGGGACCTGGAAAATGTGGGACCTGATGACTTTTATGTCTTCCTCTACAAAGAGATTACCAAAAATGAAGCTTTGTTCCCTCAGGGTAGGGATTTTTTTATTTTATTTTTGGAGCAGTATGGTTGACAAATTTCCTCCAGTTAAAGGACTGAATTTTTCCCCTCTCAATCTGAGGCTTGAGGAAGAGAAGGTAAAAGGTAGTGAAAGCCTACATGCTGCTCATGTGGTTGGAATTGTCTTAACTGATTATGTCACTATCATACCAGAATGGGGATATTTCATATCTAGTGGGAGTCTTATTGTCAGGGTACAGAATGTTTAATGTTTTCATTCATCAAACACTTACTGGGTACCTCCTCCATGCCAGGTACTAGGCAAAATGCTGGGGTGCAGAGAGGAGTCAGACGTGGCCCCTGGCTCCAGGGGATGGAGACAGAGAGGTAAACAAAATTGTGCATAAGAGGAACGTAGGAATTATGGTGGAACCACACATAGGATATAATGGGTTCTTCGATGGGGGAAGGAAACAGTGATAGGCCTGGGAGGTGGGGAATGACTTCCCAGAGGAGATGGTTCTTGACCTGTCTGTAAGCATGAGTGTCAAGGAGCCAGAGCAGAAAGGAGGAGAGGGCCGAGATAGGCTGTTATTCACCTGACACACCACCCAGGCAGCGATTTTGGATTTTGAAATATTGAAATACTGCTTTACCAACTGACAAAGTGCCGATGTTTAAAGCCCCATCAGCTTCCTCCAACCTTGCCACCCTATCTTTGCCCTGGGAGAGCCTCCTGATCCAAAACTTAAAGGGTTAATGTCTGGCACATCTGGGGCACTTCAGGACTAGCCGAGCACTGGGCAGGGTGGCATCACTCTAATGGGTAAGCTCACATCACTCAGGTTAGCAGGTACTCTGAGCATCGCTCCCTGGAAGGAGGTAAACCCCAAACAGAAACAACGTCCTGAGTAAAGTGTGACATGCCCAGAGGACTGCCAGGTGTTTGGTACGGCTAAAGTTAAAAGCATGGCACAGCAAAAGAGGAGGTGGAGGGTAAAGAAGGTACTGTATGTCTGGACTTCACCTACAAGCAATGGAGACCCCCCCCCCCTGAAAAAGTCTAAACAGGGAGTGACATCAGTCACATTTTAGGAAAGGTCACTCTGGTAGCTGTGCACATGATAGATTTAGAAAAGCAAAAGGAGAAGAAGGGATGGAATTGAGAGGCAGGGAGATAATTAAGAGGCTATTGAAACAATCCAAATAAAAAAATGTGGAGGGTCCAATTTAAGGCATGAAATTCTAGTTATTAAAGTTGGCATACCAGTGTTCTTTGACTTTAAGTTCTATTCTCATTAAAGCCAGACCACAGGAAAGCAACATGTCTGCTGCACGCTAGCTTGGTACCCAAAGGAAATAACTTTAATAGCTTATTTAATGTTCTTTGCTTGGCTTTCCTTGAAGTTCAATGAAAAATAGAGACTTGAAAAAACTTTCCTATATTTTATGGAAAACTGCATCTTATAAGAAGTCCTTTATAAAAGGATATACATAAAAAATTCCTAATACATAAAGCCAGAAAAAATATGGTTTCTTTGAACTAATTTCCATTGTTCTCCTCTATTAGAAAATACAGATTGAATAGACTATTTCTTCCCTTTCTTGCCTTGGCAACCAGGAAACTCAGGGGGGTAAATTGAGAGAATAACTCTTAGTTCAGGTTCCTAATATAACAATCTCTCCTATCTTTCCATATGGTTTCTAGCCTCTCTTTCCATATTTAAAATTAGCTGTTGTGTTTTAAAATTGAAGCTATTTGAAATAATTTTAGCAGTTGGAAGAGTAAAAAATTGGAAAGAAATAAATATTTCCCTTATGTTCCCTGGCAAATAAACAAAGACAAGATCTGTATATTCGGATGGGACTGTGAGGTCTGTGATGAAAGAGATTCTCTCTCTCTCTCTCTCTCTCTCTCTCTCTCTCTCTCTCTCTCTCTATATATATATATATATATATATATATATATATATATATATATATACACATATACATATATATATATATATATATACACCTTAGATATACATATCAAAGAAATATGTATATATCTTTTAATCTCTAGTGCCTGCCACAGTGTCTGGCAAATAGCATATGTACAGAAACTGCTGATTTGGGCTAGTGACTTAGAAATGGCCATGAGTGCTTGTGACAATGATTCGCCCAGGTATCATGATTCAGTGATATCTAGCTCAAAAGATCAATTCCATTGCCCATCATTTCCTCATTATTAATATTTTTCTGAGTATGCCAAGATTTGGTTTCCTTGGTATCCATTAGTAAAATGCAAATACACTGTGCAGTTATTAAATCCTAAAGGTGAAGAGTCTAGCTATTAGCTGACACCTTAGTTTAGAACCAAGACTTTCAGGGACACAGGATAAATATTGAGAGGATGAAGGTACGGGATGATGGAGAGAAAAAGATCCAGGAGTGGAAATGTTGGAAGTGCCAGGATAGACAGGTGGAGGGCCTCCCAGACCAAGCTTATCAACTTCATAAACTTGACAGTTGCTTTATCTTGACAAGGTTTTTTGGGATAAAAAAGTGTACTTTTTATACTACCTCTTCTATGATTTTGGAGATGTTTACTAGGAAGGGGTACAGAAACAACAATTAATGCCTATCAATCTCCTTTATCTTTTTAAATTTAGAAATGAATCAGTCATTAATTTTTATTTCTTGCTCTTGACTTTCTAGCACACCAATTCTCTTCTCTCAGAAACATTTAAGGAAACAGGAAGGTAGCAATAAGATCTTGTCCTCTCTTCTAAGGAGTGATGGACCATCTCTACTTGTGTGTGAAATTTGTTCTTGTGTTCTTAGCAATTCTACCTAGAAATTAAGGTAAGACTATTACCTTTATTCCAAATATTTGCTTAATCCCTACTCTGTGCAAAGCCAAGAAGCCTTACCTTGGACTCACAAAACTGCAAAATGCCTCATAGTACCCCGAACTAAAAATTTCCATTTACTTGTCAGTCTCTAACCACTAGATTGCAAAGCTCCTATTACTTGACTTTATATCTCCAGTGACAAGGACAATATCCCTGGTACTTAATAATGTCTGTTGCTGAATTAAAGAGCTAGTTACTGTCCTCTAAGGGATGTATAGTCCAGGTGGGCAGACAGTACCTGTACATACCTCAAAGATGGTAATAATAATTCAAGACAGCAAAGGCTAAGTGTCCAGGAAAAGTAGAGCTGCTACATGTTCCTTTTGGGGGGCCTCATGCTCTACTATTCCTAACTGAAAGAGTCAGTCCCATTCTTAAGAGGATTCAGTGTAAAATAGCATGTTAAATTCAACAGACCTGCATTTGAAAGCAGACTCTGCCATTTACTAGGTCTGTGACCTTGGCAAGTTACTTAACTTCCCTGGACTTTGGGTTCATCCACTGTTAAATGGCCCACACTGTCTATATTATAAATTCATTATGAAGATTAATTGTATCAGGTATGTAAAGCACCTAATACACTGCTGTTCACAGAGCAGGTGACCAATGGATATTTTGCACATCATAAACAGATGATTGATTGGTGAACTTTTCTATATGTAGATCTGGGGTATTCTTCTGGGTACATATTCTAACCTGTACGAAGATAATTCTGCTGAGTCTATATGTTTAAAGAATAATTTTTAAAAATCATCTGAGGAGAGTCTAATGAGAGTAAAACAAACATATTACTGAGTTATTAACTACTGATGCTGTTCATAATTAGCTCCTTATCAGGGTTAGTTATTTGCAGACTATGAGAATGACATTAATGACCAGGTTTCCCCTCAGCGAGTCACAACAAAAGGCAACAAAACAGCTGGAAGTCAAAGGGATGGGGTGAGGAGCACTGTTTGGGACATCCATGGTACATGCACAGAACACATATGAAAAACAAACAGCCCGTCAACTTTTAAATGAATCGCTGCCCACAAGTGTTTGCAAAGCTTTTTCATGTTGACTGAGTGCAGTTACGCACAATGTCTCTTCCATCAGCAAACATTCAAAATCCTCAAAATGCATTAGCACCTGAATGTGTTCACAATCTCATTCTTTTATTATAAATGGACTTTGGATCTGAGACTTTTTTTCTCCTGATGAGCTGATACCACAGCGAACTGTAGGAACATTTAAGCAACATGAAAGATGATGGCAGGATTTGGCGCTTATATAGAGAGAATAACTGTTTCTTTAACTATTTTCAAGGTATTTGTAACGACTAAGTTTATTTTTTGTAAGTAATGATGATTAAAATATAAAGTCAAGGTAAGCATGAGTCTCTACCAAAGAAAACGTCTATAATTGGGACATTGTTTCAAACAATAAAACTGGTACTCGCTTGTGGAAAAATATGCCTTTGTCTAATGTTTTTCTGCAAAGTAGACAAACATTAAAGATCATTCTGTGCCATTCTTTTCTTTGTTGTCACAGTCCAATGCTAAAGCCAATTTGTAAAAGAATACTGTGGGTTTAATGCCTAATCCCTCTCCCTCTGGTCCAGGTTATCTAGAGACAACAGGATCTTGCAAAAACGCTCCATTTTTATTTTGGCTTTGTGACTTCAAGGGAATCAAGCACCCTGTAAGCATTATCTGGTGGTGCTCCTCCATCTTTACTCTTTTGAGGTCTCCAGGTGCCCTGGGGTTTGTGATCCAGCCTCACCCTGCGGGACCACATTCACTTTCATAACCTCTCACCAGGCTATCAAATTGGTTTATCTCTTAGGGCAGCTCCAACAGACTGGATTCTGAGCCCTTTGGAGGGAGAAGAGCTGGGACTGAGCTCTTCTGTGTGTGCTGTGGGCATGGGGACTGGGACTGGTGTTACCAGGGTCAAATTTGTGCTAAACATGCGGAAAAACACATCCGTTTCCCTAGTCAAGCCTCGTCCTTAATTTCCTGAGAACATGCTACGTTCATCATCCATCCTTCCTCCATGCTTTTGCTAGTGTTTTCACCCCACACGGAACAGCATTCCTTTCCCTTTCCATTCACCAACCCTAACCAACATTATTGCTGAGCATGAGTCACTCTTTTTATCTATTTTTATCCTTTGTTACATAATTTAGCTCACTGTTTTTTACTCTCTGGTGTGTGTGTGTGTGTGTGTGTACGCACGTGCATATGATTTATCTGACTCTTTATCTGTTTCTGCTGCATGTGCATTTGCTTTCCCTTCCTAATGAGTCTGAAAGTCTGTTGGGGCTGAACCCACCTTCTAGTACCTTCTACTGCTTTAGGCACACTGCTAAACACCTAGCAGGCCTAGAATATAAATCAAGGTGTGTAACTATGAAGCATGACCTTTTTAAGAGCCATCAACCACCTTACCTGGTAGAGGATGTGCTGGGTAAAGACCTCCTCATGGCTCCCGGACTCATGCTGTAGTATGAAGAACTTTCCAAATCTGAGAGAGAAAAATTGGGGCCAGTTCCTGCAGCTATTGGTGCTAGAATAAAACAAACAAGAAAAAGGAAACTCACGTAAGTTAAATTCTGTGGATAAAACATCAGTGAGAGTATATTTCAGTATTGCATTTAACACATTTTATTTTTGAATTTATAGGGTAAGCTTATCCAAAAAAATCAGTTAATAAACTCTGACCTCAAAAGAATGTTGACAATAAAAATAGTCTCCACCAGAAAGACATACTTTTTTTTCCTAATGTACCTTTCATCTTTCCTCTTTTTTAAATAGTAAATCATCAGTAGGGTTGTAATGTTTCTGGATGCTTTTAACAAAAATACCTCCATGTTTTGGGTTGAAACTTTTCTTCAATGACCAGCCCAAACATTCCATGGGCTTTTCTAATTTTGTCTGATTCTGACAGCTTTCGCTCATCTGTATTTTGGAATTAGGTCTGAACTGCAAATTAATCTTTCTAATTTCTTGTGATGAGAAATCTGTGATTTCTCTCTAACTCTGACACCTCAGCACCCTGCAAACACCCTTACTTTAATATTCCTCTCACTGGGCAGGGCCTTCAAACTATGGTCCCTGCACCACAATTTTTGTAGATAAAGTTTTATTGGAAAACACACACACACACACTCATCTAGGTATTGTCTCTGCTTCCCTCCATGAGAGCAGAGACCAGCAGCTGTAACAGGAAACATATGGTTCACAAAGCAGAAACTATTTATGTAGAAGAGTTTTCCGACCTTTGATTTAAGGGGTTGTTAAGGATAATTTTGACTGTATGTGATTTTCAGATTCTTGTATGAGATGTGATTCCCTGTAATTCTTTTTGTCCTAGAGCCTCTAGATACCTTGTTTTCAGGAGTAGCATAATACATTTTAAAATAAATAAAGAACATATATCAATCTTGTAACACAACTCTGTGTCGAATTAGTGGTGCAATTATATGAGTACAAATAATCTCTTCTTTTGAAAGATTATGAAAAGCAAAAACAATATGTAAATTTATCACACTTGAACATAATTTGGAACTATTGGGGTTATATTGTCATCTAATATAAACCCTGACAACAGGAGGCAGTCAGTAAGTACTGGTAAAATGGAACTGATTCCTCGTCAAAGGAGAACCAATAAAGTAGGAGAAGGTTACCATCAAATTTGCATTTGTAATCTAGAAACATCACCATGTCATGAGCACAGGTATAGTGGGGAGTAGGGTGGCAGTTGAAGAATTATAATCAGTAAAACCACAGAGGCCAGTGGAGTCATTAAGATAAATTCAAGGGATGGTAAGGACGAGTCTGGTGTAAGTATTTAGAAGTTAGAATCAAGAAAATGTGTTGACTTCTAAAGTTTGGTAATGATGGAAAGGGGGGAGTATGAGATGAGTCCTAGGACTATTGCTTGGGGAAATTTTGGTTATTCATAAAATGACAGAATCAGGGAAGGCTGTGAGGGGATACAGCAATTTCTAAGAAGAAACACTTAGTTGTTTGATTAATAGCAATGGATAAACCTTAATAATAACTGTCATTATGTAAAAACAGTCACTGCTAAGAGATGGAAAGCTCTGAAATCCACATTTGCTTTCTGAAATTCAAACACATCTTTCAATGACAGGATCTTATGGAGGAAGGGCCTTTAGTTAAAAAACAAATGGTTAGGATTGACTGTATGTGTAAACAGAGTTCTGATTAATAATTCTGCTAGTCATTCCCTAATTTGCTTTTTATATTAAATTTGTCTGCATGTTTCCCCCTTTTATTTCATAATATTTTATATTTTATGGGAGCCAATAATTCCTTCCTGGGTCTGGATCACCCATCATCTCATTATATACTAGCAGCTTGGTATATAATAGGTACTTATTAATGTCTGTGCCTTTATGGAGCTCTGAGACTCACATTTCTCATTAACTAAAGAAGATGGGAAAGGCTGATCGGTGTCAAGGTCTGAACTTAAATTTCCTTCACAACTTTCAGGATGGGGTTGAGGCCTCAGTTGGATGGAGCAGCCGCTTCACTCCTGAGCATGGAGGGAACCTCAGGAGCCCACGCTCTCACTCTTGGAAGAAAAGACAGAGCAAGATGCGGGTGGGACAGGCCGGAGAGCACTGAGAGGCAGAGTCTGAGGCCCTCTCCCTCACCATGAACGTCCAGCTGCACTTGTATCTAACACTTTATCTCTCATGTTCTTCCCTGGAAAAGTATATTTTACCTTGGTTATCTTTTTAAAATGTCAAGGGAGACAGAACAGGTGAAGGAAGAAAAATACACATGTAAATATAGTGTTCTATCTCTCGGAAAGCTTAAAAAATAATTAAGCCCACAGAAATGTTCCCTAACTTGCCCGTATGTTTACTTCCTGTGAACTACTCAGTACACTGTAGCTGTCACCTAGCCAAGAGCAGCAGGTGGCCTGGCAGCATTGTGACACTTCCCATAGTGTCTGTTGGACTTCTGGTGAGTAACTTCAGAGCTTGGCAAACTGATTATGTGTGTCTTGAATTTTAAAACCTCACTGAGTTTCTGAAATGAGAATGGGTTTCACAACCTGGGTTAAATAATCCTAATAACACACAGACCCAAACTCTGCCTTCTGCAAAGCAGGCTTGTGAGGAATGTCCCCTGGTCCACCTGTGTGTATGCATCATATGGAAGGGCAGTTTATCGGAATGGATTTTGATTCAGTGATCCTGGGACAGCCAAAGAGAAAGCCTCATATCTAAGGACAGGGGGCACTGACCACATATCCCTGCAAAAGTGGTAGCTATTCTCAGTGCTGTGAACTGGACAGGAAGAGACTTTGAACTAAGAACCCAAAAGGTGGGCTTTCGGCAGGCTTTTCTGAGTACTGGTAGGGCCATGTTTTGATAAGTACTTTATTACATCTAACTGAATCCTCAAAACAACCTTTTCTGGAAAGTATATTTTTTGGATGATAAGAACTAAGCCCTGTAACGAGGAATGAAGGAGAACCAGCAGTAAGATTCAAGGATGTCAGACCCTGGAAACTGCTCTTCCTCCCAACCACCTTGATTTTCACATACAATATTTGCCTTAAACTTAAGATGATAAAAAGGCGTATAATGTCTTTGTCCCTGCAAGGTTTACAACCTAGTAGAATGAAAATAATACCTGGCTATCTAACGCAATGCTGAATGGGTTCCATCTCAAAGGGGAAACAAAAGGACTGTGTTGGGAAAGTTCAAAGGAGTAATGGCTCACACTGGCTGTGGGATCAGAACAAGGGTTGATTTCAGAAAGAGTTAGCAATTCAACTAAGCCTTCAAGGATGGTTAGGATTTACAGATGCAGAGAAGGAGATAGGAGAGGGTCTCTGGGCAAATGACAAAGCATGTGGGTGAGTTTGGAGACAGGATATAAAGTGAGTTGTGGGATCCAGGACAGTTTGTGAGTAGAGAAAGGATCATTGTTGCATCTGAAGAAGGGCAATATGACGACAGTATATGGAATACAAGAAAGAGGACTGAGACTCTGGAGGTGGAGAAATCAGTTGGTAGGTTGATTTAGGTCCTGGCAAGAGGGAACAGAGGCCTAAACAATGCTATCAAGAAAGGAAATAGAATTGTTATAATGGATATTTCACCTCTTCCTGGAGAGTGCACATGTATAAAAGACTGTTTCCAGTTGTGCACTATGAAAGGATATCAATAAGCAAATGATCATATTATTTTAACAAATGTAAAATACCCATTAAATAAATATAACTCATATAATGTGTTTCTTAGCTAATATTGGTAACAAATCCTGCAAACTAGGAAACTAAAAGTTTTTAAGGGTGAGATGACTTGTCCAATGTCTGCCTAGGATGCCATGCTGAACTCCAAAGCTCATGACTAACTACCTTCTGGTGTGTTATAGAGATTACACAGGACCACTGCAAGTCAAACATGGGGATGTGAAGGCAGGACACACAATGCTTTCTGCCTGTTGTATATAATGTGAAGCCTGATTTTGCTCCATCTGTACTTGGCCATAGGCCTTATCATTCTTTAATGATCTCATACATAATATTTTCTCCCCAACTAGACTGAGTGCATTTTGAGGGCTATAAAGATAGACACCCTACGGCAGCAGTCACCAAACTTTTGGACCTCATGGACCAACAGTGGTCCGTGGACCACCGGTTGGCGACCGCTGCCCTAGGGCATAAAAAAGGTGCTGGCCTGGGCCTGGGAGAGACTGTCTAGAGTCCCAGCCTTGCAAATAACCTATGTGACTTGGTTAAGTCATCAAACTCTTTGGACTTCATAATTCTAATAATAATGATAAAGATTAAAACTGACCACTTCCACTACCACCCACTGTTATGGACAATACCACCCCAATAACAGGCTGACATTTATTTAGTGTCATTTATGGGCCAGACACTAGGCTAAGAGCTTTAAGCATATCATTCCATGTAATCCTCACAACACCACTAGGCAGGAACTGTAGCAGGAAGAGGTTAAGTAACTTTCATAGTTCACAAAGTCAGAGGGTTACACCAGATGACTAATCCCACAGATCCCACAGCCTCTTTTGTGTTCCTAAACAGTTCACTACAGTGCTGTATACACTGAAGATGATCAATAAATATGCTCTGAATTAAGAAGAGTAGATAATTACCCTCTCTCCACTGACACCCCCAAACTTTAAGTAATACGCAATGAAACTTAGAAATCCATAAATACACATAGGAGGACTGACTGCTCAACTTTCCTAAGTAATATTGCAATCACTCTAACCTGAACTTTGTGTGGATTTGGTTCCACTGTGGAATTTTTTTCCAAAGGTTAACTTTTGTTTCTTCCAATGTTATTTCTAAGTCATCCCCACCCCCCTTCCCTGTCATGAGTAGAATGTAGTCTTTGTGTCATTTCTTAATAAATGGCTTGCTATTAAGGAATCATTATAGTAATGCGGGCTATTGGAAGAAAGGGGTTACTTTAGTAGCCAACCCTCTTAATGACCTGCTCTTCTGTACACATTAGTAGTTGGACAAGGTTGTGGTTATTGAACTTCTGCCATCCACCAGAGACAATCTGCTCAGGCTTGTATTGTTGGAAAGAGAGGATGATGGAAAAAAAAAATTCTATCCAAATTTTCAAACTGCTCTTCCTGGGAGATGAGAGCACAATGAATTTACAACTTGTTCAACAGGAATAGGCGGGCAGCACCGACTAAATGACCAGTGTGGCCAGCTGATTGCTGATGGCACATATCCTCTGTGAGGCTGCATTCAGTGACATGCAACAGATATTTACGGGGCACTTTTAATAGGCTGGGCACTGTTCCAGATGCTTGAGATCCATTGGTGGGCAAAGTATATAAAAACCCTGCCCTTGTGAGGTTTACATTTTATAGATTAACAATCATTGTTGCCACTTCTTTCAAATTTTCATGGCAACTAAAGACTAAGAAAGAATGGCCTATAGGTACCCCCTCCCCCCAAAAAGACTATCAGGATTTAGCACTCAATTTCCAACTTATAAAATAACTATCAAAAAATAAAGAGGGCTATTTTATCTCCAGATTACATAATCTATGTACTCACGGAGGCTTTGGGAACTTGTACTTTATTACAGTGGGAGTTTGTGGGGGTAGGTTAAGGTCCAACAATAGCACACAGTTCCATCGGCCCAGCACAATTTCGTGTTGTTTTGCATTCTAGTGGCAAAGACTTTGTAAGAAAGTCCATGTCACTGCACAAAAGGAGAGAACATGGGAAAATACTTGTTCTTCTTACCATCAAAGGCACAGTTGTAAAATGCACAATGCAATGAAAACTCAAGCAAATCTGGAATCGTCGTTAAAAGGAATTATCTTGGAAAGTAATTTATGGCAAAAAATTCAACTCCTTTGTTATCTTCCTTTTACCATAATATACTTCCTCAATATTGCCTGTGAGAGGGGGCTTTCAGAAAGAAAAAAAAATAATAAGTGTAGTCAAATTAACTCATTTTATCAATTTGTGCTTTTGGCCAGAGTTTCCTGACTGTGCCTATGAGGGGCTGTAAAACTGATGAATTTGCATGGAAAAAGAAACCAGGGTAAGTAATTTGTGTAAGAGGTAACGCGGACATAGACTGTTATAATTCAGACATCCTGCAGATAGCAGACTGCTGCAGTGTGAGCAGTTACGGGTTAGAAAAATGACCACACTGCAGTCAGTCTGGCTTCAATGGAAATCAATCATAAAGGTACATTCTCTGCAGCTCGTACACCACAGTCTTCAGCAACTCCTTTGCCAAGCAGATTTCTGGCCTGCAAACCATGTGCTGATCTCCTTTTTCAACCCTTGCTTTCTGAAAGGTCTGACCAAATGCAGGCTAGGGGGATGGTTTTCCAGACTGGAAACATAAAAGAAAGGCACTGAACTAAAACCAGGATTCCCCTCTATGTGAAAATAAACTTCCCTGCTATTATAAGATTTGAGCAATGCTTTTTTGAAATGTGGCATCAGGTGCCAAAAGCCAGCAGAATGGTTTAACAATTATCAAAGGTATCTGCTAACACAGAGAGATCACCGTTTTTACAAATCCATGTTTTGTGGACACAACTTACAAAATGTGTGTGTGTGTGTGTGTGTGTGGTGGCAGGAGCTTCTTAAAAAAAAAAGTTTCCTTTTACTAAAATAGGATCAGATCACTGATACTATCTTCTTCCCACTCTGAACCTTGAAGATTGTTTATCTTTGATAGATAATTACTGTGAGTTCAGTTTGTAAAATAAATGTGTCCAGGCACTTTAAAGAAAGCTCAGTCTTAGATCTTAAGAAACTTAGATCTTTGCTCTAAAAGAAAGGACTGTTTCCTACTCATTTCTGTATTCTCCTCAGCACCCAGTGCAGGATGCTTCATATATTTACATGCAACAAATATTTACTGAATTTTCAGAACTAAAATTATATGAGCTTGCCAATGAAAAACAGCTAACAAGTAATATTTGTTGAGCACTTATTATGTCCAGACAATGTGCGAGGTGTTTTACCTGAATTTCTTCCTTGCTGCATCGCTATGAAATATCTATCTTTATTATTCTCATTGACAAAAGAGAAAATTAGCTGTGAGGTGAAGTAACATGATCAAGATCACACAGCTAAGTAAGTGGCAGAGCAGGGATTTGAACCCAGATAACTCTATCTGCTCAAAGAAACAAAGGTTAAAAAAAACACCCTACATTTCCGGTCTCTCTATTCTTCCTTTGTCACCAATTACTGGGGAGAGGAATTCAACAAGATTTAAATAGAAGAATATTGTCACCTACCACTTAGCTGGCAAAGCTGGGTCTCGTCCTCCTCCTTTTATAGGTCTTTGGCGTTACAAATGTCCGCCAATGCTTCCCTGGATAAAGGGCCTGGCGCTGGGTCTAGCAGAGCCATCCACGGGGGGTGAGCAATGCTGACGGATCTCCTGCATTAGTGGCTTCTGCCTTTGGGACTGAAATTGATTTTCTGCATTTTAGAGTATCCTCTCATCTTAGCTTTTGGTTGAGGTCAAATGTGGTACCCGCTTAGTATCTGATGCAGCCTCGGCCATGGGATTAAGTCTTCCCTGACAGGGGATGGATTTGATGGCCTAAGAGGTCTTTTCACCACAATGATCTATAAACCAGGGAAGGGCTTCTAAACATAAGCTCCTTAACCAAGAGTGCACTGGGACTATCTGACCATTAGCTATCAGGAAACCAAACTACATCAACAAAGCCCTACCCCAACAATCTACACATCCAACTGTCTACAATAATAATTCTCAAAATTTTCCCCCTTAACTGTTTAATTTTTTTCTCTTTCATCTATTGAAAAATCCTAATATGTACTCACATTAATCATATACTAGATCAGTGATGGTGAACCTATGACACGCGAACTCATTTTTTTGTTTGATTTTTCTTTGTTAAATGGCATTTAAATATATAAAATAAATATCAAAAATACAAGCCTTTGTTTTGCTATGATTGCAAATATCAAAAAATTTCTATATGTGACACGGCACCAGAGTTAAGTTAGGGTTTTTCAAAATGCTGACACGCCGAGCTCAAAAGGTTCGCCATCACTGTACTAGATTAACTCAGTTCCAGCATGTGATGTAATGCGTGGCTTTGCTCAGCGTGGACTCTATCAGCTTAATCGCAGAGATGCCTACAAAGTCACCTACCACAGTCTTTGGAGTCGAGGTAGCTACAATAATATAGTCTAGCCCAAATCTCAGTAACAGTTGTGGTCTTGTTGTGGGGTAATTAAGATTCTGTCAGGGTTTTATAAATCTAAAAAAAAGTCTTTTAGTTCTCTAGTACTACATATTAGATATGAATATCTGTTCTTAAAATATTGAGGGTTATGAGTGCATAAATAAAGGGTAACTAAAAACAACTTTGTCAGTAATGAACTCTAGTTACTCATGGGAATTTTTTTAAATTGATTTCAGAGAGAGGAAGGGAGAGGGTGAGAAAGATAGAAACATCAATGATGAAAGAGAATCATCAACTGACTGCCTCCTCCATGCCCTCTACTGGGGATTGAGCCCACAATCCTGGCATGTGTCCTGAACTGGAATTGAACCATGACCTCCTGGTTCATGGGTTGACATTCAACCACTGAGTCACACTGGCTGGACCACAGGGAATTCTGATGTTCATAATTTAAGAGACCACGATGTGGTTAGTCACTTCAAAAGTTATTTATGTCAGTGTTAGATTGAGAATTTTAAACATCTTGTTATCCATTAGATACCCATGAAGAGAAACATTCCAGAATAAAGCAGAAGCATAGGCTTTGGCTGAAAACTTGAGGAGTAAGAATTTTCTGGCTTCCTAAAGCAGATGAATTAGATCTAGTATTGGCATGCTCTTATTCTACCAGAGTTATTAATTCTGAAGGGGTCACTATGATAGTTCTTCTAATAAATTGATTTTTGGAACATAAATTCTAAAATTGGTCCTTCTTAATTTATAAACACACAAAATGCATACAGACACACATATTTTTAATAGATTTTCTGATAGTGTGGTTAGCTCAGGAATCAGCTCTGAGCACACAGCGAGAGATCAGGGACAGAGGCTTTGCTCAATAGTAATCATAACAGTTCAACATTGAGTACCTACTATATGCTAGACACTTGACATTCTCTTGCTTAATCCTGAAAACACCCAAGAGGTGTTCCTGTTTCTAGCGTTCAGACTTAGACCCAGAACACAGTTAGCACTTAATAAATATTTGTTGATTGAATGAATGATTGTTACCTATGAGGAGAACATAGTTGCGAGGAATACATATTGCCCAAAGTTATATAGTTAATAAGTGGTGGAGCTAAATTACCAACCCTATATCCTGGACTGTTTTATGACCCCATGCTGCCATCTTGTATATAGATTTTATATAATATATGCAATGTATTATACATAGGCAGCATAACCAACCAGGTACCTAGGAAAGATTAGAAATAGATGAACACACAAATACTGATCATGATAACAAATCAGTATTTACATCAAGGTGTTACGTTTTCTGCTTCTGCCTGAGTCAAACTTTTACAATAAAAATGTTCATAGTTTGGTCAATTTAGCAGCAGCTTTAGCTAAGAACAGAACAAAAGGCCCCCTAAATCCTGCCATGAGAAGTCTCACTGCCAGCTCTGACCAGGAAGGCTGTGGGAACATGAGTGCAACAGGAAGGCCTGGGCTTGGTGCATGACACTGACTGATGAATCTGCTTATGTCATGAGCTTGTTCTTGCCAGAGTTCTAATTCCGGCTGCCATGGTGGCCACCCCACCACTGCGGGGACAATCAAACAAAAGGTATATGCACATTTCAATGTACAGGTAAGGCGGGCACCTCTCACTTTACGTGGCTCTTCCTCTCTCAGGTGAGGAGAGTAGGATAGGAAACATCAGGTTTGGCAGCCCATACTGTGAGCTGGGATTCAGAAGAAAGAGCAGTGGGACAAAAATTTCTACCAGCCCTTTCCATTTGCTGCCAGCTTTACTGTCCCAATATTTGCCCCAAATAGGTCCAAATTTTTTTAAAAAAATAAATTATACAACAAAATATATTTTTGAACTAATTCAACTTGAGCATTTACTGTGAAAATTAGAATATAGTAGGGGAAACCCACTAAATTAAGCCAGCCAGACTGGCTTTTGTCTCCCTGAGAGTATTTAAAATTTTCTCTCTCTCAGAGAGGTTGATTGAAACTAGAAAATTAAACATTTACAATGTCATAATATATTCAGGATAAGCCACCTTAGACAGCTAAAGTGAAAAAAAAAATATATAGGGCTGATCAGTACTTTCTGTTCTATAACTTAACAGATTTTCTTTAAAAACTCTGGAAGAGGAGCCATTGACTTCTACAGATGGAAAGTGTGTGATGTTCATTTTAAAATTACTAGTAGAGCCTGCTATTGACCATCTAATTATGCCGAGTTCCATTTATAAACATAGCTAACCACTAAGTTTATGGAGACTTTTTGTGCTGCTTTAATAGGATATTGATCGAGAGCATAGTTTGAGTGTACTGCCATTGGATTGTGTAATGGCAAGCAAAGGCAAGGTCACAGCCACTGCTTGTGCTAGGGCTGCAGTCCATTTTTTATTATAATCTTTTTGTTTCTTCCTTTAAATGCTCAAGCCCATATGATTTCTTTCAAAAGAAGAGCTTGCTTAAGAATCTAACCGGCTTTTAAAATTAATTTCCATGCAATGATCATACCCATCATGTTACTTAACAGAGGAGAACAGGCCCCTTGTTCAGAAAAGAAAGTGTCTAATCTATTTCACTTTACTCAAGATCTAAAACACTGCAACTATGTAAAAGGCACCCTACAGGACTGGGCGCCTGGAATCTCTATCCTACATCCTCAATTTCCTGATGAGACCTTTCCTGCATAAACATTTTTTAATATTTAAGTTTGGGGTTTGTTCCTATCAAAGAGCTTCATTTTCTTATTGTACCTTGTAGCTGAGTTATTTCTGCTGTAGTAGCTCCATTATGTCAGGTGAAAATATTTAGAATATTGCCAATAGTTCATACTAAATGAGCCAGAAAATCCCGAGGGTGTGGCTGTGGGTGCTCAAAGACGCACAGAGGACCTCGAGGCTTAAAAAAAGCAGTTTAAAAATGAACTACAATCTGGGTCTTAACTACAATTCCTATGTGAGAATACAGATAGAAATAGTACGCATTTCTAAGGCAGAAAACAGCCACTAGGGTGCCACCTCATGCCAGGCTGAGGCATATGCCTGGCTCCATTCACTCCCACTCTCCATTGACAAACAGCTTGGGAATCCTGGAGCCACCCAGCAGCCCAGCTTTGTGGCAGAGCCAGGACAATTCAGCTGCTGGATTTTAATAGATTCTGCAGCAGTGCAACAGGAACCAAAAATCAGTCTGGGTAACTGAGAGCGGTTTTCACACCCAAAGACTCTAAGGCTGGCCACAGTGTACTGAGAACCCTGGCTTTTCAAAATTCCAGGGCCATGAAGTCATCCCCAGCCACCAAGTTTACTTAACCCTTGCAGCCGGCTCGGGTGTACAAACCGCTGCCTGGAAAACTAGAACCCGCCAGGCCAGAGTCACAATGGCTTGTGTGTATTTGCGGTTTTCCTCTTTCCCAGCCAAGTATTTAGGGTTTCAGAGTCGCTCCACCAGCTTCAAGTGAAATAGTCAGCACTTTAGGAGGAAATGGGCAGAAGAAGTGGATTTTTGGGGAGGATTTTCTGGGTTCATACCAGGAAGGGTATTTGACAGCCTCAAGGCACACACCTGGAGAGAAACACTGGCGCAAAATAAACAAGAGTGGGTGCTGACCCAGAGAGCTACTGAAGAGCACCATTTAGCAGCTCCTAGAGTGGGCTCTCTTTGTGGCAACTTTATGAGAGAGAGACCCATCTGAAATGCTGCTGGAAGGCTTTGTTTGAAAGCGCAGCATCATGTAAGAGCCATTTCAACAGATGGTTCCTGTCTCTTTCCTCACAGTACCACACTCAAACAAGGTTGGCGACTGCGAACCACAGTGTTAGCATTGGTCAACCACTCCCCCAAAGCAGAGAGGCCGTCTCTGTCTCTCCTCCGGCACAGTGTCTAGTAGTCTGAGCAGTGCTCCTCTCTCCCAGGGAAGAAAGTAATAAAAAACTAAGACAACTTTCCGATGGTCCTATCACCTGGGGGGAAAGGTGGGAAAACAAACATACATTTACTTTTATGCTATAGCACTTGCTTTGCTGCTAAGACAAACAGGACTCTCCTTTCTTGCCTTTCATGAACTCTAGATAATGCAAAAACAGAAAAGAAAAAAAGAAAAGGCAGGAGGTAAGGGTGAGAAGGGAATTAGTGGGAGACTCCAACAGCTCCATGCATCTAATCAATACAATAACCTTGTTGCCGACTCTCACCTCTGAATGTGTGAGGCTAAGCCAGCAGCTTTCTCTTGACTTTCTCTGCCATTGCCACCCTGTAGTAACACGATTATAAACAACAAACTTAACACATCGTTATTTCAGTGAATCCTCATGTGGAAATACTGAAATAGCACCTCCCTCCTCTATTAAATTTAAAAGGAGGAAAACTAAAAACAGAAACTAACTGGAAACGGTGGGGAAAGTAAATATTTATATTAGCAAATTCAAAAATTGAATGCTACAGAGGCCAGGATAAGGGAAAACTTTCAAGCCAAGGCCACCAGTAGTGTGAAATTTCCAGACTATATATTTGGTCATAGTTAGGTGTGGTTGGGGGACTGGGGGGGGGGGGGGCTGGGACAGATAAGAAGGTGTTGAGAAAACATCTGCAGCACAGTGAAGAAATTCTAAGACACTGAGGCCATGGAAAACATCCAGGTAAAAGTGAAAACTACAGAAAGACTTAGAAGATCACTGATTAGGGGAGTGGGAGATAAACAGATGGAGTACAGGTGATTTTTAGGGAAGTGAAGTATTCTGTATAATACTATAATAAGGCAGACATGCCATTATACATTTGTCAAAACACACAAATGTATAACACAAAGAGTGAATCCTAATGTAAACTATGGACTTTAGTTAATATAATGTGTCAATATAAGCTCATCAGTTGTAACAAATGTACTACACTAACAAAAGATGTTAATAGGGAAAACTATTTAGCAGGTATATTGAAATTTCGTACTCTGTTAACCTAAAACCATAAAACTAAAACTGCTTTAAAATACTATTCATTTTTTTTTTAAACAAACCCATGGGGGAAATCTAAATGTCTTACTTGTTTTGTTCTACCTGAAAATAGTTTTAACCTTTTTTAATGCACACATTAGTAATCTAAAAGTTTATCAACTCTAACAAGAAATGACCTATAATAATGAAAGGGTAATATGCTAATTAGACCGGACATCATTCCGGATGTCCTTCCTGATGAAGCCAAGGCCGGAGGGAAGCCAGCCTGGGTTCTGGGTGCCTGCGGGTGGCCCAAGGGAAGCAGCCCATGTCCCAGGTGCCTGCAGGCGGCTGGAGGAGGGAAGCAGCCTGGGTCCTGGGTGCCGGAGGGAAGCCGGTGCTGGCAGCCAGGGGAAGGAAGGCCTACTCTTGCATGAATTTTCATGCATTGGGCCTCTAGTTATTTAATAAAAACACAGAATCTTTGGATTCTGTTTAGTTCTATAATGCAGGTATAGGAGAGGTCATGACAAAATATCTGCAGTCAGCTAGCTGAGTATAGCAAAGTAAAAAGAGCAAGTTTCTTAACCTCTTAGAGCAGCGGTTCTCAACCTGTGGGTCGCGACCCCTTTGGTGGTCGAACAACCCTTTCACAGGGGTCGCCTAAGACCATCCTGCATATCAGATATTTACATTTGATTCATAACAGTAGCAACATTACAGTTATGAAGTAGCAACGAAAATAATATTATGGTTGGGTCACAACATGAGGAACTGTATTTAAAGGGCCAGAAGGTTGAGAACCACTGACTTAGAGTATCATGGTCTCCTGCATCTGTAAAAAGGGACAATAACAGTGACCATGGGAGGGATGAATGAGATAATGTTTACAAAGTGCCTAGCATAATTCCCAGTACAAGGTGCATGCTTGGGAATTCTAGCTACTATAATTGTTCATATTAGTGTTGAATCATGCTCTTAACAGCGCTAACATTATGCATTTAATCAACTTATGTGCCAGTTAGCTTATTTCTATTTCAAGGTTGCAGAATGCACCCAGCCCCACTCATCTGTAAAAAGTGTCTGCTGCACCTCTAATGCAGATGCTTAGTTCTTCCAGCCTGGGCAAGGGGTCAGCATTGTGAGGAGTGGTTAAAGATTTTGACTCCTTCGTGTGGCTCGAGTGTTAAGTCTTTCAGAAAGGTGTGAGGGTGATGAAACCTGAGCTGGGGGATCCTTACTCCAACCACCAAGGCAACCTTGAGACATACACCCTGACAAACCTGGATTAAAGATCTGTAAGAGGGAGGGGGCTCTGGATGGCAGTTTGGCCTGAAGCCACAGTTTAGCTGACACAGCCCAGTCCCACTCTTGCCAAACAGATTCAGTCAGCATGAGGCCATGTGTGAGTGAGTCCTGGAGCGATTACACAGCAGTGTGCAGAATCAGAAAGCACTGGAGAGCTGAAGGCCGCTCACGATGCCAGGCATCAGCAACACAAGCCCCTAAGCAGCGACAGGAAACAAAACCAGGTCCCTCTGCAAATTCAATCTGAGGTCCAGCCATACCCTCTGGCAGTCATGAAGGCAGTTTTAGAATTCATTTGGCAACCACACCATCACACACTGCATGGAGGTCCAATCAAGCTTGGAACTGATAAGCCCTGGGATATAAGACCTTAAAGGGATATACAGGAAGAAGAACAAGATTCTGAGGATGGTTCTGAGCAGCGTGAGCCTTCTCATACAACCCCAGGCCTCAGACACTGATGATAATGAAGATTAAATGTAAGCATTACAGCAGCCAGGGTAGATTAAAAAGGTCTAGTGCTCCGATCTTAGAGTTCAAAGGATTTTCACTTGAGGCTGTTTGGACTGTAGTAAGGGCTCAATCAATATATTTCTCTATAATGCCACTATGACAGTTATACTCTGATATATCAGTCTTTATTACTTTTATTATTAAAATTACAAGAAAAATGTGAGCTAGTGATTTTTTAGAAGTCCTAAAATGGTGTGTGTGTGTGTGTGTGTGTGTGTGTGTGTGTGTGGCTATTTGTCTATGCATCCTTATTTGTCTATGTCAAATAACTGGCTAGTTAGCTATGCTAGGACAGCATATATCCTCCACATTAATAAAGCAACCTAGTCTCTACTTCACTGGGTGCTACTTTACGCATACTTCAAACTATGACAGAAACTTCTCCCTTCTACCTCACAACCTGCTGCTCCTAATGACTTATCCCTTAGGTTTCCACCTCCCCTCCCCCGCCATTCCTGGACAGCCCTGCACCAACCAAGGGTCCCTGACTACCAGAATGCTAACATCCATAGTTACTTTTCTGCTATTTTCCATGTAGCCTCACATTGTAGAGTTCAAGTTCCTTTGGGCCAGTCTAGATTCTAGCATTACACAGACTTAGCTTAACCATTTACCTACTGTTTGACTTTGGGTAAATGACTTCAATAGACCTGTAATTTAACTCATTTGTAAAAATGAGAGTGATTTCTATCTGACATGTTTACTGCAAGGATTAACTGATGCTACCTATGTGAAGACCTAGCACAGTGCCTGGCAGATAGTGAGTACTCAAAAGTCACTCTCTGTCTAACCCTCTACCCCTGCCCCCTTGCCCCCACCTTGTCTCCCCATTTTTGGATTCTTAAGGGTCTTCTAGCCTTAAGAAATAAGAACAGACAGAATCCAAATTGTAAGATCAGAATGGCTTGGCTTGCTTGACCGGGCATCTTGTCATGAGATTGACTGGTTTGCTCGGTCAATGTTCTCAGATAGTAACACAGGGAATGGGAGGGGGTGCATGAACTTGAAAATAAAAGATTGTTTTTTTACTTCACCTCATCCCACAAATGATTTATTTTGACTTGAAACCAATTTTGACAATGCATATTTTACCTACAAGTGATATTTTGAAGTAGGAGGGGGATAAAAATTGTAATATTTGGTATATGTTTTTTCTTTCTGTTACTAGGTGTTCAAACATCATAGTCATTATAGGTATGCTTTTAAATAAAAACAAAAATATGTTTTTAGGGGAAGGCAACTGTGTGTGTGTGTGTGTGTAAGAGAGAGAGAGAGAGAGAGAGAGAGAGAGAGAGAGAGAGAGAGAGAGAGAATCCTATACCTTCTCCTTGGACTGTCTGGATTATTTCATAGCAAAAATACAATCAATGACCTTTTGATCAATGGAACAGGGTGGTGACAGGTACTCGTAATTCACTGTTGTTGGTGATTATTGACAAGCTGGTAATGATCATGCTGTCCTGTGTCACTCCTGCTGAGGGCATTAGCATTCTTTAAAGGTCAAAACCAGTATTTTTTTAATTGCAGAATTTTTAGAAATCAGGGAAGCCTCAGGGTTTTTTAAAACCAGGTTCACACTACAAACTAAGGAATATGTGAAGCACTCAGGATTTCAGTTCTTTCCATATGTTTCACATTAAAATGACATCAAATTTTCCTGATTTAAATTCTTGGCTCTTAAATAAACTGCGTGGCAAAAGTCTTCCAATGGGTGAGTGAAAAGGGGATTCTGAAAGCTATTTATGTCTCCAGGAGGCCGAGGCAGAAAGCAAGCACAAACCAAAGGCAAATCTGTACCAAATCAAAGCAAATTTATACTTACTCTGTGACACTCTTACTAGCTCAGTCACACTAAAAACACCTGATGTGACAAAACTGTCCTGGAAGCCCAAATGTCCTGAGGAAACAAAAACAAAAGAGGCAAAGTGTCATAAATAGAAGATATTTGGTAACAGAAGTCTAAACATGAGTTTCACTGTGATTAAAAAATATGATGTCTACTTTCATATTCTGCTCTGGTTAGAGTTTCCGTGGGAGGGTATAGTCATTTAGTTATGTAGTTTTTGGTGTGTGTTTTTTGGTTTGAATCTAGAGGTTATGGAAAGCTATGACACAACAACTGGGTGCTTTCTGAAATGGTTAAAAAAAAAAAAAAACTCAACAGGAAATCTGAAACAAAAGACGATTTAAAATAAATGGTTACCTTGGCTGACCTCTGAGGCCGTAACAACTGGGATGAAAACACCCTACCCTAAGAGTCAGCCCGGATAGCTAAATTCCACAACAGTTTTAAACACGATTTTCTAAAGAAACGTTTGATGGGGATTAACTATCTATTCATTCAAACCAAACAAGATTTAAAGATGTTCCCTTCATTTCTAGAGGAACCACAATGTAAATCTTTAAAAAGCCAGACTAGCAGAAGCAAATCCCTTAAAAACCATTGAAACATAAAAATAAATTCTTGGAGCACAGATAAAATTTAGATTTGTTTCAAGAACAAGAGTTTTTTTGTTGTAGGGTTGATTCTTTACTTTTTTTTAAGGAAAGATAAATTAATGGTACAAAATTAACCTTTGAATTTTGAATCTGTTTCATTTTTTCTGGATGATTAGTTTCCTTTATGATGTCTGTGTATTCATTTTTATAGTATGTTGAGGAACATAAAACATAAATGGCAAGGAATACTAGTAGATAATTGATGATATGTCATTTCCCTCTCTGCCTCTAAAGTCTTCTCATTCTGTGAGCCTCACATAGGTAAACCTAACTGAGAGATCTGTCTATTGCAGTGGTTCTCAACCTTCCTAATGCCACGACCCTTTAATACAGTTCCTCATGTTGTGGTGACCCCCAACCATAAAATTATTTTCGTTGCTACTTCATAACTGTAATTTTGCTACTGTTATGAATTGTACTGTAAATATCTGATATGCAGGATGTATTTAGGCGACCCTTGTGAAAGGGTCATTCGACCCCCAAAGGGGTCGTGACCCACAGGTTGAGAACCATTGGTCTATTGAGTTAATGTAACCACCTACTTTAAAATTAGGGCCAAAGGAGAAGCTGATGGCTGAGGGGAATTTTCAAAAATAACTGTTCTTTGAAATGAGGAAAACACCTTTAAAAAACACAACATAAGAAAAAAGACCAATCTGAATATGATCACTACGTAGGGGAGGCAAGTTTACTTGCACATTTTACACAACAAAAAATTGTTAAGTGTCAGAGACATAAATACATGCAAAAATTGTCATGTTTTGGATTATAAATGCACCTACAAATTATTCTTTTTCCTTTAACATTTGACTTCTGCATAAGAAAGATATTTTTTAAACTTAGATTTAAAAGAACATTTTCAGTTTTTAAGATCAAATACACAACCTCTGATATTATAGGTAAATATCTCTAATTTTTAGGATATCTGATAATCATAAACTTCTTAGTAAAATAAAATAGCACCATGTATGGTGATGGATGTTAACTAGAATTACTGGGGGGGGGGTCATTTCACAATATATCTATATAGTGAATCATGTTGTACACTTGAAACTAATGTAATGTTATATGTCAATATCTTAATTTACAAAAGAAAAAATGTATATACACCACAACTTAAAAAATGGCAAAATTTCATTCGAAGAGTTGGTTAAGAAATTTCAGCTCCCAAGGTACCCACACCCAGGTATTTAGTTGACTGTTATTTGAGGTGGGCCTAAGGTGTGGTCTCTTGGATTAAGAGAACTGAGAAGTAAAAATAGGTAAATCAAGAAAAGTTCTCTAACATGGTCTTGGCAAAACAGACTCTGACACCTTTTTCTATTGTGATAATATTCAGATCACATTGATCCTCCAGACCATAACAAATGAAATCCAACCACAATGTACATTAAGTTTAACTTAAAACACATATATCAATGGCAAGGAAGTTCATAGTGGAATAGGAAAAGCTGGGTTGAGCTCCAGCTCTTGCTCACCTCTGTCTGTGTCACCTGCCTGCGAGCTGATACT
This sequence comes from Myotis daubentonii, assembly GCF_963259705.1. Taxonomy (NCBI): domain Eukaryota; kingdom Metazoa; phylum Chordata; class Mammalia; order Chiroptera; family Vespertilionidae; genus Myotis; species Myotis daubentonii. The sequence continues at coordinate 176,424,642 of NC_081842.1, forward strand.
TGTTTCAGTTACAACCTTTGTAATTCTTTACTTTAAGGACAACTTAACATGAATTTCTATATAGACAGAATGTGCACACACATACATTAATCCTGCTACCAAAAAAAATAAAATAAAATAAAGCAAGCAATATAACTGAAAACTAAGTTTAGTTTGTCACAAGGGCTTGGGAGGGGGTAACCTCTGTGCTCATCCTTTCAAACTCACCCTGTTTTCATTGCCCTTTTTCTTCTGTCTACCTCTAAAATGCTAGTGTTCTCCAGGGTTTGTGCTCATCCCTCCATATATTTTTTTGCCCTCAGTTTATCTTCTCTATTTCCATGATATCAGCTACCAGGCTTGACTGTGGTATTTGTGAAAGCTAGAATAATATTTGTTTCCTTCTCCACTGTATTTAATGCCTGAGACAAAGCAGCTAGTAAGTGAATATTTATTGAATGAGTGGATGAATGAATCTATTAGCCAATGACTCTCAAATCTTTATCTTTTGCCTTGACTGCTCCTCTAGATTCCTAACTCATGAATCAAGCTGTTTATTGCATATTTCTATCTATATAGCTCACGGGTAGCCTCAGATCCAACATGTCCAAAGCTGAGCTCATTTTCTTCTCCCCCAAAACCTGTTTTTACTCTTTTGACTTTCCTATGTCAATGAACCATCCACCATTCAATCTGCTTTTCTGTTTTGGTGTCATCCCTTACTCCTACTGCTTACAAACACCCACATCCACCTAATCCCCATGGATTCAATTTCTTACAATTTCTTGACTCCATGTACAACTCTGTCTCCCTCGTATGACTGTGCTTAAGGCTTTTGCCAATTCTCACCAGCCTTCTAACTATGTTCATCACCAGTCTTGGCTTCTCTTCTAGTCTATTCTCCACTCAGAGTTATCTCACTAATAGGCAAATCTGATGATTCATTCATTTATTCAACGAATATGTATTGAGCCCCTACTGTGGGCCAGGTGATCGTCCAGGGGTTTGAGATACAGTCCTGCCTTCAGGAAATGACAGTCTATGATTACAGACAGCTGACAATATAAAAGAAACAAATTATTTTAAAAATTATAAATGGTATAAATGATATAAAGGAAACAAGCAGGAAACTCTTTAGAAAGAGCAGTTAAAGAAGGTCTCTCTTAAGAGCTGACATCTGAAAGATGCTAAGGAGACAGCCAGGAAAAAAGGGGCAAGAGCTCTTCAGGCAGAGGGATTAGCATGTACAAAGCCCTGAGGTAGGAAAGAATAAGGTGTTGGAGCAAGCATGTCAAACTCACGGCTGGCCACGCTGTGTGAGTTTGACATGCTTGTGCTGGAGGATCCAAGAAAAACCCAAAGTGTTCAGTGATCACTACCCTGTCAGAAATCTTGCAAGAGCCCCACAAAGAGTTTAGGGTACAGTAACAAACTCCTTCACATGACCTACGACCTCCATGTAGCCTCTGCTTTCCTCTCTGGGCTCAATTTTATATTTTGTTTCTTGCTTCCAGCCCTATTCCTTGGCCTACGTGAACACACGTACCTCCAGGGCCCTGGTTCAGCCCCTGCCCTCACCCTGCTCCTTCTTTCCGGACTTTCTGTCCCTCTGACTATTTGTTTGGCCACCTCCTACTTGTCTTTGGGACTCAGCTTTGTTGTCACCTCTATCAAAAGCTTTCTCTGGTTACCTCACTGCTGGAGAAGACTCCTTTTCTCTTTCTGGGATACGGACCTGATGTACTATGTGTGGTTCTAATCTAGGACTTAGGACACTAAATTGCAGTTTTGTCTTTTTCTCATGTTAGACTGTGAGTCCTTTGAGAAAGAGCGTCATCTGTATCTCCAGCACTCCAGGTCCTAACACAGTGTCTGGTCTCCAGTGAGCACTCCAGAGATGCCTCTGAAGAAACACAACTCAGATCGGGCTCAAGTATGTGCATTTTCCTCTTTATAAAAGTGTAAGCAGAATTCATTATTTCTCTCTCTCTCTCTCTCTCTCTCTCTCTCTCTCTCTCTCTCTCTCTCTCTCTCTCTCTCATCTCCAGCAAGCCAGTACACATCTGAAAACTATTAAAATGAACCATCCAAAGAGTCCCTCCAAACTAAATAGGACAAGGACAGGACAGACAAGCCCTTTAGATGAAGCTCCTGATCAAGAAGGTGCCATCAGGTTCTCTGAGGAGGAATGTCTGGGGTTGTCCTATTATTGTGGTTATGGTTCAAATTTTGGGAAACCAAGGAAAAACAGAGTTGAAGGGCAGCATTATTTAATAAACATAAGAGAGGGGAAAAAACCAACTACAAAACAATTTAGTCTGAAGCTTAAAGTAGGATCTTGTGTGATCCTGAGAAAGTCGCTGCCAAAATAATAATTTGATCCTCCTTTCCCTCCTAGAAACCTTCCTCAAAGGCTTATTTTAGGAAAATGTGTGTAATTTAGAAGGTGAAATATATGCGAATGTACAATAACCAGAAATATAAAAATAAAGAGAATTATTTCACAAGTCCTGATAGAATCATCTCTGCACAGTCTTATGAGGTTATCAGAGGGCCTTGACTACTTTAACTTCACAATGTGTCCTCAGGAAAAGGTCTGTGTAAACACGCCATGTAACTTTGAATGACTATGAAACTGGTTTTGTTCCTTCACCAATTATTTAGAAACCCACTGATCCAGTGGAAGACAGCCACGAAAAATGAAACCTAAGAAATGATGGAAAAAATGACACGGCTAATGTAATTACTAAGCGAACCTGAGCAGATTAATATTTTGTTCTCACTAACACAAACCAAGTCATAAAAATGACTTTCGGGGAAATAACACTAATCTGGGAGTTCTGCTTTATGGCAAAATGAGAGGAAAATGGGAAAATATATAAAAAGGTAAATTTAAGTAATTCTGAATTGAGATGTTAGCATGAAAAGATCTTCAGTTGGAGAGCTGATTAAACATTCCCCAAAGGTCCCAAGATTTACATTTTGAATAGGGTCTCTCAGAAATGAGTGCAAAACATATACTTTTGTTAAGCACATCTTAGATGGAAAGCCGGGCTGCGTAATGATCTGACTCTCTCTCCAATTCTGAACTAGTGTTCAGGAGCAATTCAGAGGAGACTGAAGTAAGGAGCACATCCTTTTTCGTTTTATATAAAATGACTAAAAAAGTTCATTCACTGAGGTCTTGTTCAGTGAATTCCCAATTAGAGTGGAGATTTCAATACCTTGGAGTCAGACCTCCTCACAGTAGGGAGAGATTAGGCTTTTGAAGAGAGGCAGGGATATGAAAAGCTGAATTCTTTTACGGGTGGTTAAGAAAAGCAGCTCTCTTTACCTCGATGATATCAGCAGTTATGGAAAATGCCATTATATGGGAACTGAATTTCATCTCATTAAAGGACTGAACATCTATCTACCTTTAAACAGGCAGGAAAGGAGGGGGGTGGTAGTTCGATTTGTAGAGAGACAGGTAACCTTGCAGAACTGTTCAAAGGTCGGGCGAAGAAACAGCTGGGAAAAAACCGTCCAGAGGAGTTGGCCTTCAAAGACCTTCTGAATGTCCATGGAGTAGAATGAATGTACTGAGGAGGAAAGTTTACACATCTGTGGTGTTTGGGTTGTCCTGTTGGGATAGCAAAAGACTCCCAGCTCTAAATGATCAAGTCTCATCTGGCTAATGGATTCAGGGCAACTACAACACACAGGTCATGGCAGCGAAAGAAGAGATCTCCATTCTATTGTCCCTAAGTAAATACTGTTCCATCTCCAGGCAAAGACAGGCCAGTGGCTGGGCCTTTCTTGTGTGTATGTCTGGGCTCCTCAAAGGGAAAAGACCTCCCTCACTCTCACACTATTTATATTCCCCAAGTATTTGGGATTGCCCATGATGAGCTAAATCCTGATGATGCTACTCTCACAGAACTTACATACTTGTCCTTCTAAAGAATAGTTCCCCTCAGCAACACTGTTCCTCCCTGGAATTTCTATTTCTCCTGTGTGAACTCCATACCTGCGTATAAGCCACCTAAGGGAAGGGGATGCCCCTCCATCATCCGCCCTCTGGACCACATCAGTGCATTTCTGGTGTGCTCAGTCAATACCACTAAGTTAAGCAGAACTTTTTCTCAACTTGTCTTCTGGCATAGCCTTTTTCTACTTTATCAGACAAGTATTTGTTTACCTGCCTTAGCTCTGCACTCCCACCATAAACTGGGCAAGGGCAGGGTTATGTCTCGTTATCTTACACTGCTCACAGGGCCTTGCACAAACCCTGTTCTAGTTGTGTAATAAATATTTACTCAGTGATTCAGATGAGCGATTTGAGATACCCTTATTTGGTAGCCCTCTAAAGCAAAATATAAATTATTATTAGTTTACCTCCAATACGTTGTTTCTGTACTTTTAATTTTAAATATCTCAGAAAACAGATTTGGGGGAAATGGGCTGTGGGTTTATTCTTGCTGATCCATTAAGCCCAAATTCTAAAATTTTAATCTGATTTTTTTATTACACACTGACTATTTAAATTATTCTACCATTCAATGATAACATTTGAAATATTATTTATTTTATGAGTAATTCCTTATTTAAAACAAATGCTAAAAATTCAGACATCACTAAGAAAGAACATAGAAGCCATAAAAATACACATGCATGCTGTTTGTGTGATTCATTTTCATGATGGTGGAGGAAATTTCATTTGGTCGTCTGTTTATGATAAACATTAAAAGATTGACATACGGTGTGGACTGACAGTAAGACTGAAATATTTCTATATCTAGAAAGTTGTGTCTGAGAATATATAAAACAAAGAAATGACAGTTGCCAACTAATGATATGGATGAGGTGCTTTGAGATTTTCAGATGAAAAGGTTTGTTATAAATGCATTTGTAATATGGTTATGATTGTCATTCTGTTTATCATAACACATCAAGGAATTGTCATTAGTATGGAAATAATGTCTTAGCTTAAAAGAAGGATGAATCAAAAAGAGGTTTTAGAAGTATGTGTCATAGGACTGATGTACTGTTGAGTTCCTTCTTTTGTTGCTCCCAATTTTCCTGCCCTGCTCAGATGCAGGTATTCAATACAAAAACCTAATATGTGTTTTTGTTTGCTTGTTTGTTCTGCCATGTCCATAAAGATAAAGTCAATATCTGGTTTATTGTTTTCATTCAACAAATATTAAATGCTTATTATATGGCAAGCACAATCCTAGGCCCTATAGATACAACTAGAAATAACAAAAGTTCTTTATTCTCTGGGGCTTGTATTCCCAGTTAAGGAAAATGTTTATGCCAAGATTTGCAGTAATGAATTTAATCTAAAATTGGGTCTTTTTATAAGACCTTTCTAGGAAAACTTTAACAACTAGCAAAGACTAGCAATGTCCTCCTGTCCCGAGTCTGCTGGCTGTCCAGACATGTCCATGGTTGACAGCCACAGACCACACTTCCCAGCCTCCCTTACAGTTAACAGTGGTCACTACTGGAACGTGAATGGAAGTTATACAATCAGCTTCTACCCCACACGCCTGAAAGGAAATTCCTGCCCCACAGACACACTCTCTTCCTCTTTTTATGAGCTGGAACAGTTTCAGCCATGCAGACAGAGAGTGTCCATGGAGTAGCAGAGCAATGAGAGAGGGAAACTGAGACCCTGAATGACAGTGTGGAGAATCATCACCCTTATCATTTAGAAGAGTTACAAAAAAAAAAAAAAAAGATTTGGGTATACTATAACCACTCTATTTTTTCGGTCTCTTTGTTATAGCAGCATAGTACTTACCCTAAACCTCATAAGTTGTCAAACTCTCCCTTTAGAATGTAAAGTGTCACAAATTAGAAGTCCACAGGCCAATTCCAGTCTGCAGATATATTTTGCTTGGCTAGTTAGCACAGATTTTTTTTTTTTTTTTTGCATATGAATGTTTTTAAACTGGGCATGAGCTTACAAATATATAACACGCCTCAAAACTCCTCATTGTATTTCATTTATTTAAATGATTTATAAGGCCCTTGTGGGTACATAAATTTGTGATGCCTACTAGGTATCTTTTCTCTACTTTACTCCACTAGGATAGTAGGTAGAGGTTAGGTGGATGGTTGGTATTTTTTCATCTGATAAAAAAGCCGTAAGTATTTCATGAGTTCCTTGAGAAAGGTTGGACTCTTTTTTTTTTTTTTTTTTACAGAGAGGAAGGGAGAGGAATAGAGAGTTAGAAACATCGATGAGAGAGAAACATCAATCAGTTGCCTTCTGCACACTCCCTACTGGGGATGTGCCTGCAACCAAGGTACATGCCCTTGAATGGAATCAAACCTGGGACCCTTGAGTCCTCAGGCTGATGCTCAATCCACTGAGCCAAACCAGTCAGGGCAAGGTTAGACTCTTTAGTTAGGTATTTAAAGCCCTTTGAAATCTGGCTTCTAGTATATCTTCTCAGTGTTATCTTCTAACACAATCCAAATATATGCAAAATAAAGGTGTCTATAGTAAAATGAGTTTGGAAAACCCTTGGTGGATGACAAGAAACATTTACATGTTAAAGCTCCTGAGAGTTCCAACATTACTTAACTCCCTATTTCCCAAAGAATTTGACAAGGATATTATTGGGTTTTGGCAAATGCTATTCTGCAGATACATTGTTTGGCTCCTTTTCCTATTCCCCGCCTTTGCTGTATGTACCAATGTACTGAGGGGAAATAAAATCTGAACTCTTTGAGCTAATTAACAATTTTATGCAAGGCTAAGGACACTACATCCTCACTTGCAATCATTTAAGCATATCTACATTAGAAAAATGTATCAAGCTGGTAACAGGTATTATAAAGTTAGGCAACCTATTTTAAAAAAATTATACATGGAGCCTCTCTCAGTAGTATTAATTTTCATCAAAAGTATAGCTTTCATTTATCCAATAGTTACTATATGTTAGGTACTCTGCTAAACACTTTAGACACATTAGCTCTAATTCTTTGTACAACTTTGTGTAGTTGGCAATATTAAGTTCAGAGAGGTTAAGTGATTTGCCTATGGTCACACAGCTAGTGGCAGAATTAGGATTAGAACTAAACAGGTTTACAGGTTTGTTTAGTTCTTTTATATAATAAATTTTATTGCACTTTAATCCATCATATGTTATACCAGAGACTTGATTATCTAGTCTAATTCAAAGGCCTTATCACATCTTCCCCAATTCCTGCAGTTAATAAGGAAAAATAGTATTTCAATTAATTAAGTTTGATTGCTCAATGATTTTACATAAAAGGGTTTATAAGTTTGAATTATTAGGCAATTAATTAAAGGACTATGTCTAATAGATATCAAAACATCTAACTAAAAAGTGAAAAATATCTTTATTTGTCTGTAAATATCAGATGTATCACATCATGAAATGAACTGGAAATGAAGAGATCTTAAAGATCACCTAGATATGGAGCAATCATCACTGTGTCATAAACATTTTAGACTAATAAAATTAAAAGGTTTGGTTTTTAAAAATTCTTTTCACATGTTTACTTTCCTGAAACTTCTCATTTACCTCAATTTTGTCCTTTGGAACAGGCAGAATAAATCGCTCTCTCTTCCATTTTGCTACTTGTTGAGTATTTGAAGATAGTCCCTCAATCCCTAATTTTCTCTCCTCCTGAATAAATATCCTTTCATTCATTGTTTTGTCATGCCAACAAACTAATTTCCCCTAAACATTTAGAATCATGCACTTATTAAGCCTATAATAAACAGAAATAGGTGCTTTGCAAGTGGACCCAACTACAAATTAGTTCTGTGCAGGAACAGAGGAACACTTGCTTTAGGGGAAAAAAAATTTTAAGCACCATAAAAAAGTTTTTAAAATAAAAAAATAAAATTTTGCTTCATGCTAGAAAAAGTAAGTTCAGCTATAATTAGCATAAGATCTGTATTTTATAAATATTTAAAAATGATGTTATTTTTAATGCACCATAAACTTAAAAGTATTTTTAATTTAATCTGCTTTTGAACTAAAAGGGGTAATAAACAACTTTATTGTTTTTATGTTCTGAATAAAAGTTTTTCTCTAAACTTAGACAGTAACTTAATCTGCAAATGGATCAAATTATTTGTTATAGCTTCAGTTTCTGCTTATGAACTCTTACATATATTAGGGAAAAGTAAGGAAATTTATTCTCTGAATACATCAGAAAATGATTACCCTAAATGAAAGAGACATGAGACTGGATCACCCGAGGGCTACCCTGGTTTATGGATATAAAACAGCAAAAAACATTAATGCCCATTGTCCTGTTCCTCCTTTTTAGGTTTAATTCACATGGCTGTGAAACCACTTACAGGAAGCCCTGCTTGCTAACCCACCTGAGGATACAGGCAATGACAAGGAAAGAAGATGACCAGAGGCCATGTGCTAATTTTAAGACACTCAACACGGATTTTGATTCACCAAGCATGGGAAAAAAAGTCATTCACGAACCAAGCAGTGTATTTAAAAAGAGTCCTTGCAATTACTTTTCTTAAGACTATTAAGGGGGCGGGGGGGAAGAGGAGGAATTGCAAATAGGTAGATGTAGCTTTCAAAATATATAATAAAATTAGTTAATGTTTAGAACCACAGATACAAAGAATTTTCATGTTTTTACAAGTCATTTGCTTGGTGCAATTCTTGTTCACTTAACCGGCGATTACTTACAGATGCCATAATTCACAATGCTTATTAAATTATAGACTCCATATTATATATTTCTGCTGATACTGTGGCATGCCACAAATCGTGTGGGCCACTATACTTTGAAGTTTGCTGGCTTAGCACAAACACAAAGTATTTTAGAAGTACCAGGAAATTCTTTGTGAGATATAACAGAAGGAATTAGACTGTTCAGGCCATGTCGTGTTCGTACAATGGAGCAACACTTTTAAGACTTTAAAGTCATGTAATACAATTCTAGGCTGGCTTTTTCTTGTTAAAAAAAGTAGAATGGGAGTGCTTGGAAGAGAAAAGGACCAATATTTGACAACAGAAATCAGCATAACCTTTTAACTGCAGCAGCCATGGGTGACTGCCCTTTGACCTTGAAAGATTATGTGGGATTTCAATGACAACAGCTGGAAGTGAGCATGTGTGAATAGAGAACACAGATCTGAGGCCTGGTACAAAAGACTGCACAATCTCTGCCCAGATCAGAGTGCTGATTAGAAATTGTTTCCTGGTCCTGGCTTAATAGAGTGTGATAATGAAAGTTTTTTGTTTTGTTTTTTTAATTCTTTAAGCAAGAAATCATTATTGATTTCTGCCAGTCCCACTTTTGCCTTCAGCTCCTCAAATCTGGACTTTTCATATGAAACAGCCCATCTTTCTTAAGGAATTGGTTACAAACAAAACTTTGTTTTACAAGCTACTTTCATAGACAAAATTTCTTTAAATTCTTGAGTTCCTCTCCTGAGTTTTACGATTGTGGCATTTCACATACAGTATCATTATTTTTTGTTTAAGCTCTGTCACGCACAGATACACCCACAGGCACACAATTTAAATGAGAGCATAATGGAAGTGGGAACCATATCTCTCTCATCTTTTTAATTCTACCATTTGTAAAATGTATAACATATGGTGGGTCCTTAGTATATGTGTGACAAATGAACAAACAAATAAAGTATTTCTTCTTACCCACATATTCTTTTTGTTCTTCTTGAGATATAAAGGTAGATTCCTACACAATATTTGATAATTTCATTGTTTTCTTCAACCAATTTCACATATAGAATAGCGATGTTTTTTGTGAAGTCTTTAGGAATGTTTGCCCAATAAGAACAAATGAAACGGATAATTACTCCCTTTCAAAGAGAAGTTAACTTAACCTAGTAGATTTGGTGATTTGACTGCTTGTTGAATGTGGTCATTTCAACCCATGAGACTGTCAATGAATGACATTCATTGAGCTGAAATGCACATAAACTGACACAGATGCACTCTCAAGTTCCCATGTAGGATCCCCACACTTGCTGACATTGCTCTGAAACCACCAGAAAATTGCCACATGATTACTGAAAGGCCATCGGGTTATGACTCATTTATGTTGTTTTGGTTTTATCATACAGTCTTATCTTACCTTGCATTGCTCCGAATTTTGCTAACTACTCTAGCTCTGGATTTTGCTAACGACTCTAGTTTCTATATCGAATTAGCAGCTCCCTAGCTTCAATAGAAATTGACCTTTCCTTTATGCAAATAATACCCTCCAGTTGAACAAAAACCAACCTGGCTGCACAGTATGAAACAAGCAGAGGCTGGTGAAATTGACTTCCAAATCAGACATGGGTTGTCTGTCTACATCCTTCTATAGCAACTAGAGATGTTATTCCAAACAAGCCATGGGACAGATTGTTTTTCGGAACAGACCGAATCCATTTGCCATTTCAAAATTCTATAAACAGAGTATTAAGGAATTCAATTCCCACAGCAACTATATGGGCGTTGGCTTCGGTTTTATGGGAGTTTCTGCCAAGCTCACATATTTGTAGAACTATTGGTTTAGAGCGTCCTTTGCAGCTCAGAGCGAGAGGAACCCCGATGCCTGTGATCTCAGTTCACTTTAAGGACTGGGTCTTCTGGTGACAGGTATACATGATAAATGTTCCAGAAGGCTGACCTAATTTCCGCTGAAGTGAGTGTTTTGCTAAGAACATTCCCTCAGAGTGTTAGCTTGCAACCAAGGATTCAAACAAGCCAGTGGCCATTCTCTTTAGCGGTTATTATCTTTGCTTAGGAAAGCTCTCTTGAAATGCAGTTAATTCTGCTTCCCCAGCCAAGCTTCTCCAGACTTACTTTTGAACTTAAATGTGTTATCTAATTAAAAATAAGTAATTATCAAACATAATAAGCTTCATAGTTTTTAGTCGCTGTGATCAGAAAAACAAAACACTCTAGGGCTAAATAGAAATCAAGGCAAACCTGCCATGTATTTGTCTTTTTCTCTTGCAAAGGGATCAATATGACAATGTGTTCATTCATGTTGTCCTTTAAAAATTATATCTGCAAAGGATTACTTACATATCATATAGTAGGAGGTATAGTATTATGTAAATTAGAATCCTAAATATCCTAAGCCTCAGTTTCCTCATATGTAAAATGGCACTAAGGTTGTGTCCACCTCCTAAGTTTATTGTTAGGAATAATGAGATAATGCACTTAAAATGCTTAGCAAAGAACCTACAGCAAAAAAAAAAAAAAAAATGATAGCTACTATTATAAACAAGAAATATATCCTTTGTATTTTAGATCTTGAACCATATAGGGAATATTTAAAAGAAAAAAACAGAAATTATTAAATTATTTTGATGTGGAATAATGTGATGTGTAAATAATGTGGGTATTCATATAAAAGTTGTGTATATAAATAAAAACATTGATAGTATAATTTTGAGTGGATTCTTTTTAGTAAAATGAAAATTATTTTCTAAAGAAAAAACACAAAACCTATTAAAAATTAATCCTCTCACATGTTTTTGGTTTCTCTAAAATGAGATATAACGGTACTTCATTTCCAAATTATTTTAAATAAATTAGGTATAAATTTTAGGATTCAAATTCCTAAGTATAATCTTATTTACTTAAGATATTTATAAAATGTTGCTTATAATGCCTAAAATAACTTAGAATATCTCTTCTATTCTTCAAATGCACATTGACCATCTACATGGGCTACGCATTATCCTAACGATGGGAATACATATTGTGGACTTATATTTTGGGGGTGATAAGATATGGACCCTAGGACATTTTATTAGATCAAGTTTTATCTAATATTTTTCAATAAGTAATATATAAGAGTATTTACAAAAAGAAAGAGAAAATGACACTTTGTTTTTTTGCCAGTTATACTTTTTAAAAGAATTTGGTTGGTTGAATTCTTGTTGGTAACTAAATTCATGCTGCCTCTTCTAGAAAATAGGTATTTAGAAGTCTAATTTTGTTTTTCAGTATTTTTCAAATGAAAATGAAACTTTTTAAAATGTGAAAATATGTTTGGATAGTATAAAAATACATTCAAAATAAGCAATGGTAACTTTTAAATGTGGACATCCTTTTAGAGACGAACTGCCCTCTAGTCAAGCTTCAGCTCCTTACTTCAATTTAAATGGAGAGCCATCAGAAAGCATCATTAAAGAAAGGGTCTTGATTCCTTATAGCTTTAAATCAATGCTAAACGAATCTGCCCTTTTAGGCCGAAGGATGATCGACATGTTTCACTTTACTGACTTTGATCACTGAAGCACTTTAATACAGGCCATTTCCTTGATTTTAGGAAACAGAACCTGTGTTTGACTCACAGAATGGATGGAGTACATATATCTTAGACTCAGCTTTAGCTAAGTCAGAGTCCCGAGTTCTCGGAATTTCTGTAGTGTTCCTCATCAGGGTGATCAGCCCTTTGACAGGGACTCCTTCCTTCCAATGTTTAGAACTACCCTGTGTTCTATATACCAGTTAGTATACCTGAATGCCAGCAACATTCCCCCTGTGTGACAAACCAAAAATGCCCTCACACATTTTGAACATCCCTCAAGGAGGACCATATTGTCCCTTGGTGGACCAAACTCTCTATACCATATATGAACACTCTCTTACCGATCTCATTAGGTATTTAATACTATGTAATTCTGCTCACTTCTGAACTGGTTATTGTCTCTATAATTAGAATGCAAACTCTTATAAGCCAGACATTGATTATTACAATTCTTTTGAAATTCCCCTTCATTTTCAATCATGTCCTCTACTCCTTACCCTTACCCAAGTGTCTAGTTCAGGTATTAGAACTTGATTTTTAAAAACTGATTATATTTGAACTACTGCCTGTTTTGTTTGGAGGCAGGACTCTCACTCATTGGTCCATACATATAAAGCATACATTTAGGACTTTTTGGAAGAGTCTTGATTTCTAATACTGGCTTATGGTCTGTATGTGTATGGGAATGTGTTGGCCAAGCCTCTCTGATTTCCTCATTGCCGAGAAGATAATGCCCACAGTTAATAAACTCCCAGGAAGCACACACAGCACGTTGTTTATCCATGATAGCATCATTGTTCCTAAAGGTTCATGGACTTTATAGAATACTAGAGGCCCGGTGCACAAAAATTAGTGCACTTTGGGGGGGGGGTCTCTCAGCCCAGCCTGCGCCCATTCACAGTCCAGGACCCCTTGGGGGATGTCCACCTGTCGACTTAGGCCCATTCCCCGGGGGATCAGGCCTAAGCTTGCAGTCAGACATCCTTCTGGCAGCCAGGGAGCCCTCGGGGAATGTCCAACTAAAGGCTTAGGCCCCCAACGGATCGGGTCTAAACGGTTAGTTGGACATTCTCAGTGCTGCCACGGAGGTGGGAGAGGCTCCTGCCACCACCACTGAGCTGGCCAGCCATGAGCCAGCTTCTGGCTGAGTGGCACTCCCCATATGGAAGTGCACTGACCACCAGGGGGCAGCTCCTGCATTGAGTGTCTGCCCCCTGGTGGCCAGTGTGCATCATAGCAACCGGTCATTCTGCCATTCAGTCAGAATTATTATATTATATAATTATACTATATAATTATTATTACATAGGATGTCCCTATTTCCCCCCTTTTGCCCCCTCTACCCAGCTCTTGCCCCCCCCCCACTTCTCTCTGGCCATCACCATACTGTTGCCTGTGTCCATGGGTTGTGCATATATTTTCTTTGGCTAATCCCTTCTTTAAATTCACTTCTTTAAATTTGTATTTTCAGCCCTGACTGGTTTGGCTCAGTGGATAGAGCATCAGTCTGTGGACTGAAGGGTCCCAGGTTGGATTCCAGTCAAGGGCATGTACTTTGGTTGCAGGCACATCCCCAGTGGGGCGTGTGCAGGAGGCAGTTGGTCGATGTTTCTCACTCATCGATGTTTCTAACTCTCTATCCCTCTCCCTTCCTCTCTGTAAAAAATCAATAAAATATATTTTAAAAAAAATTTGTATTTTCAGATAAGTGCTTATAACTGCACTATTATATATTTTCTATTATATCATTTAGAATTAAGGTATTTTTTAATTGAACCCTTGTAAATTTTAGCACAATTTAATAAATTATGCTAGAAGCAATTAGGAATTTTTTCATGTAATGCATCTACATTTCAATTAATATTTTATTTTTTAATTTTTTAATAATGTTACTTAATCCATTTACTTTGTTTTTGTTAATCTTCACCCAAGGATATTTTTCCATTGAATTTTAGAGAGAGTGAAGGGAAAGGGAGAGACACATTGATTGGTTGCCTCCTGCACATGCTTTGGTAGGGACTGGGATCAAGCCAGCAACTGAGGTACATGCCCTTGACTGGAATTGAACCTGGGACACTTCAGTCCATGGGCTAATGCTCTATCCACTGAGCAAAACAGGCTGCAGCTTAATTCATTTACTTGTAATCTATACGTGTCTTTATATTTAAAGTGGGTTTTGTTTTTAATTCACCCTGCCGGCTGATAGGGGCTTCTGGGGCGGGTGTGCCCTGCTGCTGCGGGACCTGCGGTCGTAGGCCAGGCTCAGCTCAGACCGAACTTGATCCTCTGGCAGCCCACCCGGGGGGCACTGCAGCAGCAGAGACACCTCGGGGTCCATGGTCTGGACAGGGCAGCTCTGGGGAAGGTCACAGCCAGGCATGTCACCCTGGGGGACCTAGAGCCACCCACAGACCTACTGAGGATCCCCCCAGCCCTTTTGCACCCGCCTGGACAGTTAAGTGTCTTATCATCCAGCAGGCGCCCCAGACTCCAGCTGCCAGACGTCCCAGGGACTCCTGGGCACCCCTATCACCTGAGGCCCTGGGTCCAGTCCCCCCTAATGTCCACGTCTCCCAAACCCAGAGGTCAGGAACCCCTCCTAGGGTGCAGAAGCTCCAACCTCCAGCGGGTACTCACCACCACTTCAGCCCACAGTCCCCGCCCCTTCCCCCCACCCCCCAGCAGAAGTTCCCGCCCCTCCTGCCCTGGCTTCTCATTGGCCAGCTTCGGGGCTCGGAGCCCCTGGTGCTGCTGCTCCGCCTGGAGAGTCGGTGAGCTCGCTCGTCTGTCAGGCCCTCCGCATCTTCCACCCAGGGATCCGGGATCAGGGATCCTGGGTGCTGGCTCCGCCTCCTTGGGCCCGAGCCTGACCTACGAGCCCCGAGAGCCGGGCTCGGCTCACCTGGGCCCCGTGGCTGACAGTGTGACCTGGGCAGGTCTTGCCTGCTGGGCCTTGGTGTCCTGTCTGTACCAGGGCTTGGGGTGAGACGTGAATCAATGCACTGAATATGCACCCATCCCAGCTCTCCCATCCTGAGGCTGCGGCTTTCTGGGCGGATTGGAGTCATGCGAGGTCCTTAACAGTCCCCACTTGCAATTGTGCCCCCAGGTTTTGGCTGTGAACTCTGGATAGAGGAAGCTGGAAGCAGCAGGGCCCAGAGGCAGAAGGGCTCGAAGACCCCCGGAACAGGTGTGCCCCTGCCACCCTGTGTGCTCTGCCACCGCGGGACCCACCGATCTTGGGATCTCGGGTCCCACAGCAGCAGGGCACGGCCGGCTTCTGGGGCTTCTGGAATGGGCGTGCTTTTCCGGCGGCTGGCCTGCCCTGGATGGCGGCACACTGGCGGTTGGCGCTGTCCCGCCCTGCCTGCAGTATGCAAATTAGCCGCCATCTTTGTTGGCAGTTAATTTGCATATCACCCTGATTAGCCAATGGGAAGCATAGCGAAGGTACGGTCAATTACCCTTTTTGTCTTTTATTAGATAGGATAGAAATAACATGTAAAACTGGAAGATAAATATGCATTCTGTTCTCTGCTGAAAGGATGTAGGTGAAATAAGAAGAGACAAAGGGCCAAAATGACTCAAGTCGCTATGACTAAAACCAAACTAGCAACATTCTTAAAATAGGCAGGAAACAAAACTAAGCAACAGCAGCTACATGCTATCAACCCAACAGGAATTCCAATGAGGGCCTTTGTCTCCTTGCTCAAGAGGACAGCTCCCCCAGCTCTAATATTTTTCCTCTAATCATTCCAATACTTTATTGATTAACTGTCATTTTTCTAAAAGTAAGAGCCGAGGGCAACTACTCAGGGCCCAGCTGCACAGATGCCCTTCTGCTTTGTGATCACCAGGGTGTACTCCCTACACTCAACTCCTACCCCTAACACGAGGAAATCCATGAAATCTTCCCAGGTTGTTTGATAGTCACCAACCAGGTGGGAACCCTGTGTACATGCTAGATTACAGGTACATATGTGTGTGCTTAATCTGGTGTACTCTCTCAAAAACCCACACAGATAAAAGCACTTTCTTGTCAGTTGTAAAATGTCAAGGCACTTGAAATAAAATATTTTTCACTAATAAAGGCATTTCTGATCTTCAGTGTTGTCATTAGCAACAATGCCATGAGGGACATGATTTGTGACTAATTTGAACATAGAGCCCTTCTGGACACAGCTGGTGAAGCCAATAGCATTCTGCTCTATTACACAGTAAATTGAATGAAAAAGTCAGTAAACTCAGTGGCCAATTTCTGAGGTTCCCACTACCATCAAACGGGTGAGGGAAAAGCTAAATGTAGTATTGTTTTTTTAAAGGTGTTTTAATTATAAACCTAAAGTTTTCTCTACAGCCAATTTATTTCATTCAACACACATCTGTTGATACCAACCTACGATAAACTTGGAGCAAATATCAATTCCCTGTTCTTAAGGGCTCACAGTCTAGCAAAAACATCTTCCAAAGAAGAACCAGTGAGAAGGCTTGATTCACTCCTGCAAGACTCAATTCAAATGTCACCACCTTTGATTTCATTCTGTATCCTTGGAGCTCACAGGCCTCTACAATGTAGGCTCAATAAATATTGATGACTGCCTGAGAGAAGAAGATGAAAGTATAAGTCAAATGTAGGGGATCAACAAGGCTAACTCTATGGCTCAGGAACCAACTGCGTATGCTAGGGTCAGGAGAGATGGCAAGTACTATTGCTAGATAAAGATTTGAAAAGGTGATAGGGCCAAAATTTAGAGAGTTTCGACAAATTTGGACAGCATTCTGACCATAAGTAATGGTCAGTCTTGAATCATAATTAAACGTATTACTAATATTAGGGAAATATTTTCCATAGCTTATTATTTACTTTTATAAGGCAGACATGGCTCTCATTAAATTACTAGCTTTGTGACCTTGAGTACATGAATTAAACTTTCATTAATTTATCCATAAAAACTCTGTTAAGTACTTATTCTATTCCAGGCACTATGATAGGCATTGGGGTACATGTCTTTGACCTTCAGGTCTAGTCAGGGAAGCAGGCCAATGCAGAGGCAATTACAATACAACAAGATAAGGGCTCTGAGAGCAGAAGAGCACACTAGGCTAGTCTGGCTGGGTTAGGCAAGGCTTCCTGGAAGAGCGTAGATAGACTATGCAGTCCCCAGTAACCAGAAGGATTAGTACCATGAAGCAGAAAAAAAAATGATACAGTGTCTTTGTGGGTATAGGAATAACAATCAAGTGACATAGCTAATATTTACTGAGTGCTCACTCAGTGCTAACTATTCTTCTCAGCCTTTTCATGTGTTATCCTATCTAATAAAAGAGAAACATGGTAATTAGCCGTACATCCACTACCCTTCCTATTGGCTAATCAGGGCGATATGCAAATTAACTGCCAGCCAAGATGGCGGCCGGCAGCCAGGCAGCTTGAAGCTAACACGAGGCTTGCTTGCTTCAGTGACAGAGGAAACCAATGTTCCCCGCCTGCCTTGCTGGCCTCTGAGCTTGCAGTTTGAAACATAGTTACAAATATAGAAGCTAAACAAAACCCCAGAAACCTGCTTTCAGCCAGCCGGGATCTCAGAGCTGGAGTTGATACAGTGTTTCGATTATAGAACTCAAACAAACCAGATACCTGCTTTCAGCAGCAGAGGCCTCAGAGCTGGAGCCAGAGCTAAAGCTGGCCCAGAATAAAAAGAAAAAGAAAAAAAGGAGCAGTTGGGGGTTTCAATCACCCACCAGCCTGAAAACAGCCCTCAGCCCCTCACCCAGACTGGCCAGGCACCCCAGTGGGGACCCCCACCCTGAAGGGTGTGTGACCAGCTGCAAACATCCATCATCCCCTCACCCAGGCTGGCCAGGCACCCCAGTGGGGACCCCCACCCTGATCCAGGACACCCTTCAGGGCAAACCAGCCAGCCCCCACCCATGCACCAGACCTCTATCCTATATAGTAAAAGGGTAATATGCCTCCCAGCACCGGGATCAGCGGAGCCAAGAGGCCTCCCGGCACCAGGATCAGCGTGACAGGGGGCAGCGCCCAAACCCCCTGATTGCCCTGCGGCTCTGTGTGTGACAGGGGGAGGGGCCACAACCTCCTTATCTGCCCTGCTCTGTTCATGACAGGGGAAGGTGCCCCAACCCCCTGATCAGCCCTGCTCTGTGCCTGATAGGGAGGAGCTCCCCAACCCCCTGATCTCCCTGCGGCTCTGTATGTGACAGAGTGCGGTGCCCCAATCCCCTGATCGTCCCTGCTCTGTGTGTGACAGGGTACGGCACCCCAACCCTCCCCCCCCCCCCTTGGGCCCTGCTCTGTGTGTGATGGGGTACAGCCATAACCTCCCCATCGGCCCTGCCCTGAGTGTGACAGTGGCGGCGTCCCAACCCCCTAATCAGCCCTGCTCTGTGGGTGATAGAGGGTGGCGCCCCAGCCCCCTGATCCACCCTGCTCTGTGTGTGACAGGGGGCGGTGTCCCAACTCCCCTATCAGCCCTACTCTGTGAGTGACAGGGGGGAGCTCCTCAACCCCCTGATTGGCCCTGCTCTGTGCATGACAGGGGGGAGCTCCCCAACCCCCTGATGGGCCCTGCTCTGTGCGTGACAGGGGGGAGCTCCCCCACCCCTGATTGACCCTGCTCTGTGCGTGACAGGGGGTGGCGCCACAACCTTCCCATCGATCCTGCCTTGAGTGTGATAGGGGGCGGTGCCCCAACCCCCCAATCGGCCCTACCCTGAGCGTGACTGAGGGTGGCATCGCAACCTCCCAATCAGCCCTGCTCTGTGCATGATAGGGGGCCGCGCCCCAACTCCCCAATCGGCCCTGCTCTGAGCCCGACCAGGGGCTGCACCAAGCAGGTTGTTATCTCCTGAGGGGTCCCAGACTGCAAGAGGGCACAGGCCGAGCTGAGGGACCCCCCCTCCCCCCGAGTGCACAAATTTTTGTGCACCGGGCCTCTAGTTTTTAAATAATCTTCAAAGTGCTACAAGGTAGATATTATGTCCCCATTTTAAAGATGAAGCAACTGAGGCATAGGGAGTTTAAGCCACTAAGTTAAGATGACACAGATAGGAACTGGTAGAATTGGAATTTCAACTCAAGGAGAACTCAGGTTCTTAGCCATGGCACCATCCCTAACTTCATGGATAAGAACACCTACCACAGAGGCCCACATACTGAGAAAGGGCTCAGTAGATTATGACACGAATATCATTAATGTAGTAATATAAATCATTGACCTACAGGTGTAACTATAGATTTTTTTTCCTCACGAGGTGATGGACCCAGGTGATTCTACCCAAGCTGAAACTCCAGCATCAAAGGGAAGTGTCCCTCACAGAACAACTCTGGGAGAAGGTAATTTCTTCCTCCATATCAGAACCACTAAAACCATGATCTCTTAAGACAATTTGTACCCTTTGACATCTTCCCCATACACATGGTTTTGATCCAGCCTTGCCTACTACTTACTTCACCATACTTTTGTTCTTATGTGCAAGCTTAAAGCTGTACCACCTTAGTAGTAGAAGCTGTGACTGAACACTTGGGTGACAGAATTAGTAAAAATTAATTTACTTATTTTTTGTTTATCCAGTGAGACTCTGTGTAGCATAAATCTTATTGCAAAAAAAGTCCCGATTTGATATTTTTTTAAGTCAGAATGCTGGGGAGCGGGTCAGGAGTAAATTACAGAATGCCACTAAGAACCATGATTTGAGAACTCATATAGCTTTGCCAATCAAGTTAGGTAATAAAGAGTTTTAATAAAGAAGAACCTTGGAGCATAGCTGATATCTATGTTTTCACCTGAGAGCCCATTAAGAGACATGGACATTGCATTTACAAAGGTCTTGTGTAGACAAAAGATGAAAGAGACTACAAATATCTTTCTTCACCCTGGTTCACCTCCATGAACTCTACTTCTCAAGAACCAAAGTACAGGCCAATTGTATACCCACAGCTGTGCTGCACCTATGTACCCACAAGGGTATGTAGCCAGGCTTATCATTATTAGATACTTATCATTATTAATCTTTTAGGTTGCCAGTGATGCAAAGAGTGCAGGTGTTACTGCAGAGAATAGGTAACATATGGCTCTTCACACCTTAATGGCAGTCAACCTCTAGACCAGTGGTTCTCAACCTTCCTAATGCCGCGACCCTTTAATACAGTTCCTCATGTTGTGGCGACCCCCAATTTCATTGTTACAAATTGAACATAATTAAATCATAGTGATTAATCACAAAAACAATATGTAATTATATATGTGTTTTCCGATGGTCTTAGGCGACTGCTGTGAAAGGGTTGTTTGACCCCCAAAGGGGTCGCGTCCCACAGGTTGAGAACCACTGTCCTAGAGGCCTTGCTGCCAGACAGACATGCACTCAGATCCAAAATCTTCTCTACTAAGTGGCTGAGAACCATAGGCAAGCTATGTGACCACTCTGGGCCCTGACTTTTCATTCTATTGCTGGCATGAGGATTCAATGAAATAATGGATAGTCGGGGGAGGAGAGGGAAGGATGGTGGGCAGGAGAAGAAGAGATGGAGGGAAGGAAGAAAAGAAATCGAAAGGAAAGAAAGCAGATGGTGCATTTGGCTTGTGAGGGCTGGACTAAGAGCTGGGAATGCTGATGTAATGGAAGAATCTGACATGCCCTTTCTTAATGAGGACACTACTAGCATTTTGAATAAGTCTTTACTAGGCAGGACTATGTAGAGCAGTGGTTCTCAACCTTGGCTGCACATTAGAATCACCTGGGAATCTTTTTAAAATCCTGATTTCTGGGCCTCATCCTCCGGAAATTCTGTTTCTTTGTTACTAATGTTGTGGCCCCACCCCATAACAAAGAAACAGAATTTCTGGAGGATGAGGCCCAGAAATCAGGATTTTAAAAAGATTCCCAGGTGATTCTAATGTGCAGCCAAGGTTGAGAACCACTGATCTAAAGCATCACAAGATATTTAGCCTCCCTAACACCCCCTTCCTTGTTGCCCATATACCAAAGGGCAGTAAGATGCTTCCTCCCAGGCATTCTGACTATGGGGGAAGCCTCTACTTGTTTGTTTTCAATCCCCAAAGCACCAGGACTACCTCCTCCTTTTAGCTTGGTGAAAGTATTGCAGAGCTCCTGTAGAGTAGGGAGTCTGCAGTAATGTGATCAGAGAGAAGGTGAAAATGGCAGCTCTGAGCGGAAGGAGGTTGAGCCCTCCATTTGCAGTGTTCTTTTCCTACTGTTGCACCATGGTCTTATCCTTGCTGCAATAGACCTGTTAAGGTCTGATACCACATCTATACAACCGGAAAATGTGGCCACCAGCCCAGCGCACTAAAGAGATTTCCAAAACACAACGCAGCACTGAATTGATTAACATTTCACCTGAAACACATCTTGACTGAGCAACTCCAACTGGGTCTTACTTTATAAAACATCCCTGTCACTATAAGGCTCTCCAGGCATTCAAAGCAAATGGGTTTAAAAACTGACTTCCATTTTATTAAAAAGCTAAAGGGAAGCAATTCATGCAATCATTCTATAAAATAGAAAGGAAGGAAATATCTACCTAAATCCCTTGAGGTCTTCTTTCACTCCTTGAACAGAGCCCTTGTTACTAAGTCTTTAGCATATATAAACCTATGTGTAAATTTTCCTGTTTTTCTCTCTCACAGTTGAAAACAAGAGGGGAAAAAATGGAGGAAGAAGAGAAAGAGTACATGCCTAGAAATGTGAAATGTTTTAAAGAATCACGGATAGATTTGTGGGTCAGGGAGCTTTTTTGGTGGTGGGCATAGAAGGGGAGGGGAGAGCTCAAAATTTCCCCCAAATAAAAGATATTGGGTACTGACATTGAAGAAGAGATCAAGGTGCTAAAAGTCATAGGAATAACATGTAGGGAACATAAACTAGGGGTGCCTTAGTATTCAATCCCGACACAGCCTCTCTACACAGACTGTTTGGCACTGGGCTTCACATAGGTACTTGATGTGCAGGGTATTTGAGCTCAGATGAGAGCAGTTAAGTCCTTTAAGGAAAATTACATGAAAGACGAGGGATATGGGGAAAACTCTATAGACTATTCACAGAAAGTTAAGGAACACTTGGTTTCTATCTCTTCTGATGATCGTGGAAATGGAAAATGGTTTGAGATTTAGTATGGATGAGTAACCAATGGGATGGATTTTTTATGGCTCCTGTAGAAATGCTAGCTGTGAGGAGCTTTATCATCAACACGTATTTTCAATCATTCAAAATAATTAGGTCTGGGTCCTACCTGGAATATAGCAGTATTATGTTACACCAGGGCTCCTGATTCCAAACAATAACCACAGCAGTAACAATATCAGGGGCACCAACAATGACCATTTAATAAAAACTTACTAGGTACTTGACACTAAAGAAGACAAAAAAATCTGAGAGTCAGGTATTGGCTTCTTTGCTTCCTGGGGAAACTAAGAAAGTTTAAGTGACTTGCTTGAGGTCACATCATAAGTAAAGAACAAAGCCAGGACAGAAACTTGAATGATTCCAAGCCCATCTTCTTCCCACAGGGACGCCTTCTTCATTATGCCACAGATTGCCTCTATGCAAAACTACAACCTACCACCCCCAACAGCTCACTACTATAAAACCGTTCTGTTTTACATATAGCCTCAGAACTTGGATTATACACACCTGGGAGAAATCTCATTTTCTTCATTTAAAATATAAATCTTTGCTTTTTCCTATAGTGTAATATTCAATGAGACCTCAAATAATTTTTATTATCTGTGATGGTGACAATGATACCCTATGGATTGTTTCCATGCATCTAATCCTTCGCCTCAAAAAATGGTAAAGCATGTGAAACTGCATTCATTGTTTTGTTAAAGACTGTTACTACCACCTGCTTTCTACCATTACCAGAAAGAAAACGTAACTTCCCTCATCTCTGTCCCGTCTGCAACATTTCATATAGAGATATTTTCCACCGGAAAACTTATAGCCAATAATTTCTAAGTACCACAAGGTTATTCTGCTAGACTTGTCCTTCAACTGGTTCAGCTACAAAAAGCGACAATAATCTGTCCTAAAGGTAAATTCATTACCACAAGATAATATCATCATACTCCTATGGCCCATTTTCACAGCAAGGCACACTCTCTCGGTGATGTGGTATCTCAGTTCTCCAGGGAGCAGTTTACTGCCGACATAATAATAACAACAACAACTTACATTTATAGGAAAGACAAGCCCGCCTATATTTTCCAGCTCTTGACAAAGAACAGCTCCCAGTTCTACTTCAGAGGCATCAGTTATCACTACAAAAGGCCCCAGAAAATCTGGAGTCTTTAAAAGATGCCTGCAAATAGATCTGCTAGAGGTTCATAAAAGTTTAGCTATCACAAACAGGTGACTCAATTGCCAACCTTGCTGTGCTGGGGAAATACTCCCAGTGATAACACTTTAGATCAACTTAATAAAAACACAGAAAGGAAACATGATCACACTTGGGTACTGGAAGTGATTCTTTATGGATTAATAGCTGATTCACTTGATCTAATAGCTGATTCACTTGATCATTCAACACACCAATCCAGGTGACCAATTTTCATTACGGTTTAAAAAAAATCACTTTTCTGGTGTTAGATTATGATGTGGTTATTGTAGAATGCATAAATCCTCCCAAGCTCATGCCACCCTGCCAGAGTTTTTTTTTTTTCTTTTCTAAAGACACTGCTTTATTCTAAAATGGTTACTCTATTCTCTATTAATCAACTCAATCCTTTCTGAACTCCCATGTGTATTGCACTGGTTTAGATGTGGTAGACAAAGGCAAGATGAATTAGAAAAGGAGGGCCCTCAGAGAGACACACTAGGGCAGAGTGGGGCCCACACTTGGGCATAGGACGATTCCCCTTACACCCTCTGAGCTTTGCGTACCTCGATGTGGCAGGACAGACAGTGCCCTGGCGGTGCCCGGGCCTGCTGATCTATGGAGTACCAGTAACTCCTCCAGGACTCCCAGGCCAAGGTGTAGGCCTACCTGTCTGTGAAGAACCTCCACGAACGAGGTGATCCAGGGGCTAACCTCATTTTGTGGGTAATCCAGTAATCAATAATGGTAAGTTCTAAAGAAGAAGTGGGTGAGAGAGGAATTCTAGAAACAACAGCTGAGGGAAAAGGGACATTCCACACCAAATCCTATAGTTTCTATCCAGGGACAATTCCAGGGATTGAGGGTGTCAGGTGAAATGGCCAAAAGGCAAGCAGGCAAAATACAGAGAGGTGAGAGAAGCAAAAAGGCTGAACAATGAGTCCCTGAAAGCAATCAGAAGATAGGGTCTTGTTAATACAAAGGGAGTCCTTTGGAGCCAAGCTCTGGGTTTGAATCCAGCTCACACTTCACAAATCGAGCCTCGGAATCTTCAACAGCTCAATGGAACTAATACTGCCCATCGAGGATTCAACAGGACAGTGGCCCTGAAGAGATGATGGTTGTCCTTCGTCTCCATTGCACTGGAAAAGCAGGTCTCCCAGGGTTTGGCCCTAGGATAAGCAAGGGAAGGAATCCTGGTCTTCATGTGCTTACAAAGGGACTCGTAAAAACTGCCTGTGCTCTCAGATTATCTGCCTGAAAGGTCTCCATGGATATCAGATTTCATGAGTCTACATGTCACAGACAACACAGTGGAGTAGAGTCTGCAAGGTTTAACTTGCTGCCTCTCTGATCCTTGTCTTGCTGTTTTCTGCTTCCCCCTCAAAAATGCAGAGATTGCTGCAGGGCCATCCAATTGCCATCTGTGTGTCATGGAGGCATCTCAAGGTACAATGCCCTGATGCCTGTTGGGCATAGTAGTGAGTTACCTCAAGGTTATCCTCTGCTAACCAGTCCCAAGAACTTCTGGTTCTTCCCACCCTGCCACTCTTTCCCATTCCCTCCTTTTTATGTTGCCTCTGGCTCTCCATCTTAATATCTCTCCTTCCCATTCTCCATCATAGTCGCATTTTCCACCTGACTTCTTTTCCCCCCTACCCTCTCTTTCAAAGGGTTACTGCTCCTCACTCTCCAGCACGCCCCACCCCATACAATTTAGCCTCCATAGCATTTGCACTCTTTCCCCCTAACTGTGCACTATGCTATTTTTGTGTACAAAAATTTTGGTAAAAAACCATGAAGTGTCAGGCTTGAGAAGCCCATAGAAATCTACTTACATTTCATTGCAGTAATAACGAGAGTCACAACTAACATTCGATTCATATCCTCACATTCAATGCAACCCCTCCTGTGAGACAAGGATTAATATGACTCCCTTTTTCAGATGAGATTGAGAGACCTGGGCAAAGCTGCACAGTTATTCATTGGGGACTGGAGACTCCAGGTCCCAGGGTCTTTCCCCTCACTGCTGCCCCTGTGCTGCATACCAGGAAGGACGCAAAGGCAGTGTCACATTTCTGTTCTCTTTTTCCTTATTCATCCCTCATAGATTTGAGTGTCTCGGGAATATTTGTATTACAAACAATATTTTGGGGGAGGCTGGAAACTTTCACCTCTCCAATCCCAACGAAGACCAGCTCAGAGACAGAGTGGCAGGAATTTGAAGGTCAACTGTGGCTTCTCTCCAACAGACCATCCTCACTGGCAACCTCACTGCCTCCCCCAAGGATCACTCCACAAAGCCCTATGTTCCTACATAGATCCTTGCAGTCCTATAGGAAAATTATCTCAACCCTAAATGTCTAATATTTTCCATCCTTTTTACAACCTTGTAGACCAGTAGCTCTTTGAAAAATAATGTATACACTTATTCAAGCTGAAGATTTAACCAAAGGAATTTTGTTTAAACATAACCAACGCTTAGCATGCTTTTACTTTTAAAGGCCAACCTCAAATAAACTCAGGGTAGAGATAACATAGCTTAATGATGTCACCAGGATTTTTTATCTGGATTTCTGCAGTAGTGCCCTAATTGCTTTCCATTCTTCTGCCCTTGTCCCCTACAGTCTGCTCTCAACAGCGTGAGAACCTCTCTCCTATGCTCAAATCCTACCAATGGCTGCTATGCTATTGAGTGTGAGAGCCAGAGTTGTACGATAGCCTCAGTGGATCTTCAAGTGTGATCACCTGTGACCTTGTTAGAAATGCAAACTTCTGAATCAGAAACTCTAGGTGGAGTGCCCAGCAATATATGTTTTTAATTTTTTTTTAAAAAAAATATTGATTTTAGAGAAGTAGAGGAAGGGAGGGAGGGAGAGAGGGAGGGACAGATACACATCAATTTGTTGTTCCACTTATTTATGCATTCATTGGTTGCTTCTTGTATGTGCCCTGACTAGGGATTAAACCTGCAACTTTGGCACAATGTATATTTTAAAGTCTTTCAAATGATTTTGATGCTACCCAAGTTTGACCTTTGCTGTCCTGCATGTGCTGCCCTTCCTCCTCAGTTCTTTACCTGAGTCCCTCTCCTGCTACTCTCCTCATTCACTTCTTCCATCAACACTAGTCTTCCCCAGATATCTGCATATTCCACTCCCTCACCTCCTTCAGGTCTTGGTTTAAATGCCAACTTCTCAGTAATGTGTCTGCAGCAATCTTCTTTAAAACTCAAACTATTCCTGACTCCCTATTCTGCTTTCTTTCTTAATTTTTTTCTCCATCTGTTTAGATTTTTTCTGATTTACATTTTAATTCTCTTTCTCCATCCACTACCATGTAACCTCCTTGGGGCCAGGGTTTTAGGGGCTTTATTCGCTGATGTATGCTGTGCAACTAGAAAGGTATCTGACACAAAGGAGGTGCTCAGTAAATATTATTGAATGTTGAAGGAAGGAATTATGTTCTGTCAGTACCATGAATCTTGTACAATATATTCAACCTCTCTGTACCTCAGTTTCCTCATCAATAAAAAGAGGATTAAAAAAGAGGGTTAAGTAAGAAAAAAAAAACCCACCTAGAGTTCAGCTCATTCTAATCCAGGGGTGGGCAAACTTTTTGACTCGAGGGCCACAATGGGTTCTTAAACTGGACCAGAGGGCCGGAACAAAAGCATGGATGGAGTGTTTGTGTGAACTAATATAAATTCAAAGTAAACATCATTACATAAAAGGGTACGGTCTTTTTTTTTTTTTTTTAGTTTTATTCATTTCAAACGGGCCGGATCTGGCCCGCGGGCCGTAGTTTGCCCACGGCTGTTCTAATCACTCAATTAACAGTAGCAACTGTAATCATCAGAACCAAATGAAAAGTAATGGTTTGAACTTTTAAAAGCATTTGTAAAGTTTGGGGAACATCTGAGAGGGCTGCAAAGGTGGCATTAGTTAAAGATACTCAAGATACATTCCCCTTTCTAGGAACAGGTTTGTAGGGCAGTGGTTCTCAACCTTGGCTGCACATTAGAATCACCTGCGAATCTTTTTAAAATCCTGATTTCTGGGCCTCATCCTGGACCACTGTTGTAGGGTAAAGGAATCATCTTCCTGTGCTGAAATTGTTTTCCCAAAAGGCAGCATTTTGATGAATTAAGAACAAGGGAATTATAAACACATAATTTAATTACCCTTCAAAAACAAAATACATATTGAATAGAAAACACTTTGAAAACCTAGGTTTGTCTGTGGATGTTTTTTTCCAAAATATTGCAATAAAATGTTTGGGAACATCTAATAAAACTAATATGCAGCTGCATTTTCCTGCACCCAAACTAATTTGTGCTGATTACAAGATCGGTCACAAGGTCTGCATGCTTTATTTTTGATGCAGTCATTATAATTGTTACTATGGACGAAGACTAAACACAAAAATAAAACATCCTGTTGAGGAATGATCTACCCAACACACACCACATGTTTTCTCTTCCATCATTAGTCTAAGGGGGATTTCCACAAAAACAACAAGATTCTTAGAAACTAAGCTTTCACCCGTCATTGCTGCATATTCCCACTTAGTCACTGTCCTGGGACCTCCAAGTTGCTCTCTGATGAAATAAATCTGAAGTAACACACTAAAAAATAACTGTGGCTAGGAATTAGGTATTTGGAAAACAGAATCCTCTTTCGTACTGTTATGCTTAACAATATAACATCAAGACACACGGTTCAACAATTTGTTGACATTACCACATTCCATATGGTTTTTACTATGTGCAAAGACTTTTCTAGAGTTCCCATCCTGAGTATGTAGAAATAGGTGTGGACACAGGTACCAGCCCACCCCTCACTGCAATAAATGAACAAGGTCAAGGAGAAACTCTGAACACTGCAGTTGTCAAAAACACATACCTTCACACCTACCACTTCATCTCATGTGCAAATAACCCTTTTGGTCCTAAAAGCAACAGTGGAGTGTCCGCATAATATTGTAAATGGGAAAGCTCTCTCTCAGACGAGTGCTATGGATGAAACTCGAAGAAAAGGTCAACAGCCATGACTGAGTCCTGCCAACGAGCACCTTAGGAAGTAGCCTTGGTGTGCTTGCTTTTGTACATGACGTGGCTATGCCAGAACCTACCCTCTCACTCCCCTTAAAAACCCCATGTTCTTTCTACTCAGAGAGAGAGAAAGTGCTTCCAGACAAGAATCTAATAGCAACCATTTCTATTTGGAGGAGAATTAAATCAGTGTTCTCTCACTCTCTTTCTCAAGACTGCATTCGAAATCTCATTTCTCTTTAACCAACAATACACTTTATCCATTGCTAAATAAATCTTCAAGCAATTGGGTTGATACTTGAGAGGGAATTTTTAAAAATACATTAGCCTCTAGGGTAAATACCTGTTCTCCCTGGCAAGTATATTCTTATGACGCCTGTTTTTACCTTGTGAGGCTCATCTACTGGTTTACTCTGTAAAATATACAGATCTGGCCTGCAAGCAAATACAACAAATCAATGGCAAATATCTATGCCCCAACTTTAAACAAAAGTCTGGCTATGAGAAATATTTAAAAATCAGATGAAGACAATGAGATCTACCTACTTCTATAGATTTTGTAAAGGTCATGACATAAATTTTATAAATTTCCTGGTAGATTAGAAGCAAGTTACTGCCATGGACCAGACAGGATTATTTTCATTGAGTTGCACATTTGTACATATAGGTTCTCAACTGCTAGTTGGTGGGAGAACTGGAAAGAAGCTATCTTACCAACTCCTCTATTGCATCTCCTTCAATAACACTGAATTGCCACTCTGTCCTTTGGTGTCCACCTGGTGTCTACATAAAAAAATATCAGAACTAAGTGCCAGGAAAAGATTCCTTCCCTTGGGAAACTGGTATGTATCATCTCATAGGTAATGAGACTCATATAATTCATCATGCATATTTCTCTTTTTTCTTTAGCTGTCAGGAAATTCAGAACCAAATTTTATATCAATGTTATTAACTATGTTGAACATTATTATAGAATCTTTGTTCAAATTTTCAAATTTTTCTCTGATATTACCTTTCTATTTTAATTTATATATTTCCCAATTCTCATTTTTTACTTGTTTATATTTTCCATTTTACTTATTCTTTGTAAGCCATCTGATCTTTATGAAATTGAGGGTTAAGTGTATACAAGTTATATATATACAAACTATACACACACATATGTAAGCTTGGTAATCAGAATGACTGCAATTTTTGAGGTATATATTAATGAGAAAGAACTGTTACATTAAACAGAATAAAATTGGTCATGCTGATTATTCATTGTAGAGAATTATTTTAATGGTGCAACAAATCTTTGTGAGCTATCTACCAAGATTCAGAAAGACCTTGTATCACACTTAATGGCATTTTCTGTAATATTATTCCACCTAATACAAATGAAGTTGAGAGTTCTGGTCTCTAATTTCTAAAAGGACTTACTATCAAAAATTTCAGACAGGTGTCAATTTTTAAAAATTCAATATGCTTATTATTCAGACTCCAGAGTATAGATCTGTTTGAGTATCTTGTAATTATACTTAGAAGAAGAGCTGCAAGATACCCTGTGAGATAATGCATAGGAAAATGCTTTACAAAACTCAAGGGTATAATACAAATGCTAGCTATTATTGCTATTGTCCATAGAATATAAAATATGATCATCAGAGATGAGCTGTATTTTACTGCAATGCATGGCAATAACTGTGGAGATAGCCTTAACAAATAAGAAAACACTTCATAAAGTCATCCTTAGTTCATGAACACATTGGGAGGACCGGGCCTGCTCATAGCTTTCCAGATATTTCCTGGTGCTCTACAAAATAAAGACATACTTGAGAACACTCAGATATTTGAAAACTCTCTGATCTTGTAAGAATGGGACTCACTATCTAATTTTAAAATACTCTTTGTATGAAACAGAACTAAAAAACGGAGAGATGAGAAATATTCTTAGTGAAGTTATTTGCTTTTTTGTTCCTTTCTTTCTGGTTATTAAACACAACCAAAGTATTCACTAATAATCCAGGAAGCACAGAACTGAGATATTACCCAGCTTGTGTTCCAGATTCAAAGGAGGTTAAAAACACAGCATTGTAATACAAACACAGCTTATGAGGACAGCGTGTGCGCCTACTGTTCTACCATTTAAACTTGGAGTAGCTGTACAAACAAGTCTATCTTGAGGAAACAGGCTGGGTAATTTTCCATTTGGACTGTCTGAGATTTCACCAAGAGCTTCAGACTTGCAGAAGTCTGTGTTGCCAGACATTTGCTTCAAATTCGTTATCTATAGCTCTCCCCATTAAGATTTCCCTTTAACGAGAATGCTTGTTTTAAAAGTTGAGCTTTCAGTGAAAACTTTTCTTCTACAGAGCTACAGATTAAATTAAAAAGAAACATTAAAGAGGCAGTGGCCCCACTCAGGAATCTAAATTAAAACTTTTCTCTGTAGCCTAAGGTAGACCCAGAACAGGCTTCTAAACAACTTGTGTCTTTTCAAAGTTCAGAGGAGAGTTCAAAAGATCAACAAGGAAGGTGAAATACTAATCAATGAAAAGATCAAGATGCAAAATTACTGTAAGGGCAGTAAATGCTGACAGTGGTTTGAGAGATCTTTAGAACCTTTGTACATATTTTCTTCACTTCTATAAATTCACTGGAACTCTCAGGAACAAGTGTCAAGCAATGGAAAAGAACTATATTACAGTTATTTAGAAATGCATGAAAGTGCAATTTCGAAAGCTTCAGGTCTCTATTTTTTTCAAAATACCCAACTACAAGTGAGCAGTCTTTTGGAATGATTTTTATTGTGATGGAAATAAACAGGATCTTATTTGCAAATAAACCAACCACTTTGAACACAGCAACTTTCCCCCCAGTGTGTTGTAAGTTATCAATACCTAAAATAAAGTCTAGTTCATTTAAGATGAGCAGTGAGGCATCAAAATATCATTTAAAATTAGTCGTTTCCATTTTTTGAGCACTATGCATTACCTCATTTAAGACTCCTAACAGCCATTAAGTAGTACTATTATTATCTCCAATCTGCAGAAAAGTAAATCAAGGCTCAGAGGCGAACAGTTATTTATCCAAGAACATAGCTAGTTAATGGCTAAGCTGAGCATGGCACCAGTTTTCTGGGTTCCTGATTCAATTGCACACTGAGCACCATGACTAGTTGAAGAATGGGGTGGGGTTCAGCTTTAAATTCTGATGACACTGAGTCTACCAACATGTGTGAAGTGCTTTGATTTTCCCTGCAAGGAGAGAAGGGAAGGTTAAGACATGAATGAACCACTTATAAATGCTATGCCTTCCTGTCACCCCTCATTTTACCTTGTGCAGGTCATCCCAGGCAATTTAACTGTTTCCCAAGCTCACCAGAAACTTTCACACTACACAGTGCCGTTGGTGGCTATTGTTAAGTCTGAATTGAAGCATCCCCTCTCCTCATTCTAGAGCACTTTGTCTCACTTGTAGAGCACTGAGCACTTTTACCTTGTGTTACTATCAGGAGCATGCACCTCTATCCCTTGCAGAAAACGGTCGTCTCTTGAAGGACTGCACCCAAAACATCTTTGCATCAACCATGTATCTTAAACAGTGCCTTGAACACAGCAGGCACTCAATAAATGTTTCACGTATAGTCAAAATAGAAAACTCAGATTCTACTACTAGAGCATTTGTATCAAATAAAGGACTATTTCCAAAGGAACTAGGGAGTACTTTTGCTTATTCTTTCTTTAAGAGGATTTTTCAGACAGCCTATCACTATTCTAAGAAGATAATGGGGCTATTTTTTTGTGTAGGAACCAGTGATTTAAGTAAGCAAGCTATGGATCAGCGGGCTTGCAATGGTGGGGCTGATCGAAAGACAATCACACTCAGCATTGCTAAGGTTAATGGCATTGTCTCTTCTAGAGGAAAGATAAAAGTGGGAGATAGAGAAGAAACCAATAAAAACATTTACACACACCTTTAACGGTATGCAGAGGAGAACTCACTTATGAATACCAACTAATGCAAACATCTTGAAAAAAGCATGTTTTTTATAGAAACCTTTTATCTACAGGTACTACATGTATAGAGCAAATTTTTTAAATGGGTGGAAAAAAAAAGAATTAGACTAGTAATTGTTGTGCGTCACTGTGGTTCATATAACTTTTATCAGGCCAGTGAAATGAATGAACCAGTTAACCAAGGAGGCTCTTCTCCACCAATTCATGTCATGTGTCAGATTATTAAGTAGGAACCTCGTTGGTAGGTACC
Source organism: Myotis daubentonii (assembly GCF_963259705.1). Taxonomy (NCBI): domain Eukaryota; kingdom Metazoa; phylum Chordata; class Mammalia; order Chiroptera; family Vespertilionidae; genus Myotis; species Myotis daubentonii. The sequence continues at coordinate 176,457,563 of NC_081842.1, forward strand.
ACTGAACAGAAACATGGTCTTGGGGATGAATGAACCTTACTTGTTCTGCAGAACCTCCACATGGACACAGTCAAAGACTTTCCTGAAAGGGGGGTGGGGATAAAAGAACTGGGTTCAACCAATGCATGAAAAAATGCATGAAAAGGCAAGTGCATCACAGCCCTCCCAATATATGCTGGATGTTTTCTTTACATGAAACATTCTTATTTTCTTTTTTCAAATGAGCTTTGATATCTCGAAGACAAGCTATCAAAGTTTTGGTGAGTGAAGATTCTGAGTGGGTAGAAAGCTCAAAAGCAGAGACAAAAGTTAGAACCAAAAGGTGCTCAAAAGTTCCTTCCAAAACCTTAAAGATAATTTTTCAGGGAATTTAAATTATATATTTGACATCTTTCAGAACTGTGGCTTAAGAAAGAGGACACTAATATTTCCTTTTAAGACCACTAAATACACATAAGAATTACTGGAAATAACTGCATCCCTATAGCACTCACCATCTAGTGAAATCTATCTACTTGCAAAAACAACAAACACACAGGATTAGAGCCTATTTTGTGTCTGAGCTGATTATACCAGAAAAAAAGAAAAGCCAACTAAAAGTGGATCTAAATGTTATGTCGTAAGTATACTCAGAGCAAATAAGAAAAAAGTCCGGGGGTTCAGGGAATTTAAGAATAAATAAACCTGAGTCAATTTAAGTCAAACATTGATATACTCACACAGTCTAAATATTCCTGCTGGAACAGCATTTTTAGAAATTGTGGATTTCATTTATTTATTTGTTTGGGCTATAATGTCTGAATTTTGAAAAAAATTATTTGTATAATGAAAAACTAAAATTTTGTAGACACTTCAAAATAAAAATCAAATATTTAAAACAAATTATCTTGGAAAGTTCTGAATTGCAGCTTAGTTCAGAATAGAGGGTGAAAGTGGTGCCACGGTGAACACAGAAAGAATGCCTTTCAGGATCCTTAGGATTCTGTAGGCATGGGGGTAAACTTGGGTGGAAAATGGTAAAACGTGCTGCCCATAAAAGTGGAGCACTCATTCCCCATGCAACAGCTCTATAACCATATCCACTTGAAAATAAGCACTGCTGAGTTGAAAGAAAAAAAAATGTGGAGTGTTACTCGTTGGTCTTCTACCATTTTTTAGGGGACCAGGGATGGAAATAAAGGGCTTCCTGATAGCCTGAAATTATTACAAGGTTTCTTTTATATATGGCTTGATTGCCAATATATAAAGTATTCTCAGATACATTATCTCTTTATAACCTTACTATGTCTTGGGGAATGAAGACCCATTTCATAGATGGGGAAGCTGAGGCACAGAGGTCAGTTATAAGTTAGTAAGTAGGGAAGTCTGCATGTTTTAAAAGCATTTCACAGCCAGGTAAATGACAAAGTCAAGGCTCTGTCCCAGGTGTCCCAACCTTCTCACACTCAAATTAGAGGACTACACTCTCAAAAAACTGTTTCCACCAATATGAAAACTATCAAACTCATCACTTTTTCAAATTTTACTCATATTTACCCTATGAGATCATGAAAAAAAAAAGAAGAGTGAGCAAGACAGATACCATGTCTCATATTTATGCTTTTTAGGAAGTATAGTTTAATGTACTTGTTAAAATCACATGGGCTGGCCTTTCTTTTCAGACATATACTGGCTTAAATGCTAACACAGACCCTGCTTCTATTTTATTCTTGTTTCATTTGCTCTGTCCACCTCTCACAGCACAAAGGTCCTTTATGTCAGTCAGCTTTGCCATGTAATGTGTGTCCCACTTTGACTAGTGACACCCACCCAGCTGTGCCTCCTATAAAATTTCCTGTCGGAGTGCTGCACTTAGGAAAGCTGATGGCTGTGGGCAGATGATGATGGAGGTGGTGGAGAAAGGGAAGACTGTCTGAAGTGGAACCGGAAATCCTGCTAGCCCCAGTCAAGTCCTGGGAAAGCCTTGCCCCCCTGACTGACAGCTCACTTTGCATGCCTTACCACAAACCACCTTGCTGTGTCTGCAGGCTGCCGGCCTCCAGGTATCCCAGACACCCACCACAAGCTGCAAACTGTTCTCCCGGCCATCTAAGCACTGGACACAGGAGGAGATGCGCTGGGGACAACACACGCTAAGCGGAGGTCCACTGGACATGGACAATGTCATTTGCAGCCTTGCCAACAGCGGACTTCTCTAGAGAGCTCCTGCGGCATTCACAGAACACCAGACGACAGGGATATTGTGAGGCCTAATTCAGCTCCACATTTGCAATAGATATCAATCACACACACTACGTGGGGGTCCTGTGCTGAGGAGGAAATGGTGAGGGAAAAAGGACAAACAGTCCTTGCCTTTGTGGAGTTTACAGTTCATGTTGTAATAACATTGGCCTTTGCAGACATTATTCAGAGAATCACACAAATCAATGAAATATTAAAACTGGGATAATTTGACTAAAAATTCTAAACAAATAACTTTCAAATAAGTTGTATAATTTGTTGGCAAATTAAAGGAATGATTTCAATAGGCTTTCTTTTTTTTTTAGTGTCAAATATTTTTAATATTCCACCCTAGATTACTGACCATTAGCTAAAATTACTTTCCATAATTTTTTTAAAAAATTTAATTATATATTTTTAAAGCATCACTATTTTTTAATATGTACATATTTTATTGATTTCAGAGACACGAAAGGAGAGGGAGAGATAGAAACACCAATGATGAAAGTCATTGATTGGCTGTCTCCTACATGCCCCACACTGGGGATCAAGCCCACAACCCCAGCATGTGCCCTGACCAAGAATCAAACCGTGAACTCCTGGTTCATAGGTTGGTGCTCAACCACTGAACCACGCAAGCACAGCTCTTTATATTACTTTTAATATAAATTACCAATATTGTCTGTCTGCCAAGTAGAACATAAGCTGCATGAGGGCAGGGACTTTGTTTTAACATTATATCTCTGTTATCCTTTTCCCACCTGAGTGCTCAGGGTGAATCCTTACCATATCTGGAGAAAAAAAAATAGGCTTTCAAGGAACTTTTCTATTTCAGTTTAGTTTTGGGGAGAAGCAGTAAGACTAAGCAAAGCAGAGAAATAACAGCTGGAAGAATGCTGGACATGGGACTGGATATCAGGGTCCAGCGCTGCCATTAATGCACATGTTCTTCGAGACCCCCCACTCGGCTTCTCTGGGCTTCTTTAGCAGTCCTGTAGCTACTGCCTGCAATAGTGTGGCATACAGCAAAGATTTACAAATAAATATTGGTTGAATGAGTAAATGTAATATGTGAAAATTTGTTGTTCACAATCCACATTGAGAAGTTGAAATAAGAGTCAAGTAACATAGGTTCGTGTAGCATGCTTGGGCACCAAATGAAATTGTCCGAGGAAATAGTGTCCAAGTGGCTGATCGGCATGGCAGCAGGAAAATGTGGGACCGGGACGGCTTGTCACACTTTTTCATCGCATCCCTTAGGCTCGAGTTTTATCATGTAAACTCAACAAATGGACTTCCTCTGATTCCAACCCAGTATGGCTAGTACCTTGGCTAGCAAATTCACCAGTGCCAGGCTCAGCCTTTTCTTCAATATTTACAGACTAAAAGGCAATTTCAGCTTCGGTTTTGAGCACATCATATTTTCACAGCTTGGAAATGTCATTCTCAGAGCAAGGACTTCTCACGTGCACAGAATTCTGTCTCTATTCCATAAATGCAAATATCCTTGACCAGAAAACCTTGAGCACCATGTTCTAAAAATGTTAGTGAGATTACATGAAGTTCTTTTAACTGTATTAGTTTCCATCCAACATCTACTAAATTGAATTAGAGTAAAGTGGGGGAGGCCTGGGTTCGCAAGGTAGATGCCATCTCTCATTTATGGATGCTTTCTATCTGTCAGCCAGTCAGTCAGCAAGCTTCCTTCCAAGGAAAACATGTTGGATGACTGGCCGGCCAAGAATTAAACATGATAGGACTGGAGCATTAGAAACTGTTTAGAAACACACTGCTTAGCCAAGCGTGGTGCGTTGAAGGTTCTTCTTGCTGAACAAGGACCTTGCATCTTCTCTCTCACACATACAGAAACTACAAATCTCATTTACTATTTTATCAAGAGTACCAGAATTCACTGATTAGGAAAATGCACCGATGGAACATTTCTTATGAATAAAGGAGACCCCCAAGAACATAAATTTGCAAAACTCAAGGAAAAAAGCAATAGTGAAAATTCCTCTACACTTAAAACTAAACCAGAATGAGAAGAGACTCAGAGAGAAGAGGGTGAGAGAGAGAGGAGAGGGCAATGGTGATATGGCACCGAGGCCGGCGAGTTTTTAAGAACATAGTTCTTTAAAATCAATGTGAAGTTGTTTGTATGTTCTGAGACTCCCTCCCCAATCCTGTAACCCTACAATTTCACCAAAATCAGCTACTTACATAATTTCTATGTGCACATAATACAGAAACACAGAGAAGCGGCCGAACCCAACATCTAGGCACAGGACATAGAAGAGAGCACTGTATGGCTTGGGAGGATAGCTATTAATTAAATTAGTTCAGCAGGTGCAGGAATCAAGAGCTAGGTTCTGTAGGAAACCGTAGCCTAAAAGCCTTTCCAGAAATCTGCAAAAATCCTGGGGTAGAGTTTGAATTTCCTCAGAGTGTGAAGTAGGGGTTTTGAGCTAATTCCCAGGGGCATAGAGGCCCTAAGTAACATCTAAGAACATACACACACTTCAATATTTAGATCAAATATCAAACGCAGCTCTTCTATGAACACCTATTACTCAACTATTGTTGCCCTTTGCATAGTTTTTATCACTTGCACCTACTTCCATCATGTGCCCCCAAATGCTATCCAAATACCTTCAGGAGATCACAGTCATAGTTTATGGTGAATATCTGTTTACATATCTATCTTTCTTGCTAGACATATGCACCTGATGAGCATCAAGTCGACATCTTATTTATCTTTATATCTCCATTGCCTAGCACAAGGATTAGTGCATATATCAATAAATACATGTGTTATTAAGAAAGGATAAGTTGGGAGGAAGAGGAATTATGTATAATCACATGTTAGAGGTAATTGCATTTTATATATAAATATATATTTATGTCTCATAGGTAATATACTTATATCATGTTATAGCATTATATTATTTTCTCCTTAAAATACTTTACACTCTTCAAATGGTGGATACCAGGGGTTGAGGGTGTGGGGAAATGGGAGACATGTCGTTTAAGGGTGTATACCTGCAACTAGTATATAAATAAGTCCTGGAGACATAACACACGGCACAGTGACTATAAACAAACTGTATCATAAACATTAAATGTGCTAAGAGACTAGATATTAATTGTCCCCAACACTAGAAAAAATGATAATTATGTGAGGATATGGAAGTGTTAGCTAACACTACAAGGGCAATCGTATTGCAATATAAATGTATCAAATCAATATATTATGCACCTCAAACTTATACAGTGTTATATGTCAAATATATCTCAATTAAACAAAAAGACTTTAAACTACTGAGGACAATGTCTATGCATTCACTCATTTAGTCATTCATTTATTCCAAAATATATTTGTTGAGCGCAGACACTATGTTTGGAATACAACACAAATATCAGTTTCTGCCTGAAGGAGTGTACAGTCTAGAACAGTGGTAGTACTTGCTCTGCCACTCACTCCCTGTTGATCATGGACATGTGCCTCCAACCCCTGAACATCATTTTCCTCATCTTCTACCTCTTAGAACTATTATGCCAAATTAAGGTAACATATCCAAATAACCTAAAGCATCTAGTACATAGTACTATTTAACCAAGATCAGTTTCCTTGCCTCTCCTATTGCTGCACAGAAAGAATCCACAAAGAAAGAGATATGAACCCACAGCTCAAATATTCTACACAGCTCTGAATGATTAGGCTACCCAAACTTTGTTAAGATCTTGCTTTCTAAAAGTATGCTTTTGTGGTCAATTTACGTAGAGAAGGGCTGTCTGAGTCTCCTACTTTGAGCTACTTTCCCCCACTGACCCTCACTATCAATTCTGCTCAGAGAGAATTGAATTCAACAATATTGCTTGAAAGAATGAATGAAGGGATGCATTATGGAGATGATGGGCAGCTTCTGGGCACAACCGGTCTTTCCTGGCTTTTACTGGCACCTGCTTTTCTCTTCTCCCTCTCCTTCCCTAGGAGAAAGTTAAAGGCTGTTATTAATCACCGGTCTACAGCAGAGGATGCTGTGTCTATTCACCAGCAAGGACATCTTGTAATATTTTCCTTGCATGGATCCTATTTTTCAAAGTATTTAATTTGCCATCTCTATTATGTAATGAATAACTAATCTCTCCCACACCTTTTAATAAGTAAATCCAAACTATAACTGCCATACAGAGTCTCTACAAGTGTAACCAGTGAGTTCACAAATACAGACTGAAAGGCAAGTCATTAGCTTTTGTAGCTCTGTCTAGGAAAAAATGCATAATTTATTTTAGGAGTTTTCCTTTGGCCCCTTCAAGGACCACTAGTTAGCAACCAGTGGACGAGAGTGTGTGTGAACATGTGCTAAGTTTTACTTATATGTAGTTCATAACATCGATTTGCAAATCCACTATGACTCAAGGAACATGCATGCTCTGGGCACTGCTACTTTTAGAACTGACTGATGCTCTGAAAACAAGGTGCCTCATTGACCCCGCTCTACCATTAAGGATCCAAGGCTGCAAGAATGCATTAAATTGAAAAGCTTTCAGTTTGAACAGCATTTGCAGTTTTAAAAGATAAACCTCTCTGTGGAGTTAACATGATCTGTGAATGTGGGACCTGCTCGGAATCAGATATCCTAATGAACTTTGTCTTGCTCACTTGAAATGGAGAATTAACGGATTCTTCTAAATAATTCAGAAATCTAAAATCAAAGGGATGAGGTGCAAATTTCTATTATACTGAACAAAAAAATAGGGAATGGAAATAAACATTTTATGTTTTCAATAAAACTACATTCCTGTACCTTTTCCAACTGAAATACTTACAAATTTATTGGTTATCATAACTATTTTATACTGTCCAACAAACATAATGGCACCTGGTATAAATACCTTGTATCTAATCTTATTTTATACTGTCCACCTTCAGCAGAAAAAAAATGAAAATGTCATCCATTGTTAAAAAGTATCCATTGTAGAGCCATATACTCACAATACTTGAGACTACAGAAATAGAATAAAAACTGTTCATAAGAAAAATAAGAATGTACTTTTGCCATAAGAATGTAATTTTTTCCAAAAGATTTAATACGAGAAAAATATATATTCTATATTGCCCTCTAGCATATGGTTCCTGTCTATGGGCAATGGGGTGGATAAAAGAGGTGAGCTATACTTTATTTTGTATTTAATAGGGGTTGTTACAAGTTCTGGACACACATCCACACACATTCATATATTCATACATATAACCCACATGGAAATGGTCCTTTAGTTCTGAAGACAAAATTAAGCCTGTGGATACCTGAACAAGGTTGACACAAGTACCTGGGAGGATGCCATAAGGAATAAAGGAAGAGATGAAGATCCTAGATGAGAGAACATGAGGAAGGAAAAGGGACTAACATTGTTTAAGCTCAATACAAAACAGCAACAGAAACACATTTCCTGGAAAGGTGATGACATTCCACCTTATAAATAAGGAAACACAAGTCCAAGAGTTTAAATTACTTGCCCAAATTTACATAATCCACAAGTTACAGAACCAAAATTTGAACACTGTTCTTTCTATAATACAATGTAATGGTTAAAACATTTAGATTCTGGAGTGTAAGTATGAATACTCGTTCTGCCTTCTTTGAGTATGCTGCCTTCTTGACGGTGGGCAAGCTATTTAAATTCTTTGTCTTAGTTTCCTCGTCTGTGAAATGGACACACTAATAGGGACTATCCCCACAAGGTTGCATTAGGATTAAATACGATCATAAATATAAGCTCTTAGCACAGCGCCTTGCTGGGTGGCCATAAAAATGAATCCCTCAGAGCACTTGCTATAGGAGCATAACTGCCTGACAATCCCAGCTGTCACCCCTCTGGTTCTGCCATCACATTTGTTCCAAGTCCACATTTCTTCCAGGTTCCCAGCCAATGGCTAAGGGGGAATATACTAATGCAGACCCATTCCTATGGGATCAAGGACATTTATAACAGGTGACTGTGCCTCAAAGAACCTCCACTTGCCTGTATGAAACTTTCTTAGAAGCTTACTGATGTCTAGGATTCTTCCTACCCAATCCTCCTTCCTTCCCCTTCTCCTTTCACAGGCATCTAATTAGTACAGAAAGTCCTGATTCATGATGGTTCAACTTAACAAGTTTTCGACCTCATGATGAGGCAAAAGCAATACACATGCTGAAGAAACCATACTCCAAATTCTGAATTTTGATCTTGTCCTGGACCATCAATATGTGGGATGGTACTCTCAGGATGCTGGGCAGCAGCTCCTAGCCAGCCACATGATCACCAGAGTTAACAACCGATACTTTACACTGTAATCACCATGTAGATGATTCATGGTGATGATTTCACCCAACTGTAGGCTAATGTAAGTATTCTGAAAACATTTAAGGTAGGCTAGGCTAAGCTATGTTCAGTAGGTTAGGTTTCTTAAATGCATTTTCAACTTAAGATATTTTCAACTTACAATGGCTTCATTGGGACATAACCCCACTGTAAGCTGAGGGGCATCTGACTTGAGGTCTGAAGCCTTTCCAGCCTACTGTTGCTCCCTCCCTATAGTTCATAGGTTTTACCCCAATAGATCCCCATACACCTAATCACATCAGTGCATATTCTTCTTGGAGGACCCAAACTAACACACCAGCATACAGAAAGTCCACAATAAATGTGAACTATTATCATGATTATCACTAACATCATTCTTTTTGTCACTGTTTGATTCTGAAGCCCAAAAGAATTTAATCCTACTTTCCCAAACTGCTTTCCTTGAATCTTTTTTAAAGTAGCAGAATTCAAAGACCACACCATGTTTTCATAACAGATTCAGACAAGTTTTGTCATACCTAGCAAAATAGTCCTCAATTACAAATGAAAACATATATATTCAGTTTCCCATACAGCACATAACTATGGCACCTTCCATATTCAAGTCTATCTGAAATGTTTTTTCTCTACTTCAACTTTTAATGTGGAATTTCCCAGGCCTTTATTATTTGACTGATTTTCTATTTTCATCATCTTTCATGAGGCAAGCAGTCTGCGAATAACTGGATCTTGTGACAAGGTATGGTTCCTTTGCATTTTTTGAAGAAGTGACTCACCTACTGTCCCAATGGCTTACTCAATTAATGTCTCACTAATTAAATCCATACACTTACTTGCATAGGTTGAGTAGCTCTCAACAACCGTATTGTACCTATTGACGGTACTTTACAAGCGGCTCATTGTTCTAAGGTAACTACTGGGCTAGGTACCAGCAGATGCAGCAGGAATGGAATTTAAGCAGTCTACTCATTTGAACTTTGTGGTACTCTTCCCAGGTTTCATTTTCAGTGGGTTAAATTCCAGTGGTTTGACCCTTCATATGCTGCTGTTACTCTTGCCCACGTAACCTCCATGGGAGTGTGTGGAGAATCAGGATGGGCCACCAGATAAAATACAGGAATTGGTTTAGATAAACAAGAAATAGTTTCTTTGTTTAACTAGCTCCCATGTAACACTGAGAAATGATTCATTGTTTATCTAAAATAAATTTAATTTGGTGCCTTATATTTTTTATTTGCTAAGTCTGACAACATGAGGGGAAAAAAATCAAACTTCACGGTAAATGTAAAGGGGGCTTCCAATCAAAATGATGGCGTGGGATAAGGGTTCAGCTGAAACCCGACAGATTTAGACTTCCATTAAATGAAAAGGAATTGTTTGTAAGAGTAGGTATGAAGTCAAATATCTAATGCAAGTGACTCTGCTTTTAGTATACATGCATAAGGGGAAACGTTTGGGGATACTAAAAGAGTTGCCATGGCAGACAAGCCTCCTTTCTTGACAGTGTTATGAATTAGGCCTTTTCACTTTGCTCACCGCTGAACATTAAGAATCTAACAAATCTCAGGGGCCCAGGACATATCTACTCCATCAAGAAATGAATGGATTGGTATGAGCATTCACTTCTCCGTAGAGCATATCATGGTTTATCAAGGATTTGCCTAGTCCTTTCCTTGGCCTACAAGGTCCAGCATATTTTCGTTTCCTGCTCCCCCATCTCCAATTGCCCTCTCCTTCATTTATGCCCCTTAACCCACACTAACCCCCTTACTGTTCCTCTAACTTGTCTCAAGGCCTCTCCATTTACCGATCCCTCCTCCTAGCATAAAAGTCCCTAATAGCTACAGTTCTCTTCTTCATCTTCTCAGGTCATAGCTCAAATGTCAATGTACTGGGAAGGCCTTCCCTGACCACTCTATGTAAAATAGCATCCATATCCTTCTGTTTATCTCCTTATCTTGATTTATTGAATACCATTTGGCATCTGACACATATATTCCTTCATTGTCTGCTCCCACCAGAAGCTAAGTACCATCAGAAGAGAGATTTTGTCTGTTTTGTTCAATGCAGTGCCTGGTTCTTAAAATACACTAAATATTTGTTGAATGAGTGAATAATTGAATGAATAAATGAAGCAAGCTTTTTCCCCCCTATGAGGTCCTCAAGAAGAGGATGTCTGATCCATCTTTGTATTCCTTCAATGCACCTAGTACATAGTCCAAATGTACCTAGCAGGTTCTTAATAACTAACTGTTGAATTACTTGTGAGAAAACTGAGGTACAAATCTTTAAGTGACTTGGACAACTGATTTTCCCTTAACAAATGCTCAGTGTCAGGCTTGTGGTGGCAACTGCCCTTTGCTAATGTAACCTGCTCAGAAGCTGTGATTTGGCTCCTCCTCGTTCATCTCTTGAGTTTACAAATGCTGCTTGCTGAGAAGCTCTCTGGTTGCAAAATACATACAGTAATCTAACAAAACACTAACTTTCCTCCATGAGAGACTGTGGGAAGCCTATTTTTATTTTGCTGGGCCTCTCCACAACATCCTTTACACTTCTCTCTTTGGATATTCACCATATGATGCCTGGGGATCAGGCATATGAGACTCCATTGTTCCCTTTGGGTTAAAGTCAACCAGTAAAGAAATGAACAACTGATATGGGCAGAGTAATCTGCAGTAAATATCACCCCTCCCCCACCTCTATTTCGAGATATCCCAATGGATATTTTGAAAAACAAGCTAATGCCAAGGGAACAGAGTTACCTGAAGCTGAGTAAAACCCAAAGAAGAGAAGAGAAAAAAGAAAAAAAAATGAGGAAGCTGTAGGGAGAAAACATGCCAAAAACCTTGTGGCCGCATGAATTTTTTCTAGCAGAAAACTGATCAATCTGGATTAGTGACTCCAAATCCCCAAATAAATTATTTATATTACATCCAGTTTTCTAATATTATCTGCAAATGGATAATTCCTTCCAAAAAATAATACACAGACTTTAAAATGACAAATTCACACTCAAGTGTCAAATCAAACACTATTATTTGTGGCAAGGAAAGCTCATACAATATTCCTGACCCAAACTAGCCTGCCTAATAGCTCACCATGCTGATTTATTATTTATTTATTTATTAAATGTTTTATTGTTTAAAGTATTACATAAGTCTCCTTTTGTCTCCCATTGACCTCTCCCCTACCGCTCCCACCCCTAGCACATACCCTCACCCACTTACCCCTCCCCCTGCCCCGGTCTGTGTCCATTGGTTATGCTCATTGCATGCATACAAGTCCTTTGCTTGATCTCTTACCCCCTCACTCCCCACGTTCCCTCATAGGTTGGACAGTCTGTTTGATGCTTCTATAACTCTGGTTCTATTTTTGTTCATCAGTTTATGTTGTTCATTATATTCCACAAATGAGTGAGATCGTGTGATATTTCTCTTTCTCTGACTGGCTTATTTTGCTTAGCATAATCCTCTCCAGTTCCATCCATGCTGTTGCAAATCAAAACAACAGTGCAAATAAAAACAATGCGGTACCATCGCACACTGGTCAGAATGTCTATCATCCACAAGTCAACAAACGACAAGTGTTGGAGATGCAGAGAAAAAGGAACCCTCTTGCACTGCTGGTGGAAATGCAGACTGGTGCACCCACTGTGGAAAACAGTATGGCGTTTTCTCAAAAAATTAAAAATGGAACTTCCATTTGACCCAGTAATCCCACTTATAGGAATATATCCCCAAAAAACAGAAACACCCATCAGAAAGCATATATGCACCCCTATGTTCATAGCAGCACAATTTACAATAGCTAAGATTTGGAAACAGCTTAAGTGCCCATCAGCAGATGAGTGGATCAGAAAACTGTGGTACAGCTACACAATGGAATACTATGCTGTGGTAAAAAAAGAAGGACTTCTTACCATGCTGATTTTTAATTGAAGGAGAGGACTGTGAAAGTAACCATTGGAGTACATGGGAGTCCTTCTAAGGATGTTTCTGTCAAAGGGTCCCATCAGAGTTGGCCCAGGCTTAGATGACAGGGCAAGCAAAGTCATAGCAGGTGGAGCTGCAGCCCTATACCAGGTGCGCCTCCTACTGTACTGTGATTTGATGACAGCTCCTCATCTGATCTCTTTTCTGAGCCCAATTCAAATACTACATGAATTGTATTGCTTTGTATTTTTACAATAGCGATCTATGGATAAATCTGCACAATCCCAAATAAATTATAAATAAATATGTAACAATGCTTTTCTATTTGCAATGTTACATCCAATGAACACTCAAATGGCTGTCACTCCTGGGACAAGAGTCATGGGTACAAACAAATTTTAGGACCAGAAAGAAACCCCTTTTTTCTTCTTTCCTCTGTAACTATTTGTGTGTGAGGGGTTAAAGGTGTGTGTGTGTATGTGTGTGTGTGTGTGGGGGGGGGAGGGATGCAAGGGAGGATGTCTGAAATAGACCACCCAGCCAGTCCATTTCAGAATTTGGAAATCAGGGGAACAGAGTCTAAAACATTCCCAACTTTGGCTACTAGCCAACCACTTAAAGTCTATTCAGCTAGTTATCCTCTGTACGTAGATAATAAAATATCCATAATGTGTGAGGTAAAACTACTTCTTTAAAATGACTATGAACTCCCTCCCTATTTTTCAGTTGAAAAGGCTCCTTACCTACGGTGGGTCCTGTGCAAGCTCGGCACACTCTGTGCTGCGGGACGCAAGTGGGGGAAGTCCCCAGCCTCACCTGGTACCTCATCTTTCACAAGCAAGATCTAAGAATTTCCTTTGTCTGGAGGCATTCCTAACGAGCCTCTCCAAACAACAATGGAGCACATCTGCTAACAATATTTAAGAAAGCACAATTCACCTGGTCTCAGATGGACATTTTTAGATAAAACCAAACTCTAGTTCCCTAGTTTCTTAAGGAAGAGAGACTTAGCTTCATCGCATTGCTAAAAATTCATCAGTCAGAATTTAATTTGACAGATCTGGAAACCAGAAAGCATTTAGGTTTTAATGTCTCCTTGAGATGGGGCCTTCATATTTTGCAGTATTGATCCTTACTGTTATAGCTGCTATTTTGGTGGTCACGCTACTGTGTCTGCCCCTGCAGGGTTTTTTGAAAGAACACTGCAGAGAATAACTGTTGCTAGGTAATTGTAAAAGAAAGTCATGCAAATCATGAAATATTGATAAATTGTATTTACAAGTCAATGGTGCTAGAATGCTCCTGCTTTCTCAATAAGATGCAACTGTAAGGCTGCGTTGCCTGCAAAATACCTAAAAATGATTCAACTAAAAAGACACATTAATCAAAACAGTTCCTACAACAAGCAGTCCACCCAGTAAGAGATAATTCTTAGAGTTTGGAATTATAAATTTTACTTTGCCTTTCCATTATATATTAATATTGCAATATAATATTACAATACACTACATATATGAGGAGGTAGTGAAAAAAGTTAAAGTGAAACAAGGCCTGCAATTTTTAAAGAGAATATTTTCAGATAAAAGAATGTTTATCCAAAAGAGACACAGAAATTTACAGTTCTTTTATCTAACCCCCAAATTACAAAGTGAATCCTACATATAAATTTTAAATCAGGAAGTCAGAAGCCTGGAAGTTATTTCATAAATATTTAAATACTCAAAATAGTCACAGAAATGAGTCAAATGATAACTAAGGAGATACTAACTGTGGTTAAAGAAAAGTACAGTCCTTGTTCAGCTAGCAACATTTAGCTATGATACCCATTAAATAATGTAAGATGGGAATGACACAAGTGAAGATGGTGAACATGAAATCTAGATTCAACTAATACTCCAGGTGATTTTCAAATTGGCAGGTAGAGCTGGAAACTTTCAAAATCTGGGGCAAGCATCATGATTAATGGTCTTCCACTGATTGCAAAGGGTTTATGCCACCAACATATGTGCAACTACTGATTGAATGAGGAAACCTAAAAAAATAACCTAAATACCAACTCTGATTTCCTGTTATAAACATCTTATTTTAAAAACCACTTAGACTGGGTTATTAGTAGTAGGCTGTCCAGGTGATGAGAGTTAGTAAATAGAAAACAAAACAAAACACGTGAACCCAGCTTTTCTTTCTCTGGCAAGGGAATCCCACATTTTCTTTATTTGTTTATTTTTGGTTAAGGCTGCTTTCACAGTGAGTCCCAGTGGGAAACATGCTTTCAGAGTGTCAATGTTGGAATATGCTATTCCCTCGGACACTGACTTAGTGTAGCCCTGCAGAAGCGTGCCTTGAATTAAGTAGGGACTATCACATGAGCTGTTCCTTCATTAATGACTGACCTGATGCACCACAGACTGCAAGCTTTGGAGGACTGTTCATAGGCCCTGTAAATATCCAGCACAGACTTCAAATGTTCGGTCCCATAAATACTTTTAACAGTAGCCAAAGCACATCATGGAAATTCTCCAAGGTGGTTTGAGTAGGTGTTGCAAGTCAAAGTCTAACAAGACCTAAAACCTTCAGGAGCTCTTGAAAAGCCAGAAAGGGGGTTTCAGCAATAAGCAAAAGGATTAAACAAATGATAGCAGTCAGAGCTGAGGACTTTGTCAGGATTACATTCCCTATGGTACTGTAGCATAAGCTAACATGATGGTATTTCATATACAAGCAACCTTTGAATAACTTGGAGGTTAGGGATGCCAACACCTTGTGCAGCCAAAATTCCACATATAGCCCTGACCGGTTTGGCTCAGTGGATAGAGCATCGGCCTGCGGACTGAGGGGTCCCGGGTTTGATTCAGGTCAAGGGCATGTACCTTGGTTGTGGGCACATCCCCAGTAGGGGGTGTGCAGGAGGCAGCTGATCGATGTTTCTCTCTCATCGATGTTTCTAATTCTCTATCCCTCTCCCTTCCTCTCTGTAAAAAATCAATAAAACATATTTTTTAAAATTCCACATATAACTTTTAATTCCCCCAACACTTAGATGCCCCTCAGTATCAGAGGGGGATTGGTTTCAGGATCCCTGTGGATACCAAGGTCCACAAATGCTCACATCCCCAATATAAAATGGCATAGAACAATGCCTACAGGTGGCCCTCCACATCTGCACACTCTGCACACATCTGCACACTCTCAACCGCTGATCAAAAACAATGCAGGTACTTATTGGTGGGAAAATCCACATATAAGTGGGCTCACGCACTTCCAACCTGTATTGCTCAAGGTCAACTGCATTTGATCACACCTGCTCATTGGGGTGGGGTGGAAGCTGAGGCACGACTTGATCTACTAAGTCCATTATTACCTAGTCCCTAACCTTGGCTCCCTAGCACCGTTAATCATTTCTGTCTGTGTATGTCCATGCGTCTGCATACAGCTTTCCCACACCCAAATTAGATTTTCATCTTCTCCAGGGTTTTATTGTACCTTTTTCCCTTTAAAACCTTTAATAAATCAACAGTGAGCACACACTCAAAAAAGATTTGAGGATAATGACAACATATTCCTCTATTAATTAACTTAATTCATTAAGTAAATAAGTATCAGGTACCTACTAAGTTCAGGGCACAGAGCTATGTGTTATGCAAGATGTTTTGAAAAGGAATTTGTCATGACTCCTACCCTTAATCAGCTTGTAGTTTTTAATGAGCCACATTCTATTTGCTTTGAGCCGAGCAAAACCTCGGCTACAATTGAAGACATCTAGGAGGAATCCCTTTTTTCCAGAACCACCTTTTCTTGAGTACTAATTCTGAAGTTTCTATCAACTCTGAATTGCCTTGGTAGTTCTCAACTCCTGGGAGATGAAGACAGAACAGAATGTGAGGACTAGAACTGAACAGTGAGATAGATATGGCACTGTGAGGATTATGGACTTAGGAGATTTATGGCTGACATTTCAGAACAGAGTAGGTACCTACTAGTACAGAAGTTGTCTCTAAGTCTTGGTTTATTCTCACACTATCAAGCTTTCAATCTCAGGCTCCCAGCTTTTGACCTCTCGAGTATGTGTATTCATTACACATACGGCAAGCTTTAACTGGATAGTAGCAATGGTTACCTTTGAGTCTTTACTATGAACCAGGCATTATGCTGTTTCATATGCATATTCTCATTTTAATACAGATGAGGGAGGCTCTTTTAGTATTCCTGTTTTACTGATAAGAAAACTGAGATTGGGGTCATAGCTTATTCAAAGTCATCCAGGCATTATTTCCTTTGAACTCAGATCTGTTTGATTCTGCAGGTAGAGTTTCAATTATTAGACCAATTTGGAATTTCGAAGATTCCGATATTTTAACTTTGCGCTTTGGATAATTCCTTAAAATTCCCATCTAATACTCTAATTGGACAAAGATTTGTTTTCTTTTACAGTTGAGTCTTAAGGGAGTACAAAAAAAGAAAGCAAAAATTCCACAGAGAGAAAAAAAAGAAAAAACCAGACTGGTTGGACAAGGAAGAAACAGCTGCATCCACTTTAGGTAAAGTTACATAGCCTAGTTTATGGTTTTGGATGAAACAGCATGTTACCATTTGTCTATTCATTCTCTGTGGTTTACTAGGAAAATACCATTCGTTTCCCATTACCTTTCTCCTCAAGAGCTAGGATAAAAGAAGATTATTTCCCCTTGCTTCTATACATAAAGGAGTAATGAGTTCCCACTTTATTTGAAGACCAGAGTCTGTCACTTCTTTATCCACCAGGATTCCAAAACTTCTTAGAGTTTTGTTGACACATTTATGACAGTTCCCTCTTTAAAAACAAAAATGAAACAAACAAACAAACAAAAACCTTTCACGAGCTCATATTTCTATAACCTGAGGTTATGGAAAACGAAAGAACACTCGATCAAAGCAGTCCCAGGAAGTTATCTAATGCATATAAATACCTAGTCCTGAAATCTTCAATTATTTTCCTTTGGGGATTATGTCTTTAGGGAAGAGATAAAATCATTTTCCTCCAATAACTTCATCTGAGATTGACAAAAGGCAGATAAAGGAAACTGAATAGGCTGATGTTTCCCTGGTCTCAGCTTCAGTTCGAGTTGTCTCAGACAAAAGAACTTCTACTTCTTTTTCTTGAAATAAATAGAAATTGGAAACATGGGATTTTATAACTCTCTCCGAGATATTAATACTTTCTTTCTTTGAACTCATACAGTCCCCCAAAATGGTACCGTGAATCCTTGAGGTAGCACTAAGTAATTTGGGGTTAAAATGAACTTGGCTAGTTAACACTGTGCCTTTGCCCGAAAAATCCAGGCTCAGTCCTGGTTGCTTTTTGGAATGGGAAGCACACAATATCGGTAATGCAGGCAGCTCCAGAAAAGCATGCCAGGCCTCTCATGCTCTCAATTTATATTTGCATGTGAACAGCTTGTCGGCCATTTTATGAAGACAGATGAATCGCAGGCCTGCAGGAGGGGCCATCCGACCTAAGTACGTGAACCACATACCCCTACAGCCCATAACATTTTAAAAATGAAAAAAAAAAAAAAAGATCTCTGAACACAACTTCAGGCAGATTGTAGATAAACATAATATATGAAAAAAAAACATTTAAGGCATCACCTATAAGTCAAGTAGGATATAAAGAATGAAACTAATCTATAAATCACTCTTATAAATATTAACAAAAATAAGATGTAGCTGTTTATGGCTCTATAAATAAGCTTCGGCAGTTTCTCTCTCTCTCTCTCTCTCTCTCTCTCTCTCTCTCTCTCTCTCTCTCTCTCCTTATCTCTCTCTCTCTTTAATGCCTGCTTTGAAAAGACAACTTTGACAGAAAATGCCACCAACATACCAGGAAGAGAAGATGAATCACCAGACAGTCCATATTTAATATTAGAGCCCAACAATGTTACAAAGAATTTCCCAGGCTTGGGAAATTAAACAAACCCTGAAAAATTAGCAATAGGAGATCTAATGTGGTAAGCTCAATCCTCCATCCTACAATAATTCAGTTTACCTATCTATTCCAACAGATCAGATGGAAATTCAAAATGGAAACATGTATAGAACAACAAAAGGAAGAGAGACTCAAGGAATGAGCTCATTCTGCAAAGATGGAATAACAATTGTTGGATTATACTGACTAGAAAATAATATGAGTTATACTAAACAACAGCCAACAATTTTTAAAGCATAAACTATATGAATATGTACATATGATCTTACTTAATTCTTCAACAGGTAGGTAATATTATTACCATACTATTTAAAAGAAGAAGAAATCTGTACCCTGAGAGTTAAATAACATATTCAGTATTACAAAGGTAAGGGACAGAAGAGGTAGAACTTTAATGTAGGTCTGACACCTCAACCTGAGTTTTAACCACAACACCATATTCCCCTCACAGGCCCCTTAATGTCAAGTACTCCCATTAGAGCCTTCAGTTCAATGACCAAGGTGAGCATTTGGGAACTCTATGAGATGATATCTGTGAAAGTACATAATATAATGTTTATCATATGATAAGTACTTCTAGTTCACTTATTGGTTTTTATTGAAACTGATGATTTTACTCAACTGAAAATTCGAACCTATTATAATCTTTTCCATACTTGGAGTACATACCTTAAATTCTGTACTTCATTGGACGCTATTGTATTTGTATACAAAGGATTTATTCAAATTTCTGTACAAGAGAGTTTATATAGTTATGCAATTGAGGAATTTAATACTGTCATGTACCCTTATTGTTTTTTTTAGACAATTTAAAGCGAAAACCCTTCAAAGACAGAGATCATTTTCTTAAAGCCATGAGCAAAGTGTTGAACTCTTAAAAGGCCTCAAAAATACTTGTCAATGATCTTAAATTACTACTGAAAAGATCGCAGGGCATAGGCCACTTTTAAAGGAATGAAAATGAAATGAAACAGTCTTGATTCCTCACTTATGCTGTAAAAGATTCTAATTTGATAAGTCAACTCCACCTGTCTAGTCATCAACTTCCTTAGGAACTAAGGTGCCATGTGTACCTAACAGTGTGTGGGGGTGGAGGTGGGGGGGGGGCTGCAAGAGTTGTCCAGAGTACTCCTTGAGTCCTCCCATTGTTCCTACTGTGGGCCACCCATAGGGCAGACTCTGAAATCCTTGTACTTGATTAGCTGCTGGCTACTGTAGACTCTCAAAGCTAAACTTACCATTTTCTGGCTGGTCCTTAATGTCAGCATCACTTGGCTGGCTGGGACTTTCAGATTGACTTGAATCTGAAAAACATAAAAATACAGCCAACAATTATAGGGTCTGTGAGGGAAAGTGGATCAGAGGTGCCAGACTTTCTCAAAGGTTCAGCATATAAACCAGGAGTGTAAATGTTACAGAAATAACATGATGAACAAAAAAAGAAAAGAAATGAAGGGGGAATGGGGAGCAGCAACAGCCTGTGCCCTTAGAGAGGACCTCGGTTTTGTTTACACCTCCAGTGTGTTTGGCTTGTGCCAGATCATAACTTGAAACTCTTCAGAAAGACCATTCTCTTACAGACAGACCATTTCCAAACTGCTCTTCTCCATGATTTATACACTAGAGTCTGATCAAGACTTCATCCTTCATTACACACATCTGAAGCTTGATTCAGAACATAATAAAGTGTCAAAACATGTTTTGAAGCTGGTATATAAAAGCAGCCCAAATAACAGTAACAAGTTCTGTTGATATTTAGCTCTGTATTACAGCAACAGACTATGCAGACTAACACCATTAAATACCAGTGTCCTAATATTCTAGCACATTTCCTTGAACTAACAGGAAAAATCAGTGGCGTCTTTCTGAAAGGTACATTTCCCACACTTTAGGAGTATTATTTTTCTCTTGTACTGATGCATTTGGGTGATCCTAACAGGGCTGTTTAGTAAAGACAGGTTCTTGCACACCCTTTACCGAATTCCTTTTTTTAAAAAAACACACACAATCATTTCAAACTAAAAAAATTAATTCAAGTAATTTAACTTATAAATGGGATCATGTAAAATAAAAGGATTTAAAAATGAGGTTAAAATTAAGTTAGATCAAAAGAATTTCACAGAATTTGAAGAACTAGCTAGGTGGGAAAAAAATTAGGCAAAATATGTCAAGGGGAAAATTTTTTAATGTAAAACATTTTCTGAGACTTAAAATGGTATAAAACATTACCTAAAAATAAAAGTATTTTTCTAGAAAAATGTATATTATCTGTGAAAAGCCTGAATCCAAACTTTACCTTGACTTTATAGGATCAGACTTAACTGTCTGAAATTTGACCATCTTTCAGCAAGAAGTTCAATGCAAGATCAAAAGATCATGACCCATAACTGAATAAACTGGTAATATTGCCTCTATTTCAACAGAGTTAGGGCAGTACCATTCTCTTTCTTGGAGATAGTGTAAAAAGAAGTATCAGGACTAGTGACTCTGGGTTGAAAACTGCTAATTTATAACTTAGAAAGTCTTTCTGCTTTTAAGCAAATGAAGATTTTAATTATAGGAACACACTATAAAGAAAATGTCTATCTAAAATTTTTCAGATGATTTTAACCTGGTGACCATAGCAAAAATTCTATGTTGATTCAATGGCTCAATTAACAAAAGATGTGGAATGTGAATTTTTATTTAAATCTGGCAAAGTGATATCTTTTATCATCTTATAATTATTGCCTTAGTGAAGAAAAAAGTAAAAAGTATTATAGGTCAAGAAACTTTAGAGAAATCCTTTAGAATGAACCATGAAATGAAATACAAAGCCTGCACTAAAAATTGAAAGTGAAAATTAATGTTGAACCATATTTAAATTTTAACTTCATAAATGAATATTATTTTTATAGCAAACAATTTAAAAATATGGTATGGCTGCCTTCATTCTTTTCTAAGAAAAAAATCCTATAATTTTGCCATTAAAAATTAAAAATGAGATATTCTGAAAAGACAGTCAACATGTTTTAGAAGGAAGGAATACCTTTATTATTTTTGTCCTGGAAAATTTTAAGGCATTAATATCCAAAATAAAAATTAAAGAAAATATATAATTTTGTTTTAGGAAAAGTTAGAATCCTTCCTGATCATATCCCAAAATAGAAACATAAAATCTTGCCAAATAGAACATTTCCTTTGGAGTAATACTAGCAAACCTCACTTTCTATATGATAGCTCAGACAATGTTCTTCTAGGTGTAATATCTTCATAATTAATCAGTTCTTCGTGAACAAATGAAAAAAACAAAACATTGTCTATCTCAATTAATTTCAACATACAATAGCCAATTAATTTCCTGACATTTATCCATTAATATGAAGGCAAAAAGGGTAATGAAAGACCCAATTTTTAAAAATAATCTCAAGTGGACTTTTCTTTTTTTACTTTGCCTTTACATTTTATTTGCCACTGTATCGTCAGAGAAATACAACATGATTACAGAAAACATGAACAGCAACAAAAGATAAGTTCAAAGAAAGTTTAAAATTCCAAGCCATGGAAAAAGAAGCAAACAAATAGCCAAGGACTGAGCGGCCGGAGGCTGCTGAGAGTTGGTCTGAAAGGGGCGGCAGTGCTCCTGTGAAAGCTCAGATACAAACACTGAAGAAGGCACTTTGCCAAATTGGGAACGGAATTTAATTTCTCCAGTTTTATTCAAAAGCTGGAGATGCTGATATCCACAGAGGACTGCCTAGTAAAACACGCCATCCTGGAATAAAATGTAAATGATTTTAAAACTTCAATAATTATTCCCTACCATGGACCGTTTAAAACCATTCCTCTCTGAACCGAGGGACAAAATTACCGAGTCCCGGTGCTATTCTGGTGCTATTCTATGCTGAGCACACATGGACACTTTCTCTGCTGTTGCAAAAGGTCACCAATGCTGTTATGGAGCCAACCAGATGACCAGAATTACAAATTAATTCCGACCCATACATAATTGATACAAATGAAAGATCTCTTTCTTGAGCATTTGCATTAAAACACTATCATGAAGGTTAACAATTAATTTACTCTTCTCTTTTTTACACTTGGTAGCGGCCTATCAGCAGCCAAGGTAACGTTATGTCTGACTTTTTTGGACAATTATCCTGTGATTCGTTGATTCCTTCCACCTGAAATAATTAGAGGCCCACCCCAAAACAAACCTGACTGCATAGAATTGGATTCCATATCTTAGATGTTACATTTGGCAATGACTTTCTCTGGTCACCTGGTTGAAAACTAGGTGATTTGTATATGAAGAGAATATTATTTAAAGTATGTTTAAATGATGGAGTTGGAAATGCTATTGTGAGGAAGTACATTAGGGTTATCAATTTTTTTCCCCATCTAGGGATTTGCTTTTTGTTAAAGAAACCTTAGACTTCAACGTAACCTTGAAAAGCAATATTTCTTTTGGTTTTTAAAAAATTTATGAGCAGAAATTTAAACCTAAAATAGACTGGGTTTGCATATAGGAGGCTGGGTTGGGACCTCTTAATTGAACTGGTGGCCATCTATCTATGCATTTTATGGCGCCTACAGCTATATTGCTGAAGTACTCAGACAAAGATATTTCGCTATCAACATAATCACTGGGGAAAGGAATAAAATAAATCCCAATGCCTACATATTAGTCTCTGCTTCCATAAGCTTGTGCGATGCAAAAACAGAAACCTCGCACTGCATTTGCTACTTAAGCACATATGCATTCCCCCAACTCTCCTCAGCATGAAATCTCAGAAAATACCCCTTTGGGGAAAGTGAAGAATGACAAAAACATGTCAAGATGCTAAAACTGATTAGACAAAAAAATATAGGCTCCATTTCCATGTGTTTTATGTTCTTTAGGAATGAAGCAAAGAGGGAATGTTGCTAAATCTTGACCTAGAATTAAACTTCCTCCTCTCCAGTACTTCAATGTGTATGAATCTCTTATGGTGTGACATATGTTAAGTTGTACTTAGGTACTAAGGTGATTTTAAATGATCTCATATGAAGATTTGAGCTCTGTAAGAAAACTCTTGTTTTATCCTCAGTACCTTAAGGGTACCTGGCCCGGCCAAGGATTCAATGACTGCTGAACTAAGGAGATGAATTTTCACTTGTTCAGCTTTCTAACACTGAACCATGGCCAGTGACTGAAAAATGTACTAAGTTCACAACCTAAGACCTAAAAGGGGACTGGGACTTCTAAAATGATAAAGGAAGGAGAAAATGCCTTTATTTCTGCTAGATGTTCCCCCTTTTGTGGGGTCTGGCAGGGGTGAAAGAGGCATATCCCTCTGGTTCGGGTGGGGTGTGGGGGACCTTGCAGAGTGTTTAGATGATCACTTCCTATGATCCCCTGGCCGACACAACCATAAGAGGCTCCTCAGAACAGCAGGAGCTCAGGATGGTGTGTGATACATTAGGAGGTCCCTGGAACTATGTATAGACTTAAATGATGGACAACAGAGGAATATTTCACGCATTCAAAAAATACAAAGAGAAACCTGCCATATTCTGACACCCAAAGAGCACCTCAGGATGCTACTGACTGTTGTGTGAATAAAGGAAGAACAGGCATGCTGTGGTGAAGAAGCCTTCCTACCCTAAAACTAGGGTAATTCCTGTTCAGTCAACATGCTATCAGCACAAAGTCTATAGACCATAAAAGTACAAATTCTCGTTCCACTAACAAAATAACTTAGCATAAGTTTCAACCTCCCTACAAGTATAATGATTTGGCTAAAGATGAAATTTGAAAATCCTTCATTAGAATTTTGTGTCCAGTTTTAAATCTCCCAGATGAAAAGGCAGTATAAAAAAACCAGGAGGTACCCAGAAACAAAAATGAGTTAGTCAAGTGGAAGAAATAAAGTGAAAATGCCACAGAAAAGAGCTGGAGTTGTTTATAGTGTGAGAAAGAAAAGGCAAAGACAGGAATGAATACTTTCCTGCAAATAAATTAAGATTGAAGAGCATTCCTGGGGTAAAAGAAAATAAGAAGTAAGGGTGATTATACTCTGAATATAACGAACAGTTACTCTCTAGAATTGTAGCCTTTAGAGATGTTCAGCATTTAGGTAAGCTTTTGATTTTTATATTTAGGGAAATGATCCCTCTGCAGAAGAGTCAGGTCAGAGAATACTGACACTCATTTTTCCACATCCACAATGTTACAGTGGGAAAATAATTATATTTCTGATTGGTAGTGTAAGGTTTAGAATTACTCTATTTTGATCATCCAGTATCATAGCCTGTTTATTACAGTAAGGAAATCTAGATAATCAAATGGCTATGAAGGTCACGTTTCGCTCATTAGTCTCATAGCTACAGTTATCAAAGAAGTATTATAGTACTTTTTTGAAATATTTAGGAATATTGTCTATTTTTTCCAGTATCACCATGACCTTAAAGACTGGGGTGTGAGGAAATATTTGAAAAAAATCTTTGAGAATGTAGAATGTCAGTGTAAAGGTGCACATATGTATAAATAATGTGTAGCTTATATGTAAACACTGATGAATACAATGGCATCAGCTAAATACAACATTATCCATCATGGTCATGACAAAGAACTAACAGAAATATGTAATACCATCCTTAAATCTGGACCACGAAAATTATTCAATTACTATTAGCATTTCCAGAAAATAGATAAAATAACCAAACTGAAATTTTATGTCAATTAATGTATATAACTGTGGCCCACTTAATGAAAAACATAGAATAACCTATGTTTTAAAACAGGTAAACTGTAAGGTGAGTCATATCATGAAAGTTTTCTTAGCTTTTAAGTGGAAACACTCCCCTATTTTTTAAATGGCAAGTCTTATCTGTATTGTATTTAAAATACAACTTCCCCAGTTAGCTAGAACAGAGGGTTTTCATGGACATGTGTGTGTGCGTGCATGATCTGCAGCAATCAAAGTAGAGAGAGCAAGTCCTTCATCGAAGGGAGATGGGCGTTTAGGGAAGGAAACGCTCTAGTTCCAAAAGGAGCAGGCTCATCTGCACACACTGGGCCTGCTCTCCTCTAATCAGGATTCAGAGGGAGCAGGAAGCCTGTGTTCATGCAGCAGAGACTTGGAAGGGCTCCACCAGACCACCCCGGGGGCGGCCAGCTGCTCGGGAGGGAGATCCACCCCGAAGCTACTCCTGTGTATCACATTTTCAGGGTGGACTGAAGAGCATTATATAATGTAGGTAGCTACCGCTTTCCTTCTTAAAACTTTTTACAAATCCTTTCTGAAGAAGAATTTGTGAAATATTAAATTTGCAGAAATGAGATTTTTTGGCATTAATGCTGACATTCAAGGCCCATCTGTTTAGTCGGGGCTGTGTATGATGATGAGATGGTTTAGGATGAAGAATGAGTCAACTGTCTTATCACCTACTCATAAATGTGTTATTTTTCTATGTGCGCAAGGAGGTTGTGGTATGATACACAGTTTAAACACACTGAGAGAAAAAATGGCGTAACTATTGTTGCGTTATGACAGTGAGGGGAAATCATTTCTAAGCTTTAAAAATACAAATTCAGTCACTCTCAACGTAATGACAAAATGACTCAATCTTTAAATCTTCAGTCTTCCCATGAGGCTGATCTCAAATAATAATCAGCTTTTTCTCTGTAGTTATAGATGAACTCAATGGGAAGAATATGTGATTACTAAAGATATACTAAAGCATGAGATATTCTGACTACATTTATAATTCCTCACATTTTCTATGACTAAAATAAACAAGTGCTTAGGTAGTCATTTGAGTTTTGTTTTTCCCATAATAGAGGCTGTTTTGACTTGTGATAGTGACCTGTTGATCAATTCAGAATTCAAGCTATTGAATCAACCTGGTCACCTTCCCACTCATGTATAAAGACCTGCTTAAAAAGCTATTACTATATCCCAGCTGGCGTGGCTCAGTGGTTGAGGTTTGACCTAGGAACCAGGGGGTCACTGTTCAATTCCCGGGTCTGGGTTGTGGGCTCGATCCTCAGTGTGGGATGTTCAGAAGGCAGCCAAATCAATGATTCTCATCACTGATGTTTCTCTCTCTCTATCCCTCTTCCTTCCTCTCTGAAATCAATCAATATATATATATTTTTAAAAGCTGTTACTATAACATTATTGCGTACATCAGAATTGTGGTAATGGCCCCTTCATAGTCAACTTTTTTTTCCATAAATAAAATTAATTATAACAGTTAAGTTCTTTAAGTTTTTAAACAGAGTATGTACTTGAAGAGTACTCATATATTCATCTATACAACAGAAAGTAGAAATTTTCCCTGTCTACTTCCATGTTATAAAAACACATGTCAAATGAAAATAACGCATAATTAAGTTTTAGTCTACATGCATTATTTTCATGTATCTGGATATCTGTAAAGAAATGTACTGGAGCTCCAGTCGCGCAATCGGTTAGCGTGCGGTACTTATAAGAAATGTACTAAAGTAATAAAATACCCTCTGTTGAGGGTAACCATGCCATTTAAGTATTTAAGGTAGTACTCTAAATATTAACATTTTGCATTCATATGTCAGTATTAAAAGGAGTCTGAAATGGTAAAAAGATGGCACCCCCAAAAAAGAAACCTCAGTTTTATAATTTAACTGCTCTGGATCTCAGTTTCTTCATCTGTTAAATGGGGACACTAATGACTATTTTGCCTAACTTAACAAGAATCTTGCGGGATCCAATATAATAATGCAAGAAAAGCTGGATTTGAAACAGTAAGGTGCCCCCAAAAATGTACATTCACCACTGCAGTATAAATATTCCCATCCACACAAGTTTTTTGTTGTTGTTTCTTTAAAATATCAATACCAACCCACACACTATGTAATTCTGGTATAGACCATCAGCATTACAGACCTGGTTTTAAAGAAAGGGTACTTAATTCCCATATACTGGGAAAGAGATTATCTCTGATAATGGAAATGGAAATTTCAGCTTGCCATTGTTTATTCCAGACAGACATTTGTGTGTTAAGTCTGTTTATCAGGCAACACTTTGTCTAAGCCAGGAAGTAGTCAGTCTTTGTAACAAAATGTATGCAAATGAATTTCCCATGAGTCTCTGCATCAAGTAGTAGCAGAAAAAGAAAATTTCCCTGTTACTTTATCAGCAAGAAGCTACCTCAAAAGTAGAATAGAGACAGAGAACTATGAGCTACACTATGCTGATGAGTTTAAATGAGTCCTAAACATGTGCTCACAGTCTGTTGCCTTTATTCTAAGCAGTCTTGGTGCATTGCATCTGTTTATCAGACAACACTCTGTCTGGGTATTCAGGCTTTGTAACCTGTGTGAAAATGAATGGTGACCACAATCCCATGAAATAACCTGTCTGAGGCAAAACACCAAACCTCCTGTCACTTTAAGAATCCTTACCAATAGAAGCTTCCATGAAACCTTAGAGACTTAAAAAAACAACAACAAACATATCCAGCTCTAACTTTTTGCCCATCTTCTGTCTTAAATAACTTGATTCCCTAATAGTATGATAGACTCAGGACAGAATGGTGAATTTTTGTCACACAAATTGGACTAAATAAAAAATTTCCTAATATGCCCTATTTGATGATCAAAAACGGAGTTTTTAAAAGAAAATACTTTTCTATCAAAATATATGTATTTTTTAATTCTATTATTAGTTATCCTGTAATCCTCTTTTTTTAATCTTAATATAACTAACTCTTTATAATACGGGAAGAGTTGAACAGTATATTTCTTTTCTTTTTGTTTTTTTCTTGTTGGTTTTCTACAGGGTTTGAAAATCTGACCAAAGGAATCCAATTGGTTTAGCTTGTCTTCCTAGACAAAATAAACACTTTAGGACTCTACTTGTTTGTATTCTCCTCAGTGGTGCTGTATGCATCAGCAGCTAAAGACAAAGAAACTTTTTAGCTGCTCAAACAAAATGAAGCTTCCCAAACCAGGAGGCAAGGGAGGGGACTCCAGTTGAGGGGAAGGTGGGGGTAGAGAAGTGTGCAGAAAGTCTGACAGTCCATTCAATATAGGGATGATGGCTATAATGCACCCAGGGTCCCCTTGCTAATTAAATATGCATTGGCACAGTTTTGATCGATGTAAGCCATGGATCAGATGACACACCTGCAAAATCTTGAGCCCAGAGCTCCCAGGAAAAGGGAAAATACAGTCTTGTCTCCTTATCTTTGTTTTCAAAGGCTCTCAATTTCTGTGCTTAGATATCTAATTTAATTCTCTCACCCCTCAGTAAACTGGATTAGGGAAGTCAATACTGCCTTTGTGCATCGACAGGAAAACACAGCTTTCCTTTTATTCAATTTAGCTATGACCTTTAGACAAAGATAATGACAACTGTCTAAAAGTAAGGTTAAGGCCCAGAGAAGAAGACCCCCAGAGCTAAGGTTTGGATGGAATTTTGGATGACAAGGTGGTCACTGTGACATTTTCCTGCTTGGAAAGGAAAAAGGGTGAGAAGGAAATTAAGAATTGATTGTGGGGGGACAAATGGGGAACAGGGGGAGAAAACATGGTATAAGATATTTAAATCCACTGACTAAATGACCAAACTCTCAAAAATCAACTGGACCCTGTAATAGCCATACCCAGAAAATGAAAATAATTCTATGGAAGATTAGAAATGAGAATGGCATAGTAACAATTTGCTTAAAAAATGCAGACTCCTAAATGAGAAGGTTGGAGATTCTGTGGTTGAATAAATCAGGAAGATTGGGGTTTCTTTCTTTCTTTTTTTTCTTAAAGTATTTAAGAAAACAGGACTATCAGTGTACTCGTGAGTTCCACCACTGTGAAAGATATAACTAGGGAGTTTAGACAAGTCTGGGATTCTGCAGTGTTAGCAACATTCACACCACTACTCCTAATCAAAGGGGGAAATGATATTGGAACATTCTCTTGAAACAGCACTTCTTTCTTTTAATCTCCTTGTCTTTGGGCCTATTCCATTCATCAATTCATTGCATTCATTAATGCATCCAGTATGTGCCATTCATTCAGTATACCTGGAGATATAAAATGAATAAAGGCAAGGTTTATGTCCTCCGTCAATCAGGATAATGATAATAAAATCAAGATTCTGTGGCATCCCCTCTTGATTAAGTCCTATCTGCTGATTAAATTAATATACAGCAACATGGTACTGTGCATATCTGTAATAGCTTTTATTCTTTTACTATTAACAACAACCAATACCACTAACTGTAGCCTGTAACAGAATTCACAGTAGCCTGGATGCTAACTGTTGCTGGGAATGGGTGGTATTAACTTTTCTAGCAAGACAGAGAGGATTTAGGCAGAGTTCTTTCAAGTGAAATATAAAGCTATTACCACATAATTAGCATTACTTGGAATGGTGTACAATATCAAAATAGTTTTGAAAATCAGATTTTTTCTCTCAAAAACAATTTCACAGGTAGTGAGAAATGTTATTCCTTATCAGGCCTGGTGTCCTCCCTTCGACAGAAATGACAGTTCTCTCAAAGGTAGCTGTGGTACAATGAAAAAGGCAAAAGACCTGGTATTAGAAAACCTGGGTATGGGTGCCTTTTTGGCCATTTTAGCTCTGTGGAATTAGGCAAGCCCCTTAACTTCTCTGAACTTCAATTTACTCATCCTCTAAATTGCCTGACTGCCAAGATTATGAGAGCTGAATGGCCTGATTTAAAATGCCTTTTAAATTACAAAAACAATAATTCTCTAACTGTACAATACCTAGAAGCAGTTTTTCTAAAATACATAAACTAGTTAAAGAATCACATTGACTACTTACTTTTATTTCCTACATCATTATTTTTATTGCCAGATAGCACAGTATCTGGAACATATAGGTACAAATAGATGTCTGTTGAAATAGAATTGAAATCACAAGTGAAAAATAGCTCTTTCAAGGCCATGAAATAAAACAAGGCCTACTGGGAGATGTCAACAGATGTTCTTGGATGGATTTTTCTGACCCTATGGCTTTATGGGCCTCAATCCAGGACCAGAAGGAAGGGGCTGAGGTATACTGTAAAAGCTCTGTCCAGCTCTAGAATTCTCATTTGAAACTGAGTATTAGCAATCCAGAGGCTCATTTTATGGCTGCACTGAAAACGGGGACTCCCATTTCATCAAAAGGGACTAGGTGGTATTTTTTTATGTGCTGCTGATCATAAATGCAATTAGAAAAAATATGAATGCAATAACCACTATATATCAAAGACTGTCTCTTCTTTATAAGTGACTGCAAATAGCCCACCGAGAGTTGCGAATATTTATCTTCAGTGACTTGGCCAACCCTGGCCACAGAAGCCCATAAATAATGTTTTCTCTTTCTATCCTGAGGCACCATGTCACCCAGAACACCAGAAAACTTGTTTAGGAGACACTGAATAAGGTATCCTTAAAGAATTTAGTCCAGATCCTAAAATTTAGAGTAATACTTTAAAAAAATACTTCAGATATATCTCCATATACACACATATATATGTGTGTGTATATATATACATATACTAGTATATATATATATACACACACATACTAGCATATATATACACATATACTAGTATGTATGTATATATATGTGTGTATATATATATATATATATATATATATATATATATATATATACACTTTAAAATAGTATCAATTTCCACATTGATAATAACTTTGCCCTAATGACTTGGTTTCTGAACCTGTAACAAATATGCATGAATATAGAAAGTTAACATTCATTTGGCCTATCAAATGGTCCTCAGACTCTCCATATCCTATATAATAAAAGCCTAATATGCAAATTGTTCAACCAGGAGTTTGAACACTTGCTATGATGTGTGCTGACCACCAGGGGGTGGCACGAAACATGGCGGGCGTCAGCGATGCAGCACTGGCAGTGAGCGGCAGTGGGGCCACTGCTGGCCCCAATGGGCCCCAATGAGAGCGGGACTGCAGTAGGATGGTGGAGCAGGTGAGCGGGTGGTGCCAGGCTAAGGTGGGTGCAAACTGGGGCCCGACTGCCCCGCCAATCACCCTGCAGAGGACGACCAGAGGCGGCAGCAGGGGGCAGGGCCACTGCCCTGCTCCCAGGCGCTGAGGGAGCTGGGCCAGGGGTGGGGGAGGGCCGGCCCCAATAGATTGCCCCGCAGGTGGGATGATGGAACAGGTGAGGGGGCAGCACCAGGCCATGGGGTGCCAGGCAGGACTGCGGGGCTGGGGGCACCAGCTGGGGCTGGAAGCTTGGGGGTGTAAGCTGGGGCCCGATCCTCACAGGCCATTCCGAGGGACCCCACCTGTGCAAATATTCATGCACTGAGCCTCTAGTTATCATAATAAAGCTCATAAGATACCTGATTCTTTAGAAATTCACCCAAGCTTTATGTAAGTAGAAATAATCATGTTTTATTCCCATGTCTTTAAGATAGATGAAATGATTTAAATGTACTGAATCATTTCATTTTTAGGAGTTTCCATTTGGATTCTATCATGGCTTTCTTTCTCACATATGCAGTGCTAAGTTATTTAAAATTAATTGCAGTACAATATTTTAAAATTTCTTCACATGGTGCTAATCTCAAGAGCTTTGGATGTTTGAACCACTCTTGGAAGCCATCAAGTTCTGTGTATCTTTATACTAGGGAGCAGTTGAACATGCTAAAAAGATTAGTCAATGAACTTTATAACCAAAACCTATACTGAATTATAAGATTTCAAAAATGTGAGTTGATACAAATAAGAAAACTGCAAACATCTATATAACAAGAAAAAAAACCCAAACCTAGATTATTAAAACACATGAATTCACTTATGCAGCTTTGAGGTCAGAAAAGCTGTCACAAATTGTCCACAGTGGACACCCACTTCCACCCGGGTTTGGTGCCAGTGGAGCTGGTGTGCTCTAACCTTCACCTCGAGTTCCTTTTAGCTGTCATTTTCGTTTTCATTTTAGGATACAATCTACATCCTTTTCTGTGGTTATATTGTGAGGAGAGATAGTATTTTCCATTTCAGTAACTCAATATGAATGAGTAATGTGCTTAGTAATAATCCTAAAATTAAATTGTCTTCCATCCAATACCTAGTAATAGTTCGTATAGGATTAATATAATGAACTATCTGCAGTATGTGCTTTTTTAAAAAGCTTCTTATTTGTCACTTGAATTTATTTTAATTTTAAAAAATCATGTTTTGGGGCTAGTCTCTAAGATAAGTAATATTTCAACAATTTCTCTGTCAAAAAGTCTGAGTGAGTGATTAGAACTTTACAAGAATTCTCTTTTCAAAAATCATTTTCAATGAGATTCATTCTTTAGGGATTACTAATAATTAATCACCCTCAGGAGGACAAAGCCTGTTTCTTTCAGTCCATCAAACATTTATTGATCACCTACTGTGTGCAAGGCACTGTGAGCTACTATCCAGTCCTGAATTAGCTCATAATGTTGACTAAGAATCCCACTTATTCAACTCTGACCATTTATAAAAATGTGCATTACTTGTTTTTTAAGAGTATCTACTTGCCTCCATCTTCACTGGGGGTGGTGGCATGGAGTTTCTCTAGGTTAGAACCCTTCCCAAAGTCTATCAGAGCAGGATGGGGTGGTAGAGATTTCTATAAGTAGGATATGGCTTATCTGCTCATTTTATGTTAACCAAAATGACAAATCTCTGGACTCCAGGGTTTTCCCAATTTCTTGGTAATGATGGAAGCCTATGGACAAGCCAAAGCTTATAGAGAAGCTGGGGGAGTGAACAACTTCCCCTGCCAATCATGTCCTCATTTTCACATATCACCTGCACCCTCTCCCTGCTGGGCATCATGCAGCAAAGTTTAAACCCCTGCAGCATTCAGAGCCAGGGCCCTAACCTGCGGTTCAGAGCGATTTCAGCATCACCTTTTAAGATTACAATCTTAAAAAAAGCAAAGAGCCATGGTGACTAAATCATCTTTTTTAATATATCTCTAAGTGTCCTTTCTAAACTCTGTCCTGTTTTATTTTTTGGTTACTAGGAAATAAGATAAAAACAGATTATCAGTGGGAAAAACAAAGAAAAAGAAGAAATGGTAAAAAGAGGGGGGAAAAAGAACACAGTAACAGAAGTGGTATGATTTGAACCAGAGGTCAGAAATAGAAATTCTTCAGCTGAGATAGGAAATTTTATTTGCAACAGACATGGGAAGAGTTACAAGTTAAAAAAAAAAATCAGAGTTTATTCAGGGTTTAAAGGTAAAATAATACCCTGCATAAGGTCTCTGAGTTACCAGGTTAGTACAGGGGGTGTGGAAGGAACAGTAGCAGAAGAATTTAACATGGGAATGATGCAAATTTAAGGGGTGAAGGTCCTTCCTTCATTTCCTTTGATTCTGTCTATCCCCTCCAAAAACAGAACAGTCATTCCATAAGACTTTTCCATTTAGTAACTTTGGGACAATTCTTTTTATGTTTACCCAAATAATTTTTTTAAAAAATCACTAAGTTGGTTTCATTTTCCATTTTTATTTTATACTTTAACAACTCACCTAATGATTTAAATATTTCCTTTTCTGCTCTAAATGGAGGTTCTGCAGAAAGGAAAAGATTTCTAAAGTGCTAGTCAATGAAGCCATGAGTCTTTACCATACCAAACAGCCTCACGTCTATTGGGAGAATAGTCGCATATTCTCCCAATTGGCCTTAAAATCAGGAAGCACTTTGTTTTAATACAGCCATGTTGGTATTGTACAGACATGCTTACACTTCAATGAGGAAGAATTTAAACAAACATTTTTGGAAGGGATTTCATAAAAAAGGATTAGGCAAAAAGAGAATTTAAAATTAACAGAAAGAGAGTGACATCTCACCAGTAGTAGAGAGGCAAAGGAATTATTCAAACCAGCACACAAACACTGACGTCATAATGAATAGATGCAGGCTCTTAGGAACCTCACTGAGAAAAACTGGTATTTACACAGTAATTGGCAGCAAAACAAGACAAAATAAAACAGATTTCCACAACAAGAAAATCTTATCGGCTGCTTTTCATAACCCTACCAGAACCCCCTATTGTGCCAATCTCCAAGCACAAGCTCTTGGTTTCTGTAAGGAGAGAAAGTGTAGAACAACGTAAAAATGTCCCACGGCTCTCAGAGAAGTTCATGCAGAACATCAAATGTTACTCAACATTTTCAAGTAACTATGATGTGTCAAACGGGCCACATGAGGCACGTACATTTAAACATAAGCTTCCATTTCTGTTCAGAAATAAAAAAAATAAAAAAAAGATCTGAAGTCTGAAATCTGGGAAAGCAAAATCTTTTGCAGGTTTAGAAAGCATATACAAAACCTGGCAAAAGAAAGCACTGCTCACAGCCACCATCTGCTTTCTGGCGCTGAGGAAACTTTTACTAACGGCAACACTTCCCTACATTAGAAAATCCACTAATTAGCTCTGTTGTAATAAGAGAAATAACTTTGCAAGGGAGGCAGATCGCCAGATCGCTGTTTTCTGCAGGCTGCCCCTTGCAGCAGGCCCAAGACATTCCCACATGAAGTGCACCTCCCAGTCCTGCTCTGCTGCGGCACTTCACTATTCCCCAATTCATCTAAAGAATGGACTCACAGATGAGAGACCAAGAGTGAGAGAGAACACCAGAGAGGAAAAGCTTTAAGGTATGTGCTTAATAACCCCCAAAAGAACATCAGGTTCAGAATCAGGAAATCTGGGATTGAGAATCAATTGTCAAAAACTCGGTAATCCTCGGTGTCATTTATCTCATCTTCAAGGCTATTAAAGTAAACCAGCTAGATCTCCCCTAAAATTCCTAATTCTTTAAGTCTAATCATTTTTTTCCCCTAAGGATTGTATGTCCCAAGAAACTAATGATGGCGAAAGAGTAAATGGCACTTCAGGCGTCACTGAAAAATCTGAAATTATTTCAGAAATGTTTGTCATATGCTGATTAAAATATTAAAAATCTAGCAACACAGAAAATGGAAACAACTAAAATTTCTTAATAGCACACTGTAATCATGTAGTCAACATATCATTCCACAAATAAAACCAACAAGTATGTATCAAGTCCCTACTGTGTGCCAAGCACTCTAATGAGCACTGGAGACAGAGCAGTGAACAGAGGCTTACAAAGCTCTGTGCTCACCGCGTCTACACTGACATTCCTCCTCAGCAGAATTCACCACCAACTGCAAATCACCACACTGCTTAGACAGGAGAGTATCAATGCAGAGAGAATCGTGGTCCCTGGTGCTCACCACATGGAAAAATCTGCTTGAAAAGTTCCTTGAGAAAAATAAAATAAATGGCTGCAAATACTGTCTGGAAAATTACATGGAAAAAAGACGTCATGTCCTTAGAAGCAAAGTAGAACATTGAGGCAATGACTGTGAACATGTAGACATAGCTTTTCTGTGAAAGATGTCTGAACCTTAAACTGCTCGTTCTGGTCCTCTGTCTTGATTGAACAAATTCATTAATTCAGAATCTCACCTCTTCCATCCTCTTGATTTTTTTTCTGGAGACTCAAACTTAACTAAAGTTAAAAACAAAATTGCAACTGAAAAACCAAAAGTCCCTCTGCCTAAAGAATGAGTAACAGACTAATGCAAAGTTTAATTAACCCATTGGCATTGCATTCACAGCCCATAACTATTCTCAACTGCATGGCAATAGCATGTTGATAACTAGGACCAGTCCCCATTGGGCTTATTAACCCTCAATTGCCATTAAAATACATTAATTAAAACTGCAACACTTGCCCAGCTGGTGTGGCTCAGTAGTTGAGCATCGACCTATGAACCAAGAGTTCACAAAGCACATGCCCGGGTTGTGGACGCCATCCCAAGTAGGAGGCATGCAGGAGGCAGCCGATCAATGATTCTCTCACATCATTGATGTTTCTATCTCTTCCTCTCTGAAATCAATAAAAAAATATATTTTTAAAAAACTGCAACACTTTACCCAGTGCTCTCTATCAAATATTTGGGAAATTTTCAGTCAGTTTGCTTTGCTTTTACCCTCTGTTTTCACCAGCACCCCACTTAGGCACAGAAAGTACCTGTAATTGCATTCTGTCCCATTCGTAGTCACATTTATACAGCACAGATCCCTGTCCTAAATTTAGAAGGTAATTCAGTGTGAAAGAGGGTGAAGATAGAATCCTCTCTCTTCCTCTTGGCAGGATTGCTCCTTCCTCTGGCTTCCTACAGCCTGGTTACTAAGAGCAGGGCTCAGCTCCTGTTTCATTTCTCCATGTGTATAATACCATTTGCCTTCCCAACAAGCTGCAAGCCTTTGAGGGCACAAGGCTCCCACTTGCCTAAAGAAAGGTTTGCATATAATAAATGCTCAGTAAGTGACCTTGAGCAGAGGTAAGGGGCCAGGGCTATCCCAGACATGACCTATAGACTTTTCTACCTCCTAGTAGAAACAAAGTCCAGTTAGAAAACAGGCTAGATTTTTCAATTAAGGCTACAAATAAGAAACCAACTTCTCTCTCTCTCTTTCTCTTCTCTCTCTCTCTCTCTCTCTCTCTCTCTCTCTCTCTCTCTCTCTCTCTCTCTCTCAAATGTCTTGTGTAGTGCTCACAATAATTCTATTAGGTAATGTAATATTTGAAACATAAACCAACAAAACTTAAGATTTAAAAGGGAAGTGGATTACTCACATCAACAGACAACTCTAATAATTCTTTGCAAATATTTTGGGACCGAGTCTTTAACGAGTAGAGTTAATTTAAGCTCACAAATTTTGTTTAATGTAAATGTTTTTAGGTCCTTACTATAGAAAATTCCTGCCATATGTGCTGATGAGCTTCTGCATTTCTGGTTTTATAATCACTAGAGACACCTTAATATATATTAGAGAGCAAAAGCACTTTACAAAGTATGTGATGGAGTGACATGACCACCTTTGGAATAGTGTATCAATAAAGCTGCTGCCACTTAGATCAGCAACAGCAACAAAAACAACACCAGAAGTTAAACTGAGATAATTAAAAATATGAAAAGTTCCTTTTTGGTTTTATTCTAGCATGCATTTCAAAAGATGGATATTGAAACTGTGTTGAAAATATTGTTAGGCTGGAGGCCAGTTCTGATACCCAGCCTGTTTGCCACACCCTCTTTCACTCAATAGAAGAGCTTTTACCTTTGGCTTGATATGGACATAATCTCAGGTACTCTTAAATCTTTAAAAAACAAAAACAAAATAAACAAACAAACAAAAAAAACAACCCTGGGCTAAAGTTGAGAATGTTGTTTTTAAAATTAGCCAAAGGTTCTGAAAAGTGCTTTTTTAAAAAAAAATATATATATATATATATATATTCACTTTTACTCATGCTATTTTTTAACAGACTATATGATATCCATGAAATGATGTGATTATGTACAGATGATAAAATAAAACACATACTTTCAAAGCAGGTTAGAACATTTGAAAAAGGATAAAATAAGAATAAAGATTAAGGAAGTAGTATCCAGTAACACATTGAAATTTTTTCAAAGCTTCATTTAGGAGATATGTAAAAAATAGGAAATTCATAACTGAAACAATTTTCTACCTCTGAATGCAGAAATTGATGATTAATTAGCTAAACATAGGCAGCACAGACGGACAAATTTCTATCACATCCTCTCAGCCTATTCTCTCATCTCTCTTTGGGTAACTGAAGTAAAATTCTGCTAAGGATATTAGGTTTCCCTCTGACTAGATAAAAGGACTGACCTTGAAGAATATAAATAAGAAGAAATTATTTGCACATTTTCTATAATACATGAAGTATAATTTTAAAACAACTGGTAGTCCCTTAATTACAGTAATTAAATTCAGCTCTAAAGTTGGAAATTTTTAATGTAGTTACTAAGTTTGCAAAAATGGTGTATGGTTCTCTATGAAACCTTAAAGTGTTCTTAAGCGTAAACATATACACACAGTCACACACAAGCATATAAACAGTAACTGTAACCCCTTCTTTCTTGATCAAACAATAAAACACACAAAAGTGGAATCTGAGTTCAATAATTCTTATTTTCTGATTTAAATTTAACAACACGATAGATAGATAGATAGATAGATAGATAGATAGATAGATAGATAGATAGATGATCGATAGATGATAGATAGATAGATAGATAGATAGATAGATAGATAGATAGATAGATAGATAGATATGATACACTTGGGGACTAAAAGGTATGCTAAGGATAAGTGGGGCTAGAAGTACTTTCTCCAATTTGGTCTTCCTGAGGTGAGGGCAGACCAGCAACACTTCATGAGGGAAGCTTGAGTCCAAATTCAAAATCAACTACCAAAAGAGCTGTATTGCCAAAGTTAAGTAACAAAGTACAAGTACTATAGTTTCCATTTCTGTCATACGGAGACTTCGTGATGATAAGAATCCAATGTGAGGTGCTGAGAAAAAACATGCACCTTTTCTACTCACTCCAGCAACTTCCAGTCCAGTTCCAAGATGACTGAAAATGAAAACCTTCCACCAAAACCACAATCTTAAAGGGGGTCTATACTGTCTGTGGAACACAATGAAAAATCTACCCTTAAAAGGTTCTGAGC
The DNA here is from genome assembly GCF_963259705.1 of Myotis daubentonii. NCBI lineage: Eukaryota > Metazoa > Chordata > Mammalia > Chiroptera > Vespertilionidae > Myotis > Myotis daubentonii. Next base: position 176,496,600 of record NC_081842.1, read on the forward strand.
CTCCCGCAGAAGCATACCTTTAATGTGACCACATTTCAAATGGTTCACCCATCACAGTAAGAATTGAAATACATATGGCATGTCTCCTTGGTCTCTTTCCTTGATTATTCATGTGGTTTCATCTTTCTAAATTCAGACTTCCACCCCATTCTAGCAGGTGAGGAAAATGTAATGCATAATGCAAGAGTGTCTAAAACAAAATCATATGATACCTGCACTTGATCAATTTTCATGGTTGTGTACTAAAAGAATCACTGCACATGGACGGTTAAACATTTTCTAAATGCTAGAATACTGAGCCTTCCTTTCAAACAATTCAAAGCAAAGGGCATGTTGCTGACACTGCAACACTGTGGTCTCAGAGAGACTGTGGGAAATGTCAAATTTATGGTCCTGGGGGTGATTGGTGGATGGTTTTGTGGTGTGTATGGTGTTTTGTTTTGTTTTGTGTGTGCTTTTTCTTTTCTTTTTGGAGCCTCTGACAGAAACAGAGCTCTACAAACTTTCTGGCGACCTCCCAGGAAAGCAGAAGGAAGCTGTATCCTGTACTTCCCCTGGGATCTAATGAAATATACAGCCTCTGGGCTTCTTTCAATTTGGACTTTCAGATTGCTAAACCAGTGAAAAGGGGATCTTAGCTGTCACACACGTCACATGCTCGGGGTCACCTGCTGCTTGGGGGTTCTCATGCCAGTTGTTGACATAATAAGCACCCCTTACACTTTAATTACAATTCACAGTGTGCAAACTATGCAATCTGCTTTAAGGCAGACTGTCTTAAATCAACACTAAAATTCTATTACTAATATGGCAATGAAATGCAGCAGGGGAAGGGTGTGTCCAGATGACTAGCTAAATCCAGATATCTGCCATTTGGTGAAGATATAGGCAACATTTGCCAAGAGATAAAATGGTGTTGCTGTCCTTAGTTCTGGGAGACAGGGCTTTAACTGCTCTGAGACTTCTTATGAGTGGACCACAGAAATGAAATACAGTATACTTCATGGGTAGCATTCTTACATTTGCATCACGACTATGTGTTTTTTGTTGTTGTTGTTTTTGCATGGGGGGCTTAGCAATTCTATGTAATATCTTGCCTATTCAATAAGATTGATCAAGTGTTAAAGAACAAAGAATTTCTGCTTCCCTAACCACTTCCCTTCTAAACCTAGGGCAGCTCGGGAAATGTTTAACAAATGCTTCTAGAGTTGCACTGACGCTCTATCATTTACTGGATCCTTGTATTTTGCTAACTACAGACCTGTGTAAGCTATATTCTTGCAATCAAAACATAAAAGGTTATTTTCAACAGAGCCCACTTAAAATAATATGACAATGCAGGGAGCTGTTTAAAAAGTGCTAACACATAATTATAGTCTACGGTTTTCTCCAAAAACAACAGTAGAAATTAGTTACAATTATATTACAGAGAACTACTATAAACATAGGTAGGCTAACCTTTGAATGAACTGTCCCAGCACTCTGGGAATTATAATCTCACTTTCAGTGCCACAAATGACGTCAGATGAAACACATGAAATAAACCCATGCGGAGTGCTTCTGTGTTTATAAAGTCTGACTCAAACACCTTAGTTGGGCTACAGGTATGCTCCACTGTAGAACACCACCAACACCACCAGCAGCAACAATAAAATAGCCAAACGAAATAGAAACCCAAATTTACAAAAATAGTCAGCAGATAGCAGATTCTTAAAAAGCAATGCCGCCGAAACCGGTTTGGCTCAATGGATGGAGCGTCGGCCTGAGGACTGAAAGGTCTCAGGTTCGATTCCGGTCAAGGGCATGTACCTTGGTTGCGGGCACATCCCCAGTGGGAGATGTGCAGGAGGCAGCTGATTGATGTTTCTCTCTCATCGATGTTTCTCTCTATCCCTCTCCCTTCCTCTCTGTAAAAAATCAATGAAATATATATATATATATTTTTTAAAAAGCAATGCCTATACTTGCTTTAGTAAAGGATGTATCTGAATTAGAAATGTCATCTTGACAAGTCAAATTAGCCAACAGTTCATTGCTTTTTTTTTTGGTGTCAGGCAAGAGTAGATGCCAGGACAAAAACCACCTCCACCACCGCCAACAACAGCACAAAGCAAAGAGCTTATCTTATTTAGACATGACTATTCTACCATAAGAAGCAGATGTATATATTCCACTGTTCTTTCAAAAATAGCAGTTTCTTGGGGGAAATTTTCAGTCCTTTGGCTATTGGGTTTTGTCTTCACAAAGAATGACATGGAGCAATTTTATTTTCGCTCCTATTTGAACACTTTCAGTCCTCACCTGGCTCTCTGTCACCCCAGTTAAACCACCATTTGATGTCCAACTGCATAACAATCCCAATATGTAAGTGCATCCATCCTCAGGAGGCAAGGAGGGCTAGGGGAAGTTCAACTTGACCGTGGGCTTCAGCATTTAGCCAACCCTAGCCTCTGACCTTGTGCTCTAATTTGGGTTCCAGTAACTTATGCTATATTCTTCAACAGGTAAGCTCAACTTTAAATGCCAACTCCTGTACTTGTGTTTAATCAAGTTCCCTGGCTCAGCTGGAGTACTCTGGTCAGTGTCCTGGCACAGTTTTCCATATGATATGTTCTGTGTACAAATTAAATAGGGAAATAAAATGTGCCCTCATCTGACACCTCTGTCTGTAGGAAACCATTCTGTCTCTCCACATTCTGTCCACAATACAGGTATGCATCAGGACAATCAAATGCTGAGGCAAACAATACTACCAATAATACTAGTATACACAGGTCTGGGGATAGCACAGCTGACTTTTAATAAGTACACAACCAGTAAAAACAAAAGTGCTAGGTATGCTAGTAGGTCTGGTAGGTAACTATTGGCCATGAGCATTCAACATGCTATAGGCATCAGTTAGTATGTTACAAAGAAAATAAAAAGTCTTCGTTAACCTTGCAAGCTAAGCTGGTTAATACAGAGTTTCTACTGTGAGAGTCTACCCAATGAAAATAAAATTCGAAGAGTCATTAAATGAATATTATGAGTAGACAATGATGATTGATACATGAATGCTTGCTGGTGGGTCACAATATTGAAAAAGACATCATTCTGGTATAGCTCTAATTTCAATAATGCCAGAAATAACTAGAACTTCTCAGAGTTACTGTATTTAAAATGGTAGCTGAATTGATATCTCTATCCACCTGCTATATTAAATTGATCTGAAAGTATTTAAAGAACAAGAAAAATAATTGGACATCCTCGCTCCTAATACAGTATTTTCAAATTCTAAACTATATTTATATTTTTGTTATTTTGTATGACTATCAGTATATCATTATTTGTTTTCATTTAAATAATTTGTGATTAGTCAAACATTTTTTTTAAAATGACACTATGTTAATGGAAAAATTTATTCCCATTTAAACATCAGTTGTTTGACAAACTAAAACAATCACATAGATAATACTTTCACTGTTTTTAAAATATATTATCATTTTCAGGTTAATGTAAGTATCACTTATCATGTGATTGTGCTAAGATAAAAATTTTAGCAGCAAAAAGCCTAATTTCAACCTTTTGCTTATTATCAGTTAAATTATATTGTCAGTTTAATTACTATCATTTTCAAAATAAATATATTACTTAACTGTGTCCAAGTATAATGATTAAAATGGTGATGGTAGCAGCAAGCATTTACTAACTGCCTATATATAGTAAGAATGGCCAGCACTGTGAGCTACGTGATTTACACATGTGTAACTTTCCCAGTAACTTTTGCAAAATAAATATTATCCTTATTTCAGGCTGAGGAAACTGAGATAGCACCAAGAGAAAAATCTAGATCTCAAAAATAGATCGACTCTGAGCTTAGGCTTTCTCACTTCAACAAGTTGTGTGTATGTGTTTAAAGTTAACCAGAGATCATAGACTTTCCTTTCCAGTAAAAATTTTATTTGCACAGATGTGTGTATGCATGTTGGCATGCACACATGTGCACACACACACACTCACACATACACTTTAGTTAAATCAATTTCACATGCAAAAGAAAAGTGAGCCAGCTAAGTTATTAAAAGAAGCCTTTGAAGTGAGGAGAGATGATGTGTGAAAGACATACCACAAAAGTTTATTTAAACAAAGAACAAGCACAGAGTGATGGAACGAAAGTGAAAATAAGGGAAATGAAAGCTCTCCATTTTCCCCATCTTTTCTCTGTTGTGTATGGATTTTTCATACATACGAAAGACAGAAAGAGACGTCTGGAATTTATGGAATATCCAAAATAAAATAAGTTTAATCAATCTATAGTTCAGATTAACCAAATCCATACAGATTTTCAATGAGTTTTTTATGTTAAACACAATTATATTATCCTCTAGTAAAATCCACAATTTTAAACATAATTCCTTACTGAAACTTCGAGGTAAGATTTTATAAAACATTTTTATAGTATCTTTTTCAATGGAATGTTACGAAAGCACAATTTTTAACTTGGCTTCAGAAAAGAGATAAAGAGAGCCCTTTTCACCCTATTCATAATGCTCAACAGAACATTTTAATATCCCAGTGTACATTTCAATAGGCACTAAACTGGCCCATGGTTTTCTTGTAATTTTAATTTGTGTCCGGTTATATATATATATAACATTGGGAAAGTTTAAATTCAAGCCATGAAAAAAAAAACATATAACAAAGGCCATTTAATTTCTGAACCTATTTCATGTATATACCTATATATATAGATGATAGAAATTTATAATTGAACTATTAAATCTATATTATCGGAGGTACTCTTAAAAGTAAAGTAATAAATTCTAAGTTATCTCTCAACACAAACATTCTTTAAGCCACAGCAAAGATCTTAAGTAAAAGTGAAAAATTTGGCCAATCATAAAGAAATTATATTTATGACACACACCATCCATAGCATAAAAAAAAAACACAAGGCACTTATAGAAATAAACATTCCCTTTTTAGCAAAGTAAAAAAGAACTTTTAAATTGCTCTTGGGAATGGAAATAGAAAGAATGGCCAAAAAGTTGCAAAGGAGAAATATGGAGTTGATCTTCTAATCTGAAGTTAAAAATAAATTTTGTCTGCTTGCATTTAAATAGAAAATATTATGAAAATCTTATAGAGACACTATGCTTACATAAGGCATTATTACATTTGCATATAAATTGAAGCACATTTCTAGCACTTATATTATTACAAATATTGAAAATGGCCTCCAGAAGCTTTTAGTAATATATTCTTTGTCTTGTTTCCAAAGAAGCAATCCAATTAAAATGATCATTCTCATCATAAAGGACTAGGACAAGGACCTATACATTGTACCCAGCATCTTATAAACACTATGAAATATAGATAGAAAACTTCCATATGCTTTCTTCATACTTGTGTGAACCAAGTATAATTTACAAATATTTTCCTAGAAAAAGAATTATATGTTTTTTCTGCCTCTTCTATAAGTATCCAACCATGATGAGTCCAACCTATAACATGCTTGCTTCCTTGAATTCACTATTTCACTAGTATATTTTGTGTATTCTAACTTGTCAACAGGAATGTGGTAATGAACATTATTCATTTTTGATACATTTCCTCCACCTCCCCGTCACACTTCCCATATTAAGCATACAGAAGACACTTAATAAATGTGTTAGCTGAATTAATTTTCTTATAGGGAGATTATTTCATTGTTGTACTAACTATAACATTTGGTTTCCTCCTGAAAATAATTTATTTCTCATGTTCTTATATTCTATTTTCTCACTTAATATTATTCATTTAATTCTTTTTCAATCAAAATATATTTATTGAGCATCTTGTATAGTTTGTGTTTTTAAATAGTTTTCACTATAAATAGTATTAATGAAATTATTAAATAAAAATGTATTGTTTTATATCTTTCAGCATGCCTGTCATAAAAGATGAATGCCTTCCTTTCAAGATATGTGAATGGATCCCCAAATGATTACCCACTTCTCTATTACAGCTCAGATAAATAATTAAAAGGAGATATACACAGATTGGTTGCATACTTAAGAGTTAGAATCAATTAAAATAAAATTGTCTGAATGCTCTTCCAATAATATATCACTTCAGGGACCATGAAATGCTACCTTTACATTTGTAAAATCACTATGGTCAGATTAAAGCCTTAATGCTATTTCTCCATGAGCATTTAGAGTGGGTAAGCATGGAGAAATGGAAATGGGGGAGGGGTTTTAATTGGCAATTTTTAGTTACTAATATATTTATAATTAAGTGGTTTAAAAGTGTCTTAAAATACCCCAGAAATGGTCATTGACTATTCATTGAGCACACCTAAAATTGAGTTTCTTGTTTAAGTTAGTATTTAAGTTAGGATTGTAACATGGGCATCTTCTATGAAGAAAATCCTTGTGACAGGTTTAAAATAAATATCTAAATCCCCTTCCTTACTAGTCTCACAGCTTTCCTATCCAATTTAACACTAGACTACAGCTCTGCTCCAACCAAAATACTGAGTCTCAGGAAGATGCAACTATTTGCGAAACAAGAGCTCATAAAGAGAGGTAATAGTTACTTTGAATTTAGTTCTGTGGGGCAACTCAAGTCTGGGGATTCCAGAGAGCCTGAAAACCCCCTTCTCAAGAGTGTTTTAATATTAGGGAGTTGTCTAATTTGTGAGTCGGGAAGTCTTGTGCATGAAGTTTTAGTTTCACATTTTATTTTATTTTATTTTATTTTCACTTGAATCACAGTCTGTCCAATGTTGTAGAGTTAAGGTTTGTCCCTCCAGCTGGAATGAGAGCTGGCTGAGATCAGGCCTTTATTCTCCCTGCACCTGACCTAGTTCAGTGGCTGACACATAGGGGCTTGGTCAATGCAGGCTGAACACAATTCTCAGAACTTTCTCAGATCCATGTGTGCTTATCACCCTACAGATATATAAGAGTATTCAAAACTATTGAAGAAGAGTTCTCACACACACACACACACAAAAAAAAAAAAATTCAAAACCAGCAAACACCTAATAAAGGAGGTCATGAGGATACTTATTCTCTCACTTAATAAACATAAAAAAGTTCTCAGGGCCATGTTGGCAGGAGACTGTTCTGGCTCTGAGGTAAACCCCCCCTTTCCAAGATAAAATCATTGCCCAGCTGTGAAATGATAGCTGCAAGGAATCCAATGGTGGCAGCCAACTCAACTCACAGGTCCAATATTTGTCGGCACCACTAGACACCACAGTGAAACAGCAGCGACCAGATGTCAGTAACGGCCTGAGGGTATCTTCTCACCTTCGCTCACCCATGATGCTGCCTTTTCCCCAACCCATTAAGGGTGGCATCAAGAGCAATTACAGCATGCCCCCAATGCACTGTGCCAGGCTGGCAGCTGTAACACCTGTCACAAGGTCTGCATGACATTAACAAAGACCCGAAAAGTAGCTTTAATGAGCTGACCCTACAACAGACAGAGCCTAGGGAGGTGCTGTGTATGTGGCGACGGCTTCAAAGATACAGTTCACTGCTTGACAGAGGACTATTTCAGCAACTATTTACTTTCCTTAGCACCCAGAACTGGGCTAAGCACAGACATTTTTAAAGCCCAGTTCTCCAGAGTGCCACCTCATATCTGGAAATGAAACGTGAATGCCTGTGAAGCACATACTTCTCTCAATGTCAGCTCAACATTTTGCTCATCTGAAAATACTCACCAATGCCATTTAGGCGATGTACTTCAGGTGTGTCTTGACACTCTTTTCACTATGGCCCTGTAACTTAGGGAATTGTAACCTCTTTATGACAAGGAGCATTTCTTACTCGCCTAGCTTTCATCAGTGCGCAAAAGCCTATAGATACACAAGTGGGTGGATAGATGAATGGATGGATGATTGAATGGAATGACAAATGTATGACAAGTAATTAATCCAGCGGTTCTCAACCTGTGGGTCATGACCCCTTTGGCGGTCGGATGACCCTTTCACAGGGGTCGCCTAAGACCATCCTGCATTATCAGATATTTACATTACGAGTCATAACAGTAGCAACATTACAGTTATGAAGTAGCAACGGAAATAATTTTATGGTTGGGTCACAACATGAGGAACTATATTTAAAGGGCCAGGAGGTTGAGAACCACTGAATTAATCCTTACAAAAATTATCATGAGACAAACAGTCAAAAAAACAAACTGATTAAGAGATTGTAAGAAAGTCCTCATTTTGGTTAACTATTAGCATTGACAAGCAAAGGGAATGATTTCAGGATTCTTAAACACTCCAGGACACTGGCCTATAAAAAACAGTCATGCAAAATGCTTAGTCAACTTAATATCATTGATATGTACTATCATTGATAACTAATGTCATTGCTATACTAAGATAGTGAAGCTACTAATGAAGAACCACAGAAAGAAAAGAAAGCTAATTCATGGAAAGAGTCCAGCACACAATGTCTGCGCAGTGTAAGCACTCAGTATGTGATAACTGTGATTATACCTCTGATTATGGTGATTAATAAGGGAAGTTAGCTAGTGATTTATAATGCGTCCTTCATGGATCAGTCACCTCATCTTCAAAAAGGATATAATGAACAATGGCACAAAGGCTGTTGCTTCTGGAGATAGGCTTTCTAAATCTACAGCAATGGTATTTCCAGATTTTTTTTAGGAGTTGAATGAACTCTAAGTCATTTTCACTCAGTCTCCTTATTTTTCAGAAGATGAGACAGGTGCCCCAAAAGATTAATATACCAGAACCTGAAGTCATACAAATAGTCGGAAGCCAAGAGACTTCAGCTAATCAGTGATTCTGTTTCTCTTTTTGCATACCTACTAGATCTAGCTTTTGCAAAATACCTAGCTTTTGACAACTCACACTATCACAATAAGAGATGTATCAAGAGTCTTAGTTTAAGTGTTTGGCACAAAGGTCTAGTATAAACTCAAGATAATATTACTCTTTCAAAATAATGTTGATGAAGATATCTACTGTTAATACAACACTAATAGTAAAACAACCATTACTGTTACTATATGTATTTTTGACTTGCTGACTTTATGAGAGATCCTGAGAATATTAATACATGTAAGGTGGTTCCAGTTCCTCTTCCCAAACATTATTATTAGATCTTCACACTAGGGTAATGATATTTAAATACCAAGTAGCTTATGACTCATACATTCAAAAATAAAACAGCTCACTTCCAAATGCAAAGTTTGTCTTCGAATTTTGGGCAAAAAATGAGCCACTAGAAAATAGCGGGCTTTAATTAGATGCACCAGATTTAGTTATTCTGATTCTTTGGGGTTCACACAGGGTTTATAGAACTTCGCTCAGTTTATGGGGTTCAGACAGGGCTCAAAATGAACTTCATCTGGAACTTTTCACATGCTTTGAGCATTAACCAGGGATTGAGTGGTTTATACATCATCCGAAAGAATTTCTGTCTTGGAATCTTGCCGTAAACTCTAAATATATAAATTCTGAATGAATTTATATCACAAAGTGGCTACAGGTTTTTAGAAACTGCTTCTGTTTTCTTATTTTTTTCATATTTTAAATGATAACTGTGAAGAAGATATATGGAAAGAAGAGTTTTGTTATCAGAAGTTTAAGAAAATAAAAATGTAATGTATCGATATTTATATAATAGCTCGCAGTTTAGAAAGGGCTTTCACATATATTAACTTATTTGAAATGCTAACCAGTGACCTCTGTAGGATATGATTAGACCAATTTTTATCCTAATATTATCTGAGACTCTTCATCTATGTAATTATACATTTTCTAACTAAAATATTTATGAGGAATAATAATCAATTATTAATAGCATCTATTTTTTAAACAAAGTGTTAAATGAGTCATTTTATAGCATTTTCTTTTCCTAAGGAACAAAAGCTTGGACTATAATGTGTAGAAAATATTTTTGGTGTCCCACAGTTTTAGGACTTTGAACTTTGAAAAATATATCTTATATTTACAGAAATGTTTTCAGGGGATGTTATAATGAAGTTTTACTGTACAGACTATGTGTAAAGACCTAACACAATGAATGCTTACCAAAACAAAAAACTACCCCCCCACAACTTAATTCTGCATAGTTTATTAGATTTTAGGATGTTGTCCTAACTGTAGTTAAAAAGCCGTCTGAATTATTGGGATCAAAGTCATCAAAAGTCCTACTAAGTCCTCTCATATTAACGCCATTTTTCTTACATTTTGAAGATGAAAATTTATCCTGGCCATCTTTCTATATACATAATGTGTATTTAAGTTGGAAGAATCTAACAAGAGGGTGTTTATTCCAACTTATTTCAATTTATTGAAAGTATTTAATAAAGAAAAATATTTAAATCGCTAATGTCTTCAACAATAGACTAGCAATTCATATCTCTGAGTCCACTTATTGGTGACAATTTAAATGGAGACAAGTAAGAAATAAGATCTTTAGGATTATTCTTTGAAAACCATTAGGAGTGTATAGAAAATAGTTTATATGAGGCAAAATATTATGGCATTTAAAAAGAGGGGGGTGGTACCCTTTTGTTTGAGGAAAAATTCAAGATTTGGGCCTAAAGCCAGAACTCATGAATAATCTGAATTTTTTCAACAATCCATTATGAAAAGCGTTAAAACGCTGTCTGGTTATTTGAATGCTACTTAAAGTAAATAACTACTCTACTGAGAATTTCTGACCCAAGTGCAGGTGACTCTGGTGTACTAGATTATACAAGCCCATCGTTTTATTTATAATTCATAACTGTATAATTAAAGTCCCATTATTTCTAGGTGCACACCGACTAACCCCCGGGCCCTCCAGTTTCACTGCACACTGGTGTTTAGAGGAGAGTAGCCAGCTCCTCTCACCTATCCTGGCAGACCCAGGCCTCTGGCTGTGAAGAAAACCACAATGTGGGGAGGAAAGCCTACAAAAGAATGAAAACAGAAAGTGTCTAAGGCCTTGGCAGAAGGACACTAAATAAAATAGAGAGTGGTGACTCATTTTGGCAGTGAATCCACCTCAACCCCTTCAAAGCCTTTGGCAGGAGTCCTCAGAGGAGACCCCAGTCTTTTGCCAAGCCACAAAACACCACAATTATTATCGCAGCAGTCATCAACAAAACAGATTTTGTAAACTGACTTGTTGGCACATAGATTAAAGAAGCTATAAAAAGGAATAACAGCTGTTTGGGTTGCCCTATGCAGAAAGCTACTATATAGAATGTAAATCTTATATCTCTATACATACTTGGATAGACAAGCATACACATACACTCCATGCACTAATTACACATGTACACCATGTAGAAAAGGGTAAAATGCCAAATACACCACTCTATATGTTAAAAACACAAACAACTCTTTTAAATTAAAATACTCACTTTGGAAGACTAATAGAAAACTGTCCTGAAGGAAAAAAAATGTTGTAAATCACTAACCTAAAATATAAATTATATCTAACAATGGCAGAAGTTTTTCTTAAAATACTAAAAAGTACTCTGATTTTCAGATAAGGAAGAAGGCTGATGAATTCTTTGGGAATTTGCAAAAATATGCCTTATTCTACCTCCCTAAAAATTGCCTTATTGGTACTTTATGCTGTATAATTTAGAATTATGTTCCAGGCAATTTGAAAAAAATTCTACTTGCTTATCTATTCATGGATATTGTAATCCATTATAAACAAAGTAAAAACAGCATATTTTTAAATTACTTCATTTTTTCTTTGCTACAATATTATTCACCCAAATAAATTGCCAATAAATATGTGATTAGGAAACACACAAAATCGACAGGAAATAATTTGTATTACTTATACATTCCTAATTTGAAGGTTAAAGATGTGTTGATTTATTGTAAAGAGCCATGGACTCCTGATTGTTAATTTAAAAAGAAAGTTTTATTCCAGTTCCTTGTCATTAATTTCTAAGAATTAGCAAGAAAGACTTTTAATTAAATTATATTTGTAATATCACAAAACACTGAGTGTACTCTGCAAATATGTATTAAGTGATCTGCCATGCAACTTTCATTTCACACATTTGCCCAGCTAACCTCTAAATGTCTATGTAGCTCTATGCTGAAATTTCCAGAGCTGAAGCATCTTAATGGGCATTGATCTTTTGCATTAAAGGATGCAGAGTTCAAATTTCAGCACTGTCAATAACATTTGATTTCACCTATTGAATGATTAGGCCTTGGTTGACAATTGCCTATTATGAGAAAAAAGACTGAAAGTGAACTTTTCGGAGTCTTAGCTACGATGCTGACTAAATGGCAATAAAAAATATTTGAAAAATCACATTTCTTGACTACCTATTAGAACAGAGCATATACAGAGTGTACATCTCACTACCTAAGGGCTCTAAAACTGAACCAATTTTTGAACATTTCCCCAAATTGAGACTATATAACTATACTATTATAACTAGTTGGCTCCACTACTGATTGGCATAAGACAAAACACCACCACCTTCATGACAATCAGCTTTTTTGAAGAGCTAAACACACATTACATAAAATGCCCTATAAATTAAAAAATTATCTGTAGGAATTCAGGTTTCAGTGAGAGTCTAAAACCAGTCCATGGCGGATATTAAACAGAACACCTATTTAAGACATTCACTGAGTAAACTGACTAGCTGAGGAAGTTAATTCACCGGTATATTTTTAAAAGTGTCACAGAGAGAAAAGTTTCAACAAGTTGTGGAAATAGATTCGCTATTAGATCATTCTTCAAAATACCACAACCCGTACACTTCTACAACTGGGCTTAATACTGGTTATTTATATCTAACAGCTAAAACACACAGTAAAAACTGTCCAGGGTTTCATTGAAATCCTCCTTCCAGGTTTTCGGTTTAAGTCAAGCCCTTCCCCCTTCGGATGACTCCCCCAGTGCCTCTGTCTACCTTGGAGCTGGAGCGCCGGCAGCCACCGGCCCAAGGAGCGCGCCCCGCCCCCGCCGGCCCCGCCCCGCGCTCCCCTGCAGCCGGGAGGTCCCTGCTGAGCGCGGGCCAAGTGTCTGCGGAGTTGGACCCGCATCCGGTATTTACACTGAGCTAAAATTCTAATCAGCGCGAACAGCAGTATGTTTTAATTCACCCTTATGATTTTATTTCAATCTGCTAAGTAGCACCCCTGCCAGAAAGCAATTGCTATAAACTCGAGTAAACAAATGCAGAACTAAAATAAACCTTAAACCTGTTGTATATAAAGTTTGTGCCACTTTATATACACGCAGCGCACAAAGGCCCGGCCCCAAGCCCGGGGGAAGGCGCCCCCACCTCGTGCAGGGAGCGCTGTGAGAGCGCGGCCTTTTCTAGTGCCTAGTGCCCCCCACACACACCCACACCCACACACACGCACACACACCCCTTTCTAAGGGCTTGCTCCGTGCCTGTCGGACCAGGTGGAGGAGGTGGCCGAGGGCTGCACAGTGGCAGTCACCTCGTCCCTCCCCTGAACAGCCTCTGCCAGGCATGCGAAGCGCAGGCCGGAGGACTCCGTGCAGCTCTGGGTGACACTGCGCCCGCCCACGTGCCAGGGGCTGGTGCCAGACCCTGCATCTCCGGGGGGCTTCCCTCCCGTCTGGGGGGCTTAGGGGGGGGCGGGGAGCGGTGTCCAGGAGCCCGGCCACCATTTTGAACGGCCCGCCCAGCCTTGGCAGCCATCTTGCAGTTGGCAACCATTTTGCGAATCTGCTTGGCAGGCTCCGGGCCTCGCAGGCAGTTTCAAGGGCTGCTCGTTAAGCACAGTCCCCGGGAACAATGCCGCGTCGCTCCAGGTAGGGGACCCGCAGGGAAGCTCGCCAAGGAAGCCGGTCACAACCTCTTCCCCGAGGTAAATGACATCCCAATTTGCTTCCCTGCTGAAAACCGGGCTCCCTGAACCGGGCTGGCAGGTTCTGAAAACCCAGTATCAGGGAGCCAGGAGGTGGGAGACACAAAAACACAGCCGCGATCACACCAGAACATGCATGACCCCTTCCGAGCCGGGACATGCCGTGGAGGGGCAGTGCTGCCGGCACAGCCGTGCAGAGCGACTCCGGAAAATGCGCCCCGTTCTCAGACTGGCCCGCTGCTGTAGGAGCGCATGGGCACCAGCTTAGGGGTCAAGCCTGCAGAGCTGGTCACGTATGGGAATTAATTACCTTTTAAAAGATTTTACAGAACCAGTCTAAAAGAAAGCCAAAGGTAGGAACTTGGACATAATGATACTTTCCCAAAACCGAGTTATAAATGTTTTCTCAGACAGCTATCAGAGTCAACCTCTCTTTCCCCTCAAGTTTCAGTGTTTCTAACTCAGTCAAAAATAAGTCCTGCCCCTGAAAGCATCTCTTGATGCCTACAAATCTGAAACACAAGTGATAGTTTTGCACTGGTGTGATTCTGGCAACAGAATCACAAGAGTTTTTTAGGAGGTTGAATTCACTAAAATGACCCTGGGTGATCATTTTACCACTATATGGAAAGGGAAAGTGACAATTTAATAATATGAGATGCCTTTTTCCATACTAAAAGAAATCACTTATTTTATTATTTTATTTTTGTTAAACCTCACCTAAAGATATTTTCCCATTGATTTTTAGAGAGAGGAAGGGAGGGGGAAAGACAAACATCCATTGGTTGCCTGCGGATGGAGTCTGCAACCAAGGCACATGCCCTTGACCAGAATGAAACCGGGGACTCTTCAGTCCACTGTCAACGCTCTATTCACTGAGCCAAACCAGTCAGGGCCAAAATAAATCATATTTTAATGTACAATTTAATATCTTCCCTTTGATGTTATGACTATTTAGTATCATATTGGTATAGGGCAGTGGTCGGCAAACTGCGGCTCACAAGCCACACGCGGCTCTTTGGCCCCTTGAGTGTGGCTCTTCCACAAAATACCACGTGCGGGCATGCATGTACAGTGCAATTGAAACTTGGTGGCCCATGCGCAGAAGTCGGTATTTTGTGGAAGAGCCACACTCAAGGGGCCAAAGAGCCACGTGTGGCTCGCAAGCAGCAGTTTGCCGACCACTGGTAAAGGGGGATAGTTTATATTAAAAAGATCATCTTGCTTATGGTTTTATTTTTAAAAATCGAAATGAACTCATCAAAATATAATAAAGCCTAAAGAATTTTGAATCTTGTGATATTAAAAAACAAAAAGTTAGAGTCATTAAATCTCTAGACAAATATTTGTTATTTAAATTTTAATGTTTCTTGGGCATGAAGAATACCTAGCTTGTATCTAGTTTCAACTGTGATATCATTCATAACGGTATCCAAAAAAGTCTAAATCCATGCACTATTTACAGTGTTCATAATATTGCAGTGCTTTTTAAAGTGAAGACTGAATTTTTAAAAATTTCTACTGAAATTCAATTCAGGAAATATTTTATCCTGTAATATCACACAGAGTGAAACAATTAATTAAACTAGAATCAAAATTAGAACATTACGTAAGAAAACATTATGCTAAAATAGATCAGCCTAAAGCCTTGATACTGTTAGATGTCTCTTTATTGAATGACAGTATCTGCAGTAGATGACGTCAACGGTACTAGAATAGTTTGGAATGCACTGATAAATTGCTCTATCGATTCCGTTCTGCTTCACTTACCATAATTATAGAACGGTAATGGAAGACATGAATGATATATTTTTACTACAGAGGAAAGCCCAGAGTTTGCCTATTTCTTTATGAGATTATACCAAATCCTTTCAATTAATACAACATGATGGATATATAAGTCTGTCTGAGCATAACAAGCCTGATTCTCATGTTCTTACTTAATTACTGTTCAAATATTTGACAGTTATTTCAAATAAATGTATTTAGTATTTTAAATATAGAGTACTTGCACCTCTTTAAGATGTTTCAACACAATTTTGCAAAAGCATTTTCATTCCATTTAGAAATTTAGCTTTCAAAACTTGAAGACATCTTATAAAAACAACTTTATCATCTTGCATTTATTGAACATACTAGTCACCTGAAAGCCTTTAAGGGGATAATTCTGAGAAGAGTTTTTATGTTGAAGAAGAATATTAGAATCAAAGAGATAATAGGTAAACAACTTAAAGTATTATTTCTTAGAAGAGGAAACTTAATGATTTACATGTCCAGATAGCAAGAAATTTACTACAAAGGACTCAAATGAAAATTAAAGCTTTTTAATAGACATCATGTATAATTATTAATTACCCAATATTATTCACTGTCTATAAAAGCCACCATATATTTCAAAAAACAAACTGCATTAAAACCACACAAGCATTATAGCTGACACCGTGCCATTTTCTTCCTGACATTACCATTCCAGAGTATTGCTAAGAAAGGACACTGGGTTTCCCCAAATGTATACATTTAAAATTAAAAGTGTCATTCCAAGTCACGCAAAAGGAATTTGAGAAATCCTGAACAGGATACAGCCAGGTCTTAACAATTTAGAGCAAGGCTGGATTTGCTTTTTATTTTAAATACTCATTAATGAAAAGGCCTCATTTTATTAGCTTTTGCTATTTAGAAGAATAATACATAAATATCATCAATTTTTAAAAGAACAATTTAATCGTGGAAAAAAATTTCCTCCAACAACTAAATGGTGTAAAAATTGATCTGTACTTCCCCTCTCGCATTACAAAGGCTGTCACAGGGAATAAAATGTAACCCAGGAGGGCCATGGTAGCTATCAAACCTTCCCTGACACATTATAATGTCTGAAGCCCAGACACCAAAGGTTTACATCAGAAAAACTCTAGCATTTAGTGAACAAATCAAAACCAACTATCGACCAGGCTATTGATTTTTAGTGGGGAAACCAAGAGGGGAAAAGATAGAATTTCCCTTTTCTTTTCTCATCCCCAACTTAGTGGGCTGCCAACCTTAGGTCTTCTCAGGCTTGAGCCCTCTGAGTTTTGCATTGCAGCTAGCCAGGATGTCTGCCGGAGATAATTCAAGTTAAAGGCATATGATCTGCAGTGGAAGCTGATTCTCCCTTGACTTGCAACATAACCTAAAGCAGACCCAAAAGCACTTCTTGACAAAAGGGTACAGGAGGAGACAAGGGAACTAGAAAAATAAGACATATGATTATCTTTTCCAATGATATTTGAAGATTTCTCACTTGGGAAGTCCACTGATTATACTTGAATCAAAAACTGATAGGAAGCTAAGCCAATCATATTTGAAAGAGAATAGTTGTACATTATGGACAAGGTGTTACAGATAGATTTATTTGGAAATCAGGAAATGACTACCCCACCAACTCACAAATTTCCAACTAATTATACAGGAAAGTTAACATGAAAAAAAAAAAAAGCTAATTTTTCTTTGTTACATAAATTAACACAAAGTGGGTTATTTGAGAAGCTGAAAGGTAACAAAGCAAAGTGCTTGCTTTAGCTCCTTGGGGTCTTAATCATATAATTTTGAATTGGGTGAGGATCATTTACTTGAATCATTATATAATCATATCCTACAAGTATTCTGCCATTTAATTTGTGAAATGCATGATCATAGGTCACCTACATGGAAAGAATTATTAGATGCATTCATTTTATTACTAAATTTAGAGATGGCTCTGAGCCATTTAAAAATAATAACAATAATAATGATTAATAATAATGCACTTCCATTCTGACTCACAGAACTATCTCAAGGGGTTTTCCAGCTGTCTACTCATTAAGGCTCATGCCCCCATCACTAGTAGATGAGCATTGTTAGGCCAGTTTTACACCTGGGAGGGCTGAGGCACAGCTAAGGCTAAACCAAGGTCTCTGAGCATACACAAGAATAAAAATAAGAATGTGGGAACCTTATTCCACCTTTTAAATGTTATATCTGAAAATAGTCATAAGAGCCAGAGGAAAAAATTTTATAATGAAAAAGCAATCTGGCTTATCCCTGTTGATTTTGCTGCTAAAAAATAACAAGGGGTCTTTTGTTTGCATGTGTACTTTTACTGATACAGCTCATAAGGAGAAAAATTAATGTGTGAATTTGCAGATTTTAATTGCTAATATACTTAAGCACAATATTTTGCCCACCACAGAGACTTAAATATTTATTTATCAGTTGATTGTCAAAATAATTGTTCTATTGCTAATACTATAACCCAACAAAGATGAGGTTCCCTCATTGTCTTGGGTTTAATAAAACTACTTGGAAATTATAAAAATAACTATATTTTGCAGGATTATAAGAGTGCTTTTGCTTGAAATATGGTTATGGAAGTCTGAGGTTCTTTTTTTAAAATATATTTTTATTAATTTCAGAGAGGAAGAGAGATAGAAACATCAACGCTGAGAGAATCATTGATCAGCTGCCTCTTGCATGCCCCCTACTGGGGATCAAGCCCACAACCCGGGCATGTGCCCTTGACTGGAGTGGAACCTGGGACCTTTCAGTCCACAGGCTGATGCTCTACCTACTGTACACCACTGGCTAAGGCAGTCTGAGGTTCTTGATAATATGGTAATATGAATTAAAAATTACCATGTCACTGACTACTTGTAAGGGTTAAGGAATGCTTTGAACTCACCCACTCATTCATTCATTCATTCATTCATTCTTTTCAACATAATGTTCTAGGTGCTACAGATAAGCAGTGAACAAAAGAGACAAAACTCTCTACCGTCTAGGAGCTTACATTAGACTGGAGATGAGAAAACAAGATTCTAGATATATATTAATTCATCTATGAAACAGTTATTAAACACCTTAAACACTGGAATAAAAACATGAAAAAGGAATTTGCTAGAGCTTCAAAGAGTGATTTGTTTTGTTTCTTTTTCCAATGGTTCATTTTCTTAAGGTTTTTCTCCCTGATGCAAAGCAGAAGAGCGATTGCTGTAGCTCTATGGGCCGGACATAATGAGAGAAATGGACGATGTCTGCCTGTGGATAAAAAAGCACCCGGTCTTTGGTTGTGTTCCTTCACACATTAATACAACAAATGAATACAGGGAGTCATTTTAAACTAATTGATAACAGGGAAAAGAAAGAAATCACAAAAATACAGGAAGGTCCTTCCTAAGAAAACTCCTTTCCAGTAACAATTCAAAATGTGTCCAAGTTAGACTAATATGCCAAGGTGTGGCTCGGAAGGTGTCCTCCCTTGGCCCTATAATGCCAGGGTTCCCTGTTCCTTTGTTTATATGACATTTTTGCAGGTGAGATGTGGTTTTTGGTTGGGATGTGATAAAGTACATTGTAACAACTCACATTAAAAAAATATAAAAATTCTACATAGCACCTGCCTTAAAATCACAGAGCACACTGTCTGTCATTTTGTTCAAGGATATCTGTGCCATATGTTTTGGGACCCTAACTAGCAGTATACTCAAGATACACCCTCCACATCACACCTATTTAGCAGAAGAACTCTCTCTAATGACGATTGTGTTTGTCAGCTCTAAATAGAATAGCTGTTCCCATGTTGATACTGATCTAGAGAAAATTTCTTCTCTCTGCCCCCTTTTCCCACCTTAAAAAAAAAAAAAAGATGGATATTTTCTGAAATGATTAGTTTACCTGAATTTGATGCAAATTAACTGCCCATTTTAGGACTTTTGTTGTTGTTGTTTCTGAATTAGCACATATATATATATATATATATAAAAGGCTGATTTGCAAAGTGTCCCCTCAGGAGTTCGACCAGGGGACCAGGAGTTCAATTGCTTGCTATGATGTGCGCTGACCACCAGGGGTAGCACGGAATGAAGGAAGGGCCTAGCTGGCAGCCAGAAGGAAGGCCCTGGCCAGCAGCCGGAAGGCCCCAATTGGCCCTGATCGCAGACCAGGCCTAGGGATCCTACTGTGCACGAATTTCATGCACTGGGCCTCTAGTTAAAACATAAGAGCAGCCCCAATGTTCTGTCACAAGGAGGGGACTCAGAGGCTGTAGGAAAGTTCAGAAACCACATGAACAAGAGAACATCATTCCCACTGATCTCTAATCTGCATTTCAGACACTAACCTAAAAAAAAAAAAAAAAAGAGCCTTCATAACAGCAAAACAATCTTTAATTGAGTGGGGAAGCTAAGTTTTCTTAGTTTCTTACAAATGAAATTACAAGCTGATAAATCTATAGTTTTAAACTGTGATGTAATCGTTTCATTCCTTTATTCACACAACAGAAACTGGTCCTCCTGGCTAGGATGTGCTTTACCACAAGTTGTAACTTCCTTTTGGGGGAATGGCTTATTTCTTGAGAGTGGAGCTTTGTAAGAGGTATAAAGGCTTTACTCTGTTCAAGACAGAACCCACCAGGTTGTATTTCCAGGAAACAGCCCAGTTGTGGCCATCTTTAAAAACAACAAAAAAAAGTAAAAATAGTGCAATACAAGCTGTGTTTCTCCTTGTCTTTTGATAAAAATCCCATTCTGGAAGTGCCAGAAGTAAAAATACATATTCAGTCTTCTTGAATAACTCGCAAGTCATCAGATCTCTGACCAGTAAACACCACAGCTAGAAAAGTAGGAATATTGACAGTTTTATGGTAATATGAAAAGCACAAACATTTTTGCCTAAAGTGGTTAGATACTGCACAAACATTTTTGCCTATAGTGGGGCTAACACTAGCGACCAGGGCCTATGAGGGATTCATTTCATTCATATACCAATATTTCGAAGGAATTACTAAGGGCAAAATAGCATAATAGGTGTGTAGAAACAAAGAAGAGAACATACATTCTAGCTCACAGAAGAGCTGACAATCAGAGAGCAGAGGGGATAGATAGGTACCCAAATAATGCAAGGATGGACAGCACCAAGCATTCAAAACTGAAAACTTTTTACACAGTGAAATAGACTCTTAACAGCATTGGGAAGGTGGGCCAACCCTCCTTCCCCTTCTATTCATATTGTTTAAAATGAGGAAAAGTTAAGAGTTCAAAGATACTGTCACAGCTCTCTGGACATCTACCTATGGATTCTCAGTAGAAAATAATTAATTATGGCAAGGAACAACCAAATCAGTGTCATGGAACCAGCATTGAGGATACATGGACCCAAGGTCACTCTATTCAGACTCAGAGAAGTGAAGGAATTTGCTTGGGGTCATGAAGTCTCAAGATTTCAACCACTTCAATTCTAAATTCAAATATACATTACGCATCCAGAGAAGTATGAAGCACCAACTATGACATTACTCCTCTGACTTCTCCAGTTTCATTTCAGTGGGTGCCCCTCCACTGGGCTCCTTAAACACCCGGGGCATGATGCTTTCATAGCACTTTGTAAATAGCACAGTTTTGTGATCAGCTTATGGCACTTTCTCCCATCACTCACAGCCTGGGGTTTCTCAAAGCCCGTGGGCTCCCTGCATCTGGTGTTAAAAACTATAGATCTTTAGCCTTGGCCAGTGTGTTCAGTAGTTAGAGCATTGGCCCTCCCCAAAACCAAACGGTGTCGGGTTTCATTCCTAGTCAAGGGCATGTACATAGGTTGTGGGTTCGTTCCCTGCCCCCAGTCAGCTCACATCGATGCTTTTCTCTCTGTCTGTCTGTCTGTCTGTCTGTCTGTCTGTCTCTCTCTCTCTCTCTGTCTCTCTCTCTCTCTCTTTCTCTCTCTCTCTCCCCCTCCCTCCCTCCCTCCCTCCCTTTCACTCTCCCTGAAAAAGCCATGGAAAAAATATTCTCTGGTGAGAATTAGCAAGTAACAACAAAAAAAGAAGTACAGATCTTTGGTTCCTGGCCTAGGATTCTCTGGGTATCTAGGTATAAGGCTTGGTGTAGTATACTTTCTTAATAATTCCCCTCCCCAAGGGATTGTTATGCACACAATAGTTTGAGAATCATTTTTATATGCCATTTTCTAGGCAGCCTTTCATCTCCAATATCCAATGCACAGGTCAGACATGAAAATGGTAGGTACTCAATGTTTGCAGAAGAAAAGGAGGGAAGGAAAAAGAGAAAGAACATTAAAAACAAACCAAAAAAAAAAACCACCCAAAAACTGTCTTAGAGCTTAGGGACAAAATAAAGCATTGAGTGCATGCACTCAGAGCCTAGAATTTACTTGGGAAAGACAGTATACACTCAATTAAAAGTTTAATAATGATAAACTTCAAATTAATAGTCTAACAATAAAACTAAAAGAGTGGTTAAAAAGCAGTAAAAAATTTGCCAAGTGAATTTATGGGCAATAAGTGAAAGCAAACATTCAGAAAAATGAGATCAAATTTAGAGGTGATATTAAGTACCCATGGAGAGGTCCTTGAGGTGGCTTTTGAAAAGAGAAAAAGATTCACATAAAAAGGGAAGTGGGAAAAAGAATGTATTTATACTTAGAACCAGGAAAACTGAACTAAACTTGAAAGAAATACGTTTTAATAAAAGACCCTAATCTTATGTGGTTGTTGTTTTTTTTTTTAAGCTCTGTTCATTAATTTTGCCACAATTAATTGAACTAATATTTACAGGCCAGCAAGTTTGAAATATAGTACCAATAAAAACTTTACAACTCTGGAAATTTCTAAAATTGGTTCTCTTTAAATGTGTAGCAGAGGCAGGATACCGGATGATGTGGTACAATAAAAACAGTTTACTGGCATTTAGTTGAGATGACCTGCATAACTCACTTGTGGCTTTACCACTTACAACATGTCACCCCAAACTCACGGCAATAAAACTTTGATGTAATATAGCTCTACTGTGCTTTACATAAATATGTACATATATAATATATATGGCTTCATTTCCCTTTTAGTTAAAATTGGTCTAACCCAATCACTCAGAGGACTATTTGTGAGCTTAGATTAATTAGTGTTTCTGGAATGCCTTCAAAATAGAAGAGGCACTCTAATGCCCTGCTTCATTATTCAGATATAACCTACTCAATATGTACTTCTATAAATGCATAAGTAACATGGGAAACAATTAGACAATCATGAATCACTATTCTGTTTCTTGAGCTTCATGGACTTGCTTTACATCTTCCCAATTCACTAAACTCCTGGTTAGCTTATTAAAATCTGTTTTCCGCCCTTCACCAGGAGACTAAAAATATAGGTCTCAGCCTCAAACTTCAGAACTCAGTTTCCTCATCTATAAAATGAGGCTAATGATACTTGGCTTTTCAGGATGCAGAACTCCTGTTTTTATCTTGGTCGGCTGTGGTGTAAGCAAGTCTTCGTTTCTATACAACCTTCTTAGAGACTGAGCTATTCATACCTTTCTGAAATGTGAGAGTGCCAAATTCAGTCCTGATCATCTTAAAGCATCTGAATAAATATTTTGAATTTTAAATATCTATGATTTTGTGTCATTTGTTTAAATAAAGCATTATGTGATTGGCAAATGTCAGAAAATAGGCTAATGACCTTAACCTAGTCATATAATAAAGAGATGGTTAGCACTGACAACATAAACACAAATTATAGCCTATTCATAAAAGTTTATTATTATTTATTTTTTTAAAAGCATTAAACATCTGTCAGAGTTTAGCTGTGACATAAAATATGTATGTACTTATATTTTATGTTCAGTCATTGTTTAGGTCTGAGATGCCAAAAAAAAAAAAAAAAAACACTAAGAAATCTGAAAGCAATTGCCCCAGAAAACAATTATATGATTATCTCAGAAACAGAACTTAATGAATTACAAACTTAAGAGATTTTTTTGATATTCGTTTCAATAAATAATACTGAGCACCTATTATGTTCTAGGCACTGTGCTAGATGTTACAGATGCAATTAGCTTTGATCTCTAGTGGGGGTTACTAATGGCTACAGTATAAAATGATAAGTGCTATGATAGTAGTATATAAAGATGCTACGGGAACAGGGAATGCTTTTCCAAATGATACAATGCTTACACTGAGTGTTGCCAGGGGACCTGGAATTTTCCAGGCTGTGGAGCTATTTGGAGGAAGAGCATACTCAATAGGTGAACCAGAATGTGAAATGACACCACAGTACTGAGGCACTAATAAAGCACAGAACCTTGGTAAACCACAAGCACTTCTTTTTGTTGTTGTTAAAACTCACCTGAAGACATTTTTTTCCATTGCTTTTAAGAGAGAGAGGAAGCGAGGATAGGAGGCAGGGAGAGAGGGAGAGAGGGAGAAACATCGATGTGAGAGAGATACTTTGACTGGTTGACTCCTGCACACTCCCCCACCAGAGATTGGGAGCAAACTTGAAACCCAGGTATGTGCCCTTGACCAGGAATCAAGTCTGCGACCCTTTGGTGCATGGGTCAACACTCTAACCACTGAGCATGCCAGCCAGGGCACCACAAATATTTCAATAGAGCTGGATCAGAGCTGGAGCATGGTGTATCTAAAGGTGAAAGGTGGAGTGGCGGTAGTGACACCAGAGTGGGGAAGAGGAGCTAGATCACAAAGAGCCTTATATAAAATGCTGAGAAATGCAGGATTATACAGCAGGTGATGAACGTCATTGAAGGTATGTCAGTAAAGGAGTGATCATCCTTATTTTGGAGAGATCACTCTTGCAATGGGTGGGAGGAATGGATGATAGGAAAAGAATGGGAGCAAAGAGGAGGGTACAGTAGAGATAGTCTAGGCTAGAAATAATAAGGGTCTAAACATAAAGGAAGCATGGGGTAGGATGGAATTGATTTGCATGCTAATAAGAAGGCTGACTTGGCAGAACTTGGTGGCTGATTAGATATGAAGCATGATGAAAGTGGAGTAAGAGACAACTTTTAAGTTGTAATGTGAGAGACATGTGTAAGTGGTAATTCCATCAGATGCCATTCTTTCACATTCCTATAACTCTCATAGCTCAGATAACCCATAGCAGGCCTTTCCATCAAATCACTACCAAATTATTCCTAGATATTTTGTGCTTTTGATTACTTTCCTGAATGAGATCTTTCTTCCATCATAGCTTCTTATTAGAGATGATTGCATAAAAACTTATTGCTTTGGGATATTGATCTTTTAATCAGATATTTTGCTCAATTTGCTTATTAATTCCACATGTTCTTATTTGGACTCTTTGTCTAAGTAGATTAAGTCTATCATTTGGAAATATGATCATTTTGTCTCCTCTTTTCTACTATATGAATCAGAAATAAGTTGCAACAATAGTTCAGCCAAAACTTCTAGGAGAACATTAAAAAATAATGGTATAATAGTCACCTTTCTTTTGTTCCTGATTTTAGTGAGGATGACTCCAATAGTTCATAATTCAGTGTGATTTCTTTTGTTGATTTGATATAATTTTATCAAGTTAAGGATACTGTTCTCCTTTGTTACTGGTTATCCAAAGAGTTTTTAAAGGTTTGGAATCAGCGTTGAGTTTTACCAAAACCTTTTTGCCCAAAATGTTTTCTTTAAAAATGTATTTTTATTGATTTCAGAGAGGAAGGGAAAGGGAGAAATAGAAACGTCAATGATGAGAGAGAAGAGATCGGCTGCCTCCTGCATGCCCTGCATTGGGGATCAATCCTGAAACCCGGGCATGTGCCCTGACTGAGAATTGAACCATGACCTCCTGGTTCAACCACTGAGCTATACTGGCCAGGCCAAATGGTTTTTAATATGGTTTTTGTACCTGTATGCTAGATTCTAATAGAAAATGCAACATTTAAGCATTTTTTTCTATAAAATTTGTTTGAAAAACTAATAAGTGAATGTTGGGGAGAAAGGAAAGGTACATGGTTCTTGACTCAATCATAGTTTAATCTTCTATCAGGTGAGGTTTTAGCACCTTGCTTAGTAGGCACTCAATAAATAAATCCATAAGTGATTTCTCATTGAGATGATGTCTGATTGAACACTCCATTTTTTTTTTGCTTGATAAACTCATTTACTTTAGTGATATCAAATAAAAGGAATTTAAAAAAACACTGTCAGAATCTTGCCTAGGGCAGCAGTGTTGTTTTGGGGGCCTCTGAGAATGGAGAAAATATTTATGAGATGAATATAAATTTCACTGCACTGTAAATGCATAACAAATTTTCAAGCATAAATACAAAAGATATTTCTTTTCCTTAAGAATATATGATTGAGAAATTGTTTTAGGATGTTATATTGGGAGAAATGGCATAGTAATTTATTTTTCCAAGAATATCTTTTAAGTGATAGTTTCTTTAATTCAATCTGATTTGTATACATGCAATATGAAATTTTTGATCTGATAAAGGAAAGAATTCTTATCAGGGTTATTTTTTTTACTCTGACCTCATTATTTTAGATAATTCAGATGAATCATGTTCATTTTCCCATATCAAACATACATATAAATGATATATGTCATTTGCCTATATCAAAAATAGGGGTAGAATTTTTATATTATTTTGGGGGAATATTTGCATTTTGGTTAATAGATTCTTATAAGGTTCTTTTAGGTGCCTCTAAAGAACCTTAAAGAGTGCAAATAACTAACAGCCTTTTCTTTGTCTATAATCATTAAGCTTATTGTTGCAAAGAAATGTTTTAAAAGAAACTTTGTATTTCAGAATGAATGAGGAAGTAAGAAATGCTCAGGAGCAAAGTTATGTAAGGTGGCTACCTAATGTGGAAAGCTTCCTCATAAGATAAAAACATGAATCAGTGAAGGAACTCTGAATATAGTTGTCAGTATTCTTTTGGATTTAACATGCTGGAAATCTTCATGTACATGTGGAAAAACAAACTGAAAGCTCATTTTTTTCTTTCCAGTAGGATCCTGAAAAACATGCAATGGAATGAATACTGCAGAAATTTTAGAATTTCAGAAATGCCAAAAGTCTGAATCTTACAGTGTGTGGATACAATGGTTTTCCTCTTGGTCATTATTATTTGAACCATGCCATCCATTGCTTTTGGCCATCTTTTTTCAGGGTAAGTGTTCAGTACAGAAGCCTAGTCCAAGCCAAGGAAGCACAGATGGGTGGTTACAGCTGCAGCTCCTCTAACAGACTGCAAAAACCCGCTGGGACACTTCCCCAGCTCTGTCTATCCATCTTGTGAGCTGGTGCAACTCCACCTTGCTCAGGGCTTTGTTGAGTGTGTCACAGGACTTTGGCCAAAATGTGACGATCTGAATGGGTCTTATTAATGGAATGAAAAATGGATTCCAAATTACACACACACATACACACAGAGAGAGATCACATTTTTCCTGAAATGACTGACAATTCTAATAAAAAAAGAACGTTGTAATAGTTGTTTCTTTTAAACCCTCAGAAATAGTGTATTCAAACTCTCTTCAGCAGGGTGAATGAGTCAAGTTACTCAATAGGATCCATTCAGACTGATTAAATTGGAGCCAAGCCAAAACAGATCTTCAAGATCTGAGAGATAGCAGTCAGAGAGCCAGCAGAGGAAAACAGCATCCACCAAGAATGTACGGACCACATTACTGTTGGGAAATAATAAACTGGCTAGCTAGACCAAAGGCTACCACAGAATGTATAATAATGAAAGTTCTAGGGCTATCTACATCATTACAGCTCCCTTTATTTAAAACATGGGATCACTGGTCTGAGACACCTACTTATTAAACCACAAACATCCATTTCAAAATTAAAGTTTCTACACTGAATTTATATTGTTATACCTACCTTCCAAAAATGATTTGAGATGGTTCACAAACATATATCAAATGCATATATACATACACATACACATGCAAATTTAAGGCCATCAAAGAAAAAATATGAATTAAAACAATAGAAGACAAAGAAGTTACAGGGGCTAAAATCTAGACTGATGTATTTCCTGAGGTTAAATTTATCTCTGAGTGTATTGGGAGCCAAGGCAAAAAGGAAAACAAGACATATTATATAATTCTTATGAATCTATAAAAAGAATACTACCTTTTAGAAGTAAAAGGTTTTCTCTTGTGACTTTTAAAAGGAATAAATCAGTCTTCAAGATTCCATCAACACTTTTAAGGTTGCCCTTCCCAACAATTCCTGACCTAGCTTGCCAAAGATTATGTAATCAGGCTTGATAAATTATGAAACAGCACAACCAACTTCTAAACTAAACAAAAAGGCAAAACCAAATGAACAAACGTTTCCCAACATTTAAAAGTTAGAATCACCCCAAATAAAAATTGAAACCAGAGGCAAATGAAGTCAATCCAAATCTCAGCAAACCAGAATCACAAAACCCTCTCGCTGCAGGCTTGGGAATAAAATGCTGCTTGTCAGTCAAAGTGTCTGTCTATGGCATATGGGTAAAGGTTTCAGTCTGCTATCTCCAGACTCATCTTATGGCACTGGTTCAACACCAGTGAATGGTGCTCTAAACAAAAGGAGAGTTCATTCAAAATGGGCGGTTGTGAGTTACCGGTCAGTGTAGCTGTGCATTTTGTCTGAGTGAGAACTACTGGCATGGGAAAAATGAAGTGCAGCTCCCAGGCCTTTGGAGTTTCCTAAGCACTGAAAAGCAGCCGGGAGGTTAAAGCTAGCTAGTCGGAATGGCATACTTGGCTGAATGCACAGCCAGGTGGCTTGGGCATATTGGCAAACAACTGGCAACCTGCCCAATACATATGGCTTAGATTGCTTTGCTCTTCCCATGAAACCTTCTTAGACTCTTGAGCAAGCATTCATTTTAGAACAAAATGCATCTGAGTGTTAAAGAAAATCTTTTAATAATATGTCTGACGTAAAATCCTTTTACCAAAAATAAAAAGATGGGAGGGGATAGTTGCCAAATGCAGAGACTAAAGCTTTTCTTTTTTTGGGGGGGGGGGGGTACATTGCAGATTCTTTCTCAAGTCTTTGGACTCAATTATTTGGATCTTCAGTATCATGGGGGTTAAAAAGACCCCAGCAATCCCTGGGAAGCAGGGTTGATGTGAAGTTTACAAAAGGCTGCCAAGAGGTCAGGTGACCATGGATTCTTAATGAATACACAAAAATGCAAAATAAGTAGGGTAACAATGGAAATGAATACCAGATACATTTAATCAAGGAACATTATTAAATCTTGATTGGCAGATAACACTAAAAGGTGTCAGTATGGTCTATCATGTAAATACATATCTGGAGACTTGTTAAAACAGTTTCTAAGCGCTAACTGTTGAGGCACATGTTACTTTCAGGCTTTACCAAGTGGCTGCCTAATGTAGATAGCATGGCTTGTCACTAATCTCCTGTAATGCTACTGTAGAACATTAAATATTCCACAAAGACTGTTTTCTTGCTGGAGTTGGAGTTTTCTTCTGTCACACATGTTCTCTGGGTGTCCAACATGTCATTTGAGTTTACTGAGTATCTTAAAAGAATTAACAATTGATACATTAGGTAATTAGATTATATGAATTATTGTCAAAATCCTGTTTCACTTATAATTTTTAAATGTATATTTATGGTCTCTTAAAATTATAAGTCATTTATCTAGTAGAGTGTGTTAAATCCTCTGAAATTGCTATAGTCTACCTGGCAAGAAGATTACAGAATTGATGTTGTATTATGTGGCTGGTTTCTGGTTTTTGTTGTGGCTTTTTTTTTTTTTTAAGAGTTTTAGCTCAGTAACAGTTCAAACACTGAAATTAATTAATCACTCTTACTAAAGAAGGCCGCAGACATTAACAAACCTAAAATTTCTTAGACGCAAGACAGATATGATAGAAAAAGAATCATTTGTTCCTATTCAGCAAATACTGAAGATGTCAATCTGGATGAGAACAGCAAACTTCTTTTTTGGTGATAATAAAAAAATAAAATTTCCTGCTACAGTTGCTTCATCTCTTTCCAACAAAAAACTATACTGAGTACATAAAAATTCAAATAATGGTTTTACATTGACTATTTACTGAGCTTTAAGTTTAAACCTTCAAATCAATTTCCGTCTTATTTACTTAAAAAAAGAAATGATAACTTTTTTTTGAGAAATAGGGCAAATTAAAGCAGAAGTGTTCAATAGATTCCTATGTCATGAGTCTTGAAAATAATTTTTTTAAAAGTCTGTTTGTTGGTAGGCATAACAGAATAAAAGAGAGCTTCATTAACAAATCTTTCCAATACTCAGAATTATGGGGTGAAATCAAAGAAGACCTTTTAAAAATAGACTTCAGAGTCCTATGAAATGACCTTTGTAGCATCACATTGTCACTATTCTTACCCTCTCCTCTTGATCAGCAAGTAGTACCACTTAGAGCTTTATTAGAACATCCCTTTGCCAACTTGGACTAGCTCCAGGCAAATCTGTCTTCCAAGGACACAGTTTAAAGTACTTAAAGTAAATTGCAATGGACTGGATGGATGTGTAGAGGAGATGGGACAACTGAATCAAGTAGCACGGCATCTGAAATTAAGTCCCTCTCCAGGGGGCACTTGGTACCCAAATGGAGACTGGAATGTATTCATTTTGAAGGGCTCCTACTGAACAGAAGGGTCAGCAAAAAGATGATTTTTACACCAAAAAGGACTGAAATCCTGTTTCTTCACTTAAATGCAGAGAAATAAACTAAGGGTATAATTTCACAAAGTGTGTTTTGGAGGGTATTAGGGGTTATGAGCAAAATAGGGTTCCACTGATGAATTTGGAAACTTCTAGGCTAAAGTTCTCAGATCTCTAATGTGCATTTTGACTCTTCAAGAGAGGCAAGAGCATGCATTTATATTTTAAACATCTCTCACACACAAAACAACCCTTTTTCATGGAGGATATCTTAAGACCCAAGTATTTAAAAATGTATTTTGGTTAGTGTAAATTTGAGGCTTTCAAAAGTTAGATTTAAGTAAAATTGTTTAAAATTACATTGAAAAGCTTAGTTCAAGATAATTAATTCAAAATCTTTTTAAAACACTTAAAGTTATTTAATAATTTTCCTCATTTTAGATACATTGGCTACTGATACACTGTTTCATACCTCAATAACTAAAATGCAATTCTACCAGCATTAAAAGTCCCTTGTCCTCCCCAGAAAAGATCTAACTTGAGTTTTTCTCTTCATATTAGGCAAGAACATCTGGTAATTTGTAAGTGGGTAGGTCAGTTTTCAGACAGGCTGGTTTCCAAATATGGGCTTTAAATTATTTGTTAACAAAATTCAAGGTTAATTTTCCTGGAAGGTTCCTTTGATGAAGGTTTAGTTCATAGCTTCAGAAAGCCTCAGAGTAAATGTTAGCAGAGTATAGCACCCTGATTCCCTTGATTTTGGCCACTGAGTTGTCTGATAAAACCATGTGAATTTGAATAAAGAGAAATACAGAGCAAGGGTGGGGGATAATAACTATCACTCTGAATAAAATTAATTCTTACTATCAAATGAAAAATCCATACTCCCAGGCAAAAGAAAAAGTAGAACAAACAATTCTGTAATTATGTGGAATCTGAGAAAAAGTCAAAAAATGATTATTGGAACATTTTTAAAAATACAATTTCAAATGTGTGTCTTATGTTCTAAAAATAAGGTAAATTTTATGGAGCTTCCAAGTAAACAATCTCATTTTATAGTCTCAATTCCCTCTATCCAACTTGAAAAAGTGTAAGTTTGTTTAGGTAGAGCATCAGAATTCAAATTGTATTTCTTTGCAGAAATAAAGGAAAAGAATCTTCTGCTCATGGGTTACCTGCCATAAAAGCCACTTTTAAAAAATGATACAAGAATCTGCTTGGATCACAGCACAATTTCCTGGTAAACATTTGTTCTGCTTTATTTTAGCTTCTGGACACTGCCTATTTCCTGTCCTAAGACCAGTCTCACCTAATGGTAATAAAGAGTTTAGTTTTTGGTTCAAACTCCTGAAGAAAATGTCTTTTAAATGGTGTAATTTTATTTAACTTATTTTTTTAAACTGCTGTTAAAAATTTCAGTTAAAAAAAATTAAACAGCTCTAAAAAGAAACAATATGTGGTTAAACAAATACACATATATAAAGCATATGGGAAAAAATAAATGTTAATGTAAACATACGGCAACATTCTTCCCTTCAAAAAAATCTCAGAGAAGAAACCTCCCTCCCCGCCCCCCAAAAAAAGTCATTTTGGTTTAAGCATGTGAAGCCATTTTTAAATATATTTTATTGATTTTTTTACAGAGAGGAAGGGAGAGGGAAGGGAGTTAGAAACATCGATGAGAGAGAAACATCGATCAGCTGCCTCCTGCACACTCCCTACTGGGGATGTGCCCGCAACCAAGGTACATGCCCTTGACCGGAATCGAACCTGGGACCTTTGAGTCCACAGGCTGACGCTCTATCCACTGAGCCAAACAAGTTAGGGCTGAAGCCATTTTTAATAAGTAATCTATTTTACTAAAAAAACCACACCCATTTGTATAGCCTCAGAAATCTGTTTCATTTCACTCTTTGTGTAAAACTGCGCATGAAAAGTATATTTATAAAAGAAATACCAGACTTGGGATTATTTATGTCATCGTAGCATATATGTAATAAATGACAGCTCACTGGAAATATACGTATCTTACATACATAGAGGCTGAATTCTGTCCTAAAACATATTCTAAAAAGTTTTCTTGTTGAATTTGATTTTAAAGTTTCAAAAAGCATTATTTCAATATAACAGTGTTATCTATACTTGGACAAAATGGGGTATAGTTTTTTATCAGATGTGCTACCCACTCTAAGAACCCACCATTAAAGTTAGTAAGTTTTAAAATATGCTGGTTAGTTCTCTTCTCATCATAAGTTGAAGAAAGACTTTGAGGATTCACTCTTAAACTTCTGGGAACATTCACCCCAAAATAGGTAACTAGAGCTGCATAAATCTGCATTTAACAGATGTTTCAAGAAGGAAAACAAACAGGTTGAAAATATTCAAATGAGGAGAAAAGACAAGGTACATAGAAATCCAGCTGCAAGACTTTTAATGGTGTAATGGAAACCTTAGAAACAAAATTCAGATTACTTTCTTTGCAATCTGAAACACTTGGTTCTATATTTAATATTTTACATCATTACTATGAGAATGTTCTTTAAAGGTACTGCTTCTGCCCATTAAATTAAAGACATATAAGAAGCAGCACATGAAACTTTTAAACTTCTCTGTAACAAAAAAGAGCTCACACTATCAATTTCCAGAGTAAAAATTAAACAAGTAGATCATTTTAAAACTTCTTATAGTGATGGTATTAGATATAACTTTCAAAAAAAGTATATTGTTTTAGGGAAAATTTTGAATAAAAATGTTCAACTGGGTCCAGAGTGCTTTTGAAGCCCAAAGACCAACTGTTCAGTTTTAACAAACCAACAATGTCTGTTCATTTTGCCCAAATCTTTTCAGCTAAAATATTCACAATGTGCCATTATTACCGAATCATTATCTGCCTTTAGCTCTGACAACAGCATCATACGGGCCATGAAAGGCTCCTTTCTTCTCATGATTAGGCCCTAAAACATTTCCTCATCTTACAGTGCTTTTCAACTTCCCAGAATGCATTGCTCAATTACAGTGCTGAAATTAACTGTATGCCATTCTTATTTATTGAGAAAAGAATAATCAAGTACTCCCAACCATGTCAGGGGTTGCCCACAATTTTATATCAAATTTCAAGTAATAAAAATATTAACCCTTCTAGGATGTCAAATTTTAAAATCTACTATTTGTTTATCTTCACTTTTTTGAGCCTTGTCTTGGAAAATTCACCGGTTTAGATTTCTGATGTTTTATAATGTATAGCTTTTACAATGATTTAATAGTGTCCACAGAAGGTCTATTTATTCTTAAAATAATGACCTATCTGAAGTTTTAAAAGTAAGGTTTTGGGGGTTGGGGTTATTTGTTTTAGGTTTTGGTCTTTAAACTTAAATTCCTTCCTTCTTTGCTTAGAAAGTGGGATTTCCTTCACTTCTATAAATGCACACCTTAGGACTGCTGCAAATTATCTTTCTGAATGCAGAAAACAGAAATAAAAGCCCTGGGATTAAAGTGTAGAAATGTTCCAATTCCACAGTAATTCTGTTTATATCACTAGATAGTACCTCTTCCTCAATAATAATAGTAATCTTATTAAACCGAGAATATGAGTAATTTTTTACATATGCTCTCCAAATAAGTGTCACTTTAATAGGTATTATTTTGAACACAATATTATAAATTAAGTTTGCCAATCTTCAAATAATAATAAAGTCATTATTTCTATATTTTAGAGGAGCTATATTCCAAGTACTTAGTGAATTTCAAAAATAGATTACATATCAAATACAACAGTTGAAATATAATTAAAGGATATCTATTGGGCAAACAAAAACAAAAAGCACAAAACACAATAAAAAAGCTATGACTGCACTCACTGCAAATACTTGCAGGAAAAGGGATGGGAGTATTTAACACGTGGATCTGTATTTCTTTGTTTTATACCTTCAGGCAACAGAAGAATGTAAATAAAAACACTTTTTAAACCTCAAAGATACTTACTAACCCATGCATACATTAATCATTCATACCACATGATTATTGTTCAGTATTTTCTGCAATAACAAATTGGAGGGTGTGGGGGTTATTGTGGGTTTCAGCAAACCACATTCTATTTAGGCAAAGCCAAGTATTAAAGAAAGGCCTAACTTGCCAAACCAAGATAAATACATGCCATTATTATGATTACATAAAAGCCACTGTTCTCAGCGTTACAATTTCTCTTATAATTGGCACTATTATAATTAAATGGATTCATATGTTTACAATTCTTCTTTGAATTGTAAAGTGATTTAGCAATGATAGTGTCTCTAATTTCTTTTAACTATACTGACAGACTTCACTTAATCAGTGGTCTAAATACCGCATTGCCACAATAAATTAGGTAAATACCCAGTAAGGCCTGAATTGCTATTGAGTTTAAGTATGCTATAATAAGGTAGCAAGTAACTTCTCCAAAGCCTGCTGCTGGACTAGCCCACAAACCCACAAATTGGAGGGGATGGGTTAAAGTATTCCAATGGCATTTAAAATATTCTGTGATGGATACATGGGCACATGGGCAGGGAAACACATACACACACACACACACACACACACACACACACACACAGAGTTAAAATCCCATAGTTTTTGAAAACGAAGAGGAAATGAAATATTATTTTAAAAACATAAATACTAATATTGTGGATTTTGTGGTCCCTTTCTTCTTTAAGACCCAAAAAGTTCTTCACTTCTCATCACGTTAATGTTGCTTTTTTATAAATATGATCTATAAAACACAATCATGATCATGGTATATTTATACTAATTGCCACATTAATTATAATAGCAAAAACTTGCAAACAAACTTGCGATATCCAATGCAGAATTGATTTCACAAATGATGCTCCACCCACATAATGAACTACAATGTAGCCATTAAAAGGATGCTGTAG
Organism: Myotis daubentonii; assembly: GCF_963259705.1. NCBI lineage: Eukaryota > Metazoa > Chordata > Mammalia > Chiroptera > Vespertilionidae > Myotis > Myotis daubentonii. Next base: position 176,531,805 of record NC_081842.1, read on the forward strand.
GAGAATATAAAATGACATTTGGAAAAGGTGTTTGTGATATAGCATTAAATTGTTAAAGAGGATTTTAAGAATGCATACATATATTTGGAAGGTTAAACCCCCAAATAGCAAAATTTTAATAATGGTTTTCTCTAGGTGATTTATATTTTCTTTTCCCATAGGTGATTTTATATTTTTATTTTTATTGAGAAGTATTATGCAAGTTATGATAGTGGCAGATAAATCCTATAATAATAAACAGAAGTAAGTTTTTGTTGTTTTTCAAAAAGATATGACACAAGGCACGTGTGCTCTGGGCATTTAAATTACTCCTATGAAATTCAATCCCAGTAGTAAATGTATTTTGAAATGTTAGCAAATATTTTGTGTGTGCTAGAGCTAATCACTACTTGCTAAACTGTATTAAATGCCCAGATCATACAAGGAAGAAAAGTTCAGAGACACAGTAGGTATAGACTGTTACTAGATTACTACCATGAAATTCTCTTATAGAAAATTAAGTAGAAGAGAGACTCTTAAAATTTAAAAACTGTCAAGAAGTACACTGACCACCAAAAAGATTATGTGACTTTGCCCAAGAACACATAATTTAGTTAATACTCTTAGTTGAAAGTATAGTATCATTAAGCTCAGGTTTATTCTCTCGTTCGTTTTCTAAGTAACTTATTTATAACAGAGTTCATAAGAAGCAGGTAAAGTCAGTCTTATTCTGTAAAACTTTATACTGAATATGCAAAATTAGGCCAAAATTGGCTTTTTCACTTTTATGTTCTTTGACATTTTAAGTGATAAATGAGAACTCAAAGCTCTCTGGTTTGGTTTCCAAATTTAAATGGAGACACCAAATTTTCAGCCAAATGAAGTAAGATCCTTCTAAGTCCCCTAGAAATTCTAAAACTTTTGAAATATCTTCTAAAGATAGCTTTAGAAAAAAACAGCAATTCTACTACAACACTTTATAATACATGTTACGTGTAAAACTGTGAGGGATCATGTGGCCAAGAAAAAGAATAGCCCAGACTTGTATTTCTATTTGATATCACTTTTGATGCTTAAACACTGACAAAATTACTGAATTTCATTGTTCTCTCTCATCTATTCCTCTGGATAAAATACAGCTAATAATTCTAAAATGTTCAGATGTGTATTCTTAAAAACAATGAAACAATACTTGGAACACAGACAGTATCTTGCACATAATAACTCGTTCAATAATTATATACTGGATGAATAAAGTAAATTAATAAAGTCTGAGGACAAGTCTACAGAAACCATCTAATCTAATAAAAGACAAACATGCAAATTGACCATACCTTTGCTACACCTTAAGCCATGCCCACCAGCCAATCAGAGAGACTATATGCAAATTAACCCAACCAAGATGGCGGCCAGCAGCCACGAAGCTGGAGCGAGCAGGAGGCTTGGTTGCCCCAGTGATGGAGGAAGCCAAGCTTCCCGCAGCCGGCTCTGAGCTCCACTGAAGGCAACAAAGTTTCAATTATAGAAGGTAAATAAATCCCAGAAAAAAAAAGAAAACAGAAAAAAAGGAGAGGCTGTGAGCTTCCATCGCTGGGGGGCTTGGCCAGCCTGAAAAGGGCCCTCAGCCACTCACCCAGGCTGGCCAATCCTCCATGGGGTGAGGGTCCCCACTTGGGGGGCTTCACCAGCCTGCAAACAGCCATCAGCCCCTCACCCAGGCTGGCCAGGCACCCCAGTGGGGACCCCCACCCTGAAGGGGGTGTGACCAGCCTGCAAACAGCCATCAGCCTCTCACTCAGGCTGGCCAGGCACCCCAGCAGGACCCCCACCCTGATCCGGGACACCCTTCAGGGCAAACCAGCCGGCCCCACCCATGCACCAGGCCTCTATTCTATATAATAAAAGGATAATATACAAACTGACCCTAACAGCAGAACTACGGAATGACTGATCACTATGACAGACACTGACCACCAGGGGACAGATGCTCAATGCAGGAGCTGCCCCCTGGTGGTCAGTGCACTCCCACAGGGGGAGCTCTGCTCAGCCACAAGCCAGGCTGACAGCTGCTAGTACAGCGGTGGTGGTGGGAGCCTCTCCCGCCTCCTCAGCAGCACTAAGGATGTCAGACTGCAGCTTAGGCCTGCTCCCCGCTGGCAAGTGGACATCCCCCGAGGGCTCCCAGGCTGCCAGAGGGATGTCTGATTGCCAGCTTAGGCCCAATCCCCTGGGGAGAGGTCCTAAGTCAGCAGGTGGTCATCCATGGAGGGGTCCCAGACTGCAAGAGGGCACAGGCCAGGCTGAGGGACCTCCCGCCTGCCCTGAGTGCACAAACTTTTGTGCACCGGGCCTCTAGTCCTATATAATAAAAGTCTAATATGCCAATTGTTTGACCTGGAGTTCCATTAAGAGTTCGACTGCTTGCTGTGACGTGTGCTGACCACCAGGGAGCGGTGCAGAACATGGAAGGTGTCAGCAATGTGGTGCTGGCAGCAGGCAGCAGTGGAGGCACTGCCGGCCCCAATGGGTCCCAATGATAGCAGGACCACAGCAGGATGGTGGAGCAGGTGAGGGAGTGGTGCCAGGCCAAGGTGGGTGCGAGCAGGGCCAATCGCCCTGCAACAGTGGCAGTGGTGGGGGGGGGGGGCGCTGCCCAGCTCCTAGGTGCTGAGGGAGCCAGGTGGTGGGAGGAGGGGGGCGGCCCCAACCAATCACCCCGCAGATGGGATGGTAGAGCAGGTAAGGGGGTGGCGCCAGGCCATGGCAGGGTGTCAGGCGGGGCTGCAGGGCTGTGTGGCTGGGGGTGCAAGCTGGGGCTGTGAGCCTAGGGGTGCGAGCTGGGGCCAGATCCCCACAGGCCATTCCTGGGGACCCCACTCGTGCACAAATTTGTGCACTGGGCCTCTAGTAACTATATAATTGATTAAAGAATTCTATCAGGCATCTACTAGTACATTTTTCTCAGAACAAAAGTAACCTGCTGGCTGAGATGGCAAACACCGCCAAAACTGACTTCTCAGGCCCAGCTAGTGTTGCTCAGTGGTTGAGCGTTGACCTACAAACCAGGAGGTCATGGTTCAATTCCTGGTAATAGCACATGACTGGGTTGCAGGCTTGATCCCCAGTAGGGGGAATGCAGGAGGCAGCCAATGATTCTCATCAGTGATGCTTCTATCTCTCTCTCCCTCTCCCTTCCTCTCTGAAATCAGTAAGAATATATATATATATTTTAAAAACTGATTTCTCAGAGGTGCTGTGACTATATTACTAACAATGTTTAAAACAATAGACATGAAGAACCCTGAAGTAAAAAACGGCTGTTTCAGGAAATGTCCAGTAAGGCTGAACAGTTCTAATCAAGGCAAATACAACCCTAGCTCCAACTCACAAGTTTGATAACTTCAAGTTGTGTGCATATCATGATGGGTTGATTCAACAACAGAGAATTTGCATAGACCCTTTGTTAAAGATTTCCTCAAACGGGCCAGTGTCCAGCTCTTTAGCAATATATGTTATTCCTAATTTTGCCATGCGTAACTGGGACACTTCAAGGGAAAAGGTTTCCAATCTGAATCCCCATAGCTTCTCCTCCCTCCCCACTTCCATAGAGGAGATAAGGAACAGATGAAGCTAACCTTTCTGACAATGGCAGGGTCTCTATGCCTGTTAAGAAAATAAATAAGTACATAAATAAAACTCCAAAAAACAGGTTTGTGATGTAAGGCATACTCCACACACCATGATTCATGAAAATGACCATTTTTAACATCACACCCTTTTAATGCTTTAGCAGTGGTTCTCAACCTTCTGGCCCTTTAAATACAGTTCCTCATATTGTGACCCCCAACCATAAAATTATTTTTGTTGCTACTTCATAACTGTAATTTTGCTGCTGTTATGAATTGTAATGTAAATATCTGATATGCAGGATGGTCTTAGGCGACCCCTGTGAAAGGGTCGTTCGACCCCCAAAGGGGTCGCAACCCACAGGTTGAGAACCGCTGCTTTAAAGAAAAAACCTCCGATGCCTTTATGCATGGTATAAAAACACTATTAAATCACATTGTTCACATATTTAAGAAACTGTGTACATAGTGAAATTGATTCTCCATCCCTGGTTTTGGTCTCCGACAGGGCTAAGGCAAGCTGTACCATGGCTTCCCATTCCTGTGTGCTCTAAAGAGTCTCTGTAGACTTGAGGTTCATAAAGTCCCAGTTCCCATTGGGATATAAAAGATGATGAGCTTAGCCCAGCATATAATAATATAGTGTACATTTATATTCTCTGACCAAAAAGTGCAAGCAGATCGCAAGGATTAATATTAAACTTCCGGTGTCCCCTATCTCTTTTGGAAATGATGAAAGCCATGACCCCTCTTCCCAAAAAAATATGTGTACTCACAAACATACACCACTTTGTGTGTCAATTCAGGGGATTCTCAGATACCCTGAAGTCAGTACATGAATGGAGGTGAAGAACCCTCAATTCAATAAGAATAAAGCCCCAGTGTACAAACGCTATCTTAATATTGTAAAACTTTCGGAGAGGCAAAGGCAAAGTTAGAATCCACAAGGTAGTGTGAATAAAAGAGTGGTACCTAAATTACAAAATATTTCTCTGTATATTTAGATGTATATTTCTGTTTTAACCACTTAGCAACAATGAGATGCTAGTAAATATGTTTGGCCAATGCTACTGAAGTCATGAAATACATAGACATCCCACCAGCTTTCTCCTAAAGCCTAGGCTGAACAAGAAGGAAAACAACATTTATTAAGTGTCTTCTATGTGCCAGTGACTATGTTAAAAACTTTTGGACATGACCTCATTTCTTCTTAATAACAATGCCACAATATAGATATTATCATTACCCTTGGTAGAGTTGGAGAAATTGAGGGTAATAGATAATAAGCCACATGCCTGAAGTCCCAAAGTTCTTAAGTGGCAGAGCTCTGACTGAATACAGCATCTGATCTTTAAGCCTTTATTCTGTTACATTTGTGAGTTTATAAGCCACTGAAGTCAGGTTTATTCTGATTCTACTTCAATACGACTGAGAAACCTTTCCTCTCCAAAATAAAGGTTAGTCATGTATGGAGCTGTGGGGCAAATAGTTCCTATCCTTCTCTGACCTGTGCCTCCACAGTGCTATTTCCTAATCTCAAGCTTTCCCAATAAGATGCAGCTCAGGTCCTGTGGGACCAACCATTCCTGACTTTAGCTCCGTCATGATTTTTAACCAAACTTGTACTCCGAATGGCTCTTAAAACACAGGTAAAGAAAAGCTACAAAGAAAAAATACAGATCACCTGTCCTAACCATAAATTGTATAATTACTTATAGTTTTCTTCCAGGCATAATGATGCACATTAATAGAGTTCACACAATAGATACAGGCTATGTGAAATTTTAATCAACTTCCTTTCTAGAGAATATATACACAGATAAAGAAAATAGTACAGTAAATATTACTGCTACACATTGATACCAGAGATAGTACATGAATAATTATTTTAAAATATGCCACAAAGACAATTAATTTGCCAGAGCAATTAGTCATGTCTTGTTGAATTGACCAGTTTTTGTAAAACCTAGACTCACTATTCAATTCAGCTGAAACAGCAAAACTTGTTTCAAGTTTTAAGAGCTCACTGGAACAACCTCTATGTTCCACCACGACACTCCCATCCACCTGTCACCAGAACGAAAAGAATTAGCTACCTTTCCTTCAAAGTCTTTTATGTATCATAATATTTTTCATATACACCTATTTTTATATTCAGGAGTTGTGAGGGTGATAGGCAGAAACTAGAACTCACAGTACTGAATTGGGGATCCCACAAAGGACAAGCTTCCAAAGTTATGTAAATGCACCTTCTACGAAAAAATTATTGATGACCACACTGGATTATTACCCAAACCTCACATATCCCTCCTGGAAATGTGGACTACACAGCCCCATGAACTGTGTATGGTGATGCTCCATAAAGGCCCAAACTCTCGGATGATGAATAGAAACTTAACCAAGAAGCCACTATCACGAGATTTAATTGTGCCAAATATCACTATTACAGAGTATATTAGCACCATGCAGTTATTAAGCATCAATATTTTCCCTTGCACTTGGTAACATCAGCAATTTGGGGGAATTATCAAACTCTTGGCAAATAACCCATCAAGCATGCCAAGGGTTTATCTAACCAAAGCAAGGGACATGAGTGATGAACACATGTTCCTCAGTCTGTGTCCTCATGTCCAGCTGTTTGGTTCCCTGTTTGGGTCAGAACGACCTTAGCAGAGCTGAGGGCAGAATTTGATTCTGAGTCACATGGGAAAGGGATGGACAAGTTCTGAAATATTTCAAACCTCATGTTACTGAAATATGTTAGTGGCCTGATTTGCACAGACAATATTAAAAAAAAGTCATTCATAGGTCATATACTATTATCCTTGTTCAATTACAGCTTGATATATGGGGAGTTGGTTTATCTCACCTGCTGGAACAAGTTGCATTCTACAATGATGGTGAGGTAGACTTTAAAAGTCTTTTATGTTCAGTGGTCATCATTGGAAAGGACCTTATATTAATCAGCTTTAGAGAAAGTGAATTTTTATCAATGGGGCTAGTCTTTTGATTTTTTAATCTAGTCTTTTGACATTTTAATTGTTCTAAATATATATAATGATGTCTCCTTAAAAAATGTGGCCTTTTGTCTTCAACAGTAGGTGACTTTAATGCTTCTGTTTTCAGAACAGGAAACTTGGAACTTGCTTATCAAAAATTTACAGCATTACACGATCAGTAACTGGACAGACATGGCCCCATTGAAGTTTTTCAGCTGTGTTACATATAACAGAATATTCATATAAGCAATGTAATATTTTATACTTAAATAACAGTACAAATCACTTTTAGCATTTTGCCAATGTTAAAAAATTCATCATTAAAAACACATTTTAAAGCAACACTAAGAATTCTGTTTAGATATTTTTCAGTTTTAAAAGAAATTTATTCACTGAGAAAAAAATTATAATAAATATGTCACTGTAGGCCACTTCTTCTGTAAAGAGTCCAGATGTATCTAGTACTACCTGGTATTAGAAAAAGAGAAAAAGCCAGTCTCTTCATCTCTGCACTGCTTTGCAAACTTTATAACAATGTAGGAGTTAAGTTGTAGGGAGCTAAGGGAGTTTATGGAAACTAAGGCCTATTTCACAAATGGTGCTGATTTTAGCAAGCAAAGTAGATAACTTCAGTGACATTTTCTATACTGGCTTTTGAAGTATTAAATAAAATATCCTATCCTATATATAATAATAAAAGGGTAATATGCTAATTAGGCAGGACGTCATTCCGGATGTCCTTCTGGATGAAGCCGGGGCTGGAGGGAAACCCGGGTCCCGGGTGCCAGAGGGAAGCCGGTGCCGGCAGCCAGGGGAAGGAAGGCCTACTCTTGCACAAATTTCATGCATCGGGCCTCTAGTATATAATAAAAGTGTAATATGCAAATTGACCGAACAGCAGAACAACTGGCTGAACAACCGGTCGCTATGATGCACACTGACCACCAGGGGGCAGACACTCAATGCAGGAGCTGCCCCCTGGTGGTCAGTGTGCTCGCACAGGGGGAGCGCTGCTCAGCCAGAAGCCGGGCTCATGGCTAGGGAGCACAGCGGAATATCCTGATAAACTATAGTAGAACATGAGGGTGAATCCTCTTCTGACCTCAAGGTGTGACCCTCTTTCTCTCTCTCTGATATAATTCACGAATTTATAACTTTTAATCAACTGTTCCCTCAGGCCTAGGCAAAATCATGAAATGATGCCTTTCACACACCTGTAAGAAAAAAAAACAGCTGAAACATGGCTGACCACCTGCAGACTTAGATTTAATTATGGGGCTGCCTCCAAACTCCAACACTTCCAATGAAAGATATAAGCAAGTCCCTATGTATGCCTGATGCATCAGCAGGCCTTACACTGTTTGACTGGCAGGAGGAGGGGGCACCACGTGTGAGCAATGAGAAGAGCAGGGCAGCCAGGAGAAGTTGAGTAACATGCACTCTGACCATATTTCAAGCCACCAGAATTGCAAGGTTGTTAGTAAATGCTAAACTATCCCTTTATGAACCCCTGGATGTCCTTTCCAAGAAACTTTACTCAAGCAATAATAAATATCCAGGGTACAGTTATTTGGTATGAAGGGCCTTTTATCCAGGGAAAACAGTAAAATAAGATCACCATAGAGCTGAGGTTCTTCTAACTCAGGTTTGACGTGGGTAGGAAACTACGCCCACGTGCCTTTGCAGATTTCAATGATACAGCATCAACTTGAGATAAAAACGGAAAAAGCATAAAAATATAGGCCCATCATGAACAAGATCATGTTCACTAGCTCATCCTTGGAGATTCTCATTTGCACTCTGTCCCAAGTGAGAGTGAATAGTCACAACCTTGCTCTCCTGTTGATACAAATATTCACACATAACCTGCAGCTGGCACATGCTCGTCTCCATCCACTCTAGACAGATACATTCATGAACTCAAATATCACCTGCCCTCCAGAAATTTCTAAGGGTCTCAATCAAAGTCTGTGAAACAGCTGGAGAAGTCAGAAGCATTTTCACATGCTGTAAATATTTACACACGGCCAAACGCAGGCCATGTTAAATTTGTAATTTCATTATTGGTATCCTTGAGGTTATACTTGGTTTCTGTCTTACTTTTTCTTATTTTGCACTCACTGCAATTGATCCAATTCCTTGAAACAAGAGGGCATGGCCAGGTCAGGGAAAACAGTGGAACGGGCAAAGGAATGGCCAGAAGGGAGCAGAGGCTAGCCTCCTCTGTGGGCTCTGCCAGGTCACCTTTGGTGAGCAGACCACCGTGTGAAGACAGCCAGGGAAAACTCACACTGAGGCAAAAGCTAATGCAGCTGCCAAATTAAAAATAAGTATGGTCAACTTTCGATTATCCCAAGTGGTTTAACCACACGTCTTCCTTCTTCCCACTGCCCAACCTCAGTCTGGGCTGCAACCCAGATGCAGATCAGGGTGGGGGGTCTGCAAGTCTGAATGGAGTGTCTGTGTCTGAACGTGTGGTCCCAACTCTACTGAATTGTGCATTTTCTTTTATGAACCAGACTACAAAGTTCTCTTTTACAAATAAGGACAATTGCAATATATATGAATGAATATTGTTACTAAAAGCGAGCTCACATACCTATTTTTTTATGTTGCAGAAAATGAAGTTCTTTAAAATCATAGGCAGATGCTTAGTAGATGATAGAAGAGAGAACTTTATAAACTTTGTTCATTCATCCCTTGACTCATTCATTTATTCTAAAAGCTTTATAGGGTCCTTACCATGTCGGACACTGTCCCAGGCACTCTGGACATAAGATAAAGATAATTCAGTACCTACTCATGGGGCCCAGAGTCGCTACTGGATAATAAATGCTTATTATCATGTTTTCTAAATCTAAAATATCCCTCTAGATTAATTTCACTGTCTTCAAAGTAAATGTAACTTATTTGGCAGCTCAATAGAGCAGTACACTTTAGTGTGTCACCAAAGTGGCCTATAAGAAAATTTCCACTGGGGTAAAAGGCAAAATTTTGGCAGTAGGTGGAGTCTGTCTTCGATGTCTGCTCCACCCTATGTCCTTGAGCACAGAAAGCCAGCTTGCTAGCCTGTCCCTCTTTTAAAACAAACTTCTATATTATCCATCTCCCTTCCTTTAAATCTCAAATCAACAACTTCATTCTCCTACAACTACAAATTCAATAACCCAATTTGTTCATTCAAATTCACACCATACATGTATATGACTAATGAAAAAAAAGACAAAAAACCTCTAATGGGGTTTTCTCTTTTTTAAAAAAAAACAGGCTCTTTCCCAAAAATCTCTAATTGATGGAATATATAAGAGAAAAAATATTTAACTAAGGGGAATAGTTCCTCATGTCACTTATTTACTCTAGATATTTATAACCTATATTTTAAAACAAGTGATTTAAGCTCTCAAAAAAGTGGTTTTCTTCATTGATAAAATAGAAATAATTGTAGTATATAAGACTTAAAAGGTTGTTGAGAAATATGAGATCATTCCTGAAAGCATTTAACTTGGTATAATAAACTGTTACTATTTATTATCATCATCACCATCATTTAAATATTATTGCTAATAAATAGTAATCTGGCAATTCATTTCTGAGCTGTAGCCAACCGCTGATTCAAAAAGGAAGACAATCATGGAACCAAAAATTCCTCAATATTATTAAAGCATCATAAGACCTCAATGACTAGAAATCAATTTTATTGTATCATTGTAGTCTTCTCATTGAAAAGCAGATACTGTTTGTTCTTTAAGTCAACAAATGCAATTATCACAGAGCCTAAGGATATAGGAGCTATGAAGGCACATGGGAGGGAAGTTCCTTAAAAGAAAGTCACAAATAACCAGCAATAATTCTGGAGCTCAAAGCCCATGAACTTATCTGTGTCAGTTCACTAAACTAGAGAAGTGGGAAGCAGGTTATACTAAGATACCAATAAGCCACAAAAGTGTACAAACTTCCTTCCTAATACAGCATACTCCTTACAATCTATTTCCTTGCTTGAAATTTATTGCTATAAATACAAAGCGTGAAAAATATGAAACGATGCCAGTTCAGTCATCCCTTTGGCCCCGATCCTTTGCTAAATTTATGCATGTTTCTAGCTTGTTTAAATGCCAAAGAGCTAGGCAAACTAGAAGAATATTAAGCTCTTCTCTTCGGTAAAGAAGTCCACCTGAGCAAAGCATGCAGCTGGAGACAAGAGCCAAGGGAAACAAGATAAAAACATTCACTTTGCAGATGAGAATAATAGGTTTGAGATGTCCAATCTGGAAGGATTACAATGAAATCATCTCTCAATACAAGTGATCTTTGGAAATCTTGCAAATTTCCCAAAGCTATATCTGTTCTTCTAGTCCAGTGGTTTTCAACTGGTGTGCTGAAAGAATTTTTAAAATATGCAATACCTGACTATTTAGTCAGGGGCACTGACCTCTTTTCTCTTAGACTGTCAAAAGAAAAATGACAACAGCCAACGCAACAACAGTCATCCTGTGAATGAATACCTATTTTTTGCCAGATCAGCAAAAAACTTATTTTTGGTGTGCCTCAGAATTTTAGTAAGTAGTTACTTGTGCCATGAAATGAAAAATGTTGAATATTGCTACCCTAGTCTTTGTTTAATAATGGATAGAACAGCAATATATATACATACATATGTGTGTGTGTATATATATATTCATGAGAACAATGTATGACTCAGCATGAGAAAAGTCAGAGATGCATGGTCCATACTAGAAAGCATCTATAAATAAAGATATCACTAGCCCAGCTCATGTGTCTCAATGCTTGAGCGTTGACTTATGAACCAGGCAGTCATGGTTCAATTCCCCGTCAGGGCACATGCCCGGATTGTGGGCTCAATCCCCAGTGTGGGGTGTGCAGGAGGCAGCCGATCAATGATTCTCTCTCATCATTGATGTTTCTATCTATCTCTTCCTCTCCCTTCCTTTCTCTGAAATCAATAAAAATATATATTTTTTAAAAAGGTATCATTCAATAGAAAACAGTCTTTCATGACTCAGGGCTGTGATAGATGCTGCAAAAAATTTGTATGTGCAAACAAATCTCAATGCTCATGTCTCCACCTCCACATTTGAAGTTATGATAATAATTTAATCCCTAATAAGAACTATTCAGGGTGAAAAAAGAAACATTCAAAACTTGGACTTGTTGAAACTAATGATATTTTTCTAAATACAGGAATAACACAGCACAGCAAAACTGGGTAATTCTATTATCCTTGTTACCTACCATCGGGGCAATTTGAAGATTTGAGTTCACCTATCTTCCCTTTACAATCTTTTTTTTTTTAATATATTTTATTGATCTTCCACAGAGAGGAAGGGAGAGAGATAGATAGTCAGAAACATCGATGAGAGAGAAACATCGATCAGCTGCCTCCTGCACACCTCCCACCGGGGATGTGCCCACAACCCAGGCACACGCCCTTGACCGGAACCGAACCCGGGACCCTCCAGTCCGCAGGCCGACGCTCCATCCACCGAGCCAAACCGGTTTTGGCCCTTTACAATCTTATTCCACTTGAGGAAAACCACATTTCCCACTGCAGAGATGAGAGCACCCTGGACTGAGGAATTCAAGTTTGGTATAGCTTACCTGAGATTCTGTCATCCTTACTATTATGTCTGCACACTTTGCCCAGCTACCATCATTTTCTGGCCCCAGCATGAGAAAATCTTTGAGAATCATATTCATAATCATGAGTATCTATCATAATGCTCTGTACTAATAGAAAAATGTCTGGAAAGAAATATACCAAGATGCTAATGATAATTGTTTTTAGATGGCAGAACTATGTTTGATTTCTCTTCCTCCTATTTTCATGTATATTTCAAATGGCCTATAATAAGTTAATTACATTTTATATAAAAAAAATCTATAAACATTTAAGATATGTATATTTATTGTGAGCCTAGGTGCATATTTTGACATATACTTTGAAAGCTGATTCTTGCCCTCAAAGCAATTTATATAGGAAAGTGATTTCTTTAAAAGATAAACAAATAATATACCAAATCCAGTTAGGTTAACCCTAAATGGTTAATGATGGCATCCAAGAGAGCAAATCTGGACACAAATAACGACTTTGACAGAGTACACAGGTTTTGGTTTCTCTAAAGTAAACTCTCTCAATATTTTTTTCCCTCTGAAAACTCAACTCCTGCTTGATATGATTAGAATGCAAAAGGTCAACTGCTAATAGAAAAAAAAAACTTGCAATTTTTGGTTTCCAAGGTGCCTTTATTCAGGAATTCTATGGGCTCCTTTACCCAGGGCCACTCAGACGCAGCAGGAAACCCACGCTTCCCAGGCAGCCTTGGGAATGCCACCTCTACCTGGTCCTCTAATTAAAGGGGCAGTTACTGTTACGAGCTCCATTCAGTACTTCCTCATAGAGCATGTCATAAAATAAGTATCTTCAACTGCCCACTACTTAATCACTAAGAAACCAATCATGTCTGAACCCTCTTTAAAGTCTTAAATCTTAGACTCTAGACAAGTTTATTAAAAATGTTGAATCATATTCAACATAAAGCTTAATATGTATTTTATGAAAATTAACAATCAAAGAAATACAAGAACAGCCTTGATAATACAAGAATGATAACAAGCCACTTACTGTGTACAAGGGCTGGTGCTACAGACCTTACATATACTGTATTATTTAATCCTAACAACCCTACGATATACTACTATTACTCCTGTTTCACAGTCAGCATGCCTAGGCGATCTGTCCAAGGTCACAAAGCACAGCGCCAATTCAGATCTTCCTGACTTTAAAGACCAAGCTTCTAATATGTCAAACTGCTTCCCTGGGAACAAAAATAAAAGTGGGAGTCTGAGTCTTTTCAAAACTACAAACCAAAACCAAGAGAAAACCCACCCAAATGCTTGTTTTTTCTTGCCGTGTTCTTAAACCACTATATGTTTTTTCCTCCCTCTGCTGAGCTCACTCTCATCCTGGCATGAACCAAGATACACTCGGGCAGCGTGCGGCAGAAAGAATGACGAATGGGTCAGAACTGGCTTGCAGCAGGATTTTCAGATGTGAGATCCTACTGGTGTACAAGAACAAGAGTTCCATCATAGTGTTGTGAACAGAAAACAAGGAAGGGATGATCAGTTCTAGGGAAGGCTTCAGAGTAGCTAAGTGGTCTCTCTTGGCTGAATAGTAAAGAAAGGAAGCACTTGACCAGTTCCTGCTCCACTGTGGCTCCACTGGGAGTTCTCACTTTTTAAATAATACTTCACACATTGCAGATAGTGCTTTACCTTATCCATTTGTGAAAAGCTGAGTCAAAAAAATAAAAGCTCAGTACATTCATGAGGCGCATCATCTCTGCTGAAATTTTGTTCAATTCTCTATTAGTTTGCCTCAGCAAAAGTCCACACACACACACACACCCCAAAATCAACATACACATTTCTGCCCGAAATGATAACTCATGGGATGTGATTAACATGAAAGTATGTTCTAATCTTTTAAAAACTTGTGTGTAGATAAGTAAAAGTTCTATGCCTAACGAAAGCAAAGGGAGGTGTAGGGAGAGGCTCTAGGGCAGGGGTGGGCAAACTTTTTGACTCGAGGGCCACAATGGGTTCTTAAACTGGACCGGAGGGCCGGAACAAAAGCATGGATGGAGTGTTTGTGTGAACTAATATAAATTCAAAGTAAACATCATTACATAAAAGGGTACGGTCTTTTTTTTTTTTTTTTTTTAGTTTTATTCATTTCAAACGGGCGGGATCCGGCCCACTGGCCGTAGTTTGCCCACGGCTGCTCTAGGGTCAAGCCTCGGGCTGACCTGTGGCAGGGCCACAAACAAGTTCCAGCCTGGAGGGCAGCGCTCTCCTAGCATAGCTAAACCTGACCTTGTAGCCCTCCCTAATTCCTTCCTAAGTAGCTAATGGGCTGTGGAAGATGCAGCAAGTGTTGCCAAAACAAGAACACTTGTATACATGTTAATCTACCCTTGTTTTAATCAGACTAGAAAATAAAGCATTGGCTTGCAGGCTGGGTCTTTTGTGTCCTCATCCGGGCACAGGAGATCCACCAAGCCCCAGCTGAATTCGCTTGTTTGTCTTTTCTTCAATCCTTCACTGCCCCTCCTCAGGTTCACCGTTGGCCATGCTGGTGTGGCACATAGAGGTAGAAAAAGTGAACACAGTGGGTGACACCAGAGAAGGCCTTTCATTCATGAATCACTTTGCTGCTGGGGCCACAAAGATCCCATTTCCTAGAAGATAAACTCACAGGAACTCCATCTGGGCACATCTTAACAGTGCTTCTGTGGTCACAGGTGAGCGCCCATGGCTACATAGTCCCTGGATCCCTCCCACATTCTGGACTGTCAACTGAACTCTCCACATGCTATGAGGACCCAGGTTTCTTTATAATGACAGCTGTGAAGTTGGGGAGGGAGGCACGTGAATATGGAATCAATAAATTGATTTCTAAGACAAATCATGAAATTAAGAAGAAAGGAAAAGAAAGAAAAGGTAATAATAGACATTACAATTTCTGGTTAAACAGTTTTAAATATGAATATATGTAAAATGGGTCTAACGTTTATTACTCAGGAATACTTTCCCAGTGAGTATCTACTTAAATTTTAGAAAAATAAAAGGATCAAAGAAAAATACCAGTATTCCCCAAACTGACAATCCACTACATTTCATTTCTTAGAAATTGTACAAAAATCTTGAAGGTCTTCTCATCCAATCCATCTCAGCTACAAAATCTCTCAACCACATCAGCTGACCCACTCCCTCCCAGATGCGGGATCCCTACGCTTTCCACATGCCCAGTCCACTGTTAGACATCTTCAATTATTGTAACAACCTTCTTCATGCTGATTTGACTTCTGTCTGCCTCTACTCTATCACATTAATTCTAGTTATACACCTAAAGCTATCACGAGCTCACTTATTCTTTCATATGACAGCTCTCCAGAAAACAGGGATATTGGTCCCAATACAAAGGCTTGCAACTACAGTACAACAGTGGAGGGAGAGATGGGGGCTTGGGTGTGTAATCATGGGCATAAAACAACAGTTCTGAAACACAAAGGAAAAGATTGGTTCCATGACTATCTTCAGTTTTAGGACACACCTCACATCTTTAAAATGCTTTTTGACAACATCAGAAGTAGGAGAAATTCCATCTGGTCAGAGGATGCTCAGAGAAGGAGGCAATATGTGTCTCCAAGGTCATACTGACAAAAATAAGTAAAACTTGGGGAAGTTTTCAGATTGACTTCTATTTGTGCCTATGCCTGAAGGAGCTAACACGCCAGTCACTGGTTTCAGTTTAAAGCCCCCAGAAATCCAACCAGTTTTCTGTCCTATCAACACAGTGAAATTGGTCTGATCTGAACCCTTGCTAGATGCCAAGGTTGTATCTGTAACTTTTCTTCTTATCAACCAATGGCTGATACCATACCTTGAAAGTTCCTCAGCAAGAAACTGTGCACCCAGTCAAGTAAGATTCGGTATGTTGATATAAAGACTGATTTCTAATGAACATAAAATATTGTAAAATAAAACACTTTTACCCATAAAAATGTTATATAAATGAATTTTGCATCTAAATAAAAACTGCAAAATAGAAATGAAAACTTCAATGTAGGGTATGAGTTGAATATTGTAGAACTGTGAAGCTTTGTACACTGTTGTGACCTGTGTCAGCACTGAAACACTAGAATGAACATGGGACCCCTGGAGTTCCCATCAGCCCAATTCAACAAACCTCTGCACCCTGCCTCTTCTGATAAACAAGGGTTTAAACTCAACCCAGTCTTATAACTTTCTGACCTTCTACTTTCACATTTTTATAAAGAAGCATCCAGTAACTAGTCATCTCCAGGGGATCTAAATTTGCTTGATTCTAAATTTTTCCATATTTTGATGTCATCACTATAATACCTATAAGAAAGCCTCACTTCTGAGAGCTAAGTTTTTAATAAATCTGTTAAGCAAACCTTCAGAGAAATTGAAATGCTGTATACTACCTAGACTAAGCCTTGCTAAAAGTCTTGGGCAATTTAGTATAATATTAAGGGTACAGACTCAGAGGTTGAGTATAGCTAGGTCCAAATCCCAGGTCTATAATTTATATACTAGTATGACCTAGGGTAAACTCATTTACCTCTTTGTGCTTCAGTTTCCTCATCTATAAAATGGCGGTAATAATAGTGTTATTTCACAGGGTTGCCATTAGGACCTAACTGAAGTGACAGTAAAATAAATATATAATTGGCAATGGGCTTTACATCAATTGATGTGTCCTAGCATTACTCTAAGCCCTCTCAACTGAGAAAATTATGTGTGAGCTAATAGAATACAACCCCAGAGCCTAGAATAGTGGATACTAAGTAAATACTTATTGAGTGAATGAGTGAGCAAACTCTGAGAGAAAAAAAGCTCTACAAGTTTTCAGTATCATCAAGTATATGTCAAAGGAATGCTCCCACAAGAACAGAATCACAGGTTGTCGATGTCCTCAGCTCAGCATCCCTGGTAGGTAAGAGCAGCAGCTGTTTGTTCGATTATATGAAGGTCAACACCCATTCTCCATATAGCTCCATTATGTTCAGTAACTGTGTCGACCCAAGCGGGCCATAAGGTGGACTAAGGCAGACACAGTACAGTCAAACATCCACAACTGGAAATCAAATAACAGTTTAGTGCACTTTTGCTTTTTTGTCTTTACAGGAATAAAGATAGATGCAATTAAAAGGAAACTCACTTAACAAATCATTAAGGATTACACAGTAAAGGCATTTTTTTTAAGACAGGTCCTCCTGCTATGTCTTATATCAGGTACTACCTTTAGAGTCATTTACATGCATACTCTAAATTCAAATAGATGTGTGGATCAGACAAGTCTGCAGAAAGTTCTACAACCCAGGAAAACCTCCTAGAAACTACGTGTGAATTAGTTCAAGCCTGAGTAACTTCAGTCCATCAGCTAGCCGGCTCCAGTTCACTAATCACAACCTAAGTTTAATTCTGATCCTTTGTGCCTATGCCTAAGTAGGTCAGAATCTTAAGACAATAAACTAATCAGAGAAGTTCTTCTTCATTTCAAAACAGTCACAGGAAAAGTGGAAGTCATTTTGATGAGGACAGTCCAGATGGAGAAAAGCCCATTCCAGCTGATTATTTCACAACTTGCTAAGGAGTTGGTAGCACCAAAAGGAAAAACAACAACATAAGAATTTATAGAGAGGGATTCACAGGAGCATCTATAATGTAACAACTTCTCCTTTGGTCAAAAATGAGTGTTTATAGACCACAACAGATATGCACACCTTAAAATCCACCCCAGAACCTGGGATCAAACTGTCAGTCCAGCTGAAGCCGGAACAACGGGCCAGGATCCGGGACGTGTACAGATTCCCCTCAATGTATCTTATCATGTTATAGCCTGGTTCCTACTAAAGCAGATTTCTCTCCTCTTTTTAAAAAAACACCACCACTTTAATTCAGTCCAAATAACAGTTCTTGAGCATCCACTGTTACAAAGAACTGTCACAAGCACCAAGAAGACAGGGCCCAGTGTCGAAGACTAACTTTCATGCAACTAACTATAAACAGTACCTAGACTTAACATAAGCAACAAAAACCATGTGTGATGGGTAAAGGATTAGGAAAAACCTCGTCAAGAAAGGCTAGGTAGCTTGTGCCTTATCCCACAAAAGATGGAGGCAGCTTGAAGGATGAGCAGGGTTTCAACAGGCTAGGAAGAACTGAGCACCCCAGACAGAAAAACAGGCATAAGAAAAGGGGAGGAGGACAAGTTATGTCCAAACAATGCATCTGTTCTTTAAGTAAGGGAGGGTGGCAAGTAGCCCCACGAAACTGTGTGCTTTAAGCATGACATGTACATTTGAGCATTTGAAGTGTTAGCATTTACACTTTCTCCCCATCAATAATATTATGATACATTCAAAGTATTCCTGAACTCATTCTAGAATAAAATTTGCTGGCCTACAAGGTCTTTCCTGGTACTTTCCCCCTTCATTTAGACAGGACAGACTTTTACATGGGGCTCATGGAGAAAACCGAAACCATAGGAGCCAATGGAACTCAGAATAAAAAACACATTTTGAAATAAAATAAAGGTTAAGCTTTCATACCAACAGACCTTGCTAGGTCAGCAAAAATGTAGGTGTTAACAGGAAATCATTATATTGTGTAATCCCCATTTCACCCTTCACAAAATTGCACTATAATTCAAAATAAGTGAAGCAACAATTGGATGGATGACCAGTTTTTGTTGTTTACATAGTTTAATGCACAAATGTGCAGTTTCCATGACTTTCCAAGTGACGTGATTTACATGAAGCTTTAACAATAAATAAATTTGAAGTGCTGTATATAGTTAGCATATGGTGAAAATTTCAAGCAAAACTCTTTCTTCCATTCCCTGGAAGACATTTAAGACATTCTCCCCTATTGAGATGTTTTTTGTCTTTAATTTACACCCTGCTAATTTTCCTCCTATGTAATAAATTTTTGTTTTATAAATAAAATGTAAGGGTGGAAAATTAAACAAAACAAAAAACATCTTCTTTACACATTAATGCCACAATAATCAGTAACAACTGCACACAGACTATATAAATATTTATAAATTTGCCATTTTAAAAGTTAGTCATAGATACCACAAATACTTATATTACTATGTAATGATTTGTGGCCTCTCCATAGACCTGTCATGTATCATCCTTCTATAACCACCTGGTATGTCAGAATACCTGGGAAGAAATTAACAGAATTATTTGCAATAAATCCCCTTCCCTATCCCCCCAAAAAAACCTTCTTAGAAACAAGCACAAATAAATCGTTAAACAGCAAAGTGTTCTGTTATCAATATTTTTAAACCCTTCCATACGAATCTCATATAAAAAAGATTTCCCAGAGAACATAGCTTGACTCAGGTTACGGCCATGACCTTATTGCACCCTCCTTCCCCCAGTTTCACCACATTGTTTTCCTTCCCTTTCACCTACTTGGATTTTATGTAGAAGAATCCAGATAAAGTTTATGACCACAGTTACATTATAAGGAGATAACACCTTAATTCCTTCTAACCAAAAATAGGAAATAAGTGATAAAAGCAACATCTCAATCTAAAGTCACTCCTGGCACCCATCCTTCTGGACTATCAGGATGATCAATGTGTTTGCCATGCTAAGTCAGATGTGATCCAACACGCGTCCAAGACAGCGTCAAGAGAGGACAGAGCTACTGCTCAATATTTACTGACAAACTAACGAATGCATTGGCACCTGACTTTTATTAAAGAAAAAAAAATATTATCTCGCCTATGATCATTGGCTAAAATCATCATTAAAAAATACCAATATTTAGGTAATTTAATGAATGCTCCTAATCCAGAAATTGCCCCTGGAGCCACTTTGCAGTTTTTGTTTCGAGCAACATTTCTATCCCAACCTGCTACAGATCTTTTACCTGAAATAACTCATTAAAATGCTCTTGTGAAAGGAGAGCACAACATGACTGCCTTCCCTTTGTTTAATGGCACAGGACCTCTCTCTCTCTCTCTCTCTCTCTCTCTCTCTCTCTCTCTCTCTCCCTCTCTCTCTTTCTCTCTCATAAATTCATTCTAATTAAATTATGCTTCTCAAGGTGCTCCCTCTCATGCAAGCCTTATTTAATTGTACCTAATATTTTCTCCACAATTGATGTTACATTAAAGAGGCTTTAACTACCTGCTATCCTCCTAATGGCCCTCATTCTTTTTATTTTCTTTACTTTTCTTTTTTTTAGCTCAAAGGAGACAGGAATTTGACATAACAAACTCTGTTTTAAGAGTTTGTCTTGAGCTTTCATCAGTTCTTTATAATTTCCTTAATGATACATAATAAACACAAAGGCTCAAAAAAATATATCTCTTTGAACACCAAAGAGAGCATTACATTTTAAAGCTCAATGAAAGTAAGGAAATAGTTCAGTTAATGGGTCATTAGCCAGTTTTATCTCAAGACAGTGATGCTACAGGTGAGAGGATGTGCTGATTCAAATGAGTACAATGAATCTTACAAAATTATCAACAATCATTACATTTTCCATAGAGGTAGTAAAGGATATTGATTCTTTAAGCTACCAGGATGCATTTTCATATAATTGGTTGTTGTTGTTTTTTAAAAAGCCAAATCTAAGAAAATATGTGAAATCTCAATACATATCTTGGCCTATGCTGCAGATTCTCATCAGAATTTTCTATTTTTAAATAAAATGTAGAGGGAGTAGTTGTTTTCTATTTCACACTTTTCTGTGTTTCAGCAACCCAGTGGAATACATGGGAGCTGTACAAGAAATGAATAGTTTGTGGCTAAAAATATTATATATGATAGACTTTCATATCTTTGCTAACTAAGTATGTAAATAACTTATCTGAAACCATAGAGAAGCTACTTAAGTGTGAATAGCTGGCTTATACTACTGTTATTACCATTGTTAGAAATATTACTATTAGCATTACATTATTAAAATTTCTGGGCTTTTTGCTTGTTTGTCTTTCCTTCATCCTTTCTGTCATTATTTGGGGATGAGTATACATTTAATTATGTGGTTGTGACAATTCATTGTGCTAAATGTGTAAATACACTAGAACACTTGTTGAAACATAAGTAAGTGGATATGTCTTGTCTACCCAACATGACTGATGTCTTTTTAAGGGATGTGATAATATTTTTTTTTTTAGTTTGGAGATTCCACACACCATTTCTTTTTTTTTTTTTTAAACTTTTTTTTTTTATTATTGATTTTTTTACAGAGAGGAAGGGAGAGAGATAGAGAGTTGGAAACATCGATGAGAGAGAAACATCGATCAGCTGCCTCCTGCACATCTCCTACTGGGGATGTGCCCGCAACCCAGGTACATGCCCTTGACCGGAATCGAACCCGGGACCTTTCAGTCCGCAGGCCGACGCTCTATCCACTGAGCCAAACCGGTTTCGGCCTCCACACACCATTTCTTAAGCAGAAGCTCCATCAACAATTGTGGATTGGCAGGTCAAATCAAAGGGTGAGATGCTTTAAGAAGGTCAATGTTTTAATATTAGAATTTTCTGCAGAATGGATCAATTAATCTTCCTGAAAAATAACTTACTTTTCTGTGTAAAGTGTTAAATGTGATCATTAATTTTACCCAACATTTATTGAGTACCTCCAATGTTCCAGGGGCAACATCCTTAAAGTGTTTTACATGGATTAACTCATATTATTTTCTCTCTTATACAGATGAGGAAATTGAGGCACAGAGAGTTCCAGTGGCTTGCACAAGATTATAATGCCAATAAAAGGAAAAGCTGGGATTTGAACTAGCAACTGGGTTCCAGAGTCCACACTACCAACTTGCTCCTTAGCAAGTCACCATACTCCTAGGTGGTGGGAAAGAAAACCACATGTACTCCTGATTCTGTAGATAAGTGACCAATGTGTAAATAAATGACATGAATCCTATGACACATATTTTCTCAGCCATGTAAGCCTGAGCAGTGACATATTGGACAATGTCTTCACAAAGCTCAATGTTGGAGTTCATCAGAGATTTCAAATAAACCAGAGGCATATTTCACCATGAGACAATATAATACCAATCTGGCTCTAGCTGAAAATACCCCAGGCTTGTCACCACTGCAAATGGCAACCAGGGGCAATATAAAATGAATTACATGATTCTAGCTCAACCTTTGAACATATCAACAAAACCTCCAAGACTATGCAAAACAAGTACACACTTAGAGCTATACCCTATACCTAGGAAGCTAGCATTAGAATGAACCAGAAAAATTAAAGAAAAAAAAAACGATTTGCATTTTCTTCCTAAAAAATCTGGGTTCAAATCTCATTTCCATTACACATGGGTTGTATTACCTTAGAAAAACTTCCTAAGTAAGCCATGTACACTCACCTCTGAAATGAGGATGCTAGTATATATTAGGGGTAATGTGAAAATTAAATGAGGTGACAAAGGTAAAGCCATTTCCATTTTCCTTAGCATTTTAAAAATATAAACAAATAGCAACTATTAATAGATGACATCTGCAATCAGAGTATGTCTTTCCTACTTTGAACAGAAGGGCCTACTTCTATAGAATTTTGTTGTTATTGTTTTCCAGGAGGGCTTCATGGAATCCTTTTTTAAAATTTCAAATGTAAACATACAAAGAGCTATATATATATATGCAAAAAGAAAGGACAGCACAAAAGAAATGCATGTACTTATCAACACCACTTCACACTGTCTAATCCTAAAGTATAAATATTTATAATAAACAAGCTTCAATTCAAAAAACTTTTATACTATGTTTAGTAGATAGTAATATTCACTTTTCTTTTTTCACGTGTGAAAAGAGGTATAAATTGAAGAATAATCTGCACAAACCACTGGTAAAGCAGACCACAGTTCTGGTCTTTAGAATTCTAGTCAAGGGCAGCAGTCACATTTTCTCACACTCCTCCTTCTCCCTTAAAATAGGGACTATTCTTACTTCAAAATGGGAGGTGAGAGAATGACAGTGGTGGCTTTTTGGTGGGAAAGGCCGTTCTCCTACCCCTGCCTAAGAATGGCAAATATAATACCTCGGAGTGATGAAGGAGGAGGGGGCAAGCTGGGGTGGTGAGGTCTCTGCCTTTTAAGCAAGCCAGCCAGCAAACACAAATGCATGCAATTTGAAATTTTAATTAGGGTGCCATGTGCTGGTGACATATGGCAACACACTGACAGCTGGGCATCCAGGTTCAGGAACAGACCTGGGTTCTGAAGTCACAGTTGGCAGAAGCAAAGTTCTCTGCTTGTGCACTAGGTGCTAGCATGCCTGGGAAGTGCTGTGCCAACATCGTCCCACCATGCAGCACTGCCTTCCGGCCGCTTGTAGACGCTGCCTGCCAGGGGACCACTACTGCAATTCAGAGAGTGAAAAGAAATAAAAAAGAGTAAGCTCCCCCTCCCACTACTGTCCCATTCTCAGTTTCAAGCCAGAAAATATTCAAAACAGCATAAGCCACTGACTCTCTTGTGACTTCTCAGTTAGAGACTTTGGGACATTGGCACTAAACTGTCTTTGCAGGAGCAATTTCCCTGTGACTGTGATAGTACGCACATCAGAGCATGATGATCAAGAAGGTGTTACCTGCACCAAAGTCCATAACATCAAGCCCTTTCATAAAACCAAGTAGGATTTAAAAGTCACATCTACATAGATTAGAAAAGGAATCATGTTAGCAAAGTATCAAGATTGAATAAAAACATTTTAAGACAACTTGTTAAGCATTAAAGGTCAAACTGGCTAACTTTTTCTTCTACCAGAGTTTTTTCCATGATGAATTAAATGTTGGTCAGTTTGACCTTTGAAGCTTAACAAGTTGCCTGAAAATGCCTTAAAATGGGTTAATGAATTGCTTGTAGCTTCTTCATTCACTTTGCCTTGCCCCACTTTGCCTATTAATTCTACTTAAAGCGACAATAGTCTAAGTCTGCTGTTCCTACACAAATCTAGGGCCACAGCAAACAGAATAATGGGAACATTTCTTAGCTAAACCATGCAATATTATGAGAACCATTCTTTAGGGCAAGCATGTGAAACTCGCTGCCCACGGGCCGCATGTAGCCCACAACGAATATTAATGCGGGCCAGCCAATATAATGGTATGTAAGAAACGTTTTAATAAAAATTTTGTAACTTAATTTTTACAATATCTTGTTATACATAATTATTAAGACCGAACTACAACGTTCGCTAATGACTGATTACTATAATCGTGCTGCATTCATTTCCCTTACACACCTCACATGCAGGTGTACCATTTCTCTCCACTAATGCTAGCAGCGAATATTTTAGCAGCCGACTGCCATGTCATTCTTCGACTGACTTGTTTGGTGTGCGCAACAGGAAATATTTCGCTTTTGAAGAACAAGAAAAATAGGTTTATCTGTGTTACTCTTATTAATTTGTGCAGTTATTCAGTGTCTGGTAAGCTAATGTTCAAGAAAAAATATTAATTTTTATTAAAATGTTCTATTGTTTTATGTTAATGATTACTCATTTATTTCAGCCCTCTGTATTCAACATGTCTATCGAAATAAACCTACGTTTCTATGAAAATTGAAGCTTTTGTTTTTGGGGCGCCCACAGAAACTTAAACTTTGTTTATTTGGCCCGTGTTAGCCTTTGAGTTTGACATGCTTGCTTTAGATCCTTCTGAACTACAAGTATTTGACCGTAGGGAACTAGAGTAAGTAAATGTGCATGCCAAACTGTGCCATCCACAACTCTGTGGGAAATCTGAGTTTCTAGCCAATAAGCAATGAAATTCTTCTGGGATATTATAAATACAGGGTCCAGATTCCTATCTCTTCCTTGAATTCCAAATCCCCAAAATGAATTTAAGGTAGAAATATCATTGAAGTGGAACTTCAAAATTCATCAATTTGATTTAAAACCAGCAATTTACTGCTTCCCCTTATTCAATAAGCACACTCACACTCACACACACACACACACACACACACACACACACACACACACTCCTTTAAAGTTTTTAAACAGTGTGACATATAGAAAATATCATGTTATATTTTACTATTACTATTATTATTATGCAGAGAAATTGATTTACATCACATTTTATTCTACTTCAACTTAATTTTTGGAAAGCAACAAAACAAGCTGAAGATTAACATCAGCTATTTCAGGCTTCAGACAACAGTGCTGCAAGCTGGAAAATACAGATACTAGAATTTACACCCTCCAGTTGTAAGCCCATTAACTAGTTTGGACAGCACATATGCATTCCGTGTACAAGTACCCTTAAAAAAATAAAGCATGCTGATAAAACAAACAAACAAAGAGGCTGCAGTCTCCTATATATTAGGATGAGCTCTTTGAAGTAAAATACCACTGGTCAGTAAAATCACCTATAAAATTTGCTCTACTCTAAGAAATGCACTAAAATGTACCTTTAAGAACATGAAGAAAACCAAAGGCAAGAATATTCTCAATTCTAAATATTTACAAATTTATCTTAAAGTAGCTTTTAACTGGTTCAAATAAAGAATCCTTTCACTTGAGTAAGGGCTCCACAGACATATCCTAGGAATTTACCAATACTGAGCACCACCGCGGGGACACAAATTTTTTGCCCTGCTAAAATTCCCTATGAAGTTTCTATAGGTTTCTCGTCCAAATCAAGTGTAGGTATTGATTCCCAACCCTAGATTTTCAATAGCACACTACATCTATAATTTTATCAAAGGATACCACTAAATTTCACTTAAAACCCACCTACAACACCAATACATAAATGAAAAACAAACACCCCCTGAAAGCAAACTTACTTTTAATTTTCTTTATAAAACTAAAAACTTATAAAAGTATGAAGTATAGAGTTTAAAATACACTTTCCAATAATAATAGCAGAACTGGAATCCACATATGGACAAATAAACCAAAATCTATCCAAAAAGATCAAGTCTCTGTTACAGAAATATTCAGTTACTCTATAAGAAACATCAGGCTCATTAAAAATTGTTAGACATAGGCCTAGCTGACTTGGCTCAGTGCATAGAGCGTTGGCCTGTGGACTGAAGAGTCCCAGGTTTGATTCTTGTCAAGGGCACATGCCCGGTTTCAGGCTCGATCCCCAGTGGGGGTTGTTCAGTAGGCAGTTGATCAATGATTCTCTCTCATCATTGATATGTCTATCTCTCTCTTCTCCCTTCCTCTCTGAAATTAATTAAAAAATATATTTTTAAAAAAATGTTATAGTATTTTACTCTGCTGTATTTATCCATGAATTTTTTTCTGACAACATAACTAGGTTAATAAAAACTAAAATTGAATTTCTCCTCCCTGAAATAACATTATATAAAGTAGCAATGTGTAAAAGAGGTATTTCTTGGGGTTCTAGAAAACACAGTTAATTAAATGTAAAATTTTCACTGAGTCTTTCAGAGGATGGCAAGTTACAGAACATTTACAGAGAGTAAGCGTCACCTTTGAATAGGCTAAAGCTGTCAAAGGATAAAACAATTCATAAATCTAATGCAAAGATGAAGTGTTTAAATACAGGTAATATGAATAGGGCAGTAAGTTGTATTTTAAAATTTCTTAACTTAGTGACACAATAGAACAAAAAATAAGAAAAAGGCAAATGCAGAGAACAGGGTATACAACAAAGGTCAGGAGAACGGTATTGTTTTTGGGAGTAAATTGCTGACTTGACCTTAAAATACAAACGATTTCAGAAAATTTAGGTTTAGATGAAACACGGCCCCTTTGGTTGAATTTCACATACAAATTGCACAACTTGGTCATTTACTTATGTGGCTAAGATAATATTAACTAACAAGGGAACGTATTAATGACTGCATAAGAAGAGTTTTTGATAAAGGAATCTCAGTGGAACAAAATTAACATTCCATAACATAGAATAGGGAAGAAAAGTCTATAAATTTATTGAAAACATTTCAGTGTACATTCCTAGCTATTGTTATTTTAAATCTGGCAGCTACTGTCAGGGACACTTATGGGACAAGAAGTGGTGATGGAAAGAAGCAGTGATCTATGGCACTGACTTCTCAAGGGGCTACAGAAAAAAGAGCCAAGAATTAAAAAAGAAATTTATAGGAACTTGGTATGAGGTCCATGTTGAACATAGGTACCTTTAAAACCAAAAGGAGCTCTGTATGGTCCTGCATTTAAACCACATAGACTCATGAAACAGTTTTGAAAGCCCTAGAAATTAAGAGCTATGTGCAACCTGTCCATAAGGGGCCAGGAATGGGGCATTTTTAATTAAAAAGAGAAACAACCCACATGGTGTGGTAGAAAGGGCCCTGAACTCAGATCTGCTTTGCCAGCTCTGCCACTTACTCCCCACAGCAGGGGAACATGGTGCTTCCTCACCGACCACATGCTGGGGTGGAGCCCGGGCCACCACATTTCCCTCCAGCTGTGAACGCTTTCTATGACCTAATCGCTACCTTGACTACTTTACAGGGTGGGTTTCCATGAAAATGAAATAAGGTTAGCTTGTGTCGAAATTATTAAATGTTATTTTTTAAAATACAGGAACTCTTATTCTGACCTAAAGTTGATGTGAATAAAGGGGGGTGGAATGCCTCAACGGCAAAAGGGTGGAGAAAATTCAGAGATGATATGATGCTTATGCTACTGAAATCTTCAGAAAGTGAAGTGATTTTCTGTGCACTCAGAAAGAAATCTGACAGCAATCATGAGACATGGTGTCTTTCAGAGGACACGTATTTCAAAATCCTGAAACATAACGAAAGGTACTATTGTCCACCAGTGACTCTGTGCCAAGTGTTGTGGTCAGCACTTGACATGACTGATTTCACCAATTCTCACATCACCCTTATGAGGTACATGTTATTATGTCATTTTACTAGATGGGAGGGAAATGACACTTAAAATGTTTAAGACAAGGTCACTTAGCTAATATGGATTTGAACCCAGGTCTCTGGCTGACACTAAATTATCTTGTTAATCAAATTATCAGACTAATTAATTATCAAATCAAATCCATCTTGTTCATCCTAACTATCACATTATACTAATGCTGTTCCTTTCTGCACAAGCACTTCCCCAATTTTAATTGAATTCATCAGTCCAATCAGTTAATTGGGTCAAAAGTTAAGTTGACTTTAGATGTATGTAGACAAAGCCCTGAATAAAAATGTAAGCAAAAGAAGACATACTTTTAAGAATCTGTACTAGAACTATCAGCCCTATTAGAGTATGATGTTTGCCTTTTGGTATTTCCATGAAAGGCAATAAAAAACATTAATGAGGAAATTTTCAAAGGGAAAAGTAGGGAGGTTATGAAATAAATGCATGAACCACCAGAATTTTGGGATACAGCAGGTTTGCAGCTTGTCCAGAACAATACCATATCTGTGTATCATCTTTGATTACAGATTACGATCCTTCATCATCTTTTTTTACCACATTAATAGAGAAGACATTTGTAGAACACTGAAAAGCTTCTACTATGCATTTTGTCAATGGAGAATTATTAACTGACTATATATTAAGATCCACTTATTTTTATTACACCTAACTCAGAAGCTACCTCTATCTTTCTTTGGATTGGGAGTGGAGGGGATCATGTAGAAGACAGAACATCAGACAGAGTAAGATCCAGTTATCAGTTGATATAACTTCAAGAGACTTCCATAACTGGACAACTTGGAAATAAAAAAGACCCTTCTCGTAGCACTCAGTGATCAAAAGAGAAACACTGGAAGTCACAGAAAAGTTTCTTTTCTTATGCTTTGCTACTCAATTTCATACTCAACTATTCTGAACAGCAGATATTAACATTTTTGTAAGCACATGATGTAAATTGGTCCAAAACAAACACATAGTCACCTGCCAACTTTGGGAAGTTCTGAAGGCACATTCAGTGATAACACCCCTGTTTCTCCCCCATATCAGAGGATTCTGACAGTGCTTTCCAGTTTTGAACTCTATACTAGGCTAATCTAAAAAAATATTTAACGGAAGATTTTAAGAATCTTAGTATGAAAATTTTCAAGAAGGAAACAGAAATGCTCAAACTTTGAAATTCCAGGTGAGGGTTCAGTACACAGTCAAAGGCAAGGATGCATGATGAAAAGGTCCTAAGCTTCCTTGGAAAACCAAATGAGACACTGTCATGGATGATTTATGGAATTTCCTCTTTAGATCAGAAATACTTCCAAAACAACCTCCCACTTGGTGCTTCAGCACTTCGGTAAATGAAGTCAAAAGTGACAATGTACACAAATCCATCCTTATTGTGACATTTCAAACCTCAATAAAGGCTCAGTTCCACATGGTGGCCTAAAATTAGACAAACTTCTGTAGACTCAAGAGAGAAAAGGAAGTTTTTTGTTGAGTTATTTTTAATAGGCTTCAAAGCTTGTCCAGTCCTCTTTTGTAAATTTTAAGACACAGTTTAGGAAAGGAAACAGGTCCCTGCAGGGGACAAACTAAATTCCAAACACAGGTGCTCAGAAAGTGTTATCATTACCTAGCCTCTAAAAGAAAATCAATGGCTGCCTAAAAATTTACCAATAGTTGTGAACCAAGGCAGATTTTAGTTTTGATCAGTGCAATCCCCCCCCCCCCGCCCCCGTTTTGTGTGATGGAAGAGAGGGAGGGAGGGAAGGGAAGAGGCAGTGGGGAGAAACAGGAGGGGAGAGAAGGGTGAAAAACTGATTGATTGATTGATTGATTGAACAGTCATAACACTGAGAAGGGATCAGAATCCAGAAAGATGTACATCACAACACTCTCATGAAGTTTTGCAAAACAGAGCTACTATCTACACACCAGAAGCTGACGGAATCAAAAGCCTTCAGCACTATCTCCTGCCTAATTGAATTGGTGCATGTAATGGGAGGAAGCTGCTTCTCAGAACTGAAATAAGTGGTGCTGGGAAATGGAGGTGGCCAACAGGGCAGGCTGGAGACAAACAGAATTGGCAGAACAGGCACCCAGATTCTCTGGAAAGCAAATCCTATTTAGTCCTTATCCAACCAGGTCACGGTGAAGTCTGTATCATAGCAACTTGCAACTTTAAATACTACTATTCATTTGGTCATTAGTTTCTCTTGGTTTCTTTCACTTACCCATATTTTTGATAGCCAAACCCTTAAATGAAAGCCAAGACTATGAGAATGTTGTCAAATTTCAATACTGTTCAAGGAGGTGGGGGGGACTGCCAATCTCCTAATGGTTTGGCCTAACATTCTTCCTGGAGTTACCCAGCAACAGATTAATGTAGCTAAGCACTGTAACACTGAGCTGAAATACTAAGAAAACATGCCTGAAATTTTAAAGTAGGCCTAACTTTGCTAGTTAAAAAAAAAAAACACCAAACCCCCCCTCCCCCAAAACACTAAACCACTTCCAGCATTCTCACTGCCATGTTTCCTTATTTATTTATCTTTAATTTATCGTGGTGTCAAAACCCATGCCTGGTCTTGAAAAAATCTTGCACAAAGTTTGCTTTTTATAGTACCAGACCATTATAACTAAAAAACCTCAATTAAAAAACTTCCAGGAGAGTTTGGTGCTCAATACCAAAAATGATATAAAGCCTGCAACTGGGAAGGCAAGAAAAGGAGTTACTCTTGCAAGAAATCCAAGTCTAAGACCTGCAACTAAAATCCTTGGTACTAGGGTAACCAATCTAGTTGACATTTTAAGTATATTATCCAACTCATATTCCTGGGTCCAGATTCCACGCATATTCTGAATCCAAACTTTGTCTAAAGATCAGAAAGTGTTTTTATTGTTTGTTTCAGCAAATGCCCCAATTCAGACCCACTCAGTTATATCACAAGATGTGTAAATGCTAAAATCCTGAGACAGATTAGCTATCACACTACTCGTCTGGTTACATGTCAATCATTGTTGTGATATAACCATAAAAATGGGATAATATGTGTCTGTGTCTGTTTTACTAGTATAAGCACAAGACTGGAGGCCATGAACTTAGAACCTGGCATCTCAGTTCTGGCAGCAGCCCTACTCAGGAAAACCACCATGTCTCCAATCCATGCCCAGCCCAATCCATGGCTAGCCCAATGCTGGTCACACAGAAAAAATATCTGGCAAATGAAAGAATTCACCAAACTCATGGTGCTGGGGTAAGAATTACTTAGTCCAAGGTACCTTGAAGATGACACTGAGTGGAGACAGTGTCATGGGGTGATTAAGATGGTGGCCACCAGAGTACCAATTTCCTGGTCAGGAAGACAGAAGGATATTGTGAAAATTAAATAAGATAATTGACATAGAGGCTTGGAACACCACCTGCCTGACATGCAGCAGCATGCGATAAATGCTATTAATATTATTAAAATTCAATTGCATTATCACCATAAATAGCAATATGTCACATATTCCCATATCCTAAAACCACAAATGTGAATGAGAGTTCCCCCAACTACAGATATGATCCAAACTCAATCAACCCATCAGCAAGTATTTAATGAGTGCCTATGATTCACCACTCAACATTCCTAGACTCCTGATGGCCAGCTCTCCTTATATGAAAGAAGTCACGGGAGTCTTTTTTAATATAGGCAAATCGATTTTATATAACAAAACAGTAGTGAACTCACTGACTTAGATGCATTTATTTGAAAACTGGGAAAGCAACCTATGACCCACCTTTGAACTGATTTTTAGAATCTCCTCTCTACCCTGTACTCTAGGCTCTGAAGTCAGGTGCTACTCAAGCAGGGAGGAGAAAAAACCAGAGGCCCCAGAGCCGTGGCCTGAAGACCAGGCCCAAACCCACACAACTCTTTTTCAGTACCTCTGTCCTGGTCTGCCTTGGCTTCCGAACCTGCCTCTTCTTGTTTTGTTCTGTTTTCGTTTTTGTGCCGACCAGGAATTGAACCAGTGAATCTGCCTCTTCTTGCCCACCCTTGACCTACTTTCTCCTGGTGCCAAAGGCCACCCACCTCCTCGTATACACCTTCTGACTCTCAGGCTCTGAGTTGATCACAGATAATCATCTGGCTCCTTACTAACCTGAGTGCCTGACCAGCCATGACCCCAAATTTTTAAAGGCACCAAATTGACCATTTTTACATATATCATGTCATCTTCACAATGTGCCTGTTATGAGCCTAACATGTAGCTATTACAATCTTTACTTTATAGACTAGGAACGAGTTTCTACACATAAGTTAAATAATTTGCCTCTGAATGGAATCAGACATGCAAATCAGACCAGCTCAGGCACCAAATACTAGAAATGACCTGGTAGCAACAGTTAATAGTAAAATAATGACTATAACTAGCCCTAACTATGAAAGAAGAAAATTTTCAGAAGCCATGACCAATTGATTAATAACTTAGAAGAACAGATTTCTATCCATCATAAATGCCCTAAGAGCTTAATTATAAAATTCACCTAAATAACAACAGCAGCAGCACAGAGGTAAATAATTTCCTAAAATCAAACAGTTGCCAAGTGGTAGGCTAAGGATTTGAACCCACATTATCAAGTTATCCTGTTGTAAGACCCAAGAGCCAATGTACAATTCATATGGGAAAAACAAACTTTTCAAGTTAAAATTAAAAAAAGAAAAGAAACCTCTAATTTCTCATTCTTAGTTCCCAGTATATATCTTGCTTTGCAGTACGCCATACAATAGACACTTTTGTTCAGCTCAGCAGGGCTATTTATATGTTGTAACTCACAGTGCTTTGGGGACGGTGTTCTTCCTTCTCTGAAATCTAAAGATGGTCACGTAAGAAAATTTCAGGGATAAGCTCACTCTGTTTCAGTTAAACAACTAGACACATCAGGGCCACCACCTCTGGGAACACAGAGCCCACCTCCACTGGGAAAACTAAGTAAGTGAAGCTGCTTCGTCTCTTCCTGGCAAGGCTGCCTTGTGACCATGACAGAAAGAGCGGGCACAGACTCACAGAAACCCATCCTGGAGATAAGCAAAGCTGCAGAGGAGAGGCCAGGTTGCGGTGCCCAGTCGGTTCCAGGAAGGAACAGATCTTTCGGAGACTGTTCTCTGACACTGCTGAGGGAGTGGGTGGCAATATTGAGTCTAAACGGAGCACGTCTCCATACCGCCACGCAGCTCCCTACACTTCCCCAGGAAAACAAACTGCTTCACAGATGCATCAATTTCTGAGTTGAAACATAAAACGGGAAGAGTAATTTTTTAATTACGGAGGCAGCTATGGCAGTTGGAGCGGCAGCTGAGGGGCGATGCTAGCAACCTGGGTAGCATGTCACTGCAAACTTGCAACCACTGGGAACTGGCTGTCTTTGGAGGTGGGTACCCCCCGGATGGAGGCCACCTTGAGAAGAGGGGCTCAGGTGGGCCACAAGGGATCACGGATTTCGTTTCAGTTTGGCTAAATAATAATAGTATTTATGGTGAACATTTATTAAATGCTTACCATATGCCAAACCTATGCTAATCACTTTATCTGAATTATCTCATTTAATTCTCATAATCACCCTATAAGGTAGGTGGATACTATATCAGCTGACATTTTACCAATAAGGTAATAAGGGCTAACAGGGTGAAATGGCTCTTTCAGGGCTCCCATGCATTACGAAAGCAAAAGTGAAGTAGCTCTGGAATGCCAAAGTGACAGTGTAGGGGTAGCACCCCTGTTCAAACAGCCACACTGTGTGAGATGCCAGGACTGACATTTAGTAGTTCTGTGGCCTTGGGCATGCCACTTAACCTCTCTTTGGCTCAGTTCACTTCTCTGGAAAATGAGGGTGATGATAATAGTACTGCTGCACTGAGTTGCTGAGAGGATTAAATGAGATAATATATATAAAAACTCAGAGTCCTGTGCATTAGTAAAAGAACTACATAAGTATTAGCTGCTGCTACTTTATTATTATCTCTAAGGAACATATTTTACCTAAAAGGCAACTTAATCTGGCTCAAATGCTACTTTCCCTAAGGCACCTTTGCTGTCTGCTGAGAGGTAGTTGCTCCCTTTCTGTGTTCTCCAATGCTCCGCTTACATATTGTTAGAGCTCTTGGCAGACTGAATTGTAGGTAATTCACTTACAATAGGTAATTTACATCTATGTCTCTTCCACTGACTGGACTGTTTAATGGAGACGACTGTTTCTTACCACAGCTCTACTCCCACTGCCATCGCTGAGCTACCACTGTTACTAATTACCAGAAGCAACAGTAACAATAGTATAGTTAAGATCTTTGTGATAAGAGTTTTACATATGATATTACATTTAATGTTTACAATAATTTACAATGTAGAAACTATTCTGAATCCTACTTTACAGATGAGGAAACTGAGGTGTAGAGTGGCTAAGTCACCTGCTTCAGTTCACACAGCTAGTCAATGGTGGAGCCAAGATACAAATACAGGCAGACTAAAGGTCTATAGCTTTGTCCTCCCCGAAACAATGTGCTGTACCGACTGTCAACGGAAAACCAAAGGCATTCATCTAACAAGGCATTTTATAATAAACTAGAGGCCCAGTGCATGAAATTCATGCACTTGGGGGGGGGGGGAGAAGTCCCTCAGCCTGGCCTGCCCCTTCTCACAGTCCAGGAGCCCTCAGGGGATGTCCTACTGATGGCTTAGGCCCGCAGTCCGGCCTCCCTCTGTGGGAGGCGACCGGCCGATGAGGGGAAGGCGATGCCCCCATCACGCCTCAGCCGCTGCCACTGCCGGCCATGAGGATGCCTGAGCCTTGTCCATCGCACCCATTGCGGCTTGCCTGAGCCTTGCCTGGCCCTCATTGCCTGAGCCACGGGCCCCATCGGTGGCTTTCCAGAGCCCCGGGCCGGCCCTGGGCAAGCGGCAGCGGCCATCGGGAGCATTCACAGCCACCGCCATGTGGGGAGTACAGGCCACCCTCCGCCGGGCCCCGCCTCCCCACCCCCATCACCGACGCTGCAAGTCCCCGCCCACACCTGCTGCGCATACAGCCTGATATGTTGTTACGTAACAGCGTCCCAACCAATTTGCAAATTACCCTATTATTAGATAGAAGTTTTCTGAGTATACATAATAAAACAGAGGATTCTTCAGTAAAATTTAAAGAAAATGAAACATTTCAGTCTCAATTAGCTTAGTACAGTACAAAAAGTATAAAACAGAGTCCCAAAATTCCTGTCGTTGTGGGACTGAAAACAGGTATAAAATGAGTAATCAAATAAATTAAGACCATTTCAAATTGGTAAAAGTACTATCCTATCTAATAACAGACACACAGGGTAATTGACCGTACCTTCGCTATGCCTCCCATTGGCTAATCAGTGTGATATGCAAATTAACCACCAACAAAGATGGCATCTAATTTGCATATTGCAGGCAGGGAGGGCCAGGGCGAGTTGCCATCCGGCCCCATGTGCAACCTAAGCCCCACCCTCAGCCGGGACCCCCGTGTGGGACTCTGGGCTGCGGGGCTTGGAGGCGAGATTGGACTGAGGAAGCCCTATTCTTGCAGGAATATTCCTGCAATGGACTTCTAGTGTGAGTATGAATACGAAGGCCAATTTTAGATAGGATGCTCCTCTACAGAGATATCATTTGAACTGGAAGCTGAAGGGTGAGGATTTTGGCAGCTTATTAGGAAGGGCAGCCACGGGAAGGGCAGGGGAAAATGCATTCTAAGTAGTCAACAAGTAGCAAAAGAGTTGGCAGGTTCCAAAAATCAAAGGAGCCAGTAAGGCATCCAGGGAGTCAGTGGTATGAAGTGAGCTTGGAGAGCGGGAGAGACTGTGCAGTATCTGTAAGCCATGGCAACAAGTGTGGATTTTATGCTAAATCCATGGGTTTTTAAGCAGAAGAGTGTTAAAATTAACTCTTTAAACAGCAGTCTGCCTAGAAGGCACAGGAATAAAAGAAGGGGAAACACTCAGAACTATGTAGGAGTTGGAGTAAGGCTGATGGTGGCTTGAACTAGAGATATTACCTTTTTTCCCTTTTGATGGACAAATTTCCACACAAACACTGGAGATGTGTCCTATATTCATTCTATTTGTTCATTCAAATTCAACTTGGAGTGTCTTTAGAGCCCAAAGGGAACTTATCTTCTTTAATGCTCCACTGCACATATGTGGAAACTGAGGCACGGAGAGCTTATCTGACTTGCTAATGTCACACAAGTAACTTAGAGCAGACTCCAAAGTCAGATGTCAGGGGCAAAGGCAAACTAAAGCACGCACACTTTCCTGTTCCTCATAAGCTGCCAGAATTCCGTATTGTAAATAAAAGCCTTCTTGAAGTATTTGAATCTCACATTAATTCTCGTGTCAACATTAAGCAGCCCAGCACCCAGCTCACAGACGCAGACGGAGCCTACAGGGTTAAATAAAATGGAAATAAAGTCCAGTCAGAGAACAGTGGGCTATGCCTGGGAAAACTCATAAAAGTAATTTTAAACTCCTCTGTGTTCTTTCCGTTGCTTCCTTCGGGTGTATGTGCAAATTATATCTTACTCTCTCGGTTGCATTTTGCCTTTTCCTCCCTTTTCCCAAAGAAAACTCCCCAAAGAGACAATGCTTTTTTAAAAAAAAAAAAAAAAAAAGGGGGGGGGGCGGTGAAAAGTGGGGGGAGGGAGCCAGTATGAAGTTCCTCTGAGCTCCTCCTCCCTCTGAGCACGGCTCCTATCACACAATAATGTGTTATTTTGTTGAATTTTGGCATCCATCTAGCTTGTTTGGTCAGAAGCCAAAAAATTAGAGTGTGTCGGTCCACCAGTTTCTCAGCAGAGAAGCTCCCTTCTCACCCAGCGAACCCGGCGCCCCTGGCCTGCGGCCAGGAAGGGAAATCCATTTTACATGAAGGAGGCGCGCAGCCCGCGCTGGAGCCGCGCTACCTACTAAAATAGCTCCGTGGCCCGGCGCCAGGCGGCCAGGCCCGGCCTGCAGGAGCACTTGGCGTGCGACGCAAGGTGAAGGGCTCTGGGAAGGTGGCCGCTTCTGAGGAACAAGGCCAGGGCTGTGCGTGCCCTCGTGGCGTGTCACGTGGCCGGCCCGGCCCGCGCTGATTGGCTGCGGCCGAGTAAATACAGCCGCCATGTAAGGAGCTGGACGTCGTCGCCCTTCGCTGGCTCCTTAAAATGGCGGCCCGGGTCCGCACGGGGAGAAGCCGGCCGAGGCCCTCTCTCAGGGTCCCCACCCCCGCCCTGAAGGTTTTTGTTTTTGTTTTTTTCAATAAAACCTTACGGATCTGAGTAGAAACAGATTTCTCCCAACGTGCTTCTCGGGCTCAATTTCACAGTTCGGCATACACTCGGGCTCTGTCAAAAGCTTGACACTGTTCCAGGGGAAATATTAACTGTAAACTTTCCGAGAGGAATTCAAGGAGCAGGCAGCAGCGCGGGACGCCCTCCCTCCGGGAAAGCACATCCCCAGTGTGGGCCTGCGCACGGTCTGGAAAAGCAGCGCCGCAGCCCCAGCTCCAGGGACCTCCTGGAGGGTCCCACTTCACAGTCACACAGGGGAAGGGGAACAAAGAGAAAAGAGAACAAAAAGGACACATCCTCTTCGGCTACAAGGCACGGAGGTCTCTCCCTCGCAGGCCTGACCAGTGGAACACTGCACACTCTGATGTATAAATATTTGCCTCTGGCTAAAGTTCAAGCGGCCCTGCCTGGCTGCCAGACACAACAGAAAGCCATCATCCCAGGGAAAGTGTTTACTGCAGCGGTGGCCAAGGGCGGCTGCCAGCAAGAGGGTGCCTCTGATTGGCCGGCCGGCCCGCCTGTCACCCTAAAGCACCTGGCCACTGGCCACCGGCCCCTGGGCTGCTCCCACCTCTCAGGGATGGCTACCTCTTCCATGCACAGCCCGGCACAGCTACTACAAGACGAACAGACGTGCGGATGGTTTTACCTGTGATCCTCAGGGCAGGGGGCCTGACGGAGCCAGGCCAGCTGGGTATCTGCAATGTGTCTTCTCCTTGAAACTACCTAGGAAGGGCCTGTGACCATTTCACACACACCAACACCACCGGCATTTCTCAAATCGGGTGTTCCCTGCACACCTCCAATGCTCATCCCTATGTATTCCACAATTAAATTCCTCAATCGTCATCACTTGATGATTTTAAGCAACTTTGAAATTCCTGGGAGATAATAAG
Source organism: Myotis daubentonii (assembly GCF_963259705.1). Taxonomy (NCBI): domain Eukaryota; kingdom Metazoa; phylum Chordata; class Mammalia; order Chiroptera; family Vespertilionidae; genus Myotis; species Myotis daubentonii. The sequence continues at coordinate 176,570,097 of NC_081842.1, forward strand.
TTAGGAGAGACCTCTGCTCCATAGCTGAAATTGGCTATCTACACTAATAACAGACAAAGATGCTAATTGACCGTACCTTCGCTACGCCCATCAGCCAATCAGAAGAGTATGCAAATTAACCCAACAAAGATGGCTGTTAAATTTGCATACTGCAGGCAGGGTGGGACAGCGCCATCTGCCGCCCGCCCCGCCGCCATCCGGCCCTTCCGTATGTGACCTGGGGTGGCCGGGTGGGACAGCAGTGGAGACAGGAGGAAGCCAGGCACTGGAGACAGGAGGAATCGAGGCTTCACTCCGGCTTCAGGAAACCCTATTCTTGCAGGAATAGGCCTGAGGAAGCCCTATTCTTACAGGAATCTTCCTGCAATGGGCCTCTAGTCCTGTATAATAAAAGCCTAATATGCAACTAGTTCAACTGGGAGTTCTACCAGGAGTTCGATTGCTCGCTATGATGTGCGCTGACCATCAGGGGACAGCACAGAACATGGCGGCGGCAGTGGTGCTGGCAGTGTGTGGCAGTGGAGGCGCGGCTGGCCCCAGTGGGCCCCGACAAGAGCGGGACCGCAGTGGGATGTTGGAGCAGGTGAGCAGGTGGTACCAGGCCAAGGCGGGTGCAAGCGAGGGCCCAATCACCCTGACCAATCACCCCGCAGACAGCGACCAGCGGCTGGCAGGCCCTGATTGCCCAATCGGGGCCGGACCGTGGGCTGGAATGGGGAACTGGGGGTGGGTGGCAGTGACCAACCTCCCGTGGCGCCCGGGCAAGGGGCTGTGACTGCTCTCTGGCTACCTGGGGGCAGGGGTGACGGGATCGAAGGTGCGGTGAGAATGCGGGGTGTCTGCCGAGCTCGCTCTCACTCCCCATGCTACCTTCCCCAAGGACGCCAAGGCTCACGCTGGGGAAACCCCGGCACTCAGGTGCCAGGCGCTCGCGAGGAGCCCGCCCCACATCCACAAGGCCTCTTCAGGTGAGCCGGGCCGCAGCCACTAGGACCACAGGGGCCAGTCGGGCTCCCTGTGGGTTCACGCAGGAGCTGGTCTGCAAGGCTGGCCAGGAAAGAGCGCGCTGCCCACCTGGCTACTGTGTGGCACCGCTGGGTAGCCCAGAGGCCCATGCTGCGCTCTGGCCCGCAGTGTCTGGCCGTGCTCAGCGCATCTCCGCATGGGGACTCAGGTGCCATGACTCGGGCAAAGGGGGGCGTGTGGGGTCTAGGGGCCCAGGTGCTGCCCAGGGCCTAGAGGTCATCTGCAGCCTGCCCTTCCACGCCAGACACTTGCACTTTGATCGCTGGCGAGGCATAGAAACCATACCCGTGCATGAATTTCATGCACTGGGCCTCTAGTCTATATAAAAGGCTAATATGCTAAGTGTCCGACCGTCCAACCGGTCACTATGATGTGCACTGACCACCAGGAGGCAGACGCTCAACACAGGAGCTGCTGTGATGCACACTGGCCATTTACAGAGAAATGGCACCATGGACCTGGCACCCACAAAGCAACACTCAGCTTCCTCCAAGTGGGACACAGGCCCTGCCACCACCCCGGATTGACAGCCCACCAAATCACAGTTGACACTGTTGAGACCCCATGGCGCAATATGCGGACCACAGCCCAGCCTAGCCCGGAAACTGTGGCTGTGGGGGCCAGGTAATGACGTCACGTAGCAACACCCGGCTTCCTCTCCCTAGCAACTATCCTCCTTGGAGTTTCTTCAGCCCAGGAACACGACTTGCTTTATAGCCAGTTGGAAACACTCTACACTGTAACCGAATATCTGTGAAGCATTTTCCCGTGCCTCATCTCATTTGATCCTCACAGAAGTCCTGGAGTAGGTAGATAGGAGACTCAGTGGAATCCTATTTTCTTTTCATTAGCTGGAAAACGGAGATTAGAAAGCTTAGAAACTTGACCCGACTGAAAAGAAGTAAGAAATGGTGGACCTTGAAAATGACTTCAGGTTTTCTCACTGCGCATAATATAGTCCAACACTGCTGCAGTTAAATGTTTTACCCTTTGTACTCCCTGAGTGATCTACAATAATAATCTGCTTTGTGTTGATATTTACTGCTGTGTTACTGACAATTACCTGAAAGAGATGTTGGGGTGCTTCACTGGGCTGGAAAATGTTTAGCTACATCAGATAGCAGGTCTAATTAAGCAAGTTTATTCTCTATATATAAAAGGCTAAGTTGACTTGCGCACGTGTGATACATATAAAGCTCTCACTGGCACCAAGCGCACTCATGTGTTTCAATCTGTCATTGTCGATCGTGACTTTGGTTGACACTTCTATTATAGAGAAAGGGCGAATAGTGATATTAAAATATTTCTTCTAATTAATTTCCTTTCAATGTGCACAAATCCATGCACCAGGCCACTAGTTTTTTTGTTTTGTTTTTTTTAAATATATTTTATTGATTTTTTACAGAGAGGAAGGGAGAGAGATAGAGAGTTAGAAACATCGATGAGAGGGAAACATCAATCAGTTGCCTCCTGCACCCGCAACCCAGGTACATGCCCTTGACCGGAATTAAACCTGGGACCTTTCAGTCCGCAGACCGATGCTCTATCCACTGAGCCAAACTGGTTTTGGCAAGGCCACTAGTTTTAAATAAAGCAAACGGTCCTTCCAATGCTCTCTCCAAAAACCAAAATATACATTGTACTGTTTCACAGGCGCTACAGTTCCAAAGCAGGTAGAAATAAGAGAAGCTTCCCAGGAAAAGATTAAGATCTCTAATTGAGATCTAGGAATTGAATGAGAAAATGATCTTAAAGTCTTTTCAGAAAGGTTATGAAGTCGTAGTTTATGCTAAGCATGTAGCTAGCAGGGCCAAGTTTTTCCATGGTATTCAGTATTCAGGGAAGTTTGAATACAATCAAGACAAGTCATAATATTTTAAAATCATTGTCACCCATATAACATTTCTATCTTCATAAACATTAATGCATGAATCAAACTTGTCCTTAAGATTGCAAACGAAATGCTATTTAGTTGAACTGAAAGTTATACAGAACATGGGACAGGAAAATCAAGAAATATAAAGCTAAGAACTTCTTTCAAGTAAAATATTTGATATTAAGGAACAATAATTTAGGTAGAGCAAACCAAGCTGTTATTTCATCTGTTTAAAATAAAATACACATTTGCTGAATTAAAACATTTGCCTGTTTGTTAAAAATAAAGATTTTATATCTGTACACAATTTGGATCTCTAACTGAAAATTCTTCAGGGTCCTGAATCTTGGCTAATTTTAGGCTTAAAGAAATTTCTAAATTTGAATTTGGTGCAAAACTAAACTAATATACCAAATAATTCCATTTTCAATTGTCTGAAACTTTGACTAATTCCTAACCAAATGTGTCACTAAGGTTGATCTGTGTTCGACCTCAGAAGCCCAGGATTTATAGTATCAAGTTTGGCTTCCAGGAGATCGCAGCGAATCATGGGCAAGCAGATCACAGAGGAATGTTCTGTTCCCAGCTGTGAACAAGACAGAATTAACTCTGAGACACTTCCTCCTGCTGCCCGGGTGGACAAAAAGGTCAAGATGGTTAGCTCTTGTAGTCTCAGTACCAACCGTCAAAACAACAGGCATGTTAAAAATAGATCGTCTATAGGCCACCAAGATACAAATGCAGAAAGAATTTAAAATAAAAATAGTTAGAATATATTTAAGTTTCCGCGTCAAGTATTTGAAATACTATAACATGAAACCAAGGAGAAAAAGGACAGAACAATAATTTTCCCAAGTGAATTAACTTTACAAACTTTGAGTCTTAAAATTTTAAAAACAACCATTCTGACCCCAAGGATGACACTTTTCTTAGGAAATTCCTTGGATTCACAAGTAATTCATTAGTAATTAAAGCATGAGGCAAATTTACCACTTTCATTTGTTTATATTTTGATAACTGCATTTTTCTCCACTCAATTTCTATGGAAATAAAAATACTGTTTACTGTCATAGGAATTTCTTTATCCATCAGTGGGGAACACAGTTGAAATATTATAAGGGTTTTTTGTGGGGGTTTTTTAATGCAATGAAATAGTCAAGACATTCCATGGTGGTATGATATATCAATTCTATCATAACCATGTAGAAAACCAGGGGCAACTGCTGTTTTATATGTAAGTAGTTACTTAAGACTTATCATCAAGCAGCATGTTTAATAAAGTCTGTGTCATTTGTAGGATAAAATGTTAAAACATTAATAAAACTAAACTGGCAATAAAAGTAATTCCATCTTACAGACTTTCACACTGAACAAAAATGTACCTTCTAAATAAAAATAATGTTGCAAAGGTAAATATTCTTTTTAAGGCTGCCGAATGCATCACTTTACTAGGAAAGGCTTAGCTGTGTTATTTGCAATTCCCTCATTGCACAACAATGTACATTACTGTCTGTAAGCTCTAATTTGGCATGGCGCATCATTAATGACCTGAATGGTGGCTGTTTCACACATACATATTTAATTACAACAGCTGAACAAATTACATATTTATGCTTTATAAAGGGGATTGCCAGTCTAATTCATTTGCTATGCATGCAGGTACAGGACTCCATCTGCAACAGCATCTGCACAACAAGAGCTAACAATTATCCATTGTACAGCAAGTAAGCATATCTGGGGAAACCTGGAAGGGTGGCTGTCATATTAACCATTTCACTGCCTCGGGTGCTGTATTTCTTCCAGGGATCAAAATCTTTTAAAACAAAAATTGTAGCCCTTATATGCCTTCTTGGTCATTTCACAGAATCAGCCAAGCCTCTCATCCATGCTAATTTCCGATGGATTTAAGATGAGAGAAAGATTTTAAATCCCCTAGTACAGGGCGGTTGTACTTCATGTGGCTTCTTATAGTGAGCAGACATTTTCTTATGTGACTTGCAGCCCCAGAACCCAGACACTGGTCTTTAACAGCCTTTGCCAAGACGTCAGTGGAACTTATCTTCAGCCAGAACAGAAGTTAAGACTTTGTTACCACACTCTCCGTTACATCGTAGACCTGGGTGTTTATAGAGAATGGGCCTGAGGAACTTTCTTAAAAGAAAGCACACTCTAAGCCCCTTTGGAGAGTCCCAAGACTCTGCCGAGCCATTCTTATCATCAATACATTTTCCAGAGAAGCCACAACTAAAAGCTACTATTCCCTCTTTTGGTAATAAAGTCCCGTTCACCAGAGCTGCAACCTCATCTTAAGTGGCTTCAGGACTTTCGTATGTTTAATTTAATATATCCAATGAGTAATATAAATATTCTGGACCATCACTTCTACTTCAAAACCCAAAGAGGAAGAATTAAGAGTCAGCCAATCAATAGTGAGGTTTCCCATTATCATTTAAGTCTCTTGCTAGGCAATAAAGAGGCTCCATGGTGATGGCCCCTAAAAGCTCCTTACGGCGTCTTTGCCTCTTTAGGCCGCAAAATCAAAGCATGAGTCAGAGGTGTGGGTTTTTTAATGTTCCCTCTTGAGTGATGGAGTTCAAGCCAGGGGCTGACTAGGTGAGGAGGGGGTGGGGGGCACAGCAGTCCTGGACACCACGCGAGTAGAGTAAGGGGCATCTGCCCTCTCCCTGGCGTGAATCCCGAGGAGCCAGGGCATACTGAAGGGTGGATACCGAAAGGCACTTCCAGCTGTCCATGCAGGTCTTGGCTACACTAGAGCCAAGTTCACATATGGAGAGAGTCCTGATTCACTGAATATCAGCCACCTGTGGAAGTCAGCCTTTGGCCAGAAACCACACTCTGAATGAGAAGACAAAAGCTTATCTGACATCTCCACAGGCCAAAGGACCTTTAGAAGAACCAGGACTTGATCTATGGGGTTGCACATCCAAATCAACTTTCACTGTAAAAATAAATCTGCACTCCACAGAGAGTTACTGGAAATGCACCCTCTCCCTGGTGCAGAACCAGGACTACCAATTCAGTTGGTGAGGAACCACACTGAGAAGGAGGGGCCCGGCCGGGGTTTGAATTCACTGCCCCTTGACTTGCAGGAGACTTGAGGTCAGGCTTCCTGAGGAGTTAGCATGGGGCTCCCCAGGAGTTTCCCATGAAGCAAACAGCTGCCCTCTACGTTCCACTCACACCTAACACTCCGTCAGATGCTTCAGTCAGCAGCCAAAAGGCAACAACACAGAGGCTGCGTGTTGCTTCATACTTTACAAAGGCTTTGATGAACCCTGGAAGGCGGCTGTGTCCAGTTTATAGATGCAAACACTGAGGTGCAGAGACATTGACTCGCCCAACACACACCTAAGAAATGGCAGAACTGGGGCCCAAGTTTGAGACGGCCTGACTCCCATTCCTCTATTCCTCCCCTAAAACTAAACCTAGCCTCACTGCTGCCCCTGCTCTCTTGCTTTGCATGTGCAAGGCTGTCAACTTCCCAGTGAGAGGCCCCAGTATGGATGCATCTTTGTCAGCACTAGTAGTGTTGACTTCAAAAGCAAATGCAGCAGGAACTACCGGGGCCCTCCCCCTATGCTGTTCACCCCACCCTGGAGGTGGCCTACAGCTGGGGCAGACATGCTTTCCAGTCTCAAACACAAACACCTGAGTCTTTCTGCCTCAGGGCTTTCTCTGTCCACAGGGCAGAGTGGGGCAGACTGGAAGTGCAGAATTCATGTGCACACGAGCCACCTTCAAGCACAGAGGACAAGAGTTGGCTCTCGGTGAAATAATTATGATGATGTTCTACCTCCCGGGGAGTACCCAGAGGGAATGAGCCCCAGTTGGTCACAGCAATAATGTGCTCACTAAGATGCCCTTTACTGGACATTTTTCCTCCCTATACTCCCTGGGATCACCTCCCAAACCTTAGTCTCGGGGGCTGCTTGTGAGGAAACCCCAACAATAAAACAAGTATTCATGCCAGTAACAAAGTAAGCATGGCCTTTGGGTCCACCGCTAACCATAACCTCACACTATTATTCTGCCTTGATCAATTTCTTACCAGAATGATAGTACAGTTGGCACCATCCTTCCAACAGTGGGTGATTCCAGCAAGGCAATGGCCTTGCCAGAAGATGGTCAGAGAAGCAAATGTTGAGGACACTTGATTTTGAGCCAGCTTCTGTTTGTTTATTCTCAGCAGGTTATTTAGCCTCCATGGTGATCAGCTCCCCACATATGAAATAATGAGGATGGCTCCTACCCCAGGGTAGGATTGTGAGGATAAAATAGGGCATTTGTAAAAGCAACTAGCATATAGCCTAGCTATATAGCACAAAAGTGCATCATTATCACTATTATAGAATTAACTGTAAGGCCAAAAGACACCAATATGATTTGGATGAATGCTAACCAGGAAAAAAAAAATCTCTAAAGGTAGGATATAAGGTAACAAACTTTTTCTCCTATTGCTCTATCTTTTAGCCACCTTTAATTAACCAAGCGTAATTCGAAAGCTTTAGCAAACTAACCCCTTCGCTGGTGTGGCTGATATCACCTAAAAGTTATTGGTGATACTCTGTACCAGCTCTCTGTAAGTCAATGCCACAGGCACCTTGGCTGACCTTGGCAACTTTCAAACCACAAAGCCATGAGCTACTGCACTTCTGCCTCGATCTCTGGCAATCTGGGGGAAGTGGGCAGAGGGAATAACCAGGGACCCACATAAGATAAATGAGCTGTTGTAAGGTGCCATATACCAATTCATGCGCTCGAAGGAAGAGATGGATGGTGCCCTGGAAGAGCTGATTTACTGTCTAAGGAGAAAGTCTCCTATAGATCTTCATTAAGAATGCTAACTTCCCAAGGTTGATTTGCAAGAGTGGCTACTGTGTGGGACAAAAGACAAAAAAAAAAAAAAAAAAAACAAAGTTTGCAAATGTCAAGGTCTTACAGAACCAATAATAGAGATGGCTCATTAAAGCTCCTCTTTTTTCAGGATGGCTTACATTTGAGGAGGGGATTATGGAAAGTGGAGTCTGACTAGCCTAAAATCAGAGAGTCTTGTATATAATAAATGGTTGTCCAAACCACATACACAGAGGATAGAGCCATTCTTCCTATAAACACTAACTAGATATAACATAACCTTCTTTAATGATTCAGAACATACCTAAGGATCATGGCATAGGGTTAACTTCTCCACGCTTCAATTTTCTTGTCTTTAAAATACTGATAACAACAGGGAGTTGTAACAATTAAATGAGCTAATGCACATAATATCACTAGGTAAGTGGTGTAATACAGATAGTGCTTTTTAAAAATCAGGGTTATTATTATGACTATCATCACAAATTCACTAAATATTGATTAAGATTATATATATACTAGAGGCCCGATGCACAAAATTCATGCAAGAGTAGGCCTTCCTTCCCCCAGCTGTCGGCACCAGCTTCCCTCTGGCACCCAGGACCCGGGCTTCCCTCGCAGCCCTGGCATCATCCGGGAGGACATCCAGAAGGATATCCGATCTAATCCGCATATTACACTTTTATTATTATAGATAATGTATATATAATCTTAAAAGTATATATATGGTATAGGACAGTGGTCGGCAAACTGCGGCTCATGAGCCACATGCGGCTCTTTGGCCCCTTAAGTGTGGCTCTTTCACAAAATAGCACGTGCAGGCGCGCATGTACAGTGCGATCGAAACTTCGTGGCCCATGCGCAGAAGTCGGTATTTTGTGGAAGAGCCACACTCAAGGGGCCAAAGAACCGCATGTGGCTCGCGACCACAGGAGACTGGAATAACTTGACCCTATAAAATACAAATCAAAAGAACAAATCACTTCTTATCAATGCCCTATCAAAAGTTCGTCCAAGCCAGTGTGGCTCAGTGGTTGAGCGTTGACCTAGGAACCAGGAGGTCATGGTTCAATTCCAGGTCAGGGAACATGCCAGGGTTGTGGGCTTGATCCCCAGTGTGAGGTGTGTAGGAGGAAGCTGATCAATAATTCTCTCTCATCATTGATGTGTCTATCTCTCCCTCTCTCTGCCTCTCTGAAATCAATAAAACGTATTTTTTTAAAAGTTCATCCAAAAATCCTAACTCGTACAATTCAAAACATAACTTCAGCCCATCCCAGGTGGCTCAAACGAACCTTCCCAACAAGATCTGTGTCTTCCTTCCTTGTGCCCTGGGCACGTATCACAGTGCCTGGCATATCAGAGGCGCTCAAAGGTTCTCAGGTGGAACCGAACCAATGGGCCCTTCCTCTAACTGTTAGAGTAACACACGGGAGCACAGGCAGAAATACACTCCCTCCCTTCCTCTCAGTTTTCAATGCGAATGGCAGATACCTGGTAACTCACTGGTTTGGTACCACATGACAGCAGCTTCCTTCACTCACTTCTGCTTCCTCATTTCCCCTCCCACTGCCAGATGAAACGAAGGATAACAAATCCTTTTAAAAGCCACGGTGCACTCTATCTCTGACCTCGCTCCAGAGTCCTGATGGTGGGTGGAATTCCCCAACCCATTCCATTAAAAGTCCATTTCATTTTTAGACCAGATGGAGAACAAAAGAATTCATCTGCTTCGTGGAGTGTGTGTAGGCGTGCATGTGACTCTCAGAGCAGGTAACAGTGTCTGGGTAAAGCCTCCCCAACAGCTTTGCAAACTCCCCTGGCCTGCTGAGAGCCACACATTTCAAAATCATTGAAACTAGGCGCAGACCCAGGGTGGGGCTTCTGTAAGTACATTCAGCCATGGACCTCCCATCTGCCTAACACCCTCACCTCCTAGTTGTTTTTTCCTTTAAGACACCACATGCCTGAGAGGAAAAATTATGAGAGGCAAAATGAAAGCTGAAAGACAATATAACAAACAGTGTTTAAAACAGAAAAAAATAGCCAAATCCTAAAGCTTCCCCTCTCTCCATCCATGTCTTTCGTCAGCTCTGCCCTGATCATCAATCTCTATTCACTTTTCCCTAACACAGAATAGCATTTATTGAGAATGTTTTGAGTGCCTTCCAGGCCACTATACATCCATTATCTCACTTAAGGCCCTTAGGTATCACCCTTATCCCTGCTGGACAGACAGAAACTGGGACTGAGAGAGGGGAAGTCACTTATCCAAGTCACACAGCTGGAATGTGGAGGGACTGAGCCATCTGACTATAAGTCTTATGTTCCTTCCCTGGAACACCCTCACCTCCCATAGGAAATGCTTGGGAATATCTTCATGGTCCTGCCCAAAGAGGTGAGAGAAATAAATAAAGGGAAATTAGGAAAAGTAAGGAATTGATTGAGGGCAAGTAAAGCAATCCCTTAGTCTTCCCTTGAGAGTAGATTTGAAGCCCCTACAAATGGAAAATGATAGCTTTTCCACCTTACACCTGAAACTCAAATACGAAAAACATGCATTGTGATACCACCGTCCACATGTATAAAATGTCCCTTCCAAGGGACATTTTCCATTATCCACATGTATAAAAGTCACTTCTCTATCATTTTCTCCACAGATCTGCAGGCTGGTGAGGGCAGATTAGAGACTCTCATCTTTGGACAAACTGGGAGAAACCCCCGGCATGGAGAAATTGAGACATGCTCCTGATCACACAGTGAGTGACCTCAGGCAGTAGGGCAAGCCCCTCATTTTATTTAGTAACCAGAGCGACTCTCTTGGATCTGTCTCTCCCAGCAGACTTCCATGTTTCTCAGCAAGAGCTGCCAATTTTTCTTTCCTAGATGAGCAATGAACCTTCCAAGGGTATCAAAACAAACAGTGGAAAGAGCACTGGCCGTCAAGCCAGAATGAAATCTAGGGGGCTCACGTCCCAGTCACTTACTGGTTGTGAAACCCTGGGCACAAGACTTGCAAGCACATAGGTTTCGGGTTCCTCACCTGTAATTTGGAAGTAACAATACCTGCCCTCTCTACCTTATGGAGTTGTCAGAAAAATCAAATGAGAGAATGGATGTGAAGGGTTCCTTATAAAACTGCAAATACTGTACAAATATAAAGGATTATTATTTTTGGATTCAAAAGACTTTCTCAACTGAACGAAGCCCTGTGTAGCTGGATGATCATGTTATGTTATAAATAACCAAGAAAAATGTTCTGGTTCCTGAAACAATTTTACCAGCCTGCTTGCTCCCATGAAAGGACACTGGTAGTAAAATGAATTAAATCAGCACTCTTTGCTATCTTCAGGACATAAATTGTCACTAGCAGCAGATCACTAGAAGAAGGGCTATTTTCAAAGGCATACAGACCTCTGACTATAAAAAGCTGCCCTTCACTAGTCTAGAACGCAGGACAAGGGGCAAGGTGGGGGGGGAAAGGAGGCTGCCTGCTGGTTTTACAACAAGAATTATCCAACATGGACTGCCTTGTCTCCAACAGTGGTTGAAAGAGCTCATATGCTAAACTCAGAGTCTTGTTAAATATTTCAAGGATGCTAATGGAACCAGTCAACTCTGTTATGCATCAACAGGCTGGCTTTATCCTAAAACCAATTATAAATAAACTTCTAAATACAGCCTTCTTTAAATATGCATTTTAAAAAAAAAAAAAAACATATCCAACCTCCATGCCATCCGTCACCAGCACATATCTGACTCTTCTAAAACCCACTGTCTATGGGGACCCGGTCCTGCACCTCTGTGACCATTTGCCTTCAGAGTCATGGCTAGTACAGCATTATTTCTAATAACTCCTAAAGGTTCCTTTCTCTTTAGAAAGCAGAAATTCACTGCCAAACACACTGCTTCCATTCACAAGATTATTTATGGTGCTGATAATTGAATTCCAGTCACATGACCAAGGAAGACTGGGTTCAGAGGGAAAAGAACCTAACCATAATTTCTAGAGAGATCCATAAATTACTGCTTTTCTCCCCTGGAGGTTAGAGTCCTTGGATTCTTCCCTAGCATTTAGTCTAAGTTTGGAATCATCACAGAAATTCCTTTCTCTGTACTCAGTGACAAAGCTCCTAAGGTAAATCCTTTGAAATCACCCTTTGTATTAACCCCTGAGGACCCCTAGGGGGTGCATGGGAAATCCCTCTCCACATCAAATGCTGCTGTCTCCATTACAGCTCTCAGTTCCTAGGGTCTATTGTCTTAGAATCAAGGGTATAATCCTATTCCAGGGCTCTTACACCAACAGGGTCGCATCCACGCCTGCACCAGCACAGGCCTGTGAGCATGGTGGCCACAGCAAATGGCAGATTCTCTCATTTCCTCTAAAATTAGACCACCAGGGCATCCCCTTTATTGCTTTAAGGAAGACCTACCAAAATTTTTTTCCTAAATAAGAAATTCCTCCTCCTCCCACATCCTATATTTAGTGTTTTAACAAAGATGGGAGCTTTAATGATTCGGTGTAGCCTGCATTATAGACAGCATTTATCTGGTATTATCCTTTGGCTCAACCAGAGAAGAAATGGCACTACAGCACTTCCAAAATATTTTCAAATTATGCTTAAAATAAAAATACAATGAATAATGTCAGGCTAGACGGAACATCAAACATTTTTTCCAAGAATTGCCTTCTTAAACATATCACATTTCCATTTGCTTGGCTTCTTATTTCAAGTAGATGGGTTAAACGACATCATCCTATTGTAATACTTTTAGCCTGGAATACATTTAGCATTTCAGAAATTTTTTCACCAGTCCCCTTTATGTCACAGTTTTAGAGAATATAATAAGTAGTATTTGATCAAAGACTGGTAATACAAGAAATTGGGAAAGTAAATGAATCTTCTAAGCGATGTAGCCAATCTGGTATACATGCAAAGGCCTTTTACTAAGTATGAACATAAGCACCCATGTGTGTGCATGCACACACACACATGTATATGCACCCACACATACATATACACCCACACACATCACAGAGCAAAAGCAAACACTATGTTAGCAACTTAGGCATTATTTTCTATAAACTTTCTTTCCTTTTTATTTAGGAAAGAATCTCAATAACTCTTCTCTCTCTCTCTCTTTCTCTCTCTCTCTCTCTCTAACAGAGCCCAGTAGCTATTTAAAAGTACACACAGAGACAAAGTCTGCTTCTTTAGAAGCTTATCAAGACCAAACACCTTTGCGGTGCACCATCACTGATGTTGGCACAGACTGGTGATAAGTGTCCAGCCGTTAAAAAGGCAATGAAAATTTCTGCTCAGCTCAGACCATCTTCTGAAGTTCCTAAGTAAAGAAATACTTCCTACTATCCTCAGTGAAGAACACTATTTTGCAGGAAAGTTCAAAATGTTACTGATAATTACCCTTGTCATTTAGATGGGAAAAGTGGGGCTGAAGGGCTGGGGGAGCATATTCCCAGGCAAGAGTTCAGGTTAGGTTACAGCCCTGAACGTTCAAAAACCCTGCATTGGCTGGAGTACAGGGAAAATACCGAGTGCTATGATCCAAGACCATTTACTAGCAAGCTGGGTTTCTGGGCCTATCCGAATAATGTAGGTCTTGGCCATAAATTGCCCAGGAACCCTACAGCTTCTTGGCGGTCATCTCAAGTTTTACAATATACCCACATTTACAGGCATTCTTCCTCCCCCAACTAGGTAAAAGGAAATTGTGGGAATCTGAGCAGCTGTGAACCTGTCCAAATGCCACCTACATTTTAGATCCTTCAGGGAGACAAGTGTGAACTTAAATCATTCGCTTAACCTCTTCTGGGTCATGGATGCCTTTGGGAACCTGATGAAAGCTACAGCTGACGGTGTCCAGGAGTTGTATTCAGACAGCTGTCTATGCATGAGGATCCCCAAGGTAGCTGAATGGGGCCAGACAAAGGAGGCCAACACAGCGCCTACTGACACTCCATAAAATTCTGATTGCCTGACCTATGCTAATTATTACCATGTCTTCCAAGATAAATGGCAAGTACCCCAAGAGTACATGGCAGGAGTAGTGGGAAAATATTCCTTTACATACCACAAAAGTATCACAGTGTAATGGCAAATAGCATACATTACACTACTTTCATTCAAATCCCAGAGAGGAAAGCCAATCTTTGGTGTTCAAATTCAATCAGAAGAAAACTGGTTTAGTCAACTACTCACTTATTAAGCAAGTACTCTGTGCAAGAAGCCAGGCTTTCCTGAGGATAACAAAGAATCATAAGACTGTTCCTATCCATTGGGAATTGAGAGCCACGTTGGGGAGAGAAAAGACCAAGATGTTGTTGATATCACAGGCCAGGTTTTAAACCTTTTGATTTTCCCAGTAAGTAGCATAATGTCTGGCAAAAACAGCCATTTAGTAAATACCTATTGACCACTGCACACGTCTAAGTACACAAATATGTAAGACACCAGGCAGCAAAAAAAAAAATAATACAGAGTCCAACCACAAAGTAGGTAAGGCAATTGTATGGAAAGTGCGGACCCCTTTCCAAAACAACCACATTCAATTGCAGAGTCTGAAAGACTTCAGGAGGGACCACACCTAAAACACAGAATGAGGGCAGACAGTCCTTCTCTGGACAGAGACGTTAAGTGTAGAAGGAAGAGCATTCCTGGAGGGACAACGGAGAGAGCACAGTGGGGGGAGTGGGGAGAGGCGAACAGCAAAAACCAATCTGACTAGAACACAGAAGTGTCAGGGTGGGGTGGGGCATAAATATTTAGAATCTTCTATTCTTTACTTGTTACACAAATGGGGAATAAACAGGCTTCTGACTGTCTATGTTGCTTTTTAAGCTTGCGGAGGGGGTGGGGGATACTTAGAGTATTTATCTAAAAGCTTTCAAGATTCTCTACAATTATGATTTTTTTTGCTTTAGGGAGGAATCAATTCAATTTTGTAAATAAAAGCTCCCCTTCAACAGAGTCCAGGCGGGCTATGTTGAACAAGTTGCTATTTTATTCATTTAGGTTTCCCACACAGAGGCCTGATACGAGGAGCAAAAGTTTCACAGGTTTGCCATTTGTTTTATGTAACTGCATCTTGTCTCCAACAAAATTATGATAAGACAGACTTTGTTTTCTAAACAAACTTGAGGCCTTCCATAAGCAAAGGAAGCAAGCCTTGCTGTGAAAGCAAGAAGAAAGAAAGGAAGGAAGGAAGGAAGGAAGGAAGGAAGGAAGGAAGGAAGGAAGGAAGGAAGGAAGGAAGGAAGGAAGGAAGGGAGGAAGGAAGGGAGGAAGGAAGGAAGAAAGCTGAAAAGTGGGTAAGTGAAAAATATTTAACAGCCATTCATAATTAAGCTTTTCAAAAAAATGTGATCAAATCTATGGGCTCGCCCAACTGGTGTGGCTCAGTGGTTGAGCATTGACCTATGAACCAGGAAGTCACAGTTTGATTCCCTGTCAGGGCACATGCCTGGGTTGTGGGCTCAATCCCCAGTGTGGGGCATACAGGAGGCAGCCAATCAAGGATTCTCTCTCATCATTGATATTTCTATCTCTCTCTCCCTCTCCCTTCCTCTCTGAAATCAATAAAGATCTGTTTTTAAATAAAAGCTATGGGCTTATAGAAAATACCAAGACTGCTATAGCCAAGGCTTAATTTTCAACCCCCTGGAAAGAGATATGTAACATCAATCCAGAGGCATGAAATAGTCATAGGATATCCCAAATATAGTGCTATTTTAAAGAACTATAACAGGAGAAATTTTTATTGAATATCTTCAAGAATCCTGGTCACAGGAAATGTTAGTGTCCATAATCTGCCCATATCACCAGTCTGGGTAACTAAAACTGTTTCTTAAAGGCTCACTAGCTGTATATATGTTTGAGTTCATGGTATAAATAATGCTCTTTTATTTTTATTTAATCTTCCCCATTAAAAAACTAAAGTGCAATTTGCTTTAGCATTTTTCATGTCAAAAACGAGCATCTTTTCAACTCTATCTCTCAACATACACCTATAATATGCATGCACACACAGGGACAGGCCTCTCAAGCAGAAGCAGATGTACCTAAACTCAGTTGCTGTAGGAAAACAATGTAAATATAAATAGATTTTTTTTACTTCCACGAAAGCACTAATTATTAAAGGTCTTGCAGTTGGTATTGGCACTATTACATAGATCAGTGTGAGTTAATGCCACCAGCTTGTGTGATAGTTAATGCCTCCACTTTTAATATAAATGCACTTGCCAAACTTGGCTTAGACGTGTACATAAGGTAACACAGGAATCTCTTCGTAAAAAGTCCAGAGAAGGTTCCCCACAACCACCAACCAAAGCCCATACCCATTAGCCCTCCCATCATCCTTTGATCCACCAGGTAAATGCAAAGTATCAACTTGGCATGAAATCTTCCTAATCTTATTAAGTTTACATCAATATCTGCGTATGTGAAGAGCATCCAATATGAGAATTTAAGTAACCTTTTGGATTTGAGCTAGGGGGTTTTCCAGGCACACCCAGAAATCTACTAAAGATAAGGATAAGCTATGACACGCTTTTGCAAGATTAGAGGTAGAGGGAATGAAACGCAAAGAAAACTAAAAGGATCACAGCACCTAAAACCTGCAGATGTTTTCATGGAAAATAACACCATTTCTGGCTCACAGAAATAACAACAGGATTAATAGTTGCAGATTTGTCCTTTCTCCTCAGATCCTTTTTCAAACTACTTCAAATGAATACATGAAGAATTGATTTTTAAACCCATGTAAATTCTTAGAGACAATGCAGACTGACTTAATTATAATCAATAAAATCTACAGACATTGATGTAACCCAGCAGAAACACTTGCTCCCAAAAAGCAAGGCATAAAAATCACTCCGTGGCTCCCTTTGTACGCAACACTGATATGACCTTAATAAATATTTCATTCCTTTCAGTGAATAACCAAGCATCGAGATGGCAAATTTTAATAGCTAGGAAATAATGGCATAATGACTCCACCAAGAAAAGGCCTCCTTTCGAGAAAAGTAAACTTATTCTAACTTCTGTCTTCATTTCCAAAATACACCCCAGATCAGCACAGAATCCTAAACAAGAGTACATTTATCTCCCCTTTCCCTAAACAGATTGAGGCATTGCTTAAAGAGGTTTACAGGGACTTTTCTCACTACAGCAATGTTAGAAAAGTCACATGGGAAAAGATGTACAATCTTCAAATACAAGAACATTTTCTTTCCGTCCAACACAAAGTAAGCGCTCAGCAAATATTCTTGGATTACCTGACTTAAGGGTATAGTCAGCCCATACAGTGACTCCCAGCTTCTTACATGAGTTGTAACTAGCAGAGAATCCAAACACTGTGGCAGTTTGGACTATTTCAATGCTAAGTGCATTATCATACCTTTACCTACATGTACACCCATCTGCTATTTTTCTTCTCATCCACCCAGACTGTGTGGATCTTCTGATATTAGGGAAAGAGAATCAGTATGGGACATAGAGCTGTGTTCCAAAACTGAGGCAAGCCACCAGACGTACTAAGAGCCTTGGTGTCTCCATCAAGGAAACAGGGGGACGATACCCAATTTACAGGAATAGTATGAGGATTAAAGAGAGCAAGTTTAGTGCATCTGGCACAGTATCTCTCACATGACAGGTATATGAAAACACACGATATTTTCCCATACAAATAAGTTCCCTATCCTTCCCCTTGTCTCTAAAGTAATCTGTTATTACAATTCCACTCTAAAGTAGATTTTGATATTGCATCTGGACAGTATTTTCATTTTCAGTCCTAAACAGAGTGTTTAGGGTAGTAAACTAGTATTCCTCTCCCTTAAATAATTCTACAATTGTCTCGGCATAGTTTCCCTAATAAAAATCAGTTTTGCCGGAGACATATGTACTACTATCTGTAATACTTTAAACAATTAAAAAAAATAAAAAATAATAAAATAAAAATCAGTTTTGCCTGTTATGTTATAGCTGATAGTTACTGAAATACTTAATTATCCTAATGTTATTTGAGTTTCCATTAACTTGCTGGGCCTGACAAAATAATTACATGTTAGAATTACATAAATGTTGTAAAGGTTTCTATGCTTCTAGGTATTGGTAGGTGACCCATTTATCGTCCCTAAACTCTCCAACACCTTCCCGTACTAGATACCTACAGTATCTAGTTGGTTTGGTTTGGCTTTTTCATTTTGGGTTTGTTTGTTTTTTTGAACATCAAGAGCATGAAAACCCAAACTTATAGCCCTGAGAAAAAATGATCAGGATCAGGCAGAAATACTTTCTCTTAATTTATATACACATGGTGGCTTCCTGAATTTGCCAAGGACATTAAAGAACTGCTAGCTCAGCAATAAGCTGTAAAAGGTGTAAGCAAAAATATTATAGGTGAGTCAACTGGCCGGAGTCAAATAGACTAAATGTACTAAAGGCTTTCCTCTAGTACATGCTTACCTATGATTAAGAGTTCTTTAAACTTCCAGAATTCTGGAGTTTAAGTAACTAAATATATACCTGGTTTGGTAGCATTTCAATTATAACCATGTATATAAGACATTCTTTCATATAAGCATTCTTTTAATCAGCTTAAACGTCAGCTTGTGTAAAGCATTTTGGAAAAGTTTCCCAGTGTTAAAGTTAAATGTACTGATAAATAAAAAGACAGGAAAGATTTCTGTACAATAAAGGTTGTCATAAATCAGATGACAATGATTTCTAGAATATTTATTTTAAAATAAAAACAATTAAAGGAAAATGAAGTTTATCCATAAGTTTATAAAAGAAAGAAATATGCATGGGGTAATTTAGATATTTTATTGTAAGGTTGTAATACAGGAATAACATTAATTGGTATGTTCTTTTCTAACTTCTCTGCTAAAACTCTAAATAAACTTTACCAAGAATTAAATAAATTCATGTAATGTTCCCTCAATAGTTTGCTTCCTGTTAGCAATGTATTCCCCTGGTGTAATGCAAAAATATTTGATTAAAAAAGAAAGCACTGGCCTTCCCCCAAATGATACTTACTTTAGAATGACCAAACCTGGAGACTTTCGATACATATTGGAAGGTTCAGGATCTCCAGGCCCTGCATCTGAGTTTCCTGCTGAGTTGGCTACTGTGGCAGGCATGCTCCCTGGCAAATGCCACAGCCATTCACAGCCTCCTCATCACTGCCCACTACAGGGCCTGGCAAGCTAGATACTTATTTCCCCCCACTTCCTTGTAGTGAGTGATCCAGTTTTAACCAGTGAATCATAAGAAGATGTCACCTATATAATTTCTCATGAAGTGTTTCCTGATAAATGGAACAAATTAGGCTATCATGACCCATATCACCCATCCTCTGCCTTGAACATACAGATGGCCACCATAACATGATGAGAATTATGAAAAATAAGTCAACAAATAAAGTGTCAGGGCAGAAGAATGAAAAGTGCCTGGACGCTTGTTGGTATGAGTGAGCAAACAAGCCAACACTAGTTAGTACCTCTGGACTTAATAGTTATGCAAGAAAAAGAAATCTTTGTTTAAACCATTGCTTTTTGTTTTTTGCAGCCAACAGCATTCTCAAGATACAGCTGCCATTATTTAAGACATTTATTAATTCATATGAAAATATGGAGGCCCCGATTCTTTTTGAAAAATAAAAGAAAGAAAGAAACCAGGACACTGGGCCCAGGTTTCACACAACACCCAATACCAATTGACTAGAACTAAGGGGCCTTTCCATGGGACTCGCTCACTTTCAGATGGGGCTTGGGCTCTCCCTGTTCACTGCCTACTTCACTCCTTCAGTTACCCCTCCTCCTGCCATAAGCATCTGAATTTGAGATCCTAGTATTCAGCCTACAAAAATATATACTATGCACTATAAAAACAAATGACCTTTATAACCAACAAAATATGTATTTTTTTTGCCTCCTAGAATCGAGGTATCTGGCTTCGACAGTCAAGATCTCAGTTATGAAAATATATGTTCTTTTGCTGACTGCTAACTTTTTCAACAGACACAGAAGATTTTGGTTTACACACCTACACAGAGAGGAGAAAGACACCATATCACTACAGGGCTACATAATACTGGTTAGGGCTAAAGACAATATGATGGTGATGATATTATGAGAGGCTCAGCAGTGTATGAGATGCTTTACAAATACTATGGCACTTAATCCAGAAATAAAAGTATTAGGTAGATAATACTACTTTATCTTTAAAAATATATATTTTTATTGATTTCAGAGAGAAGGGAGAGGGAGAGATAGAAACATCAATGCTGAGAGAAAAATCATTAATCAGCTGCCTCTTGCACGCCCCCTACTGGGGATTGAGTCTGCAACCCAGGCATGTGGACTGTCCAGGAATCAAATCATAACCTCCTGGTTCATAGGTCACGCTCAATCACTGAGCAACACTGGCCGGGATACTTTTATTTTTTTAAATAATGACAGTAAGTCTCTGAGAAAGTAACTGATTCGAAATCACAGAGTTAACAAGCAGTGAACAGAAACTCTGAATATAAGTCTTTCTTACTCTAAGACATATACTATTAACCATAGGTTATACTGCTTCCCAAAGAAGAGACTAAAATATCTGATGTTTTTGAGAAACATTCTGTAAAATTTCTCATTCCTATGTAACTATATTCTAACATGACAATTATGTCAAATACTTGATTTTTAATACCCATTAGTATAAGGCCTGATTCCGGTATAGGATTTTTTTTTTTTTTCAAAAGGCACTTCCTTCTTAAGTGTAACTGACCTGGTACAGTAAATTCTCAAGATTCAAAAGTGACTCATTTCCAAAGCTCCACACATTAGCAGCTGGTATTATTCAATCTGAGATTTAAATTTATAATGTACTCTTGATAATGTACTCCCAATACATTTTTCACTTCTCTATCTCTTGAATGACACAAGATAAAAAGATCTTTAAGGTATAAATATTTTATATAAACTTTCACTCTCTTTTTTCTCAGCCATTTTCCATTTGCAAACACTAGACATCATGTAAAAAAAAAAAAAGAGTTTGAAAGAGTTTTATGGATTATGTTGGAGGTGCTGAGAACTGCGTATCCATTCTGCTGTGGCAGCAGACACCACAGCTACCGGCCGCGGCCCTTGCTGGGTAATGAGAATGTTCCACCCTAAATGGAGTCTGATTCAAAGCACTGCTTTTCCATGGGGCAGAGAGTGGGCTGGAAGGGAACAAATTCCTGGCATCATCTATGATGACAACTGAGTTTGTGCAAGGCCCTGGGGTGCCAATGAGACCCTGGGACTGGGTTACTTCATTCAGCTGGAAGGGCCACAACACAGCCACTCCTCTCAGGCATAATACAGAACAGCAGAGGCTTAGCCAATCGTTTATAATGTTCAAGGCCTTCCTCTCACATTGGCAAAATGAAGAGGTTGGCCCGTCCAAGTTTTAGAAACTATCTGCACCGATTCCCCAGGGCCTTGCTGCTCAAACCGTAATCAGTGTATGTTTAACACCTCACAAGTTTATTAAAAATGCGGAGTGGTGATGAAAAAAACTTAAACAAATAATTAAAAATGCAGAGTCTCAGGCCCCACCCCAGACCTTCAGGATCATACTCTGCATATAACAAGCTTCCAGGTGATTCCTTGCCCTAGGGGTCGATTCCAACTCAGCTGACTCTGGAAGAAAGAACAGAAGGGCCAACGCTAACAGAGATCCAGTACTCCCACACTTTTTTCGATATATAGATAGATAGATAGATAGATAGATAGATAGATAGATATATGTGTGTGTGTGTGTGTGTGTGTGTGTGTGTGTGTATATATACACACACACACACACATATATCTTCCACATGCATTAGACTCTGGAGAAAAGACCCCTATTTAAAGAAAATCCGAAACCACTGGGTAAGATGATCTATAAGGTCATTCAGAATTGCAGATATTCCATAATTATATGAATTTGCAAAGCTTATATTTATCACTTTAAGGATGACTTTGTTTTCCACACTAACTCATTTTGAAGAGCAATCTTCTATAATGTGAAACCAATATTCTTATACGCTAAAACATAACTTGATCTTTTCCCAAAGGTATCATTAAGAACATGAGCTACACAAAAGTGTTCCATCACAGTAAATACCCAAAAAATATTTAGGAATATTAGTATACAGGACATTTGTGTGTGCTTGTGCATGTGTGTGTATATATAAAATATGCATATATTTGTTAAAATGCATGTACTGACATGTATATGTGTATCTGAATGTATTTGTGTATGTATACATATATACATGTATGCACACATATGCACTGTATATACATGTTTTTATATTGCACATATACATATATACATGTGTGTGCGTGTGTGTGTATAGGGGGGAGGGTCTCAAATTACTATCCATCTTGACCTCATATCTGCTCTACTTTCAAGTGTCTCCATGTCTTCTCTCACCATTCAGCTTGCCAGCTAACACCTCTTGTTGTGTCCACTTTCTAGACTCAAGCAGCTGTCCACTAGAGCTTATTTGCTGGTCTGGAATGAAAAATCAGACTTATGTAGAAGTTGGTAGGCTTCCTTGAGGGTCTCTTTTGAATATAAAGACCATGAGCTTTAGTGCTCAAACTTGATAAAATCTACTTTGGATGATCTTAGCTACCATTTACTGAGATACTATGAGAGGCTAGGCAGCGCACGGGGTGCTTTACAAATACTATGCCTCCTAATCCAGAAAAAAGTATTAGGTAGGTAATATTACCTTTACTTATTTTAAATAAATAACTGAGGGATGGTTGTGCTTTCCTTCTAGTGGTAAGGTATTTTCCCAACTGTACAAACAGAAAACAAAAGCGCAGGTATGTGGAGTCTAACCGTAAATGACTTTAAGGAAAACACGAATTTGACTTTCTCAGTTTTCATCTCTCACCAACCTACCTTATGCAAATAGACTGGTGATCTTTGTGTCAGTGCTTGAAAGGTCTGAAAATGTTAGATGGGGCTGTGTCATGATGCCAGCTACCAGGGGAGCAGAGGGGAGAATGGAAGAGGACCTCCTCAGGCTACACGTTCTGTCTCCATCAGCTTTCACGGGCCACTAAAGCTGCCTCCAAAGCTGGGATAAGCCAGAAAGGTGTGGGTCAATGCGGTTGTCATCGGTTCTGACTTCCAGGGAGGCTTAAACCCCAGGGGGTCATCCCTCCTTTCTACATGCTCGGTGACCACCCTTGGAGCACATCGACTCCCAACTCTTCCTATGAGAAAGGCGGTTTCTCTAGATTGCACCGAAAGGCATCCCTGTGGCTAACCCTATAAAGACAGTGCTGAAGTATCCCGTTTCAAAGTTGGATGACACTTCAGAGTGGTTCTCAGAGTTTAGCGTGTATCTGAACCACCTGAAGCACGTGTTAAAAACAGGTTGCTGGGCCCCAGCCCCAGAATTTCTGGCTCAGGAGGTCGGGAAGGGCAGAGAAATGCAGCCAAGTTCCAAGTGATGCTGCTGCTGCTGGGCTGGCGAACACACTTTTGAGATCCTCTAATCCAGGTCAAGCCTTTATTTTACAGATAAGACAAGGAAAACCAAAAGGGTGAAGTGACTGGGCCCAAGGCACAGAGAGGGTGAAAGAAGTCTCGATTCCAGTCCCTCTCTCCTGTCTCACAGTTCAGGGCGCTTCCCATCACAGAACAGCTCACGAGGATTCGATGAAAGGTATTCAAAGAATGTCTTTATAAAGAAAGATCCTTGTTGTCTTATACTTACGTAGCCTTTGAAAATTTGAACTACATTAGCTCATTTGACTCTATATTATCCCTGACGAGGTAGGCAGAGCAAACATTAGCATCCCTATTTGGGAGATTAGGAAATTGAGATGCAGAGTTGTTAAATAGTATATCCAAAGCCACAAAGTTAGTTAAGTGCTAAAATGGATGGGCGTGTTCTGAGATGCTTCAGCACGGACATTCCAGAAAGCTTTTCAGAAACGCAAAATCTCAGACATCCTACAGGCCCAACTGCATCCAAATCTGCACCTTACAATATCCCCAGCCGATTCATATGCACAATAAAGTTTGGAGAGCATTGGTTTAGATAGGCCTAGAATCCAGGCCATCCAATTCCAAGACGGATGCTTTTTCTCCCCTCTCTTCTCTCCCTCGCTGAAAGTCCTGGTCAGTGTCATATTTTGATTAGTTTTCCAACACAGCCTAAGTAAGAAGTTAACTCTCACCAGGTAAAGGACACTCACAGTGTTGCCCTTAAAAAAACATTAAACTAGGTTAAATTACCTTTCTTATGAGTGTTGGTAATTCCTCTGCAGTCATTTTCTTGACTGATGTATAGACCCCTATGAAATGAATCCTCTGAGAAGAAGATGGAAAAAAAAAACAAGACAGTGATCAATGGATTCAATTAGTTACAGTATAATTCTACCGAGATGAAAAAAGATCAAGATGCAATGCAACTACTCCAAGGTGGCTAAAATACTTTACCCAGAAAGTACACCATTTCTTTCCCACATTCTTCCTGAACTATTAAGTTCAAGAAAGCACAAAACAGCTGCTCCTAAGACACCGGGGAAAATAACCACAATAAATGCAAGGCTCCTCACAACTGGAAGTATTTAAATTCTCTTTTAAAGGTCTAGGCAAGATGACAACTGCATTTCTTCACACACAGGAAGTGTTACGCAGACCAATTTCTATAATGACAGCAAGTAAACCCCTCTCACGACATACAGTCGACCAAGAATGAACTCAGTGGTTGCTGTCAGACCACAATTTTGAAACATGTATGCAGGTTTTTCCTTCAACTTTTCAAATCCGTTCTTTTGATTGAGAGTCTGTGATGAACAGAAAGCAGGATGCTGATACGGTGCACCTGTGCAAAGCTCCTTACTTCAGCATTGCAAAATGTAAATTCAAGTGATTTCTTTTACAATATGTCAATCCCAGGTATTTAATAGATAGATATAATTTCTGCTAATTTCAGAGTTGCTTTGTGAAAACACATGATTAATCAGGGTAGTAAGATTCCAATAGTTAAAATTAATGCTCAGACCCAGCTGGTGTGGCTTACTGGACTGAGCACTGTCCCATGGACCAAGAGGTCCTGGGTTCGGTAACCAATCGGGGCACAAGCCTGGATTGTGGGCTTGATCCCCAGTAGGGGGCATGCAGGAGGCAGCTGATCAATGTGTCTCATCGATGTTTCTAACTCTCCTTCTCGCTTCCTCTCTGAAATCAATAAAAATATATTAAAAAATAATAAATAAAATAAAATTAATGCTCAGGGCCCTGGCTGGGTAGCTCAGTTGGTTAAAGCATCATCTCAATATACAAAGGTTGTGGGTCCAATCTCCGGTCAGGGCACAAACAAGAATCAACCAATGTCCTTTGGTTTTGAGCACAAAATTTCCTCAGTTTACCTGAATATTTTTCATTGTTAATTGTCATTCATATTTAAATTATTTGGATTGCTTTACAATGAAATAGTAAATTAGTACCCTGGATAAATTTTTATGCCTCCCCAATGCTTTTAAATCTATAAATAAAGAACATTTCAGAATTTAAAAAAAAAAAAGAATCAAGCAATGAATGCATAATAAGTGGAACAACAAATCAATGTCTCTCCCACCCTCCCTCTCAAAAAAAAAAAATTAATGCCCACAACACAGTAACAACCAACTATAACACCTTAGTAGGTCAGCATATTAAATAACACAAAATTTGTAACATAAAAATTACTTTAGAAAGACTCCCCCCTCTATTAAAATGTTTCTTTCTAGTTTACAAATAATGTGTTGAATTAATAAAGCTGATCAAGTGAGTAACAGAATCCACAATCGTAATCTGATTATTTTCAAATATGAAAGGGCTTTTCTGCCAAGAGCCAACTGCCTCCATTTGCCTAAGAACAATAAAATCTGATTGGCTGTGAGCTACCTACGCTGAGATAATTTGGCATGGGCATACTACCTTTAATTCTCCTTGCCTTTCTTTATCAAGATACACAAAGCTGTTAGTGGTTTATCCCTCTGAAACCTGGGGATCCATGTAAACAACTTTTAACAGTGGGATTGCACATAACAGTTTACAGAGCACTGTGGCATAATGCAATTCAGAGTTGTTCTTGATTTAAAATGTTTAAAGTCCAACCACAGTGTCAGTCTGCCCAGAGAAATCTCTTATAAAAGTTTTCACACTCTGCTGGGTTAAGAGACAGTGGGTATTAATCCCATGGCTTCTACACCAAGCTTCCTTTTTGTGGTCAGCAGAGAAGCTATGTGGTTGGTCTGAACGAGTCCAAAGTCTTTTTTCTGTGTTAAAACAAGGGAAAGTGGGCCGGTTACAGAGTAAAAGAAAAACCACAGCCAGCTCACTCTGCTGTAGCTTTCCCCTTAAATGTGGCCTAGAGCTATTCTGCTTTCCAAAAAAAGGTTTAATTTAAACCATACACAGTGCTGCAGGCTGCCACGTTTCCAAACTCGACATTCCTCTCTAATCTGTGCACTTCAGAACCAACACACTGTTTCCAGCGGTACTCAGACGAGCACTAATAAATAAAATATCACTGCCCATCCATTACTTAATTTGATAATAATACACCCTTTTTTTCCCTTCCTCTATTGATGTTATTCTAAGTGCTTATTCGAGTGTGTTCAACGGCTGTAAACATCACCTCTGAAAAAAACTCAGTCTGTTCTCCTCTGGAGAGTGAAGGGAAGGGGAACTAAAGTAAGGAAACTTAGGAACACTAGCGAGTGGTCCAGAGCAAGGAAATGGCCACTCTGAAGAGACTGTGTTTGCTGCAAACAGCTTCTTGTCTTTGCATTTAAAAATACAAATAATGTTTGCATGTTTCCTCCTTGGAAAGGACATTCGGATCTGTGCTATTATTCGCAATGTCACAGGCAAGCACACAGTCACCCCAGCTCACAGCTAAAGAACAGCCACGTGACCAGCCCAGGTCTCCGGTCATCGGCGTGGCTGGTGCCGATCACCCACCGGCCGCGGTGAACAGAATGAAGGCTCCGCAGCTGGGGGGCTTTAATTTTTTGCCACCGTGTATTCACTCGCGTGTTCATTAAGAACTCCAACCCCAGCGGGAAGTCCGGCCGCGCGGTTTTCCATGCGAGTTGCCATGCTCTATTATACATGACACTTGTCAATTAAAGAGGAAACCCTTTTAAAGCAAACTGAAGTTAAGCTGGTACTTTCTTCAACATCTGATTTACCGCTGCTGTTATCGTCCAAAAGGAAGTTTGTTTTAGAACAATGATAGCAGTAGTAATCCTCCTATTTCAGTAGTGAGGGATTTAAACACATTCAGGGCACTGGGGACCAGTCAAAAGGTTTCTTTCAACAGAACTATGTATTTTCAGTAGTCAAAGGAAGGTCTTACTGATGGGATAACTGCCAAGATTGGACAATTTTTCAGCCTAACAGTTTAGAGAATATCATTTTAAACTACCTGGTATAATACAAATGTGGCACAATAGATCAATGCAATGAATTCTCTACAGTCAGTAAAATGCTCTCCCAAATAATGGAATCCATTAATAATGATTACTGCCCCCGTGCTTTTACCACAAAAGTAATGCCCAATGCTACATCTCAATGGTCTCTAATAAATACACACAAGTCCCACAATAAGAACATAATCACAAGATGGCAAATGAGTGCAGATTCCAGCGAGAATGCCAATTAAAAAGCCATTATTTTACCTTGTAATAAGCACCTTCCTTATCTGTGAAATGGGGCTTAGAGGAGATGATCTCTTAGGCCACTTCCAGCTCTTTGAGCCCATGAGGGTTTAAAGTTTTCTCAAGGTTTTAATTCTTAATGCATTCACTATGGGACTACCACCAGCACACACATAATAATTAATGCTAATAAGAGTCCATGAAACTTTTGCAATGAAACTTTAACTTGGATTGAGCTGGAGGGGAAAGGAAATGTAAAAGAGATTTCAACTTCAGATTTTTAAAGTTGAACAATATTTTGTTTCCTAAAAAAACTAAAAGCACCTTTGGACTGGTGAAACATACAACTTCCTGGAAATGTAAGTAGGTGACCCAACATGCATGGATACACTTACGAAAGAATATCTTTAAACTCAAAGCTCAGAACTATATTTCCACTATGTCCTAGCTCAGGGGTCCTCAAACTACAGCCCGCGGGCCACATGCAAATACAAATATTGTATTTGTTCCCGTTTTGTTTTTTTACTTCAAAATAAGATATGTGCAGTGTGCATAGGAATTTGTTCATAGTTTGTTTGTTTTTTAAACTATAGTCCGGCCCTCCAACGGTCTGAGGGACAGTGAACTGGCCCCCTGTTTAAAAAGTTTGATGACCCCTGTCCTAGCTAATAATGACAATTAGTGTTTGTTTATTCTGTGACCAACATGATAAATCCTTTGTGTGCCTTACTCTCATTTATTCCTCCCAACGAGCTATTATTATCCCCATTTTATAAGTGAGGAAACTGAGGCTTATGGAGATTTAAGCACCCTTTTGAAGGTGAGGATTGATTAAGGAAACAAGGCAGAAATAAACCCAAATCAGTGGAACCCCAGGGCCTAAACTCTTAGCCACAATGCAGACACTGCTGCTTCTTGTTGTTGTTAATTGGATCCATGTTGTAATCTGGTTAAACCTAGTGCTGTCTTCAAAGCCCTTTACTCTCACTTGATGTTGACTACTTGAAACACCAAAGATCAGGCCTCAAGACTGGCTTACATGCAGCCTACTTCTCTGCTATACATCAGCGATTTCCAACCTTTTTCATCTCATGGCACACATAAACTAATCACTAAAATTCTGCAGCACACCAAAAACCGTATTTTTTGCCAATCTGACCAAAAAAAGGCATCATTTTGATTCATTCACACCAGATGGCTATTGTGCTGGCTGTTGTCACTTCTTTATTTGACAATCTAAGCAAAAAGAGGTCAGTGCCCCTGACTCAATCATCAGATAGTGCATGTTTTAAAAATCCTTGCCCAGTTGAAAATCACTGCTACAGAGCTTAAATTTGTTCTATTTAAATATATATTTTTTTAATTATCAATCTACAATATTCACCAACAGCCTGGATTGAGGTGTGTTTTTTAAAGTATTCTCCTTAGCTTGGGAGTCAAGTGTCAAATTGTCTCCCACTCCTTTTAACAAGCCTTTAAAATACTCTTTTAATCCTCACCCAAGGGCATGCTTACAGAGAGGAAGGGAGAAAGAGAGAGAAAGAGGGAGGGAGAAAGAGGGAGAGAGGGGGGAGAGAGAGAGAGAGAGAGAGACATGATGTGCCTTGACCAGGGATTGAACTTGCAACCCAGGCCTGTGCCCTAACCAGGAATCAAACTGGCAAACCTTCAGTGCATGGGATGACACTCAACCAACAATCACTCTGGCCGGTCAAAATACTCTTGACTAGGGTGAAAAAATGTAGCAAAGGCCTAGAGGTAAACTTTTATTAGGTAGTTTCTTTCCTCTCATAGAATGTAAATGCCAAGTTTTATAGAGACTTCCTTTCCTAAACTGTCCAATATGGAGACAATTTAATAGACGTGGACTGGCCCTAGCTGGTTTTGCTCAGTGGACAGAGCATCGGCCTGAGGATTGAAGGGTAGGGTTTGGTTCCTGTCAAGGGCACATGCCCAGGTTGCAGGCTTGGTCCCCAGTTGGAGGTATGCAGGAGGCAGCTGAGCAGTGATTCTCTCTCATCATTGATGTTTCTGTCTCTCTCTCCCTCTCCCATCCTCTCTGAAGTCAATGAATATCCTATATAATAAAAGCCTAATATGCAAATTGTCCCGACTGGGAGACCAAGAGTTCAATCACTGACTATGACATGTGCTGACCACCAGGGGGTGGCACAGAACATGGTGGGCGTCAGCAACACAGCGCTGGCAGTGGGTGGCACTAGAGGTGCTGCCAGCCCTGATGGGCCTCGACAAGAGTGGGACCGCAGCAGCATGGTAGAGCAGGTAATCGGGCAGCACCAGGCTAAGGCAGGTGCGAACAGGGGCCCGATTGCCCTGCCGATCACCCTGCAGATGGTGACTGGCGGTGGCCAGAGGGGGTGGGGGTGGGGGCTATCACCAGGCTCCCAGGCGCTGATGGATCCAGGCGGGGGTCCCAGCCCCGATCAATCGCTCTGCAGGCGGGATGGTGGAGCAGGTGACTGGGCAGCACCAGGCCAGGCTGGGGTGCCAGATGGGGCTACAGGGCTGCGAGGCTGGGGGCAAAAGCTGGGGCCAAATCTCCACAGGCCACCCCAAGGGACCCACCCATGCACGAATTCGTGCACTGGGCCTCTAGTAAATAAATAAAAGACATGGACTGCAGAACGAACTCATGGACATGGACAACAGTGCAGTGATTATGGGTGGAGGGGTGGGGGGGAATGGAGGAGGGTATGGGGGAATAAATGGTGATAGGAAAAAATAAAATAAAGAGGGGGGAAAAAAGATGTGGACTGCCCTGACTGGTTTGGCTCAGTGGATAGGGTGTCGGCCTGCGGACTGGAAGGTCCCAGGTTCGATTCCGGTCAAGGGCATGTACCTTGGTTGCAGGCACATCCCCAGTAGGAGGTGTGCAGGAGGCAGCTGATCGATGTTTCTCTCTCATCGATGTTTCTAACTCTCTATCTCTCTCCCTTCCTCTCTGTAAAAATTCAAAAAAATATATTAAAAAAATAAAAAAAGATGTGGACTATATATATAGACCAGTGATGGCGAACCTATGACATGCGTGTCAGAAGTGACACGCGAACTCATTTTTTTGGTTGATTTTTCTTTGTTAAATGGCATTTAAATATATAAAATAAATATAAAAAATATAAGTCTTTGTTTTACTATGGTTGCAAATATCCAAAAATTTCTATATGTGACACGGCACCAGAGTTAAGGTAGGATTTTTCAAAATGCTGACACGCCGAGCTCAAAAGGTTCGCCATCACTGATGTAGACCAACCCTTTACTTGAAGCTTTGAGGAGAGCAACTCCTAAAAATATAAACTGAGCACTCACCTACAGTCCTTGGGACATCACATGTCTAAAAAGCAGGAAGACCTTGGAGCTATGTTTAGAATATTAAAACTTTAACTAAAACTATACACTTGTCCATGAAATAACTGCACAGGCCTGCTTAAACCTCAACTGACTGCTTACACAGAAACTACAACATATTCTCACTGCTGATGGCCCATTTCTGTCTGTCTGCTTTAAAAATGGGAAAGTAAATTAGTTATTAACCAATGCAGTTTGTCTAGAAGACAAAGGCTTTCTACATATGAAATTAAAAAAAAATAGTTAAGGTTTTTATTGATAATTGGAAGTTAGAATTAAAATTATAGTCAAAAGCATCCCCAGCTAACCTAAATCTCAGACCCTCACCATAACAAGCAAAAGATCATGTTATAAACATATAATGACAAAGAATAATAAGCACAGGCCATACGGGCAGATGCCTGAAGCAGGCTGCTGATGCAACACGACGTCACAGGAAACGGTGGGGACTGTGGCAAACTTGACAGTCCAGATTCCACCTAAGGGTGTTCAGATTCCAATGTTTGGAAACACTGTGCTGGCAGCATTCAACTCAGAGGACAACGACTGACCAGCCAGCCCACTCGGTTCACTGACCAGGGGATCTGTTTTTAGAGAAGGAAAGTGACTTGTCTACATTCACTGCCGGGAATCACTGCCCACCTTCAACAACCACGGCAGGACCAGCCAGGAAGCTTCCCGATGCCCATCCTTTACCCTAATCCTGTGCTTATGCTGGGTGAGGCCGCCTGGTAAAAGCAGGGCATCCAAGACAAATGACTTAAGATCCCTACCCTCACTCTCCTTCCAGTGGGACACACAGACCAGGAAACAAACATTACCTTACAGCAAGGATCCTACACTGATTCTCTGCTCTCATATATTCCATGAGGACACAGAGGTGAAGAGAAGCCAGTTCAGGGGGTGTGCTGCTCAAATTTAAAGTGTTCCGTCTTTGTAGGCATGTGCTACTAGGCCATAATGTGTCTGGACTTTATTATTTCCATCTTTAAATAAACACATTCCTCAAAAAAAGGGGGGGGGGGTTGGGAGGCTCAGATCATGATACTCTTGGAAAGTCTAAGCCCAAAAGAACTAAATCTCCCAAAATGAGACTTTGTAATAGAAATTCTGACAGACCTTTAATGATGGCAGCACTACGGGGCTTTGTCTAAGAAAGCCCTCGTATTTTCAGTTTAGATCATTGTTTATAGGATGCCTTGCAAGGATTGTATTTGCAAGTGCCTGCCTGAATCAATGAGGTGAAGTTTGACATAAGGAAGAGAAGTGCAAAGTACACCGTTTGAAAAAGCAAGGATTTACCACCTGGGGTTCAGGAGGCCTGGGACCCAGGACCTCAGGCAGTGAAAGATGCTTTTGACTCCTCCAGTTTGTAGAAAAGGTTGAAGTTCAGTCTGGCGCAGTGCAGCATTCCACAAGACCTGCTGCCTCTTTGAGCAGGCGATTAATCTCATGATCGATAGACCATATGATTAGGCACTAATAGCTGATAGGAGGAGAGAATAAACAACCATAAATTTCCTTTGTACTGAGTAATCCAAGTGTAAGCAGGGTCATTTAATGGTCACATCGGGTCATGCTACCTAAGGGGCCATATGGAATAAAAATGGAAGATACATACATTTTTAAACATCTTCAATTATTAGCTCGGGGTTATGGGACCAGGATGGAGCTCTCTGAGAAACACCTATCAGTGTAGTATTGTTTGGCGACAGATGCAAAGGTTTCCGTGTTCTGAGTGGGGAGGACTGACTGCAGAACAAATAATGGGACAGCCCCATTGTTGAAAAGACTCATCTGTAAGCACCATCATCCACCACCCTTGGGATAGCATGAGCAGCCTTGGGTGGTCTGTCTCATCAGTCCCCGAAACACTGGATTCTGTGCCTAGAGGACAAACTAAAAGGGAAGCAGCACTCCGGATCCAGGATAGGACTGTGTGTGTCTCTGAATCAAAGCCATCGCTGGGCTGTCTAATTCCGCCTCTGCATGCAGATCACTGCTCTGAGTTCCACGGTGGTTTCTCGGGGTGTCATGAACTTCCAGTATTGGGAATGGTAACACACACGACATAAAAGCTGGGATCTAGAAGGTCATAAATCTAATTCTTTCTTTTCTCCCTTCCCCTGGCTTCTTCTCTGTCTAAGACTCTGACCTCCTACATCAGCCCCTTGAAAGAAAGAAATCAATCACCTCCACCCCCTCCCCGCAACTAAAATGAAAACCCGAGCCTTCCCTACGCATTGGATAGTTTTCTCGTCTGTGACAAAATTCAAGAAGAATCTGCAAAATGTCAATTTCCCCTCTTATGTATATCCTTCTCTCCACCCAATCCTGAGCCTCAGGGAAGCAGAAAGGCCATAAGCCCTTGCTATTAATGACCATGAAAAAGGAAAGGAAGATACTTTGTTAGCCTAAAAGGAATATGCCAGAGAAAGTATTTGTTGGATTTATAAAAAGAACATCACTGGTCTTGCACTGTGTTCTCAGCCCCACAGCAAACTACACAAATCTCTTTTCTTTGAAAACTATCTGGGAAACAAACCCCTCCAATCACCCTCTCCACTTCCGAATTGTTCCTCCCAGCCCGCATTCTCCTCATCTCCCTCCCTCCTCTTCTTACTAATATGGCCTTTGTGAATTTCCAAAGCCTTTAGGGAACAACTGTTCACAACCCTTCCCTCTAGTCTAATTGTTCAATACTGCTGATAGCTCTTGAGCCAACAGAAGAGGATTCGATTGGCTCTTTGAGAAGAAAGCCAGCGCTTCAGACACTTTGGGGTTTGTTGGGGGAGTTTTTGTTATCGTTGTTCATGGGAAGCTGGGAAATTCATTCCCCATTCAACACCCCTGAAAAAGTCCAGGGTTTTAAGCAGTTGCTATAACTAAGCCATGTGAGAATTTTAAAATTTGCCCTGAAAATTTTTTCTTGGTTTACATTTTTTATTCAAAGAGTTTCCACTCACAGAATTTCTGAGCTGAAAGACATTTTGGCCAAGTACAATCTATATATATAAAAGGCTAATATGCTAAGTATCCGTCCAGGTAATGATGTCACGTAGCAATACCTGGCTTCCTCTCCCTAGCAACTAGCCTCTTGCAGTTTCTTCAGCCCAGGAACATGACTTGCTTTATAGCCAGGTGGAAACATTTTAAACTTTAACCAAATGTCTGTGAAGTATTTTCCTGAGCCTTATCTCATTTTATCCTCACAGAAATCCTGGAGTGGATAGATAGGAGACTTGGAATCCTGTTTTCTTTTCATTAGCTGGAAAACGGAGATTTAGAAAGCTAAGAAACTTGGCCCAACTGAAAAGAAGAAATGGTGGACCTTAAAAATGACTTCACATTTTCTCACTGCACAGAATATAGTCAGACACTGCTACAGTTAAATATTTTACCCTTTGTTCTCCCTGCATGATCTACAATAATAATCTGCTTTGTGTTGATATTTACTGCTGTGTTGCTGACAATTACCTGAAAGAGAAGTTGGGGTGCTTCTCTGGGCTGGAAAAAGTTTAGCTACATCAGAAAGCAGGTCTAATTAAGCAAGTTTATTCCATATCTATAAAAGGCTAAGTTGACTTGCACATGTGTGATACATATAAAGCTCTCACTGGCACCAACTGCACACGTGTGTTTCAATCTGTCACTGTCAATCGTGAATTTGGTTGACACTTGTATTACAGAGAAAGGGCAAATAGCGATTGTGGAGAGTGGCTACAGCGTTCGGACAGGTTCAAGCCTTCGACTAATAAGAGGGCATGGTCCTCTCATGGCAAAGTCACGTGCAGGTCCCAGCTTGGAGGGCAGAGCCCTCCCAGCACAATTATAGCCAAAGGCTATGGTTGTAAGCTTCACTTTATGGTCCAAACCTCTGGTCCCAGGTGGCTGAGTGATGTGGACTGCAGGAGGTGCAGCAATTGCTGCCAAAACAAAGCTTGATAGAGTTCTCAGGTGCCTGTAATTAAGTAGACTCGAAACTCACGAGAACATTGTAAACATCTTGACTTTGCCTCCTGGGATCTGACTATAAAATAAAGACTCAGCTTACAGGCTGTGGCACTGTCTTTCCATCCGAGGACAGTGTCCCACCTGGCCTCAACTGTATTCTCTTGTCTGTCTTCTTTAATCCTTCACTGCCCCTCCTCAGGTTCACCTCTGGCCATGCTGGACTCGGTTCAAGCGATATTAAAATATTTCTTCTAATTAATTTCCTTTCAATGTGCACAAATTCATGCACTGGGCCACTAGTTGTACCATAATAGGATGCCCAAAATATCAAATCAAAAGGGACACACCAGTCCTTGACCAGTGTGGCTCAGTTAGTTTGAGCGTCATCCTGTGCACCAGAAGGTGGCGGATTCGATTCCCAGTCAGGGCACATACCTAAGTTGTGGGTTTGATCCCTGGTCGGGGTGCATGAGGACAGCAACCCATGAAGTTTCTCTCTCTCTCTTTTTCTCTTTTACTGCCACCCAGTTCCTCTCTCTGAAAAAAAAAAATCAAAATGTTTTTAAAAAGGGACACTCCAGTGTCCAGCCATTTCTCTACTGAGACTTTCTGGAATAAAAGCCACCCAGCTGGGGCCACTCATATGAACTTCCAGGCAGGCAGAGTACTTGCCTGGGAAGGAAACAGTAGAGGGACAGGATAATCATCTGGTCGAGTGCACTGGGCTCCAGGGGAAGGATATAGAGTGGTGACAGAAAGGGACTTGGCCAAAGAACATGGAGATGAGTGGGGCGAAGCCTTGGCCCCAGAGCACGGGTCAGTGTTCTCTCCCTATACCACCCTAACTCCAAACATGTATTTTTAAAAGTTAGTATCAATTTCAAAACATAGGGAAAACACTCTCAGTTCCTTTTTTAAAATATCTGCATTTTTCCCAGAGGAAGAAGGACGATCTCCTTTGGAGACACACAGAGACTGTTCAGATCTAACTCAGCTACTCTACCCTGATCTTGGTGGTCTCCATCACCTTGTCCTCATTGAAACTATCAAGGGCCTGCACCCAGCCTGGTTCAGAGCAGTCACAGTCATAAAGATGTTCACCATTTGCTGCACATCAGATATAGACTAGGACACTTAACAAAATCACTTTTAATTGTCACACAGTCCTCTGAGTTAATATTGCTCCCCCAGTTTACAAATGAAAAAAACTAAGATAAAGAAACTCAGATGGGTTAAACATCTTGCCCAAAGTCACAGATCCCCAGCAGAGACCAAATCTGAATCACATCTGCTTTCCACACTGCCTTAAGAATTTAACAGTGAGATTGTCCTACAGCTCTCAGGAGTTAGTTGGTACCGGTACCAGTAGCTAGCCCTTCTGGTTTACATTCTCCCAAGCATGAAAGCAAGGCAGTCTTACACCATTCCCATGGATACCAGAGTTTTATATCACTAAGGCAATCAGAAACAAAGATGAGTCAGTCTTAGCAAAAGCACTAAGTATAGACTTGAGGCTACAGCTATGTGGGCAAAAAGAAGTGAAGAGACTAAGGATTATTTTTTAATCTTATAAAGCCAAAAAAAAAAAAAAAGACGAAAAGAATTGATTCACTTATTCTTTCAGCCTCAGCAAATGTTGGCTAAGCACCTACCCTGCACCAAACTTTCCTAAAATTTTTTTTTTCACGTGATTGGCTGAGTTCTTTTTTTTTTTTTAATTAAATCTTTATTTTTCAGATTATTACATTTGTTCCTCTTTTTTCCCCCCCATAGCTCCCCTCCACCCAGTTCCCACCCCACCCTCCTCCCTCACTCCCCACCCACTGTCCTCATCCATAGGTGCACGATTTTTGTCCAGTCTCTTCCCGCATCCCCCACACCCTTCCCGCCCCCTCCAAGAATAGTCAGTCCACTCCCTTTCTATGCCCCTGATTCTATTATAATCACCAGTTCATTCTGTTCATCAGATTATTCACTTGATTTTCAGATTCACTTGTTGATAGATGTGTATTTGTTGTTCAAATCCAAAAGAGGACCACACCAAGACACATCATAATTAAAATGCCAAGAGCAAAAGACAAAGAGAGAATCTTAAAAGCAGCAAGAGAAAGACAGTCAGTTACCTACAAGGGAGTACCCATACGACTGTCAGCTGATTTCTCAACAGAAACTTTGCAGGCCAGAAGGGAGTGGCAAGAAATATTCAAAGTGATGAATGCCAAGAACCTACAACCAAGATTACTTTATCCAGCAAAGCTATCATTCAGAATTGAAGGCCAGATAAAGAGCTTCACAGATAAGAAAAAGCTAAAGGAGTTCATCACCACCAAACCAGTATTATATGAAATGCTGAAAGGTATCCTTTAAGAAGAGAAAGAAGAAGAAAAAGGTAAAAATACAAATTTTCAAACTTTCCTAAATTGAATTAGAAAGGGAATGGTTCACTTTCCCGCCACTGTTTGCCTATTTAGCTCCCTTGATGTCAGCCATACTGAAGGTAATTCATCATCGGTTCTCCTTCATCGTCCCATTTCACCTGATAGTGATGCTCTGGAAACGCAATAGAATCTGCTGCTGACTTGACTCTGTCCCCTGACTACAGAATCGTGTTCTGTCCATTTCTAAGGGAACCGTTCCACCCAACAAAGTAGAGCTTAGGAGATGTAATCCAAATGATGCAAGCAACTGGCAATGATCCACATTCTACTGGCGAGAAGGTGCAGACGCAGCTTTCCATAGTTGCACTAGCTTCCTGTTGTTACCCAAAGTTTCACAGACACATGACACGTGAACTCGCTCTTCAGTGAGATACTACTCAGCAAAACCTGCTCATTAGCCGATGAACCCAGGGACAATGGAATCTTCTGACAGGTGTGGTTGGCTGACTAGTGACCCCCCGCCCCATCCCCAAGATGTCCACATCCTGATCCTGGATCCCATGAACATGGCAAAAGGGATTTTGCAGATGTGACCAAGTTGAGGATCTTCAGGTGGGGAGGTTATCCTGCATTATCCAGGTAGACCCAATGATGTAATCACAAGGTTCCCTGTAAGAGAAAGGCAGAAGGATCGAAGGTCTGAGAGAAGGAAGCAGAGACTGGAGTGAAGCAGTTTTGAGCCAAGGAAAGCCAAACCAGCCCCTGGAAGCTGGAAGCAGCAAGGAACAGATTCCCCCCCAGGAGCCTCCGGAAGGAACCAGCCCTGCTGAAACCAGACCAGTTTTAGACTTCCTACCTCCAGAACTATAAGAAAATAAATTTGTGCTGTTTTATCATTATTATTTTTTACTTTTCTTTTTGTTAATCCTCACCTGAGGATATTTTCCCATTGATTTTTAGAAAGAGACGAAGGGAGGGGAAGAGACACAGAGAGACACATCGACTAGTTGCCTCCCGCACACGCCCCAACCAGGGCCAGGGATCAAGCCTGCAACCGAGGTTCGTGCCCTTGACTGGAATCAAACCCAGGACCCTTTAGTCCAGTGGTTCTCAACCTTGGCTGCACATTAGAATCACCTGGGAATCTTTTTAAAACCCAGAGATTCCCAGGTGATTCTAATGTGCAGCCAAGGTTGAGAACCACTGCTTTAGTCCATGGGCCAATGCTCTATCCACTAAGCCAACGGTTCTCAATCTGAGGGTTGCGACCCCTTTGGGGGTTGAATGACCCTTTCACAGGGGTCGCCTAAGACCATCCTGCATATCAGATATTTACATTATGATTCATAACAGTAGCAAAATTACAGTTATGAAGTAGCAACGAAAATATATGGTTGGGGGTCACAACATGAGGAACTGTATTTAAAGGGGCAGAAGGCTAGGACAATTCATGCTGTTTTAAACCAGTTTATGGTCATTTGTTATAGCTGCCATAGGAAACTGAAACACAGAGCTTGCAGTAATTTGAAGAAGAACTGAGTTAAATTAGCACTGACCTGACCCCACAAATCTGGGCCCCAGGATGTGCCAGAGGAAAGAAACAATGACAGTGACAGTGTTCATTACTGATGAAGATCAACGTCACACATAAACCTTAAAACAGGTGAATACTACAAATGGCTCAACACGCTTATAGGACTGAAAGTGAGTAAGCACCCAGCATCCGGAAAATTAATATTTGAGTGCCTCTGCCTTGTCCAGCCCACCCCAGCTCAGCTCTGCGACTAACTCTACTCCAGAGACCTCTAAACACACTCATGTGTGTGTGAAGAAGAAAGTAGCCAAGTACCTGGAGGGCAGGGATTTTTGTCCCTCGTGTTCACTGCTGTATGCCCAGCACTTAGAACAATGCCTGGCACATAGTAGGTACTCAATAATATTTCATGAACTAATGACAGTCTGGAGATAAAAGATAATTTGTGAAGAACAACAAAATCTTCAGTGGATAACATTTCCTCTGAAAGATTATCTGATTGTCCAGACTCTGCCGATTTTGAGAAAACATCCTCCTCATACTTGTACTTCTCATTTTAGCCACACAATGTGACGTGCAATAAAAATGACAAAACAAAAATTCAGAGAGAAAGTCAGTGAAACCAGGTTATATGGCAATATGTTTGCTCCATGTCCCTGCTGTGCGTGAAGACAGCATTAATTTCCTTGAGAGTTTTTCTCCTTGGCTTAGTGCTGAAACGGCACAAAACAGGCAGAGGTTTGATTCTCTTAGATTTACTGTTAATGCCACCGGCATTTCGAGAATAAAATATCTATAGGCAGATATGAGGCCCCTTAATTAAATGAAATGTTATAGGCATTTGAAATATTCCAAAGGTAAGGGCCTAAGGGGAGGAGGGGCCACAGCACACCTAGACAGGTGAGGCTTAAGTAACAGCTGTGGCTAAATCACATTTCCAAAAGGACCTTGTACATCAGGGATGCCCAGAGGTTGGGTCTCATTATTCTGGTTTCTTCTGCTAACAATGGACAAAGGGTAGGAATTAAAGAGCTGCAGGCCTTGGGCTAATGGCTGACACAAAGGAAAATAAACATCTATCCATTTTCTCAAAGAATGTTCCCTGAGCACCTATCCTGTGCCAAGCCCAGAGCTAGATCCTAGAGATACAAAAACAATTCAGTTATTGAGCATTTTCTCTGCACTAAGCAGCTGTGCTAAGTATGAAGTATGGCCCCATTGCTATCGTGTTCATTTTACAACGAGAAAACTAAGGTTAGCGAGGTTTCACAATTCTCCTGGATTCCGGTGGCTAGTGCTTGGCAAAGAATCAGAATCCATGTACATGCGACTCTAGGGCCCGTATTCTTACACACAAGTGTCCCAGTGTCTCTGCTCAGCACGGGTCCAGCACCTGAGCTTCGCCCATCACTAAATGCCACCAGGTCAGACTTCAGCATACACACACATATTGGGTAAATCTGGAGACAAAAGTTTTCTACAGAGATACCTGCCATAGGAATACAAAAACGTTTTTTGAAGCCTTCTAGAATGGTGGTTCTCAAGCTTTGGTATGCATGACGATCACTGAGAGGGACTGTGTAACACAGAGTACTGATGCAGGGGGTCTGGAGTAAGGACCAGGATTTGCAGTTCTAGCAAGTCCCCAGATGAGGTGGATGCTGCTGGTCCAGGGACCACATTTTAAAAACCACCCGGGCATAAATCTGCAATATAACCTCTTTAGGGCAAGAATTCTTCTTTTGCTCACTGTATCCAGAAAAAAAAACACTTGGCACAGAACAGGTATTCAGAAAACAGTTACTGACCGAATGAATCTGCTGTGTGCTTGAAAAACAGATAACCAACGTTATTAAAATTGTGTACAAACTAGGTGTAAATAGGTTCTGACTGGAGCCTTGGAGATTATCTCATGATTAAGGGTGTGAGCACCTGGATGAATGTTGTGACATATCCTTTGGCCGCTCAGAGGCATGTGTCAATGGATGGGTGCTGTTATTGCAACCCTTCTCAATCATGGTGATTTGGCATACTGGAAAGAACATGGAATTTGTGCTAATTCTATACTTATTAAGTACAAATTCTTCACAGCTAATGCTATATGGCTGAATGTTCCAGGGTAAGTTCCCCATCCAGTAAAGCTTACTTTTCTCTTCTATAAAATGGGTTCTGGAAGATTAAAAAAAATAAATAAATAACATGTCTGCAGTGTTCAGCTATGTGTCTAGCACGTGGTGCTCATTCTTCACTGGTAGCTATGATTAACTTCATCATAAACACACCTCTGTCAGAAGAAGTCCTGAGCTTCGGTAAATAGTCATTCACGCAACAATATTCAGCAAATATTTACCAAGCACGTCATTCACTCTGTGGGGCATGCTTGATTCTCAGATGCCACATTGAGTAATGGGTTAAAAACATGCCTTTCCCAGATTTTTTTTTTTTTGACACCCCAAAGGGCTTGTTCTCAAAACCTTGGGAGGAAAGATCCAAAACAGCGTCCTGGTAGAGCTCGGGGGCAAGAATCAACAAGAGTTATGTAAAGAGGTGAAGCAAGCCAGGTGTTCCTCCTCGCTGAGGAGGCATGAAGAGGGTTGAGTCAACAAGCCTACTTGCTCTGGGGCCAAACAGTCACCACACACGCGGTTCTCCTGGCAGGTGTGAACGCATCGGAAGAGAAGCTGCACTGTCCGGTAGGCACAGCCGGGAGGTTCTATCCCAGGCTCCCTCTTACGTTCTTGGCACATCGGCAAACCGTTCGAGATGCCATGAGTCTCACCGGTGTCTTCCAGTCTCCTTCCCTGAAACACTAAAGGCAACACAAGATGCCCCTCCCTCTGGAAAACACTTCAGGGGAAGTTAGTATTATTTGCCTCAAGTCATCCTGTTAAGAAAACTAAAATTACAATGGAGGGAACCCATAACAGAAAGCAACCTTGACAGTTTCGCATTCTTGTGTTCATTCATAATGTGACAGACTGAGAAAGGTACCCATTTGGACTCTTGGGAATAGGAAAATCCCAAAACCATAGTTTACTATTTTCAAAGGAGTTTCAATATGGGCAGAAATCAAGAATACTGTTCTTCAGGCTAAGTTTATATCCTGAAATATGCTTCTTGTAAGAAATAATTTTTAAAATGTGGAATCTAAAATTAAGCAAAAATAACATACAGTATGTTCAGCTTTGAAATTTGCCGGGATTCAGCCAAGTTTACCATAAACAGAAGGCAGAATTGTCTATTTTTAACGTTACAGCCCTTGGGTGATTAAAATTTTGAGCCATAATAAACAACTTTTTTCTTCTTTGCAACATAATTTCTCATTTGAAATAGCAGTCTTTTTCGTTGTTTAGGAGATATGGATTGAGCACTTCGTGTTTTTCTAATTCTTTCTTAAACGCAAATTTCTTGCAGAGACTAAATTCATGCATTAGCATGCCAAAAGCACAGATTTTTTTTTTTTTTTAAGAAGAAAAGAAAAAGAACCTTACCAAGACCCAAAACTAAATTGCCTTCTCTTCTCCTGTTTTAACTAACAATTAGCATTTGGACAGTTGCATTTTAGGAGCAAAACACAGTAACAGATCTCACCATTCTGTCTACATAAGTGGAATCACCACAAACACCTCACTATCACTCAGATTATGTGGCAATTTGTAGTGTTTGCAGATCTATTATGTCAGCAGAAAGTGTATCTTCCCACCAGGAAAGACAGTTGTATGTGTAATAAACCAATAGCCTTTGACACACCAGTTAATTACATCAGTTAGCCACTATCTTCTGAGCATGATTTCAGTGTTAATGAAACTATTTTGGTGTGGAAATGAAACAGGTCACGACCAGCAGATGAGGAAACAGAAGGGACTTATGGGGGATATAGAATGTCAGTGCGCTGAGTCACACAGAATTTAACCTTGGCCCCCAAACAGGATGTGAAATTTTCCCCTCTGCTGTGAGTATTCTTTCCCTCTGGCATCACTCGGGGCTAACTAGCTCACAACTCTTTAGAAATTAACAAGTTTAAAAGTCTTGCCTCCCCATCAAGAGCTCTCAGCAAAATGAGTTCATTGGTGACGAACTAAAGCCCAGGACCATAGGTGCTGACTTTAAATGCCAGGGTTTTCTCCTGGAGGGGAAGGGACAAGTGAAAGATGATGCTCAGTTTCTGGTCTGAATGACAGGGTGAAGAGTGGTAACACCTACTCATTTTGAAATACAGCAAGATGAGCAAGCAGATTTGCTGGAAACACGGGTCAGGCAGCACAAGATGTTAACTCAGTTCTTGTTTACCTGTTTTTTCCTGTGGGTTTGGGGCTCCAGAGAAAGACCCTCCTACTTCTGTCTTGTGGAGCAACAGAGATTATCCCAGACACTTTAATATTTAAGCTTGCTCGTAAGGAATCTCTTCTCCAGGCTTTATAGCCACACTTTCCTCAACTGCCCCTTTTCAGATATGATTTCCTGATCCATTAGCATCCAGGTCTCCAGTCTGTTGGCAAACCTCTAAGCATTTTGTACCCAAAACTGGGCAAAAACATTCCAGTTGTGGTCTGACCACAGCCCAACACAGCATTAGCTTTAGAAAACGGCAATGTCGCACTGCTGGCCCCTGTTAATCTTGTGGTCAACTTACACTCTTGGGTGGTTTCCACATGAACTGCTGTCAAATTAGGTCTCCCCCACCCTTCCTTTGTATAATGAAGTCTCTAATTGTAAATACAGGGTTCCCTGTTCCTATCCTGCCTACATTTAACAGAAAATGAGGATTTTCATTCCATTCTTACCAATTCTGTCCCCAACTTTGCCAGCATGCCTTCTGGAATGAGCCTGCCCATGTTACATTCCAAAAGGGAAAACAGTCTGAAAAAAGTCCATACCCCTTTATCACTGGCTTTTCCATATTTCAGACTACGTAACAAATGGCATTTTTCCCTACAGAAAACATGGAAAACCACGAAGGGGCAGGGGACCTGCACACGGGGAACAAGATAACTTCTCATCAGTCTTGGAACAATGCAAATCTCTTATAATTTATTTTTCTTATTCTGGAGTACAAAATTTATATTTTTATAATGCAAATTTAGATATTGTACACTACCTTCCTCTACCCTCTCCAGTCCCGCATAAAAAAAAATAAAAAAGCACAGCTAGATATTTACCAACATCCTGGAGACCAGTAAACAATTTAGGTCTTTTCTGTAGGCAGGAGTCAGGAATGTTGATTGGATTTACTTAGCTATCAGTATGTAACAGGCTGTGTAGCCCTCAGGGCAGAGGTACAAAAATGTGTAAAGGAAAGAGCTATGTTTAAAAAAAAAAAAAAAAAGTACACCGGCCAATTTCCAGTACTTATCTCAGCCTTGCAGCCCCACTGCCTGGCTGTCTTGGGGTCATTTGAGGATTTGGAGCTTAGGGAGTGAGTGGTCTTGAGGCTTCTCCCTCCCTGGATGTTTCTGCCATCATTTATTGGGTATCGTTCAAGTTTGGCAGAGCCTAATGTCTGGATTTACACCAGGTCATAGAGCTGCATGGGGGCCGGGGGGGGGGGGGGGCGGGGGGGGCGGGGGGCGCAAAGGGCTACTCTTCTACTCAGCTCTCAAAATTTCCTGCAAACTCA
Source organism: Myotis daubentonii (assembly GCF_963259705.1). Lineage (NCBI taxonomy): Eukaryota > Metazoa > Chordata > Mammalia > Chiroptera > Vespertilionidae > Myotis > Myotis daubentonii. The sequence goes on from NC_081842.1 coordinate 176,614,440, forward strand.
ATGCCTTAGCAGATATCAACATCTTCTTTGTAAAAGTCCCTAAGAGGTGTAGATTAAAACAACCTTAATCCTCTACTACGGAAGATGGTAGGAGTAGAAATATGCTGAACCTGATGCTTATCAATATTAGAAATTAGAATGAACTTCTTAAACTCATGGCATAGTCTTTTAAAGAAGAATGGGAATACATGTGTTTGGGGTAATTTAGATGTAGCTGTGCCTAAAGGCAGGAGGAAAGACAAGATCACTTCCTAATAATTGTCGGAGTTCATTAACAATGCCACCAGGGCAGGCCCAAATGACTCGGAATTGAGACCAGAGAGAGAATTATGAAATCTCAAGTTGAGGGAATGCTGATTTGTATCAGCCACTAACTCCCCAGACTACCTTTAAGGAAAGGTATCCTAACATCTTTTGTTACTTTCTGGTCTGCAAAAGAGATGCCTAGGAATCTCTTAGGGCAGTGGTCGGCAAACTGTGGCTTGCAAGCCACATGCGGTCTTTGGCCCCTTGAGTGTGGCTCTTCCTAAGCCTTAGGAGTACCCTAATTAAGTTAATAACACTGTACCTACCTATATAGTGTAAGTTTAAAAAATTGGGCTCTCAAAAGAAATTTCAATCATTGTACTGTTGATATTTGGCTCTGTTGACTAATGAGTTTGCCGACCACTGTCTTAGGGGAAAGAACAAGTTCTCTTTGAAGAGGAGCATCCTGGATTAAAAGTCAGCTGCAGGCCACCTTGTTCCGTAGAACCAAGAAGCCCCACAGAACCCTCTGGGAAGATGCCCAATCTGACCAATAGCTGAAGACATTGTCTCGGTGACCTCACCACAGGGGCTACTCAGGTCAGGTTCCGGGTTGTCCTCTGCAAATCGTTCTTCTTTTTAGCCTCAGAGTGACTAAATGAGTTCAGAATTAGTTCTATTTTACAGATTAGGAAACCGAGGCTCTGAGAGTTTAAAATGACTAATTCTTCATTAGAAAGTGAGAGCCCAGATCTGACCACAAATTGGTCTGACCACAAAGATCCTTTCCACCTCTAAGGAAGCGGGGGTAACACCAGTGTATTCTGAAAATCATTTTTGTTTTACTAAAAGTAAATGAGAGAATTCTGTTGCTCTTTGGTTCTCTGAAAATGGCATAATCACTTTTCTTTCTTGGCCCTAATCTTTGCTCCTAATTCGGCCTCTGTCAACCAGAAAGGGGGGGGGGGGGGGGTGGGAGGGGGAGAGAGGAAGAAGAAGAGGAAATGAGCTAATAGTAACAATAGAGAACACTTAATTTTTACACGCTAATTAAGGAGTAAGCAACATCTATCACCACTGGAAAAGATTTCAGGGTTTCTATATTTCTTCCTCTGGTTTGACAAACAATTCTGAGAAACCACTTCTGACACAGGCTGAAAGTCCGGGACAACCAAAACACCTGTGCCTGAGCTGGCACACCTGAGTGCAGGCTCGTCCCCTGGCTGCACACCTGCAATCACCAGGGGAGCTTTAAACATACACATACCCCCTCCCATCCCAGGTGATGCTAAGAGGGCCGCCAAGACTGAGACCCACAGTCCGAAAGCAATGGAATGGAAGGTTAAACACAACACAAAATAAGTTTGTTTAGAATTCACCCAAGGATGAAAAGGGAGAGTAGCCCAGTAACTTATATGGCAAATCTAGTTTTAAAAGTGATACCCATTTGCACCAGTTTTCCATCTAACTGCCCCAAACCCACCCTGGGTCCCAATTCTGATTTTCCCATGGCGGCCACTATTTTTTAATTAGACTTTTATTTTAATTTTTATTTTTTGGTTAATCCTCACCCAAAGATATTTTTCCATTGATTTTTAAAGAGAGAAGGGATGGGGAGAGATATATAGAGAGAAGTATAGATGTGAGAGAGACCTCGATTGGCTGCCTCCTGCATATGGCCAAACCAGGGCCGGGGATCGAGACTGCAACCAAGGTACATGCCCTTGACTGGAATTGAACCCGGGACTCTTCAGTCCGCAAGCCGACACTCTATCCACTGAGCAGAACTGGCTAAGGCCTAACTTCTTTCCTCACTTTCTGGTCTGTAAAAGAGAGTAATATCTACCACGCAGAGTTGTTTTCAAAATTAAATGAAATTTAAAAAGGCATACAAGATGCTTAGCACGCAGCACTTAATAAGTTTCAACCTTCTGACGCGTCTCTCCTTTTGGCTGCTCTAGGCTTTAAACAATTCACTTCTGTTTGAGTCACCATTCTTTCCAAAAACTCTTGTTTCTGTCCTCAGCACTTTCCCTTAAAATGATCTTCACATATGATTATGTGAATAATATTTACATTCATAATCCAATTTACATATTTATAGGGTAGTTCACTAGAAAGGACTAAGTGGAAGTTTCTTTTAAAAATGAGGCATCCATTTTTGAGCACCTATTATGTGCCAGGTATTATGCCAAGTATTCAGTACTCATCATCTAATTTAATTTTATTTCATTCTTATAAAGCCTCTTCAGGAAAAGAATTATTTTGCTCATTTTATTGATGATGAAATTAGATTTCACAGAGGTAAAGTAACTTGCACACATACACACAACAAGAGACAGCAGGAGAACCTGCTAGAATTTGAACTCAGGTCTGTCAAAACTCCAAAGTCAGGCCATAACCATGTCTCCCAGTGTATAAAACACTTGATATTTCAAGTGTATGTGAATATTTTACATACAAAGCATTCATAAAATGTTTTGTGTATATGTGTGCACATGCCAAACTTCAAAATATTTAAGTATAAACTGTACTTTTGTACTTAGAACAGCATCATAGAATTAACTTCTAAATCGATATTGAAATTCATCTAGTTTCTATGTTTAGCAAATTGGGGTTAATTTACCTCTCATAAAAGTGTTAGAAAGGTTCTAAAGCACCTCCCCCCCCCCCCACCCTTTTTTTACTACCCAATCTTTTTATTAGCCCTAATGTTGATTGCCTTCCCGGGGCATCTACTGGTTTACGTATAATGTGTCTAATTAAATTTAAAGAAGAGATGTTTCAAGGAGCACCGTTTCATCATTTCCTCTTATGCTCCATGCTGTGGACTTTAATGAGGACCTAGACCCCATCTTAACTCGGCCTCAGTTTCAGCACAGATGAGCTGTGCTTGTTAAGACCATCCTCAGTTGTCAGGAAAAATAGCTTTATTAAGGTCATGGAATGCGGAGAGTTTGATTAAAGCTAATCAAGGAAGAAAGCCCGGCTGCAGCCTGGTGAATCAAGCCCAGAACAACAAGTTCAACATAACTTCACCTCGCCTATATGTTAAAAGCAGACATAAATAACATCAGGTTTCTACAAAGATTGCATGGACAAATGCAGGCATATTACATGCTGTAATACCTCTCCTGAGTTTTTAAGTTGAACAACTCTTTCAGGAAGCAGCATATATTTTAAGCTGCATGGATGCAAGTGATAGTGGAGGGTTGTCAATAGCCCGTCATTAAAAAAAAAAAAAAAAAAAAAAAATTGGCAGGAGGAGGCAGGGTACAGGCATTACATTCTTCCAGATTTAAAATGTGTGATCTATGGATATGTCTGGCCAACGATGGCACATAGATAGCACTGTCTTGGTCATCGGAAAGTTAGGTTTCGGCTTTGTAAACCTGAGTGACGGGCATTAGCAAGTGTGATGCTAAAGCATTCAGCACTAATAGTATTTTGGAAAGCTCTTCTAAGTGGGATTTATAATATCATTTTAGTTTTAAGAAAATAAACGGTAACAGGAAAGAATAGCAGAAGTCTGGAAATCTGAAGAACCAGCTGTAGCCTGGACTCCAAAATAACTGGTCACGTGACCTTCCAACAGCTTCTTAGGCCTGGGCTATCGGGGCCTCAGGGCTTCCCAGACCAAATGAGACTACATAGCCTCTTAAAATCTAAGGTTCTACCATGCTATTAAAGTCTACTGCAGCCTTCACACCATTTTCTTCCTAATTTAAGGCAATAGGGTCATCAAAGGGCCTCCCTATCTTGTTAGTCAATCCTTAAATTTAAAAATCCTGAGTCAAAAAGAAACGGTGAAGAATGAGTGGAAAGCCTTGAGGAGTTTTGAAAACAAAAAACAACTGCCCTGATGACGATGACCTCTGTTTTCTTCGTTAAACTGTTCTAATTACTTTTTACCCTTTTCCCTCCCAGGTGTGCAGCTTTGGGACATATTATTATTAAAACACACACTCCTGTTTTAAAAATATCTTTATAGCTAATTCCATGACACTGATTTTAGCCAGACTCTATGTTAACTTCATAATTATCAATGTACACTATTAACAATACATACTTTAATTTGGTAAATCAAAGAATCTGGAAGTGGTCGTTTCTAAGAGCCCCCAAGTCAAATGTTACATCCTGTATAGATGAAACAGGTAAGAAATTTCATGAGGCATGTGTACTCGAGTTTTGGAGTTCCGCGGAGTAAAGGGGACTCGAGAAAACAGGGGACCTCTCCTTCCACAATAGCCTGACTCACCACCTTTTTCTGATTTACTGGAAGTAATGGAATACAGGGGCTTAGGAAGAACAGAAGAGAGCTGTGCATAATGGGATTTAAATAATCTGATTTTCCTAAGAAAGAAATTGAGAAGCAAAGAGATAAAGGATTTTCTGTACACACATACACACACACTTTCTCACACACTTCTTTAAAGCACCCTGTGGTTTCCAAAGCACTTTTGTATCCCTTAGATATCATTTAATCATTTTTTAAATATTGAAGGCAAGAAGAGCTGGTACTATTATTTCCAATGTTTAGGAAACGGAGAAACAACCCCGTTAAGCGACCTCAGTGACTTCACATGTGTTGTTAATGGCAGTGCCGGAAGTAGACTCCAGATCTTCTGAATTCTAACTGAATGCTATCCCTACCTGCATTATTTTTTTTTAACTCCACAAGTATTTATTGAGTGCCAGTTATGTGCCAGGCATTGCTCTTGATATACTAGGAAAACAACGGGAACAAGACCAATTAGGTCCTTTCCCTCCTAAGACATTCTAAGTGCCCATCCTCATGTATTTACAATAGGTATAGTTTAATATCTATGGCTTGCCTACACTTTTGTATACCAACCAGTTTATGAGACTCATTAAAAATTAAGATCACATATAAATATTTATTATTTTTAAGAACCGCACTCATTAGGTCAACACAGAACAAACAAACCCAGCCACTCCCGCCTCCTTCCTTCCTCATTCCTCCACACAGCTAGCCTAAGTAAATAGCAAAGTAACATCTATTAGAGCTACACATTTGTTCACATGCTGACGGGGGGGGGGGGGGGGGGTGGTGTCTATAAAAGTCTTTAGAAAAAGAAGAGGTTCAAAATTATGAAGAGAGCTTTTCTTAAGGATCATTTTAAGCACACACACGGGATTTTAAAGCATACACACTGACATCTTGTTTGGGGAAAGTTTGTTCCTTTTTCTTTCTTCTTTTTAATTTACACAAAGCACAGTCTTAAAAAGCCTGGGGAGGGGGGCGGGAATGTCTGCTCCCCATCTCTAGCTCTGTTGCTGAATGAAAGATCGACAGGAAATTAACGCAGTGGTAGGGAGTTTCTTGCCAAGAGTGAACTCCGAAACAAAAGAGCCACTATTGTGTAAGAAAATCTGACATCTATACCCTCCGCCATGTTCTAAACTTCAGCAGTCCTTTAGTTTGATCTATGATTTGTTCTAAGTTTTTAACATATATATGTAAAGTGTTGCATTACTCCTCATCTTCCAACTCTTCCGAAAAAAAGAAGCAGACTTTGTTTCTTTGTTCCTCTCTTCTACCCTTGTTTAACTGTCTTTTTAGCCAGCAACAGAGTTAGTCAGTGAATTCAACTATTTCCCTTCTTTTCCCATCCATGCCAAAAGCACACTATCTCAGAGGCTTACAGGATTTCAGATGCTACCAAGTTACCTGAGATTATGGTATTAACTTTTGTTGTTTCGGCCTGATGATACAGAAAAATGCTCATTTTTTTATGATAAATTTGTGAACCTGACATTGCTGCTCATTCCCCATTTTGCATTGCATTTGCAACATTAACACCATGGAAAGAATGCAAACCATGATGGTGGAAGTGAGTGATCTAAGAATTTAAAGTCAAGCCAAGTGCTGCTCAGGTACATCCACTAAGAATGATCCATTTATGAGGTGAAGTTAAAAAGTGAGATTACTTTAGTCATCACCGTGGACTGCTTTGTTTGATATTCAGTGCTCATCTCTCAGATAACTTTTTATTTAAATATATATATATTTTAAAATTGATTTCAGAGAGGAAAGGAGAGGGAGAGAGAGAAACATCAATGATGAGAGAGAATCATTGATAGGCTGCCTCCTGCACACCCACACTGGGGTTGGAGCCAAAACAGGGGCATATGCCCTGACCAGGAATTGAACAATGACCTCCTGGCTCATAGGTCAACACTCACCAACTGATCCACACTGGCCAGGCTCAGATAACTTTTTAGATGAATTCTCTTGATTCGTTTTTGTCAAAAATGACATAACCAAAAAGGCTATCACATCTTGACTGCTATTTCCAATAAGAAAATTGGGTTTACTTCATTTCAAGCAACTGGTTTACCTTTATTTAATTGCTTCTAAAGAAATGTACAGAATTGTGACCTACCAACATAAAATCATGTTCCTCTGCTATTTTAATAGGTGCCAATAAAGCCAGAAGTAGGAACAAGTCACCAAAGTCTCAGCTGTAGAAGTTTTCTGGGCACATTCCAAAAGTCTACATCTGCTTGGCAAGGACTCAGAAAAGAGATACGGTTACTCTTTTTACAGTCACATAGCTTTCCCAGGCTTCAATGTATGAAAAACAGCTTGTTCTGTAGCAGAAGAAAATCCAACCAGATTTGCAAAAATCACATACTCACTATTCTGCCCCCATCAACTGAAAAATTATTGCTATCCATGGAACCAAAATCATCAATGATATGGTTATCGTATATAGTCATGTTCACGTGGTCTGAGAGTCCAAGTGGGAATCCTATCTTCCTTTTCTCTCTGCAACATAAACACTTAAGCATTTAGTGATAAAATATTAAAAGCATAAGGCTCCAGACTCAGTGAGCACAAGTTGCTGAGATAGCACCAACTCCAAGGAAAGGTGTCAAGTATGTTAAAATATGGCTCTAGGTTAGACATTAGGGGCCTTCATCTCTCCCTAATATGCTTGTCTTATTCCTACTGTCCACAGCTGAATGTGCATGTCAGCACTAAAATGCACCCCTTAAAATCTAGGGAGGAAATTCACCACATCTCTGTCAATACACAACGTAACTGTCACATTTGTGCACCACAAACAACAGTTCTAGACACTTTTTAAATTATAACATTAATGGATCTTTTGTCACCACTAATTACAGTGATCACACCACATTTACTTTACTAGCAGGAGTCAACTTTGGGCTGCTGGACAATACATCAATGAGAAAGAGGGCAGAAAACAAGAATTTAGGGGGAAAGAGTATTATTATCTCTCTCTATATAAACGCCTAAGTGACTGTCTGACCATTCAACTGGTAGCTATGATGCACAATGACCACCAGGGGGCAGACGCTCAATGCAGGAGCTGCAGAGCTTCGGTGACTTGGCAGCCGTGGTACTCGGGTGACGCACTTGGAACCAGAGAGGAGTGAGCCCAATTCCGGGGTGCGTCACCCGAGAACCACCCTCTCACAATCTGAGACCCCTTAGGGGATGTTGGAAAGTCGGTTTCAGCCCAATCCCCGCAGGCCAGGCTGAGGGACCCCACTGGTGCACAAATCTGTGCATCAGGCTTCTAGTTATAAAATAAGAAATGTTTATCACAATTGGGTGCATTTTTTTATTTTAATAAATCTCGTTTCTTGTGAAAACTTCATTTGGTCTCTTCTCGATTAAAGTTCATACTGCTATTATATAAAACATTCCCTCATTGAAGACTAGGTTGATGACCAAAAAAGGCTACCTTTGTTCCTTGGGGGGGGGGGGGGGTAAGTTGCATGAACCTGTCACAGCCCTAGTCTGTTAGAAATGTAAGGGACTTTAATGGGTATTTTAGTAGAACCACTTAAAATTAAGTGATGAATTGGAATGGGAAAAGTTATTCCAATAAAAGCAAACAAATTAACTAACCTGACCTTGGTCCACATAAAAGATTCATTTTCTTAATGGAAACAAACTCTTTGTGTCTAGCTCAGGTTTAACCACTGAAGTGTATGTGGAACCTAAATTAAGCTATAGAAATGTACGCCTCCAGACGCTCAGGTGTACATGCACAAGTAGGTAAGAGTTCTTATAGCTGCGAGGTATGCTGCTGGCATGGTCTAGTATGACCCACTTCTACAATGATTACCACATGAGTCAGAAACCTGTTAAGACCCAATTAACAAAAATGTTATGCATCACTGATGCATGCTTTGTCCAGAGCTTAATTCCACTATTTTCCTAAGTCAATTCTGCCTTTTCTATTCATTAACTTCCTCTTCCCTTGGGTACAAGTAGCAACTTTGCCCATTTTGTTTAAAAAAGGTTACAGAAGACCTGAAACTAAGGGCAATGGGATGTCTTTTTGGCCATTACTCTAAAAGAGTAAGATAACATCTGTCTTCATCACACATTTGGCATCTCTGATGCCGTAAAAACTGCTCATTTCATGAGCAGTTTGAAAGATAACATCAATGTAGCCCAACCAAACTGGAAGTGGGTTGGTCTTTCCTCTTCTTCCTCCCTGAGCAACCAAAAGTGTTTTCAAACAAAGTGGAAGTAATTACTGAATAAGTCACTCTGGGAGCAGCTCAGAGTCTAGGCCAGGGGTGGGCAAAATTTTTGACTCGAGGGCCACAGTGGGTTCTTAAACTGGACCGGAGGGCCGGAACAAAAGCATGGATGGAGTGTTTGTGTGAACTAATATAAATTCAAAGTAAACATCATTACATAAAAGGGTATGGTCTTTTTTTTTTTTAGTTTTATTCATTTCAAATGGGCTGGATTCGGCCCGCGGGCCGTAGTTTGCCCACGGCTGGTCTAGGCTGAGGAGACAGGACTCTCATGCTTGAAGCAACCAAAGACGTGACTTTGGCTTTTTGAAGAAAAAAAGTCTAGTAAGATTCACCGTAACAATATAAGAACCATTACACTGAGTCAGTTCCCTTGTCAATCAAGCTAGGATTCTAACTTGAACTGTGCCTCCAAGAGATAATTTGTAGGAAGACATGGATGTGCTCTGAATGTCTCTCAACATTCCTAACTTTGTGATATGTTTTTAAACTTATTCATTATCTCTAGACTCTCCATGTAAAATGTCCCTAATGTGAAATACTTCAAAGAACTAGTAACATCAGATGAGAAAGTATGATTGTTGTCTTTCTATGGGTATATTTCACTTGTATAGAAACTGTCCTTTAAAACCAAGTTGCATGGACTTACGTTCTTACTCTGTAAGAGAAAGGGGGATAGATATAGATTTATTTACTTATAACATTTTCATAATAAAATAATCCTGGGGTAACTGGGCTACTTCTATATGGTCTAGAAATGACCTTTCTTTAATCTTACCACTTTTACCATTTATTTATTTATTTATTTATTTATTTATTTTTAATATATTTTTATTGATTTTTCACAGAGAAGAAGGGAGAGGGACAGAGAGTTAGAAACATTGGCAAGAGAGATCGATCAGCTGCCTCCTGCACACCCCCCACTGGAGATGCGCCCGCAACCAAGGCACATGCCCTTGACCAGAATCGAACCCGGGACCCTTGAGTCCGCAGGCCGACGCTCTATCCACTGAGTGTGCCAAACCGGTTCGGCACACTTTTACCATTTAAAAGATTTTAAAAAGTAAAGCATGAGGTAAGCTCCACCATTTGCTGGCAGGCATACTAGTGTCCTGAATGTGGCCCTAGGAGTCACTTCACTATCAGGACCTGAGTTTCCTTATCTGAGGAGTGTATGGGATTATACCAATTGACCTCCCTAAGGTCTCAATGTCTAAAATTCTCTTTATATGTAGGTAAATCATCAATTTCTATTTCACGCAGACTGATGCCTATTTTAAACAACATATGAGGGGGTTATGTATATCAACATTTTTCCTTAGGCTACATATGTTTACTTCACATATAATAAAGCTCATCATTTTTACCTGGGCTCTTCACTTCCCTGTAAATCAGATCTCATTACGATCCATTATTCTTCCTCTTCACTACTTATTAAATTAATTAGGTGCTCTGTATCACTGCATTTTTATACCATTCACCCAAAATAAAAGCACATGAAATAAGGTTGACTTAAACAACCCACTACTGGAATACTAAATAACAGGCAGTTTCATCTAAATCATTCCATTCAATTCATAAACCTTAAGAGTCTACAATTTCCCAGACACAGGATTTAGTGCTAGGTGGTCAAGGACTTGCAAAGGCTCCTGCCCTTGAGGAGCTCCCAGTCTACTGAGAAAGCCAACACCGACTCTACCACAGGTAAGTGGGCATATACAGGATATTCATATATATCCTACCTGTTTTCAAAGGTTCCTGAGGAGTAAAGGGTAAAGTGTTAGTAAATACTACTTGGCTTATAATTTAAAATAAAGAAAAATTAAATATAAATACAAACTCTTTAACATTTTATTTTTTACTTTTTAAAGAATACTTTTTTTAAAAAAAAAGCCCACTTTCTGCTGAAGAGTATTGCAGTTGCTTTTTTATTTTTAAGGGCATAATAATTCTTTTTCAATGTCCAGAGATATCAAGAGAATACAGAAAATATCACAAACTTTCATTTTAGCCAGGCATCTTACACGTCTTCTGGACAAAATAACATGGTCTAGATGATGATTATATGAATGTCCTCCTCAAAGAGGTTAGTTAATTTGACTGGCAGGAAGCTCTATACTTGGAGTAGTTTTTAACTTTTTAAGATAATGGGTTCCTTCAAAATTTGACAATTATTACCAACCCTCTTCACAGAAAAATCCACAGGTAGTCTAAATTCTGCAAACAATTTCAGGAACTAATATACAGACCACAAATTAACCTAGCCTGTTAGTCCTGTTCACTATTTTTATTCGTGGTTTGAATGATGGCATATAACGAGTTGATGAATCAGGCAAGGGGGGATGAAACTAACGTATCCTCTAACACATGCTTCAAGTCTAGACCTCTAGGATTCAAAAAGAGCTCCCTATGTTGAAAGTTAAATTGCAGTCAACAAGAGGGTGTGTGTGTGTGTGTGTGTGTGTTTAAAAGCCAACTAAATTCAAGATGGTAGAGCTCACATGGGCAGCAGTGCCTGTTAACATACCTGCATGAAGAAACAGAGAATTCCATCAGCTCTGTGATGTTCCTAAGGTGGAATCGGGACTGAGGAGAGATATTAATAACGGCCAGATTCTAGCTAAATAAATAAAGAAGTCTTTTCAAACAATGTGTATTTCAAACAAGGCTGCCTTATGAGGAAGGGAGTTCTCCTTCGACCTGGGAGGCAATTTGGTGTGGCGCAAGAAGATGGATCAGGTTCTAATTTCAGTTTTGCCTTAAGCGAGACACATGAGCGGAGGCAAGTTTCCTTATGCTTATATAACTTAGTTTCCTCATCTGTAAACTGGAGGTTATAAAACCCACACACAAGTCAAATGAGATGGCAAGAAAGTGCCTACTCCAGTATCCTGCAGATGTAAGGTATGCAACGTGAGTTCCTGCCAGCCTTCATCCCCTCTCCCGCCCCTCTCACTTTTCTCTGGAAGTATTTAAGCAGAAGCTGTTGGGGGTATCACACAGGAGATTCCTACAGAGGAAGGTGGTTAGACATGATGGCCTCTAATATCCTTTTAAGTCTGGGGTTTGGTTAGCAAAACTATTCTTAGGTGATATATCTTCTATAATATGTGTATGAAGTTGAAAAAGATTTACTTTCATCCACGTCCCTTCCTTGAGCAGCCACCTGAAAACCAGAATGAATGCTCTTATTTTTCTTCTTAGGTATTATATGCTTGCTAGCTCACTCCACTTTATTTCAAAGAATTTTCCATAAGCTCTTAAATGTTTCCATATGACACCATATTCTGCAGGTAACTTGAGTTCATACCATTCCCCAAACATGAGTCCCTATAAAACATTCCAGGATCTCTTTGTGTGCTCTGAATAGAATTTGTTAGGCTGCCAAATCATTCGGTCTTCTCCAGATAGCCTTGTCATTCCTAACTTGGTTATCGAATTCTTTTATCAGCGTCTTTTAATCAAAGCCTTTCAAAACAATCTGAGGATTAGGAAATACCATAAGGTCTAAATGAAAAAGGCAAGAGGGTGAAATCTAACTACCAACTGGGACAAAAGCAAAGGGCTTTTCTGACTTTGCTTTAGGATATAACAACAGCGGAAGCGACTGTCATCTGGGGGGGGGGGGGTGCGGGGGGGGGGACTGCCAGCTCAAATGTCACATGTGAATAAATTATTGGCTGTTCATAAACAAGAACAACAAAAAAAGGTGGTATTCTACTTTTATTCCTAACCCATGAGCTTACACAAGATCTTGACTTAGAATATTTTTAAAAGAGGGAGACTCTCCTTTGTCAAAAAATCATCACCCACCACTCAAAAACATGTTTAAATAAAATGACAAATTAAAAAAAAAATGAAGAAAAGTCCCAGGCTCCATGCCTCCCAAGGCAGCAGAGACTCACTCCTCTCGGAGAGAGAAGCAGAGACGGTGGGCGCGATCCAGAGGCACAGCTGCTTGGGAAGTTGCCGGGCTCTCCTGTCATTTCAGAGCCGCGCTGCACACAGACACACTTGGACGTGGCCACCTGGACTCCCTCCTCTCATGGAGGGCGGCCAGGTCGCAGTGGTTCCACCCGCTGCCGCTCCCTGGAAGGAAGAAGGCAGGCTGCTCCACGGAGTCTCTGCCACCCTACGAGCAGGTTGCATTTTCAAATAGGGCGATAATTAAAGGGAGAAAAAAACTGGCCGCCTCTTCCCCTCCAGCCCCAATTTTATAACTCAAGGAGATCATTGTTTCTTTCGTTATTATTTTCTCTCAACCATGACAATAAACACTCTTCGGCGAATAACTCATCAGTGGAAAGCTATTCCAAGAATTTTACGTTGATAACACCATACGTGAAGAACGGGAAGGAACTTGGTTGATAATTTGTTCGGAATCGCTCTGTTCAGATACCTGGAATGCCTGCCCCTCGGCTGGTCACAACAGAAAGTCCTTCTGAAGGGCTCATGATACAAATCCTCTTTCCGCTCCAGACAGAATTAATCTTCCCTTCCTTTGTGAGACCCGTGCTCATACACAACACTCACTACATTGTGCAGCTGAAACGTCTCTCTCCACTGCAAGGCCTTACCCTCTTGAGAGTAGGGCCTGCTGTTATTCACCTACGGATCCACGTTGCCTAGCGTCATGGTTGGCTCAGAGAAAATTCTCACAGTTGCCTCAATACATGGTTGCTGAATTAAGTTAGGCCAAAAGGTACTAAAGGTCAAGAAGCTAACATGACTGCCTAAAGATCACAGGGCAGTGCTCTCTCCACTCTTCCGCATGAGCTCCCCAGCCCCCCAAAAAGATGGTAGTAGTGGCTTATTATTTCATTGTCTCTCAGAACCGTTGTTCTTCCTTCAGCACTGATGCCACTCTTCATCCAATAAGGCACTCGGATTCAAGAAAAAGGAATCTGTGTTGCCTGATACCAAATAATTTGATAAAAAAGCTGGTAAAACAGAAAGGTTTCACACATGCGAATCTGCCCTTGCACCCAGTTTCAATCCTCTTATTTCCCTGATCTGTATTCCTGCTCTCCAGATGGACCACCAGCTTTACACCAATGCCAGCAACAGCTTGCATATTGTTTGTTTAAAACAAAGATGATGGATTAAATATCATATGCAATGTGAGGAAAGAGGTGAAGGCTAATATTCCTGTCTTGAAACTTATCATGAACCCAGTTCCTGTAGCTTCCTTGCCTCCCCTCCTCCCCCCTGCCAGTGGATTGGGATAAATAAAGATTCAATTCTATTTTTCAGACTCAGAAGTGGAAGCACACATTCATCTAGAATATGGAGCCTTTCCATCGCTCCAGATTTATTCTCGTTCTAAGGCATCATTACCCTCCAAATTATACAGACTTATGTCATTTCATTGAAACACTCATTCACCCATCACATGCCCAGATCCAACAGTAACACTTTTGTTTTAAAATTATGCCAAAATGAGCAAACTTGAAATTCTTTCACCTATATTTGAGTACTCTGCAAAATGTCTCTAATCATCTCGAACAAATTCCAACCAAAAAAATCTACAATTTCAATGCAAAATACATAAACGGAAGAAATCGCAGCAGAGGTCTCTTACTGTACCTTATTGCATATATGATGCCGCCTACAAAGCAGCTGCCAGCAGGGTGAACTGTGGATCAAAACCAGGTTTTCTACATGACTGTGGATTCTTTCCTGCATATTTATATATTGTCCCCATTAGAAAAATGATTTAAGAAAATAAGCCCTTTCTTTTAAGAAGCCAGGAGGGACGAAATGTATAAAATGTGAAGATAATTCTATAAAGGGATTCTGATGATAGGATATCATTTAAGTAGATTCTCATCAACAAAAGAAGACTGATTAGGGTCTAGGAGTCCCATGGGGAATATCTCTAGGAGAAACCAAAGGTGGAACTCTCCATTTCCTCCCAGCTGCAAGGATGTGTGCACTGAGTCGATACGGGAAGCCCATCTGGAAGCATCACAGATACGGTCTAATCCTAGACACGGTCCAGGCATTGGTTCTGACACTGACAATTCTCTCACTCTACCATTTCTATCAACTACTCAGATTAAATCTTTATTGAAGGCTGGAATTTGGCCCTCTCCAGTTGCACCATGAAGAAAAAATATTTAAAGAAAGGTGTTTTGCAACTCCTGTGTTTGGAATGAGTGATAAAACCTGTAGTGCTACCAACACTTTCTAGATGCCAGTTCAATGACATCCATTTCATATGTCAGGACAGAACAGCAGGCAGACTGCACATCTAATAAGGCCCTCAGCAACCCTATGCAAACTCTGGGGTACATGGGAGTTACGCTAAAACTTTAACTATATGACCCTTATGGCAACTTGACTGCCAAAAGGCACAATTAAGCCAGTCGTATTGCACTATAACTCCTTCTCCCATGTTATAATGCTGGACTGCCATTTTCTCTTGTATGTTTGCACGTGTGAGAACATTACTAGACTACCAGGCATATTCAAGCATCCAGACAAATAAAGAGAATCTATAATAAAATTAGTATTTTAAAAGTAGCCACGAATATATCATGGGTAAACAAATGGATACATTAATAAATTTAACTTTTAAATATGGGAAAGTCCCACTCACAAACACAGAATATACATTTTTTTCCCTAGGAAACCTAAGGTCCTTCTAGCTATATAACATTCTATGATTCTTTGAATCTATTTTTATTTATTTGCTCACTTGAATTTTTTCTTGTTAGGGAAGGTAGTTCTAGCCTCTCTTAGAATATCTTTCCACCTACACATCTTCCTACTGCAATAACACAAGTTGAGCTGAATGCACAGTTATGTAACTTTAAGACAGAAAGAAAATGGAAAAGGGAGTTTTACCCCAGTCCCACATGCTATCACCACCAAGGCCCACCTAGTGAAATTTCACTTTACTAATATACTAAAGGCAGCACTAAAATATTTCCCAATAGGTTAGGTGAAAATTCTTCCTCCTTCTGATGTATTGGGGGAGGGAAGGAGAGAGTGAAATCAAACCATTCAAAGTTGGTATGAAGGCATCTGCTGCTATAATTTCCTCCACAAAGCTGGTTAAGGACAGCAGAGTCTTTTCTTGTTCACATCTACTCACGGAGTGCAAATTCTTCGCCTCATAAAGCGAACTCTGTTTGTGCTGAATGTATATTCACGATTTCCTGCTAATGAGGTAAAAACTGATTCCAGATGAGTAGAAAAATGTCTTAGTTTTCACTGGAAATTAATTCCAGGACAAAAATGTAAGACAGTTTTTTACAAACCTGTAACTGCTTATCAATTTCTGATTCCTTGCTTACATATTTACTCCCTAGATTAATTTATTAATTTTTTGGAGGAGGGTCAGTTTGTGATAACATCATATATTTTTATGTTCTAAGCATAGGGTTGCTCATTTCCATCCAGATTACAAAGGGAGCTTATGTTTTCTTGTCCAGAAGAGAACTCTTTTTTAAAAGATCAATACTATATGGCATAGAATACCATCTGGAAAACAAAAGCATTCAAAAGGCACTGGGAAAAACAGAGTTAAAGTGATCATGTAATCAACCTTCACTCACACTAGAATATTTAGCTATTGCATCATGTGCAGTACACAAGTCACACGCTGTCCTCAGGCCACTCCATTGAGTAACAGACAATGCAATGCTTTAAATTTGATTTCCTAATGTCCTGGAGGTCAATTTAAGAACGTACCATTTGTTAATACAGTTCTTGTAAATTTATTCGAGATTTAAAAAACTGGACCTGGTATTACGGCTAATAGATATTAGTAACAAAATATAATCTGAGGTACTAGTTACAATTAAATTAGGCAGCATAAAGTGCAAAGCATTGCTGTGTTCAATCTTATATCCAATGTGGGTAGTTACAAATGTAAAAGCATCCTCTGTCCTCAGACTCGGACTTCATTTCTAATGTTTCCATCTTCCTTAAATTCAGAACCAGCTAAAGCATTTAAAAAGTAGTTTGTGTAAGAGCCATATTTGTAGTTTGAAATGGACTTAGTTAGAGGTTGTTAACTTCAAAAAACCCAACTGTCTGAGTCCTAGTGTATGTTACCCTGATCGCTTTTAAAGACATTTTCAATAATGTCTTTTGAGATGGGACCAGATATTACTTTATTCCCTTTCCAAAGATTTCATTTACAAGCTTATCACTCTCTTGATGGCAGGTCTGTGTTACTGAAAACTGTTACTGTCACAGCAGAGGTGGAATAAGTGGACGTAAGAATAACACCATTAAAAGCGACCAGAGTTTGCCTGGAATGGCCAACCCTGTGTAGCAACAAACGTTGATTTTGATTCGAACAATATTTTCAAACAATTCCTAAATCTGGCACACAGAAAGAATACTAATCACCTAGATAAATGTGTTTCTTCTACATGCTGGAGAAGCGCCATAAGAATATATCAAGTTTAGTAAGCTTATGTGAGTGAGGCACTGTCCCACTTGGCATTACTTATTGAATTTCATATTATTTTATTAGAATGTTGAGACAGACATTATGTGAAACTCTGCAATTAAGCGAATTCAATCTTGTCATCTCACATAATAACAAATATTACAGAGTCAAACCAAATCTATGGTCAAGTGGATAGCACATGATTTAAGCCAAAGAAATCAGGTTTGATCTATATGGACCCAAAATTTAAAGTGGAGGGGGAAATTCCTTTTCCTTGGCCTTGATCCAAATATGCTACCTATATAAATCGGGTTCCTTTGAGATGTTGAGTATACCATACATGAAGAAAATAAACTACCACCCCTCTAAATACCCAAACTTTTTCCTTCAAATGTTTATTTTTAAAACAATATCAAAATTGACAAGTTCCCAGAGATGAGCAGAGGGGAAGCTATTAAAATTCAAGGACATTAAGCACAGATATCTACTCACCAGATATAAATCTGCTGTTGGATTACTAATTTTTCATTGAAAAATTATATACTCATACATTTCTTACCCAACAATGAAGCAATCAAACACTATAATGGATATACTATATTTCCACAAGATTTTCAGTTATAATGAAGGGCATAAACCTTCAAACCTAAAGACTGAATTTTTAAACTTTCCAGAGTCTTAGTCTGGATACAAAAATTTAGCAAAAAATAGCACAAGTTATTTCAGCCATACAAGTTATTTAATGAGCACCCATGCAATCTATGCCAAATAAAAATGAAGAACACGGTGCCATGCCAACTTCTCTGATTAATGCATCCTTAGCTTACATTTCCATACAGTTTCTCTTAATTAAAGACAAACAGAAATTTCCTCTCCCTAAACACTTTTAGGTGCACGTTTACTTTCTAGACTTATTTCTAACAGTGTATATAATTTGTTTTGCTGAGTAACTGAATTACTTCATATGATAAAACCATTAATTACGTGGACCTGGTAACAAAGGAAGAGCCCTTGGCGCAGGAACAGAGGCTGCAGAGTTTATGTGCGCTGTGGACTTTGGGAGTGAGGTAAGCAGGATTTTGTAAGTGTCACTAGGTGCAGTGGCGGGTGGGGGGATACTTAAATAAAACAAAAACAAAAATCACTAAATCATATTCATTGATATTTAAGATTTCATGGGATATTTTTACCTAATAAAAAAGGTTTATGTACATTAGTTCTCTCAACTAGCTATCATAATAATTTATCTGAAAATTAGCCTGAATAATTTCCTGCTTATATTACAAAAGGAAAAGACCTATAATATCTTTCATATTCAATGCACTTTTTCAAAGAATCCTGAGACTTCTCCTAAATCAAAATGATTTTCCTCCTGTCTGGATGCCTGTAGCAATTATTAGCTCTATGACTCTTTAGCACATACTCTCTGGTACTTACATCATCAAGAGGTAGTACATAGCACAGTCTGCAGTCACACAGGCCTGGATTCTAGTGCAGCCTTCACCACTCACTTGCTATGTGACCTTGTAGCAAGCTGTTCTTCCTTCCTGGAGGAGCTGAGTTATCTCTCTTTAGACCATGCTATCCCTACACACCAGTGTCCAAACACAATGGCCTTTTTCTTCGTCGTGGTGTCTGTCTGTCTCTCTCTCTCTCTCTCTCTCTCTCTCTCTCTCTCTCTCTCTCTCACACACACACACACACACACACACACACACACACACACACACACACACACAAACTCACACTCTCAATCCCCACCAAGTTCTTTGCACCTGGTCTTCTGTCACTTGGATGCTTAGGATGAGTGTGGCCTTACCCTCCATATCAAGCAGGAACCCCTCATTTATTCTCTATCTCCTTGTCCATTTCCTTTAGAGATTTGTCACATTTAGAAATTATATTTGTTTACCTACTCCCAAACTGTAAACTCCATGAGAACAGGGCTCTATCTGCCTTGTCCACAGGTCAATTCTTAATGCCCACCACAATGCGTGGCGCATAATGAGCAGCCAATAATAGTTGGCTGAATAAATGAACAATACTGATTGAAAACATCATTACATATAAAATTATTTTCTCCAATCAGATTCCCAGAAGTAATGTTACTAACTGTAAATTTCTCTCCCTTTTTTAAATCAGGGATGTTTCATAGTCTGTGGCCCACAGGAAGGTGTCTTACAGACCAGGGTCTACTTTCATCACAAGTGGGTAGGCAATTTGAGATAGAGACTATGTCATATGCATTAAGCTCAGAGCCTTATACACAGTAGGTACTCAATAAATACATCTGAGAGCTTTAATACCTAAATGATAAACTGCAGTCTGTCAGGACAATGAATTATTAAGCAACTGTTATTAGTATGGAATATGACGACCTCTTAAAACATTCAAGTTATATCTACCAAATAATATTGAGAGGAAAACACAAAATTACACGTGCTATATCATTACATAAGACAAAAACTATGCCTACTCATGAATCCATATTTTTTCTTGTTCTTACCATTACTATCGACTTGACAACAAAGGACTTAGGTGGACAGAGACTAGTTCCTAAATACAATACCTCAAACTTTCAGGAGGGAAAAATATGGTATTAGGGAGACCAACTGAATCCTGTATCACCACCCAGTGATTCATTACAAACATTCATTTCTCTGGGGTCATTCTTCCATCACTATGGAGGGATTTATACCCATAACCTCCATTAACATTAATGGAAGGTAGCCACATAATTTCACCAGAAGTCCACTAGAGAATCGGGCCTGTAAGAGAAAGAGCTTTCATTTATTAAGTTTATAAAGAATTCCTAATATAACACAAATATATAACAGGTGCCTCTGTTAACTGCCATTGATGAGTGCCATTATGCTGGAGAGGGTGAAATTGAACAATTAAATTAATTCTGCTATATTCACAGAAAAGAGAGCTCATAAAACCACATAGGTCTAACCCCTTACGGCTCCCTCCCACTCTCCACAACAGACCATCCTTTGATGCTCTACTGTAATTCCGAAAGCAAACAGTAGTTTAAAGTATTTCTTGTCATTAGAAAAAAAAAAGCACCTTTTAAAATGGAATGTTCTAACAAAATACACTCATACATGCAGGAAATAAGGAATTTACAAGCCAACACAAAGTCATTATTTAATTTTTAATTAGGCTTCACCTAACAATTGAAAACTAAGTCTTCCTTCATCCATTTAACAAAATGCTCATTGAGAATACTCTATGGCTTAGAAAGCTTCCGAACAGATGTCGAAAATGAGAATTCAAGACTCAGGAAAATATGAAACTCACTTTACTCTGTTCTCAAGTGATGTGATAAACAAACAGCCTCACCCACTGCAGTCGTGGTTGATAATTTATTTCTAGAGTCTGATGACTCTATGGCAATTCACTTTGCTGATGAAACATTCTTTATTTGGGTGGGATGCACGCAGATACCAACTTAACGAATGTCATTCCCACAAGATAATAGACCATAGAGAAGATGCATGCCAGGCAGCACTGCATCGAGAAACCACTTTTCACCTATCAGAAGACGCCTTCACAACCGACAGTGTTTATCAAATCCACAAAACCTCATTCCTGCCAGGCAAAGTTTCAGAGTCAGCTCTGTTTCTTCATTAAGGTCATTTAAACTTTCTGATATCCATGTTTTCTGCATTTTTGCAGTTGCTAAAAATCCTTTCCTTTGCAATAATTAATAACAGCACTAGCAGTGGCAAAGATGTACTCTGAAGTTGTTTTAATTAACACGGAGTCTCACTTTGACTGTATACAAGGGCTTCCTTAAATCTGTAACACGATTTCACTGATACCTAGAGAATGCTCCTTCTCCAGCATTATTTTGGGATCTCTGATTTGGTCCTTGCATTTATACCACTGAACTCTGTTGTAGCTGGGCAGCCCCAGCATAAGACAAAAATCAGCATCAGACTCAAACTCTTAGAGGTGAAAAAAGGGGTTTCCTTAAACCAAGAAGAAAACAGAAAATATGGCAGCTGCTCCTCAGATCATCCTTGGAGGGAAGAATCTGGCTGCAAGTGAAGAATCAGAAAGAGCAGGAGGACTATGGTGCTTACCATTTCTTTTGTTGTTAATCTTCACCCCCCCCCCCCGACCCTAACCCCCCGGAGATTATTTTTCCATTTATTTTTAGAGAGAGTAGAAGAGAGGGGGAGAGACAGAGAGAAACATTGATAAGGGAGAGAATTATTGATTGGGTGCCTCCTGCACACCCCCTACTGGGAATCGAGCCTGCAACCTGGGCATGTGCCCTGATTGGGAATCAAACTGTGACCTCCTGGTTCATAAATCAGTGCTCAACCACCCGCCACACTGCCCAGACAGGAATGTGAAATTTTGAATGTATATTCAAAACAAACTCTAATTATGCCAAGGGAAAATATGTCAAAGGGACCAGATACAGACCTTCTCCCTCTTTGGGGCAAGGGCAATTGGACAAATCCTTTCAACTTTGCCCAGGAATAAGTTGGCAACTTCCTTTGGGTAGCCTTGCTCAATGACTGGCACAAGGTAAGGGATGGGTGCTTGCTGAATGAACGTGGGCAGCAGACATCACATACACTAGCACACCCTGTGCTCCATCTCAACCTCGTATTGTTGAGAACACATACCACCCATTCCCACTGCTGTGCTGTCCCTTCACTTTGCTTGCCAAACTTCAAGGCCCTACTGCAATATCGTCTCCTTCAGACATCTTCCTCAGTCTCCCTGATTCGGAATGAATACTGTCCTTTGTTGGGCCACATGAGTCCCTTGTGTTCTACCTATAACCTAGCACTTAGCACGCTGTGCCTCTTCTCCTAACAATCTTTGAGCATCTGGAAGGGAAGAAGAATGTCTCAATTTTCTCTATTATTCTTCTATGAACAGACACCATGTTACTTATTTCTAGTAAATGATCAACACATATTTGTTGAATGTTTAAAATGTGTACTTTTACCTACACCAATACATTCTGTCCTGTCTGAACATGATGCCCAATTTCCTCCTGATTATATTAAAATACCTAAAATGTAGAATCTGAGGCCAAATCTTTTTTAGGCTCTTGAAGGCACTCTCAGATTACGTACTATAAACAAGGTAAATATAGAAAACTGACAAGAAGAATGATAACAGTCACCATGAACACATCATGTCCAACCTTATCAAAGATAAGCCTTCAAAAGATAAGAAGAAAAGTCCAGAACATTCTCCTGAGTAACTGGAACATGCCCTCAACTTCCAATAAAGATCAAATATTGACAATGGAACAATCTGGCCAAGCACAAAAGAAACTGAAACATGTTCTCTAAAAAAATCTGCTTTTTTAAAAAAATAGAGGGGAAAATAATCTGGAAATCATTTTCCTTTGAAAGGATAGAGGAAATAATGTTCTTTTTTCATACTTATCTTTCTAAATATATATAGAATCACTATTAAAATTTTAAAAGATGTTTTATTATATAAAATATATATCTTTTTAAGTTTTAAGTACCACCTCAGAATCAGAAATCATTTATTTTTTTTCTAAAACACGCTTGCCGTTATATATATTTAATTCACTATATTACCCAGGGCACAGAAAACAAAACCCACTATGATTGACACTTTTGTGCTGAGAGAACTACAAAAGCCGCTGCTCGCTCTCCCTAACTCCACTCCGTCCTGTTTTGGGCCCCCTGCATATGAGCCTGGTGATCAATCTTGCCAAAGCACTTCCTAAAACAGGTCATATTCCTACTCCAAAGCCCCACATGACTCTCCATTGCCTAAATTTAACCAGGCACTCAATGCCCTCCCGTACGTGAACCCCCCATACTAACCAAGCTTGTGGACTTACTTGACCTGCAGTAAATCTTGCACTTTCACTCATGCCTTTCCCTTGCTCTCCAGTCTCTCTACCAATCTGGATCATCGCCCCTCCTCACCATCTAATTTCCAAACAACAAGCCTTCAATCCACAACTCGAATTTAGTTTTGTCCAAAGGCTTTTTGATCATCCATATTCTTCATAAATTCTCTTCTAAATTTCTACAAGACATGTTCTTATTTGGTCTGTATTTAGATGTCCCCAAGAAGGGTGTGTGTTTCATATAAGCAAGTACTACATTGTGTATGTATGTATGTGTGTGTGTGTATGTGTGTGTGTGTATGTACATATATATGATTATATCCTCCACCAAACCTAGCATGATGGCTCACATGCAGTCAATACTCAATACATATGTATCAACTAATTATCTCTATGACAGTAATTTATAAACTTTATATTATGAGATTTTAAAATAAGACTATAACAACTAAATTAAGATAAACAACGTATTATAAACAAAATGCTTTCAAGATATTGAGACATATTATAATTAGAAACTTTCATTCTAATCTTATTCCTAATCATGTCACATTTTTAGGGCTAATAAAACATTGAAAATACTAACTAAGCAGGCTAATTTTAATTCCTCAACCCAAATTACTATAAAAATTAACAATAAAAAAATTGTAAACTCTGCCAGTGACATTTCATCTCCATATATGCACAATGTAATTAATACAAGCTCAATGGTAGCAATAATTGCATATGAAATGAATGAATGTTAGACCCACAGCAGAATTTTGTGAGTTAGTATGAAAACTTCAGTAGTCCACTGTGTGCAAACATGTCCCTAATTTTAAATGGGGTTTAAAGAAGATAGTTTACTATACTAAATCACTCCCTATGAAGCTAACTGCATTTGGGTGGCCATTAAAAAAAGTTTTCTGACTAGAAATGTGAGCTATCACACATGTAGAATACCTTTATCATAACCTTAATCTAGGACAACAAAAAGGCAAATACAAGACATTGAAAACACCTAGACAATCTGGAAGAAACCAGCCAACACTTAAAAACTGACCATAAATGAACTATAGGGACACTTTACAATTTACAAATTCCTACAGACATACACACACACACACACACACACACACACACACACACACTTCATCATATATCTCAAGAGTCATGGTATTCTACATTACTACATAAAAATGATACTGTACCTTGGTTTTAATTTAATCTCTTGTTATGCTGATTTAGAAAGCAGAGTTTACTGCCTTTTTTAAAAAAATTTAAAGCTAACTAAAACTGAGAGATTATAAAAGGGGTAGAGAAATATATTCTTAAACAAAGAAAAAGTATTTATTTTTTTTAAATGGCATAGCTCAAATACTAAAGACATACTCAAGCTGCCAATTTTTAGAGCATGTTTTTTTTAAAAAAAATCTTTCTATTTTGGACAAATAGGATTAAGCTTCTTAGACAATTCTTTGTTGTTTTGACTTCAACAATTTATGCAAATGAGATGTTAATTAGTGTAATTGTAACTTAAATTATGCTTGTGTAAACCTCTCCATTGGTAGAAGAGTGTGGGAATCTACACAACTGGTATTTAAAGTAGCTGTACCAACTCCCTTCTGAAAGCCCAGCATAGCAAGATCACTTTCATGTCTTTACAATTTGTTTTTATGAGGTGATAACATTTTTACAAATACCATCATTTTTGGTTTTTTATATTGTAAGTGACAGTCTGACATTTTACAACTGGCTTATTGAAAACAAGAATTGAGCACTCTAGCAGTAACGGACATTAACTGCTGAATAGAGATTCAGATGCTAATGAGGTGAGAGGGGCTCCAGAAAGTTTTGATAAATGCTACACACACTCTAACTAGCTGTGAATGTGGGTTGACAAAGAACATCTACACCAGGGTTCAATAAAATGTAACCCTTTAAATTAATCATACTGGCAGTATTTAATAGAATGCACAACAATCTCCTTTTCTGTTGGCTATAAAGCTGGAGAAATGCAGAGTCCTCACAAATGAACGCTCCCACATTTCCCACTCCACACTGCTACTTTCATCTGAACATCTACAGCTGTTTCAAAAGTACTTACTGTAAATAGCAAAGTATAAGCAGATTTCAGAGTCTGACTCTTTCACAACATAGGATATAACTTTTTTTCTTCATTTTTATGCATAGATTTAAATGAAAACTCCTAAGGGGAAAAAAAAAATGACGATTTGAGTGCTTGGTTCAGAACCCAGCACATAGTAGGTTCTTAATAAGTGACAGTTGCTATACTAGGAAAGACCTGGCAACTTATAAAAAGAAAAACCATCTGCTCACACAGGAAAAAATAAGAAAATTCAGGAAGTAAGGCCTTCTGTCTTCAGATTCACAAACTTAAAGTAGGCCTTTGTTCTTCAGGGGCTGTTGGGAAACCTATTTTATTGCTTTTGTAAAGAAGTCTTTTTATACAGAAGAAAAATAATAATGTCCTAGTAAGTGAAACTAGAATGAGCTTCATTATCACAATGACTTATTTTATTTAATTTTTGATGCTCACACTAACCAACATCTATTGATTGCAAACTTGTACGTTTCAGCAGACTGCGGTTCAAGAGATCACCCTTATATTTCTTAAGCAAATGCAGAACATTAACATGTTATTTCTTCTTAAAGTGACAATCCCTAATATCCTCTTTGGTTTTTGCCAATTTTAATCTTGGCAGGAAGTGGAAATCTGTGCACTCAGCAACACTGCAATCTTGCTGGCTGTCAAAATTATGTGTCAGCCAATGCCTGAATGGTATTCTTGTCATTTCATCATGGTAGGAAACCTATCAGCCTGACATATAAAGCCTCTAAAAGTAGTGATTTATGCCAAAATGTAGATAAACTTACCCACCACCTAAATTTCATTTTTATAATTCCTTTAACTATTATAACTTCCCCCAAGTAATATATATCCAAATTGTAGTTATATCTTCGAGGATGCTTTATTTTAAATTCAAGAAATAATTATTACTAAAATTGTTTTAGGTTAAAGACCACTAAACTTTAAAACATATACATTTGTCTACACTGACACACATATGTATATATTTTGTTAATATGCTTGCTACAGATATTGCATACTTTTTTTAAAAAAAAAATCATTTTCTCTCAAATAGTCTCCATGTGAACCACACATTTCCAAGCCAACAAACTAATCGCTTCTCAGTAGACTGGATAAAAATGATACCTTTACCCTTCAGCAAGCACTGGTTCCTCTTTGACTTTTTAAGAGTAAAAACTATCACTTAAAAAAAGTGAACAAGTAGAGAAATGTGTGCTATGGTTTAGAAATGGCCATTTAGCCAAATTGCATACCTGTGCTGTGTCAGCGTCCTGGCAGAATCATCTCATTCCACTGGTCTAATGGATGGCAATTGAATTTAATTAACAAAACTCCTTTGACTTAGTTTCATACAGTGCTGAATGTAATGGAATGTCTCTCTCTCTCTCTCTCTCTCTCTCTCTCTCTCTCTCTCTCTCTCCCTCTCTCCCTCTCTCCTTCTCTCCCTCTCTCTTGCATTTAAATAAAAATGTCCTAACTGCCATCTACTTTAAGAATATTAAAGGCTATACATTACACTTAAAGATATAATACAGTCATCTCCTTCCCCGTGGCTTAAATTTAGTTACTGAATTATATAACATAAAATAATTAAAAAGATACTTTGATAGTTATACACAGTATAGATTCAATTACCACAATGTATCCATTAAAGGTACTTTTTATAGTATGAATAAAATGCAAATCCTCTTTATGGATCAATACCAGAACATAATTCTATTCTTCCTCCTAAAAAACGGAAGTTAACCATTATAAATCATCTTCACATGAAAATGGTAAAAAGGTATTCCTTTGAAAGTGTTCTGTTAATCTCAATATATTAAGAATGTTACTTTCTCTATTATGCTCATTTTTAAACTGTACTAAAATTCTAATAACATTTGATAACTGATTAACAGAAAACTTAGGAACCATTCTTTTTCATATTTATATAAATGCCTGACATTAAATTCAGAGGGACATTTCCATTAACTAAATAATATTTTCTACATAAAATCAAGAACACACCAAAAAATTGTTCCTAAGGGATTCTGAGTAAATATTACTACTCTGCCTAACTTTTGCCTGGCTGGGCACTCTGAGACAAGTTCCTATGATTGATTATTTTGTTATCTCTGAATCTTTGACTTTGAACCATAACCTTTTTTGCGAACAATGACAGTTGGGACCTACCATTTGCCATCTGTAGAGATGGAGGGAGGAAAAGGACTTCACGTACATTAATCAACCAATTAAGAACAGACTTAAACAAAACACTAAAGCATAATAAACCCCTGACTGCTTAATAGCTTTCTACTTTTAATAGTTGTCTTCCTGCAGTCTGCTCACAAGATTAGGAGTAATCTGTTCAAGTCTTAACAAAAATTGCATGAGGAAAAGGGAAAAAAGTAAACCAATCCAAACCATGAATTTTAAATTGTAAAAAATGATACTTAAGGATTCTATATTTCAAATCAAAATTTAAGAGGCTGACCGCACACCACAGTATCAAAGAGTCTCACATCCATACAAAATATGGTCATTGTCTTTACTGGAATATCTAAAATGATTAGTACATACAAATAAGCCTCTTATTTTGAAATATTAGATAACTGCATTCTTTAAAACACCACTCACCAAATAATTTATACTATCTTTCTGCACATGAAGTAATTTGCCAGGAGAATTTGAGGATTCAACTATTGTAACATAGAGCAAACCCAGTAAATTAACAAAAGAGAAAAAATTAACAAAAATGAGGTAAGTTCTTGACCTTTCTCTGATTAAAATATGATCAGCAAATGCAGTATTTAAATATTAAGGCATTAACTCAGTCTCTTTTGTAAATAAAAAATAAATAGGAAACCAAGGGATGAAAGTCAAGGATGCCCAATACTCACAGGTTAATTCAACACTGAATTAATTGGCAGTACTAGCCAGTGCCGTAAGAAGTGTACGAAGGATAAAAGCATAAGACTGGAATAGCAGAAATGAAAGTGCTATTGTTTGTACTTGATATGATAATCTACACAGTAAACACAAATTAATTTACAAATTACTGGCTGAAAACATGTAAATATAACGGGATGTGAAATTATTGTACAAAAATTAACTGTATTTCTATACTAGAAACACACTGGTAGAAAATATTCTTTTAAAAACACAATTTTCAAAAGCAGCTTCACAAAAAAAATTCTCAAGACCTGAGTAAAAAGTAATTCAATCAATTGAAAGGTAACATCTAAATAAATAGACATACCATGTTCATAGATGTACTAAGATCTGATAGTAAAAAGATAATTCATCTGTAGATTTAATACATTTCTAAACAAAATCCACTTTTTATGAAACTTGAAAAAAAATTATTCTATCACCTCACACCTGTCAGAATTACTATGATCAAAAAGACAAGAAATAACTAGTGTTGGCAAGGATGTGAAGAAAAGGGAACCTTTATGCACTGTTGGTGGGAATGTAAATTGGTATAGCCGCTATGGAAATAATTAAAAATAGAATGACAATGTGATCCAGCAATTCGACTTCTGGGTATTTATCTTAAGAAAACAAAAATACTTGCTGGGAAAGATACTAGCATATTCACCCCCATGTCTATTGCATCATTATTTATAATAGCCAAGATATGGAATCAACCAATAACTTGATTTCTATCAATGGATAAATGGATAAAGAAATTGTGGCACACACACACATGAGTATTTGGGCATAAAAAGAATGAAGTCCTGCCATTTGTGACAACATGGATGGACCTTGAGGGTATTATGGAAAATGAAATAAGTCAGAGAAAGACAAATACCGTATGATTTCTCTTATATGTGGAATTTTTAAAAAAGGGGGTCATGGATATAGAAACTGGTGGTTGCCAGAGGCGGGGGTGAAGGGGCAGTGAGAAATGAGTGAAGTGTGTCAATGGGAAAAAGAAAAAAAAAAAGAAATTCAATACTAAAAGCTTATTTGGAACCATAGCTCTGTAGCCTACCTTGATGAATATAAAATAATATCTAAAAAAGAGAAAAAAGCTTTGAAATTAAAGTGAATTCTATATGTAGAATAAAATATTAAATATAAATAACATATACTGTATATGGAACAGTAAAGAGACAAGAATAACTAAAACACTCCTCAATAAAGGTAGGAAGGATTTGCCTTATCAGATATCCTAAGTAACTATAAGTGCTTAGTAAGTCACACAACATAGTGTTGGTATGGGGTAGATAAACTGATTATTGGAACACAGCAGAGAATCCAGATGCAGATACATACAAATATGAAAACTTAATAAACAAAAGAGGTAGCCTGGAAGATTATTTGGAGGACTAGAGAAACTATTCAATAAATGATGGAGTAAAAACTATCATTCACAAAGAAAAAACAAAATTGGACCTCTCCTTCATACCATACACAAAAATAAATTCCAACTGGAATACAAACTTAAATGGGAGATGAGCATTTAAAGATGTGTAAAAAATACCATGTATTCCTAACAGAGCAAAGAAGGATATTTTAAATAAGACAAAAGCACTAACCATAAAGAAAAAGGATTAATAAAGTTTACTATATTAAAATTAATTTTTGTTCATCAAAGATATCTTAAAGCAATTATAAGACTAGCCACGACCTATGAAAAGATATTTGAAAACATATAATGCAAAGGAGAATTCAAGAGACATAAAGAATTCCTAACAAACCAACAAGAAAAAGACAAGCAACAAAATAGAAAACATAGTAAAAAGACATGAGTATTTATTTCACAGAAAAGGAAAGATATAGAAAAGATGTTTAATCTCATTATTAATCAAATGAATAATGCAAATTAAGACCACAATGAAATATCACTTTATAGCGACCAGGTTGGCAAAAAGTAAAAATTTGGCAATAGTAAATATCAGAAAAGACATGTATCAACATGAATCTTTTGTACACTGCTAGTGCTAGTGAGAGTGAAAAATAGGTACAACTATTTTTAAAATAAAATAATATATATATTTTTTTAATGTAACATTTGCCTGGCTGGTGTGGCTCAGTGGTTGAGCAACAACCCATGTACCAAGAGGTCACAGGTTCGATTTCTGGCCAGCGCACAGGCTCCATCCCCAGTAGAGGGCGTGTAGGAGGCAGCTGATCAATGTTCCCTCTCATTGATGTTTCTATCTCTCTCCCGCTGCCTTCCTCTCTAAAAATCAATAAAAAATAAATTAAAAACAAAAAAATGTAACATTTACATACTCTGTTAATCAACAATTCTACTCTTAGCACATGCCCTAAAGAAATTCTTACACACATGCTCCAGATGACATGTGACTATTCATAAGACTTGCTGGTAGCAAGAAACTAGAAACATCGAACGTTAGTATATTATACAAGAAGAATAAATTACAGTACATGCAGCAATATTAGAAACATTGAGTGAAAATCAATTTTAAGAAGCATATATGTATGTATGTGTGTATGTATATAAAAGTTTTATAAAACTTAAGCAAAACTGAACAATATATTTAGTACACATATATGTCATGAAAACACTTCTTTTATGAGGGTAATGATGAACACAATATTGAGGATAATGGGTAATATTTCCAGGGAACATAGAAGTAAATGCAAAATACTGCTGATGCTCTCTTTCTCAGGTGGGGAGAAAGGTCCCCAAGTCTGCACTTCATTATTATGCATTATAACTTACATACATTCTTATATTGAAAAATAAATGAAAAAGAAATAAGAAATCAAACCAGCAATGTTTATTAAAACAAAATGATTTTTCACAATATCCTAAAACCTTTCAGCAACAGGCCTGAAATGGTTTAAAAGAAATACATGTGATTCTCTAGTTTGAATTATTTTATTAATGCAGTCCCATTTTCCCCAAGAAAATATATGAATAGTTAAATTGGGGGGCGGGGGAGTCTTCATTCTTTTTTACTTGACTGATGTGAATCATTTTCATTTTAAATCCAATCTCAATTCCCCATGCAAACAGGGGGATGCAGCCATATAGGAGGTAGTCACTCCACTATGGACAAATCCAAACAGCAGATAATCCATACTTCTATTTGACTTAAAATGTATCATCCAGTCTTTTAACATTCCATTCCATTATGCTTGGTTTCAAAGAAACTTCTATTCTTGGGAGGGGGCTGAAACAGGATGATCTGGGTTTGTTGTAAATAGCTGGTAGTAATACATGCATACACACACATCATATCATATAGCCTATGCCACATATCACATATCACATACATATGAAAGGAGATCAACAAAGTGAGAATTTTTTGGTCTGACAGAGAGGTGTGATTTTTTGGGTCTGATAGATGAGTGCAAACCTTCCTTCCAATGATAATATTCACTATCTGGTTATAGGACTGAGTTTCTATGAATAATTTCCAAAAGAAATTTTTTAAAAACCTGACTGAACCTGAGTGGCATGCATTACTCAAAGATGAACTTAACTGAATTGAGAAACCTCTTATCTCATCACAAGCCCAGTCAGCATTTCACTACATCCGTTTTGGTAGGTAGATTGATGCACTACTCTTCAAAAAGGCGTTCTACTTCAGAATGCCTTCGTAGGTGTGCTGAATTGAGAAACTGAAACAACGATATCTGTCCATCCACACTTCAACAGGATGAAGGTGATCATCTTCTCTCAGACACAAAAAATATAATCAGAGAATTAAGTAATAATTAAATGAGGTAGGATTTCACTGATAAGCATTATAGTGGCTGCTATAAAGTTACTCTGTACCAGTCAAGATCTCTCCACTACACACCATCTAAACACACACTCCTCACCACCTGAGAGGTGTTCAACCAGCCACACCAAGCAAGAACAATGAATACTCTGAGAAGGGCCATGAATTCATTGCGATAGCATTAACTGCATTATAAAATTAGAAAATAACCGTTTTTCACAAGATGCTATAATTTCAGTAATTAAATATCTCTTTTAGAGATTGATAATACTCTAAGGGAGAGAAAAATTAGAGTGTTTCCTAATTTAAGTTCTTAATAAACATAATCTTAGTATAATTTTAAGAAGGAAAAAAATAGAGATATTTACCTCTTATACCTGACTAGTGTTTTTGTCAAACATAGTTTGAGTTATTGAATGAAAATTTACAACAACTGAACAGGTATTTCTCCTTCCCAAAATTCTTATTACCTAATAAGCAATTAGCCATACATTGATCTTGACCTAAATCTTACACTTCAGAAATAAAAATGAAAGGAATTTCAAGAAGATATATAAGAAAATGCAAGTTTCCTATTAGTATTAACAGAATAGTGGTTCTCAACCTTCCTAATGCCGTGACCCTTTAATATAGTTCCTCATGTTGTGGTGATCCCCAACCATAAAATTATTTTCGTTGCTACTTCATAACTGTAATTTTGCTACTGTTATAAATCATAATGTAAATATCTGATATGCAGGATGTATTTTCATTGTTACAAATTGAACATAATTAAAGCATAGTGATTAATCACAAAAACAATATGTAATTATATATGTGTTTTCCGATGGTCTTAGGCGACCCCTGTGAAAGGGTCATTTGACCCCCAAAGGGGTCGCGACCCACAGGTTGACAACCGCTGAGTTAGAAGATGCCCTGATCCTAGGAAGCACACTGGGATAGCCCATGCTTTATACCACCCTGCAAAATCAGGCTGGCACACTATCTTCTTTGCAGCTTTGAGATTCAATTAGAATGTAAGTGAAAAAAATTGCATTCTAGTTTTCATTCCCTACTAGAATATTTTTGGTGACTGCTCACTAAAGAAGATGGGCAAAATTTCATCCCATTCAGCATTCTATGAAGCACAAAAGAAGACTTTTCACATCTTTTTAAAGCAGATTAATTTTCATATGATTTTACAAGTTGTTGTTTCTCAGTATGTACTTTTAAGGTTTTGGCAAAAAAAAAAAAAAAAAAAAAAAGGAAAGAGAGAGAGAGAGAGAGAGAGAGAGAGATTTTCTGTTAAATGCTGCCATTATCCCTTGCTGAAACCAGTAGGAGCTTTTAGATATGAAAATGGGGCCAGAAGGAAACACTTTATGGGAAAATCTGCAGTGGCACAGTTTTGATAATGAACATGCCTAGAGAAATAAAATCATGCATGCTGTATGTGTTGGGGGGAAGAAACTCTTATCTTCAGTTGGGTTCTGTTTCCCTTAGAGAGGCTTATGTTACCTACAATCAATAGGTCTCCAATTAAACAAAGAAGATTTACATATGCTGGTGCATTTTGGAGCTAATGAAATTGGTCTAACAGTTTTGATGTGAGAAAAGCATTGGATAGGAGGGGAACTTTAGTAGTTTACCATATATAATTGGGCCCAAGTCCTTAATTCTGATTTCTAACTTTTCTACTACTACCGCCTGTGGCCTTCCCCAACCTGGGGTAAGTAAGTATGCCAAAATACACCTGATTCAGTGAAGAGAGACAGACAAAACTTTAAATGCTCTCTAGAGATAAGGATACGACTGACATTTTCCCTTTGGAGGAAGAGAGCATGTGATCCAACCCCGCCTCCCGCAACACCACCACCACAACCAAAGTGTGTCTATCCTAAGGAGAGGACTACATCTTTAATCAAGATTATGCTCTTTAAAAATTCAACAGCATGAAATTAAATCCCTTTGTCTCCCCTCTAGCTGGGTACGTAGCACATAGTAGGTACTTGAGAAATGACTGTTGTTATAAAGATGATTTTCTTACATAAGCTGAAGCAATGGTTATATTTCCCTATCATCTTTACGAGGTAAACAGTTCAAATAAAAGTCAAGACCAGGATCTTAGATGGAAAAACAAATAGCCTGACAGTTTTCTATAGATAAGTCTGGCATCACCAAACCTTTATTTTCCAAATTATAATTATTCACATATAAATAACTCCTTTAGGTTAACATGCAACTTTGGATTTTGGTGAAGAAACAGAAATCAGTTAACATAATAAGGTGAGAAGGGAAAAATCATTCTCACACAAAAAGTTTAGGCTTAAATTCAGTCCTAAGGTAAACACCCAAAAACTATATAATATGTTACCTAGTTTTAAAATTCAGATTATCAGCTTCTCACTTTTTTTTTTGTTTTGTTCAACCCATATTCTCCACTTAGTCCCCAGCTCAACAAAAATATGAGCAGGCTCTATGCACCCCTATGGGGAGGTACACAAAAAACTAATACAATCCAGCCCCTGCTCATAAAGAAATCACAGCCCAATTTGGAAGACAGATCATTTTATGAAACAAGAAGTGCTAATGGTGAGTACTGACATAGTGCTACCAGGATTCTATGGGAATGTAGGCAAAGAGCCCTTAAATGCTGGGGTGAAAAGAAGGCTTAAGTAATATTAGCCAATTAAAGGTGGGTGAGGACATTCCAAGTAGAAGAAATAATACAAAAAAATAGAGAGAGAGAGAGAGAGAGAGAGAGAGAGAG
Source organism: Myotis daubentonii (assembly GCF_963259705.1). Lineage (NCBI taxonomy): Eukaryota > Metazoa > Chordata > Mammalia > Chiroptera > Vespertilionidae > Myotis > Myotis daubentonii. The sequence continues at coordinate 176,649,036 of NC_081842.1, forward strand.
AGAGAGAGAGAGAGAGAGAGAGAGAAAATACACACACACACACACACACACATTACGATACAAAGTGTGGGTAGAGTCTCATGGGAGACAGGTAGGAAAACAGGGTGCCTCTGTATGTTCCATGCACTAAAATTTTCACTTGCATCTTTGCATGTGCTCTCTTCAGTTTCAAGGTTAGTTGTGTTAACTGGTTAATTCAATCCAGAAAGACAACTCAATCACTTTAATTATCCCACATTTTTCTACAACTTTCCCTTGTTTAAATATTGTATCTATTTTTTAAATATATTTTTATTGATTTTAGAGATGAAAGGGAAGAGAGAGAGAAACATCAATGATGAAAGAGAATCATTGATAGGCTGCCTCTTGCACGCTCCACACTGGGAATTGAACCCACCACCAGGCATGTGCTCCGACCAGGAATCAAACCATGACCTCCTGGTTCACAGGTCAACACGCAACCACTGAGCCACACCAGCTGGGCTGTGTCTATTATCTTGATTAAAAATAAGAACATCCAATAAAGTATAGCACTGTGAAAGGGGCTCACCAGAAGCATGAGACATTCCCCAGCACTAATTCCTTAAGTCCTGAACCCCACTCAGACTTTAGCTCCTGCCTCCAAAAGCTCAAGGGTCCAAGGCCTGATATGTTCATTTACTGAAACATCACCCTGGTGGGAGTATGGAACTGGGGATTCATTCCAAATTTAAAGACAAGCAATCCTTTCTCCACATGTTGGACAATGAGAATACGCTATAAAAATATCCTTCTAAGTACTACATTAGAAAACAGGAAATGGGGTTATATTGCAGACCCATAATTCTAATCTAAATATATATAATTTTAAAAGATATAACATTAACATTGTTTATCATGTTGTTTTATTCTTACTAATTGAAAAAATGAGAGATTGAAGAAAACATAATAAGGCCGCATATGTAAAAATGCTATTCAGGATTATATGAAAATAAGCTGTGTAGAGTGGTGGGGGTAATGAGAGAGGGAAATTAGTAGTAAAAACAGAGATTTTCAAACTTTTAAAACTTTCATTGGCTGTAAATAATACACTCTTAAAATAAAGGAAATACCGATATTGTTAAAATCATCAGGTGAATTTAGGTATTTGTATCCATGTGGCTTATTTAATCAGAAGACAACACAGTTTTCCCTGGAGAAACTGAACTGCTAACGTCCCATGAACTTGATCAAGTTCGCCTCACTTCTCTTACTGACTGTAAAACAAAGAAATCTGTCTTGAGTTTCATGATGTCCCACATGTCACTGTGACTAATCCCCAGCCATTTTTATTTACAGCGTTCAGATGAGTTTCTAGGACAATCCCATGCCATTCTCAATGTTACACACGCATTTTCTGCCTTTTGAAAAATAATTACAGAACAAATCATTTGTTTTAGTCTCTATACAAAGAAAAGCTCACATATTTAATGGCTGGAGAAATAGACTTCACTTTCAGATCAAACAACAAGCAGACATAACAGAACCAAAAAAAAATCCAATATCCACTGTGTGGGACCACCAGATTGTTGTTGTTGTTTGTATTTCATTTATCAGACATGCAAAAGTTCTTCTCTTTCCCATCACCATCTGTACACACTTTCCCCAAAGGCCTTCACACCTGTCCCATTAACACACAAGCACACACTCACACATACAGGACCTCTTCTATGCTTTCTGTCTGAATGCATATTCGTATCTGTTTTCTTTTAACAACAGAAAATGAGGCAAAGCAGCTTGAGACCTTGGACAATTTAAATCCACTTCAGTATAAAAGTCTCAGGATTGCTAACTTTCTCTGGAGATGGAGCAAAACAGAGAATGTAGGTTATACCACTGGGACTTGACTGTTTTAGGAACTACTACCAACTGCCAAATGAATTCACACGGCTGGCTCTCCCAGGCCTTCCTCTCCTTGCTGTTTTTCATTCCCTCATTCTCCTGCTGTTTAGTTTTCCTATGACTCTGTTTTATACTTCAGTATTACTAGAAAGATGTTCTTTAAAAAAATAGAACTTTTTTTTTTTTTACCCACCAGTTTTCTTTAGAGAAAACATGCTACAGTGAACTATCAAATAATAGAAACCACCTGTGCCCTCTCCTGTGTCTGCTTGGATTTTCTTTCCACTCACACAGATATATTTGACATAAGAAAACAAAAAAATTTAACACTGAGGAGAAGTATCATCAAATGATAGAATTCCTCAACATACACCAATTGCACAGCAATATAAGCAACTGGTTCTGTGAATTATTAAAAACTCACACAGGCTAGTGATTGGAAGAATTCTAATTTTAAAACATGAAAAGCTTTGAAGTCTTAATTTCTTTTATTTTAATCCTCACCTGAGAATACTTTTCTATTTATTTATTTATTTATTTATTTATTTATTTTTAGAAAGAGAGGGAGGGAGGGAGGGAGGGAGGGAGGGAGGGAGGGAGGGAATTATTAATGTGAGCGACACATTGATTGGTTGCCTCCTACATGCGCCCTGACCAGGGCAGGGGATTGAGACTGCAACTGCGGTATGTGCCCTTGACCAGAATCAAACCCGGGACCCTTCGCTCTGAGGGCTGACACTCTATCCACTGAGACAAACCAGCCAGGGCTGAAGTCTTAATTTCTGAGGAAATTACATCTAAGATGGCATCAACTCATTCCATCACATTTTCTTTAGCTTTGTATAACTGGCACCTAGCACATAGTGCCTTAAGTGCTCAAAACGTGTTTGCTGAATGGAGTTGCCAATGACAGGGTAGACTTTGTCAATAAAGGCAACTGAAATAGCTCTTCTATGCCAACACCAAACAAAAAGCATCCACCTGGATGCAAACAACAACAACAGGCTACAACTGCTCTCCAATGTATGCAAGGATTTTCTATCTCTAGAGCTGCTGGGATGTGTGGTCTTAGTTTCTCACCTGTTAAATGAAGGTTTCCTCCAACGTGTGAAACTCTGAATCTAATAACAAACCAGAGCAAGCTCTGTTTCTCACTACTTCCCCCCCCTGCCCCCCATTCTCACCGGGGACTTGCTTTGATTGATTTTAGAGAAAGTTCAGAAGGGAGAGAGAGAACATCAATGTGAGAGTGAAATATTGATCGGTTGCCTCCCACATGCACCCCAACTGGGTATGTGCCCCGGCGAGGAATCAAACCTCAACTTTTTCAGTGTACGGGACAATGCTCCAACCAACTGAGCAACACCAGCCAGGGCTCTCACTACTTTTTAAGCTTCAGAGAAAACAAAGTGCTTTCAGCACTATTACATACTTCCAGAGAGCACTTTTTATCCCATCCAAACATTCAGAGGTGGAGCTTAGAGAGTTGGATACATTGAGAAACACATTAGAAAGTAAAAACAGGCCACAGAAGGGTCTGACCTCATCACCAGATCCAATCACTTACTAACCATGTACCATGGACATGTTACTCAGCCTCCTGAACTGCATAAAAGCAATTGTAAAAGCTCCCCTCCCTAAAATGTATGATTTACATGAAGAGCTAATAACATAATGTATAAGAACAGCCAATTTAAATATTACAAAAGTTAACAACAGGAGCCTGAGGTCTGACGGATCTGGCTTTAACCCTGGCTTTGCCACCTACTGTTGGCATGAGCTTGAGTGAATTACTAACCCTCTCTGAGCCTCTGTTTCCTGAATAACAGGAGTAACCCACAACAAAAGTCATCTACAATCTCTATACACCCCACCACCCAACTTGAAAAATTTTCCAAAACTTGGAGAAGTCCAAAAGAAAAACAAAACAGAAACAAAGAAACCCACATATAACCAAAGAAACTCATATGTACAATTTAGAAAACCAACAAAGTCAATCCTAAGAAATAGCACCCACATACATAAACTTCTTGAAACGGCCCAAGTGCTTAAAGAGTTTGTAATAGAATGCTCTAGTACAAAGCCAAATGCACTGTTGCAGCTGCTCTGTCCTCACTTTTAAACAAAGTGATTGATAGGAAAGGCCAAAAATGAGCATCTCTAAACGTGAGTCTATGTTTTTCTCCAATCTATCTGTTTCCCTCCAATTCTGCTATCTCATGACATGTCTCATGACTTATTCAGCATCATACCCACCCCAGCACTTCCTAGACCAGTGGTCGGCAAACTGCGGCTCGCAAGCCACATGCGGCTCTTTGGCCCCTTGAGTGTGGCTCTTCCTAAGTCTTAGGAGTACCCTAATCAAGTTAATAACAATGTACCTACCTATATAGTTTAAGTTTAAAAAAATTGGCTCTCAAAAGAAATTTCAATCGTTGTACTGTTGATATTTGGCTCTGCTGACTAATGAGTTTGCCGACCACTGTCCTAGGCTCAATTGCAAATAAAGTAAAAAGCTATGTATAATTAGTCTCTATATAGCAAAATTGAAAATGTCTCTCTTTGAAGAATTACAAAGCTTTCTGAAACCTCTGACCTTTCCAGAGAAATCAGAGTCACTGTAGTTTAAAAATGTAGGTGGTAAAAGTACAAAGGATTACATTTATCCATTTTGCATGTTTGCTGTCTTTTCTGAAATGAGGGGCAAATATCTTTAGAACAATTAGTTCTTCAACCCTAACAATTCAGATTGCAATATCCTCATTTTCCAAAAAACTGTATACATCCCAAGCTCAATGAGATGGCACTTTTCTGTTAATCTCTATTCCCCCTTCCTTTTAGAGAAAATCTAAACTACATGAATCCCAGAACCTTTTTTTTAAAAAAATAAGACTTTTCCTATACAGTGAACAAGCCTAGAAAATAATAAAAATTCATCTGAATATTCTTAAACCACCCCCGTAATTCTTGATTAGCTTGGGAGGGGGAGGGATTTCAAAAAGTACATTTAAATGAAAAAATAATTCTTACTAAAAGTCCTTGTCACATTTTAAGAGGACATACAATAAAAGTATTGCAAAGACTATCTTTTGCTGACAGGAACGTACAACAATAGTTATGCTGTTACACAGCATCCAGTGACAAAGACTTCATTCTCAGAAGTTACTTGAAACGACTCTCCAAAAGAGAACCTCTAACATTTAAAAGAAGAAAAAGCCAACTAAATGAATCAAACAGAAACATTAGTAACTTAGTTATATTTATATAATATGATCCATGCAGAAATCTTGCCACAGTTATACAAAGATGCGGACAAGCTTTTGCCAAAATCTTATCAGGAATCCTTGCATCATCTTAAATGTAGGTAACCCACTTATCTTCAACTTCCCATTACTTAATGCCAAAAATATTTTCTCAGGTATACACACTTTTCCATCCACAACATTTGTAATGACTAATATTATTTTTGAGTTCTACTGCATAAACAAGATATTTACAATTTTCACTGCCACTTTGCTAGTATACCTGAGCTTGCACAGTTCTGTTTAAGAGCATGCTCTGAAGGTTTGCAGGCACATACATAGTATCTTACTTCCTCTTTCTATAGTAGGCTCTTTAAGCATCGCCACTCCCCACTCATTTGTCATGTTTAAAACCTGCCATGGAGAAGGGCTCGATGTCATCCCAGCACTGAAAACCATCTGTCTAGGGCCCTCCTTCGCCTTTCGTCACTTTGCAGCCAAAATGTTCACCAAGTTGATGAGAATTTGTCAACCTAAGAACTTGTAATGACAGCTTCTTTGAAAAGCAATGGGATATTTGAAAGTGACGATAATGGGATCCTACATATACGATATTCACTTTATGCAGAACCTTAAAATTAGATAACTAATCCCTTTAAGATTAAAATACACAGTATCCTAAGTGCTTCCAACAGAAGACGTAGTCCTCCATTTCCCATATTAAGTAATGTGTGCCTGATTTTGATAACTAAATGAACACTGATATTGTGGCACCACAGTTTCTATTGGATAATAGAATCCGACCAATACCTTTCCCTACCAAAAAATTACCACTTAGATCAAGCTATATGACTCACCACAGATACATCTTCCCCCACAGCATGAACATGCTGCACTACCCAATCATGGGCTGGCAAAATTACAAAAGGAAATAAAATCACCCAAACCATAGCAACAAAGACAGCAGCCTGACAAGGGCAGATGCTACACAGACATACATACAAAATTTTGAATAGTATTTACTTTTTAAATGTTTTATTATTTTTTATTTCAGCTTACTTTTTTAACCCATAGAGTACTTCAAAAATAGCTATTAAAATATTTGTATAAATATGTATGCTCTGAAAACTGTTTATGTCTGAAATTCACAGGATTTGGGACCACCATAAACACCAGAGACATCATAAGGCAGGCAGTATGGAACGGGGTGGAAAGAACAATGACTGTGAGTCCTAATTTTTAAATCTAACCCCCTTCTGTTTCCAATTTATTCACTTTTATTCACAAACCTAAATTTTCCTCCTCCAGCATAACTGATAATCAACAACCCTAACATTAAGACTTATTAGCGTTTCTTAAAAAGAAAATTACATTTTCTTTTATTCATTATAGGTTCCAGTTCAGCAGCATACTTAAAAAAAAAAAATCCTAAAAGAATTAATATGTAGAACCAATGTAGTAAAAATTATTTTACTGGTCATTTTTTTTTCTATTTACCAATAGAAAATTCATGTTGAGTGAGACTTTGAGTTTTTGCACTGAAGTCATTAAGAACTAATCTTGCCTAAGTTTAAAAAAAATGATTATAAGGGCATTAAATAAATCCATCAATAAATCACTTAAGGGCATTAAGATAAAGTTTGTCCCTATTTTAAACTTTTCTCCTTTCTATTTTAAATTTTTTTAAAAATTTTTTTAACTAAAAATACTCCATTTTATCTTTTTTTAAAATAATTATACACAAGGCCACAAGGTCTTTACGGAGTAAATTTTAAATTTTTAAATCTAATCATTATGGGAAGTTACTAATACATATCTCATGCATATAAGAAAATGTTTTTAAAAAATCTACCTAGTAAAATATTGCATGCGACTCTGATTTTTAAAATAATGCTTGCTTTAATTCTCAATGGCTTCCCAAAGCATTTAAACCAATTCAGCTAACTTTATCTTACCAAAAAAAAAAAAATGTTTTTAATCTTAAACCTGTGTCATAATGTCAAAGAGAATTCACTAACTTCAACTTCCTAAAAACAAAATAGAACAAGTCATTCCAGATTGTTGACCCCCACACTGACAAGCCCCAAACCATTTCTCCTTCTCCTAACCAAGTGCAGCCTCATTCTGCGGCTAGACCTGAACTCTGCAGCATACTATCTCTGTGGGAAAGGTTTGGATTTTGACTTTTTATTGATTCAAGGTAGATGTGTAATACCATTTAAATAACAGCCAACCCCAAACAACAAAATAGAGAGAAGGCTATAGAACAGATTTGAATTTTATTTTTAAAAGCAAATAACTTGGAATCAGCAAGTCTGAATTTAATTTTGCTCTAACTTGGCTACTCTGAGACACTATTTTCACCAGTACAAATGGGGAATGTATTATGTATTCACAATATTGCTATGAAGTTTTTTAAAAAGAAGAGGAAAGGGAAAAAAAAGCTACAGCATAGGGCAAAACTTAGTACAGTGCTTGCCATAAAAGAGACATTCAATAAAAGTTGTCTTCCTTCCTCCCTTCCTTCCATCCATCTCTCAGTTATTCAAGGCCCAAAATATCTATCACTAGGAAGGTATGCAAAAGACACAAAGAGCAATAAGTTTAAAGTTTGCAAAGAAGATTAAGCTGTTCCACTTCAATCTCCAGTTATTATGACCACCCTAATCATTTCTAGGTTTGGGATGAGCAATATATTACATGTCAAAGAAAACCAACACTTGCCAAAATACATAACACAAATGAACTTCTTTCCTTCGGTTTTATCTTGTTTAGCTTAATCTTATTTAGCTTCTTTACAAACAGAACAGCAAAAAGATCTCTGCCATGAAGCTGCTACAATTTGTCATTTGTGGATTTATTTCTTTGCCTCATAAGCCATGTTTATTTCACTAAAATGGGAGGACAAATTCCATTAGATAAAATATACTTTTACACGGTGGAGTTATCATAACAAAACACACAACATTGTTTTCTAATATTTGGGGAAAACCCGGGGGGGGGGGCGGGGGGGAGTCATTTCTGTCTTTGCAGCAGCTATAAAAAAGTCCCTAAGTTTAGGGACACTAAAGTTTGGATCAGTAATTTGTATCTTACAGTTGCCTTAGTGGCTGACAGCCAAAAAATAGACAACAGTCTATTGTCACCTTCAAAGGAAAAATGGTAATAATAATAAACATCTCAATAGCTCCTTTACAAGTGTATGTGTGCCACAAGTGTCCCTAACTGGACCCCTAAATACTTTAAAAAATTGTGAAACTTTTCTTTCTAAAAATTTGCACAGAAACTCCAAAAGCCACTAATAGTCTCTTAGTCTAAAAGAAACTATGCAAAAAAAAAAAATGTGGGGAGATTGATTATAAAATTCTCTTGATATCTTGTTGCTTGGGATCCTCTTACAGTCATTACTTAAACCAAAACACTTTTTAGAGCATCTCCATTTGCGATTAAGTTCACGGTTTTATGTTTCTCTTAACAAAGCATGCCAGTTCATTCATTCTCTTCCTCCTCCACCTGACTTCTTCCTCCCCCTTACCCCAGCTCCCAATGATTTACAATTTATAATATATTGAAAAGCAAGATCTAAACTCTAAATAACCATGGAGAAATTGTTGCTGAAATGGTCATAAAACAATGGTTAGCACATTCACTGCATTCAATCTGTATTTGATGTTTTTTTTCCTCCTATTCTAACCCTCAGAATTGTTTTCAATAATCTATATTAACATTTGTGAGCAATTAGAACTGTTGTTGCTTCTGTGCAAGTTTTTAAAAGCCGACAGGCTGTTCTGCGTCTTCTGGAAGCAGCTTGAGGCCTTAACTAAGTGAAACACCAGTCCTACTGTGTACAGCAGTGACCACAACAAAGGCTGTGGTTTCTCCCACACTAGCCCTAAATAGGTTTAAATTAATGCTATTCATCACTGGGTAGAAAAAAAGACAAGGCAAATCCAAGCCAGCAGCATTGAGAAATTTCTTACCAACACTCGAACCTCTTAGCCATAAATGAACTGACCTCCTCTGTCACAGGTTTACACCAAAACCACTCTTCCTCCTTATTCCTATTCATTCTCTGCCTCTGAATGTCCATCTTTTTCACTTCATTCTACATAAAGGATACTGTTACTAAATTCTAGATAACAGATATTTTTACTATCCTCAAGTTACACAGAAAACACTCCAGGAGATAAAAGCCATATTTATCTCAAGTTTGTCGATTGTTAGTGCTCTCTCCTTTGAAGACTTGAAAGACAAATATAAAGATAAATGAAGTTTTCTAAAATTGTGTGCATATACCAATTATTTACAGTAGATCAGTCAGCTACAAAAATCTATCACAAGTTTAGTGTTAGGTTAGAGTTAGAATTTGAGGTAGGGTGGTACTTACTCTATTAATTTTAAATGTATATTAGTCTTATTCCTTCTTTTTCCAAACACAGTTTATGATTACAAATCACAGAAACTAACTGCACAGCTTCCAACCAGGGAGTTTTTTAAGGCACTGAAGAAGTTTAATTACATAATGTCTAGTCCTAGACTTGAACATAAACACATACACACATATACCAGCTAACAGAATATATGGAATGTAGTTAAGATATGCAATACTGCCATAAACTAATGTGGTTAAGTTATCTAAAAATAAAGAAATTGTTGTAATTAATTTGACATAAAATTATAAACTATAACAGTCTAACATTTACTTAAAATTTGTTACAATAATTACTCTCTATGTATTGATAACATTATGCATATAGCTACACTGTATTTAAAGTACCAGCTTTATTTAAAAAAAATTAAAAGAAAGAAATCATTCCCACTGCTCTAAACAACACTCTGTGTGCAGCCTGGATGTGCACACACATGCACACGATGCACACATACGCTCATACACAGACACTCCTAATCTTACACCTGTTCTGAAGCAGTAGGAAGTGAATTCTCAACCTGTCAACATGACCATCTGGTCCAACTGCATATCATGGCTTTCTCTATTACTCTATGAAGGAATGGCAATCACGAAGCCAAAATAAAACTAAAATGCACCTAAATGGGAGTGTCTCCTCTCTCTCTCTCTCTCTCTCTCTCTCTCTCCCTCTCTCTCTCTCTCTCTTTGTTGAAACGGAGTAATACGTGGCGTATCAGAGCAAAACTCACAGTAATGTAAATAACTTAAAATGAGCATTCACGCTAGCATAATAAGGTGAATAATATGGTACAGGTGATAGGGTAATCAGTAATACAGCAGCACAGGTTTGCAGGACAGGTACCAGACATGGCAACAGCTCTTTCAGTGAGTGATGGGACCATTGCTAACCCTAGTCCAAGCAAAGCTAAGTGAAGGTAGTAACAGGGGCAGCATGAAAGCAATCAGTAACTATTGTACTAAAACATCACCATGCAAAAAAATGTTCACTTATACCTTAAAACTAACCAAGTACTCGTGCTACCAGTAGGACAAATTCAATTTTCTCTGTCACTGGTTAATTAACAATGACAGCAATTAGCTGGCAAATTTTGGCCATTTATTTATCTTTCAAAGTAAATTTTAAGACCACTAAAAATACTTCCAATCTCAGAAAACTCCTCATATGCAAAAAGTGAGGATGCTCATTGTGATTTAGCGCTTGGGCCCAACTTACAAACTAGCACAGGCCAAACTGATTTAAACATAATTTTATTTGTTTAATTTTTATTTTTAAACATCTCCAAGCAGCTGGTTCAGAGCTTTCATTCTACTCCACCACCACCCCCCCCAAAAAAAGCAGGTAATAACTATGAAAAATAACGTGTAACACTGTCATTCTGTGGTCTAGATACAACAACTTACCTCTAATGCAAGAGATGCGTTCTTAAAAATCTAACTTCTTACAAAATTTAACTAACTCATCTGAAAAGCTCCCTAGAATCTGATTACATTACCAGAAGTTATACAGAAGCAGTTTAAAAAAAAAACAACAACAACAAAAAACTCTCCAGAAAGTTCTCGGTTGAGTGCCTACTAATGAACAAAGGTTAACTTTATCTAAAAGGTCAAATGCCTGGTGGCTAAGGTTATGACCTTAACAACTTAAATTGTGACCTTGCCACGTGCCGGGTATATTGTAGATTCTGATACAGATCATCTGGTAAAGACTGGTCATAAATTAGCTTTACTGTTACATGCCCACAAAGAATACCATTTGCCACAATACCATAATATCTCCAAGTTGCCATATGATACAGGGGAAGGACAACTCAAATAGAGACCAAACTAAAATGAATATGCTCTTTTATACTTTTAACGAGATGAAATTCTCAGGCTTTTGGAATCACTCTGATTTCATTATCCTTGTTACTGTTTATCAGCCACAAAATTCACACAGTTCGAATAGCCCTGGATTTAGAGGAAAAATTTGGAATGTAATTTATGTATTGTATTTTAGCATCTCAATAAGTCTCAGGCTAAATCACCTCTGCATTTAAAAAAAAAAATGATTGATTCTGCATTAGTTTCCAGCATTTACATCTGTGTTCTAAGATTTCAACTTCCTACCAAAGAAGAGGCTGAGAAATAAAGCAATAATTGTACACATTTTTTGGAAGGAAAAAAAACACCTCCCTTTTGTGGCCAGCTATGGGGAAAAAAGGAGACTTTGGGGGAGAAAACAATATATAACACTTTAAAGAAAGAGAGAGGTGGGGGGAGCGGGCTGTAGGTGAAAAGGCCACAATGATTTTGGCATGTTTCTTGAAGCACGTTTCAGAGTCTCTGCCTCCTGCCAATACTGGCAAGTTCTCAAAACTTTTAAAGAGGTAAAAACATTGTTTAGTGTTTACAAATCTTCAGTATTATAACAGATGCTTGTCAAATCAGTAGTATGTAAGTTGACCGGCCTACCTCGTATTTGTATTGGCAGCCTCCCTTCCACAAATAACAGGTCTCTAAATCTCTTAAATCAAATCTGAAATATTTTCAGACAAAAGGCCCCTAATATTTCCTTTTGCAATCATCCTGCAGCGCGTACAGAGAAGCAGCCATTACTGCGCTCTGCTCCGGCAAAACCAATGGCCTGGCACTTGGCTGGCGTTCAGGCCTGACAAGGGATTCTGGGATACATCAGGAAAACCAAACCGAAAGGTAGTCTGATCCATGTTGCTGTCAATAAATCTTTCATAAGCAATAAGGATGCTAACTCTCCTAAGCAACCGTCTACACATCATTTTACCAACCTCACCCTTTAAGTATTGAAACAACCAGCAACTGTTAGCTCAAGGACTTGGAGCAAAAGCACCAGTAACAGCATCAACAACAAAAGAGAATGCATGTCATGGCAATAGCTAGAGAGGTTGCATCTCTTAAATCTAAAGGAAATGTTTACATCTAGAACTTAGAATGGATACTGCTCACACCGATAAAAACATAACCGGTATTTCATTCTGATGGCACCTTTAAGGAAGTACAAAACATACCATGATGCGCATCACCTGTTGGCACCCTCAATTTTCAATTAGAGCATGACTTATAATTTATAAAATACTTACTTCCGAAATATTAAAAAGATTAAATACATTTTAAAAAATGTTCCCTGACAGCACTTAGAACACCCATATTTTCTTTGCACCTTGCCTTTCCTTATAAGAATCTCCACTTATATATGCAAATAAATTTTTAAAAAATTTAACTTGGCTTTTTCAAAACACAAAACCAAGTAACAATAATGGGATGGTAAAGGGGTTAAGAAAGGACTACTTTTCCTGTGTAAAGGTCATTTGAGAGGTGTGCCTTTTCATTACCGCCACCCAAAACTGTCTGAAGCAACAGGCACTTCTTATAATTACATATAAACATTTTCAGAAACCCAAACATTTTAAACAGTTACAGATCACATCCTCTAAAATACTTATCTGTCCCCTACCAACAGAATGCAAATGATGATGAGGCATGCTTGCAAAGTTAATTTCTCCAGTTTCTTATGTAAGGAAAGATGGGTAACAAAAGTTCTCTTTCTGAAACATATACTGAGAAAAATAATAGAGAATAGGATTTCAGCTCACTTCTTTAAAATATAGCTTGCATCCTTATAATTAAAAATGTTTTGCAAAACAGTACAGTGTTGATTTTACAGATAGAATCTTCTCTCTCCTTTGTGAAAAAAATATGTAATTATATGAACCCCAAAACAATCTACTGGTACGATTCCACAACCTTCTTTCTTCCATCAGGCTCAAGTAACTGCCATGAAGGTGATCTACCACGACCGATATGTACATATAAAAAGTCAACAAGTTACACAAGATCTGAGCTTTCACATAACACAATGAGCCTTTTGTCTAAAACAAGATGAAAGGAACAAAGTAAAAATGCATTATTTTATCCAGTCCTCAATAGTTTTATCCTCAATGCTACTCTAACTGCTGTGATATGCATAGGTAAAACATGCCCTGAAAACAGCCCTGAAACAATAAATACTTTTATTATAAATCAAAGCAACTCACTAAACCAATTATCAACATGGATTTCTCAATGCACTCATGCACTATACGGGTTGGTTACTTTTAAGGTTAACCTCTCCATCAATTACTTAAAAGAGTTGGTTTGCTTTTTCCCTTAGCTATCTGAGACAACACTAAAAGTTCCTAAATACAAAGCTACTAAGTCTGCATACTAATGTAAACCTTTTTCCCTCATAAATGATCAGCAATTTAATAACAATAATCTCACCTCCAACCTCATCTTAATTAGCAAGGTGTTCAAGAGGCCCCCGTAGGTTAAAGACATTCCCAGAAGAAAAGCCACTAAAAATATTGCCTCACTACCAAACCACATGCTTTTTAACTAGATCCGCTTGCCAGGTAAAATACACCCTTTATTACAAGAGTTTTTATGAGGTTTCTCTGCCCATCATCAAAAATTGTGATTTAAACATATCGCATAACTGACTACCCAACACCTTTGATAACACCACTTGCCAAAAGAACTCAACTTAGTGCGAATTCTCTCAAAGCTCTCCTTTTCCATCTGCATGAAGGTGGCACCCCAGACACCGGGGCTGTTCTGACTTTGGCCCACCTTTGACACCACGCTGTGCATGTGCACAGGCACATACAGAGGTCATCAGGAAAGAAACACACACAAGAGAAAGTGGAAGGACTTCTCACCATCGCACTTACCTGCTGCATGCACAAAGTATGCCAAATATAAATCGAGTTCCTTAACAGAAACCCCTATGTGATGGGGCTGGACACAGAGCCCTGGATTGGAGCACTGCGGGGACTTTACAAGGCGCTCGCCATCAGTACTTTCGAGCGGAATACCTTTAAATAAAATCACCATAACCAGGTCCAACCTCCAGACTTTATCTGCCTGGCGGAGGCAGTCAATTCTTCGCATCTTGCCTTTCTGGTCTGGGTTGGAAAGGACACAGCATGGAGGCTTTTTCCCTGTAACTGTAAGCACAAAATCCTCTCGGTACTCAGGTCGGATATCTTTCCGTAACTTGGCCAGAAGTCGAGATGCCCACTTCTGCTTGACCTCTGGTTTTTCACTTAGCAACTCGTCCTTCACGGCTCTCTCTTCTTCTTTTGACATACGCTTTTCATGTTTTTTGAAGTATTTTCGTTTTCGGGCCTGCAGGTTGAACCATGTGTAGGCGAAGGCTCGGACGTGGGGCAGAAGGGCTTCGATGAAAGGATGGAATTCATCCTAGGGAAATGAATATAAACAAAAGTATAACTACACTGAAAACAAAAAGAAACTTTTTTTTTTTTCAGATGGTCACCGTCAAAAAAAAAAAAATCTTTATTTCACTTGAAATTTGATGCAAGGATTAAATTACCAAAATCGTATATAGAATCCCTACAGGAAGTCCAAGAGGGAAAAAAGAAAGCGACCGGTATTATTTCCCACAACCTCAAAGATGAAAATTGCTAAAAATTAAAAAATGTTTTGGTATAGTCACCAAAGCATCCCAGGTTCTATGGTCCAGTCGTCATTGCAAATCCTTTAGCTAGTAAGTAAAGTTTATCGAAATGCTTATAACAATATATAATTCTAACCCTATTTCAAGGAAGGCATATCTAATTTTGCTCCAGCCTTGACCTCACTACTTGTAGTACAGCCAGGATTCAGCCGCCAGATTGGCAAATCCTAAACATTTAGATGCCAGTCAATGTTTATGGAAGTCTAGGAGCAGAAATCATCTCCGCGATCAATGAAAATAAAGACTTTCCCTCTAAAAAACACTGTATGTAGACACTGATCTGTGTCTTAGTCATTTTGGTAACATCTGAATTCCTTTTTAAGTATTCCAGTTGTACATAAATATTTTTAGTCAAAGACTTAGAAAAATATGTCAGAGGACCACATACAAAAGAAGAGATGAATCTGATATTCATCAGACTAAAATAAAAGATCTATGTCCAAGACATAATTTCTGATATTATGGGAATGAAACAAAAAGGGGGGGGGGCAAAGAAAAGCGTACATTCCAGATAGTAAACAGAATGTGTCACTGTGACAACAGTGTTGCAACTAAATACATTTAATTTACTGATATGATTGTGAAATGCCTTCAGTAATGATCATCCCTTAAAAAACAAAATAATTATTTAACTTTTGAAAATAATATTTCAGGCTTTTCCTCACAGGAAAAAGGAGAACCTGATATATTCAATGTTTATGAGACTCCAGGAAAACCGTCATCGTTGCCTCTTAAAATTCAAGTAATTTGAAAATAAAATGGAATTTAAAATATTTAAATTTTCCTACTGTTTTCCTGAAGATGTTTGATTCTTTTGACATTTTCTTAGTAAATATAAAAGTAAAATTAAAGAAAAATTAAACAGTAACCTCCACAAAGCTTTCTCGGTACATCCAACTTTTGATTAACCAACCCACACTAATCTTACATAACTTTTCTCTGCCGCACAACCCCCCAAAAAGATAAATTATTTACTTTCAAATAAAAGAGAATAAGAAAATCAAAGAGATACTTGATGACTTTTTTAAAGGGTGTAGGACAGATAATATTATAAAATGCATTCTTTTTCAGTTCGTAATATCCATCTAAATATATATTTTGGAGACAGAATTAACTGCAGTGTCCAAAATACTACTACTATTAAAAATTATTAAATTTTTAGATGTTCAAATGTAAACTGAATGGTTAAAACTGGTAAAATATTTTAACAATGAAGTCTGTTAAAATATAATAAATTATAATCCATTATCTAAACTACATATTATTGTTTTGAAAAGTATATTTTAATGAAATACATAATTAATCATTTCAATAAATGACATTTCTTTTTTTCCTCTCTGAATAAATTTCAGGCTCTGTATTTCAAGTTTAACTTTGAAAACTGCTCTTTTTCAATAAAAGCATCCAAGAAGAAGTCAGCTTTTATAACATGTGAGCCTTCTTTAAGTGAAGAGGGAACAGGAAAAAAAAAGAATTATATTATCCTTTACCAAAAACCCTTAGCATTTTTCAATTTCTGATGTTTGAAAAATCTTTCTTACTGCCATACTATAGAAGAGAGAAAGGGGGGGGGGCAATTTTCAAGTCACAGTTTATCTACTAAGATACATGCCACACCACAAAGTATTTAAACATTACTAAATTCTGAGCTCATCCTTGAAATGCTCTAAAATACATAAATTTGGAGTTTGAAATGGTCCTTCACATTGACTGATTTTATTATATACATAGGACATACTAGGGACCAAGGCTGTATGGCATTATGCAAAGAACTCCTGGAGCCTACCTTAACTACAAAGCGAGCTTTCACCAAAAGGAGGATTTTATTTTAAAGTCTCAGCCCTATTTTATAATGCGAAGAATAGCATAGTTCCAAACAATTCATATTTATGCTAAAACATTATCTTATTAAAAAGCTTTATTAATAATAAACATTTTAAATAAGCATTCTAATATGGCATTTAAGTGCTCAAAGATACTCCCAACATGTTTCTCGGAGAACGGAGAACTGCGTTCATTCGTGTTCAAGAGGATTTTGTTTACCTGCCAACCAAATGCCCATATACCCCATCCTAAAAATCCTTAAATAAGGTCAACTATATCAACTAAACATTAAGAATAATCTAAGTCTCCATTTTTGCATCAAAAGTTTTTACAACTTATTACTCCCCAAAGGTTTCAAGAATGCGCCAATAAAAGTGCACAGTATTTTGTATAACTTTACACACATGCACAATTAAAGTGCTAGTTATCTTTCTCAACTCACAATTAGAAATATTCCAGAACATCAGAACTAAAGAATATCATTCACTTGTAGGAAATGTCCAGGTATAGCATACATTAGATTTTTAAAAAATAGTATGCCTTTACAAATAATGTTACTGCACATATAGCCATAAGTTATGTAATATTTCAAAATAGTCAAGAGAAAACAAAGAGTGTTTTACATATGTACTCAGTGAGAAAGTTACCGGTCCCCAATAAAAACAAACCTGAAAACCTGTTTCCAAAGCGATATGACTTTCAATCAGCACCTTAAATGTTCATCAGTTTGTAAGTAAGCCAAGTTTAAGAACCACTGAATGCTGGCATTTCTGGGATTACTTCTCAAATGTTCACCTATAAATTTCTACTGTGTTACCATGCTGTGGCCAGGTACATGGTTTGCTTATGATATGCCTGTATACTAAAATAAGATGTCTGGCATTTTTCTGATAAAGTTTTTAAAAATTGCATACATGTATATGGAGTTTAATCTTTCATTGAGGGTACTTTTATCCCTGTGCTTACTGGACTTTCTTTAGAGACCAATAAGCTACCTGAGTTTTGCTTTTTAAAAATTGGCTCTAAAGCTCAATAAATATTCCATCAGGTTAAATAAATTGTAAACCAATTTTTAAAAGAAGAAATCATAAAATATATGGCCTTCATTTGCTATTTAGTATATATTTTCTTCACAAACTGATATACTAAGTAAGTGTTTCTCTTAGTGGTGCTTCCAGAAGAAGGCCTAGTGAATGTATCAATCACACTGCCAAATATGTTTAAAGAAAAAAAAAACAACTTTATTAATGTGATAATAGCTCATAAACCAAGAAAATCCAACTTTGTTAAATAACTAACTATACCTTGGGCCTACATAGATACACAGGTATCCTATGTGCACCATCTCAAAATATAAATTTAATTTTGAGAGCTCACTTGAGAAGACGCTAATGTATCCTACTATTGCAGCTCACTGGTATTATCTACAAGTTCTATGTGTTGCAAACTTTTGCCAGCTAGAACTTCAGTCTTTGAATCTCAGCATTTTCACTGTGGTCCTTGCAACTCATTCAAATTATCTTACACTTTGCATCTTATCCATATGCAATTGTGAACTTTGCCAGAGTGGTTGAAAAGTTTCACTCCATACTTCCACAAGTTACTAAAATAGGAACTTTGGAAGTTTGTTAGGGGAAAATAAAAAATAAAAACTTTTACAATAACTAAAAGCAACTGCTATCCATTATTAATGCTAGGCCTAAATCCTAAACAGACCATTTCAACATAAAATATGCATTTAAGAGTCTTCTGAGATCAAATAACCAGTATTTTTACTGTTAGATATTGCAATATGAAGAGATGTCATGTGGGAAATAAATCCAGACTCTACAGAGGGCAGGAATATCTATTGATACTTTTTAGCCTTCCAGAAAGTATTCCGATTA
This sequence comes from Myotis daubentonii, assembly GCF_963259705.1. Taxonomy (NCBI): domain Eukaryota; kingdom Metazoa; phylum Chordata; class Mammalia; order Chiroptera; family Vespertilionidae; genus Myotis; species Myotis daubentonii. Next base: position 176,667,810 of record NC_081842.1, read on the forward strand.
AACCGTTATCTCCTGCAAAATGAAGGCAAGAAGTGGTAGCAGGTTTGTTTTTTTTGTTTTTTGTTTTTTTAGGGAGTGGTGAATAAACATTTTATATGAAGCATACAACTTCATGCAAATGATTAATGGTCAGATCACAATGTACCAAAACAGTATGAAAGCTCACACTTTTTTTTCTTTCATTTTTTTTCCCCACCGCAAAATCACTTTTGACTTCGTGCCTTTTAGTCAAAGAAAATAATATATTCAAAAGGGACCAGATTTTGGAGCCATGAAGTAGCAATATTTTGCCTGGGGGTGGTGCAGACAACAGAGAGGTGGAAAGGGAGGGCATGGAGAGGAGGGGTGGTGGGCGAGAAAGACCCACTCTCCGAGTTGAATCGGAGAAGAAAGTTGCCCCTGTCCTGCGCGCGGAGCGTACCGAGTCGCGCGGCGGCGGCGGTGGCGGTAGCGGGAGGCGGTGGCGGGAGGCGGCGGCGGCGGCGGCGGCGGCGGGGGGAGCCGAGTCTGGCCCGGGCCGCCGCTTGGGCTCGCGGCCGGGAGCCCAACTCCGCCCGACGTTCCCCGGCCCGCGGCCTCCGCCGCTCGCCAACCTGCGCAGCGTGGGCTCGTCCCGGCACCGAAACTTTCACTCGGGAAAGCAAACGGGAGACGAGCGACAAGAACGCGGGCTCCACCCGACCGGCGCGGGGGACGCGCGTCCGTGCAGCCCTGCTCCTCGGAGCCCAGGGGCCGGCTCACCGCCGCCCGCCCGCGTCCGAGGGGCGCTGTCCCGGCCGGGGCCGGAGACACCGGCCCGCGTCCCTCCCGCGGCTGGACCCCAAAGGCTGACAAACAATAAACAAAAGTAAGAGTTTGGGGAGGCTGCTAGGGCGCGGGCTCCGGGAGCGGGCTGTGGTCTCGGGGACCCTCGTTCTCCCGCACCCGGGGCTTCCAGATGCCCGGAGCGTGCGGGGTGTGCGGTGGGCGCCGTCGGCGGCCCCCTCCCCGGGCGCCGCGGAACTACAGGAGCCGGCCTCCCGGCTGCAGAAACGCTGAGTCCAGATTTCAGCGTGTCATGGTCTGCAACCCGCGGGAACACGTGCGGAGCGTCCGAAAGCACCGCCGTTCCGCAGTCCGGCGCCCCGATATTAATTAACGCATTAATAAGAGGGCGCCATTAGCCATGTGCCCACACAAATGGCCGTGCAAGAGGAATGCACCCGCATGGAAACAAAGTTACTTTCTTAAAGCTGTATTTCTCCCCCCTTCCCCCCCCCTCCACGAGCACACGCGCGCACACACACGCAAACATGGGCACACACCAAGACACATGCCCCGGGCCCAGCCGACGTGACGGACCCCGGCACCCCCTGCCCAGCCCCTGCTCAGCCCCCCGCCACCCCGGCCCCCCAACCCCTCCGCATCCCAACAGCTGCTTACCTGGGTGAGACAGAGCGGAGAATACATAACTGCCGGGCGGTGGGCTGTGCGTGTGCGTCTGGGTGTGCGGTTTGGAGGTGTGCGTGAGTGCGGGTGAGAAAGGAGAAAGAGGGAGAGAGGAGGAGGAGAGAGAGAGAGAGAGAGAGAGAAGGGGGAGAAAAAAAATCAAGCCTGCTTCTTGCGTTCACATTTCCAACTCGGCTCAACTGCAGCCAGCCAGCGCTATTGCCGCTCCATGAGCTGAACTTTAACCCCGCCTAGAGTTTCCCTACACTCCACTATACATGCCTACTGTACGCGGGCGTTAAAGGCATAGCGCACCCTTTCCCGCGCCCGCGCCCGCCCGGCCGGGTGCCCGTGAGCTGCCCGCGCGCCCGCCTCCGCCTCCGCTCTGCACCGCACCGCACAGCCGCCGCCCGCTCGCGCCGCCGCCGGGGGCGGAGGGGGGGCGGGGGGAGGGGGCGGCTGCGGCGCCGCGCGGCCAGCCCGGTCCGAGCTCCGCGGCCGCTCGCGCTCGCTCGCTCGCTCCCTCTCCGGCTCCCTGGCTCGCTGGCTCTCCCGTCCCACGGCCCCCCCACCAGCCCCCCACCCGGTCCCCGCTCAGCGCATTACTGGGTAACGCGGTGAGGAGCAGTTACAGTCTGGACTCCCGGGCAGCTATAGGCTGCCACAGGATGTGCTTAAGCAAACAAAACTACTTTTCCTCGTCCCCATCCCCCAACTCCCGCCGCAGACCTTCGCGGACCTCGGGGGAGGACTTGGGCAACTTTGCCAGGTGGTCTGGTACCCCCCGGTTCGCGGCGTGGGCACCAGGAGACCCTGGGACACGGCCTGAGGGTACATTTGCATGTATGCAAATTTTCTTTTTCTTTTTTTTTAAATCGGACCTCCTAGGTAACTTTTTTCTCCTCTGAAATGCGGTATGGCTCAAAAGCCTTGTAATCTCTCCAACGGAGCTTTCTGTGGGAATAGATCGTCGGCAGGCGTCATTATGCACAAAATCCTGCAAACTTTGTGCCGCTTAAGTCCGATGGCATTCAGGAGCGGGGGTGGTGGAGAAAATTTTCACACAGAAGATTCACCGGATTTGGGGGTGGGGGTTGTCTGGAGAACGGGAGGCGGAGATTAATGAGCGTTCTCCCTCCCAGGACTGTGAAACGAAGTGGGTTTGAACACAGACGCCATAGAAAAAGTTCTATCACGTTCAGAAACAACAGTGGTTTAGCTGTGACATCTTTTTCTTTTTAGGAAAAAAAAAATGTTAATGGCATGTCCCCTTCGGGAAGAGAGATGACTCTGGTCCGCAAACGCGTGCCCAGAACTGGACACAGGCTCTGATGACCATCCATGTGCCTGGAACACCTCTGGAAGGGTGCCTTTTAAGAATCCCCTTTTTTCCTCCCCCAGGTAATAGTTCTTAAAATGGAAAAGAGCTTCCTGCAATTATTTTAGGTTTGCTAAAGTATTGTTTTGGCAGAAAAGGGGGGTGGTTTTTAGGGTTTGGCAAGTTGCCAAGTAAGCCTGCTTTTCCAGTTTTTTTTTTAACCTCATATTTTCTCTCTAGGCTCTCCTCCCTACTTGGGGGGAGGGGGGGGCGAAAAAAAAAAGTATAGCTCCTTCATCCAAACTCCCATCCCATCTCTTTCTCCTCATGTCTCTCTCATGCTAGTTTGCAGCCTGCTGCATTTGCTAATCCTTCTCAAAATTCCAAAAGGAAAGACGAGTGTATCACATTGAAAGACACTGGCACCCAGACAGGGACTCTACACCTTGGTAGAAGTTACAGAGCTTAGCCTCTGAAAAGAGGAAATTCACTGTAGGAATGCCCACTCTGCAGGTGAGGGTCAGGGGAGGCGTTAAAGGCCATTCTCGTTCAGCCTCCTCCCTCCCCCCCCCTTTTAAATGAAGGGGCAGCAAGATTGGTACAGGGGAAATATTCTGCATTTGTCTAAATTATTTTATGCTTGTTCTCCAGTTAGTTTATTGCTAAAATAAATGCTGAATGGTCAAGAGACCATTGTCACATTCCCCCATTCTAAATATTCTTGGACATCTTTCAGATTATTTATTAAGAGGTGAGGGGAAAGAAGGGCTTAAACCTTTAATAGGAGAGTCCCATTTTTCCAAACTAAACAACCGCTTTTCCTTAGTTCCTCTTGGATTTCTGCAGGGGAAAATGTCCTAAAAGCTAAGCCGAGTTACAGAGACAAAATCCCTGGCCACAGAACCTTTGCTGGGATCTATAACTTCAAGGCGCTCCAAGTTTCCTCGATAGACGTTTCTGGCTGACAGTCCCAACATGTAACTGAGGCACAGTGAGAAGTTATTGTTCAAGTATGTACTCTTGGGAAGCTGTCTTCCAGAGCAGATTAAAATCTTCCTTTTGGTGTATTAAAAGATAGACTTCACATCTGCCTCCTTCCAAAATACCAAAGATTCTTACTTTTAATTGAATCTCAAAAAAAGAAAAAAAGAAAAAAAGAACTGGCACGTCGCCCTAGTTGAAAAAGAATGGAGAAAAGTAATTTAATGCTGATATTTCTACTTTAAAAACTTCTTTTGTTGCAGCAGTGGATGTGCCCGCGATTTCCAGCTTTCTGTGGTTAGCAATATTATCTTAAGTAACTTTTGGCGCCCTTCGTAAGACTTTTTGGATATGGGACGATTGTTTGCGCCCTCTAGGCAAGGGCTGGATCCAAGTTCAGCACCAAAGCCCTTCACATCCGCTCCTGCTTTCTCTCCTATCTCCGCCAGCTCCCACTCCCTCCCCCGCGGGAGGATGGGGGGAGGGAGGGGGGGAGGCGGGGGAAACACTACAAAGTACAGTTCCAACTACAGTCTTTGGAAACACGACTGAGAAAAATACAGTAGAAGAGTTACAGTTACAAAAAGGCTTCTGGTAACTTTCTCTCCAACAGGCATAAATTTAAACACACACACAAAGAAACAGATGTTTCTCAAAGGGCAGTCTGGGGGTAAAAAACATTTCCAACTCTCTCCCCTCTTCCCAAGTTGCAAAAGTAAATCCTTGTCCAGAGTTCACAAAGATGCTAAGACACTTGAGAGAGGGAACAGGGGTGGAGGGAAGAACGAAGAGGGAAGACATAGAAAACAGTATAGGAAACACAGGTGAAGGAGGAAAACTAGTTTACTGCAATCATATAAATGCCCTATTGTTAGGAAGGATAAACCCCTTATTGGAAATAACCGCTCCAATCATTTATTTTGCAAGTGCTGGGAGGCTGCCTTGAAATGGGGTTGTCTCCGCGCAAAAGAGGCTCCTGTCATGCTCTTGGCTATCCATATTCTTCCTGGCACAGAGCCCAGCCTTGCATTTACTGTGTTTTATTTGCAGAAATGTTACCTTGCCAGTTTTAGTGAAATCCTCTTAGATATATAAATTACGTCAATAAGGTTTCACTTATATGTACATCTCAAATACCTCTTGTTTTAGAGGTCACTTCATAGGAAGATCTTATTAATATGATTTAGATTTTAATGCCCAAAGCAGTAAAGGTAAAATTGGGGTTCATAAGGGACAACACCATTAACTATAGTTCTTTCCAAGGCTGACTTTATCACTAGCATTTTTCAACATTTTTCTTCTCTAGTTTTTTGACCTGCTGGTCACTGGTGTGCAGATTTTTCTTCTATGCTTGTGTTACTAAATTGAATCATGTTGCTGAACTGGGCATGCACGTGGATTCTTACATCAACTTTCCAAACTGGCGTTGATGAGAAGGCCTGGAGCCTTGGGAAATGGCTCCATGGGATATAATACAAACATGGGAAAGAGCCCATGGTATTTTCTACTCACTCCTCAACAGAATTAAGTATCTACTCTGCTCAGAGGGAAGGAAGCGATGGATATATTTTAGCCAGAGGCTGCCAGTTACTGTCTCCAAGATAAGCTACTGCAGTAGGTTTCCACTGGATTGGTGTCAAAGACTTGTCCACGAGGCCAGATTCCAGCTAAGAGTTAGCCAGTCAGCAACTTTCCACACATACCCTCCACAGGGGTTGTTGTAGTAACAAGAAGAAATGTGAATTCGGCCAGTCGTAATATACTATTTGCTACTGGCCATATATTTAAACAGCAGAATTCAAAAGAAGTCAAGAAAAACTACTTTTTCTCCCTCTTCCTTTCAAATGTAAAAAACAGCTGTCAGTCCACCTGCGAAACATTCTCTCATGCTTAAAACTTGTTTAGAGTTTCAAAAAGGGAGGCTTGCCTATTTTCCTCCAAAGTACTGGAAAAGCCAAAGCTTCTAAGATAATCAGAGCGAGAAGTTTTGTAATGCTGAATATGCAATATACTACTTCCCAAAGCTCACTACAGTCCCATAATTTAGGGAAGTTTTTAAGTCACACATTTTTAAAAGTTGAACCTCACCTTCCAGGACAGTTAACAACTTTCCGAATTTAAAAATACTAATCCATGCAAAGTTAAACATTTCTCTAGCAGAAATTTTCTAACTTTTCCAAAAAGACAGTGAAGAAAGCATAAGATTCATGCAAAAATCCCCCATCCGTGGTTTTTTTTTTTCTTCTTAAACTCGAAAACTCTTTCCTATTGTGCTTGCTAAAATCCGGAAGAGCTTGTAGCTTTGACAGCTTGAACCACACCATCCCTTTCAGAGCCGCAGAGAACTTCAGATCTCTGCCCCGCCCCCTCTGGCAATTGCGAACCATTGTACACCCAAGCTTTCTCATGATTGGATAAAGCTTTTGTCAATCTCCCCTATTGTCCCATTGATTAGAGGATGGAATCGTCAATTATTCTCCGGGTCCAGACATTTCTTTTCGGGTTAGGTTGACTGCTGAGGCCAGACGTCTTTTTACAGAACAGAGCAGCACGTACAGGATTCCCCCCTCCTTCCCCCCCATGTTTCTGGAACGGAGCAAGCGCTAGGAGGAAAAAAAAATCTGTCAAGCTCAGCAATTTTTTCAAATCTCAGGGGGAAAAAAGGAAACCCAGTCTCAGATGCACATAGCAAAAAAGCCATCCACAAAGCTACATCTTTAAAACAAAACCATCACAATAGACATTACCCAGCAATCACTTAAATGCATATGCAAGCTAGAGAAATTTTAGTCTTAGCCATTAAACAAAATCATTCTACCGTTATTGTTCTTATAAAACGCATATCCGTATAAACGCAAAATAGAAAGTTTAAGATGTACCACGTACCATTGCAATGTATAAAGAGTACGTGAGAAACTTTAAAATGTTCAGACGAATTGCTTCATTTGTTGTCCCCTTATTTTTGCATTAAAAAAAATCTAAATAAACTTGGAACCGTTGAAAACCCGGAAGAGGTTTTTTTTTAAAGCTGTTGGCCAATTGCAGGCTTCTTGGATTTTTTTTTTTTTTTTTTTTTTTTTTACTCCAAATCAGAAGGCGTTCGCAATTGCAATGTGCGCTCTCTGCCTCTCTCACTGTCTCTCTCTCCTCTTTTGAAAGCGATCCAACCCGGGCTGGCTGGTTCTCAGATTCTCTCTGCTTTTGCCGTGTGTGCTTTGGATTATACAAGACTTTGCAGAAGTTGCAATCGATTCGCAGTCTCTCTCTTCTCTCCCTACGCCCTTGTTTATTTCCGCAATCGCTGCAATTTGCATAGTAACCACGCACTAGGCGCCCGCGGCAGCCTATGGAGGGGACAGGGAGGGGGCAGGGAAAAGGCCTTGCCCCCTTCTCCCCTCCTCCTGTCTCTCTCCCCGCCAGTCTCCTCCTCCCCCACGGCGTGTGGCCAATAGGAGCCCCGGCATTCAGCGCAAGCTCCGGCCGGGTCCCTGCTCGGCAGAAAAGCTCCTGTGTTACAAGGCCCTGCTGGCGGGGATCCTGTTTTTGGCGCATTGAAGTTCCTTTGCTTGCGGACCTCGCGGTGCTAGGGAGGTGTAAGGATATAGTACCTTTGCCTGCGGTTGTACGGGTTTTTGAACGTTTTAATCAAGTCTGTACACCTGCCTTTTCAGTTTCTTTCCCCATAGCCTCTCGTGAGTTATTAGGCTAGTTCATGATGGTCAGTGAGAGATTTAACCTTTATTTGCACTGGTGTAGACCAAGAGTTAAAGATCCTCTTTGGTTCATTAAATCAAGAGAGTGCAAAACGTCACAGAGGACTTACAGTGAAATAAAGCTTCTGCTCCAGTTCACAGAGGAAAAGACATGGTCTCTCTTCTCTGCAAATGAGTGAACATGAAATTGTTAGGTGGGCTCCCTCAGGAAGAAGCTGTTCCTTTAAAGCAAACATCTAGTTGGCCAATATGCTTACAAAACCTGTGTTCCACAAAACTTAACACACCCCTCAACCTCCCATCCACCTAAAGAAAGGCTCTAATATTTAAAAGGTTGGTGTGTTTTTTATAAGCTAGTTATTGGAACATTAAGTCCTTCATATTATTGATTCATTTTATTTCATTAACCCAGGCTCCATAAGACCATGTGATCTGGATATTTCAATGTTAACCTTTTATTTGTTTGTTTTAAATAAGAAACTAGTTACCATCACAGTGTGGGGGGGGGGGAGGGGCGGGGAGGGGGGCAACTCTAAAGAGAAGAGATGCCCCTTTAAATGGAGAGCATCAAAAGCAGGCTATTGCGTTTGTTTTTTGGTGTGTGGTATTTTGGTTTTTTTTTTAATGTGTTAAGTAGTTTAGGACGTTTTGCAGAATAACTGAGCTATAGGAAAATGTGTGCTTAGCTCACTTAAAAAAAAATTGTCCAAATGCAAGTCAAGAGGAATACGATGCAACCTGGCAGTTGTCTGATTTGCTTAACTGTCCTTGGTAGAAGCACCTAATTAATTAATAACAGGACCTTGTACAGTTAAATTAGAGGTTAGAGAAACCTCCTATTTTATATTGAACCACATTTTTGGCTTTAAGCTTGCACTTTACCACTAACTAAAGGATGCAGCATTACTGGGAGGTAGGGTACTGTGGCTGCCCTTGGTCTTACATAAGCTTTGCTGTTCTGGTCTACCCATTCTAGATTCTGATATTGTCTTGTTCTAGAAAGTCTGTGGCGTTTAATCCTGGCCTTCTCCACTGACCATCCATTTCCACTTGTTATATGACTTTTACCCTAGAAATAACACTTGATGGAATGTAGTGTCTTAAATAAAAAGAAAAAGAATTTTTTCAAGCAACCAAAAAAGTTCTAGGCTTAGTTCAGCTGGTGATAGGCTGTGTGACCTTGAGATGGTTGCATAACACCTGCAAAGTAGAACATGGACCTATCATGACACTAGAGGACTGTTTTGTTACGAGCAAAGAGCCTTTGAAAAGCACAAGAAATATCAACTTGTGTCGCACTGCTCTGTAGATGCCATGGTCTGAATAAGCCCCAATGCTAAGCAAGCCAGGCCTTGTCAGTAGGTGGAAACAGTGAGTTTTCTCTGCTTTGTCTGTAGTTCATTAACTCCGTTTAATGTGGTAGGTTAGCACTTATTTCCTAAGTGACCTTTTATATCTCCATCTAGTCCACAGCAAAACAGTATAATCTTTGGAGTCCAACTTAGGTATAATGTTGGGCCTACTATTTATTTAACCTCTGTAATACAGCTTTAGATTTCTCATCTAGGAAATGGGAGATAGTCAGATAACATATGTAATTTGCCTAGTATACTATGTATATTCAATATACAATAGCTATGATAATAATAGTAATAATACTGTTTAATATGTACCATGTACCACATTGAATGTGCTAGTAGCTGGGGATACAGACAATAAGACATTATCTCTGACTCCAAGAAACTTTCAGTCCAATGGGGGAGACAAGGCACAAAGGTAAATAATAATGTAATGTGATAAGTGCTATATCCAACTTAGATATACCTAAATGGCAATAGGAATATAGATGATAGAATGACTGGTTTTGCCTGGATGTATAGATAGAGTCACAGAAGGCTAACAAAGAGGAAATGACATTTGTGTTGGGTCAGAAGTATGCATTTGTCCGGTGGACAAAGTAGGGGCAGGGCATTCCTGCCCAGGAAGGCACAGTAATGTCACTGTATGCAGTGGGCCAGAGAATGGGGTAGTAATTGGTTGTGGCTAGTTGTTCTAGCTAGTATTAGCTTGCATTGCAGTCACTAGAAATGAAGTGAAAAAGGCAGGCTGAGGCAAGTTGGTGGAGAACCTTGTGAGCCATTTAAACTTTCACTTGAGAAACTGGGGAGATATCAAATGTATTTAACCAAAATATAGACAAAGTAAGATTTTCAAATTAGAAAGATTATTCTAGCAATGGAGGTAACAAGACTGGTTAGAAAGAAGTGAGAAAAGATGAAGTCCTGAATAGCACAGCAGGAATGAATGAGCAAGAGAGAGAAAGGGAGGGAAGAATAGAGGGTGGGAGAGATGTGAGAAAGCAAGGGAGACCCACCATACACATTAATTTCCAGGGTTTTGATCAACAGAGACAATTTAGGAGTGCAGTTTTTCCAGACTCTTCTCAAAGTCCAATTGCCCACAAAATGTATAACGAGACCTGTTAGTGAAAGAGTCTCTCCTAACCCCACAAATTGTCACTTCTATGTCCTTAAAACTAATTTTAAAATAATACAGTAATAGTAGCAATAGCTCACATAGATTGAGTCTTTATATATGGGAGGCTCTCCCCACCCCATGAATTTGTATTCCAGTAACTTCCCATCATGACTCCGAAAATCAGACATGCATCTAATGGGGTGACTTTGGGTTGCTAACCCCACTGAGAGCCTCATGTTTGCAGGTAGGCTGGCTTTATGCCTTGAAAATAGTAGGCTCTTCCAGGAATTTCGCTTTTGACCCAAATAAAAACTTTAATCCTCTTGCAGATCATTGGTACAGAGACTAGAGTATCAGAGTCTTACAGAATTAGGAATATAATTCAAAATTGCAATATTTTTTCTGATAATTCTTAATTTTCAATTTGTGAACTAAGCTGAATATTGAACACAGATTTGCCTCCGCAAATCCTAGATCATCCAAAGCACTTTTTAGGCTACGTAATCAAGATGGGCATTTAGAGGACAACGTGGCCATATAAAGGATAAATAATAGAAGCCAATTTAAATCTAGGAATTGATGAAGTTGCCAAATAAGCAAGTTGTGGCGGACTATTACCCCCTCAGATGCATTCTCTCTGTGTTTTTGGATACATAGATGAAGAGTATAGAGCCCTATTTCCCAGCCTGCCTTACAGAAAGGCACAACACATGATTCAGCACTCAGTAGAATGCTAGCAGAGTTTAGTCCAACGTCCATGTCACTTGTTTAAATTTGTCATATACGTGTGGCCTTTTTGAAGGCTGCAATGAAGCCATGCGAGAGACCCAATTTTAATTACAAAGACTAGGATAATACCCTAGTACATCGCTTCTCAACCTGTGGGTCGCAAACCCTTTGGCGGTCGAACGACCCTTTCACAGGGGTCTCCTAAGACCATCCTGCCTATCAGATATTTACATTACAATTCATAACAGTAGCAACATTACAGTTATGAAGTAGCAACGAAAATAATTTTATGGTTGGGTTACAACATGAGGAGCTGTATTTAAAGGGCCAGAAGGTTGAGAACCACTGCCCTAGGAGGAAAGAAAGTAGCAACATGGAAGGAACCTGGGTCGCTAAATGACATCATGGAACAGAGCTACCTCTCCAGCCTTGATTTTATTTAAGCTACCATGTGTTTAGGTCTCTGATATAGCAACCTAGCCTCTACTATAACTAATAATCAACATTATAAAACAATCTCATGGTACCTTTGGATTTTTCTTTGTCTAAAGTCATATATTTCCCCCCCAACTTGCTACAGAATACATTTGATTTTATTGTCAGCCTTCTTTTCCGGACTTTCCTCCTGCCTAATTTCTCTCTGCTGCCCCCTCTTCCCAGCCACACTATAAATCATGTTTTCTCTTCACATCATTTTCTGAACACACAATGCATGTTCATCCTTCTCTTCCCTTGTTTGTGTGATTTCTTCTGCTCCCAAGTTCCTAAAGTTTTCTCCCTGTTCCATTGATTTTTTTTCTCCCCAAGAGCCCGTTTAATGCTGCTTCCCAATTCCCCTAGGTAGAATTGGTCAGTTCCTCCCCTCCGCCCCCAGGTAGAATTGGTTAATCGCTAACATCTTTTACTCATCTCTACAACAGCTTTCTTCACATTATCTATCAGTTACTTATTTGCATGTTTGTCTATTAGACTCTGAGCTCCTTGAAAGTGCAATGACTCCATTCATTCTTTTATTCCTATAAGCAAAATGCTATAGCAGATCCTTCACAAATGTTTGGTAAGTTAATGTGTGAATGGATAGATGAACAAACGGTCCATTTTCCAGCCTTGTACTCTGATGAAATACAGGGTCAGGAGTGTGACTTATGCAAAACATGGCATTATCAGTAGGTGGAAATTTTCAGTGTAAATAGGACATTGAGTTTGCTTTTCACAGAGCTTACCCACATCTTATCCCCTTTAACCTTCCTTCCTGCTGAAGTGGCACATCAGGAATTGTCATCCTCACCACACAAATGTAGAAACTAAGGCTCAGGAAACTGAAATATCCAAAACTCTAACTATGATGTCTAGTTTAGGAAAGAATTCAGGCTTCACACATTTTAAGTACCATTTTAATGGTTAGCTAGCTCTATACATAAAGGTAAATACATGGGCCTATCATTTAAAACAACCACAACAAACTGCTTTATTGAGGTATAATTGACATACAAAGAACTGCCCATATTTAATGTATACAATTTGATGAGTTTGGACATATAAAAATACTCATGGTCCCATCACCACAATCAAGGTCATAGACATATCCAACACCTCTCAGAGTTTCCCTGTGACCTCCCCTCCCACCCACCCCAGGCTTTCTTCTGTGGTAAGAACATTTAACATGAGGTCTGCCCTCTTACCAAATCTTGAAGGGCAAAATACTGTATTGCCAACTCTAGGCACTAGGTTGTACAGCAAAGTTCTAGAATGTATTCATCTAGCATCGCTGACACTTTACACCACTGAAGAACAACTCCCTATTTCCCCCAACTTCAGACCCATCCTCCCCATCTTGGACACACAGCAAACTGCAGAAGTTCCTGAAGACCACAGATGATATCACACAACTGAGCTGCTAGGATGACCAAAGAAAGGAAATCTGTATCTTGGGTAAAGCGAAAGTAGCCAAGTCTGAAGCTTACAATTCACAGGAGAGCTGAAAGGGAGCTCAGAAGTCTCTGTCCACCAGACTTTACAGATGATAAAACTGAAACCAGCAGAGTGAAGTGGCTAGCTCATGGCCACACAGCTGGTTAAGAATTAATCCCCAGTTCCAGTGCCAGTTTCATTACATCATGCAAAGACTATTTTGCAGGAATGGGAAAGGAGTGAATAACTATCTCTGGTATCAAAGTTGAAAAGAGGCCTGGGAAAGTGAAGAAATACTGTGAGTGAATCTGATAGGAGAAAGAAAACAGTCAACTAGCTAAATTGAAGGAAGGGCTCTAAAATCTAGGCTGATACCTGAAAGATTTACTCAAACGTGTTCACAGTTAAAGGATAGTTTTCAGGAAAAATAAACTAGGGTGGGGTGAGAGCAGCAGTCTAGAACTGTCACTTGGTGTTAACAGCTGTGAGCTGATGGGATTCTTTATTCTTTGCTGTTTGTGGCCTTGGGCGGTGCGATTGCTTCCTCTAGCTTCCTTCTCTGTGAAATGTAAATATCACTAGTCCTGCTTACTTCTTGAGGTTTTGCGAGAATTCAATGAAATAATGAATATGAAATGTAAAACAAATTTAGGTTTTTATTCTACAAAGGCCTATACCAGTGGTCAGCAAACTGCGGCTCGCGAGCCACTTGTGGCTCTTTGGCCCCTTCAATGTGGCTCTTCCACAAAATACCGACTTCTGTGCATGGGCCACGAAGTTTCAACTGCACTGTACGTGCGCGCCCGCACGTGGTATTTTGTGGAAGAGCCACACTGAAGTGGCCAAAGAGCCGCATATGGCTCGCGAGCTACGGTTTGCCGACCACGGGCCTATACCAATAGTTGTTTACAATACAGCACAGAATACAGAATGTGGATATTTAGTTAGTCATATTTATCCTGCTTCTATTCAAAAAGGTTTTGGAGTGGAGATGTCTATCTATCTATCTATCTATCTACCTACCTACCTACCTCTATATGTATACACACACACACACACACACACACACACCCCTACATATCTCCATTCCAAGACATTTTGGAATAGAGGCAGCATAAATATAATATACTAGAGGCCTGGTGCATGGACTCGTGCACCGGTGGGGTCCCTTGGCCGGGCCTATGGGGATAGGGCTGAAACTGGCTCTCTGACATCCCCTGAGGGTCCTGGATTGCAAGAGGGTGCAGGCCAGGCCGAAGGACCCCACTGGTGCACAGTTGGGCTGGGGAGGGCTCCAGGGCATGTCCTGCCCAACTCGCCCAGTCCCCATCGGCTGGTCCCCAGCAGCAAGTTAATCTACCGGTTGGAGCGTCTGCCTCCTGGTGGACAGTGTGCATCATAGTGATTAGTCAAGCAGTCAAACGGTTGGTCGGACACCTAGCATATTAGGCTCTTATTATATAGGATAATTAATTAACTAAATATCTATATCTATCTATCTTTCTATTTAAAGGACACTATTAAGATATATATAAGATAAAATCAAGGCCAAGATTAGTATCCAAAATACATACAATGAAATCCTATGTACTCTTCTAGAGTTAACTTATAATTTGACTTTGAGTTTCTTAGCAATTAATTTTAAAAAGAAAAGGTAAAAACTTATAAAATACACAGTATTCATATGATTATAACGTTCAAATTCAAGAAGGGTTGTTTGTTCAAAAGCAACACAGACATTATGAGGTCTCAAAAAATTTAGCACATAACCTCCCACCACCATCATCCCCATCACTGCCATACATACACACAGACCAGGGTTGTGAAGAGGACAGTCTTTACTAACTTCCCTGGGTGAGATTTCAACCGCCATAAGGATAGAGGGAATGGGAAGGATGGCATCTTATTAAAGGACTATTTTAGAAATTCCTCAACTTCAGCTTGAGTGCCTGGGGCTAGTGATACGAAGTGCTCCTGATACTGCTGAATTAGAATGTAACTAGCTTGATATCAGTGTCTATAGGCACAGAAAATCAGCAAAAAAGAGAGAACTAGTTGAGGTTGACACCTCTGATCCTGGTAGTGGTGTGTTTTTTTTCACACTCACTCTAAGATCACATTCCACCCTCCAAAAAGTAGTCTGGAGAGACAGGAAATGGGAACTGGGAAACTTCTTTGGCATGGACACTCAGAGTTCAGACTCTCTTTTCCAGCCCCTATCCTTTAGCACTCCAGTCTCTCTTGACCTCTCTCTTTCATAAGGTGACTCAAAATGGGGTCAGCAAAGGGCAGTCCAGCAAGGAAGTTGTAGAGTTAGAGTTGTTGTTGTGTTGGATACACAAGCGGTAACAAGTGGGTAGCTTGGCTCAAAGCCCAGTTAATAGGCTAAGAAGCAGGATTATGAGTCAACCAAAAACATTACAGAAAAAAAGAATGGTGTGTGGGTCAGGGTAGGGAGACAGGGCGTGATCTGACACTCTACTGGTAGGTCCCTTAGGGAAACAGCAGTTTTGTTTTATTGTGATAAAATATACATAGCATAATATTTACCATTTTAACCATTATTAAATATACAGTTCAGTGGCATTACATGTATTCACGTTGTTGTGCAACTATCATCATAATCAACCCCCAGAATTTTTCATCATCCCACACTGAAACTTTGTAAACGTTAAATAATAACTTCCCATTTCTTTCTCTCACAGGCCCTAGAACTCATTTTGCTTTCTGTCTCTCTGGATTTGACTTCTCTAGATACCTTAGATTCAGCATTCATTCAGTATTTGTCCTTCTGTGAGTGGCTTATTTCACTTAGCATGATGTCTTCAGATTCATGCATGTTGTAGCATGTGCCAGAATTTCCATGTTTCAGGCTGAATAGTATTGCATTGTATGTATATGCCACTTTTTGTTTAGCCCATTCATCCATTGATGAAAACTTGGGTTGCTTTCACATTTTTACTATTATGAATAATGCTACTATGAATATAGTGTATAAATATCTATTTGAGCCCCTGCTTTCAATGTTTTTGGGTACATATTCAGAAGTGGAAATGTTGAATCATATGGTAATTCTATTTGTAATTTTATGAGGTGTAAGTAGCAACCTTAATTTATCTTTGGAGAAAAAAATTGAACAAATTCTTTAAGGACTTATTTCACTTACAGAGTTAATTTCACAAATATCAGGAATCTTGGATTCTGGACTCAATTCTCCTATTAATTGTATGATCTTTGAAGTCACCTGATCATCAGAACCATTGTAAGTTTCCTCATCTGAAAAATGATGTTCAAGATCTTTTACAATTCTAAACATCTATAATTCTGCATATTTTCTTTGGTTTATGGGTTCATCTGTTTGTTTTGGAAATGTTTTTTGAATGTCAGAACAGGTTTTACTCAAAGATTAATAGGAGTTATCAGGGCCAGGGGAGAGCTAGGGAAGAGGAAGACTAGGGTGGTAGTTGAAAGAAGAAATAAAATGGACTGTAAGCTAGTGGGAGAGCAGGTGCCAAGGCCATGCTGAAGTGGTAAATATAGGTCAGAACACTCTGGGCCTAGTGACCAACTTCAAAGATTTTAGACTTTATCCTGACATTAATGCGGAGCCATTGAAGGGGCTTAAAGAAGGTGGCAGCAACATCAGTTTTGTTCAGAAAAAGCACTCTAACCACAGTGTAAAAAATAGATTGTAGGGGTTCACAACAAGTAGCCTATCCTTTTTCCTCTCCATTATCTCGGTTTTTCCTTTTGCTTTGAAAGTGGTAAAATTAGTCAACATGTCCCAGAGCCTAACCTAGAACAAAAGACATTTAGATCAAATTTATTTCACCTTGGCAAATAATACTGTACAACACTTCTCCTTACAATAAAAAATATTCAACCACCATTTTCCCTGAGTTGTGAAAACCACTCACCATGGTTGGTAGTATACTAATGTTTCCAAGTCATTACTTTGCCAATTAATATTGACATTAGAGCAATTTTTAAAAGTTCCAACAGGAGATTATCTCTTTATCTGCAATGTTAAAATTAAATAGCACATATTAATTTGATACCTTATATTCTATGAGAAAACTTAAGAAGGTTCATATTTGATTAAGTGGACTTTTTCCATAATTGGGATACAAATAGTCTAGTTCTGACTTTATATAATGTTTTTATTTAAATAATGTAATATTATAAAAATCATAAAAAACAATGATGCTGCTTTCCTTTGTTATATACTTCATTTTATTTTATTTTATTTTTTTTTTACCATGAAAGCTATGAGCTGTGTTACATCAGCATATTGGGTACCTATGAAAACAACGCTTGATCCCTTTCATGGGTGAAGAAAAGAAGCTGGTTTCTATCTTAGATCACATGAATGCAGAAACAACTTGTTTGGAAAAATGCTCTGTTTTAATATGCAAGAAAAATGCCTTGTGTTATTGTAGATATTAAGATCACTCAGTAACTAATGCCATATTCAGTAAAATAATGCTGGGAAAAATAAAGGCATTTAACCTTCAATAAATGTTGGCAGTTTGGCATAGTTTTCAGTTTTGTTTACCAAGGAAAGAAAACTGAAATGAGAGCAAGGAGGACCAATTATAAAGAGTGCTTCGGTTTGGCAAAGATGTTGAAATGGGCAGTTTGTTGCAAGCGGAGCCAGGCAGAGAGCTGAAAATGTAAAGTTTGTAAGGTACTTGGTATGCTTTTGGTATATTTAAAAAAAAAAGTGCTTTTTCAAGGAAGCAGGCAAAGAATGGTGTTTCTGGTTTTAACATTATTCCTATTAGTTTGCTAGTCCTCCCAAGGGCTTTAAAGTTGACAATAAATCACAAATATTTTAATTTGTCATGAGATAGCATATAGAAACAAAAATCTCCCAACTGGTTTTCTGCCAAAGTATTTCTACTAGCCCTATCCACTTCCAGAATTTATACTCACTATCAAAAATTCAGAAATAATGGAACTATCAAATAAGTTTAAGTCTGGAGAACATTTACTGAATGCTGCTGTAGCCCGCACTACATGAGGCCTGGGAATGCGGGACAAATAAGTGGTGATCTGGCCGTCGAAGAGACAAGTGACTCTAGACAAGCCTGGGTTACCTCATTTGCCAGAAGCCCAGAGCAGAATAGCCTTCTCCAAGTCAGTAAAAACATATGACACATGAAGTTGTAGCAAACAACGAGGTGCACCCTACCTCACTGCTCTCCCTCCAACTCCGATGCCTTATATTAGGACTATATTGTGAAAGTCTCTATTTGAGCATCAGTTTGCAGTAAATCCTGCATTCTGATGATAGTATAATGTTTGAGTAAATTCTGAAAAGATGATATGTATGATATTTGCTTTATAACATGTTAAGAATATAGCCATTAGTGTCCAATTTAGTTTCTCAAAGTCAAAATTTGACAAGACAATTGAATTTTATGTTACAGATATTTGACTCATTGTAATATCAGTGTATATCAGGTGCTATTTAAAATAGTATTTGAATCTTTTTTTTTTTTTTTGGTAGCATGACCAGAAGAGAGGTTTTCTGGGTAGATAATAACAGTGATACAAACACCTGTTGTTTCCCAAGCTAAATGTTCTTAATTGGAAAAGCACTGAAGAGCTTATAAAACTCATCCTTCCTTTTCTTTTTTTGCTTTTGTAAAATTGAATGTCAGTAATGACTCAAACCCATAGTGTGACAAGTGTCTGTATTGTTATGACATTATATCTTGATCACTCCAGTTCTTTCCATGTGTTCAAGGTATTTGCTTTAATTTTCAAAAATTGTGTTGTTTAATATTACATACTATTGATCTTAATGAGTTTACCAGGTGCGATAGTAATAGACTTCCATGGACTGTAGATAAAATAATTGAATTAACTTTGAAGTAAAAAACAAAAACAAAAACCCTGTTTCACAATTTGTGATATGAAAATTTAATGCAATCCTACAAACACTTTACTGATAGTACAATTCCGATATGAGAAAATCTGAAGTTTTTTGCTACCCTACTCTATGTTACTTAAAAAAAATAAAAACATGATTAATTTAGAAAACATCGTAATCAATGTTTATAGTATTTAGATACTTTAGTTCACTTTAGTTAAAGCAGTAACACATTAAGACTTTCACTAAACTTTTCCTATAATAAGAAAGCTTCCTTTGAGATTTTTTTCCCTTCAGAAAAACTTTGATACCACAAAAGTTTTAAAAAGCTAACTCTCCTGCCTGAATTGAGTCTCTATAAATGACAAATCATGGTTACACAGAAGATATCCGAGAAGTATTAAGTCAGGTAAACTTTAGAGGAGTGTTTCCCAAGTTTCGAGCCCTGCCTAATGCCCAACAAAGACTTCTTTATTTGTTAGTTTTCATACGTTCATAAGTAAATCAGTACATTTTGGTGTATCACTTTTTATGGTTATAAAAAAGATTCATGCCCAACTCTAAGACCTTAGAATCTGGGTCTTTATGAATAAAGACAGTGGAGGTTTTGCTGCCTGGGAGAGTGTGGGCTTCCCCAGAGTTGGTAGGCCGGGTTTCTGTGGACCGAGATACTAGCCTGCTCTCATTTGTCTCTACTCTAATGACCAAATCAAATACCCCTCTATCTCCAAGCCATTATAACGTGGAAATTGTGCACTGTCTACACATCATGGGCTGTGAAACAACAGCCCAAATGCATGCCCAGCTTAGTATGTCCTAAATGTTGGAACAACTGAGGTGATCAGTTTTGAATTTATTTGCACTCATTTTTACTACTTGAGACACACTCATTAAAAAGCTGCATTTCAACCATGTTATATGTTCACATTGAACTGAGCTGGACTTTCACTGCACTGCTGCATCTGGCTTTTTGATTTGCCTTGGACAGAAGTATTATTTCATATTACTAACAATTCAGACAGACTTTATCAGGTTGTCAAGTCATCAGCTGGGCCTCTTCCTTCCCAATCTCTCTAAGGAAAATGGGGTCGTTTTCCACCCCGCCCCTGGTATCTACAGGTTGGGATTACAGATACAGGTGGGAGCAGGGAACCCAACCCAGAGCGTTGAATCCTGCTCACTTTCCTCTGGGCAGTTACTCATTTGCAATCAGCTCTGCTCTTAAACTCTTTAAAGCTACAAACAAACTTTGGGAAAGTTACATCACTGTAAACAAAGACACAGTTGCTTAAATTATTATTATGCAACACGATATCATTACTCACACACTGACACCGCAATTATCTCCCCAATGTGACTATAGCTTTGTAGGCAGCTTCTGGAGAAGTACAAATCTAGAATAAATATGTCAATGCCACCTTTATGAATGGAAAGGGCTTCCCAACCCCCCTTGCAAAGTGGACACCAAAGCAGTCTCCCCGGTCTTTGGAATTCCTTTTTAAATGTAAATGATCAGTCTGGTAAGGTCCACATGCCCAGCTATAGGGAACAGCAATTCCATCATTAATACGTGAAAGTGGAATTCTGGTTGTGCTTTTTTAGAATTCGCAGGCATCAATACACATCTGGTGATTAATTTGTTAATTACCCGGGTCCCTTAAAAAAAAAAAAGTGCCTGTAAGCACTGGGCTGTGTCTGCCCCAGGTGATCCCTACCGATCTGGTAGCGAGACTGCCCCCTCCCCGACGCCCCGCTGCCGGCCCATCGCTGCTTTGCTAGGTGTTCAAGCAAAAGACAAGCCAAACGTGTTCCGGACATAGTTTATTAACAATATGACAGCAGATAAAAAGGACCAGTTTGTAAAGAAAAAGAAAACTGGTGGCTATTTGTCCGAAGAAAAAAATGGAGAGTGAGGACAAATGACCCACACAAGTGCCTCTGGCCATTTTCTCCCTTGGCTGTCGCAGAGCTGCCAGGAGGAGGGGAGGGGAGGGAGAGGGATGGAGGGACGAAAGAGATTTAAAGCATCATCTCCCTATCTGCAAAGGTCTGGCCTCCCCGGTGCCCTGGAAGCGGTGTTAGCCATTTTCTTTCTTTTTTAAAAGAGCATCAAAGGAAAATAAAACAGAAAAGGTACATCTCTCTTCCTGCGCCGCCAGCTCGGCTCCTCCCTCCAAAGAAAGAAGCGTGGAAAGAAATCTCAGGTACAAGACCCAATCCACACGCATCCCGAGAGGCGTCTGCGGGCAGCTCGGTTCTGATTTGGCGAGTTGCACGGAAGGAGACGCGATCTGGAAAAATCAGTCCGTGCTCGCGCGCCCGCGCCCCCGCGCCCCCGCCGCCGCCCCGCCGCCCCGCCGCAGCGGCCACAGAACCCGCGGCTCCGCGGACACCGTTGCCGCAGTGCACGTCCGCCGCAGCCGCCGGGCGCTCGGTGAATAATGGAAGTACAGTGTGGAGACAACCAAGTTGATTTATCACGCAAAATAACTCACTTCTTCAGTCCAGCTCTGGGTCCTGTCACTTTAAATCACAAACGCGCCTGTACACAGATCTGCAGGCGCCCACACATGCATGGTACACGTGTGTGTGTGTGTGTGTGTGTGTGTGTGTGTGTGAGAGAGAGAGAGAGAGAGAGAGAGAGAGAGAGAGAGAGAGAGAGAGAGAGAGAGAGAGCGCGCCAAGTGGAATGATTCCAAATTGCTTCGCGTATATGATGGGGGGCGGGGAGAAGAGCCGTCACCCCAGCTCCCTACCCCCACCTTCTGCAGCGTGGACGAGTGGTTTGTAATGCAGCTTGGAGCAAAATAAAGTCTGAACAAAACTAGACTGTGAGACTAGCACGTCCCAGAGTGAAAGTGGGTGATGTTAACGCAGACTCTGTAAAGACTCGGATCACTTGCAGGCAAAACTAAAATTTCCCCCCTTTATATATATATATAAAAGAAAAGAAAATCATTAATTGGGTTCAGATCTAAAATGCTGCTTTTAAAATGCACGGCACATGTCGAAGACTCTGCGACTGTAATTTCTTGGGTAAACATCTGGTGAAGACATTCCAGGAACACATCTGAGAGGAAGAAAGGCGTAAGACAGCCCCTTCTTTATATATCTTGGGTCCAAAAAGGGTTGTTGGGACTTTTTTTTTTTAAGTGTGCTCTTAGTCTAAATACCTTTATGAACTCCGAGAGGCAGTTTGGTTTAGGAGAGGAGGGCAGACCTGGGAATGAGGAGCCCTGGGTGCCAGCCAGCGCCTGGTCTGTACGCTTGGGCAGGTCTCCTTTCCTATGGCCCTCCGTTCTCAGCTGTAAAATCGCAGAGGGTAAATGATATGCTTTCTCAGTTTTTATGTTTCCGATGACACTCCATGTTTCTATCTAGGAGGGAATGGTGAGGGGCGGGTTCATGCAGAGAGAGAAAGAGGTCACATTCTTCAGGTGGCATCAGTTTAGGCTAATGGTGATGAAAATGATGGGTCCAATCTGACCGTGTCCTTAACAGTAAAGATTGTGTCTATATTAAGAGCTGCTATTGTCCCAGCTCTGAGGTATATAGAGCCTATCATGAATGCTTTTTGAGAATGATGATGTAATATTGTAATTATATTTTGGGGAAGAAGGGGGAAAGATTATTTTCAAAAATCAGCCAAAAAGGGTTTGGGGATTAAAACAATGTTCAATATTCTTGTTTACTATAATCTGTATATGAAATGTATTCAATCCCTTGGATATTCAGAGAAAGGAACTTTTGGTGGGTGAGCCAGCTTGGTTGTCTAGATTGACCAAACTAATGGGATTAATTACTCCCCCTGTCTACTTTTCTGGGAAAACAACTCCAAGCAGGGTCTCAGGTAGGGACCACTAGTGAGTGGTCAAGAGTGTGGTCGCTAAAACCAAGCCACTGGCTAGTTTTGACACGCACTAGCTGAGTAATCATGGACAAATTACTTAGTTCAGTTGTGCCTCAGTTCCCCACATTTATAAAATGGGGATTATAATAGCAACTACTGCCTAGGACTGTTCAGGATTAAGTGAGTTGTCATATTAAAGGGCTTGGAACAGGACATGTGACAAACAGCTCAGTACATGTTAGAGGTTATTATTACTCCAAGGTAAACACAGGGAAAGCAAGGTCAGATATCACAGAGAATCTGTGAACTGCTCCTGGATTTCAACTAATACCCCTAAGCACCTTATTTTATTTGGCTTTTATGATGTCAGCTTAAAGCAAGAAGCTCAGCACTCTTTATTATTATTAAGACTAGGCCAGCACATTTCCTACCAACACTTCATTCCCACACACGCAATAGTGATGAAGTTGGAGAATCGTCCACTTGACCAGACCCAGGCAGATATGTAATATTGGCTTTGTGTGTTGAGTGCATCCTTATTAATGCGTGTCTCGGCTGTCCAGATGGGAGGAAGCCAAGGTTTTCTTTGGAGAGAAGTTTCCCCCCTACAACCTGATACCCCAGACCTAGTCTCTGTCATTGAGGTATGAAGGTAGAACAATCCCAAACCTCTGGCTGCGCCCTTTGTGTTATGATTAGCTTGAAGGGAAAAGGGACAGCCTGAAGGTCTCTCTTCTCCTAATGACCCCCGGAGTGCAGACCTGAACAAGGCTTTAGGAAGGGCCACAGGCATGGAATGCTTGAGGGAGCAATTCTTCTAGTGTTTGCAGTTTGGGATTGGAGGCGAGTTTCAGTTAAGCTTTATAGAGGAAGTGGAGATTAGGTGTTTCCAGAACAAGGTAGGCGCTGGCAGGCTTAGGTCACCACTTATTGGAAAGTAATGTCCCACTTCTTTCCTCCTGTGGCACCGGAAGCCCCAGGTGCACTAACTGTTCTCCCAGAGAAGGCCCCACCCAGGCCTAGGATGCCGGGCTGAGTCTGACACCACGTTTAGGGGGCTGCAGGCACCGGTTAAGTTCTGTGAGCCAGAAAGTGTTTTTCCTGAGCACATGGGGAGAAAAGTTTAGTCGTTCCAAGCACCAGCGTGAGCGCTAGACTCCACTTTGTCAATCTGATTAACACAATGTCCTAAATAAATAAATGAATAGAAGAGGGTGCCCTGCGTTTCTACTCCACCTGCTTGCCTTCCTCCTTCCCCCTCCATCCTTACCACAAGCGCACACCTCTTCTTCTAAAGAGGTGCGGTAAGGTGCCCCAAAGGAAACCTAAGCAAGGTACCTATACTTTAAAAAATTCAGGAGCCAAAGGTGGGAAACCAGGTGAATTTCACTCCATCCTGCCCTCAGCAGCTTGGCACCCAGAAGCTGCAGGTACCAGACCTCCCAGAGCATCCTATGAACTTGGAGTCCAGGTGAGGACTTCACTGATCATGGCCCCTAGTGACTCTCAGACTTCTCTAGTTTCAGAGGTGCTGGGGGAATTTGAGAACAAATAAATTCAATTCTACTCTCTAATCACCACCTACCCAGACGACCCAGAGGACAAGGATCACTCACTCCAGGCCCCGAGAAGGGCGGAGCTCAAGAGAGGGGATGGGGGGAAGGGGAGGGGGGAGGGGGAGGGGATGGGGGGAGGGGATGAGCGGAGGCACTGGAGCTGCCCAGCAAGGTCACGACCTTGTAGCGGCTAGAGGAGGCTGGATGTGCAGTGGCTGGGCACCGCCCTCTGGCCTCAGAGATGACCCGGAGCCCAGCGGCACCTTGCCCTTGGCTGGCAACCTGGCACACCCCTAGGGGAAGGAGGGGGCGATGCAGCAGATCCAACCCTGACTCTCACGGTGGAGGCTGAAACCCTGGGGGCACCCGAACAAGGTATCCTGGAAGGAAGGTCAGATGCTCTGTAAAACTGAACTTTAGGAGGGGCTTTCTGCACTGCTGCCCCCTCCCTAGTGGCGACCTCTGAGAAAGTTCTGCCCCTCCCCACCGAGTTCTCTTGCCCTGGAACTTGGCCCAGACGGCCTACTTCTCCATATTAATACGTGGTTCCACCAACTCTGCAGCCTCCTTTCTCAGAGGGACTTCTGGGGTGTCTTGTAATGAAGGACACAAGTTCAATGCCCCCCCTTTTTTTCTTTTCTTTTTGGAGTGAGTATTGCATGAATTTAAAATCTCCTAGGCATTGAAAACCAAATCAAACAACAAAACCCAAAACAAAACACCTTGCCTTCAGGTGAGTGGATAGTGGACTCAATCCTTGGGTCAGTCCTTTGCTGAAATCATCAAGTTCCTGAATCTTTCAGGAAAACAGAGCCCCTTTCATGCCCTCCTGCAGGGGGACTTAATAAGGCTGCGATATATTACCATGTTTAAAACGTTCTGCAGAGGCAAGATTTCCTAAAATCAACTTGCCAGCATTGCATGGAAAAACAAATCCGCTTACAGAGAGAGGCCACTGAAGAGGCAGGGGGAAGGCAGGACCCAGCCCCAATTAAAAACCGCAGTTTCCAGCTTTTGAACCGCAGCACTGATACTGGGGGGCCATGAGGCTGGTGGGATGTAGTGGTTACCTTGGGAGCAGACAGGTTGCAGACCTCCAGGCTGGTTTTCACTGCTTGCGGGAAGCCTCAGACTTCTTTTAAGGTAGCCCTTCCCCAGGAGGCCAGAGATCAAGCTCCCCACTTCGTATTTTGTGGACATGGGTTTGGACCCTGCATCACGCCTTGCTCCTCACATACTTCAAGTGGACAAGTCCTTGCTCTTTAGCTGGCAGTGTATGGACCCAGAATCGGAGTGTGGGTGCCAGTGCAGACAGGGTGTGTGCTTGTGCCCCGTTTGTTGTCTGACCTTCCCTCCCCCCCCCCCCCCACACCATTAAGGAATGGGCTCTAACAAAGCATTCATCTGCGGAAACTTTCCGTGGAGTTTCTTTTCGGGAGAAAACACCATCTTAATTATTTTGCACTCAGAGAGGAAAGTGGCAGAGTTTGCTAGTTTTGTGATTTTTCAGATCAAGAGAGTTTTAAAGGTCTTCTGCTCCTTAATTCTAGGGGGGAAATCACTAGGAATACTTTGCCCAGAAATACAGCCTTCTAGCTTAGTGGACATAGAAGGACTGCTTACAGTAAACCTTAAAACATTCAAACTATAGTGCACAGAGTTTCAATTACCCCCCCCCCTTTCAGAATCCAAAGACCCCCCAAGTATCTCTGCTTCTCTTGTGGTTACCAGGCTATTTGGTAACACTTTCTCAAACTATGTCTTGGAATGGCGATTCTAACTTTTACAAAGTTTCTTGCTCTTTAACCTGGTAAGTTGCACTTGCCTTGTGGGCAACATAAGCTTGTCTTTGAACCCTTGACATGCTTTCAACCCCTGTTGGGAGTGTTTTAAAGGCTACATTTTAGTTTTAAGGGATAAAATGTTCTTTTCATCCTTTATACCAAAAGTGTTGGGTGCAAAGTGGGCAAATTTGTAGGGAACTCTCTTAGCCTTGCTAACATCAGGAGGATAGTTTCAGCATGCCAGTCTTTGTGTTAAAATGCCAGGTCAAGGTACTCAGGACACACTGCGGACCATCAACTGTTTCTCTTGTCCACCACATCCCGGCTCAGCGCTGGGATGCTGGGCACCAGAGAGGCTGCGCATACCTGCTGATTTTAAAGCAGCGAGGTCAGCTCCAGTCACTGTGAGAGGACCCCCTTTCCCCTTAGGGTTACTTCCTAAGCAAGTGCTAGACTTTCACAAAAGGGAAAGTCCTTTCTTAGGCAGCGCTTAGAGACCAGGCCCACGGGTATTCCGGATAAAGCTGACGCTACCAGAAATGTGCAGTGCATTAGGACTCCGGCTTGGGACTCGTTGAAGACCAGACTGTTACACTTAATCTCAACTCTTTTTGTTTCCATTGCTCTGTTTTTCCTTTTGGTCGCTTTCCTTCTCCGTGTTCCCTACCTCTTGAATACGAGTTAATAAAAACACCACCCTATTTAAAAAAAATAGAACTGACACTAAATTTGAGAGTTAACGTTGCAACTAAACTTCTGGAGTCTACCGATCTGTTCTCACACCTTGGCTGCGTGCAATGTCAGCAATTACTGTTCTTAAAATTCACTAAAATAATTCTTTCAAGGCCTTCGAGAAAGTATGATAAACGCTAATTGGAGGTGGGGGGGGGGCACCCAACTATTTTATTTTCTCATATCAAGGAAAAGGACTCCAAGCAAACAATACACTGTATGTAGTTTATTTTTTTAACTACTCTATTTTCAGCGGCGATTTCTCTTCCTTCAAATTACGCAGCTTCATTCGATTCCACCAAGGACTTAGCTGGTCTCGCCGAGTGAGACCGCAGGTGGCGGAAACCCTCCTAGTAGAGCCTCCACATAGTTGCTCGCACTAAA
The DNA here is from genome assembly GCF_963259705.1 of Myotis daubentonii. Classification (NCBI taxonomy): domain Eukaryota; kingdom Metazoa; phylum Chordata; class Mammalia; order Chiroptera; family Vespertilionidae; genus Myotis; species Myotis daubentonii. The sequence goes on from NC_081842.1 coordinate 176,694,552, forward strand.
GCGCTCAATTTCAGAAGAACCAAGAAACTGTCTTTTTCAGAAACAACACTTGGAGAAAGTGATTTACCGAATTCATTCAAGAGCCTCACTAGGAAGGACCTCAGAGGACGCGGACCCTCACCATGCGGTGCTCAGCAAATCCTTGTAGTGCGCGTCTCTGGGCCCCTCGAGGGCCCGCGTCCGCGCTCCGTCCGCGGGAGAGCTGCGGACCGGCGGCGGCGGGCGGTCCTCCCCACCTGCCCTCGGACGGCGCGGCCGGGGCGCACAGCGACCGGCGCCTGCTCCCCACGCTGCCGGGCACCATCCTGCCTGCTACCGGGCGACCCCTGCCAACCCCTCCCTTCCCCAGCGCGGGCCCTTCCTCCCGCGTCCCCTTCACCCTCACCCTGCCCCAGTGGTTTTTAGGGTGCAGGGGGGTAGAGTGTAAAATGCGAACGTTTCCACCATGGCGATGCCCACTTCCTCAGATGGCTCCTGCCGGGATTAAAAGCCGGGAATTCAATTTTGCTGCGGAATCTCGGGTTCCTAGGGAGGGGACGGAGGGAAGGAAGACCCTGCAGGGATGGCGGTGGTCACCGCAGCTCCCGCCTTGCTGCCGACCGGTGGGAAGGAGGAAAGCCAGGGTGCAGGGAGGGGCCGCTGGGCTCCCCCTTTCTCTCGATGGGGCCGAGGCCCGGCAGCGAGGGCGGGGTGGGGGCTTCAGGGCCCGCGGGGGAACCGGTCCCCTTTCGAAGGCCGTGCGCTCTTGGCCCTGCAGGTGCACCCCCGCCCCCTTTCAGGCCCCTTCGTGGATCCCGCCTTCCGCCCAAGGTCTGTCCTTGGTGGCTTTTAACGAGGCCTTTCAGAAGTTTTTAAAGCTGCCCGTGCCCAGCACTCCCGGGGTCACACCCTCCTCCATCCCGCCACCCCCTACAGCTGCGGGCAAAAGTGGGTGCAGAGTCGGAGCGGCTGGGCCGGCCGAGGCTCGGGATCTAAGCGCAGCCCAGGAACGCCCAGCTGGGCCTGGAGCGCTTGGAGATCCGGCTCCGAGCCGGCCTCGGAGGAAGCTCAGGCTAGTGGTTCCCGCACTGCGCCAGCCCGGGTGGGAGGAGGGGAGGAGGGGGGAGGGGGCGGAGGGGCGGGGAGAGGAAGAGACCGGCCGGGGGCGCGCGGGGTGGGGGTTGGGGGGGCAGTCCATGTTACCAAGGTTCCTGTGCTGGGCTCCAGCCAAGGAACTATTTAAATTGGCCTTTGGGGGAGGCAGCTGGTGGCCCGCGTCCTCGCCCTCCAATTCCCTGAACGAGTCACGGCGCCACCTATAGGCAAGTTGCAGATAGCACGAGGGAGCCGGGCAGACACGCCCGGAGCGCGCCCCGCGGAGTCGGGCCACGTGGTTTGTCCAGAACCATCTCAGCTCCTGAGTCTGAGGTATGAGCTCCACGGTTTACGGGCCCGTTGGCGGCAGCTGGAGTCCTGCTGGCGCTGAGAATGAGCTTTTTGGGGAGCGCGGAATTGGGGGAGTAACTACAGGAATGTCAAAGGAGTGTCGTCTTAGGCTAGTCTCAAGGAATGCGGCGTGTTTCCCTGAGAAGAGTAGTTGCTGTGTGGCCTTGGACAAGCGACTAAACCTCTCTGAGGTTTGGGTTTCTCATCCTTTGAAGGGAATGGTGGTGTCTGTCTGACCCGAGCCTTGTGAGAGTGAAATGAGGTAGCTTCGGTGAGAAATTATAAGCACCTGCAAGGGGCTTTCACCTGCTTCTAACATGAAAAGCCGTTTTATTTTGTACTAAGAGATCTAACTTGCAAGACTTCATCTAGCTTCTTTCTGTTCTGTGAAGATTAGGCCTTAAAAGAGGGCAGAGAGAGCCAAAGAGGCCTGAGTGTCTGATTAGAATAGAAGGAGGGGTTAGTGGAAGTTTTGATAACTACTCTCTCTCGCCAATACCCTTCTCACAGACAAATAATAACATATTACATTTATGTATAACTTACTATTACTATGTACTATTACCTCATTTAATTTTTTTATCGCTGTACATGGTATACATTAATCTCTATTTTAAAGGCGAGGAAATAAAGACATGGGGATACAAGCCGCAGTTGGTACATTTTTCTACTTAAAAAAATTTCTCCATCTACTGTAATGTTAATGTATTAAGTACCTACCATGTGCTTGGTTATTACGAATTTTACATATGAGGCCCCAGATGGCTCTTGCACACCTCCATGAAGGAGGACTTCAAGTTCTCTCTTTTCAGAAGAGGAAAGATTGGTTCAGGGAGCTTAGAGGAGTCCTTTAAAGTCCTACAGAGAAGTGGTGGAGCCAAGTCATGGAGAGCCCAGGTCTTCAGACAACACATTCAAGTGACTTCTGTTGCACCACAACTTCGGATGGTCCCAGCTGGCTTTGGGCACTTTTAAAAGTTACAGAGAAAGGTCAGGTAGAAGAAGTGAACACGTTGGTGGTTTTACTGTTGAAGGTGTGGTAAAGGATGGTGTTTAGAGCCTTAAGTAATGGTAGAGTATTATGTTTCCTAAAGAAATATTGGCGGTGGAAGAAGGGAGAAAGGATGCAATGGGAGAAGCCCAAAAGGAGTTGATTTATACTTTTACAAATATGAATAACATGTTTATCTAATGACCAAACCGACCAAATCTCATTATAACAAATACCATTACACTGAAAAGTTTGGTGTCAGGCAGCTATTGCCACATCTGGCATGTGACCTATAGTGATAGTGCTTTGTGGATTTAGTTATAAGAACTATTTACGATGAATATTTTTGTACATGAAATATTTTTGCTGGTCTGTGTCTATGTAGTAGTAGTAACATTTTATGGTGGGCTGGATTGCTCGGGGAGTTTTTTCATTGTACAACAATTGCTCATTGGTTTCCCTTCTCCTTAAGCACGAAATCAAACCTCCATTTGTACTCAGAATACTTCCTGCTCGCACCTGAGAATAACTAACATATCAAAGGCCTGGGAGTTACTCACTAGAAGGCTTTGGGTCAGGGCATCTGATGTAAATGTGTGCATCCCACTTTGTTTTTTCTCCTCCTGGCTCCAGCCCTGGTGCTTCTGCTTGCGAATGCCTTACCAAGAGTTCAGGCTATAACTGCATCTACCGCTACCTTTTATAGACTGAGAGTATTTCTAATAATATAATAGGTTTCCATTTTGAAACAGATGCCACAGGAGATTCATTAATAGGAAAACTCTACTGTATAACTAACACCATAAGGTTATTGAATTTAAAGTCAGCCGCCTTTGAATTGTCAGCTTTTGGGAACCACTTGATATTTAGATGAGGGCTTTATGAGGAAAAACAAGTTGAAACCAATATTTGTCGATTGCTTTTTATGTGTTCCACCATGCTCTAGGTCAGTGGATCTCAACCTTGGCTGCACATTAGAATCACCTGGAATCTTTTTAAAATCCTGATTTCTGGGCCTCATCCTCTGGAAATTCTGTTTCTTTGTTACTAATGTTGTGGCCCCACCCCATAACAAAGAAAGAGAATTTCCGGAGAATGAGGCCCAGAAATCAGGATTTTAAAAAGATTCCAGGTGATTCTAATGTGCAGCCAAGGTTGAGAACCACTGTTCTAGGTGCTAGCAGAGATATGGAGAAATCCAGGAGTATGTCTCCTGGAGTTTGCTTATATTCTAAACTTCAGGGTAGAAACTTCTCTCCCTCTCCATTCCCCAGGTCCATGCCTTAGTTCTGTCATAATGAAGTGCTGGAGCTAATGTTCAAAGAACATATACCCTAGCTCAAATGTTGAGCTGACCTAGTTCTCTTCTGGAATGATCTTCATCCTAGAATTTTGCCATCAAAATTCCATCTTCAGGTATAGTGACATAAATGAATGGGTTGAGAAAAGACTTCAGGAACGGTGGAGAATATAGCTTATGGCCTCATTTGACACAGTCATACATATACACATTTATAAGAGATGGCATTTATTTTGGTGAGACCTGTTTTATTCTGATATATAATTGTGCTTCTATGTCATGAGAACACATATCAATCAGTGTTAGTATGTGTATGGGTGTATATCTGGATATCTTAGCTACTTCTTTTTGGTACCTTTCCCCAACAGGGTGCAATCTCAATTTTTTTCTCTCTCTCTCTCTCTCTCTCTCTCTCTCTCTCTCTCTCTCTCTCTCTCTCTCATTTGTAATGAAAGGGCAGAGCTGGGATCCAATCTATGGGTCACCTGTGTTGAATCAGAATGTTCACCTTTCTAAGTCCCAATTTCAGAACTTCTGAATGTGGGTATGTCCCCAAGTCAGTTGCAAGTCAGAGGTTGTTCCGTGTAGGCTCCACTCTGGGAAAGCAGACACTTAATAAAATGGAAGGGCTCTTTACAACAGACAGCTGTGGGGTTTGTTTGAGGACCTAATTGTTGGTCCTGATCATGGGAAACTGAGTTTTCAGCCAAAGCCATTGAAAGTCTTAATAAACTGATGCTCCCTGTTATTGACACCAGATGAACCAATCTGATGTGATAGTGGCTCAGAAAGTCAATTGCTAGAAGTTTGTAGTTGAAAGTCAGTATTTTTAAATAATTTAGATGCTATAAAAGACAGCAATATAGTATGGACTCCAGAGCATCCATAGGCAATAGAACTGATTGAATTTAAACAAGAGGGGCAGAGCCACATTTTTTTTTAAAGAACCTTTAAACAGGCTCCAAAGAAATGTAGAGATTATGAAAACAATTTTGAAATAGTTGCAAAGGAAGAAGGGGTTATATTAATTCTGAATTTAAGGACATTGTCTCATTTAACCCTATGTAATCCCCACAATATCGAGGCATAATGATCCCACTTCACAGAGGGGAACAGAGACTCAGTTTGTAGGAGGCATGAGGAGATTTAGATCTAGTCCACTCTGGCCCCAAAGCACATTTCCCTAATTCACCCCCTCAATTCCCAGACCACCAGCTTTCTCAGTCTGCCCTTGATTTACTTGTTCAACTTTCTCTTCCAAGTGCATGGATGGCTCTTTTTCTTGGTTCCATCATCTCAAATTTTCTTAAGTATCTGTTTCCTGTGCGGCAGCTACACAGAATAACCTCTGCCCTGCGATTCACTGGCAGGCATGGATGCCCAGGTACAGAAGTTCTGAGACTCCAACAGCCAGTTCTAATTTTACCTACCCTCCACTTGTACTCATCCAGTTGAATATTCAATCAGACCAGCTTATCCTTTTATCTTTGAATTTTACTCTAATCAGCTTGCAAAACCCTATTTTATTTTATTGATTTCAGAAAGAGAGAGAGAGAGAGAGAGAGAGAGACAGACAGACAGACAGACAGACATCTATATGAGAGAGAAACACCAGTCGGTTGCCTTCTGTAGCACTGGGACTGGGAATCAAATCTGCAACCTGGGTTTGTGCTCTGATCAGAAATGGAACTTGTGACCTTTTCGTATATGGGACCAAGCTCAACCAACTGAGCCACACCCCCTAGGGCGCAAATTCCTATTTTCATTCTCAATAACTGGTGCCCGGTTCAAGTGGTTCAGTGCTTCACACATTGTCTATCTGGAAATATTTGCTTGTTGGTTTGCTAACTTGGTTGTAAGGCATCCAACCTGTTCTTGCCTCCCCCCCGCCCCCCCCCCCCTCCCCAAGGCTGGTGCAGAAACAAGGCCAAAGGGGCCAGGCTCAGCCAGGTTCTTTTCCCTCAGTCCCCCTCACTGTCACCCCCAGGCCTCAAACATCAAAGGTGAAAGGCGCCTCTGCAGTCAGAGCCCCAAACAAAAGCTCAGTCCCAATAAACCCACACTTCCCCGTGGTCAGTTCTTTCCCTTCACAATTCTTGGAGCCGAACTCTGGTTCTCCAACTGGCACGCAGACTGGGAAAGAGGAAACACGTGCGTGCTGGGGGTGGGGGGTGGGGGGTGGGGGGGTGTTTGGTGGTGGGGGGGGCGGTAAGGGAGACAGGAGGTGGCAGCAATGGTGGGGGCAGGGTGGGATGGGGCGGGAGGCGGGGGGCAGAACGTTTCCCTGGGAACCCAACAGCCACATTTCTCCAGACTGGCGACTCCCAACTCTTCCAAAGAAAGCAGCAGGCCTAGCTCGTTCGTCAGTGTCAGATTTCAATGGCCGCGCGGGGCGGCCTCGGCTGGGTGCCCGCGCGCCTTTCCGGGACGGCTCGGGCCTTTGCGATTCAGACAGAACCCACGAACAAAGCCCCGGCGGGGGAAGGCGGAGAAACACCTCTGTCCCCCCCTAGGGGGCCCCCCACTCCTGGGACCTTCTCCGCGGCCGGCTGAGGGGCAGGTGCGGGACTGAGGGGGGCTGCGATGGCCAAACCCGAGGTCACCCAGCGTCCCGCTGCGCTCCCGATTGGGGTTTCTTTCTTTCTTGCCTGGAAGACCAGGGCCCCTGCCGCCCCCTACGCTGGTTTCGCAGAGGGCGCCGCCCTGGGGGGGCCCAGCCGGGGTTGCGCGCTAGCCCGGGCTCTCCGCGCGCGCGGGGCCGGGGGACAGGATGATTCCTTCTGGTCCCGCACCCTCCCAGCCTCGCGGGCTGCGGTTTGCGTGCAGAACGCCCGCCCGCAGGGATGCAGGGATGCAGGGCACTTTTTAGAGCGGGGCTTCCAGTCTGAGCGGGGTGAAAAGTTTGTCTCGGCCCCTAACCGCCTCTCCTCTAACGCAAAGGCTGGGAGCGGCCAGCAGAGGGCGCCTTTTTAATGCGCTTCAGTCGGGGACCCCTGCTCAGTGAGAATGGCGTCCCAGGCCGCCTCGCGCCTCGGGTTCCCGGAGGGGTGGGAGGAGGGGGAGCTGTGATCTCCGGGAGACGCCCTGGGGACCATTCCAATCCCCGCTCAACCTTCAGTGGAAAGGGTCTTGGGGTGGGTGGGGGGCTGCTGACCCCGGTGGCTCAGAACGTCCTGCAGCGAGGCCCCTCCTTTCCTCTCCGGGAAAGGCCGTCTCCCGCAGTGGTTTACACCCTGGCTTCTTGCACGAAGTGAGGAGAGTTCCTTGCAACCGTGGCCCCTAACTGAAGCCACGCCCCCCTCTAACTGCCAAGGAGCGTGTCTGCAGGCGTTGTTCAATTGCAAACGACTAATTAATTTTCCAACACTTGGGCAGAATACTTTAAAATGGAAAAATGAAGGTCTTCGATGAAAATGAAGCTTGATAGTGTGCACCTGCCACTAATGTACGGTGCACGGTAACTTCCCCTCATTAGAGAGATGACTTGGGTTGAGAACAAGTCATATAGTGAAAATCACTTCAGCACGTGCCTGTTCATATGCATAAACTCCTGTGTACCAGATGGCAAAATATAATGACATCCTAAACAGCTAATTGCATAAACCTTGTAATGCAGATAATTGCTCTACCAAAGTAGGAGTTAATAATTTCCCACTGTATTGCCTGGCTTCAGAGTAATCCTTAAGGAAAGTTGTGACAATTCTAACACACTAAAGTTCACCAAGCGGTAATTAAAACTAGCACTTAAATCATTTGACTTTCAAACCCTTAATTATGATTCGGATGAACTGCTTTGTGGAAATCCAGAATTTATGGATAGTTACATGATAGCATTTAATGCTTGTATTTCATCAAGTTTTCTTTCATGGGCCTCATGTGGCATGGTATTACAGGGAGTCAAGGGGGATGTGTTCCAGTCTCCAAAATTATTCCAATAGCAGGGGCTTTGCATTTGAGGGCATGAGTGGTTAACCTACACTCCCAGGTGGATCTGCTGGTTATTTTCACTTACATTTGTTTATAGAACCTCTACTATAATTACTAACTTCAAGCCTTACCATGTGCCTGGCATTGTTCTCAGCATTTTACAGGTATTATCTCATTTAATCCTCGGAACAGCCACTGGAAACATGTATGATTAATATACTCATTCTCCAAATGAAAAAGCTCAGGCAGAGAGATGCTAAGTAATTTGCTCAAAATTAGCTAGAAATCACTGATCCAAACTCAGACAGCCTGGCTGCAAAGTCCTTACTATTTACTTCTACACTGTATTGCCCCATGGGTTTAGCCAGGACCTTAATCATAAATAATATTTAGAAATAAAACTAAAATAATATAATTGGAGTTTTTAAAAAAGGCAATTGGCAGGTAGATATCTTTGTTGATTTTAACTTATCAGCTTATGTCATAATACGTTTCAGAGACAGATATCTGCTATGTAACATAGGGTAGGTCTACAACAGTAAATAAGCCAAGAAAAGTAAACCTGTGAAACTCCGTTTCTCCATCTTCACAAAGACTAAGATTAGGTTTCAGCACATTAAAGAGGATGTGCAATAATGAACACAGAACAAAAATCTTCTTTATAAAATACATAGTGAACCATAGTCTTTTCTTCCTCCATGTTGATATTGTGGAGTTTTCCTTCCCTCCATTCTGGTAGACATATGTGGCCTACAATGAGAGGCGCCAGCTCTTTCCCTAGTATGGGGACCATAATAGCTGAGATCCCAATAGTAGGGATTACTTTTTGTGGGCTAAGCACTATTACCTCTGGGCAGCTGTTCCTAAGAGCCTTAATTTAGTGAGAAGTATGCTGGTCTAGAAAACAGAAAACTGGCATTCTGGTTCTGGTTTGGCCATGAACTTGCACTACTACTATGTCCTTGGACAAATAACTCCATCTCCCTGAAATTTAGTTCCTGTGCTATAAAAATAAAGAACCTGGCTTATGATTACTTACATCCTTCCCAGTTTTATTATTTATTCTAGAATGTTGTGCAACTACATCCCACTGAGACATTTAGGTTGTAACTTCTTTAATAAAAACAAAGTCCTGGATTGGTGGGAATTAATGAAAGAATATCTACAGGGGAAGAAGAGGCTTAATTTAAGAAGCATTTTTCCAGATTGCAGTGCTCAGTGTATAAAGAAATATAAGACACAATCCCTGACATCCTGAGTTCTTAAAGTAGCAGGTGACGCAGACAAGTAAGCAGAGGAGTACGGTAGAGTGATAGGTGCTGTGACAGAGATGGACATGCAGTGCTATAGAACAGGAGGTACTCCTGTGTTAGGCTGTGGGAATCATGGGGAATTTCCCTGTGGAGGTGACATCTGAGCTGAATTTTGAAGGATAAATCAGAGTTGATAGTCAAAAGTAGAAGAACGTGCCATGCAAAGGACACTATATCCATGGTATAGGGGAGAAGGAGAAAGAAAGCTTGGCTCGTGCTGAACAAGTCTAGGCAGGACAGGTGGACACAGGTTAGATCTCGAAAGGCCTTGTTGAGGAGTTTGGACTTTGTTAGCACAGGAGAATTCAAAGCAAAGTGCATGTATTTATGCTTAAGTATTATAGTAATTTCCGAGTTACCAGACAGAACTTTTCCACTCATTTACTTAAAAAAAAAAAATCCTTATTGTTGAGAGTATTACAGATGTCCCCTCTTTTTCCCTCCATTGCCCCTCCACTCTGTTCCTGCCCCACCTCAGCCCTTCACCACCCTATTTTCTGTGTCCATAGGTAATGCATTTATGCATACCCGTTCTTTGGTTAATCTCTTCTTCCCTGCCCCTCCCGCTACTTTGTCTGGTTTTTAAAAAGAGGGATGTGAGTACCAAACCAGAAGGAGAAGCCCTGCTTTGGCCACTGGAGGGCTGGGGATCCTCAGTAAACCACTTTGAGTAGCAGCCTTTCTCCTTCCACCCCCAGGAAATGTTTGGTCTCTACTACTAATCCCCTAAATCCTTCCAGGTCTTAAGCAGGTGGCTTCTTTTACATACGAAGGAAGAAATCAAAGTTACAATGATGGCAAAAGGTAGGAGAGAGAACATTTAGAATGCTTTAAAGTAGTTTAAAAGTGGTAAATCTCACCTACATTGGTAAGGAAGTAATTGCTCGGAAGTTCTAATCTGACTTTAGGATCTGAACAGTGTCATTCTCAAAGACTGTTGTTAGAAGTGCACATTGATGATGCTCTTCTGGAGAACAGCTTAGCAATATACACAATTCCTTCTATCTTTTGATCAACTCCACTTTTGGGAATTTATCTTAAATAAATAATCATGAACTGTTCAAATATTTGTCAAAAAATGCTTGCAACAGTGGTTTTATAATGATGAGTCATTGGAGAAATTTGATATCCAATTCTAGAGAATAGTATAAATGAATTATGGTGTACACATATTTGAGAATACCATAAAGCTATCAAAATGTTGTGATATATTAAATGAATCACTTCTATTATAAAATAAGTACAGTATGATCTCATTGTTGTTAAAAATGTTTATATATATATATATATATATATATATACAATGAAAAATGAGAAGTAGGAAATACATTTCTGAATATAAGGAATTTTTTTTAAAACATATTTTATTGATTTTTTTACAGAGAGGAAGGGAGAGGGGTAGAGAGTTAGAAACATTGATGGGAGAGAAACATCAATCGATTGCCTCCTGCACACCTCCTACTGGGGATGTGCCCACAACCAAGGTACATGCCCTTGACTGGAATTGAACCTGGGACCTTTCAGTCCACAGGCGGACGCTCTATCCACTGAGCCAAACCGGTTAGGGCCAGAATATAAGGAATTTTAACTCACTTCTTTTTTATGTTTATATTTAAAAAATTTTTAACAGTGGGACTATATAATGTTCATAATAAGAAAGCAATCATAATAAAACAGGCATAATAAGAAAATGGTATAAATTATTGTTTACATTAAAAAACCAAACAAATGGAGCAGACTTGTATATCTAGCTAGTAATGATGAACAAGGTAATTTGGACTGATCATCTTGCTGAAGACAATGAGAAAAGTTGATGAAAATATAAAAATATCTGCTTTAAGGCATTTGAGAACAAATAAGGTAGTGAAGAATGACCGGGCTAGAATCTAGAGGAGAGTGAGGCCCAACAGATAAACTCAGCATTTGGGCCTACTTTTCCACCTGAGGTCTTTGCTAATTCTGGAGAGGGTGGCTGAAGGGTGGGGCAAGAAAGATAGGGATTGCATATCAGATCTTCTCAGGTTGAGAGTCCTGGGTTACGACCCTGGGAAAGTCTGAACTCTGGGAGTATGGGTGAAATAAGACGCCCAGCAGGGCCTAAGACCAGTTTTGATTCATCTTTAAATTGGATTGAAGTGATGATGGCTTGATAGCAGAGACAAATGTAATTCCTCTCAGGGGAAGATAACACATTTTAGGCCTCAAGTTTATTATATAAACAGATCCCTAAATACAATGACTATCATGTATCAAGAAAAGAAAATACGTAGGCATATGAGGAATGAAATGAATGACAACTAAAGAAACCAATGTGCAATAGAACCAGATGCATGGGAATCCCAGATATAGGAGTTATGAGGCACAAACTTTAAAATTACTATGCTTAACATACTTATAGGAGACATGACTAAGCATAAAAATATGGAAAAGTTGAAGGAAAGGAGAGGAAAAATGTACATAATACAAGTACCAGACAAACATAAACTTTTATAGTTATACACTTTATAATACTTATAAAGCATTACTAGAAATGAAGAGAGATAGTTGGCACTAATAAAATATTTAATTCACAGGAAATTTGTATGTACCTAATAACAAGCACAAAAACATATAAAGCAAGAACTGACAAAGCTAAAAGGTGAAATAGACTAATTCATAATCACAGTGGGAAATTTTATAATCACTTTCAATGTTTCATTGAACCCATAGACCAAAAACCAGTCAGAATATGGAGGATTTGAGCAACATTATGAGCACACTTGATTTAATCAGAATATCCTATCTAATAATAGAGAAACATGGTAATTAACCATAACTTCGCTACCCTTCCCATTGGGTAATCAGCAAGATATGCAAATTAACTGCCAACGAAGATGGCGGCCAGCAGCCACGCAGCTGAAGCGAACAGGAGGCTTGCTTGCTCCAGTGACGGAGGAAGCCAAGGTTCCCCGCCTGCCGCAGCCCAGCTCTGAGCTCCAGATGCAACAATGTTGCAATTCTAGAAGCTAAACTAACCCCAGATACCTGCTTTCAGCTGCCAGCGGGCTCAGAGCTTAGAGCACCAGTGATGGCAACAGAGTTTCAATTATAGAAGCTAAACAAACCCAGATACCTGCTTTCAGCCAGCCACAGCCTCAGAGCTGGAGCCGGCTCTCAGCTCCAGTGACAGCTATAGAAGGTAAATAAATCCCAGAATAAAAAAAAGAAAAAAAGGAGAGGTTGGGAGCTTCAGTCACCTGCCAGCCTGAAAATGGCCCTCAGCCCCTCACCCAGACTGGCCAGGCACTCCAGTGGGGACCCCCACCCTGAAGGGGGTGTGACCAGATGCAAACAGCCATTATCCCCTCATCCAGGCTGGCCAGGCACCCAAGCGGGACCCCCATCCTGATCCGGGACACCCTTCAGGGCAAACCAGCCGGCCCCCACCTGTGCACCAGGCCTCTATCCTATATAGTAAAAGGGTAATATGGAAACTGACCCTAACAGCAGAAGGACTGGGAATGACTGGTCACTATGACACACACTGACCACCAGGGGGCAGACGCTCAATGCAGGAGCTGCCCTCTGGTGGTCAGGGTGCTCTCACATGGGAGGAGCTCTGCTCAGCCACAAGCCAGGCTGATGGCTGCCAGTACAGAGGTGGTGGTGGGAACCTCTCCTGCTTCCTCAGCAGCACTAAGGATGTCTGACTGCAGTTTAGGCCTGCTCCCTGCTGGCAAGTGGACATCCCCCGAGGGCTGCCTGGCTGCCAGAGGGATGTCTGATTTCCATCTTAGGCCCAGTCCCCTGGGGAGCGAGCCTAAGCCAGCAGGTGATCATCCCCTGAAGGGTCCCAGACTGTGAGAGGGCACAGGCCGGGCTGAGGGACCCCCGCCCCCCCCCCCCCGAGTGCACCAATTTTTGTGCACCGGGCCTCTAGTGTAAAATAAAACAACAATGGTCAAATACAAAATTTTCCCCAAGCATATGCAAAATTTCTAAACCATAAAGTATCAAAACATTTCAATATTTTTCTTTATTTATGTAAATTAAGCTAGAAATCAATTACAAAAACAATTGGAAAGTCCCCAAATATTTGAAAATTAATAAATATAGTTCTATAGTCCCATAGTTCAAACAAGAAATGACAATGGAAATCAGAAAATAATTTAAACTGAAAAATAATGAAAAATATGTATTAAGTCTTGTGTGATACAGATAAAACCATGCTTAGACGGACAGCTGTAGCTTCAAATACACACACTAGAAAAGAAAAAAGGCAGAAAGTCAAAAAAGGCAGATTGTTAAATAGAAAAAATGACAACAGCCAACACAACAATAGTCAGTGTGAACGAATCAAAATTATACCTGTTTTCTTTGTCAGATCGGTAAAAAGTGTAGTATATTCTTTTGGGGGGTGCAGAATTATAGTAATTAGTTTGTATTTCATGAGATTAAAAAAAGTTGAAAATTACTGCTCTAGAAGGTAATATAGCATATCTTCACAACCTGGGGATAGGGAACATTCTTTTTACAGTGGACAAAATAAAGCCCGAACTTTAAAGAGAAATATTGATATACATAAAATTAAGAACTTCTTTTTCTCTAAAAACACCATTCGTAGAGTGAAAAGAAAACGACCAAATAGGAGAAGATATCCTATCTAATAAAGAGGGAATATGCTAATTGACCCTCACACCGTTGCAAAGATGGCGGTGCCCACAGCCAATAAAGAGGGACTATGCTAATTGACTGTCCTGCCTTCAAAGATGGTGGCACCCAGAGCCAATAAGGAGGGAATATGCTAATTGGCTGCCCCCCCCCCCCGCCATGCCCTCAAAGATGGCAGTGCCCACAGACACAAGATGGCAGCGCCCAGTCCTTTCAGCCCTGCTGGGGAGGCAGGCATGCGGCAAGGCCGGGCCTGCCCCCAGGTGGGCCGGCCTTGCCTTTTGACTACTTCTGAAGTCCCCGAGTCCCCTCAGCTCCCCAGCCGCCCAGAGCCAGCCCGAGGCTCAGGCAAGCCTCAGATGGTGGCTACCCAGCCTCCCGGGGCTGACCTGAGGCACAGGCAAGCCTCGGGATGGTGGCTGCCCAGCCGCCCAGGGCTGCCCGAGGCTCAAGTAACCAGGGCCAGCTGAAGCTTGCACTGTCGGCAGTGGCAGCAGCAGAGGTGATGGGGCATCACCTTCCCCTGATTGCCAGGTTGCCTCCCACCCCTGAGGGCTCCCAGACTGTTAGAAGGGGCAGGCTGGGCTAAGGGACCCCCCTCCAGTGCATGAATTTTCATGCACCAGGCCTCTAGTCTATATATAAAAGAGTAATATGAAAATTGACCGAATGGTGGAATGACCAGAATGACCACTCAACCAGTCACTATGAGGTGCACTGACCACCTCTCAGTCCCTCCCCCTGGCCAGTAGGATGCGATCACCCAATGGCGAATGGGGAACCAGGGGTGGGTGGTGGCAGGAGGCGGGGCCTGCTGCCAGCAGCCAGGGAAGATGGCCCTGATCACAGGCTAGGCCTAGGGACTGTACCCATGCACGAATTTCATACACCAGTCTCTAGTTTATAATAAATATAACTGTTAAAGACTTGTGTCCAGAACATATCAAAAGAATTCCTGAAATTAAAAAAACAAAAACAAAAAACATATCTGGCACATGGGCCTGAACAAGCACTTAACATATGAAGATATTGAAATCATCAAAAATATATAAAAGATGCCCATTAGTCACCAGGGAATAAAAATTAAAACCACAATAAAATACCACACACATATCAGAAGGGCCAAAATTAATAGACTACAAAATTAGAGCTTTCCATCAAGATGGAGAAGCTTACTTCCTCCCATAACTACATCAAAATTACAATTAAACTAGAGGCCCGGTGCATGGATTCATGCACCAGTGGGGTCTCTTGGCCTGGCCTGCAGTGATCAGGCAGAAACTGGCTCTCCAACATCCCCTGAGGGGTCCTGGATTGCAAGAGGGTGCAGGCCAGGCCAAGGGTGTCTGGCCCATCTCGCTCAGTCCCAATTGGCTGGACCCCAGCAGCAAGCTAACCTACCGGTTGGAGCGTCTGCCATCTGGTGGTCAGTGTGCATCATAGCGACTGGTTGAATGGTTGAACAGTTGGACAGTTAGCATATTAGGCTTTTATTATATAGGATTATAAAACAGTCAAGCTGGAGAACCAACAGAAGATTAGCTGATCAGAATGCCTATAACCATGGATATAAAGAAGCCATGGTGAGACTGATAAGAGGTGTGGAGGTGCAAAATGGACTGGTCTCATACCTATGTGGTGGTTGAGAATAGGGAGGGATATCTTGGCTACAGAGGTTTCCCCTGAGGAGCGAGGGGTCCCTGCTGCACAAGGAGTTCCTCAGCCTAGAGCACTGGCACTGGGAAGAGGAATGACCATAACATTTGGCTGTGAAAATCAAAGGGGATTCCTTCTGGGTGAGACAGAGGGCTGCTGGATACCCAGGCGTTCTTTTATAGGATTCACACCCTTGTTCACAAACATTTACCCTAAGCAAAAGGACAGCAGCTTGAAAAGCACCAGAGACATACAGGGAGAAACTGAATTGTGTGACTTTAGGGCAAGGGTTGAAGGGACAGCAACCATTCTCTCTTTGTGGAACCCTTTCCCACACAAGCACCATTTTCCCTGTGTTGAGCCCTGTTATTAATGGTCTGCCAGCCAGGTGTCATCAAATTTGAATCTACAATGACCTAGTGAACACTGCTTGCCCTAATCTGATGAGTCCCTGAGACCCACTCCACCCACCTCATGTACCACAGTCCATTCAGTGACAGGTAGCTGGCCTGGCTCAGGCGACAGATTTTCTTAAAAACTCTCAAAGGTCTACATGCCCCAGGCAAGTGGTGGCTGGCCTCCTCATGCCTTGTGCCTTTTGCTGAGAAAATGGTGGCAACCAGCCTTGTTCGCAGTGTGGCCTCTCCCAGGTACCACCAGGCCCAGCACAGGCTGTTGCCAACCCTGGATGACTTCATAGCTCCTACCAGGTGGCCTCTGGCTGGGCATATGCAGTAGCTGACCTTGACCTGCACTGGAGCCTCTACTGAGAGATCCCAGAACCAACATACCCTGTGGCCAGCTTCATACTACAATAGAGCACCACCTATTGGCTCCACAAACAGTACAACCAAAGTAGTCTCAACAGGCATGAGAATCCTGTGGGGGTGAATCCTGCTCCATAAAGTCAGCCCCACACAGTGACTCATACACTGGTTGTGACCAGTCCTCACAGCCAGTCAGCCTCAGGGTCAATCTCACCCACTGATGTGCCATTAGCAATAAAGGCTCAACTATAACAGGAGGGCACACACAGCCCACAAAGAGACACTCCTGGAGCATCTGACTCAGATGATCAGGGAGACTGTACCACTGGGCCCTACAGAGGCTATGTAAGGCTATCCTGCCAAGATTGGGAGACATAGCAGATCTAATTCATCAAAACAAACACAGAGAGGCAGTCAAAATAAGGAGACAAAGAAACATGTCCCAAGTGAAAGAATAGGAGAAAACCTCAGAAAAAGAACTAAACAAAATGAGCCAAGCAATCTACCAAATGCAGAGTTCAGAACAATGGTTATAGGATGCACAAGGAACTTAGGGGAAGAATAGATGAACTCGGTCAGAATTTCAAAAGAGAGATAGTAAACACAAAAGGACATAAAAACCAGAAAAAGAACCAGTCAGAAATGAAGCTACAATAACTGAAACACACTAGAATAACTGAAATACACTAGAATAACTGAAGAATACACTTGAAGGAATCAACAGAAGATTAGATAAAGGAGACGATCAAATCAGTGATTTGGAAGACAGTAGCAAAAAACAACTGATCAGAACAGTAAAAAAAAAAAAAAAAAAAGTAAAAGAAAGAAAGAAAAAAAAGAGATAGGAATTTAAGGAACCTCTGGGATAATATCAAGAATAACAACATTCATAGGGATACCAGAAGGAGAAGAAAGAGAGGAAGGAGTTTAAAACCTATCTGAAGAAATGATTGAAAACTTTCCTTCCTGGTGAAGGAAATAGATACAAGTCCAGGAAGCACAGAGAGTCCCAAAAAAGATGAACCCAAAGAGACCCACACCAAGACACATCATAATTAAAATGGCAAAAGTTAAAGACAAAGAGAGAATACCAAAAACAGCAAGAGAAAAGCAGTTAATTATCTATAAGAAAGCTCCCATAGGCTGTCAGCTGATTTATCAATAGAAACATTTCATGCCAAAAAGGACTGGCACAAAATATTCAAAGTGATGGAAAGCAAGGACTTACAACCAATACTACTCTATCCAGAAAGACTATCATTTGGAATCAAAGGAGAGCCCTAGCTGGTTTTGCTCAGTGGGTAGAGCATCTGGCCAAAGGACCAAAGGGTCCCAGGTTTGATTCCCACCAAGG
Source organism: Myotis daubentonii (assembly GCF_963259705.1). Lineage (NCBI taxonomy): Eukaryota > Metazoa > Chordata > Mammalia > Chiroptera > Vespertilionidae > Myotis > Myotis daubentonii. Next base: position 176,711,935 of record NC_081842.1, read on the forward strand.
GCATGTACCTCAGTTGCAGGCTCCTCCCTGGCCTGGGCACTGGTCGGGCTCATGCAGGAGGCAACCAATTGATGTGTTTGTCTCACATCAATATTTCTTTCTGTCTTTCCCTTTCTCTTTCACTCTCTCTAAAAATCAATGGAAAAATATCCTCGGGTGAGGATAAAAAAAAATGAATTAAAGGAGAGATAAAAAGCTTTCCAGATAAGAAAAAGCCAAAGGAGTTCATCACCACTAAACCAGTATTACAAGAAATGTTAAAAGGGCTTCTTTAAAAAACATAAATATGAATAATAAAATGGTAATCTATATATATAAAAGTCTAAGTGACCGGAATGACCCGAATGACCAGTCGCTATGACACGCACTGACCACCAGGGGGCAGATGCTCAATGCAGGAGCTGCCTCCTGGTGGTCAGTGCACTCCCACAGCCAACCTCCCCTGGCTGGCCAACTTCCTGCCATCCCTCCCCCTAGCTGGCCAACCTCCCTCTGGCCAGCCCCAATCTCCTGATTGGGGCCAGCCCCAGGCTGGGATGGGAAACCGGGGGTGGGTGGTGGTGGATGTGGCCCCTTTCCCAGGGGTGCTGAGGGCCAGCTTCCAACTCGGGGCCAGCAGCCAACCTCCCATGCCCCATCCCTCCCACTGGCTGGCAGGCCGTGATCGGCCTGCTGCCCACCCACTGCGGTGACAGTGCGGCAGTGAGGGAAGGAGGAAGCGGGGAGTCAGGGAACCACGTGGTGGCGGGGTGCTGATGATGGTAGTGTCGGCGTCAGGTGTCTGTTCCTTCCGCACCCAGCCTGGCAACCGTCACCTCCTCTCTGGCCTGGCCCCGATTGGCCTGGTCCTGATCCGCGCTGATCGCAGGCCAGGCCTAGGGACCCCACCTGTGCACGAATTTCATGCACCGGGCCTCTAGTAACTACATAACTATCAATAATCACTTAAAATCTAAGAGTTAAATACTCCAATCAAAAGACATAGTGTAGATGAGTGAATAAGAAAACAAGACCCATACATGTGTTGTCTACAAGAGACCCACTTCAGATCGAAAGAGACACACAGACTGAAAGTAAAGGGATGGAAAAAGATATTTCATGCAAATGGAAACAGCAAAAAAGTTGGGGTAACATTACTTATAGCATACAAAATAGATTGTAAAATAAAGGTTATAAAAGAGACAAAGAAGGACATTTCATAATAATAAGGGGATCAATCCAACAAGAGGATATAACCCTAGTAAACATTTACACACCCAATGTAGGAACACCTAAATATTTAAAGTAAATATTGATGGACATAAAAGGAGAGATTGACAGTAATCCAGTAATTGTACTGAACTTTAAGCCCCATTGACATCAGTGAATAGATCTTTCAGAAAAAGTTTCCATACAACAAAGGAAACCATCAACAAAATGAAAAGACCACCTACTGACTTAGATATTCACTAATGATATATCCAATAAGGGGTTAATATCCAAAATTTATAAAGAACTCATACAACTTAGCACCAAAAAACCCAACAATCTAATTAAAAATGGGCAGAGGACCTGAACAGACACTGTTCCAAAGAGGACGTACAGATAGCCAATAGACAAATGAAAAGATGCTCAGCATCACTAATCATTAGGGAGATACAAATTAAAACCACAATGAGATACCACCTCACACCTGTCAAAATGGCTATCATCAATAAATCAACAAACAAATATTGGTGAGGATATAAAGAAAAGGGACCCAAGAGCATTGTTGTGGGATTTAACATTGGTGCAGCCATTACTGACAAGAGAAGGTTCCTCAAAAAATTAAAGATAGCTTAAAAAATTAAGAACAAGAACTACCCTATGATCCAGCAATTCCACTTCTGCGTATTTATAAAAAATATATCTGAAACACTAATTCAAAAAGATATATGCACCCCTATGTTCATTGCAGCATTATTTAGAATAGCCAAGATGTGGAAGCAAGCAAAGTGCTCATCAATAGGTAAGTGGTGAAGAAGAAGTGGTACAGATATACAGTGGAATATCACTTGGCCATAAAAAAGAATGAAATCTTGTCATTTGTGAAAACATGGATGGACCTAGAGCAGCAATTTTCAACTAGTGTGCCACGACAGTCACACTAGTGTGCTTCAGCATACTGGTGTGCTATAAGAATTTTTAAAACATGCAATAACTGACTAGTCAGGGGCACTGACCTCTTTCCCTGAAGTTGTAAAATAAAAAAAATGACAACAGCCAATACAAAAATAGCTGTCAGGTGTAAGTGAATCAAAATTATACTCTTTTTTTGTCAGATTGGCAAAAATATAGTATATTTTTTGGCGTGCCATGGAATTTTAGTAATTAGTTTCTGTGAGTTATGAGATGAAAAAGTTTAAAAATTGCTCACCCAGAGGGTAGTAGGCTAAGTGAAATAAGACACACAGAGAAAAATGCCATATGATTTCACTTATACTGTATTGGAATATAAGAAGAAAATAAGTGAATAAGCAAAATAGAAATAGACCCATAGACACAGAGAATAAACTGATGGTTGTCAGATGGTGGGAGGATGTAGGGAGATTGGGTGAAAAAAGATGAAGGGATTGAGAAGTACAAATAATCCTGGTGATGTCAAGTACAGCATGGGAAATATAGTCAGTAATCCTATATAATAAGAGAGGAATATGCTAATTAGCCGTTACACCCTGAGGTGTAATGATCAAGCACGTCACGACCAGATCACGGATCAGCAGGAGGGTGGGCCAGCAAGGTACAAGTGGGCTGTGGAGAGCTACAGGAGGGGGCAGGGCAGCAAGCTATGAGAGGGGGAGAGGGGCAGGGGGAGCTACAGGAGGGTGGCAGTGACCTACTGGCTACAAGCCGGTGGCAGAGAGCTACAGGACTGGGCAGGGCAGCAAGAAAGCTGGAGGCGGAGAGCTACAGGAGAAGGCAGGGCAACAAGCTATGAGGGGGTACAGGGGGAGCTACAGGAGGGTGGGGCAGTGGGTAGAGAGCTACAGGAGGGCGAGGCAGTGAGCAGAAAGCTACAGGAGGGTGGCAGCAACCTACTGGTGCAGGGATTCGTGCACAGGGCTACTAGTATTGTAATAATTATGTATGATGCCAGGTAGGTATTACAGTTATCCGAAGGGATCACTTTGTATATTATATAGATGTCTAACCACTATATTGTACACTGAAAATAATATAATATTGAATGTCAACTGTAATTGAAAGAAAAGAGACTACAAAACCATCTGTTGGTGAGAATGTGCAGCAACTGGCATTCTCATACATTACTGGTAGAAGTGGAATTGATACAACTACTCTGGAAAACAGTTTGGCATTATCCTATCTAATAATAGACAAACATGGTAATTGATCATACCTTCGCCACACCTCCCATTGGCTAATCAGTGCGATATGCAAATTAACTGTCAACAAAGATGGCAGCTAATTTGCATACTGCAGGCAGGATGGGACAGCACCATCCTTCCTGCCCTGCCGCCATCTGGGCCTGCTATCTGCAACCCGGGGCGACGGGCGTCCTGTGTGTGACCTGACCCAGGGCAGCTGGGTGGGGCAGCAGCGATCCACCGGCCTGCCTATGCGTCCTGTGTGCGACCCGACCCGGGGCGGCCGGGTGGGGCAGCAGTGATTGGCTGCCCCGCCCCCCCCGGGGCATCCCGTGTGTGATCCGATCCAGGGTGGCAGGGTGGGACAGCGTGGCTCTTCTGTCACTCCAGCTTCCTCATCACAGCTCCTTTGGGGGCCTAAGCCTTTAGTCGGACATCCCCTGAGGGCTCCCTGACTGCCAGAAGGATGTCTGACTGCAAGCTTAGGCCTGATCCCCTGGGGAGTGGGCCTAAGTCGACAGGTGGACATCCCCCAAGGGGTCCTGGACTGCAAATGGGCGCAGGCCGGGCTGAGGGACCCCCCCACCCAAGTGCACAAATTTTTGTGGGCACTGGGCCTCTAGTCTACTAATATTGATCTTAATACCTTATAACCCAACAATTACTCTCTAGCCACAGACTCACCTGAAATGTGTGCGCCATGAAATGTAGAAGATATTTCATAACATCATTATTCAAACTAGTTAAAAATTGGTAACAATCTAAATGTCCATCACCTTGGAATTGGGTAAATAAAATTGTCATATATTCATACTTTTTAATACTATACATCAGTGAAAAATGAATGAGCTACAACTACCTGCCACTAAGTCAATCAAGTTCATAAACATAATATTGAGCAAAAGAAGCTGAACACAAAACAAAGTTTAGTATATGATACAATTTATATGAAGTACCAAAAAGAGATAAAGCAAAATCAAACTATGGTGCATAGAGATAGGTATATCGGTGATTAAACTGTAAAGGAGAGTCAGGAAGTGATGTCCTTGAAAATCAGGACAATGGTGGGTAGTGTTTGGGTGGGGGCAAAATAAAGGAGTTTGTAAGAGTCTGATCATGCTCTATTTCTTGACCTGAGTGGTGCTGTCCACATATGTTCACATCAGATTAAGTCATCAAACTGTGTATATAAGTATGTCTTATATATTTTTGTTTAGTAATGTGTTTCAATATATATGTTTTATTTCATAAGAAGGTTAAAGAAAAGGATGCAGCCGCATGGACACAGTTTATCAGGTAAAGGATGATGTTGAACATTTAGATTTGCTAGACATCCTGAAGAAACCCACATTAAAGGCACTATCTGGGATGGCATATGTATGGCCCTGTGCTTTTCAGTCACCACATCCTTTACCGGTGGCCATAGACATTGCCCGTAGACTGTGTCTCATTTCTCCTTGGACCCTGCCAGCCATTCTCAACCAACCTGACTGACTTGTCATGGAAATTCCAATCTATTGTCTGTCTGTTGTCTATGTATCTTGACTATTTACATAAAGTAAACAATCAGACCAGTTTTTGTATGAACCCAGCCTGGCATATCCTCCAAAGCTCACCAATTCTTGACATGTATAAAGAAATTGTGTATAAAGTTAATACCAGCTTACAGACTCAGTACCCTAAATAAGGGATTCCAAAGGTGTATTCTGTCCTTGGAAAGCAGGACTGAACATACACATAGTAAGTATGATTTAAAGTTCTGCTGAAAAGAGTGGAAGAACATTTTATTTATTTTATCAAAAGATAAAACTGGGCACTCAGTTAGTCACTTGGCACAAAGAAGGAATATTACAAATATGATTCCTGCCTTCAGGGAGCCCCCGCTCCCCAAGTCCTCCAGGCCCCCTTACTATGTGTGTCATTTTTCCTGGTTATCACCTCCTTTCTGATGAGTCATTCCTACTATTGGCCTTTCATTGCCATTCCCTCTTTTCAAGATGGTGTGAGGGGACACAGTGGCAATGTGAGCCATAGATCCAGTCTTTGGTGCCCTTCCATGAATTGAGGGATGACAAACACATGTACACATTAATGAGGTAAAAATATAAGAGTATGTGGTTAAGGGGCAACCTGACCCTGGGATGGAGAAAAACTGCTGTAGACTTTTCAAGGTAGGAGGGATTGGTGCAAGTTGAAGTGAATGAGGAGGACACCATGGACAGAGTCCTTAATGGAAACTTTTAATGTTATTAATAGAAAATCCAGTCTTCTAACATAGTTTAGAGCAGGGGTCCTCAAACTATGGCCTGTGGGCCACATGCAATTACAAATATTGTATTTGTTCCCATTTTGTTTTTTTTACTTCAAAATAAGATATGTGCAGTGTGCATATGAATTTGTTCAAAGTTTTTTTAAAACTATAGTCCGGCCCTCCAACGGTCTGAGGGACAGTGAACTGGCCCCCTGTTTTAAAAGTTTGAGGACCCCTGGTTTAGAGGCTTTGTGACCTTAGCTCATGACAATCTCTATACTTCCAATTCCATGTCTGTGCAATTCACACTTGACCTTTAAACTTAAGCCAGGCACTGCCTCTTTCAGGAAGCCTTTCCTGACCTATGTGTCTGCCTCTTTTTCTCCCATTCCATCTCTCTTCAAATAGCATTTATTGTACCATGGTGATCAGTTTATTTATTTCCCTCAATTCTGTAACCCCAACACATATGCACCGTGATTATTTTTTACTTAGTAAATAATCAATAAATGCTTGTTGACTATCGAGAAAGTGAATTCTAGAGGGTAAGGAAGTATGTGAAAAGGTCCATCAAGAGTGGTGATAATGACACTGGTGCATCTGCCGCATGTGGCATCACAGAGAATATCAGAAGAATGGGACACCAAATACTCTTTTCAATAATGCATTTGGGGTCAGTTCTAGTGACTACACTTTCATCCTCATGCTCAGTCCTGTACTGTACTCCTTTTAAAACAATAATCCCTCCCGTCATACTATCTATGCTTGGCTTTGTGCAGTTCAACATTTCTATCAATTATTTGAATGAGAAATGGATGTTTCATTTAATAAAATCTATGGATGACAGAAAGCTGGGAGGAATGGCTTCTACCGCAGATGATAGAATCAAGATCGAAAATAATTTTGACAAGCTGGAACACTGGTCCAAAACCACAAGATGAAATCCCATAGGGGTATATGCGAAGTTCTGTATTTAGATAAAAAAAATCAATGGCGCAAGTATACAAGCCTACCTTTAGACTGGGAAGGTATTTAGGGGTTTTAATTGATCATTAAAGGAAGTTACAGGCATCAGCAAGGACCCCTACTCCACAAAAATCCAAAGACTTCAGTTACAAAATCAATATCTAATGGATAGGATTAGATATATGCAAAAGCACTTTTAGGAGGAGAAACTTGAAAAGCAAATAGAATTTGATTGTGGTACAATTGATGGTATCATATCTGAAAAGAGAAGGTGTCGGTGAGAAGGAGGGCTGGTTGGTCAGTGTGAAATAGTAAATGAAGGGCTGGTGCTGATTGGTATCAGAAGACAAGAGCCTTTGACTATGGTGTAGTCAGTGGATAAGTGCATGGCCCTGGGTTCAGCCAGCTGCTTGGGTTTTAAAACAAATTTGCAAAGTACTAATTATGTCATTTTGGGCAAGTTACTAATGCAATCGCATCTATAAAATGGGGAGAATAGTGCATATTACATGAGATGGGGATGATGGTGCTTGGCTCTTAGGGTGCAATACATGCTAGTTATTACCATTGTTCTCTTTTTTTAGTTTCTGTGTCAGTTTTTTGTGAGATTTTGCAGATGATTCTTTCCACAAAAGTCTGCTTTGTTTGTGATGAGCTGAGAAAAAGAAATCGCATTCCCAGGCGCTTCCATCCCGGAATGCTCACACTGCGGGCCCCTGACAGGAAAGCCGGGAGGAATAGCTCTTCAGGTCTGTGTTGGTGAGTGTCAGGCACAGGCAATGAACTTTACCAGCCATTGTATCTTTTGAGTCCTCATGAAAACTTTGCAAAATAAACAGGGTCTCGAACTAGAACTAAGTCTTTGGCCTCTAAATGCAGTGTTTTTTTTAAAGTATGTCCTGGGGTCACCTGCCTCAGAATCACTCACCTGAGGTGTTTAGTAAAAATCAGATACCTGGGCCTCATTCTTAGGGATTCTGATTCAGCAAATCTGGAGTGGGGCCCAGGAAGCTTCACAGGTCCAGTTCAGAGCTTTCTGCTCTCCCACTACACTTCCTACTATAATACCAATTTTAAGATGCTACTGTTTCCATGGATATTTATAATTCCTACTGTGTACCAGGCCCGTTTCAGAGGCTTTTGAGCACAGTGGTGAATATGCCTGTACAGGTCTCTTCTAATTGGACTTATGTCTAGTGGGAGGACAGATTGGTTAAATAAACATGCCAATAAAAGTCAAGAACCATATCGGACAGTGAGAAGGGCTGTGCCTGGAGTGAAGTAGGGTGCTGTTGCTGAGAGTGATCGGGTGGCTCTTCTGGATTGGGGCGCCTCTCTTCGAAGGTGATGCTAAGCTGAGAGGTGAATGATGGGACCACCTTGCAGAAGGTCAGGGAAGAGCGTTCCAGCCAAGGCCCTAAGAGAGAAGGTGCCTGCTGTGTTTGAGGAATGGAAACAAGGGCAGTGTGGCTGCAGTGTCTAAAGTGAGGGGAAAGTGGGACCAGGTCAGACAGGTTGACAGGACCCAGATCAAACCTAGCTTGGAGTTTATTTTAAGTGGGGTGGGAAGCCAGTAGAGGGTTTCAACAAGGGAAAATATAGCCTTATTTACATTTGATAAAGGTCCCTCTTGCTGCTGCACCAGTTCTATGGGTGTGTGGTACCCAGCTATGCAATATCCCATCTCTGCCAGTGGAGAGAACTTGCTTTTTATGGGTCTCTGTTAACACCCATAAACAGCACTTTATAGTTTACCAAGCATTTTTACGTACCTTGTTTCATTTACTCTTTTGGAAAATCTTGCTCTAATCCTCATATTATTGATGGAGAAACTGAGGCTCATAAAGGATGAGGTTCTCTTCTTAGGCCATGTGTTTTCTAAGGGTAGACATTTGAAAATGGGGGACTTTTACATAAAAATCGGTGTTTTGTTTTTCTTTAACAAGAGTGAGGGTGTACCCCATGGGAACCCAGATTCCTCCTGGAGACAGTGGCTGGAGCTGCCGAGTGGCGGCCCCTCCTTCCTGTCACTCCTGATCGGCTTCAGTCTTTGTTATCTGCCGACCCCCGAGTGCATCGGAATTCCAGACTTCTACTCTCAGGTGTCCTCAGCTCACTCCTTTGCTACCTCTTCAAGAGAATTTTCCTCCTCCCCCAACAAACCTGTTCCCTGAAAGAGAGAAAGGGAGCCTAGTGCTGCCTGGTTACCCCGGTCAGGGGACCGTGAGCTTGTTCCCGGGGAGCTAGCTCAGTGCCACCTGTGCAACATCAAAGTTTCTTTGGTGTATGTGCTTCGCTCACAAATTTATGCAAACAGCGTCTTCACTCTATAATATGGCTACTTGAAATACTGATTCTCCAGGGGGAAAAAATCCGTGTTTATCCTATTATTCCGTGTTACTTTACATTCTAGGTGGCTGGGAAGCCCTCCATAATTACATGCCAAATTTTGTGTGTGTGTATTTTTCTATGAAGAGGGTTAATAACTTTATTCAGACTTTCAAAGGGATCCATGATCCCCAAACTACTATTTCTGGCATAAGAATTGGAAGTCAGACTGAGCAGAATAAGATCCTGGCTCTGCCTGAAATTCCCCCTGAAGCACTCCAAGTCTCTGATTCCAGATTTCCTCATATGAAACATGGATTGACTAATCCTGGGCTTGTGGAGCACTGATTAAATGAGATAATATATATGAAGTGCTTAGCTCAATTCCTGGCACAATCCCTGAGTGGCAGGAAGTACTATTGTCATGGCTGATGTTGAATTGGCCTTCTCCCATTACAATTTAACCCGCTTTGGACTAAATTGTGTCCGTTCCAAATTCATATGTTGCAACCCCAACCCCTCTAACTCCCATTGTGACTGTATTTGAAAGCTTTCAGGAGGTTATAAAGTTAAATGAGGTCATAAGGGTGGGGTCCTAATCTCATAGAATTGGTGGTCTTATTAGAAGAGGAAGCGAGAACCATCTCTCTCTTCATGCACAGGCACCAAGGAAAGGCCACCTGAGCCCACAGAGAGACGTGCTATCTTTAAGCCAGGAAGAGAGCTCTCACCAGAACCCGACCTCGCTGGCACTCTGATCTCAGGCCTCCTGCCTCCAGAACTTCTAGGAATTACGCTTCTGTAGTTTAAGCCATCTAGTCTATGGCATTTTTTAAAGGCAGCCTGAGCTAAGACAATCCCCAAGTCCCATCTTTCCTGACCCATCCAATCCCTTTTAGAGCAGGAACAACAGGAGTAGTCCCTACTCCATCCCTGGAGCGGGTGAGGTCGGTTTGAAATTAGTCTTGTTGCTTTGCTGTCTGGAATTAATTGAACCTGAAGTGTCCTGGTGTTCACCAAGATGTAATTTTTTTTTAAAGAAAATTATTTAAATAACCAGCAGGCTGAGCTTTGCACACACCTGGGTTTTTGGCTCTTTTCTGTTCAGTATTCCACTTTGCCTGTTGACTAGAAAGAGCATTGTTCTTAGCACCAGCTTTCTAAAGAAGCAGTGTGGTTTAATGATTAAAGATGTGGATTTTAGAGCTGCCCTGCCTGGTTCTGAATCCTATGTGACTCACTGTGTGACTTGGACAAGTTACTTAACCCCTCTGGGCTTTAGTTTCCTCATTTGTAAAGGGGTGTTAATAATAGTGTCTATGTGCCTGGCTGGTGTAGCTCAGTGGTTGAGCGTTGATCTATGAACCAGGAGGTCATTGTTCAATTCCTAGTCAGGGCATATGCCCAGGTTGTGGGCACACCATGGTGGGGGGTGTGCAGGAGGCAGATGATCAATGATTCTCTCTCATCATTGATGTTTCTATCTTTTTTCCCTTTCCCTTCTTCTCTGAAATCAATAAAGATATATTTTACAAAGGGTACTATATGTCATATCCCTATATAAAGGCTCATCTGCTAAGAGGGCTTATGTATTATTCCGACTGGGGGTGAGGGAAGGAATAGAATTTAGTGGTTTCAAATGTAGTGGTTAAAGATCAAAGTCACCTGAGAGACTTCTTACTAACGTGGATCCTAGATTCCATAACCAGAGCTTCTGTTTCAGTAGGTCTGGGGTGGGGTCTGGGAAATCGTATTTGTAATAAGCTCCTTAGGTAAATGCAGTTGTTTAGTTAACTTGTATTTGAGAATTACTTGACCCCATGTTCTTTCAAGGTCTCCTTTAGTCCGTGGCATGTCAGATTTCAGAATGAATATAAGGACGAGAAGGTAAGGAGATAACTTAGAACAAGGTTCTACTTTCTTAAAGCATCTCCCAGGTCAGAACCTGGGTGGCAAAATCCCAACCAGGCGTGCTTAGGTTAGTTTTTGTCTAGATTGCCATCTAAACTGGGTGCTGGCTATCTCTAGTTTATAGCAACCAAACGATTAGCAGTGACCATGCCAGAAAATGGAATCATCGAGTAAGTTATAATTGCTCAGTTTGCAAATAGCTGTTCTCTAAAGACTTTCAGCTTGGCATTCTGGGAAGGGCCTCTGGAATGGTGATCCCATTTAATTTATTATAAATTACCTTCTGGGCAAAATGGAGAGAGCTGACACCTATGGCAACATTTATATATTTGCAAGAATGAACTATCTGTGGTGGCTAAGATTATTCCACGTACTAACTAGAATTTCAAGAGTAGCTAGGAGAAGAAGCATCCTTTTAGAGAAGACTTACATCATGGAAACCACCGCCTAAGAGATAAAATGCCATCTTCATGGGTTCAGCGAAGACAGGCTGGGGTTTGTTGAGAATGCTAGCCAGTGTCAAGAAGGCTGCAGGCACCACGCATTAAAAGGCATCTCCCCTTTGATGAGTGTTTAATTTGGCCTTGTAAAGTGTATGAAGTGCAGGCATTTCATTTGTTTGACAGAAGCAAGCCCACAGCACCTCCTGTAATACTGTGCCACATGGTTTCCTGAGTCTTACCACATGTTGGGCATGCTCTGGGAGTCTGCAGGAAATAAGCTTCAAATCAAAACACCAGTTTGACAAGAGTCTGTTTTAATTGAAAGACACATGCCTCTCTCTTCTGAGCCAGGTGGAGGGACCTAAAAGAAGGCAGCATCTACCATGCTGTCCTAAGGAACACTTTGCTCTTTGCTGTAAGAGTATAAAGGTGCTCTGGGGCAGGCAGGTAGGAATCTATCCGTGAGCCCTAGAGTGTCTGGTGTGACTGGCCTCCCATAGCATTCTCTTTCCTCCGACAATGCTGGCTGTCTGCCACAATGTCAATTATCTCTGGCTGAGACAGTAATGATCTGGGAGACCACTTTTTTATATTACATTTTAACAAACCAGAATTAGGAAACTTTACAAAATTCATACACTTTGACATTCCGTGCATTAATATCCAGCTGCTCATAAATCAACCATATCCATCAAGCTTTTCTGCTTCATGCATATTAAGTGACCGTATTTTAACAATATATGAAATATTCCCCAATCTGAGTATTCTGCTGCTCCCTGCCATCTGCTTAAGCATGGCCATTTTTCCATGAGGAGAAAGTAGCCCTCTGCTCCTCTTAGGGAAGCGTAAGAGATGACAAAGTAAGCTGCCTCTAATTTGAAACCCACACCTGACTCCTTTTGTTTGAGGGGCGATTGCACATTCTGAATTTCTGTTGCTTAAAAACAGGCCTAATCTTTCCACCTCATCACCGGTCACTTTCTTCCTTGTTCTGTTCTCTATACTCCAGGATCTTCTGGAGTTCCTTCAAAATTCAACATGCTCTCCTGCCTCCAAACCTTTAAAAGAGGGGTCTCTTTACTCAGGACCCCTCACCCCATTGCTGGTCCTACACCCTCAAGCCTTTTCCACTAGTTCCTTCGTTCATTCATTCATTCATTCATTCATACATTCAGCAAATACTAATTGTCTGTATGTGCCAAATACTTGAGTGAATGAAACTGATTAAAAAGCTGTCATAGAACTTAACATTCTAGTTGGGAGGAGTACGCAGACCCAAAAATAAACATAGTAAATAAGTAAATTATATGTTAGAAGATGATAATTTGTATGGAAAAATAGAAAGGAGTAAGATGTATGAAAAGTGCTTGCAATTTAATTAGAGTGGAAGAGAAGACCTTACTGATATAGTGAAATTTAAATTAATTCTCAATTATCCTTTGAATTGAACTCAAATTAACTTCTTCAGGGACTTCTTCCAGACTAGACCCGTCAGTGAGTCTTTGAATGTCTGACTAGGTCATCCTGTGTTATATGCTCTCATTATTCCCAATAGTTCTCATTCACAGCTCTTAGCACCATATGTAATTATATACTCATGTGATTATTTATTAAAGAATGCCATGTCCACTATATTGCAAGCTCCCTGAAGGCAAGGGTAAGATTTTTTGATTACTTTTCTATCTCCAAAGTTAGCTCAAGACAAGTGCTCAATACAAATTTGTTGAATGAATGGAAGAACCTGTCCATTATGGATGAAAATGTACATCCAGGAGACATTAACAGACTCAATTGAGATAATAAATAATGAATGAATGATATGAATGATAATGAGTAAGTTCTTTTTATAAATTGCAAAGTTCTATAATCATACAGCATCATTATTTCTCTGGATAAGACTCTCTTGTGGCAGCATGGTTCTGTGTTGATTGGTATTTATGACCTAGAAGCCCCTTGTGAAGGCAGTGTGGTTTAGTGGATACGAGCATGGGTGCTGAAACCAGACTGCCTGGGTTTGCTTCTTAGCTTTGCCATGTGACCTTGTTGTGCCTCCACTTCCTCATCAATAAAATGGGATGACAATGGTACCAACCTCACAGAAATGTTATAGAATTAAAAGAGTTAATATCTCTAGGTGCTTAGAGGAAGGCCTGGCATATAGTAAATACTCAATAAACAGTATCGTGATTATGGTTAGTATTATCTGCCATGCTTTCAGCTGCAATCAAGAGATTTATTTACTGGCTGAAGTCTTTCTTGGTTTCTTCTCAGAGACAAATGAACTAGTAATTCCTAGTTCAGTGATGTTTTATTTAACATAAATCAAAGAGTAAGGATGACCCTTTTCAGGCCCTACGCTATAGGTTTTAGCATCAGTTCTAGTTCATCTAGACTTTTATCTTGGTATTATCCTGGTGTTCCTTTTCTGAGTATCTTGGCAGCTGGAAGTTAAGTTAGAGCCAATGGCTGAGAAAACTGGTCCAAATGCTGGTTCTGCTTTACTGGTGGAAATACTTGGACAAGATATTAAACTCTTTGAGGTTCACACTCTCACCTGTAAAATGTGACTCATAATTGCTCCCTCGCAGGGTTGATGTGAGGACTGAGTGAGATAATGTCCATGAGGGGCCAGCTCAGAGAGAAGTTATATATATATCAGTCTGCCTTCCTTGCCCTTTGCTCAGGAAGAAATCTACATTTTATTTTTATTTTTATTATTTTTAATTAAAGTATAATTGTTATACAATAGCATATTAGCTTCAGGTGTACAACATAGTGACACAACATTACAATGTGATCACCACACTAAGTCTAGTACCCACCTGTCACCAAGCCAAGTTATTACAATATTATTGACTATATTCCCTGTGCTGTACACTACAGCTCTGTGGTTTATTTATTTTGTAACTGGAAATTTGTACCTCTTATTTCCCTTCACCCTTTTCATCCAGTCTTCCAGCCTCCTTCCAAGAAACCTGGAGCCATGGCATTGTGGTCTGTGAAGAAGTTTCTGATGAGTGTTCTAAATCAGGAAGCCAAAGTTAACACATTGGGAACTCACTACACATGCCTGAGATGATTCATGTTATTGTCACAGATCAGTGCAATAAACTCAGTGATCATTTGTGGTCCTATAAACAGGAGGAAAACAGTTATTTAAAAATATTCCTTTTAATATCAGAAATGTATCCATTTATGTAGCTCTAACTAATGAACTAACTAGAAACACCATAACAAATATATTTTATGGATTGTAGAAAAAAATTAAAAACATTTTCTTATTGTTGATTAACAAATATTATTTAGGGATAGTGGATGGTATAATAGTCATAGGTACTAAGGAGAATCTTTCATGATGTTCAAAGTTATTGTTTCATGATTGCCATTAGATATTGGCCCAAGTTGTGTGTGTGTGTGTGTGTGTGTGTGTGTGTGTGTGTGTGTGTGTGTGTATTTATGGGTGATTGTGACAAAAATGAAAGTAAGTCCAAAATACTCCCTTCACGTGCACAAATATTCTAGATTTTCTTTTTTTCTCTCCTGGATGTTTTTTCTAACCTTAGCTGATAATTTTCATCTGTTGTTCACTTTCAAAATATGCTTTTCAGCATGTCACAAACCCTTCAAATAAAGTTCCACTTCAAAAGACCTGGTTTTATTTCCAGATCTTCTCTTTTCCCTTGTTTGGGGTTTTTGATCAACAAATATTTATTGAGCACCACTGTGTAAGTGGCAGGACTCCAGAATGGCGTTTCTAAAGCCCTTGGTGTTCCAGATGTTGGATAAATCAGAAATCTATGACCAAAACTTAAAGCAGAATTAAAATTATGTGTGAACATGAACCAAGTGCTTAGAGGGCAACATGCTGTTCACTACTGTCAACAGCGGGATTGGGGGATTTATTTTCTACTTATTGGCTTAAAATGTGAAATCTAGATGTGAGGAGGCCTAGCCTACCTGTTCTTAGGGAATCTTCATGCCAAAGTTACTCATTCTAATTCATCTGACATTCTTATTTGCTTGGTGAATGCTCAAGTCAGTGCCTTTGATAGCACTTCATGGTCTTTAAGATAAAATTTGGCATTCAAGGCTTTTCACAGTATGGATTCTGCTTACCTTTCCAACCCTATTTCCCATTGCTCCTCTGTTAGCTCCCAATGGTTCAGCTGTAACCAACTTTTTGCTCTTGGTCTCCATTCACTGAGTATCTATTCTTGGCCAAGCACCGCTTCATTAAATTTAAAGAATATCTTATTCCCTCAATTTTTCTGAGAGATTGTTACTGTTATTCCCATTTTATAGATGAAAATACTGAGGCCCAGAGACAGCAAATGGTTTGTTCAAATTCATGGGCAAGTACGTGGATGAATAGTTATATGGACTTCAAAGCTGCAATGGAAAGGGCTCTTCCATCACACATGATGCTTTCCTCTTCAAAACGCCTCAAAGCACGATCTCATTTTGCACCCTTCTTCCCTGTAATGGCAAAATCATGGGCCCCTCCAAAATATCTACGCCACAATCCCTGGAATCTGTGACTTTGTTACCTTACATGGCAAAGGGGAATTAAGGTTGCAGCTGGAATTAAGGTTGCTAATGCCGAACTTTAAGATAGAGAAATGATCCTGGGCTATCCAGGTCCATCTAAAGTAATAGTGGAGTTGGAGAAAAGGACCAGGAACCGAGAACTGTAGGTAGCTTCTTGACAAGGCAAAGGAATAAATTCTCTTCTATCGACTCCGGAAAAGAACACAGCCTTATAAACACTTTGAATTTTAGCCCAACGAGTCCTACAGAGCTGTAGGAAAATAAATTTATGTTATTTTAACCCATCAAAGTTTTGGTAATTTGTTATAGCAGCAATGGGAAACGGATACACTCAAAAGTAGTATTCCTTTTCTGCATACTTCAGCTGCCATGCGTGTCATTCCCAGGGCTGAAACCCACCTTTTCCATCCACCCCCTTCATTATGAAAGCCTGCTCTTGGGGAAGACATGAACCTGAACTTGATTAATTGTATTGCCCTAGACACAGTTGACAGAAACTTTTTAAACCAAGCCTCTCATTTCTAAGAGGTTGAATAATTTGTCCAAGGTCATACAGTAGCAGTGATAGGGTGAGAGCTCAAATTTATAACTCTCAACGTCCACTTCTAGTAGCTTACAAGAACAACTTATTTAAAAGCATCAGCATTTTCTTAGGGATCAGTGCTCTGAGATTTAGTTGTTGATTGTCCATATAAAAATTTCTGGATGTAGCAAACAGATTGGATCCTTGGAAATCACATTAAGTCAGTCTATGGAAAAAACCCTGTGACTATTGGAATCAACCTATCCACCACCATCTTGTTCACTCATTTATCCAAATAATAGTGTATGCCAGGTAGTGTGCTAAGTCCTGAGAATTAAAAATGAGAAAAACACAGTTTGTGCCTATCAGAAACTCATGGTTTAGTGAAACTGGAAAATGGTCAAGGGTAGGAGGAATAGATATAATAAATAGGAATTGCAAGGCCTGATGGTAAGTGACAGGATAACGTGAAGAAGCAAAGTCACTAGGCAGGGACTTCAGAAAATCCTGAGAATCTGGAGGAGGCGGTGCTTTGGCTGGGTTTTGAAGCAGGAGTAGGAGTTAACTTATGGAGAAACAGAGCCATTTAGCCTGGAGGAACAGTAAGTTTGGACTGGTCAAGTCATTTAAATAAACTATACACATTTGCTATTCTCCACCACAGTCCCAAAGTCAGATCAAAGAGATGTTTGGTAATTCATTGAATGCAAGAAAGCTTCAGCTTCATTTGTGAATAAGGGTCCAGCCTCATTCAGATGGTCAGTGTGTAGCATGGAGGAGTAGAAGGAACTATTAGAAACAGGTATGAATTTGGACTCTACTCCCTCCCACTTGGCCAACTTTAAGAGTGGCTCTTTTTGTGCCTTAGTTTTCGTCTCCAAGATAGGATGACCAATCCCTTCCTTGCAGGGTTGATGTGAAGATGAGGCGATGTGTGTGAAAGCACTTGCCGTAGAGTGCTATGGAATTGGCATCTGTTACTATCAGCCTTAAGAAAAGAGCTCAGCTACTCTCCCCCTCTGGCTTCATCTTATTTATTATTTTTAAAATAAGCATTGTGTTGTTCATCATCTTTCCAGTCCTCAGGTAGTTCTAATCTGAGCTCAGGGGCTTCTTACTGCTGGCCCATTGCAGGTTGGCGAGGGTGTGCTAGAGAGGTCTAGCTTCAGGGAGCCATTTTCCATACAGCTGCTAGAATCAGCTTTCTGAAGTGTAAAGATAACCATGCCTAAAATCCTCTTCCAGGTCCCTTGCTCCCTCTCTAGTGTGACCCGCCCCTCCTCTACCTCCAACCCTGAGTGTTTTAGCTGCTCCTTATTGCCTCTTGTGATATATCTGCTCTGCTGGTTATATTGCCTGGGAGGCCCTTACCCCACCTTGTGTGAAGCCTTCTCTAACTTTCCCCCATAAGTCATTCATGCCCTCTGGGCTACCATGGTGTCTTGTACATACATATCTCTTCGTTTATTGTACACATTATGCTAAATTAACTATTCATCTATTTCCCCCATCAGGGTGGGTGCTCCCAGAGAGCAGATTTGTTTATTACTTATCTCTGTATTTTTAGCATATAATAGGGACTCAATAAATGCTTGTTGAATGACTAATTGACTGACTAAATGAATGGAAGGCAGACGGGCCTTTAGAATTTTCTAGTAGCTAGCTCTTGTAAAACGGTGGATTGGGAGTCCTATAGATAATTACACTATCACACGTTGTAACGGATTGGTGCTCGCCAGGGAGTGACAGTATGTCCAACAGGCAATGAATTAAAACCTTGCTCTGGCATATCCCCTTTCAGAAATGGGAGCAGTCTCTCCAGTGACTTGAAAAATAGGCTTCAGTAACAGTGTAAGAAAATACATGCAATTAGACTCAATCCATAAAGTTGTCCTTGACTAATGTCTACATTTAAGGGAATTTAATTAAATTATGAAAAAGGCCTTTCTAATTTGACTGTCAGTCTGGTTTATCATGTATGTACATAAACTCTGCATAGGGTTTTCTTTCCCGATTCCCAGACCCTCAATCAACACTAGGACACACAGACGTATCAACATATTGCTTAAGAGTGGGGAGCCCGGTAGGTGAGTTTGAGAAAGCAGGGCAGCCAAAGCAATTTGTCTGGGTAGGCTGACAGAAATAGAAATTCTGCAAAATGCATTTTCTCCATTTCATTCATTCAGAAAATATTTACTCAGCACATACTATATGTCAGGGACTATGCTAAGTGCTGGCAATACACTGGAGTGGAAAGACAGATGTTGCACATAAATAGATGTAATTGTAAATTACATACATTGTGTTTATGTTCATCCGAAACTCAGAATGCCCTCTCTTCTTTATGTTGTTTATATAAATTCAACATCCTTGCAATCATTATTATTATTCCTAGGTAAGGAATAATATAAAAAAAGGTGTTGAGTCTGTGCCTGACATTGTGCTATGTCCTGGGGACACAGAAACACCTTCAAGGAGATTATGGCTTTAGTGGCAGAAACAGAAACTTGAAGAGGAAAAATCAGAGTGTAGCATGGACAGTGTAGGGTTAGAGAGAAGTAAGCGCAGTTACCGTCAGATGAACATGGAGCAGTGAGGCTTCCTTCTTCCCCTCCCTGCAGGCACAAAGGCTGCCCGGGGAACTGGTTGAAGTGGAACACTTTTACCAACTTTTTTCCCCAAGGAGAGTCAGAGTCAGCTCTGAATGGACCTCCGCACCTCTGCCTACCATTTGTCCTACTCAAGGGCCATCCTTCCTGGGCAGACGGAGAGAGATAAACACATCTGTAACAAGGAGCTCCTGGACGGAGCCAAGTTGCTGCCCAGAGGCAATGGTCCTGAATGTGCCTCCAGGGGCTGACCTGCAGGACGGTTCAGAGCCCATCTGGACCGGCTCCATCACACAGTACATGGTCGCCTCAAGGTGCCCCAGGCAGAAGGGACTGATGTCAAAGGCAGCCGCAGAACAGTCCTGGCCAAGGGATGCTCAGCTAAAATTTCATATTTAAGATACATTTAATTTCACTAATTTTATCTGAAACATTCTAAATACTCCTGAAATAAAGGGCCACCCCCAAATAAAGGAAGGGCTGAAATTGCATAGTATCACTGGCTTTGGGGTGGTAATCAGTAGCCAGAACGCACCACCGCAGGCACAGGATGAATTTAGATGGCAGATAAAGCATATTTTACAATTTCAGAATAAACATGCTTTTGTAGGTGGGGCAGGCTTCTTCTGTTCACAGTTCTGAGCACTCACCGTTGGCTGCTCCTGTCATACCTGTTCCCTACTGGTCCCAGAGGGCTGTGAGGTTGCAGCCGCTCACCTAGGCGGATCCCTTCTATTTGCCGACAAGGAAGCTAAGATGTGGAGGGAAAGCGACTATAATACAGCAGAGGGAGGACTGCAATCCTGGGATCCCCTGCTTCACTAGGCTCTTCCTCTGGTGGGGGCTGCCTCTCAGAGGAGCCCTTTGTGAGCACAGTGTGCCTGGTAGCAGGAAGCAGTCCCCCTGAGCTGCCCTCTGCAAGGGTCCTACCAATAAATGCAGGCAGTGAGGACCAAGGGGAAGGCCTGTGGAGACTTATGTCCAGGTGTCTGCAATCTACGTAACTGTTCGTCCCTTGCTTCTTGCACTTGAGATAAGTGAGAGGGGGTGGGCAATGACCTGTCTCTCTTTCGGGTGCCCATGCAGGTGAGGGTTAGCTGGGTGTCCATGGAATGGAGCTCAGGGCAAGGTTTGCCTGGGGAGAACACATCACTGGGGAAGCGTCTGAGCCAGGCCCACTTTAGAATTTGCCTGTTTGCAAACTCAGAGGTGGGTGGGTGGGAAATTATGCACCAGAGCTTATCTCTCCCTCTCAGCTGGGTTTCTGTTATCCCTGGGCCCTGTGGTGGGGGCTGGCAGAGGAGCTGACCTATTGGCTTGGCAGTTTGATCTGCACATGCTTGTCTTCACTATTGTCAAGGGGCTCCCCTGGGGATGGGGATGGGATGGGGGAGGTGGGGTGAATTTGATGGTAATCCAGGTAGGAAAAAGAAATCAAAACCACACAACTAAAAACAAATGTACACAACATAGACCACCTGGTTGGCCCTAAGTAAACCAGGCCAGCAATTTAGGAAGAATATGCTTAAGAAATTATGGCTGATATACCAATCATATATATGTGGTACATATATCTTTGTCTCATAGGCCCTCGTGCTGTGCTTAACACATGGTTAGTGCATAGCAAAGAATTCTTAAATAAATCTATAGAGTGCTAATTACGGAGTGTAAAATTTTTACTCCGTGCTAACAAGAAAACAAGATGCACTCTTCACCCACAAAGAGCTTAAAATTTAATGGGGGAAAAGATGTAAACGAGGAGTTTTACACACAGAAAAGAAGAAAGGGAGAGCATCTTTTGTTGAATGAGCGTGTGTGAGCTGCACTGTGGAGGCAGACAATTCCTCCTGAGGTTGCTCTCCTGCACGGATACCCCTTTGACTCCCTGATGAAGAAGCAGCACCAGCCTTGCACCTCGAGTTTCCCATTTCCCAGCAGAACTACGTTGGGTCAGGTCTCAGGTGACATGTCTTATACACCTGGGCTCAGGCTGACTCGCTATGTTTCCTGTAGGTAACTTGGCCACTTGACCGACTCCTGGCAATTAGATTCACTTCGAGGAAAAGTTTTTCAGATGTCTTTTAGAGCTCATTTTTGAAAGATGGTCCACCTGGTGCCTGCTCCCTGGCTCTGGATGGAGGCCAGGGGATGACAGCAGCATGAACTTGCCATGGATAACAAGTCCTCTGTTATGACTGGGAGCATTTGCAATGCTATAAATAACTCTATCAATATTGTGATAATGGCACTTTAAAGAGGTCTATTTTACAAGTGCTGAATGTAAGAGAGACCACAGCTGCGCTCATTAATTCTGAAGTGTGCCTCCCTCTATGTAGGACTTGCAGGTGTAACAATAAACATGTTGATTCAATGAAAGTCTAGATAATGTTTAGATTAAGAGAGAGGTTAGGGTAACATTGTTAGTTTTTCCATTGTGTTGGCATAATGAAAACAAATTATAACAGCTTAATTGGAAATGGAAAAAAGGGCAAAACATAACTTTATTACAGATTTCAGATGCTTACCAATAGCTCCTCCCCCCTCGAGAGCGAGTATCATAATTGACAGCAGTAGATCTTTTGATAATTAATTGCAGTAAATTATCACTTGGCACAAAGAAGGCATAATTGTAATTAATTTGCAACCTTCCCAGCATAACACTGAATTAGAAATGGCACTGCCGTCATTTTTCCAAGGGAGGGAATGGAGGCTAGGAACAGTGCTCCCTTTTCCTTTGATGCGCATTCCGAGTCTTGAGGCAAAACCCTGGCTGTAATTTTTCTGGTATGATCCTGACATCTCTGTGACTCTCTTGGGTCAGGGGTGTTTAATTTAGATTGTGGCTGATGGCGCTGGGCTATGGTAGTGTCCCCTGCTGAGTTCTGCCGTGGCCTCATATCATTTTAGCCTCCCGTTAGTCACTTAACCTTCGCATCTTTCTGTATCTATCTTTCCGTATCAGCCTCATTCACCGGGGAGCTGAAAGACCTAATGCATTCAGATAACAGGCATTGTTTCAATATAAAAATTACTATATCCTCACTTGAGTGAATTAAGAAAAACTTGCCCTCAAAATGTTTCTCTCTTTTCCTGGTGCATCCTATATCTAGGATGGTGCAGATTGTAATTAAGAATCTTTGCCATGGTCCAATTTTGTAGTGATTGCCACAGATCAAGGTTCAAGCTAATTTCTCAATAATTAATTAGAAACAGAAACGAGGAGTAAAAACTATTTTCACCGGATTCTAGGCAACTGTTTATATTTCATCAGGGTGCCCGAAAGAACAAATCATTAAGCTATAAAAGATTACATCTGGGTTAGAATTAATGTCAAGAGAATTGATTAAACCAAGTGTTGGCTCAGAGATGACGGCCAGGCTGTGCTACGCTGTGGACCACAGGCTTCCAGGGGTCATGGAGCCTTCTCTTCCTGCTCCTTGTCCTCCTGGGGAGACGAGGAGGATCGGACTTCTGACAACAGGGCAAGAAGTTGTTCCGCTTAGTTGTTGGTCATAAAAAAAGATAAAGTTCATGACCCTATTTCAGGAAGACCCATTTAACAAAAATAAGCGTTATTAAATTATTTTGGACACTCTTCGAAGATCTTCTTAGCCCCATTGTTATAGACGCTGAAATAAGGTGAATTTATAGCCAGAGACCCTCAACACTGCTGCCCTGCCAATGAATCCAGGCTTGACCTCTTTGTAACGCCTTCTCTGGGGATTAACAAATCATTCAATCTTCATGCAACTTTCCTTTCCCAAAAAGCAAAGCCTCCAGTAACCCCTGCTACTCTGCACCCCGCCAATAACTTCTTCCAGTTGGGTTGAATTAGTCATGATAGTTTTCCTGTGTGAGCTAATATTCAGCGTGTCGGAGTTCAAACCACCCAGCATTTTTCACAGGAGACTTCACACTGAGCTCAAGCCTCAGCCCTCGTTGCCAAAGGTCCTGATGTTTACTTGACTGAACTCCCTATGTGAAGACCTAACGCACACCAGAAGGACACGTAGACACCCCCCGCAAATGCTGTGTTTTGTGCTCACGAACCTGACATGTTAGAATCTTCACTGGGAACAGACCTCCAGTTTTCTGATCTCAAACTGGAACGTGATTTCCACGGAGCAAATGGAGGGAAGACATTTCTGACAGCCTCTTGTTTTGAAAAAGCAAGAAGACTTAATCCGTGTGTTCTCCAAGGAATAGAACTAAGTTTCACGGATGGATGCTTTGGAGGGTAGGTTTTGGCTAGAAGAAGAACCGTTTTGTTTACAGTGGTCTGAGAGGCAAAAAGATACCCATCGAAGCAGCTGTGGGATCAGTAGGCAGGGAGGGTAAACGGGACTTAAGGTGCGGTTTGGGAGGGGGACTAGAAGGCTTTAGACTATGTGCTTTTAAAGGCCTCTTCCAATATATACTTTTTTTTTATGGCTGTTTGATTGCATGGCATATGAAAGCCAGGTAAAATGAAAGCCAAAACCCGAGGCTCAGGAACCTCTTCCCTGCCCTAGAACACGGGCAGCGTCATTTCTCAGCGGGTGGATGTTTAGCCTCGTGCTGAGGGCCTTCTGAACTAGTTTCCAGTTCTTTGGGCCACAACATTGCTAAGTTAAGGTTAAACAGAAGGTCATTCATTTATTTTTTTCAGTCATTTATTCATGCGACAAACGCTCTGCGTCTGCAGCATCGCAATGCGCCAGGCTATCCAGGTGTCCTGATGCTCTGGAAGGATTCAGGTATAATCCCTGCTGGGGCCTGTCCTTGGTCAGGCTGGCCAGGGTGCCTCCATATGTGGCTATTTTGAATTCTCATTCTGACTCTGCTGTCCTAAGGAAGGAAAATACATTAGCTAATGAAAAAAGAATAAGCAAACTTTCTGAATCTATACAAGGTTTAGTGTGCTCTGGCTCCTGCCTGCCTCCCTCCCTAACCTCATCTCATGACTCTCACAGTTGTTCTTTCCCTCCAGCCACACAAGCTTTATTTCTTCCACTTCTGTAAATACTTCACACCTTTCCCTATTGTAGGGTTTCTACTCATGCTGTTCCCTTGGCCTCCCACACCTGAATCCTTTACCTCTCAAACATGACTTCCCTCAAGCCAGTTTTCCCTGCTCCACCAATCCAAAGCAGCTCTGCCCACCACTGAATGTTCTCTGGACATCTTGTAGTTTTCTTTTATAGCACTTCATAATAGTTTCACAATATTTGAGTATATTAGAAAATTGAAATATGATTCCATTGTCTGTAGAATTCCTGAAACATAATTGAATCACAGTTTGAGATTCAGTGTATAGACTGGGCTACAACCCATAGCACCTCTTGGAAGATATCACCTTTAAAAAGAATAATGCAGCCCTAACTGGTTTGGCTCAGTGGATAGAGCATTGGCCTGTGGACTGAAGGGTCCCAGGTTCGATTCCAGTCAAGGGCATGTACCTTGGTTGCAGGCACATCCCCAGTAAGGGAGTGTGCAGGAGGCAGCTGATCGATGTTTCTCTCTCATTGATGTTTCTCTCTCATCTATGTTTCTAACCCTCTATCCCTCTCCCCTCCTCTCTGTAAAAAATCAATAAAATATATTTAAAAAATAAAATAAAATAAAAAGAATAATACAACAAT
Organism: Myotis daubentonii; assembly: GCF_963259705.1. Classification (NCBI taxonomy): domain Eukaryota; kingdom Metazoa; phylum Chordata; class Mammalia; order Chiroptera; family Vespertilionidae; genus Myotis; species Myotis daubentonii. The sequence goes on from NC_081842.1 coordinate 176,736,479, forward strand.
CTATACTAATAAAAGGGTAATATGCTAATTAGACCGGATAGACCGGACGTCTTTCTGGACAAAGCCACAGCAGCTGCCAGGGCTGAGAGCCAGCAGCACAGGATAGGCTGTGGTGTGGGAGAGGCGGTGGCGGTGCAGGAGAGGTGGCTGCACAGGCAGGTCCAGCGCTGTGGCCCCTTTCACAGAGGCAGTGGGAGAGGGGGCTGTGCAGTCTTGGTCCCAGTGCTGCCCCTTCTGCAGAGGTAGCCACAGAGGTAGCAGCATGGGCCTGGTCCCCGCGCCAACGCCACACCTCCGCAGAGGCTGGATGGGTTGTGACCTGCTGTGCCTCAACCTCTCACAGCCCCTCCCCCAGCCAACTTGGCCCCAGATCGCCCCCCACCCCCCCCACCAGTGGGTAGAAGGCAGGGCCAGCACTAAGAAGCGAGGGCCGAGGGCCAGGCAGCTGTGGTGGCCGGCAATGGCAGCAGCAGCAGGGTGATGGGGGTAGCACCTTCCCCTGATCTGCCCCCAGAGGGAGGCCAGACTGCAGCTTAGGCCCGCTCCCTGTGAGCAGGCCTAAGCCATCAACAAGACATCCGCTGCGGGCTCCTGGACTGTGAGAGGGGACAGGCTGGGCTGAGGGACAGCCGCCCCGCCCCCAGTGCACAAATTTTCATGCACTGGGCCTCTAGTAGTAATAATTATATCTTCAATTAGGTACATGTTATGATTTACATGTATTTTTTACAGACATTTCTGTTCCTCAAAACTGACTAGTGTGGTAAGCATCCATTGCTCTCCCATTTCACAGATGAGTTGTCAGAGGTTGCAGAGCTGGTTCGTGGCAGAACTGGCCTGAAAAAATCACATCTGACTCTGGTTCAAGTTTCATTCTGTCCACACTGGCCATCTCCTCCTTCAGTGTGTTTTACACTTAAATCAAAGTGTACACAGCCAAGCACTTATATGGGTATTGTTTTTATTGTCCCCATATTGTCCTCTTTGTCCTATTCTTTCATCAGAAGCCCTCCTTCTTCAGTCTCCTGGGGGCAACCAGGCTGAGTTGGGGTAAAGAAGGAGAGTTGGGGTTAGCCCTGGGACAGGTCGATTTTGGAGGATTTTGGAGTAAGCATATTCCCATAGTCTGTTGGAACTGGAAGGGGCTTATGCTGTCCTTTGAATTTTGGTCTGTGCTCTGTGGAGCTTTAAGGTAGTACTGCTCCACTGCACAACTCCAGGGGCCACCTCCCACATGGCACTCCATCCGCGTGGCACCTCTGCAGTGCTGTGTGTCTGCGGGTGACTGAGGGACTGCCACGGTCACCTTCACTTTATTCCAGCCAACTCGGCTTTGATCTCTTTTGTATATTGAGCTTCTGATAAGATTTTATTTGAAGGAAGGGCTCTGCTCCATAAAAGAAATCACTTAAAACCTCAGTATTTAATATATATATATATTTATTGATTTCAGAGAGGAAAGGAGAGAGAGAGATAGAAACATCAATGAGGAGAGAGAATCATTGATCGGCTGCCTCCTGCACACCACCAACTAGGGATTGAGCCTGAAACCCAGGCATGTGCCCTGACGAATCAAACCATAACTTCCTGGTTCATAGGTTGGTGCTCAACCACTGAGCCACCGTGGCCGGGCAAAACCTCAGTATTTAATAATGCACCACCTGAGCTTGGCTATCTGAATGACTTATCCATGGTCCTATAACCAGAGAAGGGCAGAATTGGGGCTTAAATTCAGACATCTGGGTCTAAAGTTAACCCTCGGGCCTCTATCCTGGGCTGCCTGTCTAGACATGGACAAGTCAGGTGGTATGGTGGGAAGTGAAACTGGGTTGCCTCTTGGAAGAAACCTTAGAAAGTGGAGGGATAAAGGTTGGGATGCACCAAACTAGCCACCCTCTGGGACCCTACCTGCCTTGGCCGGACATGCTTATTCCTTTGATCTTTCCTGAAAACCTGCCTTCCCTCCCCTCATCTCAGCCACCTGCTACGCCCTCTCCACCTCTGCCTTGATGATTTCTCCCAGGGAAGCCTTTTCCTCTCAACTTTGAGGATACTGAAGATGAACACCAATGTCCTCTCTCTGTTTCTGAAAACTGCTAGTGAGCAAATTACTCAGACTCTCCCCTATCCTCTGGATTGAACCTGATTGAGACCTTGCTCTCGGCAGTGACCTGTGTCTATCTCTGGGATTTTTTCGTACCTTTTTCCAAGAGTGAGAATGCTTGCTTTTGCAGTTGCTCTTGACCATTAGCAATGTCAAAAAAGCCAGATAGTCTGAGAGCCCCTTTACGCCTTTTGCTTTGGAGTGAGACAATCATTCTCCCTTGACCTCATGACTTAACGTGCGTGGTCCAGGAAGTGGGACTGAAGAAGGATGTTTGGTCATATTCAGACCCAGGCAAGCGCAAGCACACTAAACAGAAAGAAAGAAAATTCCTCTCAGTGTGTCTAGAGTTCAGTCAGAGTCAGCAAATGTTCCCAGCTGGAATGAATGACTGTTACTCTATCTTAACTCACAAGTCCCCTGACAGTGCTGACAAAATCTGTGTTTCTACAGTGTTAGATGCTCTGGCTAGAGGATATATTAATTGGACATCAGCTGGTGTCTCCTCACCCATTAAGATGGAAAGAAGACAGACTCAAATGCCATTTCATGGCGTGTGCAAGCACTAAACCCTCACGGGATGATGGAGCCTTGCCCGGAGACTTGTTCTCGTGGTCAACTCTGACTTTGAGCTCCAGTTATATTTATATACATATATTTTTTTCCCATTGATTTTTAGAGAGTGGAAGTGATGGAATGGGGAGAGCGAGAGAGGAGAGAGAAAAAGAGAGAGAAAGAGAGACATTTATATGAGAGAGACACATTGATTGGTTACCTCCAACACGTGCCCCAACCAGGGCAGATTGACCTGAATGGAACCCACAACCCTTTGGTGCGTGGGATGGTTATTGAGCTCCAGTTTTCATTCGATAACCTCCCTTTATGAATATTCTTACTACCCTGCACATGTATCTGGCTCCCCACCATACTAATCGAGATATGAACTCGGCTCTTTCTCCTGATTTCTCCACAGCAAGGCATTTGGGCACGTAGAGGGCTATCCTGAAAGTGGAGGAATGGGAGGGATTTTGATGGCAGCAACACAGATACTTAAAATTCCATGTTAGAAATTTTGCTTTTAAAGTCTCTCTTTAGCCAATTTGATAATTGGGCTCCAGTCTTCGGCCAGGTGGCAGAACATCCCATGTCCCCATGTCTTCTGTCCCCTCTCCTGTGCACCCATCCCCTCTAGCAAACAAAGCAACACAAAGTCGTTCCATTTCTTCCCGCAGTGAAGTTGAGTTCTTTTATACCTTTACCTCCCAATTCAGACCTAAACTCATCAGAGTCCTTAGCAGAACAGAAGGGCTTTTATGTAACAAGATGCTTCTCTCCTTAGAAATAAAAGAGCAACAGTAAACAAAAATTGCCCTCAGTCCATACAGAGTCAGCGTGGGGAAGGGGCTGTGAAAGAAGGCCTTTGGTGGGTATTGACCGGCACAGGAACCCAGTTTTCAGGAAAAAGGCCTGCGCTTGCAGGTATGAGGAGGAGGGGCAGAGGGCGTGGGATCTCTGCTGGGCCTTTGCAGGCAAGTAGCTTCCCTGTGCTGACATTGCATTCGGGGCTGCTGTCACCATTTGCTCCTTGGAAAGGGGACTGCAGAAAAACGTGCCCTGCTTAGAAATGACAAGCTCACTAAGCCTTGCTGGGACTGAGGATGGCTGCTGAGTGGCGGGCACATCCTGAGGATGTCCCTGCCCAGAGCCCGTGGCCTGAGTCAATAGTGATAACTGTCACTGACTTCAGCGAGTGTGTTCCTGTGCTGGGCTGCTTCTAACACCCCCTCAGATATGGGAACTTGAACAGTGGTGGATAGGTGTATGTTACAATGTAAATCCAAGTGCAAGAAGCAGCTAGAGCTAGTGGGATGTACACAGTAGGGTCAGGAGACGCTGTTCTAATCCTGCTGTATCTCGTGATTGCTGGGTGACTTTGGGTAAGTCATTGCTTACCTCCCTATAAAATGAGGGAACTTGGTTCTCAAAGTGTGTTCCTCAGGGGACCCATGAGGCTTTGCATGAAGGTGGAGAGGTGAGGGGAGAGAGTCCCCAACCACAGCAGTTCTGGTTTTGCCTGTTTTATGGTTAGTGTGAAAGATTTTTATTGGGTAAAGGATTTGGCTATAAAAGAAGTCTGAAAACCACTGCTCTAAAGGATGGCTATCCATGACCTCTTGGAGGGCTGACACTACATGATTCTGTATGGAGGTATGGAAAAGAATGGGTGCTGGGAAAGATGCAAGCATAAGGCAAAGAAACTCCTGCCACAAATAAATCCCTGGCCGATCTCTCCTAATCCCTGAAAGTTTAAAGATTTAAAATCTATTTAAACACACACACAAAACTGCAGTTCTCAGCAAATAAAGACTACTTTAAATTTCAGGTTTGTTACACCCACAAATCACCCATCCAGTACATTCTAAATAAAAAACTAATAACTCTCTTCGTAGGGAGTGTCCCTTGCAGACGCCGTGTATCAGGCATGAACCTGCACTGGGAGAAAATGATACTAGTGCTTTCCAAATTACACTCATTTTAGAAAATAACTTAAATAAATGAATTTGGCCAAATGCAGTCTGCTTATTTTCTTATTTCCTCTGCATTGAAATGCAGGGGTAATATTTTTCTGCCAGCAAGTATTGGAAACAAAATCACTTAGAGCCATACTTAAGGAACATTTTAGAATCTTTCACAAAATTAGTTTAGTTACATTTCCAGAGTCTTTGCTTTTTATAGTGCTTAGGAGAGTTGGAGAGGGGTTGGGGTAGAGAGGGCAGAAGAAAAAGGGACCCAAGGCTATGGGCCCAGGGGCATCAAGTTCAGGGACCTTAGCAGTCACATAAGCCCTCTCTCCCCCTCCCCCCACCTCCCTCCTTTCCATCAAATGCTTCTGTCTCTCCTTGTAACATTTCTGCCAGGTGCTCATCCTGCCTCTAGGGGACCCTCTCTAGTTATTGTGAAATGCCTGGCATATAGTAAGCACTCAATGTATGTGGATTAATGCAAATATTCTACGCTCTGTTTTTTACCTTTCGGTCCTGATCAGCCAATGGGACAACATTCCATCAAGCACGTGACTCAGAAGAGTCCTTTCTAGAGAGATGGTTGAGGCATGCTGACTCGAGGAGGTGAGAAGCCAGGGACATAGTTTCGCCCGTCTGCCTTGCATGGCATTGAGTGGCAGGGCTAACTCAGTGTATTAGCTCAGGTTGGAAAAGCAGAAGTCAGCTGAAGCATCCAAGATCGAAAAAGGCAGGGAGGGGCAGGGGCTGAGGACATGGGCTGTCTCAGGGGAGCTGGAAGCCCTAGTTCCAGTCTTAGCTGGGAATCCCCTTAAAGCACGGACAGGGAACAATGGTTCGGGGTGTCTGAATGAGATTAACAGTGCTCAATGTGTAGGAAGGTCGTGAGGACTTAGTCCAGAAACATTTACCTACTGTTTTGCCCAGAACCATGCGATATCCCTGTCTTCAAGGAATTCACAATCTGAAGAGGAGGCAGACAGGTAAAGAGACCATGGAGACATGGTGTGGGAAGTGGTGCGGAGTCAGTACAAGGTGCTGTAGGGTTGCAGAGGCAGCACCTTCGTCCAGCCAGGGGCTGGGGAGTGGGTTGGAGCTTGCTTCCTGGAGGACAGAAAGCTGAAGTGAGGGTTCTGATCTGTGCTGGGAATAGAGGAAGCCATGGTGGTAGGCAGGGCTGAGAGCAAGAAAACCCTTGTCGATGATGCTAAGGACCTGGATGTCAGCTGGGGGATGGGGAGCCAGGAAAAGGTTTGGTGTAGAGATAACGTTTGCTAATGTATTGGAAAGCACCTGGCACATAGCAGACACTTCATCAATGCTCATTTAAAATTTTTGAGCTGGATTTTTTTTTTTTTTTTACCCCAGGAGAGTCCCTGCACTTCTTTGCTTTATGCATATGAAACAATTCATGATAAGAGATTTAATGCTATAAAAAGAGCAGTGGGCCAGGAGTTAGGAGTGAGCCCACCCTCCCCTGCTTATCTGTCTGATCTTGGGAAATTCACTTAATATGTTTGATACTCAGTTTCATGATCTATAAGCCTATCCACAGTACTGTGAAGGGTTACTTGCTGTGTCAATATCAGGGGATGAATTTGTATTTTTGGTGTGGCTCCTGGGAGGATTCTGGGTTTCTCAGATCATAGGACAGGGAAGGAGCGAGCAGGCAGGGTGGTGAGAGTTTGGGGAAAGGGTAAATACATTTCTTCTTTTACTTTCTTAACCTGCATCTCCCAAGTGAGTGAAATGTATGCTGTGCGCATCTCGAGCCGGCTGAGCGGAGTGGCTGAGGACGGAAATAGCCGGGCTGATTTATGAGCAGGAGGCAGATTTGCTTTAATATCGCAACACAAGAAAGTCAGGTCTCTTAAATAATACGGCTCGCAGATTTATGGCTGTGCTGCGTGCTTGCCTCGGCGCTGTCTCTGGCCATGGACGGTGCTTTGCTCCGGAAAGGCTGAAGTCAGCAGCTTCGGAGACGCTGGGAAATAGATCCAGTGGCAGCAGCCAGTCCACTGGGTCAGCTGTTTTCAGCGGGGGCCCCACTCCTCTCCACCCCTTTGTTATGTGTTGTCAGGACTGGTTTGGGTCTTATAAAGCCAGAGGTATAGCAGACAAAGGGCTGGCACTTATGGGGCATTATTTGGGAGATGACAGGAAGGTTCACAATTGAATATGCTTCTCTCTAGTGGTGTTGGCTTCTGGGCTGAGAATTCAATAAGCCACTAATTCTTTCATAATAATAATGTATTTATTCCACAAATATTTAGATAGCACTTATAACTCAGGCACTGTTCTAAATGGTTTACAATGATTAACTATAATTCTCTCAACAACCCTCTGAGGTAAGCCTGTTATTATCACCATTGTACAGATGAGGAAATTGAGGTAAGTGTCTGAAATAAGTAACTTTCCCAAGGTCACAGGGCTAGTGAGAGGTGGAGACAGAATTTGAACCTGATGGTCTGGCTCCATTGTCTGTATTCATAGCCGTTACGCCATAAATAATAGCACAAACCCAATTACAGTGGCTATGAATATTCACGAAGTACTGTACACTGGACTTTTCATGCATCTCATTTCATCCTCACAGAACCTGGGAGGCAGGAACTATTATTATTTCCCCTGTTTTACAGATGAGAAAGCTGAGCACATAGCTTGCTGAAGGTCACGTAGGTAGCAAGTGGCACAGTTGGGATTGAATCATCCTCACAGAACCTGGGAGGCAGGAACTATTATTATTTCCCCTGTTTTACAGATGAGAAAGCTGAGCACATAGCTTGCTGAAGGTCATGTAGGTAGCAAGTGGCACAGTTGGGATTGAAACGCAAGCCATCTGACTTGAGAGCTTGTTGGTTAAATGTGAATGTGGTGATTGAGTTTCTTTCCTTGTACTTTATGCAGAGGAAGTGAGAAAAAGAGGGAGACATCTGTTAAAGGTAAATGTGAGAATAAAACTGGACCTACTTTAGTTTCTGCCAACTGATGATTCCATCGGGCCTGCCACCAGCAGGGCCGAGACCATGGAAACCACACATTGTAATGAACGTCCAGGCTCCTTGCACCCCTTTGTCAACGGGGTTGGTTGGTTTCCTTTCCACCCTCACCCCTCTTCTAGAACAATAGATCCACCAGCTATCAAAAGTCATCCCTACCTCCGGGCCTTCCACCCTACCCTTGAGACCAATCTCATCTCTTCTGCTTCAGTCTGGTACCTGAGTCCCTGACCTCTTCCCTCTACTTAAGCATCCATGTTGATGACCTGTCCATGTCACCCTTCCTCTAAGTCCAGCCCCTGCTTTGCTTTCTCCAGCGTGGCTCAGACCTCCAGGCCTGTGAATGTGGCTTGCTCTATACCTGCTCTCAAACTTGACCCTGTTGATAGAACACCTGCTTTCATTCCTTCCTTCATTTGGTGCATGTGTATGGAGCTGAGAGAGCAACTACCGTGGGCCCGGCACCATGTTAGATGCTGGGGACTCAGAAATGCACAAGAATTGGTCTCTGCCAACAAAGAACTCACAATCCAGTGGGGATAAAACAAATCAACCATTATGGTGCAGTGGATGAAGTGTTGGGATAGCTGGGAGCATGTGGCACTACAGCAGCAGAGAAGAGGAGTGCCTTAAATCACATGGGGGTGGGTGTATGTGTATGCATCCTTTGTATCCTTGACAATGATAGATTATGAATAACACTCTGCATGTGGGTGAGATGTAGGGATAGGGAGAAAGGTTTGGCCGTGATACAAGCTGGTTTTTGAATGTTGAGGGAATGGTTGAGGGAGGACAGGGATCAGTGTTTTGCACAGAGGGAAAAGCAAATGTGAAGATTCTCAAATTTGAAACAGAATGACCAGTTTGGGAAACTCTTAGCAACCTGGTATGGCTGGAGTCAGGGGTCTAGGAGGGGACCTAGGAGAGTGTAGAAGGTAGGTGAGAGCAGGATGGGCCTTGTGCAAGGATGAGATGAAGACTATGAGGTTTGATGGAGAGTCTATAGGAGATTGGCATGCTCATCGTCCCCTTTCAGTATTGCTCTCTCAGCTGTCCATGCCTTGCTGAAATGTGAACTTGTGCTTAACCCCCATGCTTGCTCCAAATGGCCCCTATTATTCTTCTCCATCTGCCCCCAGAAAAACTGTGCCCCACCCGCTAGATTGGACCTCCTGAGGGCAATTGGCTGGCCTGCCCATTCATAGTCTTGGTGGGCTCTGCTTCTGTGGCCCACCACTTCTGGGCCATCTGAGGAGCAGCAAGGGGGCAGGCACAGAGGGGAGTGGAGAGAATTGTTAAGAAACATGGTAAGGAACGTAACAAAAGGCACACCACGAGGGCCTTGTGGGCCAGTGTAAGGACTTGACCTTGTGCTTTTATGGGACAGAGCACCATTAGAAGGTCTAAGCATATACACGACATAATCTGAACAATGCTTTAATAGGATCATGCCAGCGGCAGTGTTGAAAACCACCCCACTACAGAATGGCAAGAGTGAAAGCAGGAAGACTAAGTAGGAGGCTGTTGCCTAATTCACATGAGAGATGATGGCAGCTTGGGTGATGGTGAAAGCCGTGGAAACAGTTGGGTTCTGGGCATATTTTGGAGGCAGAGGTAATAGAATTTCCTGCTGTATTCCATGTGGATTTTGAGACAAGAGAGGAAATAAGGGTGACCGTAGGTTTATCACCTGTGCAGGTAGAATGATGGGGTTGCCATTAATTGAGATGCACAAGACACCTGAGTTTAAAGCCTGCCTTCACTGCCCCCAACAGATTTTGTTGGGGTAACAAGGCGACCACAGGAGAGGCCCAGGAGATTACAGGGGATGTTCAGGGCATGGCATCCTGGCCTTGTGGCTCCCGCTGCAGAATCTAAGGTTTGGAATTCATTACAAGAAACATCATTTCTGGAAAATACAAGTAGGTTAGTCACTTCAGTCTATTTTTTATATTTAGATATTTCCGGGCACCTGCGTGCTTCACCCGCAGCCCCATTATATCTCTCAGAAGGTGCTGTCCTCTCTTGACTTTTGCTAAGTGACAGGATTTACTGTGGGCTCTGGTGTCAGGCTTAAATCAGCCTTGGTGATGGCGGCATTTTGCTCAGCAGGAACGCTGGTGCAGGGACTCAGTAATAAATGGGGCTCTCCACAAGCATGGCGCATTTAATAACTGCCAGGTTATCCCCAAGTGGTTTCCGTGGGAGTGGACCCCAAATTGCCTATCAGTCCAAATGAAGTATGCCACAACTTCCCCTGCTTTCCAGATAATTTTTAATTTCGGGACCACCTGCTCCTTAGTTCCACCAGGGCTGACTCTGCCAGCATCGTCATTGGGGGTTTTGTCTTTCTGTGACGTGTAACTCATCATCTCATGGGCCTGTCTCTGCTCTGTGGCTAGAAAACGTGTTTGCCAGTGTATCAGCATCTCTGGCCTGAGAGGCCTGAGAGGTATAACATGGGCTGCCCCTCTTATATCCAGAGGAGACTTTAACCCACTGACAAAAGCCCACCACATCACTACCTCGTGTGCGTGAATTATTCTTGGCCTCAGGGTAAATGGTACCCAGACAAGATATGTGGAAAGAATAGGGGTGATTGTTGTTGGAAAGAACTGGGCTCAAGTCCTGGCTGTGTGACTTACTAAGTTGGTGACTTGAGGTAATTCTGTCCATTATGTGCTTTGCGTTTTCCCAGCGGATTGCCCTGAGCAGTAGGAGAGCATTTGGGAAGCCTGAGGAAGGGCTTGGCACACGGTGGGGTCCTGAAGCATGTCTGTTGCCTCCATGCCTATGTGTGTAGTCTCAGGAGTTTCATTGTCTGTAAAAGGGGATCCACAACACCCCCAGAGGTGGAGCCAGGGCACTTAGGTCTGAGTCCAAGTTTGGCCTCTTACTTGTGTGATCCCAGAAAGTTACTTAATTTAATTCTACTCAGTTCCTCATTTTAAAAGCAGACATAATAATATCACAGGCTTCAAAAGAATATTGTAGGGATTAGGTGAATTCATTAATCCAGGGGGAAAGCACTTAAGTGCTTAGAACAGTGGTGGGCACGGAGTAAGCCCTCTACAAAATGATAGCCATCATTCTGTGAGGTCCCTTTGCCATCAAGGAGGTCTTCAATTTGTGGTTAATAAGCGCCTGCATCAACTCTGCCAAGTCAAACTCAGATACTTGATTCCCAGAATCCTGGGAGGTAGGAGAAGAGTGTTCATATTTTCTTTTAATAGACACAGAGCGACGACGAGATAAATCTCTCAAGGTCACAGACTACGTTAGTGGAAAAGACCCAGTCAGACTCTGTTTCCCCAACCCCTATTCTCAATTCTCCCCACTGTATGATATGGACCAAGTCCTTGGAGTGGTGGGAGCCTACTGGCCCATGTAACTCTGGAATCTATGACCTTTTCCTCATTTAGAATAACAGAATCAATACACATTTATTGAGCATTTTCCATGTGTCAGGTGCTTTACATATATCATCTTGTTAAATAGCCCCACATCCTTTGTACTCTTGGCAATGATATAAAGAACACTTTGCAAACAGGGACATAGCTAACAACTCCAACCTATTCATTTTTTGAGATATAATTCACATACCATAAAAATGTTTAATACAGTGTTTTTTAGTATATTAACAAGGTTGGGTCATATGCTAACTTACGTTTTTTAAGAAATATCAACTGTTTTCCAAAGCAGCTGCACCATTTTAAATTCCTATCAGCAATGTATGACGGCTCTAATTTCTGCACCTCTTCACCAATACTAGTTATTGTCTGTAAGGTATTAATTTTAGAAGGTCATATTTTTATTCTAAAACCTTCCCATCTTGGATACCGTTAAAAAGACCTCATTGCTTAGTCAAATAGATAAGAGAAAAATCTTTAAAATTCAGTGGTAACAAGAGGAAAAAGTATGTTTGCCTTCTTGGTTGTTTAAAATGGCTTTAATGGAAAAGAACATTTAAGAATTGTTATTTTATTTTTATTGATTTGAGAGAGGGAGAGGGAGAGAGACATATGTTTTTAAAATATCATCATGGCTGCTGTGTAGTAATGGGTTGCAGGAGACAAGATTAAAAGCCAGGAGAGAGGATACAACAGCAGTGGTCCAGGTGAGAGATGATGGTGTGAGAGACCACAGACTTAGGTGAGAGTGGAATGATTTTTGTAGAAAGGGGTCTCAAACTTGCGTATGACTTGAAATAGGTGATAAAGGAGAAAGAGGAATTGAGGACACTATTAGGTGTGGGGCCTGAAAAGTGGGTGGGTTATGGTGTCATTTCTTAGATAGGAATCCAGCAGAGGTTTGGGAGTTGAAGGGGAATGTGCTAAGTGTGGTGGAGAGAAGGGAGCTGAGTGAGACCTGCATCCCACTTCCTTCTTTTGGTCTTTCCAATCAGGAAGATCACTCTTTAGGAAGGAGGATAAAAAAATGTGAATTCCATACTTTCTCCTCTTCATTCAGGCCTCAGTGTGGCTTTCCCTGAACTATCTAATTGTAAACTTTTCTCCCTACCCCCACTCCTATCATTCTCCATTCCCTTCTTATCCTATTTAGTTTACAGTCGTAGCACTTGTCCCTATCTAACATATTACATTTAAAAGTGTCTATGTCCAGTCTATTAGAATACATGCTCTAAGAGTTTTCTTCATAACCCTCAGGCCTGGAGCATAGTAGGTCTATGCACATAGTAGGCATATAGTAGGCACATGGTAGGTACTCAATGAATTTTCCTTGAATGAAAGAAAAAACTGAACATGTGTGGCTCCATTCCCATCCTCCTGCCCATTTTCTTTTTCAGAAGTCCTGCTCTCAGGATGCACACGATCTCTGCTCCTGCACATGGTAAGGTTTCATGTAGCTATTCATTACTTCTGTCCAGCCACAGTCATCCACCAGGGAGCAAATAGGGATCTATGAGGTCTTAGCTTAAATGTGAACTCTTTACTGGTGTATTCCCTGCCTACCTTATCCAAAGTAGGTTACCTTTACTGAAATTACTCTTCCTCGGCATCTTTTAGGCTTTTTTGCTTCACAGGGCTTCTGTTTACTGCTACTATTGCAAAACTACCTTGTGTCAAGAACCTTGCCAGGTCCTTGGAGATCTGACATGGTCATTGCACTCAACTGGACTTCACTGTAATTGAGGGGCAGATAGGTGTCATTGCAGCAGAATTTGAAGTGCAGAGCATGAGGCAGGGAACATACCAGCTAAACTAAATTCACCTACAACTGAAAGAAAGTATAAGACATGGTTTTGCCAAGGACTCACTATATAATCTGCTTCCTTGTTAATAGCATAACGGTAACAATGATACTCACCCTATTGGGATAAGGATGACATGAAACTGTATATAGGAAAACACTATAAAGTGCTGTGACTAGGTGAGATACGTGTTAACTTGCAATGGCTGCTATTGAAAACAAAACTGCTTGTTCTTCCAAGCCAGATTTGATCTCTGCCCTCTGTGTTATTGGTATTGCCAGCTTAGTCTGTATTTGCAGCAGAGCCTTGTGGGTACAAGCCAGGCTGGTTATGGAGGTGCAGTTGTACAAAGGTTCCTCTCCAGCACCAAGACACACTGGCCTTGTAGCATGGGCAGGTGGCCCATGTGTCCCTTGTCAGAACCAGATGTGACCAAGCTTTGACCAAATTGGGAAGAGCCAACAAAACTGAGACAAAATATGGTCTTGCTTCCCTGGAGTGCACATTGGTGGGCACCAGAGGACACAGACCTGTGGTCAGCAAACTGTGGCTCACGAGCCACATGCGGCACTAATGAGTTTGCCGACCACTGACATAGACCGACAAGGCGGAAGGCACTTCATCCAACCTGGATGCAAGAGATTCCAGAAGCGTGGTTGGAAGTTCGGGAAGTGTTACTATTAGTCCATTCAGTATCTAAATAGTCTCATAAATGAGAGCTCTAGACAGACGGGAACCAGGCTTTCATCTTAGTTTGGCAAATTTAGAGTGCTTACTCCATGTCAGTCCTCTTCTAGGAACTAGGGTACAATACAGAAAACACAAAAACTCTTGTCCCCACACAGCATACATTGTAGTGGGGGAGAGAGATAACAAATATAATAAATAAGTCAGGTGGACACAGTGCAATTTTAAATAAAACAGGAAAAGTGAAGCCTAGTAAAGAGGAGAAGAAGATGGCCAGTAAGCATGCACAGATGTGAACGAAGGGTGTTCTAGATTAGCGGTCACCAACCAGTGATCCGCAGACCACTGGTGGTCCATGAGGTCCGAAAGGTTGGCGACTGCTGTTCTAGACCAAGGGAGGGACAGAGCAAGATTCTGGAGTGCGGGCATGCCCCACAGGTTGAGGAGTAGCCAGAAGACTGATGTGGTTGGAGGAGGGTGAATAAGACCGAGAGAGGTGGGAGATGAGGTCAGGGAAGAAATGGATGCCAGGTAGTGCAATGTTTGGTAGAGAATCCTGAGACTTTGGCTATTACTCATGTAAGATGGGGGATCCTTGGAGGGTTTTGATCAGAAGAGTAACAGGACGTATTTAGAAGATCATGACTAGAAGCTGGATAGAAAATGGATTATAGAGGAGGGGCAGTCATGTAAAGAAAGATGATTGAGGGGCTATTCTAATAATCCAGGTGCAAGACGATGCTGGACTGGAGCTGGTAAGAAGCAGACACATTTTAGACATTTAGGAATAAGAGCCAGCAGGATTGTCTACAGATTATCATGGATGAATTAACATGCTTAGCAATGCTGTCTCCTTTGAGGATTAAAAAGCACCGATTTCAGTGTATTATCTGATGTGATCGTTAATGACAATCTCCTGATTGTAGGAAGGGCTGGCCTCCCCATTCCCAACACTGAGAGGGTAAGTGGTCTTCCCAGGGCCGCACAGCATGGTGACTGGTTGAACTGGCACTCTCAGCACCTCAGTCCCTGGCTCCTGTTCTGGTCTGTCTCTTTCCTGCTGGCTGCCTTTAGATCTGACTCCTCACCTAGACGTTATCCTCTATTGTCCAAGCTCCCTGGGACCGGCGCCATCTTTAACGGCCTCATCCCGATCCAACCAAACTTCTCAATGCTGTGATTTGACAAGGACAAACAGGAGTCCACAAAGATTTTCTGGCTGCTGGGCCCCCAACCCCCTCCCTCCATCTTTCGCCTCCCCCTCAGGTCTTCCCTCCCTCGGACACTGTTCGTCTGGACGGAATTCAATTATTTCTCGCACTCTCATTACAGTCTAACCAAGATTTATGAGTTGATAATTGTCTGAAAGTAAGACCACAAAGTATCATTTGTGTTTGGGGCTGACCTTCCCGGTGACCTTTAGGATTAAAGGCAAAATGAAAAGTGTGATGTCTGCAGAGCCAAACAGTGTAACCTGATCCAACCGGGCCAGTCATCCAAAGCCTCGGATTTCCCTGGGCGAGGACACATGAAAGCTGGCGCAAAGGGGGCGACTAATCCCGCAGGTTCATTTCACAAATTAAATTTTTGAAGGCGTCCCCACCTCCCTGTCTCCCTTTCGGGCGCATTCTGAGTGGCGTTTTCCAAACAGGATGATGACAACAGCTCACACCTCTGAGGCCTTTATTGGATTATTTTTACAGGCTCTTTAAAAACACTTTTTTTTTTAGTAGCCCTAATTGAAAACAGACCTCTCTCCTTGTTTGAATAAGCACACGGAGCATCACTGAGGGTGAAAGGAAAATGAATTCATGGAAACTTTCCCAGGTCGGTGGGTGGGACCCAATCACCCACTTCCCTGAAGCACCATGTGCGGAATCATGCCCATTTCTGAAAGCTCTTCCTCACGGGCCGGCTCCTCAAAGACACGACTGCAAAGAAAACACTACTTGAGACTCAGCCGAAGGCGTCCAGCCAGCCTGAAGCATTGGTGAGGCATTTGTGGTTCCCTGTTGGGAATGTGCAATAATGTGTCATTCTGAGTCAGAAGGCCACTTCCTAAGGGCAGAGGGGCAGTTGGCCTGTGTCCCATGCACTGAATCATAAAATGAGAAGGCCTAATAAAGATGAAACTGTGAGCATGCCTTCCCTCTGCGCTGGCAGCTTCAATGTTCAACACGTATTTATTTATTGGGCCAGGTTAGGCCTCTGAAAAAATGTCTGTGAAACCTCAAGGAGTTCACAGGCTAGAATCTCCCCTGTGAGGCAAGCAGGGACCCAGGGCTCTGCCCAGGCTGGTCTGTAGGCTGGGCCTGGGGCTGGGGTTGGGCGTGCCTTGGACTGACTTCCAGGCACTGGCCTTGGAACAGAAGGACCCCAAACCTTTGTGCTTGGAGAGAGGAGATTCAGGAAGCAGGCTTGTAGTGTCAGATCTAAGGGCTTGGGCGTGAGAGTGAAGGAGCTTCCTAATGGCAGGGACCACATTTGCATTTCCCATCCATGTTCTCACAGTGCATATGATTCACCGAAAGGTAAGCTCACCCGTTGCTTATCTCTAACAATCCTCTCCCTCGCCCATACGCAATGTGTGGTGATATCTCTGAACACATAGTAATATTTTGGACCAACTGTTTGAACACAGTCTGGGGAACTTGTAGTTATTCCACTTGGAGTGTTTCTTCACGCACTGTTCGCTTTCTGTATGGCATTTTAAACCAGCTGGACACATGCACCTGTGTTGCAGAGCAAGGGCAACCATAGGCTCTGGAGTTAGATTGTCTGTCCCATCTGTAAACTGGGTCCATCAGAAGTGGAATAAAGCATGTAAAGCATTTAAAACAGTACCTTGTCTATGTTAAGTGCCCCATAATGATAACTAAATGTTCATGAATGATTAACAAGGTTATTTATCGATAAATGTGAGCCAGTACGATCACTCAGGTATCTGAAGCACATTCCAAAAACCTCCCTTGCATGGAGAGTCCCAAATGAATTCTGCCCTGCACTTTCTTTGTGGTCTGGTGTTAGTACTTTGTCTCCAATGGATGTGGCTTTCAGCTCTTGCAAATACTAGCTTGGCCCATACCTCTAACTTTTGCACTCCAGATGGCTTCAGGTAAGCCCTCAGCTCTCACTTGGCTGTTGAACCTTCACTCTATCCCTGGTGCCCTGGTCAGCCCTCAGTCCAGGTGAGGTCCATCTAGCGGTGCACTGGGAATGGATTGCAGCAACTCATAATAGCCAATTATTAAAAGTTGCAGGACTTTTGCAAGCTGGTTGTTAAACACAGGAACAAATAAAAGTCAAGTTACATCAACTTGCAATCAAAGAAATGATACTTAAAGCGGTTAATAACTACTCAAAATTCATTATTTCCAAATTATTTTATTACCTTTTACTATGATCTATACTCTTGAGGTTATTACATCTATTGTAACTGTATGGGGGAAGCACTGTGTAATGGTACGCTATTGTGCATCTTTCCAAAATTCTCTGTTCTGTGATGTCATGTTGGTAGCTTGAAATTGGTCACAGTAGAAATATTTGCACCATGGAAATTGGCAAGAGCTACAAATTAGGGCTTCTTTTCCCCTGGAGAACTGGTTGTTAAACTTTGACCAGCACACCACTGTGGCCAGCCCACCCACTGACATAACAGTTATAGCACTGTCTGCAATTGCTGGTACATCAGTTGTGTCCCTCACTGCTATGTGACCAGGTTGAGGGTGGAGACCAATATCCATTCATTTTTGGTACATATTCTCCCTTGCCCCATGCTGGCCTGTCCCTAGCTTATTTATAGGATGAAGACTTGAATGTGAGTTTATGAAAAGGTGGCCTCTGGTAACATCTGCTCCCTTTTCCTGGGTCTCTCAGGGTGACAGGTGGAGAGAGGGTAAATGGCAGCAAAGGCTGTAATTCCATCTCCACCATTGTAACTGGGGGAAGCAGTTCTCAGTTGGGATGGCGTTCTTCAGGACACTTCGTGCCTAATTGCCTGTACCAACACATCATGTGTCAGGCAGTTTCTATCAGCAGTAATTATTTTTTCAAAATGGAATTGTGTTTGTGTGTGCGTGGCAGTTATATAGATAGGAAGGAGGTTCACTTTGTTGGACTGTAGGAGGGAGAAGGTAAGTGGTAAGAGGTAGCTGTTTAAATATTATTTAAAGACACAAACCTAGTCCAAACTTAGAAGCATTTTTGGTGATCAGAAAATAGGTAAACATCTGCATTCAAGACCTTTGCCTTGAACTTGGTGCCTGCATTGGAATGTCTAACTAGTGAACACCAGCTCCTTGTAACTGGGAATTATTGGGGAGCCTAGGAAATAACATACAGCCCCGGGCTTGGTGCATTCGGAAATTTCATATAATGATAACTAGTTAACACTTTTCAAAGGGTCCTAGGAAACAGCCCATATGAACCTTTACATTTAAAATTCAGCTTCACACATTTTATAATTAAACTGCCTTCCAAGTGACTTATAACCAGGGATTCTTTTCCTTCCCTAATAGACTGACTTGGCACCTTTTAGGACTTGGCTGTTAACCTGGGTGTCTGCCTTTTGGGAATAATCCCGAGTTCAGGAGAATAAAAAGCCGTTGCTTGTGCTTATGCAAAAGCACAATCTCACATAGGAGCCTGGCTGCCTCACTCCCCAGTAACCTGAAACACGTCTTTAGGTACATCTGTTAGAACTGTCACGGGCTAAGGTTTCTGACTCACTCAGGAACGCAGTACCAGAGAGGCAGCCACTCTTCAGGTGAAAAGCTGTCTTGTAGCGTGCAGTCTGGGACAACTGGGATCTGTAAGGCAATCATTCTGAATTTGTTTTAAAAAAACTGCCTCAATCAACATGTTGGTGGTGTTTTTTCCTAAAACAGTCATTTTAATCATGTGACTACCAGACTGTAGACACACTTCCTATGTCTGAGATCTCCTCACTTAGTCACAGTTAGGCACTAAAATACCTTAATGAAAATTAATGAACATTTACTGTTATTTCTACTCAAAATAATCATAATGTTGGCTAACATTTCTGGGAATACTGCTGTAAACCAGGCATACTCTCAGAACTTAATATGTACCATCTCATCCAGTCTTAATGAGCTGGGGGCTATTGTCATCATCCCCACTTACCAGGGAAGAAAATAGAGGCTTAGCGAGGTTACATAACTTGCTTAACACCGCAGAGCTACTAAGTAGCTGAGCCAGTCTTTGAACTTGGAGCAGGGCAGGTGGATCTGGCAGGGGAAATGGGAGACATCCAGCAAAGACACATTGCTAAAGAAAACAGGTGCCATTTAGGGAGACTTTTGTTCCAGTTCTATGTATATATATTTGCACATATTGGGTTACCATGTAAAATGTATTTCTTACTGTGGGCAACAGTAAAAATAAAAGTTTGAAGAGCATTTAGAGGGAAAAGGGACTCATAGGGATGAGGGATGTTCAAGTAGGGAAGTGGTCAGGTGGGGTGACTAGATCAGATCTTTGACTTAGGGCCATCAGTTCTGACTGCTTTGAACAAGTGGGTTGGGGAGTGTGTGGATGGGGCCAAGAGCAGGCAGGTGAGTTCTGGCTGCGGTTGTCCAAGTGCTGGCTGATTTCCTTCCAGCCATGGAAAGAGTGTCCATTGCCCATTTAAAAAATCTGGCCTATTCTGTTCTTACTGAGGCAGGATGGCATGGGCAGTGTGATCTTGAACTCTGGCGAGGTGTTCCTGAGCAAGCTCTCTAACTTCTGTCTGCCTCAGTTTCCTCATCTGTATAATGGGGATGATGATAGTACCAGCCCTGTGGGTTTGTTGTGAGTCATCAGTTAATTTAAGCCCCTAGATCAGGACTCAATATAATGCATAATTATTATATACTAGAGGCCTGGTGCATGAAATTCGTGCACTCGGGGTGGGGGTGGGGGGCGGTGTCCCTCAGCCCAGCCTGCACCCTCTCGCAGTCTGGGAGCCCTCGGAGGATGTCTGACTGACAGGGGGCCTAAGCCAGCAGTTGGACATCCTTAGCACTGCCGTGGAGGCGGGAGAGGCTCCTGCCACCGCCACTGTGCTCGCCAGCCATGAGCCTGGCTTCTGGCTAAGCGGTGCTCCCCCTGTGGGAGCACACTGACTACCAGGGGGAAGCTCCTGCATTGAGCGTCTGCCTCCTGGTGGCCAGTGCTTGTCATAGCGACCAGTTGTTCCACCGTTCAGTCGATTTGCATATTAGCCTTTTATCATATAGGATAAGTATATATGTAAATATATACATGCTGTCTAATATAATTTTTAGATTGACATAAATATGGCAATGTTAAAATTATGGATTCAGTTAATCAATTTCCATTCAGGAATTGTTTACGAATACCCATTGTGTGCTTACAACTGAGATACAGGCCAGCAGGGGAGGCAAACGATGATGCTATGAAGATAATAAACATAAACTAATTATGGGAACCCTGACATTTACTTAGGGCGATGTCCCCACTAGATTATTAGGTCCAGGAGAACATGAATTTTTGTCTTTTATTTTCACTCAGTGCTGTATTTTTAGCAATCAGAGCAGTGACTGGTACATGGTGCATATTTATCTGACAATAAATACAGTGGGGCCTTGACTTACGAGTGTCCCGACTAATGAGTTTTTTGAGAAACGAGCTGTCTCTCGGCCGATTTTTTGCTTTGAGTTGCGAGCTAAAATTCGGGTTATGAGCCAGCTTCAGATACCCCACCGCTAGTTGGCGCAGCGAACGTCACAGTGAATGCCACAACATCAGCCCAGCATCACGTGTCTCACTCATTCACTTTATGATTTGACAAACGAGTAATTTGAGTTACAAGCTCTGTCATGGAACGAATTAAACTCGTAAGTCAAGGCTCCACTGTATTTATTGTTAGGTAAACACACTAGCCACTATTTTAAATCTATAATAATAAAACTGTAATATGCTAATTAGACCAGATGTCCTTCCAGACGACCTTCCAGACGAAGCTGAGGCAGGGAGGGAAGCCAGTGCCAGCAGCCGGGGGAAGGAGGGCCTGCTCTTGCACGATTTTTGTGCATCTGGCCTCTAGTAGATTTATATGTAGGAAAGCACCTAACTTCACAATAATCCAATGAGGTACAACTTTATATGCACATTTTAACAATGAGATAGATAAACCCCAAAGTCACTCACTAGTAAGAGGTAAAGCTGGTATTTGAACCTTAAGCAGGATTTGAACCTGATGTCTACTGTCCCTGCTCTTAACCACTTTGCTATGCAAAAGAGACAGTACATCAAAGACCTGCTGATGTTCCCATGGCATCCCCTACGGGGCACCACGGATGCACAGAGACGGTCCTCTGTGTGCCACCTTGTTTGGATCTGAGCTACTGAGATTGATTGGGCAGAATCCTGACACCATTCCACCCTGGATTGTCTGCTTTACAGGAAACTCCTAGACAGAGTAAACATCCCAGGGCCATCTTTATCTACACACCTTCTTTTCAAAGCACTTCAACCAACCAAACAATTTATTAGGCATTTATGATGTGCTGGGAGCTGTGCTAAGAGCTGTGGGGAGATGGAAGAATGAGATCAAGTTTGAGCTTTCAGATCCCACAGACTCTGTCTGAGGAGGAGGGAGCTCTGCACAGGGAAGGTCACTGAGGACACAGGTATGAGCACTGAGGTTGAGTGGCCATGGCTACTCGGTGGCCGGTGAGGGTCTGAGACAGAGCTCGGAATCACAGATCTCCAAAGCGCCATATAGATGCAAAAAGGCCTGCTCTACGTGACTCTACCAAGAACCCACTGGAATCTGCCTATTTTTTCCCTAGGTTTTGGGTAAGACTTAGAATTGGAAAAGTGGGAGGAGAGCCCCAGGGGAAGGAGAAGGCTTTAGGATCGAGCAGCATGTGGTACCTGGCAGGGGATATTCCCTGATAGAGAAGTGGATTTCCTGGATAGTAATAAGTGTGAGCTAATGTGTCTGCTAAGCTGCGTGCCTTTGAAAAGCAACTATTATGGATGTTTCCCCTCCTTATCACACACACGAATTTGCCCGCCAAAGTAACAAGTCCCGAAGGCTGACATCTGCTGGGAAACTGGATCCACTGGGCCATTTTCTGCTGGGAAGTTCATTGAGTTTGTCCTGTGCTGTGGAGAGGGCCGGGTAGCCCTGCCCGTCCTCGATTCCTTGTGTTTTCCTAAACAAAGGAGACCGCTCTGTTCGCCTCTCCATAATCAAGAAGCTTCCTCTGCCTCTGGCCCCAGGTCCGTACTTTGCTGGGCGCAGGCCTCTAGAGGAGTCTTCTCCCCTCCTGAGCCCTGGGGCGCCCCGGCTGTGCAGAGAACAAGCTGCTAAGTGGCTTGTTTTGGTCCGTGGAGCCGACCCACCAGTCATCAGCTTCCATGATTGATGTGGGTTCCCTGCTCTGGGTTATGTGAACTCAGGGGTGTTTTCAAGGGAAAATTTTGGTCATAGGCAAAGCCTAGCCAGATTTGAGATGTGTGAAAAACGCATCACAAAGGGAAACAGACTCGAAGTTTCCCTACAAGGGAACCATTTCACCCTGTGTTTAAGGAGTGCGAGAAACACACAGACATGCACCTCTGTCTCTTGTCCCTACTGGAGAGTGACTGAGCGTGTGTGAGCATGTGTGACCGAAAGCATGTGCTTGAGTATGTAGTGTGTGAGTATGTAGTGTGTCTAGGCACATGTATTAAAGAGAGGAGAGAGAGAGAGAAAGAGAGAGAGAGAGAGAGAGAGAGAGAGAGAGAGAGAGAGAGAGAGAGAGAGAGAGAAAGAGAGAGAGAGAGAGAGAAACGTGCTCGGGGAAGGCAGGGATATTAATCATGCTAAGAGCAATCTGGCCCCATGGGAATTTATAAGGATCTTGACTAAAATCAATGGGAAGTTTTATGAGACAATTTTCTTCTTGCTGGCTCTGGGGATTGTTTGAACTCTTATCGAGCTTCAGGCAGTGCTGCCTCAGAGCCCCCTGGACCTCACACCTGTGCATGAGACAATGCATATTTTCCACGTTAGCAGCTCGCAGCTGACTCATCTCCAAGGGCTGCTGCGAAGGGGGCCCCTGACCTCCCAATAGCCTGCTCTCTACTCAGAGCAAAGCATCTCACCAAGGTCAGGAGGTGAGTGAGGAGGACAGGTGTCAAGGGGGTGGGTGGTCAGTGCCTTGGTGGTGTCCTGATAATGCCCACAGGCCTCAGGTAGCTTCAGGTGGTCCCACTGGTTTAGAATAG
Organism: Myotis daubentonii; assembly: GCF_963259705.1. Classification (NCBI taxonomy): domain Eukaryota; kingdom Metazoa; phylum Chordata; class Mammalia; order Chiroptera; family Vespertilionidae; genus Myotis; species Myotis daubentonii. Next base: position 176,759,246 of record NC_081842.1, read on the forward strand.
AGTCCAGATATGATGGCTGGCTCCCATCTATGTTTTCCTACTGTTTCCAACCAGAGCATCCTTCACTCCAGTCTAGAACAGGCTGTGCTTTCATGGTTCTGGGCTCCTGCTGATGTCATTCCCTCCGCCTGGAAGCCTGCTTCTTCCCAATCTCTCAGCCTGACACGGGTCTTCTCATTTACACAGGATTAAGCATGAGAAATTTCACATTTCCATCCAGAAAAGTACACAAATTGCTTACCAGAACCTCAGATGCCCATCATCCAGCTTTAAGAGATTTTTTTTGCCAAGGCCTCATTTCTGTCCCCCTCCCCAGAGGTAAGCTCCATGGTGAAGGCAGTATGCAATCATTCCCAATACACTTTTACTATGTATCCACAAATAATATATTTTACTAGAGGCCTGGTATCGGGGATCGGGCCTAAACTGGCAGTCGGACATCCTTCTCATAATCCTGGACTTCTGGCTCCTAATAGCTCACCTACCTGCCTGCCTGGTTGCCCCCAGCTGCACCCCCCCATCTGGCCTGATCACCCCTAACTGCCCCCCCACCCCGCTGGCCTGGTCGCCTCTTACTGCCCCCCCCCCGCCAGCCTGGTAGCCTCCAACTACCCCCCTCTGCCAGCCTGGTTGCCCCTAACTGCCCCCCTTACCCCCCCCCCCCCCCCCCCCGCTGGCCTGATCACTACACGCAGCTTGCTTGTTCAGTTGTTTGGTCATCCTTCACTAAGCCCCCTGCTGGCCTGGTCACCCTACACAGCCTGCTTGTTCAGTCATTTGGTCATCCCTCACTAACCCCCCTGCTGGCCTGGTCGCCCCATGCAGCCTGCTTGTTCAGTCATTTGGTCATCCCTCACTAGCCCCCTGCCAACCTGGTCATAGGCAGCCATCTTGTGAGGGCATGAGGGTTAATTTTCATATTGCCTCTTTATTATATAGGATGTGGTTTTATATTGTGCATAGTTGTATTAATCTGCCCACATCCTTCGGTGAGCCATTTGCCAATACCTGGTGAGGAACATGCATCAGGAATTCCACTTGTAATTGTCATGGTAAGGAAAGATCTCACCTGTGGCAAAAGCATGTACAGAGATAGTCAATCTAGTAGAGCAAAAGTGATAACAGCTTAATTGTCCCTAAGTAGGCAAAGAAAACTATGTGTGGTTTAATTAGATGAAATAGTATTTAGTAGTTCAAATAAATATAATATACATGCATATAAACATACTGTTAGGTTTTTAAAAAAAGGCCTGTTACAGAACTGTCTGCTTATTATTCATGGCTAGGTTGAAAATGCAACCTTTCTCTTTATTGAAGCATTCTCTGAAAAATCCCATCCAATGAAATTAATTGAGCTTTCTCACCCCATAGAACTGTGTTTATAACTCTGTTTGTTTCAGGTTGACTTCTTCCCTCCACTCTCCATCGCATGTACATTGTGAACCACTTAAATGCAGAAATCGGATCTTAGTCATCGGTGCAGCCCCAGGGTCCCAGCTCGAGAGCTTGCTTACCATCAGTACTCAGCACACAGCTGTGCAGAGAGGCAAATGCACATGGATGTGTTTCCAGATACTCTCACATATTTCATGACTTCCTTATGTCATGAGATCTTTATTTTCTCTGCATTTCTGATAAAGAGACCGACTAGTACATTATATCAAATGACTTGCCCTCGGCCACTGAGAGCCATGACGGACGAGATTCCAGGTGCCATCTCTCTGGCACTAAACTGCCTTGCATTAGACATCAAGAAAGTGAGATGATTTAAATTTTATGTCACCTGCTTGATGTTTTGGGAAGAGATGGCAGAAAACTTTCTTGGAATCAGGAGAGCATATACAAGAGGCCATCAGAAATAGAATAAAATACGGAGCCCAGAGGGGGAGACTGATTTCATTTTAACTCAGCATAATTGAGTAAATAAATTTGAATATTTGTAATGTGCTGAGCAATTGCTTAAGCTCACCCAGGAAGAGCAAGTGGGGAAATCACTGAGGAAATGTCTAGTAGAGCATTGGCACAGAGTAGGTTTCAATAAAGGTCAGTTCCTTTTTCTTTTTGAAGGGCTGAGTCAGGACTAGACCCCATATCTCTAGTATTCTTTCGGCCCGGTCAGGGTCATCCAGAGGTCAAGCTGGACAGTGAATCTGTGGGAGATCATGCCTGTACGCCTCACTGGTAAAAACTGACACCATGAATATTTTCTGACAGCTCTTTTGCTCCCTCACTTCAGCCCCCTTCTCATTTTATGCTCACATGGCCATTACTTTCTATTAGCATACTAATAAATGTTTATGAGATTATACTGTATAAACTATAAACTTTTACATATTATTCATTAACCTCGCACATTGGATTGGAGGCTCCTGAACATTTACTGACTTGTAAACCAGGAGAGTGGCGTAGAGGGAGCCATGTCTGCTAAACAGGTCTTACTCTGCTCTGCCTGCAGGAAGTGTGCATCATCATTCGGACAGCCTGGTACTTAAGGACAGCAGACCTGGCCTTGCCTCGTCCCACCTGGGACTTTTTCAACCGCTCAAAAGCCAGTTTCTTTGTTTGCAAAATGGGCATAATAAAAGTACCTAGCACAAGGTAGTTACCCAATAAACATAAATTGAATAAAATGGAACCAGTGCAGAACCAATGAGAGGAAATGGCAGGGAGTCAGAGAGTTCTATTTGTTAATGACGAAAAGACTGATGAGAGGGATTTCCAAGAGTGGGCAGCCTGCATTCCAGTGTGGCAAGCAGTGTGTTCTCGCTAGAGATGTGCAAGGAGAAGCTGGACGAAGCAATGTCTGCATGGGGTGGGAGGGTGTACTACATACGGTTTCTTCTGTTCCATGGATTCTAGGACTGTGCTTTTCCAAGGCCAGAGAGACCGCGAATTGGGGAGTTCCAGTTTTAACTTAGGCACTGACTAGTTTTACAATTTAGTCTAGATTCAAGGCACTTACATTCTCTGTTCTTTTATCTGTAAAATTGCTACACAAATTCAATGTGGTGATTAGAAGAGAGTGACTAAGAAAGCACTTTTAATAAGGTTGATCTATAATAATTTAGTTAGTCTCACCATCTTTGGTGTTCAAAGTTGAACAGGCCTGCATTCACCGGGAACGCTGCAAAAGCATCATGGGAAGAACCCAAATCTGGGGTTCAGAGACAGATGCAATTAAGTCATGTGACTGGGTTTGAGTATTTCCACCCCTTGCATCCTAAGTAACTGATCTCAGCTATGTAGCACGAGGCTAATGAATCTGCTGTGCCAACATCACTGGGGTGTCCTGAGAATCGGATAAGAAAGTAGATGTGATTAGTGAGTTGTAAACACAAAAGGGCCATGAGATGAAGGGTACACTTAGAACACCTCACCGTACTGTAAACCCATTATGTTCTCATTTCCTACCCCACCAGGCTATGGGACATTTAAGTACAAAGCTGTCTTTCCGATCTTTATATTTGGCCGTGCCCAGCAAAGTGAACCCATGGATTCCACACATGTTTATGAAGTGCCTGCTCTGGGTCAGGCACATTGGTAAGTGTTGGAGTGAGAGAGGAAAAGGATATGGTCTCTGCCCTCGAGAAACTTGCATTCTGATAGAGGACTGAACGACAGACATATCCAGAAATAAACGCAAAGGGAACTCTTTCTGAGATTTAGCTGTAAAGGGGGCATCCTGTTTGGGAACGTTCCCACCTCCCGGGCAAGGAAACTTCCTTTCCTCTCTGCTGTCCTAAAGTGAGCGTCTAAGTTGTTGATGGCCACTTTTCTTGAGAGCCAGGCAGTTGTTGGCTTTGGGTCTTTCCCTGCCCTTGGATACATTCCGATGGAGTGAATAATGCCAATTCATTCTTGGGGTTCACTCACATGGCTGGAGGCAAAGAATGGTGAAGTGATTTAAAGCTTATAGAAACGGTTAAGTCCCCAGCAGCTAGAAGGTACTTTCCAAGGAGGAAGAGCGGATGCCACTTATAAATACAATTACTATTGATTACTGTCAGATTCTTTTATCTGATTTCTGCCCATTAGGCCCTCTCTTTTGCTGGAAGCTCTCTCTCTTTCCCTCTGCTTCATATTGCCTCCAGAAGTGCCTCTTAAAGGAGTGCTGCGGAATCCTGGTGATCCCTGAATAGCTCGGAGGTGTTATGAGAGCATTCGGAAGAATACTTCAAAGCTTGACAATAAATAACAATTTTATGATTATGACATAAGTGGAAAGAAGGGCCATGTCTCTTTAGTGCTCCATTTCAGAGCAGGAGCTACAACAGCAAAGTCAGCCAATCTCTATGCAGCTGCTTAGCAACCAGAGGCTTTGAGTGGTGCCCCATTGTAAAGTGTGTGTGAGGGACACCTGTCGCCTTTGCACCCAAAGCATCGTCCCTCCGCTCCTGGTAACAGTACTCCATGTCTGCTTGGGGAGAACTATCCTCCCTCATTGTCAGCCCTGTACTTTGGGACGCCCCAGGGGTGGAGCACTCAATGTAGGCATCAATCAAATACAAATCCCATCTTCTGGTCACCGGGATGGGCACATGATCCAGTTAAGTCCAACGAGAAAGTACTAGGCTTATGAAAAAACCCACCACAGAGACAATGTTGGGTGGTGTGGTGGGTGTCTGAAGCTGCTAGTGGCAGAGAAGGGGCTGCGCTGTGAGCATGAACCATAGCAGGAGGAGCAGAGTCCGGATCTGCAACCTAGTGGTAGCAGCTGAGCCTGACTCAAGCTGTGTCTGAAGCCAAATCTGCTCATAGGCTTTCCAGGACATCTGTTTTTTTCTAGCTTAAGCCAGTTTAGGTTGGATTTTTTTTATGCCATTTGCATCTAAAATGGTCCTAAGGTGGTATAGTGTGATAATTTACTGCATTTTAGCCACTTATTTGGCTAGATAATAATATAATAAATTATTGTATGTAATTGTGGCGAGCCGGCATGGCCATGGCATACTCAGCCCCATGTTGGGCACCTTATGGGCAGCCAGCTCAGCCAGGTTTGGTGAGCCTGAGTGGGGGAGGTGAAGGATTGAGAAAAGACAGACAAGAGAAGAAAGGTGGGTCTGGGTGGGATGCTGTCCTCTCTAATGTTGAGCCTCTCTGATGGAGAGCTAGCGACAGCGCCACGGACTACAAGCAGTGTCTTTATTTTCTAGCCAGATTCCACAAGGCAAAGTAAGGGCGTGGTCAAGATGTTTACAGCATTCTCGTGGGTTTCCATCCTACTCAATTACATGCACCTGAACTCTATTAAGCCCACATCACCCAGGCACGTGGGGCCATGTGTTTGGACCATAGGTTCAAGCTTACAACTATAGCTGTTGGCTATAATTGTGCTGGGAGGGCTCTGCCCTCCAAGCTGGGACTTGCGCGTGGCCATGAGAGGACTGTGCCCTCTCATTAGTCCGAGGCTTGAACCTGTCCAAACACTGTAGCCGCTCTCCGCATTTAATTATCATGGAAGGGTCGGAGGTAAGTTTTATAATCTTGTTTTATAAGTGAGGAAACCGAGTCTCAGAGAGCACAAGTGACTCTCCTGAAGGAATAAGCTTGTAAGTCATTGGGACTGGCCAGGAACCTAGGGCTTCTGACCACAGCGATTGCTAAGATATATTTTCCTCAAACCAGCTACTTATGGAAAGCAAATATAAAAGGAATGCAAAGGGAGCCACAGCTCATGCTGATGACCACAAGTTGTTATTTGCTGGGAAGTTTGATCCAAAAATACATGGTTACATTCAAAATTGAAAAACATTCAACCACCTTTCCTATGGCCATTGCCTGGGTCCATCAGACCTTCATCATCTCTCACTAAGTTTATTCCAGCACATTTTTAGGTAGTCTCTCTGCCTCCAGTTTCATTCCCCTACTATGCATCATCTACCCCGTGACGGAATCATTTTTCTAAATGCAAATCAGATTATAGCATTGCTTGCTTACAACCCTTCAGTAACTCCCAGAGCTTTTAAGGAAAAGGACGAATTCAGCTTTGCACACAAGATATTTTATGATCTGACTCTTGTGAGTCTCTAGCTTCATCTGTCCCATTTCTCTAGTCATACTGAGTGAACTTTGGTTCTGCACATGCTGATTCATTGCTCTGCCTTTGTATCCACCCTTTTCACTGGGTGGAACTCATGTCTTTTCTGGGTTTTTTGTTTTTGTTTTTGTTTTTTTGGTCTGGCAAACCCTTCCTTAGCCTCAAAATTACCGTCATCCACCAGATGTTGTTTCCTCTGAGAAGCCTTTTGTGATCCATCAGACTGACTTGGATGTTTCTTCTCTGTGCCCCTCCCTGCACTCTGGACATATCTCTCTCATCACACTTCCTACCCCATACAGTAACTGTGTATTACATGCCACTATCTCCCATAGACTGTGGGAAACATTTGTGCCCTATTCAGTTTTACAGACTGCCTGGCACATAACATCAGTAAATGTTTGTTGCATGCATATCAAGAAGGAAAGAATATATGGAGGAAAATATAGAAGAAGAGATGAGTAATTATTTAATACTTTTCTCTAAGATATACTGATGGTATACATTTGAAAGTTAATTTTAGATAATATGTTCTTCATGGCTTTAATAGTTGTATCAATTGCTTTGTTTTGTTTTGGTTGTATGCATTTTTTTAAAAAAGAAAAATTTTATGATGTTTTCAGTTAAATAAACAATGTTTATTTTTATGAGATCTCAGAAACACTTAGAAAACATTTCATGATGAGGTGAGGGAAGGAGTGGTGAGGGTTTTGTGGAGGGGGAGAGAGATCAGGAAGCTGAGAGCGGGGGTCTCTTGGTCCCATTACTAGCTGAAAGCTTTGGCGGGATGCAAATGATTTATGTTAGGGATCTCAGCAACTAACTCCAGTCTCCAAGGATGGAAACATTTTGCTTCCAAGCATGCTAAGTTTGGGATCTTGTGCTTACTGAGTCTGACAGTTGATAAAGGATCTTGTCCCCAAGGAACTTGTCTTAAGTTTAACCCTGAAAACCTCCAGGGGGAATGGCATGTGTTCCTTGGGTTTCTGCGTCTCTTTCTAATTATGTTGCTTACCTGCTGTTTCCTGTGAGTATTAAATGTGCTCATGCTGAGCAGGAATTTTCCACATCAGGCCTCTTATGCTACAAGACTGAGCCTTCATCATTAACTCCCACCTATTCATAGAAAGCTTAGCGTCCATCTCTTATTTAAGAAATTGATTCCTCACAAGAGGCACTTTATACTGGGCCCAAAGTGTGAAAGGAGTTTTGGGCAGGTTGGTTTCTGATGGGTTACCTTAAGTGAACCATCCATCCACCCATGCAACGTCCATCATCCATTCATCCATCCATCCCATAACCATTTTCTGAAATCTTACGCTGTTCCATGTTTTCTGTAGGAACAATAGATGACATACCTAGAGCAGAGTGGGTAAGAATATGGGGCAGAATAGTCTTCCTGGAGGTGTAGATGCCTAAGATGAACCGGAGTTAGCTAGTTAGCTGTGGTGGTGGGTAGAGGTTGGGGGATGGTTGTTCCAGATTGAAGTAAAAACTTGGGCAATTGCACAGACATACAAGAGAGCATGATGAGTTTCAGGCACTGCAAGATAGAAGGTCACATACTTATTGAGCACCTTTCTTGTGCCAGGTGCTGTACTGGGATCTTCAAGAATGAGATTTGCTGCATAATTACCACAGTGAAGGCCTAATGATATTTACTAAGTATTACTCTTAATGGAAGATTTAATAAATAAGTTAGATGCAGATGGCAGAGGCAATGGAAAAGCATGAGAGAGGGGAAGTAAATTTTATTTATTGACAATACATGCTAGAAGCATTACATTAAAATCCTCTGTGTTGTTCCATGTGCTGCTATAGGAACAATTCCCCATAGAGATCACAGATATAAAAAATGGAGTCTCTGAGAAGAAAGGCAGGTATACACTGCCAGGTTTGGGAACTAAAACAATCCACAATTTTCCCACTGTGACCTTCTGTCTATCACCAAAAATGAGCTTCCCTTTGACTAATGGCTCTGAGGATCAGGGCCTGTCCTCTTTCCCCTCCAGCCGTGGAGACAGAGCTTAATCATGCAAATGATGGAGAGAGGGAATCCTTTCTGAAAAAGGGGCCCCTAGAAAGGGAGGCTAGAGGGAAAGTGGATATCAGGGAGTCATGTCAGTTCCATGCTTTGGGCCAACTTTAACCATCATCTAAGATCCATCCTAAGTCCTCTGTCCTTTGATAAGCCTGTCCTGAAAACGCCAGGCCTTTGTCCTTTGCTCTCAGAAGTTATTGTCTGTATATTATAATATGTGTAGCAACTAATCATGTCTGGCCTTGTGGCAGCTCTTCTACTATTACCTTACATGATATTTCTCTCTGGCTTTGTAATTCATCTTTGTGTGTGTATGTTTTTTTCCTCCAATCCTATATAATAAAACCCTAATCGACCGAATGGCGGAATGACTGGTCGCTATGATGTGCACTGATCACCAGGGGGCAGACGCTCAATGGAGAAGCTGGGCTCATGGCTGGCGAGCTCAGCGGTGGTGGCGGGAGCCTCTCCCACCCCCGCAGCAGTGAGGACATCCCCCAAGGGGTCCCAGACTGTGAGAGGATGCAGGCCGGGCTGAGGGAACCCCCCAGTGCATGAATGTCATGCATCGGGCCTCTAGTTCTTTTATAAACACCTTGAGGGCAGAGACTTTGTCACAAATATATTTTAAATCTTTCCTTTATCTCCAATACTCAAGGCCTGATGCATGAATTCGTGCATGGGTGGGGTCTGGTGGGCCTGCCCCGATGGGGGCCCATAGGGCGGAGCCGGCTGTGGGGTCTAATGCTGGAAGCTATTATTATCTAATTATACTTTAAGGGTGACCAAAAGAAAACCCACAACAGAACTGTTTTGCATTTCACATGCCATGAGATGAAGTTGTTTATGTGTTGTTTGCAAACATATATCAAGATGGATGATGGCCCTTTAAGATTTTTGCATTCTTCCCGGGGCTCTGCCCTCAGTTTCCCAATATGATCTTCATGTCTGTTTGTTTAAAAGTTTTTCAGTTTTTGAATGTGCCTACCCTTCACTGTTGCTCCTGTCAGCCTGCGGGTCCTCTTTGCCGCCCCTTTTAAAGAGAGATTGAAAGCTCACCTAATCTGCAAGGCAACACAATTTCACAAAATCCTCACCCAGCCTCTCTACATTCCTCAGCCAAGGGCTGCCATCCCGTTAATGCTTAGGTCGCCTTTTTTGGCTAACTTGGAAGGTCCCCTGGGGCTGCGGCCCATGGAGGGAGAATTCCACACCTTGGCTGCAGTGTTAGCAGAGCTCTCTGGAGACACTGGTTGGGGACAGAAGGGACTGATAATTATTTTCTTGTGCTTTCACTAAATGTACATGTACCAGGGAGCCAGGCAGTGATTTAGGGGTGTTGGGGGCTGATCAGGGGTGGGACTGGCTGGGGCAAGGGGCTGTGGGTGGTTTGCTGGCCGGCCCCACCCCCAATCGGGGTTGGGGGGCCTGCTTGGGGGGCAGGACCGAGCGGGGTGAAGGGCCCCAGTTGTTCCGGTCATTCCGGTCGTTCTGCCATTCAGTTGCTGGGCTTTTATTATATAGGATGTAGCACAGTGCTGGATAGTAAAGGCTCAATAAATACATATGTCTCAGCAGGAACAGCCTGATCTGATGGGAGGGGACAAAGGAGTGTTTGTTAGCAAAAGCCAGGAAAGGTTCAGCCCATGGAGCGTTACCCACAGAGGGTTGAAGGAACAAGCAAGGCCAAACTTGAGGAGGGCTCTTGGGTCCCTATGTTCAGGCTAAAACAACTAACATGGAATCTCTAGAGAGGAGGATTTTGACAAAAATGCCATTAAATTCATAGAATGTCTCTTATGTGCCATAGTCTGTGCTGTCTTTAATCCTTGCCACTGTCCTAGGTGAGGTTGAGAGAGAATTAATAAGTCACATGGCTTATAAGTGATTTAAGTGACACTGACATGTAGATGTGTCTCACTCTAAAGAGAAATAACACCTAAAACAAATGCCTCCTTCATAATACTGCCTAGTCCGTAGCATTATTCTCTAACTTCCAACAAACTAAATGGGCACCTGTATCTACCTCATTGCTGGTAAAACTCTTTGGAGGCCTCAGAACAGAGCTATAAACAGCAGAAAACTCATGACTCGACCCATATTGGACACAGTGCAGTGGCTTCTTCAATTTGATAAGATCAGGGGCCACTCTGCAATGTGCTTTGAGGACAACTTCATCTGGCTCAGCAAGAGTCTATAACAGGAGAGGGCAGCTTTGGAGAGAACTGTGTCTTCTGTGTTTGCAGTGGGTTAGGTGAGAATGACGTTCAAGCAGAGGCCTTCGGAGGCCCTCAGGAGGTGGTGTCAGTAAGACTAAACTAATCCCATCCTTTTCGTTTATCGAATAGTTTATGTACTGTCTGCGCATATGTCTTGTTGAACCGAGATCAACAATTCTGTGGGATTCACAGGGTGGCATGTATGTTCCCATTTTGTAAACCAGGGGAAACAGACTCAGATGTAGTTACTTGATGTGCTCAAGGTCACAGAGTTAATTTGTGGCTGAGCTGGGATTGGATCTGGGCTGTTTGACTCCTAGTCCCAGGTACTTGAGCAAGTCAGTTAAATCAACTGAGTCAGCAATGAAGCACTTACGAGTGTGAGGCACATGGAATGTGGACGTGCTTTAGACTGGCTTCCCGTGCACAGAAACAGCAATTGCCTGAATAGCACTTGCTGTGTGCCAGACCCTTGCTCTAAATGCTTCACTTAGAGTGACTCATTTAATTCCCATAACAACTCTGTGAGGGACTATACTTACTATCTTCATTTTATGCATGAAGAAATGGAGGCACGAAGCAGTTAAATAGAGCTGGAGTTCAAGTATAGGCAGGCTAGGTCAGATACTTTTTACTTAGATCCTATACCACACTGCTTCTGGGCTCAGGAGGCGCCTGGGGAGAGAAGGGAGATGCTAAATGACAATAGATCAATACTGTTTGGGTTCGAATACTCGCTCTAGCACTTAAAGCTATTTGACCTTGGGCAAGTAACTTTATTTTTGTGTATGTCACTACGGTAGTTGTGAAAATTTAATAGGTGTGTGTGTGTGTGTGTGTGTGTGTGTGTGTGTGTAGAACTTGGAACAATGCTGGGACCTGCAGTTAGTATGACATGAGTGTATGTTATCATCATCATTCCAATGGGGCCTTGAAATGGACGAGTTTCCAGACTCATAGCATGGATAAGTGTTATAAATTTTCAGAAGAAGGAGAACTTATTTTCATACTCGTGAAACTTCCATGCTCACCCAGCCAGTTGGGTGCATGGCTTTGATTAGAACCCAGATATCCTCACTTCTAGATCTGCTCATTTTACTGTTCTGCCTCCAAGCAGTTCCTGTTTGAATCATTGTAGGCTAGCTAAATTAGGGACTATGTGTCCTCAGTCCACACTAGTATTGCCTCTTGTGGCACCAAGTCCAGTGTGAGTTCATACACTGCCTTTTCTCTACCATCCCTTTGGGAAGGATGCAACTGAGCAATGAATTTGGCAATGATGGGAAAGACTTTTCACAGAAACAAGGGGCTCAATAATCTATAAACAGTCTCTGGATAAAAACAACCAATGACAGTGTCTACTTACGTTTCTCATTAATCTCCACAGTAACTGGATATATTCATTTTTATCTTTCTTTATACAAATAGAAAACTAAAGGCTTAATTTTTGGCATCTTCATTCTCGTAGCTTTCTCCAGTTCTCACAGTAAGAAAATGATTGGATCAGATGTAAACAATGGTCCATATTCTAACCCTGGGGCAGACAACTGGTTGCATCCTGTTTGGTGATTAGTAGTACCTGCCTGGAGCACTACTGAGGAAATTGAGAGGAAAGGTCTTGAATCTGTTTGGCAAGAACACTGTGGCCTGTTAGCGATGTCTGCCATGGTGGGAGAATGGGGATTGGCAGCACTACAAGTTCATTGCTGGCCTGCTCACACCAGCCTGTACTACCTCTCCAGAGAGCTGGAGTCCAGATTGAGGCTGTCAGTGAGAGGACACTGTTCTTTTAGAGAGGGGTAATAGCTTGTTGGCTAGCTTTATCTTCTATCCATCCTTCCATCCATCCACCCACCCACCCATTAACCTATCCATCAGCCATTATTCATCTGTCTATTCATCCATCCATCCCTCCATTTCTCCATCCAACAAACCTTTGTTGTGGGGGTGCTCTGTGTAAGGCACTGACTGTGCTTGGTGATGTGGAGCTAAGGTAGTACCTAGGTCTCCTGGTCCCATAGTGTTGAATGGAGCTTCCTCGAGGGGTTTTATTGGGATAGTGTTAGGGAGGAGAGTAATGAGGAAAGGTTTATACAGAGACTGGGCATTTGGGGAGACCATGCAGAGCAGCAGGCAGGTTGCTCCCTCTGCTTCTAAGGCTGCAGATGAGTGCCCAGCTGGCCAGCTGGCCACTGGCACAATCTGCCTCTTTGTGTGAAAACCAGTGGAATCACATATGTGCTGCTCCCAGATGTGGTCTCGGCACCAGCACTTTCCAAGCGGGAGGTTCTGTGGTGGTGCTGCCAGCCAAATCTCGTCCAGAGGACTGAGGCCGCTTGGCCAGCCGACCAGTGCACTGCCTGGCTACCGAGGAGATCAGGCAGGGGGAGGTAGGGAAGGGCAGAAGCCGTGTGTGTGTGTGTGTGTGTGTGTGTGTGTGTGTGTGTGTGTATCTGGATCAAAGCCCTTTCTTGCTGCGCTCTGTACTTGAGACATTTCACTGGGTGCGAGACAAAGAGGCTTTGTGTGCTGTTCCAAGTGCTGTGGTGTGCTGACTGTGAGACACATCCAGGGTAAACCCAGCCCAAAGCCACGGCTGGCCTCAGGTTCAAACCCCAAATGCAATTTGCAGTGGTTGAAAAGGACAAAGGAAGGGTGGCAGGACCCAGAAGAAACACAGTGAAACCCAATGCACCCAATAGGTCTGGGGGCACTGATTTGATGTTTCAGGTGAGATCTTTAAGGAAATCCTATCAGATTCTTCTTATCTGCACACACAGAAAAATCGGTAGAGTCTACATTTCATTGTCTGGCAAAGGTAAGGTCCACATGAAATTTTCTTGGAAGATTATTGTTTTGATATTTAGAGTGCATGTCAGGGAGGGGAAAAGAAGATAGCTGGTCAGGTGTTTTTCTTTCCCTTTTAAGCCTCACCTGCTTTGCAGAACAACTTGTACTTTGTCAGCTGAGAGCAGTGCCTGGCGTTCAGGCTGGTGTTTTGGCTATAATTGAATTGCTGGGGTGCGTTAAGCATTGCCGGGTTTTAAGCAGAGAAATAATTTAACGATGTGGCCTTTAGGATTGTTAATTAGCACTGTCTGCATGAACATGTAACAATAACACCACCTACTGTAAAAGCGAACGTGCTACACTTCCGAACACTCATTTCTTCCGGGCTTCCCGCAGAGAAGCAGTCATTAACTCTTTTTTTGACAGACGCTTTTAGACATGCTCTCTAGGCCCCTGAAGTCACCTCTCTGGCCAATCCTGATTCCTTCTCTACTTTTTATCTACCAGGCAAGCTGGCAGACAGGCAAGCATGGAGACCTGTGAGCTTAGCCCTGAGATGAGGAGGTGCTGGTCTTGCCCTGCAAGGCTCCAGGGACACTCATTCCAGGGCCCAGGAGGAGATTCAGAGGAAGATGTGGAGAAATTGGGACTCTTGTATGTGATTGATGGGAATGAAGAACGGTGCAACCACTGTGGGAAACAGTATAAGGGCTCCTTGAAACATTAAAAAACAGAACTACCATGATTCAGTAATCCCACTTCTGGATATTTACCCGAGAGAACTGAAATCAGAGCCTTGAAGAGATAGCAACACTTCTATGCTTATTGCAGCATTATTCACAATGGCCAAGATGTGGCAACAACCTGAATACTTACGGACTGATGAATGGGTAAAGAAAATGTGGTATATATACACACAGTGGAATATTATTCAGCCTTTAAAAAGAAAGAAATTCTGCAATATGTGACAACAGGGAGGAATCTTGAGGACATTATGTGAAGTGAAATAAGCCAGTCACAGAAAGGCAAATGTTGCACTATCTCACTTATATGGGGGTATGGAAAGTAGTCAAATTCACGGACTCAAGGAAAGAGTAGCCTGGTGGTTGCCAGGGGCTGGGGGCAGGGGAAAATGAGAGTTGCCAATTAGAGGGTATAAAGTTTCAGTTAAGCAAGATGAGTAATATCTAGAGATCTGTTGTACAACATGTTACCTAGAGTCAATATACTGTATTTAACAGTTGACATTTGTCAATAGGGAAGATCTCATGTTAAGTGTTCTTACCACAATTAAAAAAAGGAAGGTCAGGGGGTCAGGTCATTGGAGGAGAGGTCATTGGCTCACTCCCTGCCCACCCTGCTGGTCAGTGGCCATGAGTTTGGAGGAAGCCCACAGAATGCCTCCTGCTACTATTTTCTCTGGCTTATTGAGACTGGAGGCTGATGATATGGGGGAATGACACTTTCCCTGCCTTCTTCTATTTACATCATAATGGCCAAGTGCCTTTTCAATCATCCACCCTTCTCTTTAGTCAGAAGTGTATCTTTTCTTCTGAAGACATATCTCTATGAGACAAAAGCCGCAGCATTCAGGTATCGGAGCACTAGATTAGGCCTTCTCCTCTATTCAGCCAAACCTTCCCAGGGCCATGCTCTAGGCCTGCACATCTCCAATGAGAAGTCCAACTTGGAAACCTCAAGTTCTAACATCTTTCTCTCTGCCCACAACCTCCTGTCCTTCTGGCGCTCTCACTCCTTTCCTCTCCCAGCCTCATCTGGCCTCTTGTCCAGAGATGGCATATACCTGATGTGTAGCTGCCACTCTTTTTGTGCCCATGGGGAACATTCGTGATCCATCTGCCATTCTTTCCCATTGAGCACAGAGGTAACTTTGGAATCCTTCTCTGCACAGGATTCTATCAGTTGGCCTTGACCCCTTGAGATGGACATTATTTACCATTCCAACTCCAATGACTTGACCCATTTTCTTTCAACCCCCCAGGCTAGGCCCTGTGGTTGATCATCTGAACTCTTCATAGCACCCCCAGTTCCCTTGCACACACATATGTGTCTGTCTAGTGGGGAGTTCCCTCCACTCTCATGCCCAGACTCCTCATGCTGTTTGAGTATTTGGCAGGACTGTGTGGAATGTACGCCACACCACATTTGTGGTTTCTATTTCAGAGCTGCCTTTTTGCTTGTTCTTTCTGAGTATCTTATCTTCTCAAAGCAGCCTTTCAAAGCATAACCTGCCATTTCGGTCCCCGTAGACCATGCTACTTTCACCTCTTAACTGTTAACCTCCCCTCCTATTTCACTGGGAAAACTGGGAGAGGCTTGGCCGACCTCCCCCTTGGCCTCCTCCCCTGCTTCCCACTTGTACCCTGCTTTCCTCCACATCTCTCACTGGAGGGCCTGTAATTACTGCCCAGAGCACTGTGTCCTCCCTCTTCTGAGATGTCAGCTTTTCTTTCACACCCAGAGAAAGCTCGTCTGCCTGGTAAAACCTTCCTTTGCTGTCTCTCACCAGAAACCGACTTGGACTATGTTTTTCCATGGCGTCTTCTGTATTCATCCCAGTGAATTGGCATCTCTCTGTTTTCTAGTCTCATGTTCATTAAAGACTCTAACAATATCTAGAATGAGGCGAGAATTCACATTATATTTGTCAAGTAAATAAATGAAATGGGAAGTTGAGGCAGGGAATAGATTTTGCCCATCTCCCAGCCCCTTGTTCTTGCTGTTAAAATTCTTTATCTGCACTTCTCTTTTTCAATGATGTTTATCATTTCCTGTCATTGATTTTAGTTATCTTTATGCAAGTTTTATCATCCCTCCCACACGGCAGGTTCCTTCAGGCCATTATCTAGATTTCAGTGAACTCTGTTTCTCCCCAAAACATACATATATAGTATATTCACACTTGTTGTCTTATTTATTTGAATGAGTAATTCTTGTTGTCTTTTATTACTTTGCTCAGAATATGAGCTCAATACAGATTTTTTATATTAAATTGGACTTAACCCTTTGACATAGAAATGCCTCAATAGCTAAAAAGGTCTAAAAATGAACTGGATTATAAAGTCCATGAGGTGAGGGATGGTTTGCTTATCTTGTTTTCATGTTGTTCCTAGCAGAATAATGGATGAGTGACAGGTATTAAATACATATTTATTGATGAAATTATGAACATCTTTTATCCTACCCTTTGGAAGAAATCAAACCCAGGTAGCCAAGAGTAATATTAGTACCATTTTTTTGATGAAGATCCCCAGAACACAGCATTTTTTTCTTCCAATACAATTAACCAACCAAAAGTCAGGAGGGGCAGTTGTCATAAACCCCTGCCTTTGCCCAATGGACAAAATGCCTTCTGGTTTGGGTTAGAGTTAGGTTTATGTATTTTTAATCCTAAGGCTCTGGCATGGCATTTGGGTTTCCAGAATCGCTAGCTCAGACTGACAGACATGTTATCTTTCCCACTTAAACACTTGGCTTACTAGCTGGGGTCTGATGCCCTTAAACACAAATGCACTCCCACAGGGGAGAGTGGCCGTAATCCAGCTGTGATGATGAAGTGGGCAGTAATCTGTCAGATCAATTATGTACGAGGCTCATCTTCTCTAGGGTTCCCTCGATTCTTTTTTTCTTCCTGACAGTTCACCTTGTGCCCAACCTTCTGTCTCTCAGAGTCAGACCTGCAGATGATTGCCTGCCACCTTCAGATGAATTTCCCCTGATTTCTAGAAGAGGTACTTACTGGTAAACCTATTGGTGGTGGACAAACCTCACACTCCTCAATTGCTTTTATTTATACTTTTATTTTAAAATATATTTTATTGAATTTTTACAGAGAGGAAGGGAGAGGGATAGAGAGTTAGAAACATCGATGAGAGAGAGACATCAATCAGCTGCCTCCTGCACACCCCCTACTGGGGATTGAGCCCGCAACCAAGGTACATGCTCTTGACCAGAATCGAACCTGGGACCCTTCAGTCTGAAGGCTGACGCCCTATCCACTGAGCCAAACCAGTTAGGGCTATACTTTTATTTTAAATATCTTTTTATTGATTTTAGAGAGGAAGGGAGAGGGAGAGATAGAAACATCAGTAATGAGAGAGAATCATTGATTGGCTGCCTCCTGCATGCCCCACACTGGGGATCGAGCCCGCAACCCGGGCATGTGCCCTGATCGGGAATTGAACCATGGCCTCCTGGTTCAAAGGTTGACACTCAACCACCAAGCCATGCTGGCCGGGCATCCTAAGTTGCTCTTAAAGGTATTAGATGGTACCCCTGAAGACCTCAAGTTTCCTCTAGTTATTCCTATTTCCTGTTTCTTCTGGAGTAACGTCACTTGGACCACAGTAAGCAGGATCTACCATCTAAGGGGCTGTTTCAGGAAACAGGGAGGTCTCTGCCCTGGTTTTCCTCTGCGTCTGGGCCACTGTGAGCAGTGGTCAGGGGAGCTGCTGGGCGGCCTGCCGAGCATTGTTTCTTGTGACACTTCATAAAACCCTCTCAGGGTGAGCAGAGGAGATGGCGACATCACATTCCGTTATTTCAGTTGAATTTTCAGCCTGACGTGGCAGAAGCCAGTCCAAACTTAATGAGAGTGGCTGGCAGGAAGCACCTCCAGGCGGTCAAAAGGTAGCTGCTTTCGCCTCTTTACAAAAGTTGGATCACAATGTATTCCGGATGTGACTACTTCTTTACATCTCCTCCCTGCGCCACGTCTGCGACAACATTATTGGGGCTGGACTCCTGCAATACCCTACCACTCATCTATTTCCCTGCATTTTCTTGCGCCCCCTCCAAACAGCAGCCAAAATTATGTTTTTAAAACACAAATCACTTAAAAGGCTTAAAACACTTCCATGTCTTCCTCTCTTACACAGAATAAAATCTAATTCTGTATGATGGCCTGCCAGGCCCCGGGAGACTGGCTCCCCTTACTTGCAGACCTCATGTCCCCTTCCTCTCCCTCAGTTCATCCTGATCCCAGGGGCCTTCTCCTCTTCTGATGATGCACCAAGTTCCTTTCTGTCTTTCGGACCCTGCACTCTCTGCTTCACCTAGAATGCGTTTGAACTAGACCTTTGCATGCTTAGAACCTTCTTGTCATTGAGGACGCAGGTTATGAACAACTTTCCTAGGTGACCCCTACTTGACCACCCCATTATAAAGCAGACGCATCTACTGTGCCCTGTTTTGCTTTCTTTATTGTACTCAACTCTGTCAGGTCTTTTCTCACTTATTTGTTCCTCATGTATAGTAAGCTGCCCCCCCAAATAATATTATTCCCAGAATCATCACTGTATCCCTTGGGCTTAGCAAAATGCTTGAGGTGAAGTAGGAGCTCAATAAATATTTGTTGAATATTTGAATGCATGGTGCATTCCCTGAGTCCTGTCTACTTAGCTTGCACAGCTATACCTTTCATTTATCTTTTCTTCAAGAAATATCTCGTATGCAGTTGGTTCAAGCGTGGGATCTTGACTCTGACCACCTTGTGTTCAAGGTCTCACTTTGCCACATGCTAATTGAGTAACTTCTCAGGCCTTGTTAACTCGTCTCTGTAATGGGGAGAATAACAGTAGGGCAACCTCCTAAGCTGGTTATGAAGACACAATGGCATAATATTTTCTTGGTATCTGACATATAGTAGTTGCTCAATAAAAATAAAAATTTGGTCAGTTTATGTAGGTTAGGGTGGATTTAACTCAAAACCTTGAGAGGAAAGATAGATGCCTGCCAAGTCCTATTCCAAGAGAAAATTTTCAAGTACAGGCTTTGGTGCCAGAGACACCGGGACCCATCATTTAGGAGTCATTTCATCAGGCTTACTATTCCTCCCTGTAATGTGGAAAAATTATACATCTCTAGTAGAGTTGGGGTGAGAATTAGAGATAATGCCTAAAAAACACTAAGCTGGAGCCTGGCTCTGCTCTCAGGAGGTGACAGCCACATTGCCCGTGCCCGAGAGTCCCAGGTGGCGGGGTTTGCTGTGTAGAGAGGAAAAGGAGGAGGGAAGCAGACAGCCTGGCAATCTGTGGAAATCCTTTCCTAACACTTCTGATAAGCAGCAGCCCAGGTGCTCTCATTGGACTACTTCTTACTCACCTTCCTGTCTGGTTGGCAGTCACTGGGCTGGAGGCCACGCCACGGCCCCTCCCTGGTGGGCCAGCAGGTGTTATTTCCTCTCAGTCCCCTCTAATGAAAAGCACTTGCATCCAGTAAATCTTTCCTTTGCTCTTATTAAAGCACTTGATGCTGGTAATTGAGGTGTATTCCAAGCGAGGTGGGAATCAATAAGGTGTTCCACTTAACCACTTCAGCAGTCAAAGAGCTCTTTTCTTAGTCTGCACTCTGGCCAGTGCCCACAGAACTCAAAGGCTTAGCAGGCCCTGGTCACCTACGGAGCAGCACAGAGAAGTCCCCCTGCATTTCCTGTCAGGGAACCCCAAGTCCTCTGAGCCAGTCCTGTTCTCTGGTTGTCAGTGTTTGGCTGTGTTTGACCAACCCTGTGCTTCTGGAAATTACCCCTTGGCCTTAAGGGCTGTGGACAGCCAACACCTGATTACAGATGGTCTCGCTTTGGCCACTATGTCTTTGTCTGCTCTGTGGAGCTGCTTAGAATGAGGGTTCCCTTGTCCCTAAAGAGCAAAAGACCGTCCTTCTACCTCATGATTCAAATTCCACCTTTGCATTCAACTCCCTGAGGAAGACTCAGTCATTTGCTCCTCATGATGTTTTGAATGTAGGTCTTGTCTAGAGCATGCTGAACCACATGTGGGGTTTGCCCTGTGTTCTGGTCAGTCTGGGATCTCATTAAGGGAACCTGTGTCTTAGTCATCTCTGCATCATCAGCACCCACTCTAGTGCCTGGCACAAAGAGCTCAGTTGTGTTTGCTGGAAGAAAGGAAGGAAGGAAGGTAGGCAGAAAGGAAGGAAGGTAGGAAGGAAGAAAGGAAAAGAGGAAGGAAGAAAGAATAAAATAATTACATAGTTCTGGAAATTAGCATAGGTTCAAGTCCTGGCCTTGCCAAT
Organism: Myotis daubentonii; assembly: GCF_963259705.1. NCBI lineage: Eukaryota > Metazoa > Chordata > Mammalia > Chiroptera > Vespertilionidae > Myotis > Myotis daubentonii. The sequence goes on from NC_081842.1 coordinate 176,779,383, forward strand.
AATCGCTGACCTTAGGCAAGAGACATAATCTATTTCAGCCCCAATTTCCTTATCTGTCAGTGAAGCTGATAATCTCTCAAATTCCTTCCAGCTGAAACATTCTATAATCTCATGCCTCTAAGCCTGTGGTTCTCAACTCTTTCATACCCAAAGCCACTTTATGTAACAAATATTTTGAAATCTCCTTTTGCCAACAGGAAATAAAATGCTCTCTCAGTATAACCTACCTCTAACCAATTAGAAAGAAATGTTCTAACTGTAACATAAAAGGAAAATAATTTATGATAAAGTAATACGTGTTCCTTACACAAATGCACAGGTAGGACTCTACGAGAAGATGTAACAAAGGAGTCAGGAGTCACGAGCATCACCTTGAATGACATGCTGCTGTCATTAATGTAACCGTAATGATAACGTTCTGAACTAGCACCACACAGTCTTCCCAAGAATCAACAGAGTACTCACATTCTGGAAAATTCAGGATATGTCCAACAAAGGTGGGTTTCACTCTCTGATAATTATAAATAGGCTTTTCACCAATGCGAATATCCTGTGGGACATTCACATTTTCTCTGGGTAGCAGGAGGACTCTTTACCATGCAGGGCTGTCTCTACCTCTCATAGGGCCTCCAATCATTGTGCCAAGAAGTTCCCACCCACCAATATCTGAAATGCTGTGAACAGAATGGTACCATTCCCAGCAGGAGTCAAACTCTAGGTTTTCCAAGTTCATGCACAGGGCTGGCTTCATGGGCCTGTGATCTGTGGAGTTGCCCAGGGGCCTCCTTTTCTCAGAAGGGCTCTGGGCTTGGTTTAATGATCTCTTGTTGCTGTCTTAAAGTTCTTAATGACTTTTGAACAAGGGGACTTGCATTTTTATTTTTCAATAGGCCTCGAGAATTCTGTATCTAGTCTGGCTTATGGATCCTGATAGCATTTCTGCATTCCTATCTATCTGAATGGTGTTTACTGTTCAAATGATTGTCTTGCTTTGCTTATCAGTGCTTTCTTTGAATTAGATTATCCCTAATTATTGTTTGATTGATGATCAACTTGTTCATTCATTAAACCAATATGCATTGAGCTTCTATTTCTTACCGAGTAGTCTCTGGAGTCAGAAAACCTGAATTCTAATTCTGAAAGAGCTCACAGATCCTTGGGTTCTCTTTCGCTAACATGGTGTTATTAATAATCACTATCCTTATTGTACAAAGAACTGTGAACATGAAAAGACCCAGCACATTTGGAAGTAAACAGTGCACTGTGATTCACATGTCAGTTTCTGCTCTCCATGTCAGAGGTGAGGTTTCCCCCTTTTCTCCACTTAGATGTCAGGGAACAGGACACCCTTGATAAGGCACCGAATATTAGCTTCCCTATGAAAATCAAGAAATGAGGCGAGTAATTGGATTCAGCAAAATCTATCAATTTGGGTTTCATTAGTTAGGAATTTATGATAATTCATAAAAAAATTTTGCCAAATTAAACAAAATATGTTAAATTCAGCTAATCACAGAATTATGGAAGTTTTGAGCTGAAATGGACTACAGAAATTATCCAGTGTTTAAATCTGCCATAACCCCTTATTGAGTATTCATAGAGCCAGCTTTGGAAAACTCTCAGTGATGTGTGCTGCGGAAGCCTGAACTTCCTACGCTAAGAAGCTAAGAATGTTTTAAAAAGCAATTTAGCAGCCTTCGTATGCTAATTACAAATTATTCTTATCTACTCATTAAAGCAGGGCAGGGCAGCATGCCTTCAACTTGGCAACACTTACTTAATCTTGTATTTTATAGTAACAAAACTGCTCTGAAAGACATCATTTATAATTCACACTTTTCACTAATTCAGCTCAGCCTTGAGTAATTAATTTTTTATTAGTAAGGTATTACCATATTAAGAAGAAATAAAAATTATAAGAACTAATTTTAAAAAGTATTATGCTTAAACCCACTGGGATGTAGTTAATTGGTCCAGAGGTTATTATGCAGCAACAGTTTGTGCTTCTGCGGAAGATAAAAGCTGGTCTTGCTTTACTTGGTTGGAGCTAAGCGTTGAGCCACAGTAAAGTCCAGGCATGGTGTCATCTCAAGGGTGATCCTAACACTGTCATCTATGGGAGGAGAAAGTGACATTGCATTTGGAGACTGGAGTTCTTCACTTCGTCGTATCTTTATGAAAATAGAATTGACAGGAGCCGAATCTTTTTTTTTAATTGATTTTTTTTTTTAAGAGAGAAAGGGAGAAGGAGAGAGAGAGAAACATCAATGTGAGAGGGAAAACATTGATAGGCTGCCTCCTGCAAGTGCCCTACTGGGGAACCTGCGCATGTGCCCTGCTGGGAATCGAACTGGCAACCTTTTGGTGCACAGGATGACGTCTAACCAACTGAGGCACACCGGTGAGGGCAAGAGCCAAATTCTTGTATGGATTACTAGCTTTACAGCTGAGAGTTTGAAAATTAATACTTTTTAATAAGATTAAGGAAATGGCAGGTTTTGGTCAGGTAGATTTTATATGTAAACCTATTTGTATGTGCATGGATGTATATGTGTGTATGTGTGTGTGGTATGAGTATGAAGAGGTCAAACAATCATGCTCTTTGATAATACTAGGTGGGGTGGGCTGTTTTATAGTGTTGGAAGGACTCAAGCACCTTGCCAGCAATATGTCACTCTTAGTACCCAAGGGGGTGTGAACCCCTCCTCCTGCTGCTGAAGCTCACAGAATGTCGAAATTATGCCGCTGTCTAAACAAGGAAGGGCAGATGGTTCAGGTTAGAGAGACAGGGAGCTGCAGCAAAATACCGAAGGCATTTTCCAAGTGTGTTGGAGGGAATCAGTTTTCCCTAGAAATAAATTATTTACCAGGTAGGACCTAGTATTTAAAGGCTGAACTCCTAAGAAAGTGTGCAGGCAAGGAAGAAGGTACACTAGCAAGGCATTTGACGCTTCCTGTGTGAAGAGCCTGCAATGAGAGCAGTGGGCTCAGGAAGGCAGACTGTTCTGTAGTCTCGTTAGTGTGCTGTCCTTCCAGGCCTAGTCTGCCAAACACCGGCACTGGGCTCACTGTCAAGCTTGTTTAAAAAATGCTCCTTCCTCAGCTCACTTCCAGTTTGTGGGATCAGGTATATGTATTTATGTTGTTGTTAATCTTCACCCGAGGGTATTTTTCCATTAATTTTTTTAAGAGAGAGTGGGAGGGATGGGAGAGAGAGAGAGAGAGAGAGAGAGAGAGAGAGAGAGAGAGAGATACATCAGCATGAGGCATATCGATTGGTTGCCTCCTGTACTTGCTCTTACCGGGGTCAGGATCAACCTGAAACCCGGGTAGGTCCCCTTGACTGGGAATCAGAACAGAGGCTTAGGCCAACACTCCAACCACTGGGAAACACCAGCCAGAGCAGTAATATGTATTTTTTTAAAATAGATTTTTATTGATTTCAGAGAGGAAGGGAGAGGGAGAGAGAAATAGAAACATCAATGATGAGAGAGAATCATTGGTCAACTGCCTCCTGACACCTCCTATTAGGGATAGAGCCTGCAACCCGGGTATGTGCCCTTGACTGGGAATTGTACTGTGACCTCCCGATTCACAGGTTGACACTCAACCACTGAGCCACACTGGCTGGGCAGGAATATATATTTTTATTTTTAATAAGCATTCTGGGTGATTTTTAGTCACACTGAAGACCGAGAACCAGTTCTTTCAGGAGAACTGAATAAGTATTGGTTGATAGTCTCCCCTCTGGAATATGTGTCCCATGAGATCAAAGGACCATGTGCTGTTCTGAATGTATTTATGGCATCTTGTTTAGTCCATTGACCATAATAGCCACTCAATAAATAGTTTAAAATAAATGAATGAATGAATAAAAGGCATTTTCAACTAATATCATAGCCCACTATATCTATTTTCTAGCTCTTTGCATTTTGCTAGCAGCGCCAACAGATCCTAGTTTTATGTCAAAATGGGATTAGACATTGTCAATAAAATCCATTTAATGTGTTTATAAAACTTTTGCCTTTAGAAACTTCAAAGCATTGTTCTATATAGTTATCTTGAGTAGGTGGATTCTTCCTGAATTACAAATTACAGTAAAGATTTTGGCTCTCAGGGTGGGGAACATCAGGTGTGCATAGCGCCCCTTATAGAATTCGTTCTTAATTAAATTTGTTTCTGCCTCTGCTCTATATTCACACCCAGTGAGAGAGACATTGCAAGGAAACATGTATGAACTTACAGTTAAAACCAGGAGGAAAGAGTTCAAAGACAGAGCACATCATATTGTGGTGGTTTGAACATCTTTCAACTCCCTCCCCGTTACGTAACTTAAGGATACAGTGGAGCTGCAACCTTACCCCGGGCCCTTCTTCCCCAGACAGAGGCTGTTTCATAAACTGCGCCCAGGCCCTTCTTCTCAAGTTCTTCATACACTTTTCACCAGAAAAAAGAAATCATTCATATCTAACAAAGGGTCTTGGATTCTTTAGATAGTTTCCATTATAAGTTTTTGGCACTACTTATTACCCTCCGCTCAAGTTACCTTTCTGATCCCTCTTCTTTCATCTGCTGAAAATGGATTATTTCCTTATTAGCTTGAAACCGTTACTGTTCACTGGGAGGGCCCACGGAGGAACAATGCTACCTCTGGACTATTGCAGAGGACCATGGCTGCTCAGAAACTTTCCCTGGACACACGCTTTCCTGAGAGTGGGAGGGCAGTGTGTTTTCTGGAAAAGGGTTATTGTCACCAGAGAACTTTCCAGACTTCTGTCTTAAGAAAGCTGAGCCCTGCCAGAACCTGTTGGGAAACCTCATGGGCCTGCTCCCTCGGGGGTGCCTGGGCCTGAGAGACATGAGGAGCAGACCCCGCGGATGGGTCTTCAAGTCCTTTACACGCTGCTCCAATCAGAACCTTTCTGCTTTGAACTATTTCATCATTGAAGTCCATTTGAAATAAAAGGATCCTGTTCCTAAATATTTTAGAAATCACGCTCATAGATTGTCTCAACTTTGAAACACTTCCTGAGGTTCTTAACCAGGGCCCATGGGTCTGTGGATTTGGGTGGGAAAAATTATACCTTTATGTTCACTGATCAACAGGGTGGGGCAAAAATAGGTTTACATTGGGAGTACACAAAACACAGTTTATTATTATATAATTATTAATTAATTATTGTATTATTTTCCACATGAACAACTATAAGCCTACTTTTGCTCCACCCTGTATAACTGAAATTTGTCGTTTTTATTGGTGATGATTAGAGGCAAGTCACAGTTGCATGAGGAAAACTCAGAACAATGTCACTAGTAGGTATCACAGACATTTTCATATTGCATTGCAGTCACTGAAGTCTGTTTTAAAAATGATTTGTATTTGCCATCATTTTGGAATTCTAGTCATTACTAATCCCTCCAATAGAGCTTGCTTTTTGATGAATTAATAAAGAAGCACTTAAATTACCATAGTACAGTGTTTTAAATATTTTAATAACTAGATTTCAGCGCTATTAGTGTTTTTGGTAGTTCAATGAATTTTCTTTTATGCATTAAAAATTATTCTGACAAGAGGCTCAGAGGCTTCATCAGACTGCTAAATAGGCCCACAGCACAAAAAAGCAACTGAGTGTCTGCATGTCTTGGCTGCAGTAGCTAATGAGTTAGGACGAGAAGTGGAAAGAGCCCTAGACTTGACATCAGAAGACCTGGGTTTGAGTCCCAGCTTTGCCACTTGTCAGCAGAAGAGCAAGTTGTGAGCTCCTCTTGCTATGGAGATAAAAATAGTACTCCATGGGGTAACTGGGAGGGTTAAATAGGTAAAATAGGCTCTTTCTAACTCTGGTCTCCCCCTCTCACTTCTTTTTTGTTTAGGAAAATTCATTTTTATTTAAGTATTTGTCTACCACTTACTACCTGTATTGATTGAGTCATAACTTCACAGTTAGATATTTTCTTCCTCTTTTTTTTTTTTTTTACAAGAGAACAGATCCACTTTTTAAAAAATTTACTTTTAACATTTAAAAAATTTGTTATTTTTCAATTTCAGTTTACATTCCATATTATTCTGTATTGATTTTAGGTGTATGCATAGTGGTTAGACGATTATATACTTTACCGAGTGGTTCCCCCGACATTTCCAGTACCCACATGGCACCATACAAGGTTATTAGAATATTACTGACTATATTCCCTATGTTCTACTTTGCATCCCCATGACTATTTTTTTAAATTTTATTTTATTGTTTAAAGTATTACAAATAATAGTACATATGTCTCCTTTTTCCCCCCTTGACCTTCCCCTGGCCTCTCCTACCTCCAGCACATGCCCTCACCTCTCCCCGCCCCCAGTGTCTTGTGTCCATTGGTTATGCTTATATGCATGCATACAAGTCCTTTGGTTGATCTCTTACTTCACCCCCCCCACCCCAACCCTCCCCAGCCTTCCCGCTGTAGTTTGACAGTCTATTCGATGCTTCTCTGCCTCTGTAGATACAGAGACCCATGGCTATTTTGTAAATACCAATTTGTACTTCTTAATCCCTTCACTTTTCCCACCCAGTCCCCAGCTCCTTTCCCCTTTGTCAGCCATCAGTCTGTTCTCTGTATCAATGGGTCTGTCACAAACATGCACGCATTTTTCTTCTAAAATAAAGCTCTGATGATGCTACTTCACTCCTGCCTATAGGATTGCATTCAACTCTTCAGCATGGCATAAGGGGACCTAGCCCACTTTACCTCTACTCCTCACCAACCCACGTCAGCCACAAAGGACTTTGGGCCATTTCCTTGCAACATCATCCGTTTCCTTGCTTTAGACCAAGCGTCCTCAAACTACAGCCCACGGGCCACATGCAAATACAAATATTGTATTTGTTCCCGTTTTGTTTTTTTACTTCAAAATAAGATATGTGCAGTGTGCATAGGAATTTGTTCATAGTTTTTTTTTAAACTATAGTCTGGCCCTCCAACGGTCTGAGGGACAGTGAACTGGCCCCCTGTTTAAAAAGTTTGAGGGCCCCTGCTTTAGACCTTTGCCCAAGCAGTTGCTTGTGCTTATAATGCCTGTTCATCTTTCCCATCCAGAAAATGCCCACTCACTTCATCCCACCTCTCTGCAGCTTTCCCTGGGCCTCCAGCAGAATCCCTCCTCTCCGTGCTCCCAAGGACTTGCTCTGTTTCTCTCCTATATCACGTCACACATATTATACTAACTTGTGTTTTCCACGTTTGGGCCTCTCATTCTCTTGTATGATGACCTTTTCCAGGCTTGAGGCAGGGAGTTGTATTGGGGAGGAAGCTTGAGCAGCTTGAAAAACCTTGTTGATATTATAATTGGTTTATCTGATGTTAACCATGATATTTCTTTTATTTTGAATTCCAGATGCCATTAAAAGAAGACTTGGGAATTTTATATGAACCCAAAGATGGCATCTACAAAAGCTTAAGGAGCATTCATCTACTGGGGGGAATGAATTTTTTAAAAAAATCATCAAGGATGACAACACATGTGGTAAGTTCTGGGGAAGCACAGAGAAGGGGACTTAACCAGGGATGATCATCTTCCTTGAGAAATTTCAATTGAAGTTTTCCTCCTGGAATAAACTTCCAGTAAAGCCTTTATCTCTCTCCTTCCCCTTCCACGCCATAGAGTCCCCAAGGAAAGAATGAGCCTGCCAGGCCAATACAAAAGCAAGGAGGGGCTAGAGTCTTCTCTCTTGCCCTGCCCTGGGTTTCACATTCTTGGCGTTAGGGGTGGTCTTCTGGCTAGAGAAGCCATTGGCAGGCAGTGGGGCTATTCCGTCCATCCACCTAGCCTTGGATTCTAATATCCCCACAGCTGGGGGCAGAATGTCCCTGGGTGGACCTGCTGGGGGCCCAGGCCAGCTGTGCTCCTGCGGAAAGGTGGAAAAAGGCACCCGCATCTGGTGGGCATCCATGCCAGGCCCTGTGCTGTGTATCTCACAGCACCTCAAACCTTGAAGCCAAAGTGGCAGTTAGATATCCTTGACATTTTACAGATAAAGGAACCAAGGCTCAGAAGGCTACATGATTTGCTCAAATTTCAGTGGTGATGCTGGGATTTGAACCCAGTCAATATGACTGCATGACCCATGTTCTTTCTACTCCAGCGAACTGTATTATAGCACGTGTACTAGCCCCACATGTTCACCCTACATTCTCACTGGTCGCAGTGACCTTGGTTTCCCACCAAAAAAACCTAGGAAAGTATGTCTATTCATCTTTAGCCTTATGCTTTGTGTAATTAAGGACAATAGGCATGTATTTATAGCACATTAATATCCTCTCGGTTTATAACATACTGATCATTTTCTTTGACACAACATTTCCCCTGCCATCCCCAATTTATAAACAAAGAAGTTGAGGCACAAAGCGGGTAAGTGACTGGCCCAGGAGAAGCAGATCTGTTCAGTCCTAAAGATGGGCCTGACCTTTGTCTACGTGGCATTTCTGGCCTGAAAGGCAGAAAACATATGCTTCAGGGGGAGATCTCACTAAATCACGTGTCAGGTCACCTTCTTGCTAATTTAATCCCATCCTTCTGAATTAGATCCCTTTGGAAAACCACCAGCAATCCTTTTTCTTTGGTGTTTTCATGTTAAAAACATTCCCTGTATGAATCCCCTCACTCCTTCACAAACAACCAACTCAGCAACATCCCCTGAAGTGTGTACTGCACGTCCCACCTGCACCCCATCCCTGCGTTGCTCTGGCTTCTCTTCCAGTTGGAATTCATTCAGAACCTCCCGTGTTGGGAGGAAGCGGGGGGAGAGAGGCAGTTATCTTTGTGAATCTGGGCGCCCTGGACCCTCTGTCTGTGTGGTCCTATCCCAGTCAGGGTAAAGGACTCCCCAAAGGGGGAGGTGATTTAAGTTTTGTAAATGCTGCCCTCAAAAAACCACACTGGACATAAATGTTTCATGGCTGGGCTCTGCGCGGCCAGGCTGGGCCATTCAGCGGGGAGGGTGTTTATATTTGTGGAACTCTCTTGAACATTTGCTGCGGGTTTCAAACAGCTGCTGTGCTGAAGCTCTGGGGATAGGAGGATCATGAATATTCAGGTGAAGCCACCAGAATGAACAGCCGTTAATAGAATAAATGCCTAAACAGTTGTGTAAGGCTTATTAAGACCTATTGGGGCTGAGATAATAAATTCCCGCTCCGACATGTTGCAACTACTGTCGCTGAGACACTTTGGACCACCTCTTCCGAAATGAAGGGAAAAATGATGTTCGTTCTCTGCGCAAACACAAAGAAACACCTGGAAGCCTTGGCGAGGGGGTGAGATTTGGCAGAGATCTTCCCATGCACCGGCACTGCCTCAGGAAAATGATGTGCGGTCCATTGTTCATGTTGTCAAGGTTCTCCATCCACTGCGGGCTGGACCGGCACTGCTCCTGTGTGGGCCAAATCCTTCCTGACTCCATCGGACAGCCTGGACGCCAGCTGAGAGCCGACACGAATGGTAGGGCTACTGAGCCCGGCCATCAGCACTCTCACCCCGAGCCCCAGGGTCAGTCCCTTTAGCGTGGTACCGGAGGGACCAACATACACTAACATTGGGCTCTTTTCCGCTCTGTCCCATAACTCCATAGCAGGGAGGCGATGCAAAGCCTGCAAATGTAGAAGTGACCTTCCCAGGCGACAGCCCCGGGTGTGTTAAAAGGCCACGGCAGACCGGGTTGGAAATGCGCCCGCTGTACACGTGGGCAATGGGGAGACGGCGGAGAGGAGCTGCTTTCTCCCTCGGATGTGAGCTGCCACATCGTGTTAGGCCGGCTCACACTGCTCAGTTCTGGCACTCGAGCCACAAGGCATTAACCGAGGGGAAACGGAGGAACTCACTCAGGTTCGCACCTAGAGGCAGACTCCGTAATATTTGATCAGAAACCTGCTGTCAATTCAGATAAAGGGCATTTGACTTTGAATAAAGACGACTAACCTAATGAAGGAAGTGTGTACACCTGAGGCCCCGTTTGCTTCTGCAAACCTGTCAGGGTGAGCTCACGCGAAACAGTCAGGTTGCCTTACTTTCCTCACCTCTGAAGACACTCTGGGGTCCTGGTAGAGACTCTGAGTCATCAGAACTTGGAAAACGCACAAGGTGTTACACATTTCCTAGTGTGGCCTGGTAGGTGTAGTAGATTTTAGGGTGATGCGGAGCTGAGGTTGAATCAAGGCCTGAGTGACGCCAGGCACGTTTTCCACTTTTCTGGGGTACAGTGGCCTCATCTGTGACACAGGCATTATTCTACCTACCCCAAGCTTGTTCTGAAGATTAACTACATGGAAGCCACCTGGTAAGGGAATTGGCTCATGGTAGTTGCTCAATTAGTACTGTTCACTCACTCGTTCATTCAACAATTATGCATGAGTTGGTTTACTTCTCTTCCTCCCCATTCCTTCTATCAATGATTTGAACAAGGTTAGGTTTCAAAATTCCCTTGCAAAGTAGAGATTAGCTTCTCTTCTATGCAGTTTCAGATGTTTCCATTTTTTATCACACTGGATAAATCAGCAATTTGCCTAAAAGCCAGGCAAATGAAGGGTGGGGGTGGGGGGTGGGGGGTGGAAGGAGGAGAGATCTTATGTGCTCCTTTCCTTGTTTAGTCTTCCATACTCTATCCTCCATCAATTATGGGTGACCTGATTGGTCAATATAAGAACCAAATCTGTTTTGGGAACTTTTGTGTCATGGTCAAAGTTCTGAGGAAAAACAGATGGAATAAATTAATTAGCCAAAGCATGTTTAACTGGAAGGACATTTCTTTCCAAGAGTGGCCACAGCCTAGGGGGCACAAGCAAGGGATTGGAGGCAGAAGGGCCTCAGAAAGCCTGAGGGCTAGGACTGGGCATCGATCTGTATTTTGAATAAAGACGTATGGGTTTGTTCTCACAAACAAATAAGTTAGGAGGGGTCTGGGAGTCCTTGTTCTTCCAGAGATGGGTCTGAAAGTGACCCTGAAAGTCTGTCCAAATGGCAAAACTCTTTCAGAAGAAGGGGTAGGAAACCTTTTCTTTTACTTGTTCTTAAGAGTTGAAGCAGGCATTTGTCTATAATGGTGCCCCTGGCTGGGGTTTGGAAGGCTTGGTTAATGCCGTTAGGACTATTTTTCTTTCTCTCTTTTCTCCCCCCCCCCGCCCCCCAGCACAAGCCAGTGGTCACTTCATCACCCCCCTACTTCCCTTTATGGCCCCCTCAGTGATTATCACTCCCAGGTTCTGATTGGAAGAGTTCCGCTCCAGGATGCAGATCTTTGGGAATACGGTTTTGTTACTTTTGTCACATAATAGGTGTGCCCTCTGAGTGACCCCAGACAGAGCAGAGGATGTGGATTTGACACATTAACCACACCTGCCCTCCCGCCCCAGACCGCCTGGTCACGTGAAGCTACTCTACCATTTCTGTTTTGCTCTGAACCTGAACAAACAGTAAACAACACATGCTTTTTATTCCAGTTCTGGAAAAGAAGAGCTGTTTCCAGTGAAAGTCCATGCCAAGTGGAGTCCCTCCTTTTCAAGAGGTTTGGGGAATGAGTGATTTTATTTTCATCCAACAAACAGGAAAAGAAAATCCCCCTCCACAAAGTGAAGATGGCTTTATAGAAAATCAATGCAGGAAAAGACCCAAGAGATGATTGAGCCCAACCTGCTGGTGCAGGTGAAGAAACTCAGAGCTCAGCAATTCAATGACTGACCCAATATGATGGAGGTCAGGAGAGAGCTGAGGTTGCTGCTGGAGGTGATACAGATAAAATGCATTTGCTGAGAACTTTGTTGTAGGTGCTCACATTATCTCATACTCCCTCACAGCCCTCTCTTATTCAGGGGAGAAAGCATAGGCTTGGTGCAGTTGGGTGCCTCACCCAGCATCACACAGGTGTGGAACTCACACTTGGGTCACTTGGGTTTCCAACCTGAGTGTGTCCATCAGCACTGTTCATCCTAGACCACTTCCCACTGCTCCCTGCTTGCAGGTAGAAGCTGTGAGTCCAGAAGACAACTGAAGGCTCTATGCTCTCGAGCAGCAATATCAGGACCAAACTTCCTGTGTTCAGTTGCCCAGGCAGAGCCAGTGAGAACAGGGGAAATGGGGATGCAGATCTCCTGTGCGGAACTTCAGCAAGTGAGCCTAAGCCACCAGCTTAATCTCTTGCAATCTTTGCTTCAAAAAAAAACCCGTATTTTGCAGTGTGGTTAGCAGTAATTTAAAATATGTTCCAGATGTGACCAGAGGCTGGTGAGCAGGTCTCTGGGCACGAGGGAGCTGGGCCGTGTGTGTACTAGCACCCAGGGCTGGCGCAGGAAGTGGGTCTATCAGCTGAAAAGGTAACAAGCTTCCTTTAGCCTCTGGCCAGAGGAAGCAGAGGGGAAGAGGGAGGGCAGCAGCTGGCTTGAGCTGGGTGGCTGGAGCAGAAAGGACCACTCTCATAGGGAACACAGCTCACAGTTTCTCTTTCCATGCAGTGTGGTAGGGGATGCGTGATTTTTTTGGGTCAGATAGACTTGGGTCTGCACTTTCCCAGCTGTAGCTTAATTTAATTTCCAGCTGTTCAGTAGCTTAATGTCTCTAAGCCTCAGTATACTCATCTGTAAAATGGGGATCGATACTTGTCTCATAAGGGTTGTTTTGAGAATTAGGGTGAAATTATGTAAAAGAGCTGAGACAGAAAATGTTGGCTATTATGTTTTTATTTGGGTGCAGGAATGATATTTCAATCAATAATTTTTCTCCAACTCTCCCCCTTCCTGCTCACAAGTTCCTGAAATTTTTAAAGAGAGTGGATCCCAAGGAATATTTTTAGGTTTCCTGAATGGGGTTAGGGAATGGGGATGTCAATGGCTCTACAAAAGAAGAGATACAAGGTGTGGTGGCAGTGGCTACAGAGAGGAAGGAGTCTAGAGTAGGTGCAGGGAGTAGGAGAGGGATAGCAAGAGTTATAGGGAAAGGAAACTTGGTAGAACCAGAGACTTCCAAGGATGACTTAGACAAGGATTTGCTTTGTGATCAGAAAAGTTAACCTTCTGCTCCACCTTCGTGAAGAAGCCTTGGGTAAAAGCCTCCATTACACTTCAGTGCTATTGGAGTATGGCTTTTGATATCCACCAGTAATAGGCTCCAGGGTAAAAATGGCTCAAAGTGACTCAATTATATTCAGGTCACTTTGTAGGATCTGTGTGTTGGGCAGGGTTACTCTGTATTCTCTGGGTATTGCCCAGTGGAATGGACTGAGCAATCACTGGCAGGCTGGGTTGACTTGCTTTGGAGATCAAAGAGCTTTTCCTCTTACTAACCTCCATAAGTGGGATGAAATTGGTAGTGGAATGTATGGGTGAAGGTGATGAAGATCAATTTGGGGTTCTCAAATCTGGAACCCTTGAAAAATTTCAAGGAAAGGGGAGTGTCCCTTCAGTGGTGCATAGAGGTTAGGGTATATAGAGAAGGAAGAACTCATGAGGGCTATTTTAGTCCTGTAGACTCCAACAGATGAAAGTCCTGCTTGTCTGACAATAATGATAATCAATGGGCCCTGCTCGCTGGGTGTCATGGAAGGAGGTCTACCCAGCGTGGGAATCGGGAAGCCAGACCAGGAGTCTAGGCTCTCCCACTCTCTTTGTGACAGTCACCACGTCTCTGGTCCCTCTGTCTTAGTGGAGAGTCAACAATGGCCAACAATGGGGCCTTTGAAGATCTACTAGTAATAGGTTATCATAAAAGTGTGTTATCAACTATAAAATGCTGCACAGATATACAGTATGATGCAAATATGATCTTTGAACTCAACACTGTCTACTTAGGTGACCTTGGGTACTTCCCGTGACCTCTCTGAGCCTCAGTTTCTCTAAAGGAGAAATGTTGATTCTGCTGGGTTGTTTTGAGAACCTAAAGAGAAACATTGGAAAAAGTGTTTCATAAACTGTACAGTGCTATAACTGCTAAGGTTTACTGCAACTGCTTTTCCTACTTATGAATTTTAGTATTGCCCTCATGTAGATTAAAGGAAAAATGAAGCCCTTATATTAAACACCACATAGGACACAGAGCTTTTTAATGCCCTATAAGACTCATTTCCAGGAAGAGGCAGCACATAAGCCTTTCTGAAATGAAACACTCCCCCAAACCATTTCATTTGAACTTAATTTTACTATATGGCTAGTGTGGACAGAGTTCTTCTGTGGGTAATACATGACTCACTCCTGAAGCTTTTCCAACAACAGTGAAAAGTTACAGCTATTTGATTTCCCCAGTAAAGAGTTATTAGCAGTAATAATCCCAGAGAATATTAAGTTAGGTACAGTGACCCCTGTTCTCAGAGAGGCCCGGGCTTGAGTGTAGTGAATACTTCATGACATCTCATCGGCTAAACAGAACACAGGTAGAGACATGGGGCTTAAACCCTGATTGAGTCTGCCTCACTGAGTCAGTCTACTACTCCCTGGCTTGGTAGTCCAGGCTTGGGCACTACAGACCTGGATTTATATGGCCTTCTGGACATAGGGCCCTGCAAGTCCCTAAACGCAACATGTTCCAAAACCAACAAGGAATAAGGCATCTTTTCCATAGACCTCCTCCTGCTCATGGCTTCCCTGCCTGATTAGTGACACCACCATCTCCCTAGTCCCAGAGACTCAAGATTTTAGCCTCACAATTGATACCACACTCTCACTCCCTGAGGCCAATCAGGACTGGACTATGGGCAGTCAGGGAAAACATCTAGCCAACATTTGCCATTTGTCACACCCTTCCCGTTTTTGGACCTACTGTCCCATTTCAATCCCTCATCATTCTCACATGGACCACTGCCATTTTGTTTGTCTTGTTACTCTCATCTGAAGCCTATAGAATAAGGTTTAAATTCCCTGGCCTGACATTCTAGGTACTCCACAATCTGTTTTTTTTTAAAAAAATATATTTTATTGAGTTTTTACAGAGAGGAAAGGAGAGAGATAGAGAGTTAGAAACATCGATGAGAGAGAAACATCGATCAGCTGCCTCCTGCACACTCCCCACTGGGGATGTGCCCGCAACCAAGGTACATGCCCTTGACCGGAATCGAACCTGGGACCCTTCAGTCCACAGGCCGACGCTCTATCCACTGAGCCAAACCGGTTTTGGCTCCACAATCTGTTTTGATCCATGTTCCTTCCTTCACTCAGTCGCTTGCTGTTTCCTAGACATACTCTGCTTTCCTTCCTCCCTTCCTTTGTTCATACAGTTATTCCCACATATCGAATCTCTGCCCATTCTCTGAGAGCCAAAACTGATGTCTCTTTCATAAGGAGTCCCTTAGCTTGAGGTAAATGCCTTTTTAACTTATACACCACTAAAATGTCTGCATCTTATAGTTAGCCCCTATTACCTACACTATATCACTATAAGTGTCACAGGTAGAGGGAAGCACAAATGATCCTTTCTCAGAGGTCACCTCTGTACACTTCCTTTAAAGTACAGGGCTGGACATAAGTAGGTTTACAGTCGTGAGTATGTGAAACAGTTTATTTTTACATTATTATTTGTTAATTATTGTATTATTTTTCATACGAACAACTGTAAACCTACTTTGCCTCACCATATAAGTACCTATTATTCTTTCATAGGATCTCATTCTTTCCCTATAAAATACTTAACAATATTCATAATTTTGTATTGGTATGTATGCTTATCCTACATAATAAAAGGCAAATATACAAATAGACCGAACAGCGGAACGACTGGTTGTTATGATGTGCACTGACCACCAGGGGGTAGACGCTCAACACGGGAGCTGCCCCCTGGTGGTCAGTGCACTCTCATAGGGGGAGCGCCACTCAGCCAGAAGCCAGGCTCATGGCTAGTGAGAGCAGCGGTGGTGGTGGGAGCCTTTCCCGTGTCTGTGGCAGCGCTAAGGATGTCTGACTGCCGGCTTAGACCTAAGCTGTCAGTTGGACATCCCCTGAGGTTTCCCGGACTGTGAGAGGGTGCAGGCCGGGCTGAGGCCCCGCTCCCCCTCCCCCCCCCCCCTTGCTGGAGTGCATGAATGTCATACACTGGGCCTCTAGTTGCTTAATATTTGCCTTACCTACTGCACTGCTCTACCAGTTTGTTTATATCTATCATCCGGGCTTAGAAAAGTGCCTGGCTCATAGTATATGTTAAATAAGTAGTTAAGTGACTAAATGAATGAAGTGTCTGTAACCCTACCCAGATTGTCAACTTCTTGAGGATATCTTTGCATTCCTGCATTAAATCTATCACAGTCCTGCTAGTAGGTGCCCAACCAACAATAACTGATTTTAATTTTAATTTTAGGTCTCCATTTTTCTTTATTGAGTGAGGAAACTATTGTGTGGCTGATCTATTGGCCTTTGGATTTGTCCATAAAAAGATAAAGTGATGGAAAAGTATGCAATTAGATAGTCGTTGCCTGCATTCTAGCATATTTCCACATGGGAGGCCCCTGACATGCTTCCCAATAAAAAGACTTTTCATGATCCTAACCGGTTTGGCTCAGTGGATAGAGCATCAGCTTGCGGGCTCAAGGGTCCCAGGTTCGATTCTGGTCAAGGGCATGTACTTTGGTTGTGGGCACATCCCAAGTAGGGGGTGTGCAGGAGGCAGCTGATTGATGTTTCTCTCTCATAGATGTTTCTAATTCTCTATCCCTCTCCCTTCCTCTCTGTAAAAAAATCAATAAAATATATATATTTTTTAAAAAAAGACTTTTCATGGTAAAGCTGGTCAACAAAGTGGATGTCAGTAACAGATATAATTAACAAATTTCTGACATAAGTCATTTATACTGCTACTGTCAAGAATAATTATGTTAGTTTAAGAAAGACCTTTTGCCTTGATTCTAAGTGTTTATGCATGAAAATGTTGTCAGGCATGGATTCTAGCTGTAAGATTAACATGGGTAGAAATTTATGTATGTGTTCATATTGTGGATGATCCATGACTTTAATGAGGGCAGAAGAGAATTTATTTGTAAATTAATTGATGAACCATTCATATATTTGTGTTATTTTGTTCTTTCATATTAGATTTACTCATTTGTTTTCTGACTTGACAAGTACCAGAGTGGTAATTGTGAGCTGAGCAGCATAAGGGTTTTAAAGTGAAAACACAGCACGTACCAGTACCAGCCCTTGGTTTGAGCTTAGTGTGCCTAAAATGATCACAAAGGTTTCACGGAGAAGTCAATATAAAAATGATTCTTCCCTTTGAATGATAAAGGGAGAATGGGGTCTTCAGTCAGTAATTTTGCATTGTTCTTGTTTGTTGGGTTCCCTTGGGCATTAACCATTGTGTGTGTGTGTATGTGTGTGTGTATGTATGTGTGTGTGTGTATGTGTAAATAAGTTGTGTATGTGTGTAGGTATACATTATGTATGTGGATGTATGTATACAAGGAACTTTCCATGCCTAAATTCTGGTTATGAAAGAGAAATAGAGGAAATTAAAATTTCTAGTTATCAAACCCATTATTTGCTAAATAATTTTTTAAACGGTAGAACCCACCATTCAAATCACCTACTGAGTGGAAAGCCAGTATGTAACCAAGTGAAAACACTGATGGGTGGGAGGCCCAGCATGAGTGGCTCAACCTTCACCCTCCAAAGAGTGTCTGGGGCTTCAAGATACATACTGTAAATCCCACTGGCATAAATCATTATCTCTGTTGTCTCTCTTTCATTTTTTCCCTTTAATTTTCAAAGTTTTATTTACTAGATACCTGTGATTGATATACCAAGAAGCAAGTAAAATACAACTAGCTGTGGCACTATACTTTATTAGTACATGCATGAGATTCCTTCAGATATACAAGAATCTACCAATAACCAGGTGAAAAGAGAGTTGGCACCTGTTAAAGTCTCTAACCTTGCAAGCAAGGTCATTCAAAGGGCATCCTGGAACCTGTGGCCAGGATCACAGTGATAGGCACAGATTCCTAATGTGATCCCAGGTATGTATATTTCAGGCCCATCAAATAGTGTCTAAAATGGTGATGTGAACACTGTGTGCCCACCATCAGCATAAGAAGGAGACACTTTAGGTATAATGGAAGGCCTCTGTTTATCCTTCTGGAACTGCATTCCTCCTGCCCACACCACACCCCTTCTCTACCTCACCCCTTCAGGTAATCACTCTTCTTGATTTGTGGTTATTACCTTCAACTTCCCATCATTTTCTAAAGGCCATTGGGTATAATTTGGTTTGTATGAACTTTAGATTCATTACTCAGCAAGGAGAATTTCCAATTATTTTAAATTTTCTGCCTTGGATTATCACCAAGTTCCTTTTTTTAAATTAGTTATCTGACCCTCTGAAGATAATTTGAACTTGACTAAGATATTTAAGTAGGTGGCTTCAACTTGAGTGTGTTGTTCCATTGAGACTGTGGTCAAGCTCCCCAGTAATTCAGCTCACTTATGGTGAATAGCAATTAGGTTGGGAGGGACTAGGATGATATAAAAAATGGAAAACTGGGTTATTAATCCTGGGGGAAGGCTAATGAAGAGAAATTTGGGGAGTGTAATTGCCATCCAACTATTTTAGGGGCTCTTATTCTCCTTCATACCTCTGACACCTAATTTATCATGAAGTATTCTCAAGCTCACTTCTTAAATATCTTTAAATGTCTCTCAACTCTTTCCCTCCCTCTTCATCAAATACACAGTGCCTTTGTATGATTCTATTTTCTCCATTCCTTTTATTGAATCCAGAAAGATCTTTCTAAAACACAAATCAGAATAGGTTACCACATTTTTCTTAACATCTTTCAATGGCTTCCCACGGCCTTCAGGGTACACAATTCAGTCCTCATAGAGTCCCTGTCTATTTCTGTGCTACATCCCTGGACCTTTTCCACCTCACACTATTGCTTCAGTCATGTTGAGTTCTTTTTGGTTTCTCTTCTCATGTAGCTGTGCCTGGGCCCCTGTGAACCCTACTTGTCCTTTAAGGCTTAGGTCTAGCATCACTTCCTCTGGGAACCTTTCCTCGATTGCCCCTTTCTGAGCTCTCATGACACCTGCAGACTTTTCATCTTTGTTTTTCTGTTTCCCTTTCTGGACTGCAGACTTTGTAGAAGGTAGGACTATGGATTTTCCCTCTGACACAATATCCTCCACCATGCCTGGTTCAGCCATGTTTTGCAAAGTGAATGAATGCATGTGTGATTGAATGAAACCAGAGGAGGTTAATTGAAGACCATTTCTCCACTCGAGTATAAGCTCTAAGAAGCGTGGAGTTTTGACTGCTTCATTCTTTGCTATAGTCTCTGCACCAAGAACCATGCATGGCACATAACTGGCTCTCAGTAAACAGTCGACAAGTGAATAAACTGACTCCAAAGGGTGGAATTTTTATCGTGGATGGAAATTCCAGGCAGACTATTCAAGGGACTCATTCTGGCCCTGTGACTTCCTAGCAGGATGCTCAGCATTATGCATGCTTTAAGCCAACAAAAGTCAGGTCTGCCAGCGTGATTGGCATTCCCTTCCCACAGTCTTCAAAGCACAGTCTGTGGACCACCTGGGAAGCACCTGCATCAGTCACCCAAGGCACATGTTAACATTGCAGGTTCTTGGGTCCACAGTAGACTAGCTAAATCAGAATTTCTGGGGCTGCTGCTTCTTCTTCTTCTTCTTCTTCTTCTTCTTCTTCTTCTTCTTCTTCTTCTTCTTCTTCTTCTTCTTCTTTTTTTTTTTTTTACCAGCTTTACACTTGTTTCCTATGAACACTAAGAAGGTTCGGCAACAGCCTGGGCTACTCTAGAAGGGCAGCAGATACCCCATTACTGTGGGGGAGCTAGAGGAGGTTGGGCAATGTAGGTTGGGTAACACCAGGCAAGAGTCTGACTCTTCCACTGCAGCCCCCAAGGAATACATGCACAACACAGTGTAAGCACTAGGTAAAACTTGCTGAGAAGAATCATGGGACCAAAGAATTATGCCAGCAGGGTTGGTTCTGTTTGGAGGCTCCAAGGGAGAAACAGTGCTGTGCCTCTCTCCCAGCTTCTGGTGGCAGCTGGCGATCCTTGGTGCCCCTTGTCTAGCAGATGCATCACTCCAACCTCTGCTTTCATCTTCACAACACCTTCGCCTCTATGACTGTCTTCTCCTCTTCTAAGGAACTTGTCATAGGATGTAAGGCCTGCCCAAATAACCTAGGATTATGTCACCTTGAGATCCTTAACTTACAATGGCCAGGATTCTTCTTCCAAATAAGATCACATACACAGAGGCTCTGATTATATATTTGGGGGTGGAAGGACCATCCCATCCTCTATACATAGCGTCCCCTCACTAAGTGAAAGAGATGAGGTACAGGCGGTAATGTTCAGCAAAACCTCAGGCCATATTCTTGAAAATCAAATGATCATTAGCTGGGTGACAGCATTTTAATCATCTTTAATATCCAAATCAATAAAAAAGACAGATGTTGAAATGCATTAAAATTAGAACAGTAAAAATGATTACCTGCTTACTAGATCAAAAAGCACCTGTGCCTGGCTGGCATGGCTTAGTGGTTGAGCTTCAACCTATGAGCTAGGAGGTCACAGTTCGATCCCCAGTGGGGGCCATGCAGGAGGCAGCCAATGGGATTGATTCTCTGTCATCACTGATGTTTCTATCTCTCCCTCTAAATTCCTCTCTGAAATCAATAAAGATATGTTTAAAAGAAGGACCTTGTGAAGGAATCTATGTTCACCTGCTGAAAATTCTAAAAATAAGAGTCAGGAAGTCCTCATGGTTTATTTTGAAAAGGCATCCCCAGCCTGACAGGATTTCTTAATCCTCCCCCCTCCTCACCTCCCCCCCCCCCCATGCTGTTTCTATTGATTGGAAAGGAAGATCTCAGGCAGGAAAGTGTCAAGGTGACTGGAATAGTAGCCTCGAAAATGCCAGTACTCTGTAAATACTGAAGATAAAACAGGCCAAACAACAGAGAAACAAGCCCCTTCATTGCCCTCCCTAAAGATACCTTCTGCCAAATGAAATAAATTGTTAATGTTGTGTGCACCATGTTTATATAACTTTATATCCTCCTTCCGGGGGAGTGTTTTGCAAATTGATTAAGGTCGTTATAACTGTGGTTCCTCAATTTCAAGCCCCATTTTCCCTGTTCCAGGTCAACTTCAAATGAACTTTAATGGATTTCTTTTTATTGGCATTTTTTTAATGCTCAAAAAATGTGACTTTTATAAAAACATTAGAGGAGAAATTTAATGACTTGGTATCTGTGGTGCTATTTGCAAATATAAATGGAATTTCAAGTCCAAAACAATAACCAGATCTGATGGTTGTTTTATGTAAATCATTCAGTCTTTCTAAGTATATAAAGAAGAAACACTTAACATCACTTATATGTGTTTAGCTGGGATTCCAGGTCTATCTTTCTGCATAGTTGTAACTCTCTCTCAAGGCTTACTACACTTTAAGTCACTTGGTGTTAGGATCCTACCTCTTTATCTCTGTACTTCTCATAGGACCTTGCAAATAAGTAATGTTTTTTAATTAGGGGAGATAGAATAACTTATTAAGAGAATAAGCTTTACAATCAGACAGATTTAGGTGGCCACTAGACAATATAATTACTCTCAACTTCAGCTCCTTCCCCAAAGTAAATTGTGAAAAGAATTAAGTGAATTTGTATGCTTGGAGGGGTTAGCTTGTTGCCTAGTATATAGATTGTGTTCAGAAAATGGAGAGTGACACTGAGTTGAATGGTATTGTGCCTCTCTGAGTAATAAGGCAAAGAAAGTATCTATTACCCTAACAATAGTTATTAACATTTTTCTTAGGGAGGAAACTGTCTTTGTTTGGGAAAATGGGCTTGATGATTTACTAAAGGTATTTGAGATCTGAGGGTTTGAGTGTTGGAAGTCCAATATTCAGCAATACCACCCCCACACCCCACACCCCCGCCACAAAACCAAAATCAGGTGATGGTTCAAACAGTTGCATTTGAGAAAATAAGTTTGTTTGTTTTTTTCTCCTGAGAGGGAAGAGAAGAGAGGAGAGGAGAGGAGTACAAAAGGCTCGTGAGTCATGAGGAGTAAGGCTGAGCTTGTGGGAGGGAAATGAGTGAATTACGAAAAGGCAGTCAAATGCCAAGCGCATTGAACTCCCCTGCTGGTGAGATGGTCCAACCTTTTACATTTAACACTTAACACAACATTGTGTTCCTGCAACATCCCTCCCTCCTCTTCTCTCCACACCCCCAATGATTTCTTCCCCAAATCTACTTAACTCACAACTTCTTTGCAAGAACGTTTAAATAAATAGAAAGGACCTCTTCCATGACCTGGACGACTGTGAGAACACAAGCCTCCTCAGAAATCTTCAGATTTCAACAAAGTAGCAGGGATTCACACCACGGAGCTATGGAGCCAGGGGACCCCCTAGTGATAGTTTGTTTACTTCTGTTGCCTTACTGTCCTTTGCACATGATAAATGCTCAGCAGAAATATGTTGAATAACCGAGGAGAACAATAGAAAGCATATCTATGTGGCTCAGACTCCAGTTACTTAGGAATTCACAGAAGGGAGAGACCGGCACGCCGAGGGAAAGCGGGAAGGCTTTGTTCCGAAGGTGTCACTCTGCCGCCTTGGACAGCTGACCCAACAGCGAGTTTTGCGGTTGTCGCTGGGTTGACAGGAGCGCAGAAATGGGGAGCACCTGTGCAGCCGGCCTGTGCGGGGCCCTGTCAGAACCTAGCACTGGCTATTTCGAACGCCTCTGGAGGCTGCTTGGGTATTGTTAGCGTGTAGTCAGAAGAGAATCCTGCTGCTGCCAACGCAGAGGAAAGAGGATCGATGGGTTCATTTTGGAGGGGAGCAGAGGACTCTGGGATCCCGGTGCAGGTCGTCGGGGTATGCCTGAGGAGGAGGGGCATTGCTGTGAGCCTGCGCGTTCCTGGAGGATGGGATTTAGCCACAGAGTGGTCCACTTGCCCGTCGCCTGGGAAAGGGCACCTTGGACGTCTCTCAGTTGGAAGATATTATCTCCAGATGGAGTCCTCTGCCTGCTGGCAAAGTCAACAGCATTATTTGGTAATATTTTGATGTGCTATTTATGTGGAAAGGAGTTTATTAATATATCTTTCACATCATGCACAAGCAACTCTAACTTTTCCCTCTGAAAGGGACTGTGGTGACGAAGATGGCAAATCTTGGAAAGGCATCAGGGGGCAAAGAATGGGCCGGGCCTGGGCTTGTGCCCAGCACCATGTGCCCTGGCTGAGCCTCTGGGCTGAGGCTTGATTTGCATTCAGGCTGCATCCCTGGTTGGTGAAGCTGGACTCGCTTGTCGTCCTGACGAATCTGGCAAAAGCTCCAGATGAGGGGTGACAATGCACGGGAAAACACTGCAAAGGGCAGGGATGGGAGGGGAGGGCTTGGGGGAGGTACCCAGGGCTTTCCTGGCATGCATTTGCCTGTTTGTGATCTCCATTTGGAAAACAACAACTTAAGAAAATCAAGCAAAGAGGTTCACGTTCTTTTAGTGACCTCTGAAAACACTTGCACATCTCTGCTCAGAATGTGTGCCTTCCCTCCATACAGCATTTTGCTTTAAGCATTTAGCTTCCCCACACAGTTGCAAGTTCATTTACCCATTCATCCTCCCTCTTTCTCCCTCTTCTTCTCTTTCTCTCTCCCCTCCCCCATAAAATCACTTTAGTCAGCACAAATTTGGAGGCAGAACCAAGCCCAGTAATAGCATATCTCATGCTGCTATCAATTTTCCGCCAGAAGAACATTTCAGGACACAAAGTCCTTTGTCTATTTCCAGAAGCTCGATTCAATGACATTACATGAATGACTACAACACTATAGCATGTTCTGCACCGTTTCAAATTGTAACCTAAAAAAAGGGAAGAACTTGGATCGCGGCCAGAGCGTAATGATTTCAGTTCTTAAGAAAATCCAGCAACCATTACACCACATTCAATATTTTCTTGCTGTGGAAATTTAAGAATCGACTCTAATCAAATAGCAATCCCCCCACCTCCCATCCTCTATTTTTTTTTTTCTGTGATGGTTCCGGTTACTAGTAGGCCTCCCACGTCTGTTTTGGCTTAAAAAAATAAATAAGTTTACAATATGTTTTTAAAAATTGGGCTGAATCAGACAATTGTATATTTTAGAAAACGAAGGCAAAATGTAAAACAGGCTAATCATGATTCCAAATTTAATCTTCAGGGCCCTAATTGATCCCATTCCAAAGGTAACATTCTATCTTAATTGACATGCTGAGATGGTTACAATTATGTAAAATAAAACTGGGCCTGTTGGAAGCTCCATGGTTTCTTGCTGAACAGGAGATGGCCAGTTTTTATAATAGTTGATTGCAAAAGGATGCAACCACTTTGCTCATATTTCCTATTTTGGTTTGGCCCTGGTACATGTGCAGTGAATTCCCCCTGCCTTTAAGTAAGGGATGGGCATCAACGGGAACTCAGCGCCGTTGTATTTTTCTTGGGGTTTCGTGAGGCACCATAGAGATGATCAATATTTTCAATGTCCATTTTGTAAGTCAGTGAGAGAGAGAGAGAGAGAGAGAGAGAGAGAGAGAGGATGAAATTGTACATTTTAATATTTGTTGGCAGAGTGATTTTTCTGGGCGATTATGACCACACGCACGAGCTCAGCCTCGATGGGAAACAGATGGCAGTGAGTGGGCGCAGAACATGTGGAGATCACACGATGCAGGGCCCACGGGATGGTCCCAGAGCCTTGCCGGGACTTGGTGGAGTCTGAGCATGATGACCATAAGTAACCTTCAACCTCTCGATCGCCGGTGGCCCTTCTGCCTCTCTGTTGAGAGCACCCTGAGTGGGAGGCTGTGGCTCCCTGAGTTGATGCTGGATGTTGAGGAGGCAGGAAGGCAGGCAGCCTGTTGGGATGGAACACCTGTGCCTCTTGGCGTCTTGCCTCCCTGGATGGGTGAACCAAGCCAGCCCTGTGCACAGTGACTAGTATTAATCACCCACCTGACCAGCAACACCAGCCACAGTGGTACCTTCATATTGAGTCTCGGCCTCGCTCACTTTCTACTTCCCGGCAATGTCAGTCTACGAATATCTCCACTGGCCCTAAATTAGCTTCATCAAATCTCCCCTGGATTGTTGCAATGGATTTCCTTACTGTCCTCTTTACCTCCGGTCTTGCTGTCTCGAATTCATTTAGTAGCTGGGGCACTACACACCTGACTACGTGACTTTCCTGTCTAAACCCTTCCATGGCTCCCCTAAGAGACTCAGAATGAACCACAGCTGTTGTTACTTACTCACTGGTGTAATTATTTGTTTAATACTTCTTTGCCTGCCTGTTTACTCCTGGCTCCATGGCATCTAGCACAGCACCAGAAACCATGTGGGGGCCCTGGCAAATTTTTGTTAACTGAATGAAAATGTCTTCCTTGAGAACCTTGGTGCCCCCTCCCCTCCCTCCACAGGGCATTATACAAGTGTGCTCACATATTCTTCCCTTAGCAAAATATCAATGCTTTAGTAAACAGGCCTTTGTACTGTGTAGACAAAGAACACAGCGAAAGAAGCACTCTTTGGGCCAACCTTGCAGTCTGGGCACTCGTGGCTCCTTGGGAAGGACTTCAGACAGTAGTGGTCTGATAAGAGGAGAATATTATATTTTGCTGTTACATTTTTGTAGACCCTCAAGACCTCAGGATTGTATGGGTCTGAAATCACCTTGTTCAACTTTACAGAAGAGGAAACGGAACCCTGATGAGGTTATGTGACCTCCTGCATGACCAGTGCTCAGTGACGGGCATGGCTGAGATGAGAACCAGGGCTGAGATGTGTTGGGCAGGAGCCCCAAGTTATTTGGGAAATAAGCAAAATCTCTCCATGGCACCTCTTTTAATTCCATTTTATCGTTAAACCCCTCCCTGTATTTATTTCCAATTTTTAGGTTATTTGTGCTCAAGGCCTCCATGGAGAGGCCTGTTCATGAGAAAGCAGCGGAAGACAAAAGCCACAAGATTCTATCCCTGTCGTCAGGAAGACCTGGGCTCAAATCCAAACTCTCCTATTTCCTTGCTTTATGAACTTGAGAAATTTACCTACCTGTCTGAGCCTCAGTTTTCTCATAAGAACCTCACAGAGTTGTTACATGGATTGGATAAGAAAACATATGAAAATGGAATAAGAAAAGATTAAGTACTGTCATTTGTGACAACATAGATGGACCTTGAGAATATCGTGCTAAGCAAAATAAGTCAGAAAAAGTTAAGAACCGTATGATTTCACTCATATGTGGGAAATAAAATTGAAAGTAACAAGCAAACAAGAAAAACAAAGAAACAAAAACTCATAGGCACACAATAGTATGGTAGGTACCGGAGGAAAGAGGGATGAGGGGAGTAGAGAAGGGTAAAGGGGACCAAGTGTGTGGTGACAGAAGATGATTTGACTTTGGGTGGTAGGCACACAAAGCAATATACAGATCATATATCATATGTACCTTTGAAACTTATATAATCTTATTAACGAATGTTACCCCAATTTAATTTAAAAGTAAATAAAAAGAGAAAGAAAACATGAAAAGCTCTTGCCATGTCATGGAAGCTTAGTATTCTTTTTGTACCTCAGCAAAACTCACCAATCTTGAGTTTCTAAGATATACTCTCCACCAGGTGGCTATACCATTGCATTTCTTCCCTTTTTTCCTCCCTCTTTGCGTATATCCCAAGATGATGTGTGCATTCATATAGGATCTTTCTGGAATCTATAATAATAAAAGGGTAATATGCTAATTAGACCAGACATATTCTGGATGTCCTTCCAGATGAAGCTGGGGCCAGAGGGAAGCCCAGGTCCTGGGTGCCAGAGGGAAGCTGGTGCAGGCAGCTAGGGAAGGAAGGCCTACTCTTGCACAAATTTCCTGCATCAGGCCTCTAGTAATTTATAATCATTTTGATTATTATGTATTATACTAGTGGCCCAGTGCACAAAAATTTGTGCACTCAGTGCGGGGGAGTGTCCCTCAGCCTGGCCTGCACCCTCTCCAATCTGGGACCCCTGGAAGGATGTCCTACTGCCGGTTTACAGGGATTGGGCCTAAACTGGCAGTCGGACATCCCTCTCACAATCTGGGACTGCTGGCTCCTAACCACTCACCTGCCTGCCTGCCTGATAGCTCCTAACCACTCTGCCTGCCAGCCTGCTTGCCCCTAACTTCCTCCTGCCACCAGCCTACTCACCCCCAAATGCCCCCCCCGCCAGCCTGATCACCCCCAACTTCCCCCTGTACCAGTGTACTCACCCCAACTACCCCCCTGCCAGCCTTCTTGCCCCTAACTGCCCCCCCCTGCTGGCCTGCTTGCCCCCAACTGCCCCCCTGCTGGCCTGCTCACTCCAAATGGCTCCATCTTCTATTCCATTTGTGTCCTTTCCACCCCTAAGTTAATGTCATGTCCTTAATATGTGGTTATGAGATGTCTCTGTGACTGAACTGGGAAACCTTTCACATTTCTCTTTCCTTTCCTTTCATCTCAGGATAACTGAGCTCTGTGATTTGTGTGGGACCAAAGGCCCTGGGAATACAATGCTGAGTCCTCTGAACTCATTTTATTCTTTATTGTATTATTTGATTCCTGGGGCTGAATTAAACATGAAAATAGAAGAAAAGATATACCCTTAGATATAGAATCTGAGTCATTACCCGGAGATTTCTGTGGGAGTTGACACTGAGGCTTGAGACACATGTGTTTATTGATCAGTTTCCTCAACTATGGAATGAAGGTTGATCCTGCCCCTCGGATCCTTTGGAGGTTGGATATGATGCATCCAGAGGGATTAACTGGCAGCTCTGAGAGGAAGATCAGAAGTCAACAGACACTTGTTTCCTTTACCCAGACAGAGTTAGAAAAACACAACTCCTTTTATCATAACAGCAGCAAGGGCCATGCCTGTGGGAGGAGGAGCAGGGAACCAGGGCTTCCCCCTTGCTCCTTCCCCGCCCTCCCTCCCTCCCTCCATCCCTGCACTGATCCAGCTGCTATCACTATCCTGGAATCGCTCAATTCAGGCTCTTGCCCCGCCCATGCCACAGGGAGGAGCATGCGCAGTTTCTTGCAGACACAGAAGCAGCTGTGGAGTAGGGAGGTGGCGGTTTTTCCCCTGAGCAGGCGCTGAAGTCCTTGTTGAAGTCTCTACTCCGGAGCCTGCGAGTCCAAGTCCTGGGAGGCTGCGCAGTGGAGGCGCCACATTCCTTTCAGTAGAAACTGAAGATTGATAGGAGCCTGCCGGCTGAGGGGAAGGACCAGGAGGTCTGCCTTGTGCCCATTAGCCAATCCCCAGTCCCACTTTGCTGATCGCGTCTCCTGAGCCCCAAGCCCGGGCCGCACACAGGGCGGGGCCACTGCAATCGCCATCGCCCTGCGCCCCGCCTGAGCCCCAAGCTGCCCGGGGCCACACACGGTCCCGGCTGGGGGCAGGGCTTAGGCAGCACACGGGGGCCCGGATGGCGGCTTGTGCTGGCCCGCCCTGCCTGCAGTATGCAAATTAGTCACCATCTTTGTTGGCAGTTAATTTGCATATCACGCTGGTTAGCCAATGGGAGGCGTAGCAAAGGTACGGTCAATTACCATGTTTGTTTATTATTAGATTAGATAGTATAAAATATATAATTTTTTACATGTATGTTTCTATTATATAAAAATAGAAATAATATCAAAGCAATGAATAAAATGCTGTGGTCATAGGTGAAGCAGAAAGGAGGTGGTCCTTGGACTGAGACATGGTTTTTAGTCCCTATGTCTCAAACTATCAATGACTTGTCCTTGGGAAAGCTGCTATAACTTTTGAAAGCCTTAGTTGTCTTTCCTATAAAATGGGGTTGATAATTTTCACCTCTCAAGCCTGATGTGTGGATGGAATGGAATGATGGCCTCTGCCTGGTACAGAGGAGGCCCTCTGGGAAATGCTAGTTTCTTCCTACCACCTGTGCAGTCTGGGGCCATTGGATGTAATTCCAACAATTATTTGTGGAATTACATTTAATTTATTAACCTTAAAGCATTGATTTTAAGGTGTGGTGTGGTGGAGAAGAGGTGAGTTCACTAACAAACATGCCTAAATTCCACTATCTGTTGAGAAATAGAGATTCTGGATGTGTTCAGTGGGTCACTGTGGTCCCTAAGGGTCCTCACAGTTTAGGTAACAGCAGAACATTCACATTTCATAGTAAATAAAAGACAGCATGATCTTGGCTAACAGCCACAGGGTGTTCCCAACCAAAAGGTCCTGAGATGAAGAAGGAAGATTTCTTTTGTGTTGGGCTGGATGGACATTCTTTTCAGAAGGCACTAGGATGTGACGTGGGCCCTGAAAGGGTCCACCAGTCAGAGGTCAGAGAAGACCATGCTGGTGGGAGGGCAGAAAGGATGGGCTCACTTATGGCTTAAGAAACATGTCTTACAGCTTATCTGAGGCAGAACTGTTAGTCGGGTCCAAAGCTGGTGGAGTATAGTCAACTGGAAATGTCCATAACTGACATTCATGGGTGCAGTTATTCCTAATCCCCAATGTCTTGGGTGCCACTTTTCTTATTCTACCATGTTGGTTATAATACCACAAGAGCAGGGGATTGCTGAATGGCATCAAATAGAAAAGTTATTGGTAGGTAGACTCATAAGTCCCAAAACTTGCTTCACTTTTAGTCACTCTTCCATTCATATTTTGAGCTTATTATGTGCCAGGCATTGTCTTTGGCCAAGGTAATGTATCTGTGTTTTCTCTTCCTCTACCTGTCTGGCCAAACTGGTTCTCAACCTTCCTAATGCTGCAACCCTTTAATACAGTTCCTCATGTTGTGGTGACCCCCAACCATAAAATTATTTTCGTTGCTACTTCATAACTGTAATTTTGCTACTGCTACGAATCGTAATGTAAATATCTGATATGCAGGATGCATTTTCATTGTTCGCGACCCACAGGCTGGGAACCGCTGCTAGAATTTTCAAGAGTAGTATCTTTGAGGAGGCTCAAAAAACTGGTTCCAAAGACATATGTGCCCCTCTGACTTTCACCCTATGTGTTTTTATCTGACACAGTGGATGCCACAGTGATATAAAAGACACAGTTATAGTCTCAAGTTTACTGCCTAATGAATATAAAGAAAATCTCACTAGTGCTATGATAGACATAAACATGAGGTGATTTGAGGGAACAGAAAAGGGAAATTAAAACCTAATTGTGGTGTCACAAAGACTTCTTGGAGGAAGTGACAGAAGAGATGGGGCATGGAAAATAAATCTGAGAGAGTAGTTCAAGTGAAGTAAAGACCAACTTTGCATTAGGCACTGTTGTACATATTAAAGTTATAGCCGTGATGAGCAAACAAAGTTCTTTCTTTCAAGGAGCTTTCTTTCTAGTAGAAGATAATGACAGGTAGAGGGAACAGCATGTACAAAAACTAGAGATGTGTTTAGGGAACAACATGTAATTCAGATGGCTGGAATCTAGTATGGCTAGAGTCTATAAGTGGGAGGGAGTTAGGAGATTGTGGCCTGGAGAAAGATAGGACTGAGAGGTAAGTGTGTGTGTGTGTGTGTGTGTGTGTGTGTGTGTGTGTGTGTGTGTGTGATTTTAAGTGCCTTGTGTGTCAGGCTAAGGAGGGTAAACTTTGTCCTGAGGATAATAGGGAGCCACTGAAGAGTTCTAAGCAAGAGAGTGACATAATCCACATTCAAAAATAACTCTGGCCACAGGAATGAAAAATCACTCTGGCTGCAGGAAAGAAAATAAATTGGAGAGAGGAAAGCTGTGACTTTGGAAACATTGTTTAACTCCTCTGAGCCTCAGTTTTTTCATCTCCAAATGGGAGTATGGTCCACCTAATAGGATTGCTGTGATATTAA
Source organism: Myotis daubentonii (assembly GCF_963259705.1). Taxonomy (NCBI): domain Eukaryota; kingdom Metazoa; phylum Chordata; class Mammalia; order Chiroptera; family Vespertilionidae; genus Myotis; species Myotis daubentonii. The sequence goes on from NC_081842.1 coordinate 176,810,275, forward strand.
ATAAAGCAAAAGAAATCAAATGACTCTGGCATTCCCTGGCCCTGAGCACTCTTCATGTTTTAAGAGGATTGGTTTTTTAAGAAGTCCAAGTGCCCAGTGGATTTCAGAGAGCAGCTCTGGAGAATTACTAGGGTGGGGCTGGACTGGCAGGTTACAGACTGAGGCCAGGAGCAGGACACTCAGCCTTTGATTCTGACAAGAGCTATAATGGTTGGGGTGTGTCTAAGGACTATTGGTAGAGTAGAAGTGTGGTATTGGGGAGGAGGGGGAGAAAAATTGCTACTGATTGACAAATAGTAGAATGCTAGTCAAAGGTCAAAGACAGAAAAGCCTTCTTCCTCTGGAACATACTTTTCTGGGTGTGTCTGACCATAAAGAGCCTCTGTGGCTCAGTCAGAAAGAGCTGTGGGGAAGAGATGGAGAGAGATCTGAATGGATATGAAATTTACAGGAACAGGCAAGGTTGGGAGAGAACAGAGAAGAAAATAGACAGAAATCTAGGGAGGAAGTGGCATAAAACAGTGGCAGGAGACCAGGGATTCTGAGGAGACGGTCAGCAAGTGAGAAGTTCCCAGTGACAAGTATGGCCCATAAATTTTAAGAACAGGAACATAACTTTTATGTTACAACTTTTGTGTTGTTTTATTATGTAACTACCCATCACTGTTCCTCTATATGCTCAGTAAATTGTTTGAGAGTGATGTTTGGGGTAAATCAAGGCAAAAGGTGGAACTATGTATTTCAGTTAGCATAGAACAGAGAGGACAGACTCAACAGGGGAAGCAAGAATGATATCTAGATTTAGCAGGAACAAAACATCTGGGTAATGAGAGATCAAGTACCCATAAACCCTGGACTCCACAGTGATCTTGGGGAGACTATCAGATTTGATGTGAAACTGGAGTGAGTGTAGTGTCTCAGAAATGTTGTGAACATCTCAAAGGATAGAGTGACCCCCTGCTCTCATTTGAGTTGCATATGGAACTCAACTGACCATCCCAAGAAGTCCAAGGACTAGGAATGCATGTGTGGTCCTTTGAGGAAAACATCAAGCAAGTGCCTGAACTAGAACTACTCACTTTATCCACATTTCAAAAATGTTATTCACTTATCCATCCACCCATCCATCCATCCATCCATCCAGCCAGCCAGCCAGCCACCCATCCATCCATCTGTCCATTTATTCATCCATCTGCCCATCTATCTATCTATCACCCATCCAGTCTTTCATCACTTTATCTCTTTCTTTCATTACTCTCTGAAGGTCAAACTGATAGATTAAATAAATAAATAAATAAATAGGGAATCTTCTCCCATTTGTAGTATTTCCACTGAAAAATGTAGACCTGTAGACCTTTTGGGTCTCTTTCCTTGCTTCATTGAAGATGTTTCTGACAGTTACCTGCACTGCCAACAGGATCATCCTGAGCTAATGTGGTCAGCTTCTCCCTTCAAAGTTTGTGACCTACACATGGGTTTGGGACTTTAGGATTTAATTAGAATCTGTTTCCCCCATTTTATAAGCTATTGAATAACAAACTACATTTCAAATCCTCTTAGCTTGACCTGAATCTCTTATATTTTTCTCTTAACTACTCTGATTGGTATAGATACTTGGGAGATTATGTCTTCAGCCATTAAAAAAACAGGTTTTTTTTTCCTTGAAATACTCCAACTCATATTTATTATCCATCTTCATTTCATCTCCCAAGTATCTGGATAGATGGCCTTGACTTTACTAATAAGTCACTGAGGCTCCCAACCTGGCTTTGAACATATGGGTCTCAGATCTTTGGATCACAACCCCATGAGTCTGATTCTGGGATGTAAACTGTAGGGCACAGATGATTTTGAAATAAGACTGAAGCCACATTTCTGGACTGAGACTCTGAATGTAGACTTCATAGTGTGGTGGAGTCTGAGGTGAAAATGTAATGACAGAGGCAAACCTTAGCAAGGCCATGTGGTGAGGAGCACCTGGAAGCCTTAATGACCAGTGTGGCTTCCTGTCCCTGTGGTTCTCTAATCCCCCAGGTGCAGCCACTCAGTCTGCACCTGTGAGCATTTTCTTCCCCAGAATCTGGATTCAATCTTGTCCCTATGTATGGGGAGTTTAAGGAATTCTGGGCCATTAGTTTAATCAACCCAATGACTAGTTCCTAAGGAGTTCCCTGATTTTTCTAGAGCTTACCCCATCCTGACCTCCTGGTGCTATGCCTGAAGTTCAGTTTCCTGGGAACTTGTTCTCCAATCTGCCCTCACTCCCATACAGACCACCCACATGTCTGGATATTGCCAATGCTGTTGAGAGACATACAAAAACCAGAATGCCACTTACAACTGAAGCTTCCAAATGCCAGCTGCTACTCTGCCTGCATTTTCCCTATTTTAAGCATCTTCTTTATTTGTCCCTTTTAACTGGGTTTTGCCTGACCTCTGTATGTTCAGTCTATTTTCGTTTCTTTATTTGGAAACTTCTATGAATCAGTCATTATACTAAATCCCATGAATACAAAGATGAATAAGACACAGTCTCTGTCCTCTGGGAGCTCCCAATCTGGCCAAGAAGACAGACATGGGAAGCACATAATTCCACTCAGTAGATGAAGTTTGTGCAAAAGTCCAGGGAAATATAAAGAGAGGTATGCTAACTGCTGGGGGTTCAGGGACAGCTCCACTGAAGAGAAAACTTGAACCTTAAGTCATGGGTAGGACTTGGCTGCACAAATAAATGTGATGAGCATTTCAGTGAAGGAGCAATCAAAACCACATGTTGCATTTGGGGGGCATTTCAAGCAACCTGGAAGGCTGAAGTGTGGGACAGGAGGGAGCTAGTGAACTGGGCAGTGGCCAGACCAGTGATGACCTTGTAAACAATGACCTTGGCAGTGTTAAGAGTAGAGAAGGATATTGTTAATAACACCAAATCTAATGTTTCTATTCATAATATTAGCGTAATGTTAATATGAATAACTTATATAATAATGACTGCCATTTATGACCCTAAGTGAATTTCCTAGGATGTTTCTGTGTGTTTCTTTCTTTTTTTCTTTTTTTTTAAAAAAATTTATTGTCTAAAGCTTTACATATGTGTCCTTTTTTCCCCACTTGACCCCTCCCCCCCAGCCATTCCCACTCCAGGAAAGCCCCCACTACCCCAGTGTCTGTGTCCATTGGTTATGCTAATATGCATGCATGCAAGTCCTTTGGTTGCTCTCTAATCCCCCCCCCTTCCCCTGCCATTCCCCTGGATCTATGCTTGTTCATCAAATTATGTTGATCATTATATCCCACATATGAGTGAGATCATGTGATATTTATCTTTCTACAACTGGCTTATTTCACTTAGCATAATTCTCTCCAGTTCCATTCATGCTGTTTCAAGTTCCTTCTTTTTTATAGCGGCGTAGTATTCCATTGTGTAGATGTACCAGAGTTTTTAATCCACTCATCTGCTGATGGGCACTTAGGTTGTTTCCAAATCTTAGCTATTGTAAATTGTGCTGCTATGAACATAGGGGTGCATATATCCTTTCTGATTGGTATTTCTGGTTTCTTGGGATATAGTCCTAGAAGTGGGATTACTGGGTCAAATGGGAGTTCCATTTTTAACTTTTTGAGGAAACTCCATACTATCTTCCACAGTGGCTGCACCAGTCTGCATTCCCACCAGCAGTGCAGGAGGGTTCATTTTTCTCCACATCCTCACCAGCACTTGTCATTTGCTGATTTGTTGATGACAGCCATTCTGATAGGTATGAGATGGTATCTCATTGTTGTTTTGATTTGCATCTCTGGGATGATTAGTGACTTTGAGCATGTTTTCATATGTCTCTTGGCCTTCTGTATGTCCTCTTTCAAAAAGTGTCTATTTAGGTTCTTTGCCCATTTTTTGATTGGATTGTTTATCTTCCTTTTGTTAAGTTGTATGAGTTCCCTATAAATTTTGGAGATTAAACCCTTACCTGAAATGTCATTGGCAAGTATGTTCTTCCAAACAGTGGGCTTTCTTGTTGTTTTGTTGATGGTTTCTTTTGCTGTGCAAAAGCTTTTTGTTTTGATGTAGTCCCATTTCTTTATTTTTTCCTTAGTCTTCATTGCCCTAGGAGCTGTGTCCATAAAGATACTGCTACGACGACATATGTTTGCAATTTTTCTTTCTGTCTATGGAGTCTTGTAGGATTTTTATGGTTTCCCATCTTACATTTAAGTCCTTTAGCCATTTTGAGTTTGTTTTTGTGTATGGTGTAAGTTGGTGATCTAGTTTAATTTTTTTGCATGTATCTGACAAAATTTTCCAGCACCATTTATTGAAGAGGCTGTCTTGACTCCATTATATGCTCTTGCTTCCTTTGTCAAATATTAATTGAGCATAATGGCTTGAGTCAATTTCTGGGTTCTCTGTTCTGTTCCATTGGTCTATATATCTGTTCTTGTGCCAGTACTAGGCAGTTTTGAGAACAGTGGCTTGGTAATATAGCTTGATATCTGGTATTGTGATCCCTCCAACTTTGTTCTTCTTTCTCAGGATTGCTGTAGCTATTCGGGGTCTTTTTTTTATTCCAGATGAATTTTCGGAGAGTTTGTTCTAGATCTTTGAAATATGCTGTTAGTATTTTAATGGGGTTTGCCTTTTATTTCTTCTTCTTGCCTGATAGTTATGGCTAGCACTTCCAGTACTATATCAAACAGGAGTGGTGAAAGTGGGCATCCCTGTCTTGTTCCCGTTCTCAGGGGAAATGAGTTTAGTTTTTGCCCATTGAATATGATAGTGGCTGTAGGTTTGTCATATAAGGTTTTTATTATGTTGAGGTATGATCCCTCTATTCCCACTTTGCTGAGAGTTTTTATCAAGAAAGGATGTTGGATTTTGTCAAATGCTTTTTCTGCATCGATTGATATGATTATGTGATTTTTGTCTCTCAATTTGTTTATGTGATGTATCATATTTATTGATTTGTGGATATTGTATCATCCTGGCATCCCCAGAATAAATCCCACTTGGTCATGGTGCAATGCTGAATCCGACTTGCTAGAATTTTGTTGAGGATTTTAGCATTTATGTTCATCAAGAATATTGGCCTTCTGCATGTTTCTAATATCCATGGTCAAATGCTTGGGAACTGCTGGGTTAAAGTGAGTGAAGCAGATTTCTCAGCCTTTGATGTGTTAATGTGCTTTGTGACTGGGATGTGGCCAGAAGCAATTCCCAAACTTAGTTGACTATCACTTTCCCTCTTCTCCAATATTGCAAGGAATTAGTTTTGAGCAACACCCTTTGGGGGCAGAACTAGGGAAGTCTTTCACATCTTGTCCAGTTCATAGCATTTATGAACATCCAATTCCAGGCTCTAAGAAGACACCAACTGAGGGGCCTTGTAAAAGCGTGATGTGGCTCACCTCCCACGGGCTTCGTTCTATCATTCAAAACCTGCCCATGTCACTGCTAATCTCTTTGACATTGCAGGAGGCCAGCTTACAATAACTAAGATTTGGAATCTGCCCATCAGCAGATGGGTAGATAAAAAAGGTTGTGCTACATTTATACAATGGAATACTATGCTGCTGTAATAAAGAAAGAGAGAGCTCTTACCATTTGCGACAGGAGGTTGTGACTGATGTACAGACTGTTCTTTCTTTTGATTTGCAATAAACTTTTTGTTATCATAACTGTATTACTTTTATAATCGGGAAACAATAATAATTTTTTTGAAAGGTTCACCCCCTAGTTCTCCCCTCAAGCAGTGTTTATAGGTAGAAAGAATAGAAGGTTGAGGAGATAAGCTTTCATGGGGACTCACAGGAATTGTCCCTTATCTGGCAGGGAAGAATGGAGAGAAAGGTTGAAGTCTTTAGGCCTAACTTTTTCAAATACCAGGGCCAGCATAGTACTTGGCATGCAATAAATGTTCTGTAATATTTGTTGTATGAATGAATATGAGGGAAGTGGGTGAAGCTTAGTTTTCCACTTACTCCCCCTCCTGAAGGTCTTACTAGGTAGGTTGAGTGACTTTCTCAGGCCACTGCAGAGTTTGGTAGGCTGAGCTAAATCCGGAGACCTGTGCCCATCCCTGAGGCCAGGCCTGCCAGGTCCTGTAGGGTCCTCAGCCAACCAGGGTGCTGCACTGCCACAGGGGGCACCCATGTTGCTTTCCATGAACGGTGTTGTTGTTTGGAGCGTAAGGCTGCTTTGAACAGGTCTCAACTACACAGGACAAAAGTAACTGAAAAAAATAATCCTCAGGCACTAACACCCTGCCTGCCGGCCCTGTTGTGATTTTGCACTGAGGGTGCATTTTAATTGATGAAATGTGCTACACAGCCCAACCAAATTGAAAAGTAACAACCTTCGCTTACCATTTGGAGATGTGACGGAAGTGCCAGGAGTTAAACTCTGAGGACTAAATGAAATAACAGAAGCTCCCTATCCTCTCTTGAAGAAGCTCATTAGTTTTTGCTTTCTCACATTCTGTTTGCTGTGGCTTACAGCCAAAAACTGGCGACGGCAAAGATAATAAGGGAGAGTTAAAAATATGTGCAGAGTGGCTGGGCTTTGTGGGATCCCAGACAGCTGGGGGAGTGACTCAGGTAGGGGGAGGCTGGGAGCAAGGCAGGAGGTAGGAGGTAGGAGGGCGGAGACAGAATGGAGGACAGAGGAAGAGAGAGACTCCAGAGACACATGCAGGGAGATGGGGAGACACAGGCAGGGCAACAGGGCAACAGGGACAGAAACACAGCGTGTGCAGGAGATGGTGCACACACACTCAGAGGCAAACGCATGCACACTGAGGAGACACACACACACACACACACACAGAGAGTGAGACAGAGAGAGACAGAGAAGATGGGGAGAGACAGAGAGATGTGTGAGGCTGAATGTGTTCTGAGCAAATAACTATAGTAATTGGGGTGAGTTCAAGGGTCAAGGCCACTCTGTGGGTGGGGCAGGGGCAGCGTCAATCACATCACATTGCTCCCGCCATGCGCTCCACCCTCAGCAGCATTTAGACAGGAGGGAAATTAGACTTGCTGTGGATTTTGAAGGCAGCCGTGAGAATGACTAGCAGAGGAGACGTCTCAAACGTGGCCCGCCCACCTGGCAGCAGCCCTAATGCCCTGGTGTATGATTAAAGTTACAAAGAGCAAGTCTTCCTGTCCCAGCCCCCACTTACCAGGTAAGCTGAGGGGTTCCTGCAGCTCACCCCATCTTATCACTTAAGCTTTGTATCCTCAGGCCTAGCACAAGACCCGGGCTGAGCAGGAACTTGCTAAGCCGGGGGGGGGGGCGGGGGTGACATAGGCACAGTGGCCTCCCTTCCTGCTGCTCCTTGATGGCATACAGTTCCCTCCTCTAGTCAGCAAATTCCTAGCACCTACTATGTGCCAGGCGTTGGTGAACAGGCACAGTCTCTTTCCTCAAAGAACTTTCATTTTACTGGGAGAGAGACTAGAACATCAGTGGCTGCACTCCAGGCAAAGCGCTGGGGCCCCAGTTAGTTGCAACCTGGGCCAAGCTTGAAGGAGCAATGCATGTACAAGTCTTGGACAAATGCCACAGCACTCAGGCCAACTCGGGTCTGAAAGGAAATGTCATAGTGCAAACACAAAACAAAAAGGAAAAGGAAAAAGAAGCTCACATTTACTCATATGCCAGGCACTGCCACATATGTTATTTCATTGAATCTACACGCATCTACAGAGGGACCCAGCAGGTGGCTATTTTTATCCTCACTTTCTTCTTTCTTTTGTAGATGAGGAAATGAAAGTTCAGAAAGTGGAGGAACAGTCCAAGGTCCCTCAGCTAGTCAGGGACAGGGTCACTAGCCTGGGCCTGTCTTTCTTCTGCCCCCAGTTCCTCCCGAGGCCTCATGAAATTCACCATCCACCGAGGAGACAAAGGGCCACGTCCACACTGAGGCAGCTCCAGAACCCAGCCAGGCTCTGGCTGCCACCCACCCCTCCATAAATGTATTTTTCAACAATGAGGTTTTCTCTGCAAGTTAGTGATTTTATGGCTCTCAGCAAAAATCTGTGACACCAGATGTTAAATGCAGCAGGAGAAAGTTATTTCCATCATTGGTGAAATCTTGCACAGTGCACTGAGTCTGGTCACATATCTGACTCCAGGCAACATGTGATCTGATTTCTGTTCACAGAAAGAGGCTCAGCGAGGGCTGGTGGAGACGTGTGCGTCTGTTTGGACCTCTGGGTGCTGGGAGAGGGGCAGCTCAGTCTGTGGTTTTTCTTGTGACTTGACTGGTAAACAACACCTGGCTCGTCTGTGGGACCAGGCCCCTGAGCCAGAAACCCTGAGAGAACACGCTGGGGCCTGGGCAGCAGGCCTTCAGGACTTGTCCATCATCCTCTCAAGTCCTGGCTGGTTGTGTCACACTGACCTGTCCTCTGTTTCACTTCTGTCTCTCTGTTCCCGCCTACCAACATGTTCGATCCTGTCTAGCTTCCTGGGCGACAGCAACTATTGGGTTGAAACATATGAAATTGCCTTTTTTTTTGGTAGGTAAACAATAGGCAAATATTGGCAATTCCATATGGTTCATGACAATGTACTGACAACCTAATGTATCGCATCCAGAATGGTTTCTCATTGTAAATAGGGGATGTTGGTTCCTGGATCATAGGGCTATTGGAAGATTAAATTAGATAATATTTTGAAAGACATGAAGGATATCGCTTGACACATAGTCAGTGTTCAATGAACGGAAGCTACTATTAGGATACAATTACTATTGTCCCAGGCTCATTACTTACCCTATCTGCCCCCAGATGGCATCTTGCCCCAAACTCCTGCTTAGTGCTAACTTGTCCCACTCTCCACGACTTGAGTCTGCCTGATACGCCAGCCCCACAGGTTCTCACCACCAAAGACTCTCTCCAGCCCCGACTCTCCTGAGCGCTCTCATTGTCCTATTGGCCTGGCATAGCCAGCTTTGGGGCCAGAGTCATTTCCCTCCGCCGCTGTGTGAACTGGGTTGTGCAGGTCTTGGGTTTGTTCCCATCGAATCTAAAGGAAAGGAAAGAGCAGTGGGTTCTGGGGGGACCTGTGGCTGCTCAGGGTGGGCAGTGCTGCAAACTTAGAAACGTATTTGGTCTTAGACTCCGACTGGAGCAGGGCTTCAGGTCAGATTCCTACCAGCCTGGCTTCCTAGAGACTGGGGTGGGAGCAGGGCCAGTTTATTCATTCGCAGCAAGAAACAGAGCTGCCCAGGGAGGAGAATACTGGGGTCAGCACATGGTCCCTGTAGGAAATCTGCAAGGAAAGTTTACGGGATATTTGGTGAAGATCGAATCTGAGCAAAGGAGGCCAAGGGTCTTGAGGGACTTGGAGGCCTGGTGAGTCCTCAGCCCACAGCACCATGCCCCTCTCCAGTGGCCAGCTGGACTCAGTGATTAATTTTATGACTTTCTCTTGAGCAGCACTGGGCAAAAACAGCCAGTTCGTGTCCCTTTAATTTTTTTCTTTTCTTATTCCACTATGATCCCTCCCTCTCCTTTGGTGAACACAATCTTCCATCACATCTGGCAATATTATTTGATACTGTTAACCAGCTATTAGCCTCCTGAAATACAATTAATCTCAGTTTTGTCTTCCTGAGATTATCTAAGTGATACTCAATTTAAATCAGTTCAACATGATAAATATTTATTGCGCACCATATTAAATTTAGTCTCTTTAATTAAATTTAATTTGACAAATATTTATTGAGCTGGGCCCTGTCCTAGACCCTGGGGCTACAATGGTGGACAGTACATACACAGTCCTAATCCGGTAGTTTAGTTTGGGAAACTAGGCAAATAAATAAGCAATTACAAAACCAGGTCCAAGGGTTAAGATAGGAAAGCACCAAGTGCCATAGGAGTCATAGGAAAGGCATCTTATCTACACTAAGGCTTTCTCCAGAAGGCTTCCTAGAAGAAGCAACATCTGCTCTGGGCCTGAGAGATTAATAGGAGTTAAGGGGGACAGTGTGCATATGTGTTTGTGTGTATTTGTGTATGTGTGTACATGAGTGCGAGCATGTGTGTGTGTGTGTGTGCTTTGTGTGTGTTGTGTGTACCTGTGTATGTATGTGTATGCATGTGTGTAGGTATCTTCAAGGAAAGTTTATGGGATATTTGGTAAAGAGCGAATCTGAGGAAAGGAGGCCAAGTGTTTTGAGGGATTTCAAGGCCTAATGAGTCCTTATGAGTCCTCTGTATGTACATTTGTTTTTGTGCATGTATACTGCATTCATGTGCATGTGTTTATGCTTGTGTGTGCATGTGTGTGCATGTGTGTGGGTATGTGTGCTCACGTACACTAATGTGTATGTTTGTATGTGCATGTGTACGTATGTGCTTGTGTGCATGTGGCGTGTGTTTGTCACAGCGGAGTCAGGATTAGGAGAGTTACCAGAAAGTGGGTAGGGACAAGAGACTACAAGGTCCTGCAGCCCAGAAAAGGAGGTAGGACTTCGTCTTCCCAGCAGTAGCGGGAAGCTATTGACAGTCTTAAGCAGGTCATGAAGTAATCCTATTTGTGGTTTAGGAAGAGCGCTCTGACTCCAGTGAGGGAGGGCTTGGGGGATTTCCATTATCCTCTACTAAGACTTTCAGATACAAGTCTCTATTTCCTCTTCCATATGGTTAAATTTTTCCCATAAATTATGATTTTCTACTTTGTCTCCTCCATTATTTCCATGTTTCTGATGAGTTGGGGTGGGTTGGGGAACACTCTGTCACCTCATGCAGGGAGTATATCCCTGTTCCCGCTCTCTTCCTGCCTGGTGCCGCTAGAAATGATCCACAGTGTCTCACACCTGAGACTAGTAGTAAACTGCTGGCATAACGCCCACAGAGAAAAAGAGGTATTTCCATTAGTGTTTAAAACACTTTTTTGGAGGTAGCAAAATGGCCATAAAGATGACTTTAAAACCGAGAATTATTAACTCTGCATTCCGTTGTTTAGGTGACTAAATGGTTTCTGTGTTAGGGAGACATCATTGATTACTTCCTTAATGGAAAAGGCTCTGGGGAAGGCGAGGGCTAATCCTGTTAGGGAAGTCAGCGTGTTCTAATTCACACACAAGCAGTGTGGGCAGAGCTCTCCGTTTCTCCCTCACAGGCCAGCTCTCCGCTGCTCCCTCACAGGCCAGCCGCACACTGAGCGGACGCAAAGCTCAGCCGCTCTCACCTCTGCCGAGTGATGTAAGACAGGCCTGACTCTGACCTGGTGTGTCCATTACCTGCCTCTTTTGGGGCTGCCATAGCGAGCTGGGGGCAAGGCAGCAAAATGGAACTTTTTGATACTCAGAGGGTTTGTGTGAGAGGTAACCAATCAATGTGTCTCCCATCTCTCTCTCTCTCTCTCTCTCTCTCTCTCTCTCTCTCTCTCTCTCTTTTCCCCCTCCTTTCCACTGTCTCTCAGAATCAATGGGAAAAAACTCCTCAGGTGAAGGTTAACAAAGAAAAATGCATTCATTTGAGTAGGGCGTAACCCAACACAACTGGTGTGCTTATGAAAAGAGAGAATATAAAGAGGCATGGAGAACAACACATGGAAGAAGGAGATGTGAGGAGGCACAGGGAGATGTGAGCCATCTACAAGCCAAGGAGAGAGGCCTGGCACAGATTCTTTGTCCCCCACCCTCAGAAGGAACCAACCCTACTAACACTTTGACTCAGACGTCTAGCCTCCCCATGAGATGATACATTTCTGTTGTCTAAGGCTTAAGCCACCCAGTTTGGGGCACTTTGTTACGGTCGTCCTAGCAAACTGATAGACATTCTCTGCTCTTCATGTTTCTAAAATTGAATTTATTCTTTATCTGCCTTGCTATAACATCAGCACCACAAGGGCAGAGCGTTTTTTTTTCCTGCTCTGCTCACTGCGGAACATGAGTGCCAGATAATGCCTGGCACATAGTTGCTGTTTAATACATATTTGTGGAGTAGACCTATCAGAACACAGAGAAGTAACAGCTACTCTGAGTGCTCACATGAAGAATGAGCCTTGGACGATGAGGTCTCTGCCATTGTTTGCTTGGTTCTTCCATACAGGGGTGAGGAGCCTGGGGCTGCGGGTGCTAGCTTCACTTCCAGCCGGTTTCCGAAACCCGAGCCATCTTTCAGAAGACTTTTAAGGATGAGGAGGGAGCAGCCCTCATCAGTGTTCAGAGAGTAGCTCCAGATGGAGCATTTAGCACACGGCTCGGGATCCAGTTACACTCGACCGCGCTGCAACGAGCACTAATAAGGCCCAACGGCCTAATAGGCTGTCCTGTGGTGAGGCTGTGTTGGGAAGAGGTTACCAATAATAAGATTATTCTCTTGACGCTTAGCTTGGCAGGGGTCGAAGTTGAGTGGGTCAAGGTGTGCTAGGCAGGGGCTCAGGTGGAAATTCTGGGCTCCCAACCAGTTATCAAAGGAGAACCACCTTTCCCTTTTGCTGGCTGCAGCACTGAACAGTAATCCAATGACCCAAAAAGTCCTCCTTCTTTCCTGCGGCTCTTCTCTCCTACTGGCCCAAGCAAAGAACTGAAGGTGTTAGCATAGTGGGATCACTTTTATTGAGCACCTACTGTGTGGCAGATGCTCTTCTAGCAGGAGGGGACAGCGAGGTTAGAGGCATGTTATGGAGGTGTCATGAGGATGGACTTCAGTGAAATTAAATTAAATGATGAGGAGTGTAAAGTGCCCAGTACCAGATCTGGCTTGGAGCGAACATTGAACAATACAAGTTTCCTTTCTTTGACTTTCAATGAGCAATACAACCAGGGGTGAAAGGCAGAATGTATTGAAGAAAAGGCAGGTTGATTTTTGGCACCTCATGTGGCAAAGGCAATTAATGTTATAGGGCTTCAGAAGAGGGAGACCTTGTGAGGGCTGGCCAAGGGGGTAGGAGAGGAAATCGAGCAAGGGGAGGTAAATGGAGGTGTTTTGGTTGTGGCTGAAGCCTGTGTGTTTCATGGGGACAAAGGCACAGCTGTGGAAGGCCCCCACAGGTAAAGCCTGGGACCAGGGAGGTGGGGCTAAACTCTGTGCTAAGGACTCTGTGTGCACCATTTCTTTAAAAGTCACTGCCTCTATGAGCTAAACTCAATTATAATCTTAATTTTATAGCTGAGAAGATGAAGGCCCAGAGAAGGAAGTAACTTGAGCAGGGTTTCACAGGTTGCAGGAGGCAGAGTGGGACTCAATCTTGGCTTGTTTGATTCTAAAGTTATACCTTCACCCATGAACCAAACTGTCTCCTCCATTCTTTCTCATTGCTAGTTACTACCTCCTTTCTGCCCAGTGTTCTCCCAGGTGTGGGCATATAATCCCGTTATCTGGCAATGTGATTCCTTCTGTGGCATGCAGAGCACTTTTCTAGGTGTCATTTCATATCCCTTCACTTTATGCCTGGGATGGATGGTTGCACCTTCACTGAAACTAACCAAATGTTTGTATGTCTTAGTGTCTCAGAGCTGCTGTAACAAGTACCACAAACTGGGTGGCTTAAAACAACAGGAATGTGCTGTCTCACAGTTCTGGAGGCTGGAAGTCCAAAGTCAAGGTGTTGACAGGACCATACTGTCTCTAAACTTGTAGGGAAGAGTCCTTCCTGACTCTATGTCCTTGGCTTCCTTGGCTGGCATTTGCACCACTCCAATCTCTGTTCTCCCCGAGTGTCTCTGTCCTTACCTGGTGTTTTCCTCTCCTTACTAGTATAAGGACACCAGTCATTTGGGATCCACCCCTATGACCTCATCTTATCTTGATTAAATCTGCAAAGGTCTGATTTCCAAATAAGGTCACATTCACAGGTACTGGGGATTAAGACTTCAACAATTCTTTATGGGGATGACAATCAACCCATAACAGAATATCTTAGTCAAGGTCCCACTACTGTCTGGGACCTCAAATTAGATTAGATTTTGAATTTTTAAACTTCTATCGCTTTCTCGATAGTGGCTTCCTGCTTTCTTCCAAATTCTCTATGTTCTGTCTTACCTCCTTGTTGTTTATCTAATTGACAGTTGGGATTATTTTCTTCTTTCCTTTGTGTTGGAATCTTTCTCCTTCTTTAAGCCCAGCTATGCCTGCAAATTGTCCTCCTCAACCCCAGCCCAACTGGCTGCTTCTTTCTCTGAACCCCATAATAGTTAGAGTTGTGCTATAGTTGGATTGACTGTTTTAAGTTCACTAATTCCTGCTTGCCACTTGGTTTTACTTGCCTAAGTAAGCTTGTGCTTCTCAGAGACAGAGTCTAATCATGACCTTATTGTTCCAGGGTTTAGCATAGGGTTAGCACATTGTGGCTCTCCACAAAGCCTTGCTGGGGGTGGGGAGGATGAGGATGGTATTCATGTGTTTCAGATTCTAATTATACATTAGTGACCCTTGGAATAATGTGACCACCCAGCCTAGTGACATGGAGGGCTGAGCAGAGATCTGGTAAGGTGGATGCTTGCAGGAAGCCAAGCTGTGACAGACTCCGAATTCACTACTCTTTCTCCTTTTCAAAAAAATATATTTTGTTGATTTTTTACAGAGAGGAAGGGAGAGAGATAGAGAGCTAGAAACATTGATGAGAGAGAAACATCAATCAGCTGCCTCCTGCACACCCCCTACTGGGGATGTGTCCGCAACCAGGTAAATGCCCTTGACTGGAATCGAACCTGGGACCCTTCAGTCTGTAGGCCGATGCTCTATCCACTGAGCCAAACCGGTTAGGGCTCTTTCTCCTTTTGCAAGACTTGACTCATCTGGATAATTGCCTTAGTTTTCCACCTGACTTAACCTGTGCCCACCCAGCCAAAACCACTGGAGGTTTGGCTAATCTAAGGATTGATAGACTGGAAGCTAAACTGATTATAGAACAGAGAAGGCCCCAGAGAATCCAAGGGCCCCTTTGTTCCAGGTGTCCTCAGAGGCTCCACCCCGGGTATCACGTTGCAGGCCCTGCTCCTGGAGAGCAGAGTGCTTCTCTCTTCTCCCCAAAGGTTGTCAGGAGCCCCGAATATTGTCATTTTGCCCCTGCCAGCTGTTTCCCTTGCTGACAGCACATCCTCTGTGGAGCCCTGGTTGTCTCTTCCTTCTTCCTAAGTACTTCTCCTGAGACTTTCCAGGGATGGCAGTGGGACAGGATTGGACGGAGTGGATACTTCTTTCTCTTTGTTCCTAGACTGTCCCAATGTTTATGACACCCAAGGAAATTGGCCAGAAATTGAAATTTGAAATCTGACAATTTTAGGTTGGATGATTTTGCCCAAATTCATCTTGGTTGGGTGGAGGGAAACTGAGGCATCAAGGAATGAAGCTGTGTGCTAAAGATATACTTTATGAGGATTAGGTGACAAATCTGAGATTAGAACCCAGGTCTTCTCCCATCCAGACCAGGCATCATTTGCTCTTATAGGTTGCCTTGATCATCATTGAACCAGGGACTCTACCCCAAAAAAGGAGTAAGGGAGAGGTTTTCCCCTGGAGGGAGGATTAAATCTCTGCTCATCTCTCCAGCCTCATCAGGCCCCTTTCTTCTCCTTGTTAACAAACTCTAGCCATCCTGGCCTTTTCTCATTTCTCAGCCCCTTCCACCTCTGAGCCTTAACACATGCTCCTCCCACAACCTTTTGTGATCTTTTGCCCACATTTCATCTGGACTATGCCAGCTCATTCTTTAAGTCTCAGCTTGAGTGCCACTTATTCAGAGCAGCCTTCCTTGAGTTCTGTCATCTCAATAACACTCATTGTTACTTGCTTTCACACAACTATGCATTTTTTCACAGACTTTACTGTTTATTTGAAGTCTGTGCTCCCCTAATACATGTAGACTGTAAGGCTCATGAGGCCAGGGGCCATGGCTGCCTTGCTAACACTATATACTCTGAGCTGGGTACATAATAGGCAATTAGTACATATTTGCTAAATGAATGAATGAGTGAATGAAGTAAAAGACTTCTTCTTTTTTTTTTTTTAATATGGGAGAGCCAGCCTGTCCATGTATTAGCGCTTTGTTATTGCTACCATGTTATAGAAAACCTAACACATCACTGTTGGGTGGGCCTGTGATTATATTCAAGCTTTCGTACCAGGCAACTGAGGCTCAGAGAGGACATGTGCCCGCCTGAGGTCAACACAGTGCAAGTAGCTGAACTTGGGCTGCAATGCTAGTTTGCCTGGCTCCAAAGCTGAAATATAGGGTGTCCCCCCCAAAATGTATACACACTGTATATATGATAGCTCAATTGATGTTTCTTTCTTTTTAGATTTAACCCATTGGAAAAATGTTCATTCCCCATTTTCTGGGGACACCCTGTATTTTCATGATTTTATGATGCCTCCACTGTACATCAGAAACCTTCCCTGTATCAGAAATGGCATGATGTCCCCTTTGTGCCTCAGAGAGTTCAGGTTGTAGCTTTCCTGAGTTGCATACCTTCATGGTGAAAGAACCAGGTCTTGACAGATCTTTGCTGACTCTCAAATCAGAGCTCTACATTTCAGCTCTGGGCACCCTTGGGTATGCACTCTTTGGGGTTATAAGGCTCCTGGGTCACATACGAACAGCCCTGGGCTGTGTGGGGTACAAAAAAAAGCCATTACAACATCCATTTCCATTGAATCCTGTTTTTTATTTTACTTCCAGTAACAGAGAACTAAGAGTTCATTTCACCAAAAAGTTCTCCTGGTGCCAGGCCCCAGTGAAACTCCCGTTTTCAATCACTTGCACGTAGTTGAGTGGAGACAGTTAAAACGCCCCAATTACGGAGCTGGTGGGGCCTGCCGACACCTGTAAGACATTTGGTGCAGAGCAGGAAGTAATGCCTCCTTTCCAGTTTACATCACCATTTAATCTAATTATTCCTTCCAGTTTAGCTTTCATATATTCCATCAAAGAAGAGATTTCTCATTTCCTTGAGAAACTGTGTTCATTCACTGTAATGCTATATATATATATTTTTTTGCCTCTTGCAAGTAATCTGAGATTTCCTAACCTTCTCCCTCTACTGTATCCCCTGGTTAATGTACAAATTTGGAAGAAGTTTCTTGACAGAGAAGTCAAGAGGGTCTCACATGTGGGAGTACCTTTTACATTTCGGAGAATTTGAGAGCTCAAAGGGGCCTTTCGTGTAGCCTGTGTCAAGTCCTTCTTTTTCTAACTGAGGAAACTGAGACCCAGACAGTGGAAGCCAATCACTCGGTGAACTCTTCCCGAGCTGCCCCTATGTGTCAGGTGCCAAGAAAAAGTAGCCCTTTTCCCTGGATCGAACCCCTGTCCTCAAGAAGTTTGTGTCAGGAAAGAGAGAAATGGCTGTAATTGAAAATAATTAAGAAATCCCCAAACTACAAAGTCATGTGTAAAAGGAGTATAGGTTTGTTTGTTTTTTAATGGAAGATTCCCTGAGTCAGTGATGCTTAAAGTGAGTCAGAAAGAATGGAAAAGATGTCAGTAGGTGAAGAGCGGAGAAAGAGCTTCCAAGTGGAGGAACTTGCCTATGGTTAGGGCAATGGGGAGGCGTCCAGGACAGCTGGAGTGGGCAGATAAAAAAAATGCAGTGAAAGAAGTTAGTCAAGCAGGGCCGTGGTGGAACCATGCTGAGAACATCTTCTTGAGGTTGTGAATATATATTCAGTTTGCGCCTCTAAATCAACTCCCCTTCCTTCTGTCTCTGCTCTGCCCTAGGAGGTTGGCCTCCATAAGCTACCTTGGCAGAGCTCCACTGTGCTCTGACTTACGGTTGGGTTTGGCCGAGAGGAGGCACCAGAGAAGATTGGAAAATGTGGGGAGAGAGGGCAGGGCGTTCATACCATGGGATGCCTCTCTGCTGGGCGGCAGGTTGACTGGTGTTGCGTTATGGAAAGCCACCGTTCCTTGTTAGATGGTCATGTCCTGCAGGCTTCCCTTTATTGTCCCTGAAGGGCTCAGGGGTGGGAACAGCTCTCTGCTCTTGCCAGTTTTAAGCCATTTCACATCTCTTTGTTGGTCTTACCCTACTCTGCCCACTTCATTGTAAACAGTCCCTTCATTAAACTTCCTTCAACTATTCCTTTTGAGTTTTACATCTATTTCCTTCAGGATCCCTTAGGAAGGTTCCAGCTCCAAAGGGCAGCCTGCAATGGAGAAGGCCCTCAAAATGAGGACATCAGTGATGGACATCCATGGGTGTAACTAATGAGGATCAGCTCTAGGGAGAGGCAGCTGGGTACTTAGCAGGGGACCTTCTGAGGCTTCATGAAAGTACACATAACAGGCCCAGAGATCTCAAAGCCATCTATTACAGAGGAACTTTCCTACATGCTTCGTCCACCTTGCCTCCCCTACTTCTCCTCCCCACCCCAAAGTTATCTTTGCTCCAAACACAAAAGGGCCAGAAATCAGAATAAGAAAGCTCAGGAAAGAGATGGAGGGATGGAGGGAGAAAGGGAGAGAGAGAGAGAGAGAACCAGGTACACCGAATGAGTGAAGGCATGCCACCCACACACAGGAGCCAGCCAGTCCAGAAGATTGAAGTATTGATTGACATAGTCTCATCCCTAAGTTGAATCTTTGTTTAAGGGTCATCAGAGAAGTCGTGGGATTACCTGAGTTTTCATCTATATTCAAGGGAATGACTATTAATCTCACCAAGAAAATTCATAGGGATTATTGGGATTATTGGAAATAAAACATCCACGACTGCTTCAGGATTATTCTCCATGAGGTCCTGCGTCTTCAACTTACTGTTTTATACTTTTAGGAAATGCTGCAAACTAAAACACTACTGTGAATTTACAAGTTACCTATTTCACTCTGTTGAACTTATTTGATCATGAAACTCTTTTTTTTTTTTTTTTTTTTTTTTTTTTTTTTTTTTACTAACTCCTATGTAACTGATGCTCCTTGCAATGTATATTGGAAAATATTGCTTTTGATTCCAAATACATAAACTAAAAATAATTAAATAATTTTTTTCTCCTAATGAGGCCATTAGAATGCCTGGTTAAAGCTGCGATGATGAAATAGTCTATCCCCAAGCACAATTTTATCCTAACAATATAGTTGTAAATAAAAAGTGGATGCACAGGCTAGGAAGTTATAAAAAATCATCATAGAACACTTTACATACCTGACATGTTCTATAAATGGTTAAGTCCCACTAGTAATGTGGATACTTTGTTTCCTTTAATGAGCTCTGGGACCCCATGGCTCATGGGGAGTTCTGGGAGGGGCCTATTGGGCATTAAAGAGAGAATTATGGAATAGTGAGTTTGTCTGTCATATAGTGGCCATCAAAATGAAATATTGTGGACTCTTTGTTTATTTGATAGCTGACTTGAAATACTTGCTAGCATCATAGCAATAAAGAAGTAAATGAAAACCAGGAAGAAAAAACACACCAGGTGAAAACTGGCCCTGGAGAGGCTTTGAAGTTCACCTTTGAGTGATGGTGGACTGACCTAGAGGGCCCTCTTAGACCCTTTATGGTGTCCCTCAGACTTCTGTCCATTACATTTTTTTAAATAAATTTTATTGATTTTTTACAGAGAGGAAGGGAGAGAGATAGTTAGAAACATCGATGAGAGAGAAACATCGATCAGCTGCCTCCTGCACATCCCCCACTGGGGAAGTGCCTGCAACCCAGATACATGCCCCTGACCGGAATCAAACCCGGGACCCTTCAGTCCACAGGCTGACGCTCTATCCGCTGAGCCAAACCGGCTTTGGCCATTACATTTTTTAAAGGAATTGAATATCAAGGCTTGTAGGTGTTAGTGTAGCAGTTACCACAGAGAGGGAGGTCACAAAATATTTGCCAAATGAAAGATTCAGCTAACCCCTTCCTATTACAGATGAGGACACAGGTACAAGCTCATTAGTTCCTCCCTTTCTCTCTGTTTTGCTTTATGCCAGGTACTTAATACACTGTAAGTTTAAACTCCACAAAATCTCTGCGAGGCAAGAGATATGGTTCAGATTTTATGGATAAGGAGATGGAGACTCAAAGAGGTCACACAGCTGGTTAGTGACAGAGCAGAACTTATCACCCAACGTAAAGAAAAGCTCAGTGACATGTACCTTCCTAAAAAGCTTTGCATGTGAGAGCTCGGGGCCTGCTAACTCTGACCGCTTCAGGAAACCAAGTACAGTAATACTTCAATGGGCATTTCCAAGAGTGTGAGATTATGAGATGCTGGAAAGGAGGACTTAGAAGTGAGAGAATAAAGTTAAGGGAAGATGATGCATATCCCAATATTTGACAGCATTTTAACATAGGCGGGGTTTGTCTTTGGTGCCCCTCATCTCCATTTATTGCCTTCAGAACCCACACAGCTGGACATTTAATGATGGGATTCCAGGCACTGCAGCGGGCAATGGAGGTTTAGTTTTGGGTGTTAAATTATTACGGACCCTCCTACTTTCTTCTTATGAGCATAGCCTGTAGTATTCCTGTGAGGTTGTCAAGTGCTTCTTCCCACTTTGTAAAAGCCTCAGTTCCTATGGTCTAGTCTTCTTCTACAAAAACACATCCCAAGGCTTGGAGAGCCAAGCCAAGCCAAGCCAAGCTAGAGGCCAACTGCATTCTCCTGTGTCCTTCAGGTTTGTCAGTTCCTTGACTCTTGGTGAATGCCATCACTCATATCTTGTTCCTTTACCTGGCCGGGTACACTGGGAAGGTCTCCTTAAACAAAGTTTGTCTAAACAGATCACGTTTATAATCTCCCCCAGGTCCATTACCATCCTGACCTCATCTCTTACTCTTCTTCCCCTACTCACTTTATTAGAGCCAAATGGGCTTCCCAGATGTGCCTTGAGTGTGCTAGGCATGCTTCACCTTAGACCTTTGTTCTGGTTGTTCCATCTCTTCCCAGGGACACCCACATGACTTATCACCTCCCTCAGCATCTCACTCAAAGATCAACTTTTCAGACTCAACTTTTCTAGCTACCCCATTTAAGACAGAAAAACTTCTCTCACATGGTACTGCCTTATCCCTGCTCCCCACCTTCCTGTATATTCCTTACCCAGAACAATGCCTGATACAGAGAAGGTACTCAATCAAGATTTTGAATGAATGAATTCAAGCAGCCTCTGATTTTATTGGATTTTCTGTAGCCACTCAAAATTCTAAAATGGCTGAGCCTGGGTGGGGCTGTTCTTTCTGTTCAAAGCCTCCTGTTCTTATAAAGCTCTGTTGTTGTTGTTTTTTTAAATCCTCACCTGAAGATATTTTTCCATTGATTTTTAGAGAGAGTGGAAGGGAGAGAGAGAGACAGAGAGAAACATCGATGTGAGAGAGACACATAGATGGGTTGCCTCCTGCATGAACCCGACCAGAGCAGGGGAACCTGCAATCAAGGTTTGTGCCCTTGACTGGAATCAAACCTGGGACCCTTCAATCTCAGGCTGACACTCTATCCACTGAACCAAACCATCTAGGGCAGTGGTTCTCAACGTTGGCTGCACATTAGAATCCCCTGGGAATCTTTTCAAAATCCTGATTTCTGGGTCTCATCCTCCAGAAATTCTGTTTCTTTGTTATGGGGTGAGGCCACAACATTAGTAACCAAGAAACAGAATTTCCGGAGGATGAGGCCCAGAAATCAGGATTTTGAAAAGATCCCCAGGTGATTCTAATGTGCAGCCAAGGTTGAGAACCACTGATCTAGGGCTCCTTCTTGCTGGCCGTTTTGTCAAACCCTCTGGCCAACGTGAGTAAGAAAGAAGATAGACTTCATCAAGCACAGTAAAAATGTGAGGAATGACTATATATTCGCAATCAATACTTTCCTACTTTAAACACTCTTTATAAATCCCTTTCATTCCGAATAAAGCCAACCCCAAAGAACCAACAGCTCACAGTTAAGTTTGGTCTTCAATGTTGAGTCAAAACTTAAGTCAAACTTCATGTTTTATAAATCTTTATTTTATGGTCAAGAATGTGGGTTTTAAATCTAGAGCACTGGGTTTAAATCCTTGTTCCACCACATATTAGCTGGGTGATCTTGGATAAGTTAGTTGATCTCTCAGTGCTCAGTTCTCTTATCAGTAAGGGAGGCTGGTAATATCTACTTCATGGGGTTGTGGTGAGAATAACCAGGCTGATATGTATAAAGCACTTTGAACTGTATAGAGTAAGCATTCAGTAGGTGTTAGCAATTTTCCTTATTATTCATCAGATGATAACACTGCCACTTTCCTGTTGAGCATAAGTGGAGGAAGTACAGCTCTTGCCACCTGCCTCCCCTCGCTTCCCAGGGCAGCTGCAGACCCCTGCTCAGTGTGGGTAATGATTTCCTGGGTCTTGTAGCCCAATGAGGCAAGGAGACAACCATGCCCCCAGTAAGTGCTCCCTATAAATGCCAGTTACTTAAAAATAATCCTCTGGCCAAACCCAGCTGGGTCCTTAGTGGTTATCCCTGCCCACTGGTAGTTACTGCCTGGGACTCCCTGGGCCTCTAGGCTGGAGAAAAGACCACTTAGTCCTGTCGCTAAGTCATGGGTGAGAGGCAGGCTGGTGCCTTGCCCAGCCCTGTGACACAGGAGCCTGTTGCCCCAACTGAGATAATTTTCTTGTCACCAGGCCTGAACTCCTCACTTGAAATCATCTTGAAACGGGTGTTCTGAAACAGGGCCAAGTCCCCAGGCCTGAGTGTCCAGGCTGGGGAGCGGGTGTTCCCTAAAATGCACCTTTCTAAGAAAACTTAATATAGCTTGCCAGGGATAATTAAGTGTCAGTGTCTTTTTTTCCCCCCCTCTCCTTTTTTTTGAATGGCTATTTGGAAGTAGACAGGAAGCTTCAGAGTCTTTTGCAAAAACAGGAAAAAAAGAAAGAAAAAGAAACCCTCCACCTCCCTGGGGAGACATTTGAGGAACAGTCAAGCCTGAGGGAAGTTTGAATGCCAAGAAAGCCGTGTTCCGAGCCAGTCAGAATGCGGACGCGGTGGGCAAGATTTGGGCAGCTGCACAGCTACTGAGCAGCTTTCTATTCAAACCCACTCTGGCAGAGGGGAAATGTTCTCTCATTCTTTCATCACTTCCTTTTTATTAAAGAAGGAGAAAAAAAAGAACCTACCACGAAAGAACCAGAGACATACTGCTATCACTGAAAAAGGAGACTTAGGTTATAATCAAATTTTGGCTTCAGGGAACCCCCTCCCAGCCCACCCCTTCCTCAGCCCCACTGCCGCTGCACAATAAAAGCTTTGCTCTAAAAGGCAGCCCAGACAATGGATCGGATGCCAAACCATGTGAAGTGCCCAGAGGCAACTCCAAAACACCCGGCCCACCAGCGGGTGGAGGCTGCCAAGGAGCCAGATGCTGTAGCTTTAAAAATATCTTCCGCTGCTGCTTGGCATCTGCAGTTGCAGGCTGCTGCCTCGGAGAAGGAGCAGGCGAGGGCTGGGACAAGCGGGGCGGGCGGCAGCAACCGGCCTGCATGTAATGGAGAGCGCCTCCAACCACGGGGCTGCCCATTTGGCCTTGTTAAATCACCCCCAGCATATGGTGAGAGACATCTGCCCAGGATTTGGACCTCCCAGACTGGAAGAGGAGACCTCGACACAGACAGTCTGAGGCCCGAGAGGCAGGAGGCAGCTGGGCAGGCATTGCTAGGACTGAGAAGGAGGGACTGGCTCAAGGTCATGCAAGAGCTTACTGTCAGAATGACAGGGGACAGTTCATTTAGTTTCTCTGAGCCTCTGTGTATTTATCTGCGAAATGGGATAAACCTATGCCTTACAGGCTTAATGCGAGGGCTAGGTGAAATAATTTAAGTGAATGGCCCCTGCTCCAAGCATTTCAGTTGGATAGGATTCTCAACCTTTCAGTTAAAATGGTCAAAAGCAGCCTTGGGACAGGTTACAATTTTCAAGAGGCTTTGGAAAAGATCCAACACTTTCCCAAATCTCTCTCCCTCTGCCTAGAGCTGAATGAAATTCACTACATGGGAACTACATCCTCTGACTGCTATGTGGCCAGCATCTTCATTGGAGAGCAGCTCTTTGCCTCTCAGAGCCATTTAACTTCCCTCGACCTCAAACCTCCACTTCAAATGTCAAAACTGTATGTATATTTCTTTTTGGCTTCCAGACAACACTGCTGGATTTTTCTTGTACCGCTACCCTCTCATTAAAAAAAGCCACTAGTTAGTCAATTCTTAAGTAGGGCCACAGCCCAGCCTTGAATGTAGTGGGGTAATATACTCCCAAAGTGGTATTAAACAAGGAGAAATCCACACAGACATCCCTGTGAACATGGGCTATGCATGCATTCCTGGGGTGAATGGAGGGACACCCCTTTTCCCTCTTGGCATATAGACACTTCATAAATACCTCCGAAAAACAGAGCCCATCCTTTGGAAGCATCCAGAATTTTACACAGTTCAAATCTAAAGACTTTCCACTGCAGTAATGTTGTTATGCCTCCTTCATTACAATGGATATTTGTGGCTGCCTCAGCCTTTATTCTCACCTGTCTCCAATCCCAACAGCTGTTAATTCCCATAGAGATCCCAGTGGCTCCAGGTTTTGCTCTAGATGTAGAACACGTGATTGGGTTAATTCAAGCACGCCTTCCATCCCCTGACCACAGTTGTGGTTTAAGGACAGGCCTTAGGGCTTACTTTTGGATATTTTTTTCTTGGGAATGCTGTGACTCTTTTTAAAAAAACATGAGTGGGGAAGTAACCTTGAAAGATTCCAAGGAAGGCAGAATGGGGAAACTGTGTGACTGGGAGTTGCTGGGTCAGGCCATGAGTGAAGACAATGCTATCTTTGGATTTTTCAATGGTGAGAGCCTTTCCTATTTTATATTTTATTTATATTTATTACATATATACTATCCATGTTATATTCCTATTTTAAGCTCGTTTGGGTCATGTTTGCAGTGGTCTTTCTGAAATTCAGACTTTTAACCTAAAATTTGATAAGTGAGTCACCAGTACCCCAAATAAATTCCAGGTAAGTATCCACTCAGGTCCTTTGACCAATCGTTTTATCAAATTGTATCATTCTAACTCAGCAACTTGGGCACTCAAGAAATGCTGATCTCTGTAAATCATACCATAGACAACTGTAGCTGTATAAGTTTTTTTGGGCTCCTCATGTCTGATTTTCATATTCATGTCAAAGAATATAGAGAGCCATCAGAAGGGTTACTGATTCAACTTTGTAACAGAAATGTCTTGCTATACTGGCCTAAATTAAATGAAGAGTATCTTGAGATTTTTAAGTCAAGCTGTAATAAAAAAAACCAAAACCAAAACCCCACAGATGTTACCACTTTCACTGCTTATCAGTACACTCAGAATTTCCATGAGACCATGTTTTCAAAACAAAATATCAAAATAAACACAATACTGAGGCTGATATTATTACAAATATCATACATCACATCAATATCAAATGTTGGGGTTAATCTGAATGAACTCATTGCTTCTTTATGGTGGAACCTGAAGAGGTAAACATTATCAATTTGAAATGATAAAATAATATTTTGTCCATATAATAGTAATATATATTTTAATGGACATAAACACATACATGTACACCTATGTATCCATTCATTCATTCTGAAAGCCAGTGGACCATATGATCTTTAAGATGTTCCTTCAACTCTAAAAATAAAGTCCTAGTTTCCTCTTGGACTGACTTAACCTCAAAGTTGTGGTTGTGAAAAAGAATTAAGAAAATGACAGGTAACATTTGCACAGTGCTTTTCAGACTCACAAAGCCCTTTCACTAAAGGAAGAGTATGAATTTCAGCACTGAACCCTAACCTTATCTTTGCTGGGAAGCTTTCTCTCACCGCTTCAGGCAACATTAAGTACTTCACCCTCTAGGCCAGTGGTTCTCAACCTTGGTTGCACATTAGAATCACCTGGGAATCTTTTTAAAATCCTGATTTCTGGGCCTCATCCTCCAGAAATTCTGTTTCTTTGTTACTAATGTTGTGGCCCCACCCCATAACAAAGAAACAGAATTTCTGGAGGGTGAGGCCCAGAAATCAGGATTTTTAAAAGGTTCCCAGGTGATTCTAATGTGCAGCCAAGGTTGAGAACCACTGCTCTAGGCTCCCAGGGCTATTGCTTCATAATATGGTACCCATGACTCTATTTAGAATTGCGACTTTACATGCTTGTCTCTGACGCTGGATTATGAATGCCTCAAAGTCACAGACCGTATCTTGCTCATCCCTGTATTTTCAGTGCCTAGGCCGGTGCAGAGTGTCAGCTTAATAAATGTTTGGATCCTTAAATGAATGAATGGATTTTTGGGAGCCAATAGAAAAACTGAGCCTGGGAGATTAAGTTATTTTTTTCCCCTCCCCATCAGCTCAGCACATGTCTTTCTCATCAGGAATATTTATTAAGTAACAGCATATGTTGTCCTCATCAAGGAATATTTATTAAGCAACAAATTTGCACATAACATTTGGCAAGGTACCACTTTTTCTGACATCCATCTTCTCTCAGTCCTGACTATCCAAGTTTATGCCCTCAAAAGCTTTTCCTGGGTCTGTTTCCTTGAACTCTTATCAGTGCACATCTGACCCATTCTTACCTCTGGGCTTCTGCTCATATGTTTCTCTCCACCTGGAATACCTTTTCTCATCATTTCCGCATGTTCGTTATCACCTGTGCTTAAATCCTTCCTGATGTTGTCTTCTGGCCTAGTCCTCGCTGGAGGCAATGGAGTTCCTCATGTCGTGGTGACCTCCAATTTCATTGTTACAAATTGAACATAATTAAAGCATAATGATTAATCACAAAAACAATATGTAATTATATATGTGTTTTCCGATGGTCTTAGGCGATGCCTATGAAAGGGTCCTTCGACCCCCAAAGGGGGTCGCGACCCACAGGTTGAGAACCGCTGCTCTAATGGCACCTATCACTCTTCTCCCGCATATCATAGTGACTTAGAAACAGACCTTCTTCACCCTTCTGGATTTTGTTTCCCTTGAGGGAAGAATCTATATGAAACCATTTGTGTGTCTATCAGAATATCCAAAGCATATAGTAGATGGCTGAAAAATATTTGGTAAAAGAATAATGTTATCTTATGGCTCATTTTGCCTCTGTCTGAAACAACTTATAAGCTAGTTACTGTCAGAATTGGAATAAAGTCCTAGAATCTTGAATCAAGTTCATCCTTCCCACCAAGAAAACAAAAGGAAATTATTCCTGCTTTTCATTGGTTCGTAGATACTAAGAGCTGCATATTCCCATGTAGGTTACTTAGGTTTTTTCAATTCCCCAGCTCTTTTTTAGATTATTAACATATACCAAAATAATGAAATGAGGTAATAGATGTAAATGCATTACTATAGGGCCTGGCACATGGCAAGTTTGAGGAGATGGTCGTTATTATTATAATTGTGGTTGTTATTGCCAAAAAATGCTGTAGAAAAATCTTGTAAAGCTGGAAATTAAGAGGTATGTGAACAGAGGAAGGAAGTTAAAGCTATTTGGTCATCGATGAACCAGTCTGTTCTATAGAGAACTCCCTGGGGTAGGTTCTGCAGCCCGAGAACTTACCATACTTTTGTCCAAAGAAGGGATGTATTAAAGCCTTCCTGATGGAACCATGTGCACTTGTTGATTACATTAACAATAATGTTAGTATACTGAGTGTTCACAAGGTGACCGATAGCATCCTAGATCCTTTCCTCTCGTGTACTCCATACACAGAGCTATGATTAAGAGGCAGGTCTAGCCCTGACCGGTTTGGCTCAGTGGATAGAGCATCAGCCTGTGGACTGAAGGGTCCCAGGTTTGATTCCAGTCAAGGGCATGCACCTCGGTTGCGGGCACATCCCCAGTAAGGGGTGTGCAGGAGGTAGCTGATGGATGTTTCTCTCTCATCGATGTTTCTAACTCTCTATCTCTCTCCCTTCCTATCTGTAAAAAAATCAATAAAATATATTTTTTTAAAAATAGGCAGGTCTATCTGATTCTAAAGATCACTCTCTTACCCATTGCTATGCACACTGCAAGACTGCCCCAGAATGTTAGAAGGCTCAGGGGGCAGTGCAAGCCCTGAACTAAGCAGCTGGCAGCGGTGCTGGTAAGACAGAGGAGGAAGTAGTAGACAATTGACTTTGGTTACTGATTTCTTGGAGAAAGAAATCAGGGGGTGGGGGTGGGAAGAGGAAAACTGAGGATTACAAAGAGAATTAATGACAGAGACCAGCTAGGAAGTCACACTGCCCCATTTCTAGCACTTTCTTCCCCTCCTCCCCCACCCCGCTCCACCCCAGACCCATGCTGGCTTTGCTCGCAGGTTTCCTAATAGGCCCTGACCAAGTCAGCATTGGCCCATTGCAAGGCAGGCCGGAGCTGTAACAGCAGTGCTAATGGGAACTTGGCCCTGCCCCAGGTGGGTATGGGAAGCGGCTGTTGGCTCTTGTGAAAATCCTTGGTCCTGGCCGGTTTTTCCACAAAGAGAAATTCGCCACCCTGAAGAAATGCCATCGCCTGTTCCGGGTGCCAAATTCGAGGAAAATCAAGTCGCGAGACTCTCTCCTCTGCCTGGGTGAAATGACAGATAGCAAAAGAGCTTTCAGTTTCCTCTACCCCAAAAAAGTCTGCCAGAGATATAAATATTTAAAAACAGGAGCTAGACTGAGAGGGTTAGCTTTCACTGTGTCTTATTTGGCAGGCGTTCGATCCGCCCACCAGATATCATTTTATTCTGTGTAATGGAATGGCAGTTCTGGGTTGCACATCCCAACTTCTGACACACTGTGTGGAAAAAAAATGACTGTGACCCTTGTAAACTATTTTTGTAGTTGGAAACGGATATAGACCCAGGTTGTGAATGCCAGATTGAACACAGCTACGAGAGGTTTAAGTGTTTTTTTTTTTTCCCCCTGCTGTTTCCTTATTTTTACCTCCTGCTAAGAAGTCCTTTCTTTAATTTCTGTCCAGTAGGATAACTCCTTTTGCTTGTTACATAGGAGGTATTTATTTTTTTAAACTGTTCTCAGCTCCAACTGGTTAAACAAAGTCCAGGTCTCTAAAAGTGTATGGTCTGCATTTCTCCTTTTTTCTCCTATGGCAGTTCCTGAAACTGTAGATACAGGAGACAATTCAAAGTTATTAATTCTATTTCCTATAGAGAAGTGGGTACAAACCTCTGTGACATTCAATAGGTTTGAATCATCACAGACGACCTTCACAATCTAGGTCTTCATAATTTTAGGAGGATTAGAGAAAACTAATGAGGATTTTGAAACAAGCTTTGGCCTAAAACTCATCATGCAAATCCACTGAAAAACCCTCTAACTTGAAAGCACAATTAACTCGATCCCCAATCCCCACCCTCTGTCTCTGACTCGTTTTGTTTCCTCTTATGCTCCCTTCTTCATAAAACACTAATAACAACACCACAGTGGGCATTTTTCTCTGTTTTAAAAATCAGATTCCTCGGTCCTTTTTCTTCTTTTTATTTTGTGTGTGTTTTGTTTTAAACTGCTCTTGTCCACAGAGTTCTTTTTAATATGGTTTAGGACTCACAAGAGTTAATAGGCGAGGGGGAGGGGGGAGGAACCCACTTGTTTTAAGCCTGGAGCCTGTCACCTTTTCTTGGCAATTACACTGCTAATGGCTGGGTCCCAAGCAAAGTGGCAAAGAATATCTCTTCTCACGTTCCCAACTCACAGTGCATTCCCAAATACCAGATGGTGTTTTTGGAATCCATTTCACTATGTTTGATATGACAATACTTTTGTATAATGTTAAATTATATATAACTATTGCAAATAGCTGAGATCAGAACAACCAAGAAGCGGAAAATTAGACACAAGCAGGAAAGATAGAAACTAAAGACTGTGGATTTTCATCTGCCCCCATTGTGCCCCGTTTCCCTTGGATTTCCTTTTAATCTGGAGAGGATTGGCAGGAGGGGGCTGGAGTGGGGCTTCGGGGAGGGAGTGGAGAAGCAAGGGGGATGGGGAGTAGCGGGAAGCTGTGCCGCTGTTGTTGCTGCAATGAAATTACATCAAATTGGGATCCTCTCCCCGCTAGTTTGGTACACATCACGAAAAACTTGCCAGACATTTCTAGAGCAGCGTCAACTCATTTTAATGGCCCAAACCCTCAATATAAGCCAGAGAAAGCTGATAAAGCCCCTCGCTGAACCCCTTTGGAAACTGTGCATGTTTTTTATTTTGGGGGGAGAGACAAGCAAATGAATGACCAGATTTCAAAACCCCAGTCCTTGCCTCAGGTATCTTTAGAAGGACAGCAAGAGAAAACAAATGCAGCCTCAAAATAGCACCCAGGAATTCCACCGCAGCAGTCCCGAGGCTTTGCCTGTTTGGGGCACATGGATAGATTCATTTGATTTCTAAAACAGCGGGTGGAGCTGGGCCCTTGCTATGAACATCTCTCAAAGCATCCACCTTGAAAAAATGTGGGTAACACCAGCAGAGCCACATTCTACCCCAGATGGCCGAATGGGGTAAACATATCACTTTAATTTTCATTTTCTGGCTATTTGACAATAGGCAACCTCTGGTCCTCTTTCCCCAACCTTCACACAGGCCTTATCTCCGCATTGCAGGACTTATTGATTTCAGCCCA
Organism: Myotis daubentonii; assembly: GCF_963259705.1. Lineage (NCBI taxonomy): Eukaryota > Metazoa > Chordata > Mammalia > Chiroptera > Vespertilionidae > Myotis > Myotis daubentonii. The sequence goes on from NC_081842.1 coordinate 176,840,826, forward strand.
GAGCGAATGCATTACAGCCAAGTGATAAATTGCTCAAAATTATTCTTAAATGAAAATGCTGGAAACCTCCGATGCAGCCTTTTGAATGGAGTGGGGGGCAGGACAATTTCCAAACTGCCCGTATCAGAGGTTTTTTTTCAGCTGATTGATTCCTTCTTCATCAGCTCCATTACGAACCTCCAGAGATGCTCATCAGAACCAAGGACAGACCCTATTCATGTCACTTCATTTTTTTGCAGCGTATGAGTCGTTTTTTCCCCCCTACCTCCAGTCCTGGTCCCATGCTACTCCTCTCCCAGCCACCCCTCCCCCGCTTCCTCTTCCCTCAGCATATAGCCCAGCCATCATCCCCGGAAAGCTCCTCCAGCTCCAGTGACTACTACATAATTAACAATAACTTGTAGTAATGCAATTTAAGAGTCCTTTTAATGGGCAGCGATGGTAGAATGTATAGCCCATCTTTCTTTGTCATCTGAGAAAAGCGGCCCCATGCAGAGCTGCTGGTTGCTGAGTGACGCTTTGTTGTCTGCACCAGACACAGTACCAGCTGCACTGGCAGGTAGCCGAAGTGCAAGAAGATAGCTGCCAAACTATGCTATACAAAGGGAGCCGTGCCAGAGAGAAAGGGACCTTTGCATTCGATGACCTTTGACCCCCAAGCCAGCATGGATCCCATATTCATCCCTTCCAGACAATTGCATCTTTCATTCCACCACAAACTATGATTAGAAAGGGGCCACTTGTGATGGGAGGGAGTGGGGGATTGGTTAGCTTATAAGTTCCCAGCAATGGGGTTATTGCGTTTTTCTTCTGTTTTCATGGTGAATATTCTCCTTAATCTGGGGGTGGAAAGAAATAAGCAGTCAAACCAGGGAAACTCTAGAAGCAAAACAGTAACCCAGCCAATGGCGTGGGGCAGGGCTTCAGGGACAGTGAAAAGCGTGTAGACAGTGACCATATGGCATTTTAAAAAGCCAAGCAGAAAGTGTCCTCTCACCTGATCATGGGGACGCTTCCCACAAGGAGACCAACGGAACTGTGCATTTCAAAGGAAATTGCCAACTTACTCCGCACTGCTATATAATACTTCTTTCATTGCACCAGCAGAGCTTTTGTTCGGGCAACTTAGATTAATGAGAAACTAACAGCTTGTATTTGAATATGTCCTAGCAAGTTCACTTTTGTCCCGCTTTGAAAAACATCAGCGATCTTTGGAACATGGCTTTTATTTTGTGTCTTAAAGCCATTCGACATCAGGATGGATGAAAAGAAGCCCACAGCCTCAAGGACGGACCACCCTAAAGTCCCGGCCGCCTTTTGAACCCCACTCTTGGCCATCTTGTCTAGTGGGCAGAGAAATCAGTTGTCAGCGTTGCCTCCCCACCACAGCAGCATACCGAACAGCACCTAGGAAACGTTCTCACAGCCGCCCGAGTACAATGAACCGGAGTTTCCAACTCTACGTCTTTCCTGGGGGAAAGGGAAGCACAAGTCTGTGGGTGTGCGTGGGGGACACGCCAGCGGCAGAGGGGTTCTGGAACAGCCCTTCTTTGATCTGCCTCCGTATTGAAGGCGCTGCTCCTTTGAGGCGGGGGAAAAGCTGATACCTGCAGGCCAGCCTGGAGGAGCCGCACCTGACTTCGGCTCCCATGTGAAGCCGTCTGTTCTTTATTTTCACTCTGTATGAAGCTAATGGAATTTGCAGTTGATTAACCTCAAATCTGGAGAAGTGATCCAGTCTGGGATTGCAGCTGGCCAGGCTAAGGCTACTTGTAGTTCTTAAGTGAGTCAGACAGCAACAAGTGTTCACCCACAAAAGCAGGGCCCGGAGAAGTGGGTATGAGAGGGAGAGTCTGGGGTCTAGGGACAGCCAGCAGGCACAGAGGCAGACAGTTTGAGCTCCTCAAGTAAAATGCTGGCGTCTAGAGGACACATTCAACCCAGAACCTGACTTGTCAAGAAAAAAATAATAATAATTCTTAACACACGGAGGCTTTTAGCTCTGTGGCGAGGCAGCAGTGTGGGAGTAAAAGCATGGACACCTGGAGCTAGGTGGCTTGCCTTTGAACCCTGGCTCCTTACTTACTGGCTGTGTGACTTTGAACAAGTTTTTGAACTTCTCTGTGCCTCAATCTCCTCATCTGTCATTTGGGAATAATCATAGTAATCAAGGAATTATAACGAACATTAAATGAATTAACATTTGCCAAGTACCTAAGAATAGTGCCTGGTCCATTGTAGGTTTATATGTATTTCTTTAAAGATACCTAGATATCCTCCCCACCTCTCCCCCCGCCCCCCAAAAATGTGCAAATATATATTTTTCTGTCATGGACATTACTCTTATATTGCATTAAGAAAAATCAGGTATTTCTTCATCAGCCTGTACAGACAATAGTATAGGTATCCTGATATTCTGTTTGATTAAATTTTTATTTTTTTTTTATTTTTACAAAACTAACTCTCCTGTTAAAAATGGCTGAGAGCAAGTAAAAGACATAGGGTTGTCACTTATTGTTCTGCCTCAGACAGTAAAGGTTGCCGTTGAATTTTCTGAGGGGAAGCTGCCACATATGGTATATTTAGTGCATGAAATGTAGCAGTTGGATTCCTGTGTGTTTTTTTTAAATTGTCATATAAACAAATAATTCCAAACATATTTCTTCTTCATGGATTTGTTTCTATTTTGCAAATTGTTTCAGGCATCAATAAACAGGATTACACAAATGTGCATACAACTGCAAAACTCATTTAGTTTAGCAAGTGCTTCTCACATATTCATTTACTCAACAATGCTACTTTCAAGTCATGTCAACATCCCTCCATTTCTGCCTCATGACTAATACAGTGTGACTTAGACCCATTTCACATCTTCCATCCGAGGTGTTTGGATGTGTAGCACCTGGTTTCTAAGTAAAGTCAAATGGAGAAAGAGGCCTTGTGCGGAGGGATAGGCTCTTCCCGAAGCACAGTTATGGGGCCTCAGCAAGGCTTTAAAATAGAAGGTCACAAACGTGAGAGCTCATTGTAGGAAAAACAAAAAGCGAAAAGCACATTAGACCAATTAACAGGCTGGGAGTGAGAGGCATATGGGTCCCCAAGAGTGCGATGGTTTCATTGTTCGCTCTTTTTGTCAAGCAGGGGAAAAGGAATTGATCTCTCTGAAAGGAATACTTTGCCAATTTAAAAATATTCAAAATTGTATCTATAATATCCGTGGAGGACAGGACCGGAGGAAGCACAAACTGAAGCCCCTCACCCTCAGCATAGGAATAAGAGGATCTGCTATTTTGCATGTGGAGTCAGAGATTTTTAAGCGCGCAACCGCTCCAACCACGGCGAGGAGGGAAACAATGCCCGCTATTCACCCAATTTTCTCCAGCAAAAAGAGGCGAGTGATAACAACATATGCTCTAAATGTGACCCATGCAGTTTAGCTTAAAGGCAAAATAAGATAAAAGTCAGAATTGCATACAGAGTTTAAACAGAAACATACGTATCTATACACTTTCTTTCCCCCTCCATATGTTCCCCTGTGCTGGGAATTATAATACTGTGCATCACACCTTTCACTCAAGGATCTCAAGCCCCTTTCAGAAATGAACACAAACCCGCACACCAGTCCTGGGAAGCAGGTGGTGGGGATTATTATTACCATTTTACAAATGGAGACACTTGGTGTTCCCGAATTCTAGTTGATTGAACTCAAGGCCCTCTCTCTCTCTCTCTCTCTCTCTCTCTCTCTCTCTCTCTCGTAAAAACAAAATTAAGTGACAATACAAGTGAATTGTAGCGCTTACAGATGCTAAAGGTTCAATGATGGAATGATGGCATTGTAAAAGGATTTGCTTTCCTTTCATTGACTTTTCTTCCTTCCTGAAACTGGCATATATAACGGTCGACACAAAAAATAACGATCCCAATTTTTTTTCTATATATCTCTTTTGGATAGGGTTTGGAACACTCACAAATGAAAGTCACAACCCAGGGAAAGATGTTTCTGAACTGGACGGTTTTATTACCAAGAGTAAAACTTGGGGAGCTTAGCGTTGAAACTGACAAGCAGCTCCCACCATGGTCTGAACTCCTGGGCTGTGGCTGGAGACATCGACTTGCATAGCTTTCCAAAGCAGTCCAAGCTCTAAATCCAACACAGAGGTGGTTTCACAGCATGTTACCCAGGACAAAGTTTCTGTTTAAGTTCTTGGCTGCTGAATTTTTAATCCAAGTACAATTGCTTAGGAACCCGAGGTCCAAGCCGGCACACACACAGAGGGGTTCAGAGAGCAGGCTTCCCAGTGAAAACAGACCTCAAGAGTCAGCAAGCTTATCCAAGCTTGCAGGTTTCCTTAAGAATCCTTAACACCCTGTCAAGTTCATGTCCCCTGAACGGTCTTGTGTAAGTGACACCCTTTCTGAATTTGACACAGAGGATTCTTGAAGAAAAAGTTTTTAGAAATTATACAAGTCACTTTGCTTTTCAGGTCCATGTATCTAAGGAGCAAATGCTTATTTTGCCAAAATCACATTCATAAAAAGAAAAAGCAGGGGATCGAACATATACTTGTACACCCGTGTTTATAAGCTGCACATTCACAATGACCAAAACAGGGAAAGCAACTCCAATGTTCAGTGATGAGCAAAAGGATAACCAGATAACAGGTGTAGTCTACACACACACTGGAATATTATTTATCCTCAAAAAGAAAAGAGATTCTGACATAGACTGTAACATGGATGAACCTTGACAATATTATGCCAAGTGATAAGCAAGCAAGAAGCAAAAGGAAAACTATTGTATGATTCCACTTACATGAGGTGCCTATAATAGTCAAATTCATAAAGACAGAAAGTAGAATGGCGGTTACCAGGGGCTGAAAAAAGTTTTGGACATGGATGGTGGTGATGGTTGCACAGCAGTGTGAATGTTCTTAACGTCACTGAATTATACACTCAAAAAAGGTTAAGGTGGCAAATTTTGTTATGTATATTTTACCACAATTAAAAACACCTATCATCAAGGTCAGCGGGTAGTGGCTGGAAGTGTGTACATGATTGTAAGCGTGGGGCAGGCCTAATATTTTATGCTGCTTTAACACATTCCCGGTACTCACCATCATAGGAGAAGGGTGCTTGGTGAGGGTGCTGATGGCCTCTTGGCAAACTCCCAGGGCTGGGGAAGTGCATGGCAGGTGCATGGCTCCCCGGGTGTGGTGTTTCCTGAGCCTGTTGGTAGGTCCCACCATCTGGCACACAGGGCTGAGAGTTCCCAATCTCAGTTTTGAATACCTTTTCAACTTGAGTGGGTCTGGGGAGGTTGGGTATAAAATCGCTGGGTTTAGAGAGCTGGTTGCTTTTCACTATTGCCTATGGCTTTTCATATGATTTCCATGCCAGAAAGAGCAATACCTTTTGTCCCAGGTGGACTTAAAGGACATGGCCCTTAGGCTAGTGCCTCCCTAGTTACAATGAGGGCATTAACACAGGACATCAGAATCAGATGCCTAATGGGTTTTTTGAAGATTAGACTAGCTCCTTTCAAGGTAAGTAGTGTTTGATATGACTGTTTAGGAATCTGGAGCAAAGGTGCAGAACTGAATTTTGGGTACTTCAGACCTAAAGTATTAAAACTGTAAATTACATTGATTACCAAAAATCTTTGTAACTATTTGTGGTGATAAATGTCAACTATCTGTGATTATCATTTTGCAATAAATACTCATATCAAATCATTATGTTGTATATCTAAAACTCATACAATGTTATATGCCAATTATATTTCAAAAAATAAAAAATTACATAGATAATGATATTAATCCCTTCCTTTGTATATTGTTTTAAGTATTTCACAGCATTGCTTTCAGATCCACTGTTGCCATCAAGACCCTTAAGATAAACCCATGAAGGAGGCAAGGCAGAAATTTTCAGTCTACATATGTGGACATTTCTAAAAGTTTCTCAAGACCACAGCCTGTGACTTGTTTCCCATTGTATCCATAGTAGGTGACCTTCCACCTGAACTTGGAGCACAGTAGGTTTTCCATAAATTCTTGTTCAAAGACTCATTGGATTTTTGGAAAAGTTCCAGTTAGTTGCTTAAGGTTCTATAGTAATAAGATTGGAATGCCTTCTATTTCTTTTTCTATAACAACACCTTGATATAAACAGCAATTTTTCCTGTGCCAAATTCCTTCTGGAGAATTTATCCAACTGTAAGGTTAAATACATCTTAGCCGACCAGCCACTAGCTTGGTGGGCTGAATGCCTCAATGGTTTCCCCTTAAGTAAAAGATGTACATGTTGATTGGAAGTTGGCATGGTAATGGTGCTCCTATCCGACCCCTCCATGCCACCCTGCACCTCACAGTCCCTCCTCCCACACTGAGCTCTCTGGTTGCCTGGCTTCTGTCACCCTTTGCTGTCGTGTCAGGTGATTTTTGTCTGCCTCCTCGATTAGCTGCTCTGGGCCAGACTTCCTTTATCGTGTGCTTTTCTATCGCTATCTTATCGGGCAACCCCACTCCTGTTCCATCCTCCCAGGCCTCCCTGCTGGGTCCTGAGCCTTTGGTAGCTGGACACTCCATCCCCCACAGGCACAGAGAGCTGCTTCTCTCATTCCCCTTCTCTCTGACACAGTCTGCTCTGTTTCCTATTAGGGGAGCATGCATTTTAAATGTCTCAGCAGCGTCTGTCTCTGTAGCCACGGTTCCTCTGCTCCCCATCCCCCCACCTTCTTTCCCAAGTCAGACACTAGAGTGGGAGCATCAGTTTACAGTTTCTGGCCAGATACCAGATGTGCCGAGGGGAAGCAAATTGTCATAGAAAATGTTTGTAACTTCAGGTGAAGATCAATGCCAAAGTGGTAAGGGTGGAAAGGAACAAAAAAGATACAGTTATTATTGTGATCACAATTAATAATAGTCCCAGGCAGTCTCTCTCTCATCTGATCTGATTGGACGCGATCATAAAGTTTCTCCCTGAAGCTTCCCCAGTAATCACCCTCCACAAGGTCCTGATGAACCACAGTAATGCAGGGGCAACTGCAGAGAGATTTTTATTAGATATTGGTGACAAGTAATAGGTAATAGTTCTAGGAGAAACCTTTGTTTCAATGAAAAAGTGTCACAGCCTCTAAGAAGTGAAAAATGGGAGGTCCTACAGAAGTGGTCTAGTTTAACCTCCTAATTTTAGAGGCACATCAAATACAACTTGCCAATCTCACACAACAAATTGAGAAATGTTGCTTATTATAAATTAGAGGCCTGGTGCATGGATTCGTGCACTGGTGGGGTCCCTTGCCTGGCATGTGCCCTCTCGCAATCCGGGACCGCTTGGGGAATGTCAGACTGCTGATTTTGGCCTGATCCCCGCAGGCCAGGCTGAGGGACCTTATCAGTGCACTAATCCATGCACCCGGCCTCTACTAGGTATATAAGATCTTTGGTCAATCTCTTCCCACCATTCTCCCTCCCCGCTTCCCTCTGAGATTCATCAGTCTGTTCCATGTTTCCATGCCTGTGCATTGAGCATCTACCCCATGGTGGTCAGTGCGCATCATAGCCACTAGCTGAATGGTCAAACGGTCGAATGGTCGAATGGTTGAATGGTCACATAGGCTTTTATATATATAGATTGTTCTTGGAGAGGCACAAAGCACACTAGCCTATTAAAGGCACTATAGAATTCAGGAGTAAATAAAGAAGTTCAACTCTGGCTGGTCAAGCATACTCATAACCTTTGAGCCACAGATTCCCCCCCACCCCCCGAGGTAATTAGGAATTAGTGCTGTATAGAATATACTTGCACAAACTCTGGCTTACTATAACAAAGACCAGCACTATTTCTAGGCATTTGGAGGTCTTACATGGTGTATTTGCACCTAAACAATGATGTTTCTGAAATAGCTGGAATTATTATTGAAATGATTTCAGGGGGCTTGTAAAGTATGACCGTGCCATATCTCCATGCTCTTTGAATGCGGTTGCTGGACACACACAACACTCACCTGAGTGTTGATTTAATCTACAAAAGGCCAAAGCAAAGTTTATTATAGCACATTCAATGAAGGCTGCCTTCCAAAATTAGAGGGAAAGCCATGGGAAGAAAACATTTCAACTGCAGGTTAGCTGAAATAAAAATGACCAGAATTAGCATGAACCAGGTTTGAAAGATGCTGGCTGATTACCTATGCACAGGTACCAAGGACTGAAAGAAAAGAACCAATATTCTGTCATATTTAATGTGCTTTAGAGGAAAGGTAATAGCATCAGTAGGTGGGTGGCTCTTTGAAAAGTGATGTGAGTGATATTTGTCTTTGGAACCTTATGCCTGTTTTCCAATTGCTTCTTCCCTTTTCTTTTAGTTTTCTCTCTTCTTCCCTGGTGGGTGGGTGGGGTTGAGTGTACCAACCCAAACACTCATGTTTGCTCAGTCAACCCTGTGCTTTCACTAGGACCCTAGAAAGAAGGCTGATGATCTCATAAACTAATCCATTCCTCAGGTGAGGGAAATGCTGTGCCCACAGGTGGCATTTCAGCAATGTAATAGCTTCTTACAGAAAGTATTTAGAGTCTGCACCTCAAAGTATGGTGTGTAGATGACTGCCTACTCTGCCTTTGTGTGATGATTGAGAAAATAATGTGAACAAGGCAAATGGTGGATTCCTTAGTTTTCATTGCCGGGATTCAAAGGGAAAGAGCTAGTAGGCAAGTAGGCCAAAGAGAGTAATCACCTCCATTTACAGGAGGAGAAGTTTTGGGCACCTTCAACTTCTTAAAATTCAGATTTATAGGAGAGATATGGCACAGCTCTCAAGACCCCGTGTACAATGGTAAAGGGAAGGATGAAAAAGCATTCAGAAAGGAGAATGATGGTGGTGGTAAAGAGATTCTAGTCCTCACTAATGCCAAAACTCACCACAGGCACTCAATATACAGTGGGGCCTTGACTTACGAGTTTAATTCGTTCCGTGACGGAGCTCATAATTCAAATTACTCATATGTCAAATCTTAAAGTGAACGAGTGAAACACATGATGCTGGGCTGATGTTGTGGCGTTCACTGTGACGTTCGCTGCGCCAACAAGGGGTGGCGTATCTGAAGCTGGCTCGTAACCCGAATTTTAGCTCGCAACTCAAAGCAAAAAATCGGCAAAAAATCTCGAAAAACTCATTAGTCTGGACATTCGTAAGTCAAGGCCCCACTGTACCAATGAATAAAAGAAATAATAAATGAAGGATCACTTGGTCCACCACTGTGTCACAGCGCATAAAGTATAACATAGTGGGGGTACAGAAGATTTTGCCCAACAATCTGAGCAGAGGAAAGATTTTATAATTACACAACTTGTGATAAGTTTGTATAAAGATTGTTGTAAGCTTAAATTTATATTTTGGAATCTTATTTCAAGTGAGCTCATTGCAGACTCCACAGGACCTGTTGTAACTAGAGAATTCATTCAAAAACAAAATAAACAAAACACCTGATTATTCTAAACTAAATTAAGTGGAAATGTGCATTTTTCTCTTGCTTTCTAATTATTATAATAGGATAATAGGCAACCATAAAGACAGAAATTGAAATCAGAGATTTTCTCAAAAATGTTACTTGGTACATTAAAATTAACTGAGAAGACATTTGAAAGCATATCTGCTTGCTCCCAACCCCATCCAGATCCTGAGCCTGGGGCATGTGTTGAGGGAGATCCCCAACTCTCAGGTGTGTTGATAATGCCTGGTGTTAGAGCCACTGTTTTTTTAAAAAATGTATTTTTAAAATTGATTTCAGAGAGGAAGGGATATATATATATATATGAAAGAATCATTGATTGTCTGCCTTCTGTATGCCTCCCACTGGGGATCGAGCCCCCAACCCAGGCTTGTGCCCCAAATCGGGAATTGAACTGTGATCTCTTGATTCATAGGTTGAAGCTTAGGTTCAAAGGAAAGACCATGGGATTTGAGACCACTTTGGGGTAGTTTTAAGACATGGGGCAATTTATTAACCCTTTGAAGCCTCAGTTCTTTAATCTGGAAAATGGGGAAAACAATACCTATATTTGAAAGAGTGTAGATCAATGTTTAACAATATCAGGTCAGTGCCTGGAACATAGTAAATAAAATTCCTCTTGTTTCTAAATTTAAAGTCATAAACTTATGCTCAGAACAATGTGAGCTCTGAAAATCCTCAGGCATTAAATAAAAATTCATCCTAATGCCCTGTTGGGGCAGAAAGTATGCTACTATATTTTACAAGAAATCTTAGGCTCCAGGGTAGAAACCAAGAGGGTCTTTGGGTTAACTCTCAGCTAACTAGAAATTAAAACCAAGTAGACCAGTTCTTCTCCCAAAATACTGATTGATTGATATATTTTTGTAGATATTGATAAGTGCCCAGAGGATCAACCAAAAGGAACAATTTGGCTCAAGAAAGGCAAAAGATTTATAAATAATTTTAAACTTCTCCAGATTTAAGCCTTTCCAACTTAGAGTGTGTTCTTTTTAGAAAAGTCAACATTTTAAAGGTTGAACACTTGAAGTAAATACATTTCTGGATGGGGAGGATGGGTGGGAAAAGATGTCCACTTAAAAAAAAAAATCAGTCTTTTTTTTTTTTTTTTTTTTTCCTCACAGCACCTCCTTAGAGACTTTACAATTGGCTGGTTGTTTCTTTTCTAAATTTATCTTTATTGTTGAAAGTATTACAGATGTCCCCCTTTTTCCCCCTATTGCCCCTCTTCATCCTGTTTTCTTCCCCTCTCCAGACCTTCAACTGGTTGGTTTAAAGACTTTGAGTAATTCAAGTGAATGTAGCATGGAGACTTACAATGAAACACCTAATTAAATACCAATTGAAAATGAGCATTTCCTTAACATTCTCTATCTTCTGCCTACCCTATCAGCTTATCTCTTGCCAAGTTCTTGAGCTCTTGCTCTAATCGCATTGGATGAGTCACACTAAATGCACCATTTCCCACTGCTCTTTCATCTTATGCTTCTACAGGTTCTGTTTACTTCTCTGAGATATTTCCACTTCTTTCTGGTGGATTTTTATTTGTCTTCAAGACTCAGCTCAGATCCCTCTCTTAAATAATAATAATACCCACACTGGGTTTTTAGTTTCTTCTTTTTTTTCCACATACAATATTATATTAGTTTTAGGTGTACAGTGTAGTGATTAGACATTTATATAACTTATGAAGTAATCACCCCAATAAGTGTAGTACCCATCTGGCACCATACATAGTTATTACAATATTATTGACTCTATTCCCTATGCTGTACTTTATATTCCTGACTGTTTCTAGAACTGGCAATTTGTACTTCTTAATTCCTTTCATGTTTTCCACCCATCCGCCAAACCCCCTCCCATATGGCAACCATCAAAATGTTCTTTGTATCTATGAGTTTATTTCTATTTTGTTTGTTCATTTACTTTGTTTTTTAGATTCTACAGATAAGTGAAATCAAACAGTATTTGTCTTTCTCTGGATGAGTTATTTCATTTAGCATAATATCCCTAGGTCTGTCAATGTCACAAATGGCAAGGCTTAATTGTTTTTTATGGATGAATAATATTCCATTGTAAATCTTTTTAGCATCCTGTGTAAACCTCTGTCATACTATTTACTACACTGAGCTATAATTATGTGTTTCCTTTCTGTGTCTCTTACTATAAGGTACTTGGCCTGTCACAGTCATTTAATAAATATTCACAATTCATTTATTTTACAAATATTTTAAAGCATCTATTATGTACCAGGCACATTTGTAGATATAGGAGATATAGCAGTGAAGGGGACCATGTTTCTGACTTCCTAAAGCTTCTATTTTAGTAGGAATAGACTAAATACTTCATGAAAGATATAAGGGAAAAAAGAAAATTGGTGGGGAGGGAAGGAAGTATGTTTGTGTATGTGCAATAGCTAATCTAGCTAGGGTGGCCAGGGAAGACACCCATCAGATGTCATTTGAGCAGGGATATGAGAGAATGAAAGGAATGCACTCAGTGGATATCTGGAGGAAAAACATTCCAGGCAGAGAGAAAAGACAGTGTAATGGCCCTGAGGCAAGTGTATACTTGTCCTGATGGCAGGACTGGTATGGCTATGTGGTCAGATATGAGGTCAGTAGGAGAGAGTATTTAACCTCCCTCCATGCCCATAATCTCATTTCCTTCACATCCATCACCCACACACCTGCTAGAGCAATTGTTTAAAATGTGAATCTCATGATATCAATTTCCTATTTAAGATTTAAAAATAATTCCTCAGCATTTAGTGAATGATCTTCACATGCCTGCCAATGTACTTCTCTTAGGCCTGTTACAGCCCCCGCATGCCTCATGCTGACTACACTGAGTGAATGGCTCTTCCAATGTACCAATTTGTTTTCCTCCTCTGGAAGTTTGTGTGTGTGTGTGTGTGTGTGTGTGTGTGTGTGTTCTTTTTCTCTAATTAGTGGCCTCCACACAAAGGCAAATCTTCATATAACTTGATTAACCTTCAAGATTCAGCAAAATTGTCACTTGTTCTGGGAAGTGTTTTTGGACACTGAACTTTCTTTTAACTATATCCCCATCCTTATATTTACCCCTAAACCAAAGCCTAAAATTAAGCTGGACCCAAACTTTAGCCATACTTTAAATCCTAACTTAATTCAGCTCCAAAGTCAATGCTAAGTGTAACCCTAACTTCAACCTAATTCTAAACCTGGCTTTAAATCCTCCCCAAATCTTCCCCCCATCCCCAACTTTGATTCTATATTAACCAGCCAAGTATCCATTTACTGTGATATGTGTGGCTCCTGGGAAGGAAGTGTGTGCAGACCAATATTCCAGTACTGAGCTCACACCAGGGAAGAAGTGCTGCTGCGCAGGCAATGCAGTAGCTCCTAAAGTAACCAACTGCTGTTGAGTTACTATTGTGAATCCCAAGAAGGAATATACCTTCCAAAAAAGGACTCCTTAGGCCTGAATTCCTAACCAAAGTCTAGCAGCCCTTGTGGACAGAGGCCTCTCATGCCCACTGCACTTCAGAGAAAAGCCACAGAAAGAACTGCCAATGCTCTTGCTAGCAGAGTGAACCCTTATAAAGGCTTCCCTGGAATGGTCTTTTAACCAATGGGCTGAGACCTGCCCTGTCCAATCAGAACAGCACAGCTATGTCCTTATTTGCATAATTAATGACCAAATAGAATGTGCAATTCTGACCAATCAGGACAGTGCTATTTGGGCCAATCAGACTGTGCAGATTTGAATCTCTCATTTGCATAGAAATGGACCATCACGAACCTGGGCAGGAACTTCCTCTATAAAAGTGGGACTTCCGTTTGCTTCAGCAGAGAACACTTTCTGTTTCCTCTGGAGGCTGCCTCTCACCATTCTCAAACTGTTTACCTGAATAAAGTTACTTTTTTTTTTTTTATGGCACCCAGATTGGGGATTCCTGTTGGAATCAGAATGGTGGCAGTGACCTTTTGTTGATATCAGGATCTGCAGCTTCTCCAGTTTGAGAGAAATCCATTTATACCTCTTGTTATCTGCATACATTTGGTAAGTTGCTAAATCACTTTGTGTCCCAAGAAAGTCATGTTACAATGGCCTGCAATAATACATAAAACTCATGAGTTTGTTGTACACAAGCCATGGTTCTATCTGCCATGAGGATAAGAGGTCACAGATACTCCAAGAAAGCTGTTGAGTAAAGGCTGTTAAGTTGAATTGAACATGTGACAATTTCAAATGTAGAGTGCCTACATATAAGTCAGTGGTTCTTAACCTTCCTAATGCCGCGACCCTTTAATACAGTGCCTCATGTTGTGGTGACCCCCAACGATAAAATTATTTTCGTTGCTACTTCATAACTGTAATTTTGCTATTATTATGAATCGTAATGTAAATATCTGATATGCAGGATGTATTTTCATTGTTACAAATTGAACATAATTAAAGCATAGTGATTAATCACAAAAACAATATGTAATTATATATGTGTTTTCTGATGGTCTTAGGCGACCCCTGTGAAAGGGTCGTTTGACCCCCAAAGAGGTTGTGACCCACAGGTTGAGAACCGCTGATATAAGTGAACATGAATTTAAGGGACACAGAAATTCTTTTACAGGCCTCTCTCACTAATCTTCTTGAGATATGGAATTTGTATCCTGAGAAGAGAGCACATTTGCTTAGATGAAGCTTTATCACAAAATATGTGATTGCCACAGCATGGGACTAGACTATTATTAGTTGGATGTTCTTTTTTTTTTTTTTTTTTTTTTAAATATATTTTATTGATTTTTTTACAGAGAGGAAGAGAGAGAGATAGAGAGTTAGAAACATCGATGAGAGAGAAACATCGATCAGCTGCCTCCTGCACATCTCCAACTGGGGATATGCCTGCAACCAAGGTACATGCCCCTGACCGGAATTGAACCTGGGACCCTTTAGTCCGCAGGCCGACGCTCTATCCACTGAGCCAAACCGGTTTCGGCAGTTGGATGTTCTTTAATAAATTCTTTCTGTTTCTGAGAAGGTGTCTTAGCCACACGGCTCTTCTGTTGCCCAAACTGAATTGATAGGGCAGGTTAATCTAATACATTATGGAAGCAATTTATTTGCCTCAAAATCCAAATATACCACCTTGGAGGAATGAGTCTGTTATATATTGTTTAAGTGCCTTCCAAGACCCCTGACTTTTGATCTCCTTAAAAACAAAACCTAACACAATGATGATGACAATAAAAACAACAAAAATAATTACAGTCTTAAATATGGCTGACCCTTATTTTGTGTATAACCTATGTCATGCATTATTCTCAATGATTTACACAATTTAATCCTTACAACAATCCATGAGGCAGGGACTTGCATCTGTCCTACTTTACAGATGATCAGATTATCCAGTTTGCCTGAGGTGGCCCTGCTGGGAAGTTGCAGAGAACAGATTCAATACATGCATTCTCATTCTAGAATATGTTCTTAAGCTATATCTCTCTATGAATTTCTCATTCCCTCTCCATTTACACACTCATGCACATATCTTCAACTATCCGCTACTTGAAGTCATTGTTGACTAGGTGTGTTGAACCATACTCTCATTCTACCCATATGGTTATTCTATCATGAAGAGAATATAAGAAGAGGCCATGAGAATTTTGGTTGAATGTGTTTCTTTGAAGCTTGAGTTTCTTTGGGTTGGCAAAAGTGGTGTCTTACATTTCTATCACATTCCTAATTTTCAGAGGAAACTTTTCTGCCTGCTTATTTATTTTATTCTCAAAACAGCCTTGTGAACAATGTAAGGATGACACTATTATTTTAAAGATGAAGCTGACAAACAGAGAGTTAATGGGTTTTTAACAGGCCATGCAGATTATTAGAGGTAGATTTGGGATTATCTATAATAATGATAGCAGTAATACACCATTTACTAAATATTTACTGTATGCCAAGCTAATCAAATCAATGGCATTCACTCATTTAACCCTCAACAATCAAAGATATGAAATCACATATCCACGGTACACTCCTAGTACATGACAGAGCCAGGACTTGAACCCAGATTGGGGCTCTCAGCTCTTAATTTAAGTATCTACTTCTTTAATTCTTTATTATGGAGAAATGAGTTTTCTTTAAAGGACACACAAAAGGGAGACATTTTCTATTTTTAAACACTTTTCTGTATATGGGGAATATTAATTATTATAATAATTAACACCTCACTAGCTCTTTAAATGAATAAGAATGACTTATCACCTACTTTGTGCCAGACACTGTTCTGGGTGCAAGAAAACACATATAAGCAAAACATTGTCTTTGATGGAGCTTATGGTCTTTTAGGAGAAACAAAGTCATCAAATAATCACAAACATTTATAACTAAGTGCCCTGCAGGAAAGTCTGGAGTTCTCTGGGAGTTTATCTGTAAATGGACTATGACACAGTTTGGGGACAGGGATGGCTTTCTGACAAAGCTGCTTTGTATTGAGAATGGTAGGTGTGGAAATGTTAACTATAAGAGAATGTGTTTTGCAGAAAAGAGAACATGTATAGGGTCTAGAATTTGGGGGATTTTGAGGTACTAAAATTTACTTGGCTGGAGTTTGTTGAAAGGAGAAGACCAGCCCCAAGACAGGCTTGGAGAGGCCAAACCAAGCAGGGCTCATTAAGGGTTTTTTTCTTTATGTAAGAGAAAGTGTAATTGATTGAAATGACAGATTACTCGTGCTTGAAAAGATCCTTCAGCCTTAAGTGTTAAGAATAAATTGCAGGGAGCAAAGATGAAGGCAATTGAACCAGTTAGGAGACCACTGTGGTAATATGGGGCTGGAGAAGATGGTAGCTTAGACTGGGGAGGGTGGTGGAGATGGGAAAGCTGAATAGATTTAGAAATTATTTAGGAAGTCATTTCAACAGGATTTATTTCAAATTAGATATATTTTAAGCTAGAGGAAAATGTTAGAATGCCTCCCAGGTTTCTGGCATGTGCAATTTGCATTGTTTCATTTAATCCATACAAAAGTACTATGATGATCATATTTCCAAGTTTCAGGAAACTGATTTTGAATGTTTCTAGTCACTGTCCATGGTCACACAGCTTATCCATGGCAGAGCCACGATGCACTAGGGTCCGCCTGAATCTGAAATCTGTGCTGCAGTGGTGGAAGGGAAGAAGCTACATAACCCATTTTAGTAGAAAGATCACTAAAGGTCTAGACCCAGACTTTGTGTTGATTTTGACTTTGAGGGAAATTTAGCTTCTAGGGCTAAAGCCCTCTACTCTGCAAAATAGAATGAAACTTTGCCCCCATTTAATTATCACAGTCTCTTTTTTTTTGGGGGGGGGAGTCTGAGTGAGAGTGTGACAGTGCTGGGCATTTTGGTGTCATTATAGAGTGGGAATGAAAACTCAGTGTTCACACTGGCCTCTTCCCCACTACTGTCCTTATTGGTGGAGTAGAGATAATGATATTGATCTCATAGAGATATTTTGAAGATTAGCTCAGTGTATGCAGAGTGTTTGGTGGGCCCAGCAAGCAGTCAACACACAGTAGTCAAACATCTCCATAAGTACATGGCAGGGCAGCGATTTGCTGGATGATCTCCTGTTGTCAGGAAGGTCATGCTCCGGGGGAAGCAGAAGCGTGGAAGGCTCCCTGGTCTTCATTGCTCTCACTTATCCAACTTCTTCTCCTGCTGAGCTGCACAAACCAGCCATTTTTGGGATACTTGCTCTAGGCTGGACACTGGAGATATAAAGAAGTATAAGACCTAGACTGCACTCTTAAGGAACAATAAACATAATGGAGCCGGATAGTAATCAGAAATACTCCAACATAATCTAATTAGTGTTGTAATACTATAAGCAAAGGGCTGTGGGGCCAGGAGGGGAGGTGCGGGGGGGCAGGGAAGCGACTCATTGTGCCTCAGGGACCCTGGGAAGGCTTCATAGCAAAGGCTGTATCTGTACTAGGCCAGGCAGGAGGGCAGAGGTTGCTGGGTGGAAAGAAATGGGCATGAGTGCCAGTCCGTGTGCTAGTGGAAGAATCCTTTCTTGGAACTCACAGCCCACAAGACCCTAGGAATGCCAAGGCCCCTTTGAGAAATCTGGCCTAGAATAGAGGGAACTAGGATGGGCAGGAGAGGTTCAGCAAGGCAGGTATCTGCATCCTCCCCACATCTTCCACTATCTCCCAGTTCTCCTTTTTGCTAAATGCCTTTCCTGCTTAAGGACCCCTGTTTTAGATCCTCACATGTCCTCTGCTTCTTCTCCCACCCGCAAAAGCCTGGCAGGAGAAAAGGATCAGATGTGAAGGGATGAACCTACAGTGTAGTGTATATGGTTTATGTTGCTGTGATCCCTTTCCCACGGGTAGTTACCTTTCAGTTCCTTGCTTGTTGTGGAATGAAACACTTTGATACTGGAATCCCATTCTATCTTCTGATCCAGGGGTGTGCTCAGTAGCTTTAGGTCCCGGGTAGTGGATGTGTATTGCTTGGTTGGTACACTATTGTTTTCACTGTTGTTTAGCGGTTAATTGGTATCACTGTACTGTTTGCCCAGACCCCCCCCCCCCACTAATTCATTATGTCATTATTGTCTTACATTTAGCTGACCTTTCTGGTCTAAAGATATTTGTGTATGTGGTCCCTTCTGTGTTAAGTTTTGTTATTTTTTGACCTCCCAGTTGAGAAATTATATCAGCCCTTCCTACAGTCATTTCCCCAAATCAGCTCTTTGCATTTTTTCCCTTTTTATGCTATTCTACCAACAATAGTGTATACCCTTGGACTCCAGGGTTGGCAAAAGCAGCTTTACAGTTGTGAGTATGCAAAGGTGGAGTTTATTCTTGTGTTAGTATTTATTAATGGCTGTATTATATATTTGTATTACAACTGTAAACCCACTTTTGCCCACCCCTATTATTACCAATGTTCATGATTATCTCCTATATAGTAGGAGAGAGCCCAAACTGCAGCACCTGTTACCAGCTAATTTCTCCCATGCTTAACAAAAATGAGGTTGCTGGTTTTCCTAAAATAAAATACAACAAAACAATTTGTGATCATTTTTACTGAATCTTAAATGAGTGGATGAAATCAATTATTTAGCCCACAATGTTTATCTCATCAAATTTGAAGGGCGCTTACCAAACCCAGCTGCTAAGGGCATTTCCTCGTAGGACTAAAAGTCAAACAGCTGTGAAGGAGAGCTTGGATGAAGAACATTTTGGGGGCAGGATGTACACAGATGGGACCATCTTGAGAACAGAGTGTTCTCATACCCTAGATGGCTATGAATTTTGCCTACACCTAGGTCATGTGGGGAGATGGAGCATATAATGTGGTATCCACGAACGTGAGAAAAGTCAACAACATTTGTTGAGTGTTCAATTCAGCTTACAGGCGCCTTTTTCCCAGTGAGTCCCCGCCCCCATGCACTGCAACATTGTGGAGGACTGCTCTGCCCAGATTATGCATCCCCACCTCTGCCCTGGTCATTCTTCCCAATTATTATCCATTTCAAACAGTCAGCAGGGCAATAGCATGTGTGCATCAATGGTCACAAGAGGAACTTGGATTATGAGGAATAAAAATCTGTCCAACATGTGGCACCATTAAAGGGCTCTGGCTGAGACATATTGTTTATAGTCAGCAGTTGTCTGGAAAATAGATGTTTACTTGTAGTGAGTTTATTAAGACCTTTGCCATTAGGCAATATATATCCTGCATTGTTCTTTTCTAGGAAGAAAACTATGTTGAAATAAACCTTCAATTAGCCATTCCTGTGGCAATAGAAAATAGTAAACAGTGATATTGTTCTATATTGGGCAGAGAGAGAGAGAGAGAGAGAGAGAGAGAGAGAGAGAGAGAGAGAGAGAGAGAGAGAGAGAGAGAGAGAAACAGCAGGAGTCTTTTGTCTTTTTTTGGAAGGATGGCTTTTTAAAATGGTATGTTCCATTTAAAACTACAAGTGAAGTATTTGCTAAATAGAGATTAAATTACTTAGAGAAAAACTATTCAGCAAGAACTTAAACACACTGGGTGTCCCTGAGCCATCCACTTTCTGATGAAAAGGTGGGTTTTAATATGACGAGGTGCATTCTTTGCATCAGACTTGCTCACATCTCGCAGGAGTTTCTTTGGTCAGTGATGAGACTAGATGTTTCTATTGCATAATAGGGACTTTTTTTATGTACAATTTTTCAAGGACAGGGACTGGGAAGCAAAACATCACTGTCCTACCGTGCCTTTGACACATAATAATTTTTCTGCCTCTATTTTCTTAGCAAATCGCTTTGTGCTCTCCCGCTCCCCCATCACACACCATCAGACAAATGGATAGTCCTAATCCTGCAAAATTCTGAATACCATTACATCCTAATGCTGAGAGAACCAATTCATTTATGACAAGTTTGGTCCAAGATGAAGCCAGTGGACACTGCAGCCTGAGCAGCCTATTCTAGGTGTGTGCTAGTCTTTGGACAGTCTTCAACCTTTTCCAATGTTTGGTTGCCTTGTACATAAAGTGGGGCAATAATGCTTACTTCATATGTGTTTTTTTTTTAATAAAAATTAAATGAAAAAAAGTATGTAGAGCACCTAGGACAGATTCTAGGAGATAGATTGTGTTCAGTCAGTGTTGGCTGTTAGGATGAAATAGTCAGTCAGGTGCAGAGAGGTTGGTCCCTAGTGCTTTTAAAGGTTGACTGACAGCAGCTGGCAGAAGCAGCAACTGATTCTCCCCCCTGGACCTTGGGAGGGACTCGGTACATATTTGGTGAGTGAGTAAAGGACTGCCAGAGCAAGCTCCTGGATGCTGACTCCCAGGCACATCAGGCTAACGACCCAACTCATTTCCCAGGTTAGACATGTCATTTTTCCTCATCTCCTATTTTTAAAAAATATATATTTTATTGATTTTTTACAGAGAGGAAGGGAGAGAGATAGAGAGTTAGAAACATCAATGAGAGAGAAACATCGATTAGCTGCCTCCTGCACACTCCCTACTGGGGAATGTGCCCCAAACCAAGGTACATGCCCTTGACCGGAATTGAACCTGGGACCTTTGAGTCCACAGGCCAACCCTCTATCCACTGAGCCAAACCAGTTAGGGTGCTCATCTCCTTTTTCTCTCTGTAGAAAGCACCATTCCAATAAGAGGCAAAACGAAAACAGTTCCATATTATTCTAGAGCTCTCCTAAGCCAAATTAACAAACACTTATTGAGGGCAAGGCAGGTGAGCAGAGTGAAGTCAGGAACAAGAGTTCTCAGCATGTTTTCTAGAACACAGCTCTGCAAATATATCTGACATGATAAAAATCTAGGGCAGTGGCTTGTATTTATTAGTTATTTTCAGATTTAAGTGACCTCATGGCATACGGTGAACCCTCTCCCTCCTGTCCTGATTTGCTCTTTCATTCCCTGCCAAGCCCTCATTTCACAATTCCTGCTCACCTGGCCCATTCAGACCTGCTGCCACAGCACGAAAGATTCCTTTCGCAGTTGGTGCCAAGGGGATCTCAAAATGGCTTTGGAAACCTCTTAAATGAATTCCCTCACTCCTGGTGGGTCTCTACTCACTCAGTACTATGGGTGTTTGGAATTCTGAGTGGAACTGAGGGGAGATGAACATAAGGGCTACTGCCACCTATTTTGCATTTTCCAAATAGTTCATCTTGCTTTTTCCCTTATAGTATTTCATTATTTGCTTATTTCCCCAGAACGGTTTTAATAAGAAAGTTTTGAGAGTATCCTGGGATTATAGTCTTTGAATAAACTTTCATGTTCATAGTATAAGCCCCTTTGGTTTAAAATGATCCCACTTAAAACATCTACTTATAACTACCAGCTGCTGGTTCATTCATACTCATCAGTGCACACACACACACAGATAGACACATGTGTGTGCACATGCATACGCACACACATGCCCACATACACACATACACACTCTCTCACATGCATTGTGTATATGTAAACATCCAGAAGGAACAATGCATTGCAGAAATTGTCCTGCTGAGTTTGTAATCCAGTGTAAGTTACTGAGTGCTGATAAGTAAAGGAAGTTCAACCAGACAGTTTAATCCTCCAATTTCCTGTCTTCTAATCAGCCCCTGATTCTTTGGGTTTTAAATTAGAAACATTCCTGACAATATTCAGGACAGGTGAAGGAAAATCTACTAGAAAATAAGGACAAAGCATTTATTTTACTGTCTAAAGTTCACAGGAGAAATATGAGTGTAATAACAGGAAGTCAAGATTTTTAAAAAGATAGTAGAACTACATAGGCTAGCTTAAGTAACCAATCACATTTCTGAATGAAGTACATTTAGATCATAATTTGATTTAAAGAAAAAAAACCAGAAACATAGTTTAATGTACTTGTTTCTCTCTAAGTACAGTAAATGATACTTTAAAGATGTATAAGGCTAACCTAGAAGAAAATGATAAGGATAATTTCTTAATGTATGTAGGAGAAAATAAAAAATCCACTTCATTCAGATTTTGTCTGAAATGGAAAATTGTTAATACTGTGACAAAATAATGTGTGGAGTATACAGAAACTTTTGAAATTAATGCATATTCTTAGAAAGTAATATAGTCATGCATATTTATAATGGTAGATAAAAATAAGACAACAGTGCATTCAAAAATAAGCACAGGTAAAGTGTGCAAATGCTTGAGATAGTATGTGTATAAATATTTTTATCATGGACACTTTCTTTTGAAAGTATACTGGGTGCTGAGAATATGATAGGATTTATTATTTACAGAATTCCCTCATTTTTATTCTTTTCATTTATAGCCACTGTACAATTTCCAAGTAATTTTAATCACCATCACGAAAGAGCTAGTACAAGTGCTCAGAAAAATCTTTATTAGAATGCCCTCAAAGGAGTTTGGAAGACAATCACTAACAAAAGTTGTTCAGTTGAGAATTAACATTTAAAAATTGAAGTGGTAAATACAGTTCAAGGTATAAATCCAAGCAAATAACAACAAAAGGTTTGCATGAAATATGGGTTCTTAGTTTGTGTCTGCAGCATTTAGGGCTGCCAATCATTTGGGAAGTAGACTAGAGTTGAGAGGTTTTTTTGTTTTGTTTTGTTTTTTTAATTGTTGAACACAGTAAGACTACTTTACAGAAGTACTTTGCTAATTTATACGTATATGCATCTATCTATCTACATTTAAAAGGCATTTATGTTATCAGGCATAGCATATCCTTTCTGCCCAAATACTTTTCTGGTATATGAAGTCTGAGTTGGAAAAATTTGGATTAAGTGACGAATACTTATTGATTGAAAAATTGTATGGCTATTTCTAAAGAGAATGCTTCTAAAGTAAGTGCTTAGGAACATAGCATGGGGTGAGGGGGGTGGCAGGATAGTTTAAGAGCCTCTTTCATAGTCATTATACATTTTTAAATTGGATCGCAGAAGCAAGACAAGTGAATTTTGTAATTCACATAAAAATAGTCCTGTGATACCCTGTTATCAGAAAATCATTAAGAAGAGGAGAATGCTTATTCTGCCTTCACTTTCATGCCATGTGGGCAGAATGAAGGTAATGCCACTGAACAGAACTATATTCTGAAGCATATAATGACCCAGGGTCCTTCCATTGCATTTGGCATGGAGGGAAATTTCATGAGGGTTTTCTTTAGCTTTATGTCGGAAGGTTTCAAATAGAGATGTCACAACAGAGTTAGATGAAGTTGATACGTAATATCTATTCCTTGATTTGCATGATTAAAGCATTATAGAGAGGTGGCTCAGATATCAAAAGATTTCTCATAAGTGGCAGCGCCAAAGGTAATTACTGTTAAAATGTGCATGCTCGAACCCTGGTCGCTTGTTAACGTCTAAGTTGTTTACAACTCCAGGGGTTGGAATAGAAGTTTTTTTGGACTTTTGGATATCAAGACCCCTTTCTCACTCCATTTTGATATCAAAAGTGTGCTTAACATATTTTATAACTTATGTCCCTAAGAACAACATCAGCATCAACCGAAGGAAAAAAAAATGCCATAGAAGATATAGAAGGCCCTGCTTAGTATTTCACATTTTAAAACAATTGTTTCTTAAACAAAAGTAGTCTTTTAAAGACAAAGCTAAAATTTATACTTTAAAAATTCCCCAATTAATTTAGTCAACTGACCTCCACTTAGTTATCAAAAAGTGCAGTTAAACCCCTACAGTAAGCCCCATGCATTATGAGGGGGTGTGGGGATAGAGACGGGGACAGGGGAGTGAAGGGAAAGAGAAGAGGGGTTGTTACACTCAGCCTTTTATTAACCAGTTTCTTTCATTCTAGCGGGCCTTTATATTTTAGAGAAATAAAAGTGATCTGGGGCTCTATCCGTTCTCACCTAAAATCTTGGAGTAGGTAATGGCTGTCTACAACCTGGTCCAACATATGCCCCCCAAACTAAAACAAACAAACTCATTTGCCATACAAATTGTTTACGATTCATTAAAAAGCAAAATTGCATGTCCTGGTGCTGGCAGCTGAGGCCGAGAGCCTCCGGGCGGAGGGGCATTCACTGAGTTGCCTTTGTATGCCGGGAGGACAAGCCGGAGGCTCCCACTCTGCAGCCGGAGTCTGTGCAGCCAGATGACGCATGAGGTAATTTTAAAGCTTTCTTTGCCTTTAGCGTGAAACTCAGAACTTGTGCTATCCTTTGGTTAAAAAAACCCTATCATTCAGGGACAAGTTTAAATTTTTCTTTTTAGTTGGAGAAAGTTGTTTTGAGTAGCAAGGTGGAGTTATGAAGGGCGAGGGAGTGAATGCTATTCTAGGGAAAGGGAAGAGCTAAGAGAAATGTGAAATCTGTCTTTTTAAAATTAATCCCCCTCCCCTTCATCAAAGCCCTCAATTTCCCATCAATAATGGGACGTTTGCATTAGAATTATTTGTAACTGGCAGATCTAAAGCACTGTGCTATGTGGTCACCTTTGAGAGAAAGAGAAAATTGATTTATTCTCCATGGGAACTTCTACAACTTCTTTAAAGAGCACTCTGATTTCTCACCCTCTTTCAAAGCAAAGATCTAGAGGCACTGAAGTTGAGAGAAACTTCCTGTAGTATGCAGCCTACACAGCAGCATGTGAGCTTACAGCATTGTTTATTTTTAGTCAACTGCATTGCGAAATGTTTCCACCACTTTTATGTGTTATGTTCCCGGTGGTAAAACATCTGTAAAATACTTTTAAATGAAAAGGAACTTCCAAGTACCCTTTACCAAAAAGTAACGATGGTGTTTCAAGTTAAAAAATGAGGAGCATTTGGTGATCTTTGCAAGAAGAAAAAAATGACACAGTTTACCATAAAAAGTAACAGGCTATAAAATCTATGAGCTCTTGAAATACAAGGAAGTAGAATGTCGCCCAGAATATGACATCAGCATGCAGTTTGTTTTTTTTAAAAAAAAGCTTATAACTTAGCTTAGAAAATAATAGCTAAACCAATCAGTGTATTCATTTCTAGTGTTTAACAAGCTACATAAGACAAAGTGATAGGCAACATCACAGCATACAAGTAAACCTTGCTGTCGCTGGCAGAAACTCTCCTTGGAAAATGAATGCCCTGAATAAAAAGTTCAGATCTAAGTGGCGAGGCTACTGCTAGTTGAATGAACCAAAAGCTGAAAGTAACATTGTCCTGAAACCACCAGTAAAGTCTAGTTAAGAAATGACAAGTTAAAACACACATGTACAACATACCCATGACCACCTTAACTCAAGAGTCCTTAGGATGGACACACTGCACCCCAAGAAGCAGCCGAACAGAATCCCGAGGTAGCTCACTTTTAATAGTTTCTCAGTCCTCAGAGTTCCTAAAACTTGCCAAAATGATACCACCATTGGTCCAGAAGGGGAAAGAACTCTTTCCGCAGATCATACAGTGAAACTGACCAAGTCCTGTCTTGTAATTCCATTCGCTACTCTCCCCCTTCAACACCACTCTCTCTCTCTCTCTTTTTTTTTCTTCTTAAACTGATATCTATGTGAAATGAGCTGAAGTTCACGGTCCAGTTAGGAACGGATAATACATTCATTGTCCTGGCAGCGAACTTTTTTTTCAGTCCCTGGAAGAATTCATGCTTGCCGCAAGAATAATAATTACAGAAAACTAGAAATGCACTGCGAACAAATTAATCCTTAACGGACACCACCCTAACGAGGGCGGTAATGATTTGAGGACTCTCCTCCTCACGGGACTTGCATCTCCCGTGACAATAAGCTATTGTGCATCCTCCCAACTCACTCTACCTCTTATAGATCCAAGATGTCAAAGGTTGTCTGGCCTGGTTGACCATGACATGTGAGTTAACTCCTTCTGTGGCCACATGCTAGAACTTTATTAAAACTTTATTTGTACCCAGAATAACTAGAAGATAGAATGCATGGGTCTTTTCCACTCAGAGCTAGAGTTCCTAAGAGATGTAAGACCTGCTCCGATGTAAACAAACGGGGGAAAGTTAGGTGACAGCAAAAGGTCCCTGGATGGAAAACAGTGGGGAACCCCGAGTTCTCTCACAGGTGACTTCAGGCAATCCAACTAATGGGACAGGACACAAATTCCCCCAGGTCTTGCTTCTACCCAGCGCCCCACACGCGTCCTCAGAAAATACCACAGCCACGGGAAACCATGCGCCACATAGTCCCTGAAAACAAAAGTAAAGGGGATGTGAAGCTGGAGAGGGAGCAAAACCCGAGGGCCAGGACAAATGCTTCATTTTTTTTTCTTTTACGCCAAGACCGATTTGACTATAATACCCACCTCCACCTTAACACTTCTGATGCTCTTTTTTTTTTAAAACAAACAAACAAAAAACAAACCAAAAGCCACATAAACAACAACTCCCAAACACTGTCCCATGGAAATTCAGGGCAAGTATGCCTGGGAACTCAAGTCGCAGAGTGGCAGAGAGAGGATGGCAAGAGGAAGCAGTGTGAGGCCGCCTCACTGAAGAGTGTGAAAAAAATCAAATGTGAATTTGATGAATGTGAGGTCTGGGACATTTTGTCAAAGAGGGAGGGAAAGTAGAAAAGGGGGAAAAAAAAAAAAAAGCAGCCCCGGCTGCCAACTCACCATCCACCAAGTTCTGGCCGAGATGTCGTAGCAGAGCTGCCATTTGATGGAGCCGTCGGAAGCTTTCCCTGCCATTACGCTGTCAGCAAGCTTCATCTGATGCTAACTCACGGGAGATAAGACACCTAATTGAGAAAACATTTGCAGTGGCATGTGGGGCAACATGTAGTCCGGTCCATACCATATGGAATCATGGGTAAAAAAAAAAATCTCCTTGACAATGAACCAATCTCTCACAGACCCAGTGGCAAGGTGAAGTGGAGATGAAAAGTCTTCTGCTCCTAGCACTGTCTCCTCTCTCCTTCTTAAAAAACAAAACCCCACCGCTACACATCAAAGAGGCAGTTAAAATTAGGGCTTCATCACTCAGATGATTTTGGTCTGCAAGGTTTTTCCTTTCCTTCCAACAACCAATCCCCCCCTCTTTTTTTTTTTTTAAGGAGAATAAAGAGATTTAATAGGACAAAGGCAGGTAGTGGACTGCGGAGGGAGATCGCCACAGGCTATTAGCCTAAAATTTCTGCTTGACAGATGGAACTGCTTAGAGACTATCATGCGATGTTTTGGGCTTTTTTTTTTTTTCCAACCCTCCCCCCCACTTCTTCGACTTTAAGTCTGATTCGGTATCTGTTTTTCACAGCCACTTTTCCCAAGAACGTGAGCTGTGCATTTAAAAATGTTCAGTTTAGTTTTCCTGTCTTACACATCTCTTTGGAAGCAAAGTGAAAAGTCTAAAACTAAATCTGGGAACAGCTGAACAGGTTTTCCAAGAAGAAAAAAAAAAGGAAAAAGAAAATCCTAAGGAAAAACATTTCTCCTTCATTAGCCTATTTTAAAAAAATTAATTCACTAGTTAATTTTGCTGTGAAGGAACTTAAACACGAGAGGACAATACTCAAGTCCTTTGATTTTGGGTTCTGGCTGGCATTGTATTTAGATGTGTTTTTATGTGAGGAAATACGTTACTGATATTTTACTTGTGCTAACTGGATCCAGGTTAGTCATCATCTCTATTTTGTGGTGCCCCTCCTTTTTGTAAAAACTAATTCTGGGCATTTCCATTCTTTGTAAGTCAGGTGGTCAGTCATGATCAATTCACTTTCACACAATTCTGGCTAAACCTGACATGAGGACTTCCTTATTCAGGGAAAATCACATCTGATTTTCTTACTGTAACCAAGCCATCTTCATCACAGGGGTTTTGACCACACATCCTTTCTTTACCAGAATAAATAAACCACAACATGGACCTACCCATAAGAATGGCTGTAAAAATGTGTGTTTTTTTTTTAAAGTGAGAAGTCCAGGTAAATGCTGAATTTCAAGTAATTTTATTTCAAGATGAAAGGGAGAAAAAAGTAGAGAGAATGCTTTGTATTTATATTTCCTTCATTCAAACTGTGTGAAATTAGGAACTGCAGAAACACCTGTATAAGAGCAGTGCACCAAATACTAATTTTTTTTAAAAAAAGATAAGTGATTCCCTGATCCTCAAGAACCTAGCAGTGACCTCACCTTCTCTACTCTGCAGACCATGCACAGGGGCTCCGTCTGGAGCATGGGGGAATGTATCTACAGCATTTGTCAGGGCTATTGAACTGTAGTTATTTACAAAGTTGTGCATTTACAGTCTAACTATCCAGGGGATTTTTTTCTAGTGGCAGTGTTTACTGAATAATATTTAGATAAACTTATTCAGGACACATTTTAAGTTTGAAAGAGGTTAAATTTGGTGGCTTCCGCCCTCCTATCTCTACTGTCTTCCTTAGCAGGTGTTATTTTAACGAGTTAGCATCAGGTAAATAGCTGTTTGGGCAAAAATAATTTTAGTAAGGCAAAATGTATCCAGTTGCACTTGAACTGTTTTTGTAATTTAAAGCAAGATGCACACGCTGCTACTACAGAATGAACCACAAAGACAATAAATAAGGCATTTCTTTCTTATCTCTGATTGTAATAGGATTTCTTCTAATAACATGGAGTTGGGAGGCGGTATTGAGAATTATCATCAAATATGGATATTGTCGTTACTCTTAGAAGCATCTTTGTATTTTTTATTACTCTGGCATCACGTCTCCTTCCAGAAAAAGAGTCTGCATTAGCACAGGAAATGTTAAGTTACCTTCAGTGTCTAGAAGCAAATGGACCTTCTGCCAGGATCGCGTCCTGAGCTTGCCAGTCAAAACGTGTGTTGCCTTGTGTAACTGAAGCGTCATTAAGATGACCTCGTCTTTCTTCAGTTTACTATTCAGTGAATGAAAGGCGAAAATGTTGGAAATTCGATATATTATGTAAAATAGCACAAACAAAAAACAAAACAAAAAATAAGGGGGGTAGAGAAAAAATGAAATAAAGCAGCTTTCTGTCTTTGAACCAACTTCCTATTTAATTTTATCCTTTTTAATGAGTTAGCATCAGGTAAATAGTTGTTTGGACAAAAATAAACTGAAGTTTCTTTGCTTTATAGGGTCTTTTTAGCATTCTCCCAAGGCAAAAAGGCACACGCACCTTTTGGACTCGTGGGCCCACAGCCCTACAATTTCTAAGTTTGTCCTGCAGCAACCCCTGAAGTTGGAGGTGTCTCTTATCTGAGCCACTGCATTTCTGAGAACTGGAACACCCTAGGCACACCCATTACTTATGAATGAATGGGGCACAAGGTACACTGGAGTCCAGATTTCACTTTGTGAATGATATTACAGGAGATGGCACAGTAGTTTTAAACAAAGAAATGATAAATATTATTGAATAACAGTGTTTTGCATCCAGAACAATTAGGTGCATTTAACTTTATCATTATTCTCTAAGAGGCTGGTGGAAGCTCTCTGTTCCCATAGAGCAGGCTTTTCACAGTGTGACCAGTTGTTAATAGCCTTAAAACAAGATTAAATAAAACATGTTAAATATTGCAATTATTGTGGAAAATAAAATTACTTGGTGAGCATAAAGGGGAGCAATTCAAGCATTTAACATGATCCAGGAAACGCTACTCCAAACAATTGCATTTGCTTTATGCATTTTTCCCCTTTGATTGCTGACAGATGCCTTTTTGGAAACAAACATCTAAATGGTTTGCTTTCAGTCAGAAAAAAATATAACAGAAAGCGGCTACATGTTTTGAATTTAACTCTTGTCATTTGAATATTTCTTCCCACTGCACGTGAATGAATCTGAGGCAAAAGCAGCACTCTCATCAAGAAATAAGCCTGTCAGGATTTGGAGTTTCTTACTTCCTTTGAACATAGTTTATGAGAAGTGGGAATCCCTCTAGCTATGAAGTCAGGGATGGGTTAACCTGCAGGGCACAGTATAAAGAATATAGTCCAGGTGATGATGGCGAGCTTTGGAAAGGGAATTGTTTTCTCACAGTATGAGGCCTCCAGCAATGAGCAAGTCATTTTCCAGTGTCATTTCGGTGCTTCCCAAATCAGTTACCTTTTTTAGTTGAAAGGGATTCCCACCTGTGTATGTGCAGCAGGGCATTTGGATAAAGACCTTGAAAATTCTGCTGCCAACAGGTGTACTATACCAAGGAGTGGTTTTTGTTTGTTTGTATGTTTTTTTCATATGTTGCTGAAAGGTACCATGAGATAGAATATTAGTGATTACAGAGGCCAGACAGTAGAGCGGTTGAGAACACTGTGTCTGAAGTCCAAGTGTCCACATCAAGGTTTGCTTGGTTACTAACTGTGTCACTACTCTGAGGTTACTCAACCTCTCTGATTCTCTGTGTCCTAATCAGGAAAATGATAAAAATAGTTATTAAATATAAATATATATATAGAATCATTTTTTGATGTTTTATTATAATTATTGCTTTGCTGAGGGGAACCCTTTCTTCCCTCCATTCTGGTCCTGTCCTGTGAGGCTGAGTTAAGTCCCTTCCCTCTGTTCTTCCATAATAATTTGTGCCTTGCTCCATTGCAGCTTTTAGCACCCTCTCCTGGAATCATCTGCCTCTTAGTTGGCCTTTCCCACATTCCTTGAGATTCTTGAGAGCAAGGGATGTGTCTTGTATGTCTCAGTGGCTACGGAGTCAAGCTCAGTGATGGGCAGATAGTAGGGGCTTCCTATATTGTGAGAGAAAAATAGTGAAAAGGCATAGAACATTAGTCGATTTGAAATTTGGTTGCATTCTTCTCATTTCAGCCTTTTCATTTACCTTGACTCAAACTATTACCTTTCCAGTATACCATCTGCCTTCCCAAGTTGACTCCCCTAGTTAAAACCCTAGTCCACAGTGATCTATAAAGCTTTTTGAATTCCTGTTGCCTTCCTTATCTATATCATCCATTAGTACTTTGCAGAGATTGACTATTTTATTATTATTTTTTTAATATATATATGCCATTCATTCACTCATTCATTTAACAGCAACTTTTGCAATATAGGCAACTAAATTCCCCCCCCCCCCCGCCTTCTTTTCAAGTTCTATTTTCTCAGGCCATTGGAAATTTGAAACTCTAGAAGAGTAACTAATGTATTGAGTGCTTCCTTATAGCCAGGTATTGTTCTGAGATTTTTAAAAATATGTTTTTATTGATTTGAGAGAGGAAGGGAGAGGGATAGAGAGATAGAAATATTGATGAGAAACATTGATCAGCTGCCTCCTGCACGCCCCTACTGGGGATCAAGCCTGCAACCCAGGCATGTGCCCTGACTGGGAATGGACCAGACTGGTGACCTCTTGGTTCATGGATGAACACTCAACCAGTGAGGCACACCAGCTGGGCTGTTTTAAGATCTTTAAAACATTTTTTTCAGATAGGTTCTTAGGAGGTATGATCTATTATTAATCCCATTTTATAAACAAGAAAACAGGCTCTTTTTTAGAGGTGGAAGCTGGACTTAATGAATATGTATGACCTTGAATCATCTCCACTTCTTAGAAATCATGAAATTAGAAGCAAACACTGTTGCTGAAACTGTAGAAGTTTGGTTTAGGGAAATGGGTGTC
Organism: Myotis daubentonii; assembly: GCF_963259705.1. Lineage (NCBI taxonomy): Eukaryota > Metazoa > Chordata > Mammalia > Chiroptera > Vespertilionidae > Myotis > Myotis daubentonii. The sequence continues at coordinate 176,872,377 of NC_081842.1, forward strand.
TAAGACTTAAAAAAAAAACTTGTATCTACTATTACTATCTAGGTCTTTTCTCTAACCTTAATCATGTGAAAAATCCTAAAATTGTCTTCAGGACATCACTGTCTAACCCTGGAAACGAGTGTGTACTCACAACATAAGCATTGGGATAAGAGGAATAAACTACACAAAAGGACAGATCATCTAGTTCCTCCAAAGCCCAGGAAAACGCTAAGGTCTTTGGTGTGAGATTTATTCTGTTTTGATGGAAATAGCAGTCTTCTGCACACACAGGTACACATCAGCACTGGGAAGGAGTGTGGTGACTTAAAAAAATAGTGTCCCAAGTCACCTGGCATGCTTTCTCACCGTATGGTAGAAGCAAATGCTGAAAAGCTGAAAAGGGCAGAATTGAAGGAAATGCCAGGGGGTCCAGACAGCCCCATCTATTTTAATGATATGCCCAGAGATTGCCCAGATTTTTTATTTAGGATGTGTATGTATAGATATATTCTTTCTTGAGAAAAATATTGATTTTTTTTTCTAGCAGAAAGTCACCCACCATGCCCTGCAAAGAATTCATTTTCTTTTTAGTGGCAGTTCCCATGCCTCATTTCCATTTAAAATTCTTTGACTTTTACTTTTTTGCATTTTCTGTTAACCAGCTGCCACCCAAGATTGGACTAAACCCTCTGCCCCCTGTTAAAAGAGAAAAAAAGAAAAGAAAAAAATGTGTACAGCACAGCCATCTAATAAGTATATTCACAACTTCTATGCAAGGCGCTTAAGAAAACTAAAAGGTTAATATATTCTAACTAGATGTTGGGTATAGAATGTCAGGTCTGTCAGATTTCATTATAACTTGCTGCTCATTGGAAAAGATTTGATTTCTTTTGCCACTGTCCTACTATGTTCAAGTCACTGACTGCCAGCAGCAGCCCACTGAAGACCAGGCTGGCAGTGAGCAGGCTCGAGTGGGAAACCAGCCGCAAGGACCATCTGTTTCCGATTTCTAGCCGAGCCAAGATGTGCAGTGAAGTGCACTCCATTCACCAGGCCAGCTTCTCCCCTGCTCAAGTTATTAGTGTTACAAGTGAAATTATCTTTTCCAAACAGCAGGGGAGCTATAATCCTTATGGAACAGGACCTTAACACACACACACACACACACACACACACACACACACACACACACACTCACTCACAAAAACACAAATACTCTCACACACACAAACCATTCAGACCTCTTTTTTTTGAGTTGAGTGGAAAGCTGCTTGTAAATTTAATTACAGCTTTCATGGGGTTTTTAAAGTATGTTTTATTAAGCATGATAACCTCAGAGGCAGCAGCATATACATTGGCCTCATTTAGTCTAATTGAATAATCAAATATCTTTAGGATGCTTTTTGTGGGCATGGTTAAAAACGATGAGATGGGTATATTTAAACCATCTTAAACTGTAATGGCTTTCAGAAGGTTAATGACTTTTTAGGAATCATGAATGGGGGCTCTTGCTTGGCTGGCCCAAGTGAGCCAATCCTATGCAAGCAGACAGTGCTGAGGCTAGTTAGCCAACTATTAAATCCCACAGGGCCAAATGACTGGTGTCACCATGTAAGTTGAGAAATTTTAATAAACTACATCTTTGCTATTTGTTATTGATTTTCTGTCTGAAGAATGAGAATTTTTAGAAAAATTCGAAGATGAAGTAGCAAAGCTAATTGTATGATAGTATAATAGACATAGCAAGAGGAGAAGTCTGGAAGGCTTAATGAATTAATGTTATAAACATGCATATAGTGACAGGTATTTGCCACTGTGCTAGGTGCTCAGTGGTACAAATAAGAAATACATGGGACCCACCCACAGGGAGCTCCCAACTCTTGTTGAGGAGACAGACAAAGGAGGCATTTCTATGACCATGGGATAGAACCACGGTGGGTTCTAGCCTTGGTTCTTCCATATTCTTGATGCGTGACTCTGGATTGTCCCAGGCTCTGTGCAGGTTTCATCTGTAAAATGGGTATGGCAATGGCTGACTGTCAGTGAGTATTGCTAGAATTAAATAAACTAACATACGTAAAAGGACAAGAGTCAGTGATAGGAACTTAGCAGCTGCTGATTATGTTTGTTTCTATATCTCTCTAGTTATTTCATGAATACCCAGTAATCTTATAAATTGTAGAGTCACCTTCCAGCAGATTTCTCCTTTGTGGAGGAGTAGCACATGGAATCCAGGGAGAATGCCTTGGTTGTGGCTCCCTGTATGTGTCAGGCATCTCACCAGTTTCCAAGGGCAAGGCCTGCAGAGAGTGCCATACAGTCATGACTAATTAAGCACTTAATGGATACTTTGGGTTTATGGTGAACGAGAAACTCCCTCCAACCCCCCAAAATGAACATTTTTTAAATTTTCAAACCAGAGATTATAAATTCATTTAAAGTAAGGAAGGAAGGAACTGAGAAAGACTTATTTTGGAGGCTAGGAAAATGAGGCTTAGCAGAGAGTATTACCTGAGTCACCCAGCAAGTTAGTGACAGAGATAGGGTTTCAACCCAGAGACCCTAATATTCAGTGTCTCTGTAACACTTGCTTCATAGTATTTGAAGAGCTATATCATGAATTCGGTAATTCAGTTGGATTCAAATGCATATGAGATCCTGCCCCTGTTGCCTCCGCCAATTGTACTGTACACCTGGCAATTTATCACTGTGCTTTATTCATGGTTACATAAATGGAGGCATCTAGGGTAGCCTCCTTTTTAGGTAGATGGTAAAGCTAAGGACCAGTGTCCCAGGTAAGTTCCCTGAAAGCAAACTTTGATCTTGTGTGAGACTTGTGGAGATTTGTGTGCAAGAATTTTATGGGGTAGCTGTCAGGGTCAACACCTGCAAGGAAGTAAAGAGGATTGGGTAGAAGGATAATAATCCATGCAGTTCCTAAGGCTGAGCTAATCCTACAGGGAACCTGAGGCTGGGATGGCCCTGCAGAGCTGTCCAAATTGGTCAAGGGGAACAGGCCTTTACTCTCACAGTGACAAACCAGTCATTGAATGAAGGCCATCTCACAGAACATGAAGAGACTTTGGGCAAGATGGGTCTTTTAGCCAAAGATAAAGTCCAGGGGGGTTTTCAGCTGAGAGCTAGAGCTGTCAGTTTCCATTGTTCCCAATAGCTGAAGGGCATCTGGATGGTGTGCCACATGAGCCATTGTATTCAGAGAAGTTAAATGCCTTAAGTTAGTCAAATGCCAAGTTCGTGGCAGACTTGGGCTGGGATTCAGGAGTCCCAGTCCATAGCTCTATTCATTTCCCAAGTGGCCAGGAGAAGGTTTCATGCTCTATTTGAGGAGAATTGACCCAGTACATCCAGGAGCACCTCTTCTCATTGAGAAGCTACAGGGGTCAGGGAAAGGAAGCCAAGGTAATGACAACAATGTTGGCATTTCTTGGCTTGTTCTCCAGCTGTCTAGTGACAGGCACCTTCCTTGGTACATACAAGGAATGAATGAGAGATTTGGAATGCGACTCTAAACCTATGCAGTCAGATCTCTGTTTGAACATCTAAAAAGTCTCTTGGTGAGAGTATGTGCTGGCATCTCCTGAAGCATTGTACTAATGGAAAAGAGAATTTAGGTGAGGAGACAGGGAAGCAAATGGCAGCAGTGGAGTGAAATATTGTTTTTTTCTAGTCCCTATAGTTTCATCTCAAAAAAGCTCTCCCATAGATCACCTGGTCATGAAAAGAAGAAAAAAAGAAACTGCCAAATATGAAGCATTAATGGTATGAGCTGATTAAACTCTTTGCTTCAAAGAAGAGCTTTAAAAAACACATTTAAGCTTCCATAATCTCTTAAGAAGAGAAAATTTGTTTGGAGCTAAAAGAAAGCTTTTAGATATTCACTCTCCCATCTCACTCTTGACTCTAATTTTTCTTTGTCTCTTTATTTGGATTATTTTATTTGCTATAACATTTTAAGAAATATAAAAATATAACCTTACATTTAGAAGAAGCCATCTTGATTTTTGAGCCGTTCCCATTTCTGCATTCCACTGGTAAAGACCGTGGTCTAAATGACTTGGGAATTCATGGAGCATCCATACTCTTTAAGTTGGAAACTGTTCCATGAGTCTTGATGGGACAAATTTAAGAGACTTGTTTCTTCCTTGCAATATAAAATTCATTCAAATTTCAGTGTCTGTAATAAAGTTAGTGGACATAGGCCTGCTCTTTTGTCTACATGTTGCTTATGGCTGCTTTCACTCTACAATGGCAGACTAGAATAGTTATGATGGAGATCAGATGGCCTGAAAAACCTAAAATATTTCCTTTCTGGCCTTTTACAGAAAAAAATGGTTTGCTGATCCCTGGTCTAGTGGATGGGGCTTAGGGTTTGGAGTCCAACAGGCTTGTATTCAAATTCTGACTCTTCAACTTCTAAAAGTGTGACCTTGAGCAAATTTCTTAAACTGTCTATATGTCAGTGTGCTCACTTGAAAAATAGTAATAACAGCATTTCACACTCTTGTGAAGATTGAAGGATATATTGTACTATAAAGCTCCTGGGGATAGTAAGTGCTGAAATAAAATTATTTATTAAAATTATTAATGACAATTTCAACCAATTTGTGCTATAAATAACATTTGTGATCAAATAAATATGATGACATTGTGAACTGCCATATTCACTGCCAGAATGACTGCTTTGGGAATTATCAGTTTAAAAAGTATTTTCTATAATAGATTAATGAGAAAGGGAAAGTTGTATTTGTGAGTGAGAATAGAAAAAACTGTGAGGGAACAGAGACAAGCTATTGCCAGAACTCCTCAAAATAATATAATAAATTACAGCTAAAATTGATTGGGTGCCTGCTATGGCATCTTGCTACATACTTCATATGCACCATCTCATCTGATCATCATTTCAGATCTATGAGGTAGCAATGTTGTCACCCAATTTTACAGATGAGGAGACTGAGGCTTGGAGAAGTTAAGTAGTTTAATCCAAGTCACATAGCCAATAGGAGGTAGAGCCATGAGTTGAGCCTGGAAGGGTCTGATGTCAAAGTTTCTGTCTTAACCACTGTGCTTTTGGAAACATCTTCTGATAAGGGCCCCCTAGTTTCAGGGCCCACAACTGTTCCTGGTGGCTGGCACATTAGAGCATCACTCTGAGTTGAGCTCTGCAGACATGCCAAATTAGGAAAATGTGATTGCAACTACCTACATCCACTCTTCAGTCAGTTGCTCAAAGGCTTCCCATGACATCTACAACCAAGATTACTGCTTGAGAGTTGTCATATTATGGGTGGTCCTGCAGGTAATATATGTTACTTAGGTATGAAGGTATGGGTATGGCTGTGCTGGGAATGAACAAATGGGAATGTTGTTTGGCTGTGTGACTGGGATAAAATGTGATTAATAACTAAAATCTGTTTGGTCTTCAATTATTCTTTATTGACTGGAGAGTATGCTCACAAACTCTTTTACCAAAAACCAAACCCATATACAATAGTCTTAGTTTGCTAATAACATCTATATATGTATGCATTTTTAAAAGGATGGGGAAGAAATATAACAGGATATTTAATAGTTGTCTGCCTTTAGGTTGAGAGAATAATGGTGAATATTATTATTATTTATCTATACTTGTTTCCAGAATTCTAAAACAATGTTTATTTAATTGAGCATGAATAAGAAACTATATATTATAGATGATATGAAACTATGTAGAAAAACTTAAAAGTCTTGAAATTTTTAATGTTATTATTTCACTTTTGCATACTATCACACATGGATCAAATGTTATATGCACAGATATGTGTTCATTTTAGTATTATTGAAATAGAGAAAAAATAGAAAGAATGTTCTGCATGGCACAACTACTTCAAAGCATATTTAGCCATGAAAGAAATGTTGTTACAAATGGAAAATGCTTATGTTATAATATTGAATACAAAATTGAGCATACAGAATGAGCGCAGTTCAGTGAAAACTCAACAATTTATTCATTAAAAGACAAAAAGAGAACATATTCAAGTCATAGCTGTTGTGTATATAATTGGTATGCTTATACATTTTTCTGCTTCTTTGCAATTTCGAAGTTCCTTTAATGAATGAATATTATTTGTATAATGGAAATAATTAGGCAATAAAAAACTGTTGAAATTGGAAATCTGTGTTGCCTGGTGATTAGTCTTTAAAATGTCCCCTTCCTCCACATCTTCCAGTTTTAACCTTCAACTCTGTTGCCTCCCATGGTTCACTGGATATTTCCCAGGTCAGTCACAAGAAGCTTAATGATAATGCAGAGAACACCAAACTAGAAAGCAGGACATGTGGATTCTAGCCAGGACCATGCCACTAACCCATTGCATACTCTTGGGCGAGTCCCTTTTTCTTCCAGAGCCTCAGGTTTTTAATCTATAAATGAGAGCTTAGGTTAGATCTCCTGGGATTGGGCCAAAAGATAGACAGAGGTCTCAGTGATAGTATGTGCTGTCTACCATCTTGACCTCTCCTCTCCAACCCAATTCAACATAGTTTTACTGTTATAATTTCCTTATGGAGTATACTGGAAAGTTTTGAGTGGAGAATGATTCCAATATTAAAGTTTAAAAGTCACTGGATTGGACCATTAGATTGTCAATGTCTAGTTATTAATTGACTATGGAGTGTAGCTGCTGTTTATATCTCTCTTTTAAAATTTTTGTTATTGTGTTAAAAACCATAACATGAACTGTACATTCTTAACACTGTTTTAAGTGTAGAGTACAGTATTGTTAACTTTGTGCATATTGCTCTACAGATCTCTAAAACTTTGTCATCTTGCATGACTGAAACTCTCTTCCTACACCCTGGCAACCACCATTCTTTCTGTTCTAAGAGTTTGACTACTTTAGAAACCTCACAGAAGTATAATCATTCAGAATCTATCCTTTTGTGACTGCCTTATTTTACTTAGCATAATGTCCTCAAGGTTCATTCATGTTGTAGTATATGAGAATATTTCCTCTTTTAAAAATGTTGATTTTAAAGAAAGGAAGGGAGAGGGAGAGAGATAGAAACATCAATGACGAGAGAGAATCATTGATCGGCTGCCTCCTACATGCCCCCTACTGGGGATCAAGCCTGCAACCCAGGCATGTGCCCTGATCTGGACTTGAATCATGACCTCCTGGTTCATGGGTCAATGCTCAACCACTGAACCACACCATCCAGGCTATTTTTTCTTCTTTTTTTTAAGGCTGAGTATTATTTCAATAAATGCAAGAATATATTTTCTTTATCTACTCATCTGATGATGAACATTTAGATGTTTCCACCTCTTGTCTATATTATGAATAATACTGCAGTGATCAGAGTGCAAATATCTCTTCAGGATCCTGATTTCAGTTCTTTAGGAGAAATACCCAGAAGGGGTTGCTGATCATATGGTAGTCTTATTTTGAGAAAACTCCATTCTGTTTTTCATAGCAGCTGTGTCACTTTACATTCCTCTCAAAAGGGCAGAGGGTTCCAATTTCTCTGCAACCTCGTCAGCACTTGTTCTTTTCTTTCCTTTTCATAATTTCATAATGGCTATCCAGCGAGCATGAAGTGATAGCTCATTGTGGTTTGATTTGCATTTCCCTGATGATCAGTGATGTTGAGTATCTTTTCATATACTTGTTGGCCATTTGTAAGCCTTTTTCTATTCAGGTCCTTTGCTCAGTTTTAAATTGGGTTACTTTATTTATTTATTTTTTTAGTTGTAGAATATATTTTGTATATTAGCCTCTTGTAAGATATATGGCTTATAAGTATTTTCTCTCATTCTGTAGGTTGCCTTTTTACTCTATTAATTGTTTCTTGTGTTGTGCAAGATGCTTCTAAGTTTGATATAGTCCCACTTGTCTATTTTTGCTTTTGTTACCTGTGCTTCTGGTGTCATCCTGTCTAATAAAAGACAAACATGGTAATTAACTTCCCATTGGCTAATCAGCGAGATATGCAAATTAACTGCCAGCCAAGATGGCGGCCGGCAGCCAGGCAGCTGAAGCGAACAGGAGGCTTGCTTGTTCCAGTGATGGAGGAAGCCAAGGTTCCCTGCCTGCTGCCGCCCAGCTCTGAGCTGCACTCTAAGCAACTATGTTGCAATTATAGAAGCAAAACAATCCCCAGATACCTGCTTTCAGCAGTTGAGGTCTCAGAGCTGGAGCTGAGCCTCAGAGCTAAAGCCAGCTCTCAGATCCAGTGACAGCCATAGAAGGTAAATAAATCCCAGAATAAAAAAAAAAAAGAAAAAAAGGAGAGGTTGGGAGCTTCAGTCACCCGCCAGCCTGAAAACAGCTCTCAGCCCCTCATCCAGGCTGGCCGGGCACCCGAGTGGGACCCCGACCCTGATCTGGGACACCCTTCAGGGCAAACCAGCTGGCCCCCACCCATGCACCAGGCCTCTATCCTATATAGTAACACAGTAATATGCAAACTGACCCTAACAGCAGAAGGACTGGGGATGACTGGTCACTATGACACACACTGACCACCAGGGGGCAGATGCTCAATGCAGGAGCTGCCCTCTGGTGGTCAGGGCGCTCTCACATGGGAGGAGCTCTGCTCAGCCACAAGCCAGGCTGATGGCTGCCAGTACAGCGGTGGTGGTGGGAGCCTCTCCTGCCTCCTCAGCAGCGCTAAGGATGTCCGACTGCAGTTTAGGCCTGCTCCCCGCTTGCAAGTGAACATCCCCCGAGGGCTGCTGGGCTGCCAGAGGGATGTCTGATTGCCATCTTAGGCCCAATCCCCCGGGGAGTGGGCCTAAGCCAGCAGGTGATCATCCCCTGAGGGGTCCCAGACTGCAAGAGGGCACAGGCCAGGCTGAGGGACCCCCCTTCCACCCGAGTGCACAAATTTTTGTGCACCGGGCCTCTAATGTATATATATAAAAGCCCAGCGACTGTTACGGCAGAATGACCAGAATGACTGAAATGACCAGTCGCTATGATGCACACTGACCACCAGGGAGCAGACACTTAACAAAGGAGCTGCCCCCTGGTGGGCAGTGTGCTCCCACAGCAAGAGCACTGCTCAGCCAGAAGCCGGGCTCATGGCTGGCAAGCACAGCTGTGGTATGTGAGCCTCTCCCACCTCTGGCAGGCACAACCTCTAGTGAACAGACTGCAGTCCCAATGCCCAGGTGGTGGGGGTGTAGCCAGAATGACCATGGATCAGCTGTCACCGGCCCCGGGAACTCTCCCTTCGGACCCTGTGGCTGTACCGCACCCCTTACCTATTCCCCTCTGGGTCTCCGGATGCGGACTCAGGAAAAACCCACGGAAGTGCTTCACGCACATACTGGCTGGGCTGGCCCCCATCTCGAGAGCGAGCCCCAGTGAAGTCCAGCCCAATGACCAACACCCATATGTGTCTGTGGGCGAGCCCCTCGCAACTTCCACTTACCACGCGGCCCTGGCCCCATCTCCTGGAAAAGTCAGTGTCCTGGCATCGAATACCCACGTCTGGATCCCTGTAGAGTGCTGGTTGGCTCCAGTGGGCAGAGGGGCACCAGCAGGTGCTGGCCTGACCTGTTAGGTTCAGGCAGCCCCACACTTGGGCCAGGAGTTACATGTAACAATCACCCCCTATACCAGTGGTTCTCAACCTTCCTAATGCTGCGGCGACCCTTTAATACAGTTCCTCATGTTGTGGTCACCCCCAACCATAAAATTATTTTCATTGCTACTTCATAACTGTAATTTTGTTACTGTTATGAATCATAATGTAAATATCTGATATGCAGGATGTATTTTCATTGTTACAAATTGAACATAATTAAAGCATAGTGATTAATCACAAAAACAATATGTAATTATATATGTGTTTTCTGATGGTCTTCGGCGACCCCTGTGAAAGGGTCGTTCGACCCCCAGCTTGAGAACCGCTGCCCTATACCCTGCAGGTCAATCTACTGTGAACAAATGCAGCGTGGAACATTTGTGCGTAACCGGGATGACCTTGATACTGACGCTGAACCCCTGGAACTCCCCCTTGGGCATTAGGGCCATGTTCCACCTGTTAACTATTACCGTGTTCCTTTGGATGCAAAACTGGAATACTAAGAATGCGCCTTACCTGGGACCGTGATGGGCCTCTTCCTCCTTCCTTCCTACCATCCCCAGCTGCCACTTCCAAGCTAGACCAGTTCCCACCTCCGGTCCCCACCTCAGGAGAGAGTCCTGGAAAAAGTGAGAAAATCCCAACCTGAGGAATGGGTCTCCCACGTGAGTCCGCAGCTGAGCCCATCGTGCCCTTTCCAGGCCTGGCCGGCATCCGGGCTCCCATGTTCCCTACGGGGGTGGGCCCACGGACGGGATGGCAGCTCCTATGGACAGACCCCCAGCGGTGCTGGTACTCAACCCCAAGGACACCCACAGCTCAGCCAGAAGTTGCCGTGAGGAACATACCCCATAAGCCTACAAGTACAATCTCCAGGGGATGGATGAAGTGCAGACACTTGGAGTAACCGAAACTAGCCTGATATTGCTGCCCCGATCCTGGAACTCTGCCTCAGGCATTGAGATCAAATCTTATCCCTTACCAATTGCCCCAGAGCTACAGAGGAAGGCAGCAATATAAAAGTGGCCACAAGGTGGCGACTGACAATTGGGGTAAAAGAGAGATGGATCTGAAGGGTGGGGGCATGAGCAAGAGAGCACCCTACCCTCCACGATCCCCAGCTTTGTATTGTTCACCTCTGAGCATCTCTTACCCAGCTCTGAGCAGTGGGAAGTGTCCAGCATGCCCCAAGGCATCCACCGGGGACCTCCCAGCCAGCAAGGTGTGACCCTGGCCACAGAAGGGACATTTGGAAATATTTTTTTTCAGGAAGCTGCAGGGAGGAGGGCAGACTCCCCATGCGACTTTATGGCAGCTCACAGGGACATGGAAACTCCCCGGGCACATGGGCATGGGCTCCTGATTTCCTTTCAATGTGCACAAATTCCTGCACTGGGCCACTAGTCTTATATAATAAAAGGCTAATATGCAAATCGACTGAACAACAGAATGACCAGTCGCTATGATGTGCACTGACCACCAGGGGGCAGACGCTCAACACAGGAGCTGCCCCCTGGTGGTCAGTGCACTTCCATAGGGGTAGTGCTACTCAGCCAGAAGCCTGAGCCGGGCACTTGGCTGGTGAGCGCAGTGGAGGTGGTGGGAGCCTCTCCCGCCTCCAAGGCAGCACTAAAGATGTCTGACTGCAGTCAGTTGGACATCCCCTGAGGGCTAACGGACTGCCAGATGGCTCAAGCCGGGCTGAGGGACACCCCCCCAAGTGCACAATTTCGTGCACCGGACCTCTAGTATCTAATAAATCATTACCAAGACCAATGTTAATGTTTGGTTTCCTCAGTTTTCTTTTAGGAGTTTTATAGTTTCTGGTTTTATATTAGACTAGAGGCCTGGTGCACAAAAATTTGTGCACTGGGGGGGGGGTGGTCCTTCAGCCCAGCCTGTGCCCTCTTGCAGTCTAGGACCCCTTGGGGGATGACCACCTTCTGGCTTAGGCCCGCTCCCCGGGGGATTGGGCCTAAGCTGGCAGTCAGACATCCCTCTGGCAGCCTGGGAGCCCTCTGGGGATGTCCACTTGCCAGCGGGGAGCAGGCCTAAGCTTCAGTCTGACATCCTTAGTGCTGCTGAGGAGGCAGGAGAGGCTCCCACCACCACCGCTGTACTGGCAGCCATCAGCCTGGCTTGTGGCTGAGCAGAGCTCCTCCCATGTGAGAGCGCCCTGACCACCAGAGGGCAGCTCCTGCATTGAGCATCTGCCCCCTGGTGGTCAGTGTGTGTCATAGTGACCAGTCATCCCCAGTCCTTCTGCTGTTAGGGTCAGTTTGCATATTACCCTTTTATTATATAGGATAGAGGCCTGGTGCATGGGTGGAGGCCGGCTGGTTTGCCCTTCAGGGTGGGGGTCCCCACTGGGGTGCCACTGTGGTGCCTGGCCAGCCTGGGTGAGGGGCTGATGGCTGTTTGCAGGCTGTTCAAGCCCCCCAGTGGGGACCCCCACCTCATGGAGGTTTGGCCGGCCTGGGTGAGGGGCTGATGGCTGTTTTCAGGGTGGCCACACCCCCTTTAGGGAGGGGGGTGCCACTGGGGTGCCTCGCCAGTCTGGGTGAGGGGCTGAGGGCCGTTTTCAGGCTGGCCAAGCCTCCCTTGTGACAGAAGCTCCCAGCCTCTCCTTTTTTCTTTTTTTTTTTTCTGAGATTTATTTATCTTCTATAATTGAAACTTTGTTGCTTTGAGTGGAACTCAGAGCCAGCCGCGGCCATCATTGGGGCAACCAAGCCTCCTGCTTGCTCCAGCTCCGTGGCTGCCGGCCACCATCTTGGTTGGGTTAGTTTGCATATAGTCGCTCTGATTGGCTGGTGGGTGTGGCTTAAGGCGTAGCAAAGGTGTGGTCAATTAGCATCTTTGTCTTTTATTAGTGTAGATTTTTAATCCATTTTGAGTTGATTTTTGTATATAGTGTAAGATAAAGGTTCAGTTTTATTCTTTTATATGTGGATGTCCAGTTATCCCAGCACCACTTGTTGAAGAGGGTATATTTTTCTCCTTGTGGACACCTTTGTCAAATATTTTACCATATGAGAAGTGGTCAAGTGCTGAATATATTTTGATGGCAGAATCCACAGTATTTGTTGGCAGGTTGGATATGTGGTATGAGAGAAAGAGGTGAATTGAGAATGCTTTAAAAATATTTGGCTTGAGGAACTAGAGGGATGGAACTGTACTTTGTTAAGAAAGTGAAGTTAGAAAGCCATTGTGAGGGTGTTTGGAGTTCTCTTTTGAACTTGGTTAAGTTTGAGATGTTTATTACACGTCCAAATGCAGATAGCAGTTAGGCAGTTGGAGTTCAGGGCAGACAGAGACCCAGGCAGAAGGTATAAATTAGAGAGTCATCAGTTTACATATAATATTTAAAGCTATTTATTCACCCATCCATTCATTGAACATATATTTGTCATGCATTTAATATGTGTCAGCCACTGTTTTATATGCAGGGCATTCAGCATAAAACAGCTAAAATAATAATAAAAAAAAATCCTTACCCTGTTGAAGCTATATCAGCCGTGGGCAAACTATGGCCCGCAGGCCGGATCCGGCCCGTTTGAAATGAATAAAACTAAAAAAAAAAAAAAAAAAAAAAAAGACCGTACCCTTTTATGTAATGATGTTTACTTTGAATTTATATTAGTTCACACAAACACTCCATCCATGCTTTTGTTCCGGCCCTCCGGTCCAGTTTAAGAACTCATTGTGGCCCTTGAGTCAAAAAGTTTGCCCACCCCTGAGATATATTCTAGTAAAGCCATGAAACTATATGAGAACATTAAGAAAGTAAGTATAGGTAGAAGAGAGAGAAGAAGAATATTGAATGTCAACTGTAATTGAAAAATAAATTTTTTAAAAAAAGATAAAGGAGGTTTACGGACTGAGCCTTGGGTACTCTAATGTGTAGATATTGAGAAGGAACATCTAGTGAGTTAAGAAGAAAACCCAGAAGAGTATAGTGTCTGAGAAGCTAAGTAAAGAAAGTATTTTAAAGAGAGTGTTTTACCTATGGTCAGGTGCTGTTGATAGGTCAGGTGAGATGAGGACAAAAATTTAAAAATTGTATTTAGCATTTTGAGGCCATTCATAATCTTGAATAGAGTGGTTTCAGTGGTGTAGAGGCAAAAGCCTGTTTGGAATGGCTCAAGAGCAGCTGACAGGAAAAAGTTGGGAGACAACTCACACAGACAGCTCTGTTAGAGAGTTTTGCTGTAAGGGGATCAGAGAAATGCTGTGGTTCCTAGAGTTGGATGTGAAGTCAAGAAAGGATTTTTGTTTAGATGGGAGAAATTACAGTATGTTTGCATGTTGATGGGAATGATACAGCAACTGTATATAAAACATTCATTAGCAGAATTAGTGTCATTAACGTTGATTCTGGAAAAGATGGTAAATGTAATATATTTTAATGTATTAATAATATCTTACAGTAATAGAGTAATAATTCCCTTTTCATAAGATTGCTAGGAGGATTCAATTACTTAACAAATGTAAAATGCTTAAAATGTGAGTGGGAGTATTAAATGCTTGTCATTTGCTATTAAATTGGAAGCCTTGGGTAAATAATATCTAATTAAATGTCTATAGTAAGTTTCTTCTAGAGCAGTTTATAGGTTTATAAAATCTAGACTGTTAGCTTCTGTAGGAGGGGCGTTATATGTTGTTTAACTTTGTACACCCAGAAACTCACATTGTCAAATAATGAGTGAAATAAAACTGGTAACCACGAAAAAAAAATCATTTTGCCATATATGGGTGTATTTCTGGGCCCTCTGTTCTGTTCCTATGGTTTATATGGCTGTTCTTATGCCAGTTCCATACTATTTTGATTACGGTAGCTTTGTAATATGTCTTGAAATCAGAAAGTATGAAGCCTCCATCTTTGTTCTAATTTCTCAAGATTATTTGGCTATTTTGGGTCCTTTGTGGTTCCACATGAATTTTAGGATTTTTTTTTCTGTTTTTGCCATTGGGATTTTGATAGGGCTTGCATTGAATATGCAGATGGCTTTAGGTAGTGTGGATATTTTAATAATATTAAGTTCAAACCCATGAACTTGGGATCTCTTCTTTTTTGCCTCATTAGTTTATTGCTAAGTATTTTATTCTTATTTATGTTGTAATGAGATTGTTTTCTTAATTTAATTTCAGATGGTTAGTGTATAAAAACATTACTGACTTTTGTATGCTGATATTAACTGCTGCACATTTTTTAGCAGTTTTAAAAATAGTTTAGATATTTTACCACCCGCTTATAAAAGAAAATTTTTTCTTAATAGTGATTGTAAGAATTTGAAGAGATTATTAGGTAAAAGATCTTATGCATGTAGTTATTTCAAGCATAAAAAATTTGATAATGAAGATGTACTCAGAAACACAGGTATAGTCTCACATTATTATTTGTGAAAATAATATTGGAAGTTTTCTATACATTGTAAATTTATAATCTCATAATGTTCTAATTTTTATATTGTAATTATGTATTAATGAGTAGATCTGAACATTCGAATGACCAGGAGAACTTAGAAAATGCATGTGCTTCAGCTTCACCTCAGACCACTGAGTCAGAATATCTGAGCCATGGGATCTGGACACCCTATTTTTTCAAATAGAACCACTGCTTGAGGTGGTATCCTTCCTTCTCCTTCCATGTGGCAGCACGCTTCCTTGTTCAGTTTTCCAAAAAAGACTACACAGTGACAAATTGAATGACATTGGTTTAGGGCAGTGGTCGGCAAACTCATTAGTCAACAGAGCCAAATATCAACAGTACAATGATTGAAATTTCTTTTGAGAGCCAAATTTTTTAAACTTAAACTATATAGGTAGGTACATTGTTATTAACTTAATTAGGGTACTCCTAAGGCTTAGGAAAAGCCACACTCAAGGGGCCAAAGAGCCGCATGTGGCTCGAGAGCCGCAGTTTGCCGACCACTGGTTTAGGGTAACAGAGTATTATTTGCATTATATCCAATGCCTTGGGACTTGGTTGGATTGAAAACCTTCTTTTAAGTGATGCAAGTTGCATAATACTGGTGAATCCTGATGACCTAAGAGTGGTTTTTAACCCTGGCTGTACATTAGAATCACCTAGAGAGCTTAAAAACAAACAAACAAACAAACAAACAAACAAACAAACAAACAAAATGCCAGGGCTTTACCCAGACCTATTAAATTAGAATCTCCAGATATGATGCCCATATAGTGTCTATTTTATCTAAAGCTTCTCAGGTTATTTTAATGAGTATCCAAATCTGGGCACAATTGGATTAAAGGAAAAGTGCAGAATTTGACTTTCAATTACTTTCCTGCTCTTATTTCTCGAGTCACACTGGTCTTCTGAATGTTCATACAAGTTCCTAACTTTAAGTCTGTGGTTCTCATTGATTGCACAGCTACCTGTTCTGCCTTCTTTCATATGCTATCTCAACCTTTATCACCCAGCTAATGCCTTACTTTGTATGCAGAGCCTCCCTTTACCACTCCAGCTCTAAGTGACTGCTTCTCCTGTAATTTCCTCTAATTTTAACATACACACCCATCAGTGAGAGCAGGAACAATCCATCTTTATGTCCCATTGCAAGCAGTGTCTATGTACAGCAGTTTTTTTTTTTTTTTTTTTCCTGCAAAACGCTTTGTTGTTTCCACTTGGTCCAATTCATGGGAGAGGGCTTCAGGGTGGTTAAAGAATGGCCAATAGTGTCAGGGAGAGTCTCAGGTAAAAGCCAGACACCAGGGGGATGCAGAAGGACCCCACCCCCCGCCCCCCCCAAAGGCCTCTGGGCTCCTAGTCGTGCTTGAGGGTGAACCTTTCCAAGAGATACTTGCCCAGCCCAGCCTGGGGGCCGGCCAGCCTGTGGTGGTGAGTCAGGTGTTGCCCATCTTCTTGATGAGTTTCACCTGTTCATCCCCGAAGTGGTTCTCCCGGAAGTCACAGGGATGGGGGTCTGCTCAGGTAGAACCCAGGGCATGAAGCTCCGAAAAGATCTGTTTCAAGTTCTTTTCCAAGGCCAGGGTGGCTTCCATGGTGGCCTGAGTTTTGCCCACTCACCTTGGAGAGGCTTCAGCACGTCCTAGAAGAGAATGCGGCCACCGCGCTGGTTTTGCAACTTTAAAAGACACTCAGCGCCCTTGTGCTTCTCTGACAACTCGCCGAAGAAATGACTCCCGCCCTCGACAGCCACATCCTCAGGGTCAAAATAGAAGCCCAGAGAGAGGTAGGTGTGGGAGGCCCGCAGAGGCAGGTTGGCCAGGGGCTGACCGTAGCCTCCACCTCGGTGGAATAGTTCTGACGAATTTGGGAGCTCATGGTTATTCGGCAATAAGGAGTTAAGGTAGGAAAAATATAAAATGGTGTGTTGGCTGGTCCCAGAGGTGGTTCTGAAGGTGGTGCCTGGACAAGAGGCTGGAGAGCAGCCAGAGGCTGTTCCATCCAAACACTGTTGAAGCAAGAGAAAGATCCGGGACCACCCAGGGCGCTCCCACCTTTAGGAAACAGTTGCTGCTACGGATTATGCTTTCTTTAGGGAGGAGGGTGAACAGACTCCACTCTGTGGAGGCAGTAAGGGACCTCAGAATCTTATTCATATCTATTTTCTTTCTTTCCATTTGTGGCAACTTTAGAGTGAAGGTGAGAGTATAGGCTACTGCAGAGAGATCCTGTATCGGTAGGGATTTCTATTTTACCATCCTATTCCACTTCCATGCCATGAAGAGATGTTAGATGTTAGAATATCAGGTGCAATGTTCATTGTAATGACAAATATCTTTTAATATATATATATATATATATATATAGTTATTGATTTCATAGAGGAAAGGAGAGGGAGAGATAGAAACATCAATAATGAGAGAGAATCATTGATAGGCTGCCTCCTGCATGTTCCCTCCTGGGGAATGAGCCCACACCCTGGCATATGCCCTGACCAGGGCTTGTTTGCTAGCTTAGTACCTAAAACTTTCAAAGCTTGGGTTTAAAGGGTAACAGAATAGTAGTTTTTAATAAAGTGTTTCTATTTTAAACTCATTTTGATTTATTAGTGAAACACTTTAGCTCAATTGCACAGGCTAAGCACATTTAGAAAAATGAAACTTTTACCTGAAATAAAAAACTGTAATCTTTGCAAATGTTTACAGTCCATATTCATGCAAACACAGAACTATAAATATAAGGCACATGCACATTTGATATGTGTTGCTAATGCATATGCAGACCCTTGTAACATGTCCATTTCAACACTAAATATTTAAATTCTCTGTAAGGATGCTAACAAGTTGTTAATTCATGGTAATTACATTCTACTTTAAAACCTTACAACAGATCCAAGTATAACTACTACATAATTTTCAGTATGGATATTGAAGCCTCAAGTTAAAAATTGGAAAATCCCTGTGTAAGTATGTGGCTTTTGGTATCTACATACCCTGATAGTGGCTGAAGGAGGGCTTGGTTCATTTTGTACATTTATGAATTATTTACCTGTTCTGCTGGAGTTCCTGAATTTGCATTCATATATTCAAGTAATATTTCATTTTATGAGCATTTGCCCATGGCTGAGAAATAATGGAGTCTAATGAAAACAAAACCAAGTTATTGGTCTTTGCTTTACAATGCTCCTTTCCATTTGTGGCATCTTTAGAGTTAGAGTTAGAAAATTGTCGTTTTTAACCTCTAGATCAGCAGTTCTCAACCTGTGGGTTGTGACCCCTTTGGGGATCGAACGACCCTTTCACAGGGGTCGCCTAAGACCATCAGATAACACATATATAATTACATATTGTTTTTGTGATTAATCACTATGCTTTAATTATGTTCAATTTGTAACAATAAAATTGGGGGTCACCATAACATGAGGAAGTGTGTTAAAGGGTCATGGCATTAGGAAGGTTGAGAACCACTGCTCTAGATCTCTTGGTGATCTCCCTCCCTCCCTCCCTCCCTCCCTCCCTTTTTTTCTTTCTCTCAATTTTTCTCTCTCTCTCTCTTAAATTCTGGGCCTATGACCTAGAAACAATACATATTATTCCAAAAAAACTTTAAAAGAAATTTACACAGAGCTATATTGAAAATATAAGCAAAACAAAGCCACACCCATCTTCTGATGCTATCATTGGCTTGTATAAAGAAAATCAGTAGTTTTTGGCCGCTCATTATTCTTTCTACATTTGGAGAACCATTCTTCTTCTCCCATGGTGCATTGTCCTGGTGAGAATATCAACAAGGTACTCTGCCACCCCCACCAGATGAGAAGACAGCTCACTTTACTCCAATCCCCATCTTATGCTTGGGTATTTGAATATTGAGTGGAATGATGGAGGGATGAAAAATGGAGCTGACTTATTGCATAGGTAGTGAGTGCCTAAAGAGACCACCAACTGCTTAGACTCCGAGGCAATGATTTCTAATGTTTTGTTCCTAATGTTTTCCTTAGACTTTATATTTTTTCTCATATTTTTTCAATACACTTCTCTCCCCACCCCAAGAGTATTGAACATACTCACTGTGTTCAATCCGTGAACCCTAATAGAACTTGGAATTTCTGAGATAATTATAGGTTCATAGAGATTTTATATCTAGAGTACACCCAAGAGATAATTTATTTCTGCCTTCTCATTTCACAGATAAAGAAATAAAAGCCCATAAAGGATAGCTGACTTGTTCAAGGTCATTTCGATAATTGGTGATAAAACAAGAAAGAGAATTAAATTTGTTTTATACCACCAGGGTGTACTGTTGGAGTTAGAGCTGTAGATTTTATAGATATAAGAACATTTAAAGGTGAATCTGGTTTATTTACCCAATTTAGAAAATGCATTATTACTATCTTATAGGTGAGCCGAGATTCCAAGCACTTGCGACTTGCTTGGTTTTATTTTAAAGTCCATGCCCATTCAGAGTTGCCTTTGGGGAACTCTCTCCCAAGCTCTCAGCCCAGGTGGTTCCAGTGGGGCTGATCCTACTCCCAGGGGCAGGTATGTGAGTCAGGTTGGGCTAAGCAAAGCACTGCATTACTCTGGCCACAGTAATTGGTGATCATATCGCTAAAGCTATGACATGGAAGTCAATGAACATCAGCCCTGAGACTGCTGCTAAAAGTATTGGGAAAGACTTCTCCTTCCACAGGTCTGTAAGTCAGTGTCCCTGAGGAGAGAGATGACATTCAAATTTGGTGATTCAGGAAAGTTTTGTTTACAAAGGGACTTTTAACAAAAGTACTAGAAAAGATACTTCAGTATCCTCAGGCTAGTGTGAGTGGATGAGCCATATCCCCCAGTCAAAAGGATGAGGGAAAGAGCAGTTATAAGTTGAGAGAGAGACAATCCAAGGAGACCTCTTAGGGAGGAAGCCAGCTGAATGAATACCTTGCTCTTATTCTTTTTCCTCCCTCTTCCTGCCATGGCTTACTATTGGCCAAATCTAGTCGAAAGTTGAAGGCACAGGAATCTTTTGATACAGTCCATGTAAGACCGCATTATATGGTTTTATACTTCCAGAGTACAGAACAGGGTGGATAAGGGTGGAGATTGGGTATGAAGAGGCAAATGGAAGATATCCAGTGTAACTGAAGATACTAAGTTAAGATGATTATTTTCAGGAAACTCCCCCCCCCCAGCTTTATTGAGGTATAATTCACAAATAAAATTGTAAGATATTTAAAGTGTACATGTGATAATGTGGTATATGTATGCATTGTGAAAGAATTCCCCACCATTGAGTTAATTACTAGATCCATCACCTCACATAATTATCCCTTTTTTTATTTTGGTGAAAACATTTACGTTCTGCTTTTTTACCAAATTTCAATTGTATGATTCAGTGTTATCCACTATAATCAATATGTTATGTATTAAATCCTTAGGCCTCATTCATCTTATAATGGAGAGTTTGCACCTTTTTACCAACCTCTCTCAGTCCCTGGCAACCACTTTTCCACTCGTTCCTATAAATTTGCTTAAAAATGTTTCACATAGAAGGCAGTATCTGTCTTTCTCTGTTGGGCCTATTTCACTTACCATAGTACTCTTTACATGCATCCATGTTGTCAAAAATTACAGGATTTTATTCTTTTTAAGGCTGGATAATATTCCATTATATATGTTTGTATATAAAATTTTCTTGATCTACTCATCCATTGACAGACACTTAGGTTGTTTTTATATGTTGGCTATTATGAATAACTAGAAGCCCGGTGCATGGAAATGTGTGCATGGGGAGGGGGTGGGGTTGTGTGTACCTCACCCCAGCCTGTACCCTCTCCAATCTGGGACCCCTCAAGGGATGTCCGACTGCCCGTTTAGGATCGGGCCTAAACAGGCAGTCAGACATCCCTCTCACGATCCAGGACTGCTGGCTCCCAACTGCTTGCCTGCCTGCTGCCTGCCTGCCTGCCTGATTGCCCCTAACTGCTTCTGCCTGCCAGCCTGATCACCCCCTAACCACTCCCCTGCCAGCCTGATTAATGCCTAACTGCTCCCCTGCAGGCCTGGTCACCCCTAACTACCCTCCTCTGCAGGCCTGGTCACCCCTAACTGCCCTCCCCTGCAAGCCTGGTCCCCCAAACTGCCCTCCCCTGCAGGCCTTGTCACCCCTAACTTCGCTCCCCTGCAGACCTGGTCACCCTCAACTGCCCTCCCCTGCTGGCCTGGTCACCCCTAACTGCCCTCCCCTGCATACCTGGTCACTCCCAAACTGCCCTCCCCTGCAGGCCTGGTCACCCCTAACTGCCCTCCCCTGAAGACCTGGTCACCCCCAACTGCTCTCCCCTGCCAGCCTGGTCTCCACTAACTGTCCTCCCCTGCAGGTCTGGTCACCCCCAATTGCCCTCCCCTGCAGGCCTGGTCCCGCCAACTGTTCTCCCCTGCAGGCCTGGTTCCCCCCAACTTCCCTCTTCTGCAGGGCTGGTCCCCCCCAACTGTCCTCCCCTGGAGATCTGGTCCCCCCCCAAATACCCTCCCTTTCAGGCTTGGTCCCTCCCAACTGCCCTCCCCTGCTGGCCTGATCACCCACAACTGCCCTCCCCTGCTGGCCATCTTGTGTCCACATGGGGGTGGCCACCTTGTGTGTTGGAGTGATGGTCAATTTGCATATTACCTCTTTATTAGATAGGAGAATACTGCAACATGGGAGTATAGACAGACATCTCTTAAAGATAATGGCTTTGTTTTCTTTGGATTTATGCTCAGAAGTGGGATTGCTGATTCATATGGTAACTCTCTTCTGAATTTAAAAAATATATATTTTATTGATTTTTTACAGAGAGGAAGGGAGAGGGATAGTTAGAAACATTGATGAGAGAGAGACATCAATCAGCTGCCTCCTGCACACTCCCTACTGGGTATGTGCCCACAACCAAGGTACATGCCCTTGACTGGAATCAAACCTGGGACCCTTGAGTCTGCAGGCCGACGCTCTATCCACTGAGCCAAACCAGTTAGGGCTCTTCTGAATTTTTTGAGGAACCACCATTCTGTTCTCCATAGTGGCTCTATTAGACCCTTTTCTCCACACTTGTTATTACCTGTCTTATTGATAACTAGAGGCCCGGTGCATGAAATTCATGCACTTGGGGGGTCCCTCAGCCTTGACTGCACCCTCTTGCAGTCCGGGAGCCCTCAAGGGATGTCCGACTAACAGAGCTTAAGCCCACTCCATGGGGAGTGGGCCTAAGCTGGCAGCCGGACATCCTCCAGTGCTGCCACGGAGGTGGGAGAGGCTCCCACCACTGCTGCTGCACTCACCAGCCGTGAGCCCAGCTTCTGGCTGAGCAGTGCTCCCCCTGTAGGAGGCTAAGTGACCACCGGGGGCAGCTCCTGCGTTGAGTGTCCGCCCCCTGGTGGTCAGTGCGTGTTATAGCAACCAGTCATTCTGCCATTGGGCCGAAACTGGCTCGACTGGTCGACTGTCTGCCCCCTGGTGGTCAGTGTTCATCATAGCAAGTGGTTAAGCGGCCTTAGCATATCATTAGCATATTACGCTTTGATTTGTTGACCAGCCAACCAGATGACAGGACACTTAGCATATTAGGCTTTTATTATATAGAATAGCCATTCTAACAGGTAGAAATACACCTCTTTACCTATGCTGCAATTCCATTTATGGGCAAAAGCCTTAGGAATTTTAATCCATTTTGCTTACTGAGAAGATCTATTAGTCACTGATTTAAATTCTCCTGAGGTCTTCATAAAGATTTTTATAGCCACATGTTTAATCTTTACTCTGAGGTTGGTTCTTCATTTGAGAAGATTTTCTTGCTGTAGAGATCAGGGAGTGTAAAGTAACTTTATTTTGTAATTTAGCACATTCTAAGTTGCATGTGTACAGCACAGGTGTTTGCTATACAATCTGATTTGCATATGTAATTGAAAAAATAATTCTGCTTGAAAATTGGTTATTTCTTTTCTTAGCTCATATCTCTCTTCCTGCAACTTATTGTATGTAGACATAAGATACTTTCAACATTTTGCTTGGAAATGTTTCTAGGTAGACCCACACATTTACTGGGTATAATTTCTGTTTTCCAAATTGCCACAAGTGACAGCTTTGCCAGTTGTTTCACCACTACATGATATGGATTGCCCTGTATCTGGCCTCAAATAACAATTTACTCACTGCTCTTTTAACCTCATTGCCCTTCTGACCTCTGCTCACTGCCCAGCATCAGAGGCCCATATTTTAGGTTTTAAGTTGTGGCAGTTTCTGACTTCTGCATGGAATTTTCTTTACCTGTCAGGGGTTAGTCAGGGATGCAGAGCTCCTGTGAGTGTTTAAGTAAGTGACTGATTAAAGGAATTAGACCTGACACAATTGTGGAAGGAGCTGATGCAATGAAGGTGCAAAAGAAGGGTTGAAGTATCAGAGAAATATGTCACACAACATTCTCTTGGAAACATTGGTGCAGATGGACAATATGGAGCTTTGCACCTGAGAAACCAAGCATGCCCAGTGGCTGAAGTGGAGTCCCGAGGGAGCAGCTCCTGGTGAATGGAGTCAATGGAAAGTTGTTGCCTCTTTCAACTCCTGACATGCAACAGTTGTATTTTGTGCAGTGCAAAGGATCAGTGCATGGACCCTAAATAAGCTTAGAGAGTAAAGTAAGAGTAAGAGTAAAGGTGAACATTTTGGAAGCACGTACACACCTCCCTGTTAGATACCTTCTTCTTCTTAACAAGTTCTGGAGAGTTGGACCATATAATGGCTAAGTGAGAATGATCCTGGCCACGAAATTGTTGTCACCTCAGATCCCTCCTCCTCTAACTGTTCTGAATATGTTCGATACTATTCTGTGCTCCTACTTCAGGAGCTGTATATACAGTATTTTGTTTATTTAAAGTCTCTCTGAGGCAACTTTGACTCAAGCCAGGTCAGCAGTTCCCACAGGAAACTTATCTGGAATTCACAGTTGGAAATTACTACACCTTTTCTGAACATAGCACGTCTCACATTTTATTGTAATAATTCAATTAGAGTTGACTTTTGAACAACACTAGGGTTAGAGGCATTGACTCCTGTGCTGTTAAAAATTGGTGTATAAATTTTTAAAATAATTTTTATTGTTCAGATTATTAGAGTTGTTCCTCTTTTTTCTCCCCATAGCTCCCCTCCACCTGGTTTCCACCCCACCCCATACCCTTAACACCCCCCCGCATTGTCCTCGTTCATAAGTGTTTGATCTTTGTCCAGTCTCTTCCCACACCCTCCACACCCACTTTCCCCCTGAGAATTGTCATTTCACTTCCTTTCTATGCCCCTGATTCTATTATATTCACCAGTTTATTCTGTTCATCAGATTTTTTATTCACTTGATTTTTAGATTCACTTGTTGATATGTATTTGTTGTCACTTTGTTGTTCATAATTTTCATCTTTATCGTTTTCTTCTTCTTCTTAAGGAATACCCTTCTGCATTTCATGTAATACTTGTTTGGCAGTGATGAACTCCTTTAGCTTTTTCTTAATCTGTGAAGCTCTTTATCTGACCTTCAATTCTAAATGATAGCTTTGCTGGGTAGAGTAATCTTGGTTGTAGGTTCTTGCTATTCATCACTTTGTTTATTTCTTGCCACTCCTTCTGGCCTGCATAGTTTCTGTTGAGAAATCAGCTGACAGTCATATGGGTACTCCCTTGTAGCTAACTAACTGTTTTTTTCTTGCTGCTTTTAAGATTCTCTCTTTGTCTTTTGCCCTTGGCATTTTAATTATGATGTGTCTTGGTATGGTCCTCTTTGGATTCCTTTTGTTTGGGGTTCTCTGCGCTTCCTGGACCTGTAAGTCTATTTCTTTCACCAGGTGGGGGAAGTTTTCTGTCACTATTTCTTCAAATAGGTTTTCAATATCTTGATCTCTCTCTTCTTCTGGCACCCCCATAATTCGGATGTTGGTACGCTTAAAGTTGTCTCAGAGGCTCCTTACCCTGTCTTCATATTTTTGGATTCTTTTTTCTTTTTTCTTTTCCGGTTGGGTGTTTTTTGCTTTTTCGTATTTAAATCTTTGACTTGATTCTTGCGATTCTCTAGTCTGCAGTTGGATCTCTGTATATCATTCTTTATTTCAGTCAGGGTATGTGTAATTTCTAATTGGTCCTTTTTCATATCCTTGAGGGTCTCACTAAATTTCTCAGTGGTTTCTAGAAGGTTCTTGAGT
Organism: Myotis daubentonii; assembly: GCF_963259705.1. NCBI lineage: Eukaryota > Metazoa > Chordata > Mammalia > Chiroptera > Vespertilionidae > Myotis > Myotis daubentonii. The sequence continues at coordinate 176,897,586 of NC_081842.1, forward strand.
AACCTTATAACCATGGTTTTGAACTCTATATCCAGTAGTTTGCTTTCCTCCATTTCTTTCATTTGTGACATGTTTCTTTGTCTCTGCATTTTGGCTGCTTCCCTGTGTTGATAGAGTGGCTTTCTGTGCTAGGTGTCCTATAGGGCCCAATGGCTCAGCCTCCCTAATTACCTGAGGTGGACATTCTTGGTGCACCCCTTTGTTGGCTGTGTGCACAGTCTTGTTGTAGTTAAGCCTTGATTGCTGTTGGTATCACTGGGAGGAATTGACCTCCAGGTCAATTGGCTGTGAGGACCAGTTGTGTCTACAATGGGAGAACTGCTGTGCTGGAGACACCCTTATGGGGCAGGACTTGCTCCAGTGGGGCTTTGGTGTGACTGAGTCTGCCCCCTGAGTGTGTCTCTTATGGATCTGAAGAGTTGTAATATGGTATGGTCTCACTCTGAACACTGGGTACACTGGCTCTTGGATCTCCAAGGAGGTGCAAAGTCAGCCACTGCCTGAGACCACCCAGCAGGAGCTACATAGAGATCTGCAGATTCCTCCTCTTTGTTTGGGGTTTGGAGGTGCCCAGATGAGGCCCAGCTGTGAAGCAGTGCAGGCTGCTGCCAGCCTTAGGCCTTCTTTTGGAAGCTCTGGGGCTCTCTGACCCAGCTGCAGTTTGTTAGGTTTTAGATTGCAAAAGGCCAGGTCATTCATATGCAAAAGCCATGTCCACAGGTTGGGTGGGGTTGTAAATTGAGTGGGGCGGGGTCTCAGGGAATCACTAGGGTGGAGCAAACAGCAATGGCTGCCCGTCAGCCCTGCCCTGAAGAGGTCCCTGGGTCTCTCTGTCCCACAGCCTGGTGCAGAAACAATGATTGCTGTGAGCACCTCTGAGAGAAAGCCACCCTCCTGTCCCTGTCCCGATGCCAGACAGTCCAGTTTCTCCCCGTATGAGTCTGGGTCCCCAGAGTCTTTCCTGGAACTGGAGTTCAGAGCAGTCAGGAGCTTGTATCTCCTTCCCAATTGAAAAAGACCACAGTGTACGCAGTTGCCAGCCCATTTTGCATGCCTCCGTACCTCAGTTCTTCTGCACCTCTGCCCCTCCTCCCAGTCTCAGTGCGCTTTTCTCTTTCCTTCTAGTTGTCGAACTTCCACTCAGCCAGCCTTCCTATGGTTCTGGATGATATCCTTTTTGTCTTTTACTTGTAGTTTTGATGTGGTTGTGGAAGGCAGCAAGTTCAGGTGTTTACCTATGATGCCATCTTGTTTTTTCCTGGTGTATAATTTTTGACACCCCTCCCAAACTTTACCATAGTCCTTTGGTATCTACAGGGGATTGGTTCCAGAACCCCCCTAGGGTTACCAAAATCTGCAGATGATCAAGTCCCTTCCATAAAATAGCATAGAACAATGCATAGAGTGGGTCCTCCATATCTACAGAGTCCCAACTGCTTTGCTGGGACTACTACATTCATAAACCTTTAACAATAGCTTCCATGGTTTGGAGCATCTTACTGTCAATATCCTGAACTGTTTTCCATCTGTGGTTGGTGGAATCTGTGGATGTGAAATGTGGGATATGGAGGGCTAACTACATATTTATTGAAAAAAAAACATGATTAATTGAACCTGTGTAATTCAAACCCATGTTGCTCAAGGGTTAACTGTATTTTCCTATTAATAGCTCAGACTTTGAACACCTTCATGGCAGGGATTGTTTTCCATTTTTGCTTTTCCAGAGTTAAGACAATGCCAGGCCCTAAATCTGTGTTAATCAATATTTATCAATATCAATAGACATACAGGACACACTCAGGTGAAGTCAGTCTGGTAAATGTAAAAAATGTAGTCAAGGACTCACTCTTAGGAGCTGCCTGTTGTTAGAACCTCCTTATTCTATAGATGAAGACACTGAAACAGAGTTGAAATGAATTGCTAAAGTCACAGAGTTATATTTCAGCAGAACTGAGAATAGCATTTAAGATGGGTCCTTATCTTATAGGACCTTTCTATAGCAATGCTGGTTCTAAACACTTTTTTTTTTTTTTTTTAGCTATGAAGGTCTTTATTGAAATAAAATTGTATTTGGCCCACCTCAAATTGTTAGAAGTAGAACTGCTCTGATAGTGTTGGTGATGTCGGCAGGGGAGAAGGAGGAAGATAGAAGGGCCTAGAGCTGTGTCTTCTGCTCGCACTTATCTTATCCTCTACTTCCAGCTGTTGGGATCTCCAACCTTTGGAATGGTTCCATGGAATACAGTTTGAAAAATACTGTTAAACTCAACCCCCTTGCTTTCTCCTTTTGCTCTACAAATAGCTAACCAAACTCACAAAGGAACAAAATAAAATTATACATCCAGTGCTCATGGCTGCTCCCTTAAGTAGAACATCTTGCCCACTTGGGAACCCCAGAGGGACCAGATGGGCAAGTGTCATTTCAGCCTGTCAGTACAAAGTGCCCATTCTTGTACTTTGAGTGAAGGCATCACAGTGGGTGGGTCTCCCATGGCACATCTGCACAGCTGGATCTCACAGGAAGTAGTGCAGCTCTTCAGAGATAAGTTTCACTGGGGAACAAAGAGGGATTTTGTTCACTGCCTCAAGAATGATGCCTTGAACCTGAGGTCTACTTTTCAATTCATATATCTAGAAACAGGGCAAAAATGACCCAGTGTGCTCCTTTCTTCTTCCCGAGTCAGGCAGAGTGCCATCCTCTCTTGCTTTCCAGCAAGATTGAGACAGCACTCTCTCCCCCTTTGTGTACAGATCATTTCTGCTACTCCTACCTCACTCCCTGAAATCAAGTTTACACATTTATAATTGTGCTTATTTTACACATTCTTCTCTCATTGGGAATTTGGGCAGTTCAGCATATTGACAGTAAGATGCTCCAAACCATGGAAGCTATTGTTAAAGCTTATGAATGTAGTAGTTCCAGCAAAGCACCACATAGTCACAGCATTGAAGCTTTTTTATTTAAGGAAAAGCCATGAGTGAAGACAGACAGACTATGGTTTGAAGTCCAGATTCCCTTTGACTAGGTATTTGTGTTGACCTTGAGCACTTTTCTAAGTTCTCTGTCCCTGAATTTTCTCATTTACAAAATAGAAACGATATGTCCCATTCCCATTATAAAGATAAAAAACTGAATCCCAGAGAGGTGGAGTGTTTTGCTTAATATTCCACAGCAAGTCAGTGTCAAGGACACCTGGGCAAGGCTCGTTATGTGCGCTCTATAAGCTGGACTGCTGGTGCAGCAAACATCTGACTCTCCACTTGGGTCTCCATACAAGCTTCACAGGCACAGGACCACATTTGACTTTCCAGAAGTTGTACATTTCCTGTGAGATAATGAGGTGTGGTATTGAGGCAGGCAGGATTTATATGGCAGTTAAATGTAGTTTGGTATAAAAAATATGATTGCATTATTCACTGTGGCATAGCAAAGATCACCTCTGCCCCCTTGCTTTCGGCTAGATCAGCAGATATAGTCCACGATTAAGGAAACACTGTCAAATATTTCTTTATAGTTTAATTTTCTTCCTGTTCATCATTGCCTGCAATGCCCTTGCCTTTGGGAAAAGTGGCAAAATAAACGGCTTTTTAAAAATTGGTTTCATTCTTCCTCCTTTTAGGGAATGATTTAGAAATTCAGATTGGCTTTAGTGGTGGATTATCATCTTTGGCATGTTGCATGTGGGAATGAGCTAAGTAGCAACTGAGAATCTCCATTCAAGATAAACCAAAGACCTTTTGGCAGCTGGTAAAATCCTGAGATGGGGAGATGCCCCCCAAAGGATCTCTTTTCATTTAGTAAATGTCCTTATTGTTAGTAAGAAACACTTTCTAACAATCAGAAAAGTTCCATGATGAGTTGAGTCAAATGTGGATTTATGAGCTCTCAGTCTCAGAAAATGGGTAAACATAAACTAAACGTCCCCTTTTCAGGGAAGCTATCAAAGGGATTTTTGGATGGAGATTAGATAGTCCTGGGCTTTAATATTAATTCTGCCATCTCATTCTCTAAATTCTGAGTCTCAGTTTATGAAATGGGGCTAACCATGCTTATCCCACTGCTTTGTTCTGGGGATAGTCATATAAAATGCCTAGAATATGATAGGTCCTCAATAAATATAGTTTTTCACAGCTTACTTCATTCAAGACATAGATCTTTGGAAGAGTAAACACTTTTTCCAATGGAAAGAGTTAATAATGGAAGACATGTTAGGCATTATGGGAAATGGGTGAGGAAAACATTTTGGGAATGGTAATATAAGTGCCTTGTGTGACATTAAACTTCTGTATGAGAATGATTTATCTCAATGTTCTAGGTCAATGTAGGGTCATGTGATGCTCAGGAGAACGTTGATGGTCTAGAGCAGTGGTTGGCAAACTGGTCCCTTGAGTGTGGCACTTCCACAAAATACCACGTGCGGGCGCGCATGTACAGTGCGATTGAAACTTTGTGGCCCATGCTAAGGGGTCAAAGAGCCGCATGTGGCTTGCAAGCCGTGGTTTGCCGACCACTGGTCTAGAGAGTCTGAATCTCTGTTGAGGGATGGGAGTATTTACATTAGCAGCAATACCATGGACTGTCACATATTTTTTTGATATTTTTTTTCTTTATTGATTAAGATATTGCAAATGTGTTCTTATCCCCCATTGTCCCCCCACTAACCCAGTCCTTCCCTCTCCCTCAACCCCTGTGGTCTGTGTCCATCGTTTATGCTTATATGCATGCATACAAGTCCTTTGGTTGATCTCTCCCCCTTACCCAACCCTCCCCTACCTTCCCTTTGAGGTCTGAGCATCTGATCAATGCTTCTCTGTCTCTAGATCTGTTTTCATTCATTGGTTTATGTTGTTCATTATAATCCACAAATGAGTGAGATCATGAGATATTTATCTTTCTCTGACTGACTTAGTTCACTTAGTATAATGTGCTCCAGCTCCATCCATGGTGTTGCAAATGGTAGGAGTTCCTTCCTTTTTACAGCAGCATAGTATTCCATTGTGTAGATGTGCCAAAGTTTTTTAATCCACTCATCTGCTGATGGGCACTTAGGCTGATTCCAAATCTTAGCCATTGTAAATTGTGCTGCTATGAACATAGGGGTGCATATATCCTTTCTGATTGGTGTTTCTTATTTCTTGGGATATATTCCTAGAAGTGGGATCACTGGGTCAAATGGAAGTTCCATTTTTAGTTTGAGGAAACTCCATACTGTTCTCCACAGTGGCCGCACCAGTCTGCATTCCCACCAGCAGTGAAGGAGGGTTCCTTTTTCTCCACATCCTTGCCAGCACTTGTCATTTGTTGATTTATTGATGATAGCCATTTTGACAGGTGTGAGATGGTACCTCATTGTTGTTTTGATTTGCATCTCTCGGATGATTAGTGACTTTGAGCATGTTTTCATATGTCTCTTGGCCTGGCCTTCCTTATGTCTTCTTTAGAAAAGTATCTATTTAGGTCCGTTGCCCATTTTTTGATTGGGTTGTTTGTCTTCCTTTTGTTAAGTTGTGTGAGTTTCCTGTAAATGTTGGAGATTAAAACCTTATCAGAGATATCGTTGGCAAATATGTTCTCCCATGCAGTGGGTTTTCTTGTTGTTTTGTTGATGGTTTCTTTTGCTGTGCAGAAGCTTTTTATTATGATGTAGTCCCATTTGTTTATTTTCTCTTTAGTTTCCATTGCCCTAGGATAGCGATGGTGAAACTATGACACGTGTGTCAGAGGTGACACATGAACTCATTTTTTGGGTTGATTTTTCTTTGTTAAATGGCATTTAAATATATAAAATAAATATCAAAAATATAAATCTTTGTTTTACTGTGGTTGCAAATATCAAAAATTTCTATATGTGACACGGCACCAGAGTTAAGTTAGGGTTTTTCAAAATGCTGACACGCCGAGCTCAAAAGGTTCGCCATCACTGCCCTAGGAGCTGTGTCAGTGAAGATACTGCTTCAGCATATATCTGAGATTTTTCTGCCTGTGGATTCCTCTAATATTTTTTATTTCCCATCTTACATTTAAGTCCTTTATCCATTTTGAGTTTATTTTTGTGTATGGTGTAAATTGGTGGTCTAGTTTCATTTTATTTTGCATGTGTCTGACCATATTTCCCAGCACCATTTATTGAAGAGACTGTCTTGACTTCCTTGTATGTTCTTGACTCCTTTGTCAAATATGAATTGAGCATAGTTGTTTGGGTCGACTTCTGGGTTCTCTTTTCTATACCATTGATCTATATGTCTGTTCTTGTGCCAGAACCAGGCAGTTTTGAGAACAGTGGCTTTGTAATACATCTTGATAGCTGGTATTGAGATCTCTCCTACTTTGTTCTTCTTTCTCAGGATCACTGCAGCTATTCGGGGTCTTTTTTTTTTATTCCAGATGAATTTTTGGAGAGTTCTTTCTAGACCTGTGAAATATGCTGTTGGTATTTTAATGGGGAGTGCATTGAATCTATAGATTGCTTTGGGTAATATGGGCATTTTAATGATGTTGATTCTACCAATCCATGAACATGGTATGTTCTTCCATCTGTTTATGTCTTCCTCTGTCTCTTTTTTTTTCAACGTCCTATCGTTTTCTGAGCAGAGGTCTTTTACCTCCTTAGTTAAGTTTATTCCTAGGTATCTTAATTTTTTTGTGTGCAATGGTAAATGGGATTATTTTTTTAGTCTCTCTTTCTATAAGTTCACTATTGGTGTATAAAAATGCCATAGATTTCTTGGCATTAATTTTGTATCCTGCTACATTGCTGAATTCATTTATTAAGTCTAATAATTTTTTGATGGGCGTCTTTAGGGTTTTCTATGTATAGTATCATGTCATCTGCAAATAATGACAATTTTACTTCTTCTTTTCCAATTTTATTTCTTCTTCTTGTCTGATCACTTTGGCTAGCACTTCCAGTATTATGTTGAACAGCAGTGGTGAAAACGGGCATCTCTGTCCTGTTCCTGTCCTTAAGGGAAATGGTTTAGTTTTTGCCCATTGAGTATGATGTTGGCTGTAGGTTTTTCATATAAGGCTTTATTTATATTGAGGTATGATCCTTCTATTCCCACTTTGCTGAGCGTTTTTTTATCAGATAAGGATGTTTGACTTTGACACATGCCTTTTCTGCATCAATTGATATAAATATGTGATTTTTGTCTCTCAATTAGTTTATATGATGTATCACATTTATTGATTTGCAGATATTGTACCAGCCTTGCATCCCTGGAATAAATCCCACTTGGTCATGGTGTATGATCATTCTAATGTAATGCTGGATCTGGTTTGCTAGAATTTTGTTGAGGATTTTAGCATCTATGTTCATCAGGGATATTGGCCTGTAATTCTCTTTGTTTGTTGTGTCTTTATCTGGTTTTGGGATTAGGGTAATGCTGGCTTTGTAGAAAGAGCTTGGAAGTGTGCCTTCCTCTTGAATTTTTTGGAATAGTCTGAGAAGGTTTGGTTTTAGTTCTTTGAATGTTCGGTAAAACTCCCCTGTGGAGCTATCTGGTCCAGGGCTATTGTTTGCTTTTTGATTACTGTTTCAATTTTATCAGTAGTTATTGGCCTATTCAGGTTTTTTTATTATTCGTGATTGAGTTTTGGAAGGTTCTATTTTTCTAGGAATGTGCCCATTTAGTTGAGGTTTTCCAGTTTGTTGGAGTAGAGTTGTTCGTAGTATTTTTTAACAATCCTTTGTATATCAGTGGAGTCAGTTGTTACTTTACCTCTTTCATTTATGATTTTGTTTATTTGGGTCCTTTCTTTTTATTTCTTGGTGAGACTGGCTAGAGGTTCATAAATCTTGTTAATCCTTTCAAAGAATCAGCTTTTGGTTTCATTGATCTTTTGTGTTGTTTTTTGTTCTCTATGTCATTTATTTCTGCTCTGATCTTTATTATTTCCTTCCTTCTGGATACTGTGGGCTTTTCTTGTTGCTCTCTTTCTAATTCTTTAAGTTGCAAGGTTAGATAATTTATTACCAGTTTTTCTTGTTTTTTTGAGGTAGGCCTGTAGAGCTATGAACTTCCCTCTCAGGACTGCTTTCATTGTGTTCCATAGATTTTGGATTGTTGTGTTTTCATTGTCATTTGTTTCCAGGATGCTTTTTATTTCTTCTTTGATCTCTTTGGTAACCCAATCATTGTTTAATAGCATGCTATTTAGCCTCCAAATGTTTGATTTTTTTCATTGTTTTAATTGTAGTTGATTTCATCTTAACATGTGGTCTATCTTTGAAAATGTCCCATGTGCACTGGAGAAGAATGTATATTTTGTAATTTGGGGGTGAAATATTCCGAAGATGTCAAATAAGTCCATCTAATCTAGTGAGTCATTTAGGATTGCTGTTTCTTTACTGATTTTTTGTTTAGAGGATTTATCCAGTGGTGTCAGTGGGATATTACAATTCCTTACTATGACTGTATTGCTATCAATTTCTCTCTTGATATCTTCCAGAAGTTGTTTTATGATTTTGGGTCCTCCTGTATTGGGTGCATATATGTTTACCAGAGTTATATCTTCTTGTTAAATTGCTCCCTTTAGTATTATGTAGTGGCCTTCCTTATCTCTTGTTATGGCCTTTACTTTGAGGTCTATTTTGTCAGATATAATTATCGCAACCCCAGCTTTTTTCTCATTTCCATTTGCCTGAAAAAAGTTTTTTTCCATTCCTTTACTCTCAGTCTGTGTGAATCCTTTGTTCTGAGGTGGGTCTCTTGCAGACAGCAAATATATGGGTCATGTTTTCTTATCCATTCAGCTATCCTATGTCTTTTGATTGGAGCATTTAATCCATTTACGTTTCATGCTATTATTGATAAGTACTTGTTTGTCATCATTTTTATTCTTAATGTTTGTGTTTCTTCTTGCCTTTCTGTTTCTTCTTTTTATGCAGTCCCTGAGCATCTCTTGCATTGCTAGGTTGGTGGTAATAAATTCTCTTAGCCCCCCCCCCCTTTTTTTTGTCTGTGAAGCTTCTGATTCCACCTTCAATTTTAAATGATAGGCTTGCTGGGTATAGTATTCTTGGGTTCAGTCCCTTGCTTTTCATCACTTTGTATATTTCATTCCATTCCCTTCTAGCCTGGTGTGTTTCTGTTGAGAAATCAGTTGATATTCTAATAGGAGATCCCTTGTAGGTAACTTTCTGTCTCTCTCTCGCAGCCTTTAAGATTCTTACTTTGTCGTTGGTGTTTGCCAAGTTAATTATGATGTGTCTTGGTGTCGGTCTTTTGGGGTTCATCTTGTTTGGGACTCTATGTGCTTCTGGAACTTGTGTAGTTTTTTTTCTTGCCAATATCAGGGAAGTTTTCTTCAAACAGGATTTCTATTCCTTGCTTCTCTTCCTTTCCTTCTGGTACCCCTAATATGCAAATGCTGTTTCATTTTGTGTTGTCCCAAAGCTCCCTTAGGCTCTCCTCTTGCTTTCTAAATTTTCTTTCTGGTTGCTGCTGTTTTTGTATGTTTTTTCATACCTTGTCTTCTAATTCGCTGATGCAGTCCTCAGCCTCTTATAGTCTACTGTTTAAGCCTTCCATTGTATTCTTTATTGCAGAGATGTCGTTCTTCATTTTCTCTTGGTTCCTTTTCATGTTGGTGACATTCTCATTCATCTCCTTATAATTCTCTTTGAGTTGTGTATATTTGACATTGAGTTGTGTATATTTGTCATCAAGCTGAGCATCCTTATAAACATTACTCTGAATTCTTTCTCTGACATGTTACTTGCCTCAATTTCATTTAACTTCCTTTCTGGTGATTTCTCTTTTTCTTACCTTTGGGGATTGCTTTTTTGTCTTCCCATGTTTTGCTGTAATGTTTTAATTGTAGATCCAATTATTTTGCTACCCAGGTTCTTTTGGGGATGGTGTTACTGGTATGATCTCTCAGGTCTCCTGGGCTTGGTAATCTAGTGTAGCTCCCTACTTGAGCTATTCGGGTTCTCTTGATGTAGGCCTGTGAGCTGGAAAGGTGCAACTGCAGTGTCTAGAAGTCAGCAGCCGTGGAGGGGGGTGTCCCAATTTTTGCTATCTTGCACCCTTGGTTGAAATCACGCATGCCTAGCGGGGACTCACAGTGGCACCCAGGAGCTGTCTGTTGGGGTGGTGGGGCTCAGGAGGCCTGCACTTTGGGAAGGCATGACTGTGGTGTCTAGAGTTCTGTAGCTGTGGGGTGGGCAGACTCAGCTTCCGTTGCTGCTTCTGTGGTTGGATACATATGCCCCTAGTGGCAGCTCACATGGGCACCTGTGGTGTGTTTGCCAGCTGGGTGTACTGACACACTCTGAAAGGCCTGTCACTGAAGCTACGTGATTGAGGTGTCTGTGGGCAGGTATCTCCGAAGAGGGAATTCAGAGTTTCTACAGCCCAGCAGTGCGTCCCTGTTTGTATAAGTGCACACCCATCAGTGGCTTACAGCAATGCCCAAGAGCTGCCTGTGGAGTGGTGGGCTTGGAAGGCCTGCGCACTGAAAAAGCTCACAACTGTAGACTCCAGAGTTTTGTAGCTGTGGGGTGGGAAGACTCAGTTTTTGCTGCTGCGTCCATGTTTGGATACACATGCACTCCAAGTGGTGGCTCACAGGGGCACCCGCAGTGCGTTTGCCAGCACGGTACACTGACGCACTCTGAAGGGCCCTGGCACTGAAGCTGTGCAATCAAGGTGTCTGTGGGCAGGTATCCAGGATGAGTGAATTCAGAATTTCTATTGCCGGGGGAGTGCATCCCTGTTTGTCCAAGATCACATCCAGTGGGGGCTCACAGCATCTCCCAAGAACTCCCTGTGGATCAATAGGCTCAGGGGGCCTGAGTGCTGCGACTGTGGCAGTGTGTTTGCCAGCACGGAGCTCTGATGTACTCTGAAGGGCCCTGGTGCTGAAGTTGTGCAGCTGAGGTGTCTGTGGGCAGTTATTCAGGAAGAGGGAATTCAGAATTTCTACTGTGGGGCAGCGCACCCTTGTCTGTACAAAATCGTTCCCAACGGAGGCTCACAGCGGCATCCAAAAGCTGCCTGTTGAGTGGTGTGCCTAGGAAGCCTGCGTACTGGAAATGTTCGGCTGTAGTGTCTGGAGGTCTGCCACTGGGGATGGGGGGAGTTGAACTTACGGCTGCAGGAGCAGAGCACTTTTGGAGGTGGAGTTCCAAGGGTCCACAGGTCTGTGGGTGGGGCAGCAGGATTTTGGCTGGAGTGGCTGCCAGGTCACAGGCAGTGTCCAAGGCCTGTCTGGGTGGTGGTGCTAATGAGTTCCTAGAAGAGGCCATTTTCCCCTTCAAGATGGCATGGGCTCTGTGTTGGAGTCCCGCAGTCTGGCGAGTACCTACAGCAGTGGTAGTCCCTGTGCAAGAGTGCCTGGTCTGCCAGCCCTCTGTACTCCTGCTGGATTTAACTGTCCCTCACTCACTCAAACACACACCACACACATCCACACACTCTCCTTTCATCCCCTCCTCACTCACATCCTCTCCCTTACCTCCATCCTGCTAGATGCCATCTTTCCCTTTTTTCCAAATATTTCTTTATAGTTTAATTTTTTTTCCTATTGACCATTGCCTGCAGTGCACTTGCCTTTGGGAAAAGTGGCAAAATAAATATGGCTTTTTAAAAATTGGTTTCCCAGACAATGCCTCATGGCATATATTCCAGAGCATGAAATATGGAACCAAAACTGGATTAGGAATCAGGCTCTAGCTTTTTAAAGTTATCCTATATAATAAAAGTCTAATATTCAAATCAACTGAATGGTGGAATGACCAGTAGCTATGATGTGCACTGACCACAAGAGGGGGAGAACCAGAAGCCAGGCTCACTGCTGGGGAGTGAAGCAGCAGTAGTGGGAGCCTCTCCTGCCTCTGCTGCAGGTAGGTGGTAAGGAGCAAGGGATCCCAGACTGCAAGAGCCTTGGACTATGAGAGGGATGTCTGACTGACAGCAGGCAGACATCCCCCGAGGGGTCCCAGACTGTGAGAGGGTGCAGGCTGGGCTGAGGGACCCCCTCCAGTGCACAAATCTTGTGTACTGGGCCTCTAGTCTTTTATAATTGTTTCCCTGACCAAGTTGCTTAACTTTTATAAGCTTCAGTTTCTTTATATATATAAAATGAATGATAAATATATTTATCTTGAAGGATCATATCAAAGATTAAATGAGCTAAAATGTGTAGCACCTTATCAATAATAGTTGACATTTACTGAATACTTACTTAATATGTATCTGAAACTTTTGTATGTATTTTGAAGTAATAACTTATTTAATCACAACCACAATAAGAATACTACTTAAATTCACATTTTATAGGTATGGAAATTGAGGTACAGAATAAAGGAGTACCTTGTTCAATGTTCAGATCTAAGTAGTGTTTAGAGACAGGAGTCAAGCCTAGGTAATCTGGACCTAGTGCCTATGCTAACTATCAAACCACACTGACTTCTCAGATATTCTTTTCTTCATATAAAGTCTTGATTCCCACTACTATATGGCTTTCAAAGTAGTTATTGCCAGGAGAGAGCAGGTGAAGAGATGTATTTTTGATGTTTCTGAGATTCTCAGGATCTTGTCTCAATGTTGAAGCACTGTTCTACGTCACCATCATGGCTTGACTTGGCTTTCCAGGGTCCTCCTAGGAATCCAACTTTTGTTATAATATTGCTATGGGAAAATGCATTCAACATTTCAGAGGATAGATTCACACAAGGACATTTTCTTTTTTTTTTTATTGCTTAAAGTATTACAAAGGGTATTACATATGTGTCCATTTTTCCCCCCCGCCCTAGACAGTCCCCTAGCCTCCCCTATCCCCCGGTGTCTTATGTCCATTGGTTATGCTTATATGCATGCATACAAGTCCTTTGGTTGATCTCTTACCCCCCTACCTCCTGCACCCCCACCCTCCCCGGCCTTCCCGCTGCAGTTTGACAATCTGTTTGAGGCAGCTCTGCCTCTGTATCTATTATTGTTCAAAAGTTTATAATGGTCTCTATTATCCATGAATGAGTGAGATCATGTGCTATTTTTCCTTCATTGACTGGCTTATTTCACTTAGCATAATGCTCTCCAGTTCCATCCATGCCGTTGCAAATGGTAAGAGTTCCTTCCTTTTTAGAGCAGCATAGTATTCCATCGTGTAGATGTACCACAGTTTTCTAATCCATTCATCTACTGATGGGCACTTAGGCTGTTTCCAGATCTTAGCTATGGTGAATTGTGCTGCTATGAACATAGGGGTGCATATATCCTTTCTGATTGGTGTTTCTGGTTTCTTGGGATATATTCCTAGAAGTGGGATCATAGGGTCAAATGGGAGTTCCATTTTCAGTTTTTTGAGGAAACTCCATACTGTCTTCCATAGTGGCTGCACCAGTCTGCATTCCCACCAGCAGTGCACAAGTGTTCCTTTTTCTCCACATCCTCTCCAGCACTTGTCGTTTGTTGATTTGTTGATGATAGCCATTCTGACAGGTGTGAGATGGTACCTCATTGCTGTTTTGATTTGCATCTCTCGGATGATTAGTGACTTTGAGCATGTTTTCATATGTCTCTTGGCTTTCTGAATGTCCTCTTTTGAAAGGTGTCTATTTAGGTCCTTTGCCCATTTTTTGATTGGATTGTTTATCTTCCTTTTGTTAAGTTGTATGAGTTCCCTATAAATTTTGGAGATTAGGCCCTTATCAGATATGTCATTGGCAAATATGTTTTCCCACACAGTGGGTTTTCTCGTTGTTTTGTTGATGGTTTCTTTTGCTGTGCAGAAGCTTTTTATTTTGATGTAGTCCCATTTGTTCATTTTCTCTTTCGTTTCAAGTGCCCTAGGAGCTGTATCAGTGAAGAAATTGCTTCGGCATATGTCTGAGATTTTGTTGCCTTTGGATTCTTCTAGAATTTTTATGGTTTCCTGTTGTACATTTAAGTCCTTTATCCATTTTGTGTTTATTTTTGTGTATGGTGTAAGTTGGTGGTCTAGTTTCATTTTCTTGCATATATCTGTCCAATTTTCCCAACACCATTTATTGAAGAGACTATCTTGGCTCCATTGTATGTTCTTGCCTCCTTTGTCAAATATTAATTGAGCATATTGGTTCGGGCCGATTTCTGGGCTCTCTATTCTATTCCATTGATCTGTATGCCTATTCTTCACACAAGGACATTTTCACTAGTACTTATAGTAGTGGTGATGGAATAGCAACTTTCCTCACCCTTAGTGAAGTCCAATATGCTTAACATTCCTTTTTGCATTCTTAAAATATTACCATGAGATGTGAAGAAGGGGATGGGAAAACTGGTTTGGGTTTTCTTTTCTAAAAGCAGAAAACAATGTAATTAGTGGGAAATTTACCCATAATCTTGATCTTCAAACTCTTTTTCCCTCTTATTCCATTAAGATTGCTTTTTTTTTTTTAAAAAGTAAGAAAAACATGCATAAATAGCCAGACTACTAAATTCTCTTTAATGACCGAAACTAATAAGAAATGGCTCTGGTATTTCATCCAGCCTCTCGAATAATGGCTCTGTTGTTTTGATCTCAGAAGTGTAAGGGAAGCTTTATATTCAGAGATGGGCGTCCCTGACTTGAGCACCTGAGAGACTGCATTATATATTTGAAAACCATTTTACAATGTCCCCTTCCTAGAGTGTGGGGCCATTGGTGCTTTGATGTGGTTAAGTAATTTAGTACAGTCATGTAATAGATTAAATTAGATTTCAGCTTCCTTGAAATTTTTGAAGAATGCACATGAAATGAATGCATCCATAATCTTGTAGCACTGAGAGGATTTACCATTTCCCTATTTTTCTTTCTTTTTTTTTTTTTTCATAGTGAGGTGCTGGTAGAGAAGGCATCCTTCTCTTAACCTTGAGTAGAAGCAAAGGAGAAATTGCTGAATTTTATTGTGAAGTATTCATGCCTGAGTGAGAGAAAAGAAATGCGTATGGGAAAGAAAGAGGAAGAGATTTTCTAAGATACCGAGGAAGAAGCTGCTTTAAATAAACATTATCTTGTGGAGGGCAGGAGTGCAGGCAAGAGCAAAGACTTTGCAAGGGATTTGTAAACAGGCAGATCTGAGTTTGAATCTTGATTCTACAATTACCTTGTTTTGTTACTTCATCTTCCTGGGCCTGTTCCCTAATCTGTAAAATTGGAATCACAATATTAAAGTTGAATTGTTAGTGCGTGATTAATTGAGATGATACAGATAAAATATGTCAGAATGCTTGGCAGAGTCAATGTTTAATAAAGCGTTCCTTTCCTCTGATTCCTAGAGGGGTTTTGCTTCTAAAAACTTTGAGAAATTCATTTGATATTTATAGGACTCCTTCTTTAATATGAATCCTGGTTCTCACTACTGACTATAAAATTTTGGAAAAGATCATTAACTGCTCTCTGCCTCTGTTTCCTTATCTGCAAAAGGTGGACAATAATATATAGTATTATGACCAGGCTATATTCTAGGATCTTGGGCACCCTGGTGAACAAATGAAATGAGGACTATTATAAGATTGAAAGGAGTTAGTAAATGCAAAAGAGTACCTGTTATAAAACAATCAATAAGGTGTGTTATTATCATAAAAATGAACAAACAATATTTTTTATAGTCTAAGTCAGCCTTGATTTTATTATGTGTAAAGGGCACTATTATAATTCAGTTTTTTTTCCTTCTCACAAATCTTGGCTTTTAACACTATGGACTTGCTAAGGTTTCAAGAGCATTTGCTTCGAGTTGACAAAAGATCCATGTTTTTGTAGTTCATTTAGTCTTTCCTGAGTTGGTCTTTCATGTTTTGCCTTCATTGTAGAAGGCTGTCAGAGGATGTGATTTCTGGGGCAAAGTGCTTTATAAGGGAATGAGAAATACATTGGAGGAAAATCATATCTGTTATATAAGGTACATAGTAAGTGTTGAATTACTAATGAGCATTTATAAATAATTACAATGATTTCTTTTAAGAATTTCTAAAAATAACCTAATAAAAAAAGCGTAAGTCAAGCAAATGACTTTCTAATGATAGAACCCTTTGGCAATATAGCTTCTTGTAAATGGAGATCATTGAAGGTTAGTAAATATTAATAGAAAAACCATGAATCACATACTATGAATAAATAAAATCAAGCTGTCCTTGGAAATGGTCATTTTTCTTTAATGGAGAACCCAACAGATAGAGCAGGAGTGTGTTTCAGAGACAGAAATTTCACAGGTTTGGTGATCTTCAGCAAATGGATTTTTCCTCCTATTTCTCCAGGCATTCCTTAAAGCAGAGTTGAAATCAATATTTTGGGATTCTTGTTCAATACAAATATGAAAGTTTCTGAACAATTTAATATCCAAATGTAGAAAGATGCATTTGTTTGTTTTCAACAATGGGAATTAGGGGTCTGATCCAGAATGTGTGCAGTGCTGATGAGTTTCAGCGTGTTTCTAGAGTACACTGCTGCTTATCTGCTCAGCAGAAGCTTTTGTGGTTTATGCATTTTATTGGAATGCCATTAAGTTTAAATACCTCTCTTAGCCTGAAGGAATAGAGCTGACCTGAGTGGTAGGCTTGGTGCTGCAGGAAGAAGTTTCTCATTCAAAGCTGAAAATCTTGTACTTTATCATATGTAGGTTAAATTTGAGCAAGAAGTTTGGGTGTAATAATTGAAAGAACTCTATGTATACTTGGAAACTGAGTATGATTTCAAGATTGGGAAAACTGTAGAGAGCAAAGAAGACCAGCAGGTTGTGAATATGTGAAGGGTTATCACAAACATTTACATGGAACAGACATTGAATTCTTTGTTGGCCTTCATGAATCTACTTCATTTTAGTATCTGGAAAGGTGAGCTACATTTAATGGTCTGAGCATGAAATGGACAAAATAGCCATTATTCTTATTTAAAGACTAGAGGCCTGGTGCATGACATTTGTGCACTTGGGGGGGGGGGCGCCCTCAGCCTGGCCTGTGCCCTCTTGCAGTCCGGGACCCCTCAGGGGATATCCCCTGAGGGATCCTTAGCACTGCCTTGGAGGCAGGAGAGGCTCCTGCCACCACCACTGCACTTGCCAGCTGTGAGGCAGGCTTCTGGCTGAGCAGCACTCTCCCTGTGGGAGTGCACTGACCACCAGGGGGCAGCTCCTGTGTTGAGTGTCTGCCCCCTGGTGGTCAGTGCACATCATAGTGACCAGTTGTTCTACTATTTGGTCGATTTGCATATTAGGGTTTTATTATATAGGATTGTCCATTCCACTATTTCTTATTATCTCTAAAACCAAGTTGTAATCTGTGAGCCCCATTGTGCCTCTTTCTTTTCACCTTTCTCTATAAGGAAATTAATGTATTTGAATTTAAGAATTTTGCTGTCACCTATGCATGTTTATTTAAAAACAAACAAAAATGAAGACCAGTCTCAAATCCCACTGGCTGTGGAAAACAGTCATTATGGACACTTGTGAGCAAGCCATGCCTTATGCATGAAAATCTCTGATTGGAATGATAGCAAAACCCTTACACTTTTGTAGGACAGTAAGTCCAATGCAAAACGTATTTGAAAGATTTGATGTGTAAATTAGCCATTGAAATCACAGTGGGTGGGACCATAGTCCTGCAACATAGGAAAAGAAGTGGTTCCCAAATCTAGTGAAGTATCAGAATCACCAGTGAACTTATTAAAATACAGAAGTGAAACCTACCTTACTGAATTAGTGTCTCTTGGGGTGAGACACTAATGTCTTTTTAGTTTGCATTTTCTTTATTTTTAACTTAAAGTGCATCAAAATGATTTCTATTAAAGTTTCTCTAAGTGTGGCTTGTAGTCTAGTTGCATTTGAGTCTAGGAGTGAGAGGGTGAGAGTGAAAGTGAGAAAGGAATGCATATTAAAATACAGATTCCTGAGCTTCACTCCAGTCCTACTGAATCTGATGAATGCTTCATGTGGGTTTAATTTTTTCATTAAGACTTCATTTTCTTGGAAGCTCTCCCACTGCAGACACAGCAGACTCTCATAGCCAGTTAGCCTGGAGGTCAAATCACCCCCACTATTGCCGACAACAATCAAGGCTTAACTACAACAAGACTGTGCACAAAGACCACTAGGGGGTGCACCAAGGAAGCATAAAAAATGCGGAGACAAAGAAACAGGACAAAATTGTCCATGGAGGATATAGAGTTCAGAACCACACTTTTAAGGTCTCTCAAGAACTGTCTAGAAGCTGCCAATAAATGTAGTGAGATCCTCAAGAAATCTAATGAGACCCTCGATGTTGTGATAAAGAACCAACTAGAAATTAAGCATACACGGACTGAAATAAAGAATATTATACAGACACCCAACAGCAGACCAGAGGAGCGCAAGAATCAAGTCAAAGATTCGAAATGCAAAGAAGCAAAAAACACCCAACCGGAAAAGCAAAATGAAAAAAGAATCCGAAAATACGAAGATAGTGTAAGGAGCCTCTGGGACAGCTTCAAGCGTACCAACATCCGAATTATAGGGGTGCCAGAAGATGAGAGAGAGCAAGATATTGAAAACATATTTGAAGAAATAATGACAGAAAAGTTCCCCCACCTGGTGAGAGAAATAGACTTACAAGTCCAGGAAGCGCAGAGAACCCCAAACAAAAGGAATCCAAAGAGGACCACACCAAGACACATCATAATTAAAATGCCAAGAGCAAAAGACAAAGAGAGAATCTTAAAAGCAGCAAGAGAAAGAAACCCAGTTACCTACGAGGGAGTACCCATACGACTGTCAGCTGATTTCTCAACAGAAACTTTGCAGGCCAGAAGGGAATGGCAAGAAATATTCAAAGTGATGAATACCAAGAACCTACAACCAAGATTACTTTATCCAGCAAAGCTATCATTCAGAACTGAAGGTCAGATAAAGAGCTTCACAGATAAGGAAAAGCTAAAGGAGTTCATCACCACCAAACCAGTATTATACAAAATGCTGAAAGGTATCCTTTAAGAAGAGGAAGAAGAAGAAAAAGGTAAAGATACAAATTATGAACAACAAACATGCATCTATCAACAAGTGAATCTAAGAATCAAGTGAATAAATAATCTGGTGATCATTATAGAATCAGGGACATAGAAAGGGAATGGACTGACTATTCTTGGGGGGGAAAGGGGTGTGGGAGATGCGGGAAGAGACTGGACAAAAATCATGCACCTATGGATGAGGACAGTGGGTGGGGAGTGAGGGTGGAGGGTGGGGTGGGAACTGGGAGGAGGGGAGTTATGGGGGGATAAAAGAGGAACAAATGTAATAATCTGAACAATAAAGATTTAATTTTAAAAAATCAAAAAAAGGACTTCATTTTCTTAGAGCAGTTTTAGGTTTACAGCAAAATTGAGATGAAGGTACAGAGATTTCTCATATAACTTTGGCTCCCTACCATGCATAGCCTCCCTCATTATAAACATTCCCCACCAGAGAGGTACATTTGTTACAATTGTTGAAGCTACATCAACACATCATAATCACCCAAAGTCCATCATTTACATTATGGTTCACTCTTGATATTGGAAATTCTATGGGTGTAGACGAATATATAATGACATGTATTCATCATTATGGTATCACCCAGAGTATTTTCACTGCCCTAAAAATCCTCTGTGCTTCACTATTCATCTCTCCCTCCCTACAACCCCTGGCAATCACTGCTCTTTTACTGTCTCCATAGTTTTGTCTTTTCCAGAATGCCATATAGTTGAAATCATACAATATGTGGCCTTTTTAGATTGATTTCTTTTACTTAATAATATGCACTTAAGATTCTTCTGTCTTTTTATAGCTTGAAAGCACATTTCTTTTAACACTGACTAAAATTCCATTGTCTGGATGAAGCACAATTTATTTATTCACCAATTGGAGGATATCTTACAAAATCCAGGTTTTGGCAATCATAAATACAACTGCTATAAACATTTATGTACAGGTTTTTGTGTAGACATAAGTTTCAGCTCCTTTGAATAAATGCCAAGGAATGTGAGTATGGTAAGAGTATATTTAGTTAGCAACCACTAAACTGACTTCCAAAGTGTCCATGCCATTTTGCATTTCTGCTGGCAGTTACTGAGTGTTCTCATTGCTCCGAATCTTCATCAGCATTTGGTGTTGTCATTGTTTCAGACCTTGGTCATTCTAGTAGGTGTGTAGTGGTATCTCATTGTTGTTTTAATTTGTATTTTTTTGATGACATGATGTGAAACATCTTTTCATATACTTATTTGCCATCTGTATGTGTTCTGTGATGAGGTGTCTGTTAAGGTCTTTGGACGGTTTTTAAATTAGGTTGTTTGTTTTATTATTGTTAAGTTTTAAGATTCATTATATATTTTGAATTATTCCTTTATCAGATGTGTCTTTTGCAAAAAGTTCTCCCAATTTGTGACTTGTATTCTCATTCTCTTGATCAGGTAATTCTTATGTCAAAAGTGTTTGAGAATTCTATTGTATATTCTCCTGTGTATGGGCCATGGATGGAGGAGATCTGCATAATTTGAATCGACCCTAACAATCAATAGATGGGAATTGTCTCAGCCACAGCAATAGGGAAAGAAGCTACTCAATCCTACGCAAGATACTTGGTAAATTATCAATATAATCTCATTTTTTATTGATAACCATGTTATGAAATAGATATTAAAATACTCATTATAAAGGACCTTAGTTGAAGTCCTAGAGTTGGAAAAAGTGGAATCAAGATAGGGTTTCACTAACTGATAACAAAGCTTCATGTCTATCATACCTGATTGCCTGCCAGTAAGTCTCTATGTGTAAATCAGTGGAACTGAACTTTAATTTTTACTCCGATATTATCTAGCTCTGTGGTGTTAGGTATGTCTCTGGGCTTCCATTTCCTTACTCTTTATAGCTTAAATGTCATGTAAGGGTATGGCTCTATTTTCTATAGTAGTCTTCCTTCTTAAATATCTAATACAATACACTGCACCACAGAAAGAACATCTGTAGGAATAAGCCTATAATCTATGTTCTGTTCTCTTCTAGGTACCTTTCTGAAGTCAATATTTAAATGTTTAAAAAAATTTCATTTTCCACATGTGTACAGGCAGCCTGAGACAGAAATCTGGTGTGTTGAAGATGCATTGGCATTATTTACTAACTTATATAACTTAGAATGTTCCCAGTCACCTGCCCTTACAATAGGGCCATAGATATTAACGCCAACAGAATCTCAAGAGACTTATTCAGTGAGACTAGAAAAATAAAAAGTGGTCTCACATTTGCTATGGCTATTTGCCTTTTACATTCCCGGGTAAATGATGTCTAACCTCTGGCACCCTCTGTGTACCGTAAAGGTTAAGGGCCTTTACTTCTAGATGCCTATTGTATTTATAATGCAGTCTGCCTCATTCTAGAACTAAACACTTCTGGAAATATTAGCAGGGGCATTTAGACAGCCAGGAGATTTCTGGCAGCTTTTAGAGTCACCCAAACTTATGCCCACACTGTCCTCACAAGCGAGCACGTGACTGAAGCCATGACTTAGATGCATACTTGCATGCCCTTCAATGTGACTAGACTTTTCTGAATGATTTCCTCTGGCCCCTCCAGACTTAGCATCCATATCCCATGTTTTCTCAAGGTCCTTGGCTTGACTTACTCTTTCATCTCCTTGCATCCCATTTCCTTAGCAGTGGCCCTAAAGGATGCTGTCCATGGCCAGCCTTCAGCACTCAGCACTTAGTGGTGACTAAGTGTTCATATCTCCACCTCTCTACAGTTCTCTGACCACTGGGGGATAAGATGGGCAAGGGCTTTACCAAGGAAGAATGACCACATGCTGGTTTGCAGCAACGATCCTTATTTATTTCCTAATCCCAGCATAATTATTGATCTTGTTGCCTTTCCCTTGGTCCGGGTTTGAATGATTTAACTTATAGTGTCACTCCATACACAATGTTATCTGTCCCAAGAACATGGTCCTATAGAATCACACTCATTGTCCAAAAGGCACAGAATTACAAACCAAATAAATTGCTGCCTCTGATGATTTTTTATGTATTATGGAGCTTTCTAAAACAGAGCTTCTCCTAGCACAGTCGCTGGTATAACACAGGCATAAAAATATGGACTATTATTAAATCTTGTCATTTGTCACATTACCTGGGTTAATATAGATAGTAAACCTATGTGAGTCAGCCCAGCATAGCATCTGCTAAGCTCCATGATAAATGAGCTTACGCCATAATAAAGTACATATTTTCCATTTTGAAAGGAAGCCCTAAACTTCTCAGACCAACTCATCCTTTCTGTTTTCTATTCCCTGATCGCCTTACTTATCAATTCCGTGACTAATTTTTTAGATAAAGAGTAGGAAGTATTTAAAAAGTCAGGAGATACTATTACAGAAAACAAAGAACTGAGAGTTCTGTCTGTAATAAGTGGAGCTGAAGCAATCCAAGGTAAAGGAGGAGAAAGCGCCCATGAGAGGAATGTTTGTTTGGGTTTTACAAGTGATGATAACTTATTCAGAAAGAATGGGAGTTTGGTTGAGAAGGATGGGAAAGATTGAGGGGAGCTCTAAAAGTCTTATTTTGTTGTGAGATGTCTAGCTACAGTGATGGCCTCTGTATTTCAGATGATGTAGGAATACTGCTCTCCCATCTTGGGCCCAAAGGAAATATGTGCTTTTGGAGGCAGACAGATTCCAGGTCTTGGAATGAATGGGAAGCCTTAGAGCAATCACATGTCCTCTGCTTGAAATGCATTCCTGGGGATTTGTGGTCTTTCCATCTGGGCTGCAGGTGATGGCATGGGATTAGATCAGGGAGGAGGAAAAGGCCCAAGAGGGAATCCAAAATCCTGGGCTTGGCGGGAGCTTTAGCTGGATTAACACGAAGGCAGCAATCATGGCAAGGCAGAAGAATTTTTAACTCCCAAGGGAAGCATGCTTGGGTACAGTATTGGGGGCACATGGTGAGGTCTAAGCAATAATAGTGGAGCACCTGAGTTTGGAAGTGAAGGAGAGCAGAAAACTTCTTAAGCAGCAAAGATTAGAGGAGCCATGCTTAAATACAAAGACAAGAGCAAGGATGAAGGACTAGAGTTTGGTCACAAAGAAAGAGACATCTTTGGGCATGAAATTAGCTTCTAAGTTCTTTAGGGAAGATCAGAGTCTATGACCCCTTAAATATTTGAAACAACTGTAAACAAAAGCCCAACTTCTAAACAGATGTACTATGTTCTACGTCGTGATGCAGAAGTGGTTGATTTAGAGAAGGCTGTACTTAAAAAAAGACTGGTTCAAGTCTTATGTCTACCCTTAACTTCTTATATATGTTTGGGCATTTCATTTTGCCTCTGTTTCTTCACTTAAAAAACTTGGACTGTAAATCTGTGCTGTCTAATATGGTAGCCACATATGATTTTAAAAACTTAAGTAAAAAATTCAGATCTTCAGTCACACTAGTCACATTTCATGTGGGCCATAGATACATGTGTTTAGTGGCTACCATACTGGACAGGGAGGAAGATATGAAAGATTTTCATCTTTGTAGAAAGTTCTTTTGAACAATGTTGCCCAAATTATCTCTAAGTCTACTTCCAGTCTGGATTTTCTCTAAGTCAGTTTGAGAACTGTAAAGAAAGGTCAGGGATGAAGCCAGATGCCATTTATGCCCAACCCAGGAATCCTCTATCTTTGCAATGAAGCTCCCATTGTCTTAGTGGAGGTTTTTTCAGAGTTGAGCCATACCGAGGCTCTGACTCCCCTTCTCCATTCACAGGTATCAAATTTGCATTGCAGCATTGCCTACTGCTTCTTCTCCCTTTAACTTGTACAGGCATTGTTCTCAATAAATCACTTGCACTTCTAATTCCATCTTGGAATCTGTGTTTTGGAGGACCTGAAATGAAATGTGAGGAAAAGTTCTTCATGACAAACAGAATCATCAAAGAATATGACTTCAAGTCATAGTATGAGCAAAATATCTCTTGCTCCTCACCTTCCTGGTCTCTATCTCTGTTTTGCCTAGTCTCTTGGAGTAAATTTGATAGTTCAGAGTTCACATTTGATCTCTGGCCATTACCTTGTGCTTAATAATTTGACCATACCTTAATTCAAGGCCCACCCTCACTCAGGATAAAGATTTCTGATTCTCCTTTCCTCTGTGCTCCAGGGCCTTGGCCAACTTCCTCATTCCCAGCTTTGGGCTTTGAATACTATCCCAGGCAAGCCAGTAGGCACCTTTTTGCCTGGAAGGAAAGGTGAGAAAGACTGCAGATGAAACTCAGAACAAGAAAGTGGGCTATTCCAACATGTGTAACTTAGATGTGCCAGCCTGGAAGTCTAGTGGAGTTGCAGAAGGGCACCCAGAAGGGTGCAGGCCAGTCAATAGAATTCCTTGAAATTCATCTAGTCTTTGGGGGAGGCTTGGAAAAATAGGAAATGCTCCTAAAAAGGCAATGGTGGAATATGTCATATCACTCACTTTTTTTCTATTTAATATTCAACAAGTGTTTGTACTATGCTAGGTCCTGTCCTTGCTAGAGATGAAAATATAAATTAATTGAGTCCTTGCTGCTCCTGGGGTCCTAGACTTTAGACTTGGAACAGGAATTCAGGAACTCTATATGAGGCAGAAAAACAAGCAATAGACCTAAAAGAAAACATCCCAGTCAAACTATGGGCAAGAAAGCATTGAAACTAATACAAAGGAGGTGGCTCTGGAGCCACTCAAACTATCCTACCTCAGGTGGCTCTGGGGTTTGGACTTGAGACTCAAGCAGCTCCTGATGGGGGAGAAAAGAACAGTAGAATCTGGGAGCCAGGAAGAGTTGAACTCTGGCCTTCCTGGATAGACACTTTGCAGATTTCTGAGTGACATATAAGATTCTGGAGGACTGAAAGAAGTGCTCACTGGGCTTCTGATTATAATTCATCACTCTATAGCAGCTAGTGTTTGTCAATTGAAATATACAGAATTCATCCAAACAAAAACTTGTACTATAGGCAGGTGTAAAAGGCTGCATGTAATAGAGACCCCACTTAATAGAGGCATATGTGAGATAAACCTTCAATTCCCTACCCTATACATGTCCTGTTCCTAGTGTGATTCTGCTTTATGAAGTCACGAAGGAAGGACCCAGACTTCTTCTCTCTTGTTGCCCTAACATCCCTAGGTGATGCTCTCAACCACATGGTCCAAGATTGCTTATTACCATGCCGGGATTCCATCCAGAATGGAAGAGGGAGAAGGGAAGAGGCAAACATGCCTTTCCCTTTAAAGGTAGAGCCTGGACATTACACACATCACTTATGTTCAGATCCCGATGGCCACAATTTACTCTCACCATCCCTAGGAGAGACCATGTGCCAAGGTGAAGACAATGGATAGCGGTAGTGGGTAATTCCCATCAATCCCATGTACACACTTAATTTACAGAGTGCGGCCCATTTCCAGCACTTTCCTAGGTAGGATTTCTAAACCTCCTTTTTGCCATCACAATCCCTCAGACCTACCTCTAGTAATACTTTTTTTTTTTCACCCGTGGATTGTAACTCTGTGTTTATTTGTATCTGTGAGCTTCTTGCCAAGCAGAAACTATTCATTTTATTATGTGCCAAGCCTGGCACAAAGTAGGTGCTCAAAACATGGGCTATCTGGCTCAGTTAAATGCTTGGTGAGTGGATGAAATCCTCCAAAAATGAAACGTTACAAAATCCCTGCCTGAAAGAGACATTCAACTCAAGGCACTTATTTCCCCCCTGTGAGGACAGACTGGACTTATACTTTTTTATTTTTAGATATATTTTTGCAATTTTCGAGATGATTTGAAAAAAAAATCTATTCAGATTAGGTATGATTTACTGAAGGGATAATTAAATTTGTGTAGAAGTTTCAAATTTGGCATTCCCAGATGCAAAGGTCACTATGCATTTCAGCCCCAGGCCTCTCTAAGCAGTCGCTCATTGCATTCCTCTGTGGGTAGGAACTGGACAACCTTTCTGGCTTGGTTATACCAAGTGGAAGTAACATCCTTTCCCACCCCCTGCCGCATCAAAGGGGCCCTGGGAGCAGGGAGGAGTGTTATGTGGCTTTTCACTTCAGGAAGCAAGCATAATGATGCTATTCATTGCATTAGCTGCAAAAAAACTATCATTAAGTCTTTGAATGTCGAATAATCACAGGGAAGGGAACCAATACTTTGGAGTTCCAAATATGCCAGGCGCTTAGCGACCACCATCTCGTTTAATCTTCTCAATATTCTATGAGGAAGGTAATTTGAATCCCCATTTTAAAGTTGAGAATCATCTTAGAGAGATAAAATAATGTGCTGATGTGGTTCTAGGATTGCATGAGGGTCTGCCTCTCCAGAAGCCTGCACTCTTTCCAGGATGTCAAATGGCCATCCCTTCTATCCCTAGACTACTTTGTAATGCATAAGTTGCCTTTGTAACACCAACTCTCTTGACCTTGACTATTGTCCTGTGAGGTGTGGGAGGCAAGGGTGTTTGGTCCCATTTTGCAGATGATGAACGGAGGTTCACAGATTAACTGACTTGCTGCATATCACACTGCTATGAGAGCCAGAGCAGATCTTTAAGTCTAGGGCTCTTTTGTAGAGGTTGTGTAATTGGTAGGAGTAGAGAAAATGAGTCGATTTTTAAAAAATATCAAACACTGTCACAATAGAGCCCAAGAGAGGTGATCAACTTGTCTTGATTTTCCCAGGACTTTCCTGGTTTAAGTACAGGAAGTCCTGCATCCTGGGAAAACCCATAGCCCTAGGCCAGTGGTCGGCAAACTGCGGCTCGCAAGCCACATGCGGCTCTTTGGCCCCTTGAGTGTGGCTCTTCCACAAAATACCATGTGCGGGCACGCACGTACAGTGCAATTGAAACTTCGTGGCCCATGCGCAGAAGTCAGTATTTTGTGGAAGAGCCACACTCAAGGGGCCAAAGAGCCACATGTGGCTCGTGAGCTGCAGTTGCCGACCACTGCCCTAGGCAATCTGAGAAGGTTGAGTTCTGAGTGGGAACATTTTCTTGAATTACACAGAAATCAATAATTTTTTTGACAAAGTCATGACAAGGAAACAGCATCATAAAAGCACTTGATTTCTGAATAACAATGTGATTATTGTTGGCTCAAAGTTATTTACTAAAAACATAAACTCCGGTGGGGAATCCATTCAGAGTTCAAGAACTTGCCCCAGCTGTGTCTGGTAATTGTGCCTCCGTCCCATTGGTCTTCATCTTAGCACCAAGACCACTCTGCATCATCTATGTATTTAGCCATCAGTGGTTCTCAAACTTAGTCAATAGTCACATGGGGAACTTATTAAAACACTGATTGCCCCAGTCCCAGAGATTATTATTCAGTAGGTCTGGGGTGGGGCCGGGAACTTATACCTCTAACAAGATCCCATGATGCTGTTAATTTGTGGAATAATCTTTGAATAGTACTTGGTGACTTGGATGGTTCCTAAGGTGTGGGTGTAAGGCAATCCTTTGGGGTATGTGAAGAAGATTTAACATTTATGTATATTTTTATAAAATTAAAACATTTCTAAATAGAAAATAGGATAAATAATGTGTTATTAGTACAGTAGTATATGTAAATAATTTACATGTAAATAAATACACATAATTAGGGTTGGGTGTCAAAAAGAGCTTGAGAGAATTGACTAATCAACTTTTCTCCAATAGGGCAGGTGAGTCCTACAGCAGAGTCACCTCTTTGCATCCGAACCTGCATCATGGAAGACAGTTGGGGCTGTGTTTCCAACAGGCTGCCCAGGTGATTCTTCTATACATTGAAATTTGAGAGCCCTGATCTGCATTCTGGGACCCAGTTTCTGAGCCAATGGTTTCCCAGGTGTGATCCCAAAGCAGCAGTAGCATCATGGGAAACTCATTAAAAATTCACATGATGAGGCCCCACCCTAGACATGCCGAATTGAATACTCTGGGAGTCCTGCCTAACAATCTGTGGTCTAACAAACCCTCCAGGAGAGTCTGATGCCTCATAAAGTTTAAGAAACACTGTTCTCCACAGGAGACCTTCAAGGAAACTTCTAGCTAGTGACTCAGTAATGGGTTATCTTAGAGCCCACTGTTTCTGACTTTTGGACCTGCAGACAAGTCTCTCTTGAAGCCTGAATTCCCTGGGAAAATGAGTTCCTAGCTACTTTAATCTGTCATACTATCGAAGATGAACAAACTATGTCTAAGCCTTGCTGAATCTCAGTTTTTTTGATCTGTAAAGTGGGCGAGCCCTGATAATACCTTAATTGTGAGGATCCAATTAGACAATGGGTGATAAAATGGTCTTGTTGATTGTACTTTGATAATCGTATTTAACTTAAAATTTGAGCTTTGTTTGAATTTTTGATTCACAGGATTTGTTCATCCCTCTCACCTGATCCATTCCCACTTTCATTTTCTTCTAGTGATGGTAATACTATTTACTGCGTGGCCACTATCTGTCAGACACTGTTAATTCTTTACACACAATTATTGCTAATCCTTACCAGCCAAAGCAGTATCCCCATTTTACAGTTAAGGAAACCAAGATCTGAAGAATTTACAGAATTTCCCTAAAAAATAGAGCTTGGATTTAATTCAAGGCCACCTGAATATGAAACTGACACCCCTTGAATCACAGCACATGAAAATCCTTATTCTAGCCTCATCCTTAGAAGTTGACCTTTGCTTGTCCCTTTTGGGCCCCAAGTTCCCTGAGGGTAGCTTGTCGCCCAGGCCCTGAGCCCTGGTTTGGACATGGATGCAAGGGGCTAGCAGTATCCTGCTGGAGTCAGCTGATGCCAGGGGCACACAAGAGTCTGTAAATATCACTGCTTCACCCCAAAGCAATCACATTTCTGCCTCAAACCCCACCTGAAACTCTGCCTTTTAAATACTATGACTTTCTATTTTCAGCACATGCTTACACAGACTGCCTTAGGAGCCTGTCTTATCTGTTTGCTTTTATATCCATAAATTGGTGCACTGTGTGCTATAGGTGCTGTTGGTTGCTGCCCAATAGCCACTCCCCTCCTCCTTGTTGCAAGAATCTGATTTGTTCAGCCACTTTCTCCTTTTCCCTGTGAATCAGAAGCACCCACCCCCATTCATTGCAGCTCTGTTCTTCTTCCAGTTGTTGGTTTAGGAAGGGCATATTACATACCAATGGCTGAGAGGAGAAGTCTTCTGAGGGCTTTTGGAGAAAAGTTCTTCACTGATAGACATATAAGAAGATATGCCCCTGTTTCTTTGCCACATGACATTTTTCTGCTTGTGGGTTCTTTGAACCATGGCAGCTGTGTTGTGTCTATGAAAAGAGCTAGAGTACAATTCTTGAAAATCTGAGCCAGAAGGGGTCTTGGACACAGCCATGTCCAAAAACATACTACTTTTTTTTTTAGATAAAGAAAAGAGCCCAAAGAAGGTAAGTGAGTATCTGATAGGATTAATCCTATATAATAAAAGGGTAATATGCAAATTGACCCTAACAGTGGAATGATCAGAATGACTGCTTAACCAGTCACTATGAGGCACACTGACCACCTCTCAGTTTCTTTCCCCAGCCGTCAGGCTCCTATCACCTGATGGCAAATGGGGAACTGGGGGTGAGTGGTGGGGATGTGGGCGCCAGGCCAAGGACCTCACCCCACTGGTTGCCCCACACACAGAAGGTGATCTGCAGTGGGGGCAGGACTGATGAGTGGGCAGGAATGGCCACCTCTCGGTCCTTCCCCCCGGCTGGCATCCTCTGATTGTCCAATGGTGAACAGGGAACCGGGAGTGGGTGGCAGTGGGGGGTGGGGCCGGCTGCAGGCAGCTGGGGAAAATGGCCCTGATTGCAGGCCAGGCCTACTGACAATACCCATGCACAAATTTCGTGTGCTGGGCCTCTAGTATCTTTATAAGAAGAGAAACATCAGATAGTCCCCCTCCTCTCTGTCATGTGAGGACACAATGAGAAGGTGGCTGTCTACAAGCCAGGAAGAGAGCCCTCACTAGAAGCCAAATTGGTCAGCACCATGATCTTGGACTTCTCACCCTCCAGAACTGTGCAAAGTAAATTCCTATTGTTGAAGCCACCCACTCTGTGATATTTTGTTATCAAAATATCAGCTAGTGCAGACTACGTCAGCACCTATATATTGCTTGGCTCTGTTGCTTTAAGCCGGCCTGTCTGTACTTGCTCTGCTACTGGCTGTGTGACTAGGGTACATCACACCTTCTCTCTGAGCCTCTTTCTAACATAGTAACAAAGGGGTAATGATTCCTATTTGCTCACTTTCTAGGCCCATGATAAAAATAGATGCTGTGACAGAAGTGGAAGAGCTTTTTAAATTGCACAATTCCAAGTAAAAAATATTTTGTAATTATACTAGACACCAAATATATGTATGTTGAGGTGAAAAGCGCTATACCCAGGGTGCTAACAGGCCTTGGTAGTGGGTTAAGGGATTCAAGTAGAAAAAGAGAGGAAAGGAAGGATGTTAGAATGCAAAATTGCTGGTGTTTGGGACACTGTTTGTCAGACACTGTGCTAGTCATAGTGCATCTATTATTTTGTGTTATCATCACATTGACCCTGAAAAAACAGGTGGTTTGGTTATTACCAGTGAAGAAACTGAAGCTGTGAAAGACTCAGTGTGTTATTGAGGTAATGGGTGGCTGAGCAGGATTCGCATCTTCATTACTGGCTCAGCAACATGCTCTTTCTGCCATACCAGGCCATGAGCTCCTCCAGAAACTTGAAGGTGTCAGTCTGAACAACCCAGTCTGAGATCCTGCCTCTAGCAAACCAAGGCTTGCCTTTTCCCTCAGGTTCTGACCTGGCTAAGCAGTTGGACTGTACTGGTCAAGGTGGGGTGGAGAGTGGAAGAAGGCTCAGAAGTCATCATGCCAATGATCCTGGTGACCAGCCATAGCCACCTCCTCCCACCCTATCAGCTTAGTCCACAAAAATCCTGATACGGCCAATTCTTCATGTTTGATTTGGTGCCTAAGTCATGTAATTTGCTTTTGTTAGTTGTGTTTGGTCTCCAAATATGAGCTCTGGGATGAAGGCAACAGGAAATAGAGTCTGTGACTTCAAGTCAGACAGGCCTGGGTTCAAACGCAGGCTTTACCAGCACTCATTTGGTGGCCTTGTGCAAGTTTCTTCCCTGTCTCAGTTTACCCACCTGTGACATGGGGACAACACCTGACTCACAGGATTATTATATGTAATGATGTTGACTGTAGTTTTCCCATATAGTAGATTCTAAAAAAAAAATGATAGCCATTCCTTAAATTCATTTATAGAAAAGAGAAGCAAATAATTTAACTTTTCGTTTTCCCCATTAGTATTCTAGATCCTACAAGTCCAGCTACTATCTTTTTTTCTATCTCTATACCTTTCTCATTTGTACTCAAATTAGCCTTTATTTCCTACAATTATATTCCCTTCAGGTTCTTTTTCATGTTTTCTATGCTTTGCCCTTCCAGCTCGGTTTATCCTTCCAAATGGATTCTATTATTCTCAGCTTCTCTCTCCAGCCTCTCCCTTTCCGCCTCCCTCTGTCCATTCTGCAACAGGGACCTTTTCACCTCAGACTTCTTATAGGTTTCCATACAGACAGTTGTGTCTGCCCTGAGTTTGCCTCCAGCTCCCTTCAGTATGTATCCTGTTCCTGGAGTTGTTGTGGCCGAAACACCGGGTTGTGGAAGCGACTCCCCATGGCATCCACGGAGGTGCATCTGGCTCCTTCAGTGAGTAGCCTTTAAAGCCCTACAGTGCATCTGGTAGAAAATGTTTTTGGCCAACAAGGAGCTCAATTATCTATGCACTCTTTCCCCCAATCTCTCTTTCAATCTGTTAAAAACATCCAGATTTCGTGGGTTCCATTTAGGATGGAAAACTGTAATCACTTGGGAACTCCTATAGTAAAAACCTCTGCTGGCTTCCCATTGCCCATGGAGGAAATGCTAAAGCTCTCTGCAGGCAATCAAGACCCTCACAGTCCAGCTCACATACAGCCTTTAATCAGGGTTCTTAATCTGGGGTTGGGGAATCCCTTGAAGTTTCAAGCAGAATTGTTTGTATACACTTTTTTTTTTCCTGGATAGAAAGTCCAAAGCTTTCATCAATTTCTCAAAGAGGGCCAGAAATCAAAATGATTAGTGCCCATTAATCCATTAGGCTTGTCCTTGAATCAGGTAATTGCCACATCAAACTCTCATTTCCATAGCCTTAGTTCCAAACGTCTTGCCCTGCTGTGCCCCTACCTATTGCCTTTCTAGCCCACATCATGCACCTTCTCTCAATTTCCTATTTGCTATTATCCATGTTTCCTCTTTATAGCATTGTCCTGAGCATCAAAGCTGGTCATTAGCTTTATTTTCCTGATAATGACTTAGTTTGTCATTAATAATACTTTCCTGATAATGTCTTGGTTTGGCCTGCCCTCAGAAGCAGACCCTGAGACTAAGTCAGGTGTAGATGGTGAATTTTGAGGATGATTTTAGAAAACCTGAGTAAGGGAGTGGGGAAGTAAGACAGGGTAGAAAAGAAGCTGATAGAAAATCATTATCAAACAAGTTAAAGATGTGGGCAACCAGAGTCTGATCCTGCTGGGAAGACATGGCTCAGGGTTTCCCTACCTGAGATAAGTGAAAAGGAGTATTTATCCACTATGAATCATTTCCTGGGAGCTGCGGAGAGGAGACATCAATTCTCTAGTGCTCTGGGTTGCCTAGCGTGCTGGCAGAGTGGGCTACTGCAGCTAGAGTCATAGGTGATACTAGTTGTAGCTGGATGTGAGACTGGCCTGTACAGAAATGATATGTGATGAAGGGACATAGCTAGGGCCCCAACAGCGTCTGCTACAGGATCTAGCTTCATCTTTTGACTAGGCATTCTATAGCTCTGTGTAAAGACCCCTCCCAGTCCAGCTCAGTTTCCGAGCTACCTGTCCTTATAGAAGGCTCTCTTCTTCATTTGCTGCACAAGATCTCACCAGTTCCCAGATGTGAACGATATTGTCTAGCTTCTTCTAATTTTTCATTTTGTTCCTGTTGCCTAGTACAGTGGTTGTCAAACTGCGGCTCGCGAACCACATGCAGCTCTTTGGCCCCTTGAGTGTGGCTCTTCCACAAAATACTGACTTCTGCGCATGGGCCACAAAGTTTCAATCGCACTGTTTGTGTGCGCCCGCACGTGGTATTTTGTGGAAGAGCCACACTCAAGGGGCCAAAGAGCCACATGTGGCTCACGAGCTGCAGTTTGCCGACCACTGGCCTAGGATGTCTCTGACTTCTGCTGAATATTTAGTCACAATTCAAGGCCAAGATTAAGTGTTCTCATTTACACAACGCCTTCACAGATCTACCTGATTAAGAATCAAACTGCCTACCTCTTTTGGTCTCTTGACATTTCATGTTTGTTTCTATGACACTGCTGAAACATCACAGGTGGATGTACTGTCTCCTTTCTTGAGAAGTGTAGCTCGAGGTCAAGGACTGGTTGATCAATCTTTGAGTTTCAGAGATGAAGCAAATGTTTGGCACACAGCCGGTGTTTGAAGAACATGTATTGAGATGAAGTTCACAGTATCCAAGAATAAAGTGCTTAACTACATCATGCCATTGGATATGAACTATGAACTGTTTCATTTGGCATCTGAAATCTGACTCCATATGTGGTTAAGTCAAGGGACAAAGTCTATTTTCTTGCATTGATCTATTGTGATATAATCTGCAGTTGCCTCTCTGGAAATAAATACTTTAAGATTGCCCTAAAATGATCCTACAGAGAAGAATATTACTTAACTAGAGGCCCGGTGCACAAAAATTTGTGCACTCGGGGGGAAGGGGGGGGTCCCTCAGCCTGGCCTGTGCCCTCTTGCAGTCTGGGACCCCTCGGGAGATAGCGACCTGCTGGCTTAGGCCTGCTCCCGGGTGGCAGAGGGCAGGCCCAATCCCTAGGTGCAGCCCCTGGTCGGGCTCAGAGCAGGGCCAATTGGGGTGTTGGGGCACCACCCCCTGTCATGCACAGAGCAGGGTGGATCGGGAGGTTGCAATGCCACCCCCAGTCATACTCAGGGTAGGGCCGATTGGAGGGTTGGGGCACTGCCCCCTGTCACACTCAAGGCAGGGTCGATGGGGAGGTTGCGGCGCCACCCCCTATCACACACAGAGTAGGGCCAATCCAGAGGTTGGGGCACTGCCCCCTGTCACACACAGAGCAGGGCCCATCAGGGGGGTTGGGGCTCCTTACCCTGTCATGCACGGAGCAGGGTCGATCAGGGGGTTGGGGAGCTCCCCCAGTCACGCACAGAGCAGGGCCCATCAGGGGGTTGAGTAGCTCCCCCCTGTCACTCAGAGAGTAGGGCCGATAGAGGAGTTGGGGCGCCGCCCCCTGTCACACACAGAGCAGGGCCAATGGGGAGGTTATGGCTCTACCCCATCACACACAGAGCAGGGCCAATCAGGGGGTTGGGGCGCCGCACCCTGTCACACACAGTGCCACAGGGCGGTCAGAGGTTGGGGAGCTCCCCCGTATCAGGCACAGAGCAGGGCTGATCAGGAGGTTGGGGCGCCTTCCCCTGTCACAAACAGAGCAGGGCGGATAGGGAGGTTGTGGCCCCGTTCCCTGTCATACACAGAGCTGCAGGGCGATCAGTGGGTTTGGGCGCTGCCCCCTGTCATGCTGATCCCGGTGCCGGGAGGCCTCTCGGCTCCGCTGATCCCGGTGCTGGGAGGCATATTACCCTTTTACTATATAGGATAGAGGCCTGGTGCCTGGGTGGGGCTGGCTGGTTTGCCCTGAAGGGTGTCCTGGATCAGGGTGGGGGTCCCCACTGGGGTGCCTGGCCAGCCTGGGTGAGGGGCTGAGGGCTGTTTTCAGGCTGGTGGGTGACAGAAGCTCCCAACCGCTCCTTTTTTTCTTTTTTTCTTTTTAATTCTGGGCCAGCTTTAGCTCTGAGGCTCCAGCTCTTAGGCCTCCGCTGCTGAAAGTAGGTATCTGGTTTGTTTCGGTTCGAAACAATGTATAACTCCAGCTCTGACTCCAGCTCTGAGATATATTTGTTAAAATGTTTCAAACTGCAGGCTCAGAGGCCTGCAAGGCAGGCGGGGAATGTTGGTTTCCTCCGTCACTAAAGCAAGCAAGCCTCATGTTAGTTTAAAGCTGCCTGGCTGCCGGCCGCCATCTTGGTTGACAGTTAATTTGCATATTGCCCTGATTAGCCAATGGGAAGGGTAGCGGTCGTACGCCAATTACCATGTTTCTGTTTTATTAGATAGGATGTAGTAAATACTGACCACTAACTATATCCTGAATGCAAGAAATACCTGAAGGTACTTTCAAGGAACTCTCAGTCTTGCTCTGCCACTTCCTGGTCATGTGAACTTGGACACAGAAACTTGTCATCTATCATCTCAGTTTTCTCTAAGTATTTTAGGAGTCTTGTTCCTACTCCATGATGCACAAAGATACTGTGATGAAAATGATAAAGATAATTTTCTTTGATATTTTTCAGCTCTGTTTCTTCTCCCTTCTCAATACTAAATTAGAAATTATGCAGTTAGAACCACAATATCTCTAGCCTGTATTTACAATCTTGGAGAGGTGCCTATAACTGTTCTGTGTGTATGTAGAAGTATTCTCTTTATGAGCAGATTGTAAACTCATTACACAAGTGTCAAGTCTCCATGCCCCAGAATGTGTGCACTGGACTGGGTTATTATAAAATAATGAGGGACTAATGAAAACCTTTTGGATAACTTCAGGCCCATCTCAATATTTCTTACTCGGCCTTCAAGGCTCAGTTCAGATGTGTCCCTCAGGAAACCTTTGAGCATTGAAGTTGGGCTGGGTGCCCATGCAGTGGTTCTCTAGCATCTGGTGTTTGTCACATTATATTAAAATTATTGGCTCTGTTTCCTCCTTATCAACTGTCATCTCACTGAAGTCAGGGATAATACTCTGGCTTCTCAAATGGAGTATTTAATATAAAGAAGATTCTCAGTCAGTGTTTGTACAGTAAATGGAATTGAACACAGGTGTACATGTTTTCTTGTGTTGGAGGAGAATCTATAGTAATTCCAGAGGTGAGTGATATTCTCAGCAGACCTTCCTCCAACATCTCCTTTCTCCCCCTCATCCATTCAGTCTTTCATTACCTTCCTTGACTAATTTGCAGAACAGGTTAGATACAAATCTAATGAAGCCCAAATAATTTACAGTACTTCTGGGGATTGCTCTACTTACATAGTTTCTAGAGATAATTGCTCACTCATGTTCTCACTTTGCCTTTTGTTTCTTTGTTCAGAGGAGGAAATGTGTTGTGTTTCTGGAGGGTGAGAGAGGCTACTAGTTAAATTGTTTAACGTAAATATTTGGTAAGAACAGTAGGCATGGATATGCCATGTATGTTTTCTGAGAGTTATTGGTAATTTTAGAAAACCATTAGAT
Organism: Myotis daubentonii; assembly: GCF_963259705.1. Taxonomy (NCBI): domain Eukaryota; kingdom Metazoa; phylum Chordata; class Mammalia; order Chiroptera; family Vespertilionidae; genus Myotis; species Myotis daubentonii. Next base: position 176,933,992 of record NC_081842.1, read on the forward strand.
GGATTTTTTTTAGCTCTTGATGTGTCTAATAATTTTTATGGCCTTTTAAGGTATTTCTTTTGATTTTAATTTACTTTCCATTGATGTTTTTCTGCCCTCAAACATTTTGGTACTATATTATCAGAATGTAGCCCCAAGAGTTCAAGAGTGTGTTCAGGACTTTCCTGTACTAAGAATGAGATTGGTCGAGGTCCTTTCCACAGGGTGGCAAAGAGGTCCTGGGCTGAAGAATGGGGATTGGCTATCCAGGGCAGGCAGAAGTAAGGTAATCACAAGGGATAAGCCAACCAATCCATGTTCAGAGTAACCTTGTCCTAAACTATGAAAACACAGAGAAAGTAAAACTGGGAGAGGAGACAGGGTGCAAACATTAAGGCTAAGCCATTGATTAGAATACTCTAAATCAGAACTGTGTCACATGTGAGCTACAGAAAATAGGAGGTAGTTAAGGAATGAAGGAAATTGTGTGCAAAAGAAGCCACCAAAGCAGTCCATTTACTGATGCCTCATATATGATGTAGAGACAGGTGCAGCCCCTTAAAGCTATTCCAGTAGTCTGGACAGAAGATATAGACAAAAGATCCCTGTTCATACCATCTTGCCTTTCCAGCCCCTAGAAACTTTTCTGGAGTGATATTGTACTATATGTGGAGAGAGTAAAAGTCTTAGGCTGTCATACCCTTTATGATTTTCTGCCAATATCTATTCCTCACTCATTTGGATTCTACTTAAAAAATAAAAAGTCAACCTACAGACCTACCATGCCTATACTTCTCCTGTGTGGTATGTGAGCCTGTGAGATAGCTATGAAAACTTAAATATAAAATGGGTGTCCAAGCCCTGGAAACAAGAGAGAGCAAGACCAAATTGATTCCAGTACCATGCAAGAGACACCCCTATCCCAATTTAACCTGAAATGCTGTGTCTGCAGCCTCCAAATCTCTTCTTGTGGCTTCGACCCTCCCACACATGTGCCACTTATTATGCAATTGGAGCACCAACAGGAAAGGAATGGTTTTCATTCATCTCAGCTCATAGCTCCCCTTTCTCCTCTCATACCAGTGCTGGCACATGCACAGGAAGAATAAGAAGTGCACTCTCACACCCCAGATGGACCACAATACTCACAAAATACAGGGGTGGGCAAGTGTAGGTCTACAGTTGTGAGTATATGGAACACAGAATTTATTGTTGTATTATTTTTGATTAATTATTATATTATTTTCCATATGAACAACTGTAAACCCACTTTTGCCCACCCCTCTGGTTTACAAAAAGCAAGCCAGCCCTATGCTCATTCACTACAACCTTAGTGAACTATCCACCCAAACCAACTCCAATTAGCTATTTAATAAAAGGTACACAATGAAATCTAATTACTGGAAAACATGGACTAAAATCTAAGATCCTCAATTCAAACAGTATCTTTGGATTATATAATGAAATTGAAAGAGATGGAAAAGCTAAGGAAGCTTAGTGTCTCAAGTAATTCGATGCACATATTCTGAGTGCTGGAAGTGCTAGGACCTGTGAGGACAACAGACATGGTTTAGACATTGTTTCTGGCCTCAAGGAGCTCACAGTCTATTGAAAGATATTCACGGGCACTACCTACTGATACAACAGGATGTGTTCCTTTGGGAGGTGGAACATGTCTGAATCCCAATTCTATTTATTACAATGAGACTTTTCTTCTCAAGTCAGAGTCACTCCCCTGATTGATTCAAGAATTCCATGGAACTTGAAATAAGTTAAAGAGGTCAGTCCTGATTGCTATTGTCCTACACAGAAAAAAGAGGGAACTCTAATTCGTGGCCTGCATGGTCTTGTTCTCTGCTGCAGTTGTTCTTCATAGGATGTTGCCACACAAAATCAGGTTCTTCCTTGATGTATGACATGACCATTGCAGTAAGCTCTACAGGGTCTCAGAGACAGTCACAGGGACCAGGTATCCCTGTCTGCCATTGGTGACTAAAAGGGCATAAAGCTGTCTTTGAATTGGAGATCACTGAGAACTGAGAAGGTGATGTGTTTGATGTATCTTCCATATTAATGTTGAAGATTCCCAATTTGATAGGAATGTTGGAATGGAGTTGCTGGGAACTTTAAACAAAGATAGACATACCAGAGAGGGTGCAGACCTGGGAGAGAGAGACAAAAGTTCAGTTTTGATCATGTTGATTCTTGGGCCCCTGAGAGCAAATTTTGAGTAGGCATTTGGATATAAAGGAGCTATAAGAGTGGCTGGGCTGGATATAGAAATCTGTGTATCATCATCACATTATTATTAATCCTATATATATTATATTCATTCTCTCTCTCTCTCTCTCTCTCTCTCTCTCTCTCTCTCTCTCTCTCCCTCTCCCTCTCCCTCTCCCTCTCTCTCTCCCCCTCCCTCTCTACATCTCTGTCCCTGCCCCTCTCTCTCTCATTTCCATATGCCTCTGTGCCTAGAGTAGAGTCTTATTCATAGGAAGTGCTCAATAAATATTTTCATATTTCCCAAAGGCTCCCTACATAGACATCTCAGACCCACTTAAAATCTTCTGGCGACTCTGGTCATTTGGAAGAGTGTTTTTTGAAAATGTGAGCTTTCTGATGGCTGTTCTCTGGGAGACAACAGACGAGGAAACGCTCAGTGAGACTGCTAATTGCATTTACTGGACCACACGCCTTCCCTGGCTCTCAGAGGAATACACGTTTCCAAGAAATAATGAGGTTTGTCTGAGGTCCAAGGGCACTTAGACAATGGAGAACACAAGTCCCTCAGGTAGTGGGTAATGTCTCTGCCTGTCTCAAGATCTAACTGGCTATTGCCTTATTGATGTCCGTACAACTAGCACTTCGGGATACTTGTGTTTAGATTTTATATACACAAAATTACATTATTTTGGTTAGTCTAGGCGGTTCTCAACCTATGGGTCGCGAACAATGAAAATACATCCTGCATATCAGATATTTACATTATGATTCATAACAGTAGCAACATTACAGTTATGAAGTAGCCACGAAAATAATTTTATGGTTGGGGGTCACCACAACATGAGGAACTGTATTAAAGGGTCACAGCATTAGGAAGGTTGAGAACCACTGGCTAGGGTTTCATTACTCTTAATGTGAATTGGATATAGGATTCTGGATTTGGAGACTGAAGACCAGGCTCTGTATGTTACGTCTGACCCCTAGAAGCGTATGACCTTGGTTGAGTAAGTAACTCCTTAATTTTGGGAGTTCTGGGTTCTTTACTCATAATAGGGGGTTAATGTTACCTGCCTCCTAGGGTAGTTGTGAGGATTCAGTGAAATGGCCAGTGTGAGAGCATGCACTACATGTTCACTGAAAAATATCTGTCAGGTGTTAGCAAAGCATATTTCTCTGAGTCTTTTGATGGCTAAAATGTTTTGCCCATCTCCAGTTAGGAAGATCCTCTCAGCCCACACTTGATCCCACCTGTGGATAAGGGGAGTTACTGCGCTTTAGGAAGTAGCCCTGAAATAATATTTTAAACAACTGTAGTTGATGCAGAATGCTTTGTCTCTCTAGAACAGCCAAGTCTCTTGGGATAAATTTCTCTTGCTCTAGTGATGTGTTCTGGTGGAGGCTGATTATCATACATCCTGCCATTGGTCAGAGGAATTGGCCCCTGACATAGGCCCTTGAATTAACTATAATTATTAATTGAGGAATGTGCACAATATCTAACTGGGCCAATGCCTTTCTGGAAGTTTAAATGAATACTGACCCTAGGAGGGGCAAGTTTTCTTTCTTGCCAAGATGGGGAGAGAAAGAGAAGTCACAGTGGAGAGTTTTGATAACAACATCAATTCCTGGACTATTGTCCTTGAGGCCAGATTCAGCCCTACTCTTTCCAGATTCATGAGTGAATAGATTCTCCTTTTTGCTTATACTGATTCAGTTGGAGCTTTACACTTGTAGCCATCATAATTGTTCCAGTTATCTACTATCACATGCAAACTACCTCCAAATTTAGTGATATCAAACAACTACTATGAATTTTGTCATGGCTTCCGTGGGTCAAGAAATCACACAAAATACCATGGGAATAGTCTCTCTCTGTTCCACAATGACTGAACTCAGCCAACAGGACTTGAGTAGCTGAGGTGAATCAAATAGCTCAAATGGGGTTGATGGTCCTACTGCTAAGATGGCTCCTTCACACACTTCACTGGAACCAGGGCTGGGATGATTTCAAGGCTGGGCTCACTTGTTGCTTGGAGCACCAGCATGTGGTCTCTCCAGAAAGTTGAGTTTTAAGAGAGAGTATTCATAGGAGAAACACAGAGAGAGCAAGCATTCAAAGACAACCAGGTGAAGTTGCATGACCATTTATGGTCTAGACCAGTGATGACGAACCTATGACACACGTGCCAGAGGTGACACGTGAACTCATTTTTTTTGGTTGATTTTTCTTTGTTAAATGGCATTTAAATATATAAAATAAATATCAAAAATATAAGTCTTTGTTTTACTATGGTTGCAAAGATCAAAAAATTTCCATATGTGACACGGCACCAGAATTAAGTTAGGGTTTTTCAAAATGCTGACATGCCAAGCTAAAAAGGTTTGCCATCACTGGTCTAGACTCTGAGGTTACATAGTATCACTTTGGACAGACTCTATTGGTAGAATCAATCAAGAAGAGGGTACACAAACCACACCACTTGATAGGAGGAATCTCAATGAAATTAAGGCCATCTACACTAATAAAAGAGAAAAATGGTAATTGGCGTACGACGATACCCTTTTCATTGGCTAATCAGGGCTATATGCAGATTAACTGCCAATAAGATTGGCAGTTAACTGCCAACAAGATGGCGGTTAATTTGCATATGTAGGCACAATGCAGGGAGGCAAAAGGGAAAGCAGGAAGAAGTCCCCTGCCACTGACAGTGATCAGAAACCCAGGGGGGAGCTAAGAGCTGGGGGGCAGGGCAAAGGCGGCCCTGGGGCCGCCTTTGCCCTGCCCCCCAGCCATGATTGGAGAATCAGGTGCCTTTTCCGCCCTGGCCAGTGATAGCAGGAAGTAGGGGTGGAGCCAGCGATGGGAGCTGGGCACGGTCGAAGCTGGCAGTCCCGGGAGCTAGGCGTCCCTTGCCTGGGCCTAAAGCGAAGCCCACAATCGCGGGGCCGCTGCAGCTGTGGGTCCCCACTGCCCGGGCCGAACGCCTAGGCCAGAGGCATCAGGCCTGGGCAAGGGGCCGATCCTGTGATTGGAGGGTGATGGGGGTCAACGCCTGAGGGCTCCCAGTATGTGAGAGGGGGCAGGCTGGGCTGAGGGACACTCCCCCCCGCCCCACACCCAGTGCACAAATTTCGTGCACCGGGCCCCTAGTTAAAATATAAAAAAGCATAGTAATATTAATACATCTATCTTCTTTTTTTTTTTGTATCTAGGCTTATTACTCTAGCCTTCCTCTCTGTCAGTCTTTACTCTGATGTCTTCAGAGCTCTCCTCTTCTAGGAAGATCTCCTTGACCTTCCTTATTTTACTCAGAACTCTCTTTTAATCCTTCGGTAACAGGCAAAAAATTCATTTGAAATAAGGTTAAACTGGAGTATCCTTATTAATCACTGTCTCCTAGATGCTGGTGGTCATTTCTAGCATAATGTTAGACTCATCGTGGAATCACAGAGTCATGGATGTTGACAGCTTGAAAGGAATTTGAGAAATGACCTAGTTGATACTCTTAATTTTGCAGGGTCATTTCAAAAGACTTTTGTTAAATTCAACTCTATGCTGGCCATTGTGCTAAGTACAGAAGATATAAAGTTGAGCTAAGCACACAGAATATCCATATAAAAATCATAATCCAAGGAAGCATTTCCTAAAGCATATTCTGAAAAGTTGTGTTCCACAGAATATTAAGCATTTTATGAAATAATGTTATATAATGTTTGAGAAATGTAGCTTTTAATAAAATTAAACATGCTCTCTATTTTAAGACTTTTAAATGTGCATCTATTAGCTCTGAAAAAAAAGTTTGTGAATTAAAGATTTCTGGATGAAAGTGCATTGTATATCTCCAAGCTAGAGAGAGGCAAGGTTCTCTGACTTCATAGCTCCTTTCCTTAAAACTTACTTTACTGTGAAAAACATTTTAAGTATGAGAACAGAAGGAGAAATTAAAACATTCCTTTTCCATTTATCCTTTTCCTTTTCCAGTTGACCCTGTTCAAGGCCTGGAATTTTGCCTCAGTGGCCCTGTGTGCATTCCTGTTTCCTGATGAAATGCAGGCACAGCCCCTGCTTGTGGAGAAACCCCAACAATCTAGCCTCAAACTGGCTAGGAACCCCTGTTCTGTCAGCCACCTCACAGACAGACATTCTACTTCCAATGGAATTCAGTTACAAACCATGGTGCTAGTATTCACCAGAATTTGAGAACTCCCCCATGCATTAGACTGGACCTCAAGTGCAGCCTGCCAGAAGCATACCTGAGTTGGCTGGCCTCTTCTTGGTAATTGACAATAAGACTAGTTATCATTTACCAAGGAATTACTTTGGGTCAGGTCCTGGGTTAAAGTATTCTCAATACTTTATAGTACATTAAACCACACCAAATTATCATTTCGATAGGTCAAAGCAGTTAAATATTGGCAATTGCATGGTTCCACTTAATAGCATCTAATGTTTTCAGCATTTCTGCAAGTTAAACCTTAGCTGGGCCAGAACATGGCACACAGGCATCAAGGCAGCTGATTAATTTGTGCCCTTTCAAGTTGCTCATCTTTAAATCTCCAGAATTTATAGAGAGGTTGAGGGTAGCGTGGAAGTGGATAAAGGGAATTGCTATTGGTTGTGTCAGCCAGTCTTCTATTTTACAGGAGAGTTAAACTCTGGCCCACAATTTCATGAAGTGCTCTGCAAACCAAAGTACTCATGTTAACCAGACACACCTGTCCTTAGAAAGTGGTTTAGCAACTATTTATTGTTACTTAATATTGCCCCTCCACAACTTCCAGCAATTGATTAAAATACTTCTTCTAGCAACATAGTCTACTCTTTGTGAAAGAAGTTCTGGAAAATACTTCTTTTCTCCTACTGAATTTCATTTTCAATGATATGATGATGAATCATAGATAGCTGCTTGGGAGGTCTGATAGAGTCCATCTGGCTCTGCTTATATGCTCCCATTTTGCAGATGAGGAACTCAGACTTTAGATGGTTAATGAACTTGTTAAAAGTCATACTGTCAGTACAAGCTAGAGCTGGGATTTGAGCTCAGTTTGGATGACTCCACATCCAGTTCTCTTAACCATTGCAGATCCAGCTCTGGCTGCTCTCAGGAATAGTTTTTCCTAGTTAAGTTATCTAAAAACATGGCTGTCAAGAGTGTAGCCAGCCTGGGATAGAATCCTGCATTGCACTTACTTGTTGTGTCTCTAAGGTAAATTAACCTCTCTGTTTCAGTTTCCTCATCTGTAAAATGGAGCTGAAGCTGCATTCTTAGAGAAGTTGTAAAGATTGAATAAATCAAAATACCAGCTATTATGATCACTTATTTTCTATCCCCATAAAGGTAATTTGTATCTTCATTGCCTTTCAACTGCCCTGTGTTGCTGAAGCCCCAGTGTGTTTGGGGCTAGAATTTACTGAACCAGGAGCCAGCCTATTTAAGAGACCACAGAATCTCATCCCTCTCTCCATGTGGAACTGATGCCAGGAATTCTAAATGGCCAACATTAGGGATTGGATGGTGTAAGTCAAACAGCCACCAATAATCCCCTAGTGTTAGATATTTAGATTGTGCCAACATTTTGCTTTTATAAACACAAAGAGCAGGGACAATTAGAGGAAAATGAACTAGAAAATTTAAAAGACTGAGAGACTGAATATATAAACAATGGCCAGACCACATATGACAATAGAACTCAAACCCACAACCTCTGCAGCAAGCAACCTGGGAGTCAAACTACACCTCTGCAGCAGTCTCCCCAGGACTTGGTCAATGACTGCCAAATTCCCTGTGCTGTGCCCCCACTTCCAACTTGGGACCAACCAGAGAAAGCCAAATACAAACCAATCACACAAGAGGCTTCTCTAACCTGGTTCCAACTTCCTCATGCCAATAATTTCCAATAAAGTACATCTGAAGCCTGTGTTTCCCACTAAAAAGATTTCCCACCACCTGCCTGCTTGTGAGTCTCTACCAAACGCGATGATGACTAATTCCTTGCTATAGCAAGCTCTCATTTGGGCGGTCTTGTTTATTCCCACAGCTTTTCTGGAGGTTCCTCTGAGGTATGGTTTGCACTGCCCACAACCATGGATCCCAGCCTACACCCAGGGGTGGCACCGAGCGGCTCCTTTTCCTCACTGCTTTACAGCATCAAGAGCCAGTGCCTACAAGGTAAGTGAGCACTGGGTCTGAACTCCACACTCCCGTGGTGAGATTCTTAGCATCTATTCTTGTTTAGTAACCGGATTTTGTTACTAGTTCCTAATTGCTTGGCATCCTTTGTGAAATCAGGCCATTTTTTCCATCCCCTTTACTTGTTTTCCTCTGTCTTTACATAGGTTCTGTAGGCCTGCTCAGAATGGTGAATTTGTGGCTCTCACCAGATCAACATCCATACAGACTTTGTTGTGGGTCACCAATAAAATAGGGTAAAGTTCACCTTGCATCTAGATATTTTGTCCTAAGCACTTAGCTTTTCTCAGTTTGTTTGTTTTTCTGCCTTCTGAGGGTGAGCGGAGTGGTTGCTGCCTGCATTTAGAGACAGCAAACTGTCAGATTAGGGTCCTGAGACACACAATGCACAAGCATTGCTTTCGACGGACTATTGCCGGCTCTCATGGGGTTGTTTAAGTATGCATCTTCTCCAAGTCTCACAAAAAAAACTCCATCTTGCATGTACTCTTATTACAATCCTAATTTATTCACTTACCTAAGTAGCATAATTTCAGCAAGATAATTTGGGCTTTCACTGGCCACTCTGAGGAATATTTGAAGTTGAACAAAATTGTTCATTTGAGAGATACTTGAAATATAAAAGAAATTAATATTTCTAAGGCCCAATGGGTAGCATTTGTGTTTTTTTTTGTGACTGATGTGCAAAGGCCTTCAAACAAAATTCTGATTAAAAAGCTACTTATTAAAATATGTTTTGACCAAAGTTATGAGTAATTTGACAAACTTAAAGTACCAGCATACTCCCTTTCCCTAGTAAATCATTTCCTTCCTTGTCCTATAGTTACCCCCTAAATATAGCTCTATTCTTCTGATTTGTCTCCTTCTGCCCCTGTGTTGATACTTTTTACCTTGACAAGATGTCCTATATTTTCCTAAAAGACTCTCTTGAAGACCTCAATATGTCAGTTACCTGTAAATATGTATCTTGCCAGATATGAAAGCTATAGTAGAATTGAAACCATGAACCCAACCTGAATTAAACATTATAATTAAGGATTTCCCTAAACCCAGACATGACCAGTAACTATTCATAGAAAAATTTAGAATTGTTTTGAGTGCATACAACCCAGGGTTACCCGGCATATCAACTTTTACACATGTTGGTTGGAACTTTAGATGCTAAATCCTACATGGCAAAAGGAATTGGACTGATTCAGAAAGGGACCTATAGGATCTCTTTTTCCACAATAAACCTGAAGGTCAAAGAAAGACCTAGAAAGTCTCCTAAAAACGAAACCTTAAATATTTCCACTAAAACTGGTTGGATAATAATTTAGCTCTGCAAACAGAGAAAATATGACACTGTAGGAGGTTTTGGGATAGATCTGGAAATAACTTCTGACAATATTTGTGAGCACAGACATAATAGCAGCTCTTTAATTGGAGACTTAATAATGAAATAGAAGTTAGAATGGAAAAGACTCCTTTACCTGAACTATAACACTTGGCACAACATTTTGAAAGGGCCCTAGAGAAAAAATGAGACAGGACTCCAAACAAATATATGGACCTGCAGCTGAAACAATTGGGTGGCCCACTTCCTAACAGAGCACTTACTGACAAGGATACCTGTAGAATTTGTAAACAGAAGGTAACAATGGGAAAAAGATTTTCCTATTTTGGAAAAGAAAAAAGAAAACAAGGAATAATTTCTCAGTTCAGATCAATGAAAGTACTTCACAGTAGTCTGCTTTAGTAAATTAACTATAAATATAAATGGCCATCCTCACCAATTCTTGGTAGATATATATGCCACTCTTTCTTTTTTTCTTTTTTCTTTTTCTTGTCACTCTTTCTACATTAAACTGCGCCACCTTTGATCAATCTCTTCCTTGGGAATTACTTATTATTTATGTGAATACTGTGGGCCATGTTTCCAGTGGAATAAAAAAGACTGCAAGAAACATATAATTAATTCTACAATAAGTTGTTAATGGTACCACTCTTGCCCTAGGTAGATAACAGATCAGTCTCAACTTGTTGGTATGAGTAGTATGGACAATTGCATTGCTCGAAATTTTTGGTTGGCTCTTAGTCATTGTAGTGTTTGTGTCATTGCTAATAGTCCTTGTTTACTTAGATCAATGAATTGGGCATTATAGAGCAGGCTATACTTAACCATTAAGAAAAGGTGACTTAATCCTCTAAGGCCAGTTCTCATAGCCTACAGGATTTATTCTCTTTTCCTGAATTGGTCAATTGGTATTCCTGGTACTGATAATCTTAAAGGGACTATTAGTTGCTCTTGCTTTTGTCTTAGTGGTTGTTTTACTGGCCCATTATGTTCTATACAAAGTTGTAAATGCTTCTGTGCAGCAACTCCCTTATCAAATCATCACCATGATAACATGACAGTAAAAAGGTCAAAAAGATCTTTTGATCCAATTGACTGTGGAAACAACTGGTCAATTCTGGGGCGATCTGGATCTCTGGTCTTCTTTGAATTGGTCAACCTACTGTAAATGAAAGAATGATCAAAAAGGGGACAGAGGGGCTGAATATACAAATGGAAAATGGCCAGATTACATAGAACAATGGAACTCTGACCCAAAGCTCTAAATATGGAGTCTGGACTTGGATAGCTTAGATAGGAGGTCAGCATACATTTTCTGTAAAGTTCCAGATAGCAAATATTTTAGGCTTTGTGGGCCACATGGTCTCTGAAATAACTAAAAGTCATAGACAGTAGTAAACAATGGACATGGTTGTATTCCAATAAAACTTTATTTATAAAAACAGGCAGTGGGCTCATTAGGCCTGCTGGCTGTATTTGCTGACCCTTGGTTTACATCTCTGTAAGTTTAAAAGCTTCTCCCCCTTTCTTACTAAGAGGAGAAAATGAAAGGATATTAACACTGATTGAGTTCATACTATGAACTGGGCATTATACTCAGAGCTTTTACATTAATCATATTATTTAATCCCTGCAAATCTATCCCTATGCTACAGATAAGAAAATGGAATTTCAGAAAGCTAAAATAGATTGTCTACAATCACATGGCTGGTGGGAAACAGAAACTCCTGACTCCAAAGTTCTCTTTCTTTCCCATCATCTCAGCTCTTATTTTCCATCCTCATGTCTTCCTTCACTAGCATCTCTGGTCACCCTTGCTTCTGACTCTATAGCAACAACAGCAGCAAAGAAATAGCAATAGAAACTAACTTTTATTGGGTGATATATTTATAATATATATCCTTATTTATATTAAATAATCATATATATTTTTATTTAGTCTCCACAAAAATCCCATGAAGTATATTTTCCATTTCCTAGATAGGGAACATCAAGTTCACAAACTGAGAGTTGGCAAGTTCAGCATTGGAACCCCTGTTTCCTAACTTCTAAATCCCAAAGTAGGACTTTATTTCCTGGTCACCATCATTTAATTAACACAGGAGAATATTTTTCTCTCTCTCTGGACCTTTCTAAGTACAGCTGCCAAGTCAATTCTGACCAACAGAAGTAGCTGAGACTGGATTAATGGTTTTGGAGGGAATATCAAGTTCAATGGAATGAAATCCTGTTAAAGCAATATGGACTGGTGTCCAGGAAATATCAGAAACTCTGGTGCTTTGTCAACAACTTGGCTATCAGGCTAAAGTCCACCTGGATTCCTCTTTAATGAGTTCTTTAAAGGAAAAATGACTTCTCAGAGCATTTGATGCAGATCACTCAAAGTTCTAAGCAGGAAGAAACCGCTGGATTTGGCTGACATTTCCAAAAATATAAATACATAGGCTCAAGGGTAGAAAGTCTTTGTGTTTTTTAAAAGCTGTATATTGAAAGAGAAAGAATTCAGAACTATTTCAAGATGATATGATTGGAAACTCTTCAGACTTCTTCCTTTTGTAGTCCCATTTTAGGCAGTTTTCTGGCTTGACTTGAGGTGAGCTTCTGATGGAGAAGTGTGCCTGTCTCCCAGTCTTCCACTTGACCTTCCTCCCATTCGGTAGCCTGTGCCAACAGAAATGTTGGAGGCTGCAGAGGAGGCTTGGGGGGAAGCTTTCAGTGGTCTAATGAGGAAAGTGCTATGTGAGCCCCAACGCTGCGTCTGTTTCAAGATCTGACCTTGCAACCTCAGACACTAAAATGCCACCAAGGAGAGGCAAAGGAAGGAGAGGGGAGGAAAGGAGTTTTGGAAAGGGGATGGAAGGGAGGGGAGGGAATAAGAGAGGAGGGAAGTGATGGGAAGGTGAGGCAAGAGAGGAAAAGGGAAGGGAAAGGAAGGGAAGGGAAGAGGAGAGAGGGAAGAGAAGAGATCTGGCTTCATACCTGTGAAAGTATCTAACATTTCTGCCTCCATAAGAAAAAGAAATTTTTTCCTGTTCAACAAGATCCATGCTGAATAGCCAATATAAACAGCTAATGTCCATGACAGTCTCCTACCTCAAAGCCTTAGCTTTCACAAACTCCTGATTGCCAGGGAAGCCTATAGCAGCACCCTCAGTGGAGGACACTTTTGGGTTCCGAACCCTTCTCTCTTTGTCTTTGACCCCTTAGGGCCCTTCTCTCTTATATTGGGCTTGGTGTACAACCAGTAGAATATTGGCACCTCTGTCATAGAGGCACCTGAATGGTCATCTCGGTCAATGCTTTCAAACATGCTCTGGGGAGCCATGGAGCTTCCTAAGACACCCACAGGTGCAAAGGCCCCTTTTGGCTTCCCCTTCCCTACCCTTCCACACAAAAACCTTTCAGTATGGAGCAGCTCACATTTAAACTGTTTTTCATATTGAGCTTTTGTTCTTTTGAAGGAGATTCCAAGTCTAAAAAATGTTTGACAGTTACTGATGCAGCCCAAGCCCTCTACATGTCTCATTCATCTTTGTACCTCTGATGCCTACCATGGAACCTGGCACAATGGAGGCGCTTAATTACTACGTATGGATGAAGACACGATAAATATTTCATTCATTCATCTACTCATCTGTTCACTGGAGAAACACTTGTTCAACTCCTGTTGGGTTTTGAGGACCATTTGCCCGTAACTTCTGTGACCCCATTGACTGCCAGCCCTCAGTTAGCCAGTGCATGTGGCTAGGAAGTGTCCTCTTCTTCCCTCGCTGCGCCATCTCTGTGTGACCTGTGCTGTATCCCAGAGCACTTCAGTCCGAGGGTTAAAAGTGAGGTGATATTAACAGTAACAAACGTTATTATATATATTTTTTGCTTTATTCCCAACCCACTCTTGCACATTCTCTCTCATTTGCTGGCCTGGTTCCTCTTTAAGATGTGCTCTGCTGTAATCTTTGTGTCCTCACACACAGATAAAAGTGGTGGGAAGAGCCTTTTGCTGCAAAGATATGGAGCCTTAATAGAATGTGTATCCAAAAGTGCTTTGAGCAAAGGAAACAGCTCTTTAAGGGTCAGAGGTTGTTCTTAAGTAGGGTTGTCTGTCAACCAGCTGGGTACTTGTGAGAAATTTAGGATGCCAGGGAGAAGATACTCGCCCAGAATAATTGATGCTATTGTTAAAAAAGCACTTTGTGGTCAACTATCAGCCAAATCTTAGTTTTCCTCATGAGAAAAAGCCACAGCTTGTTGGTAGCATCTCCATTTGGTACCGGTATCATTCTTCCAGCTATTTAACCTAGACTTGTGGTCCCTTGCATCATTCAGCTAACTTTTAACGGCTGCCTTTTAATGTTTTATCCATTCATTCATGAACTGAATTATTCAACAAATACTCTTTGAATTCCCACTGTGTGCTAGGGATTCACCAATCAATGAAATAGTCAAGAATCCTGCCCTTTTGGATTTTATATTCTAGAGGCAGCAACATGTACAGTAAATGAAAAGAGAAATAAAGATGGAGATCTATATGGAGTTTCAGATGTATTGAGCGCTGAGGATAAAAATAAAAGCAGGGAAGAATGTTAGGGAGTGCTGGGGGGTGGGATTACCATTTAGTTCACATGGCCCAGGTAGAAAAGAACTCTTGGCAAAGATGATGGTAATCCTAGGAGCTAGGGGATCTATTTTACAGATGAAAACATTGGCTCAGAGAGGTGAAGTGACTTGGTCAAGGTCACACAGGGGATTAGTGGCTGAATAGGTATTTGGACCCAGATCCGTGTGACTGTGTATCCAGGCTCTTTCTACTATGCTACATTGCCACATTTTTTTTCACCTGTTAAACCCAGGGCTGGGCTAAGCCAGGATGTGTAGAATCTCACCTTTCTGGCATTAACAATCTTATGCCAGTGGCCTTTTCTGAGGGCTACAGAACCTTCTTACTAGTAATTGCTATCAGCAATATCAGAAATGACTGATGCCATATTACTCTCCTGCCCACTTTGGAGTAATTATTTCTGGTTAGAAATAATCTAAAAGTTTGATCTTTAATGCACAGACACAATACTGAACAGTGAAAATGTAAGAAAGTTCCTGCTGCTCCGAGATGCTGTTAAAATTAACCAGTGTGGGGGCATTGCTATTGTTTATGGTAACACATCATTTAGGTTTTTAAAAATTATATTTATAAAGATCCTGGAAAAATAATGCTGAAGAAATCTAAATAGATGGGATGCCCGAGGATTCTGGAAGGGAAGCACACAGCCAGGCTGTTGATGAGGTGCCAGAGGTTCTGGGCCAGTGAGTCCTGTGGTGTGATGTAAGAGGCATGCTGCTACCTAGCCGTGCCTGAGAGCAGAGCCTCCAGGATCACTAGCTGGATCTTGTAGCTAAGTTCTAACCATGAGAACAAGGGTTGCCTTTTTATTCTGCTATACCTGTAAGGTCAGGCACAGTGCCTGGTACTTAGTTGACGTTTCAATAAATGTTTGTTGAATGAATGACTGTATGATGACAAAAAGATCTAAACCCAGGTAATATAAGAAATAGATGCTGGAATGGGGAATGTACACCGCTCTTTCTACATTCCCTCACCTACTCCTGAACCTTACTCTTGTTCCCTAGGATTTCCTCTATAGTAGTTCCCTAGGGATGCCAAGAGAAATATCACAGGCTGAGTGGCTTAAACAGCAAAATTTTATTTTTTTGTCCTAACCCCGTGGTCAGCAAACCACGGATCGTGAGCCACATGCGGCTCTTTGGCCCCTTCAGTGTGGCCACGAAGTTTCAATTGCACTGTATGTGTGTGCCCGCACATGGTATTTTGTGGAAGAGCCACACTCAAGGGGCCGCAGTTTGCTGACCATTGCCCTAACCTATTCGGCTCAGTGGATAGAGAGTCAGCCTGTGGACTGAAGGGCCTTGGGTTCAATTCCAGTCAAGGGCATGTACCTTGGTTGTGGGCACATCCCCAGTAGGGAGTGTGCATGAGGCAGCTGATCGATGTTTTTCTCTCATCAATGTTTCTAACTCTCTCTTTCTCTCTGTAAAAAAAATCAATAAAATATATTTTTTAAAAAATTTATTTTCTCATAGTTCTGGAGGCTAGAAGTCCAAGAATAATGTGTCATTCGGGTTAATTTCTTCTGAGGTCTCTCTCCCTGGCTTGTAGATAGCTGTTTTCTCCCTCTGTCTTCATGTGGTTTTCCCTCTGTACATGTCTTTGTTCGAGTCTTTTCTCATTGGGAGACCAGCAATATTGAAATAGAGCCTACACTAATAACCTCATATAACCTTATCACCTCTTTAAAGGCCCTGTCTCCTAATGCAGTCACATTCTGAGGTACTGGTGATTAGGACTCCAACATGTGGGTTGGGGGGGGGTATAACCTCTTAAGCAAATTACTTGCATTTAAGTTCTCCTCTCACTTCTGCTTTTGCAAGGGGACACAGGCTAAGTTAAGGCAATATTTAACCTTTCTCTTCCGCCTCTTATCTCAAACTACACATTTATATGTTTATCTATCTACCTATCTATTTGTGTTGTTGTTGTTTTTTGTTATAATTGTGCTGTTGATGCTGTGTGTGTGTGTGTGTGTGTGTGTGTGTGTGTAAAATTTCATCCAAATAGAAGATCGCTTCAAGAAATTCTGTAAGGTGGCAGCTGTGCAAGTACCAGAAGCTCATGACTGTCAAGTTGGCCCTGGATGTGGAGATCGCCATCTACTGCAAGCCTCTGGAGGGCGAAGAGAACCGGCTGGAATCTGGGATGCAGAACATCAGTATCCACACCAATACCACCCTTGGCTACTTAGATGGGCTGATGAACCCATTTTATGGGAACCTCAACTATGGCCTGGGCTTTCAGGCCAACCTGGGCTCTGGTGGGAGCTCTTGCTCCTTCAATTGCACCAACTCCTCCAAGACGGTGGTTGCGAAGAAGATTGAGACCCAAGATTGAGACCCAAGATGGGAAGCTGGTGTCTTAATCATCTGATGTCCTCCCCAAGTGAATGACTACTGTGGGCCTTCCTGTCCTCCAGGCCTTGGGACAGGAGCTGTGCAGGGGAGCAGCGGGCACAGGAAGCCCAGCCTGAGGCTCAGTCCCAGTCCTCAGCTCACCCTTGGGGTGGGGGTTTACTGCCTGGGGGACTGCCTCTTTCTCATGCCCCCAACTAAAAGCCAAATCAAGTGGGTTTGTTTTTTTTCCCAAGCTGGCTCTGCCAACCCTAAAAAAAAAGAAATAAAAGAAATAATTCTGTAAGGAAGATTATAACAGTATCTGAGAAGTAACAGACCTTTCATGCTTGATATTTAAGCAGCCTTAATTGTCTAGTGCTTTTGACAATGCTATTCTGATTCATGAGTTGTCATATGCTATGCAGGCCCCATTAAAGGCTATACAAACCCCTTTTGAGCTTTCTTAGGGCTAAGTAATTATTCCTTGATTGATGGAAAAGTAAGCACACCTTGATTGCTTATGTAATTTTGAATTAATTACATTACTTCCAGATTTGTATGTTATTGAGGAAGGCACTTATCAACTGATTGTAATTAATGTATAACAACTTTCTAATATACATAAAAGCTTTAAACAGTTAAGATATTATAGCTCCCCGGTTCAATTCATTCATTCATTCATTCATTCAGCAAATATTTATGGAAGTTTTAATATGTAGAAAGTGCTTTGGGAGTTGGTGCAATAATACCGAGAATTCATAATGCAAGATGGGGATTAAAGGTACCCACAGAAAAAGTGAACTACCAATATACAGAATAGTTGCTCTAGCTTTCTATTGTTATCTTTTACTTGTATCAGGTCAGATGGGAAAATAATGACCAGTTTGAGCAACATAATGTAGGGAATTGGTCGTAGAGGTGATAGAAAAGAAGTCAGCAAAGAAATGTAAGGTAACCCTAAGATTTTCAGCAGCAGGAAGCCCTACCTCTTCCTGTTTACAAGGACCAAAGGAGGTGAGTTTTTCTGGAGCCCAGAGGCAGAAGTCACTAGGGCAAGCTTGACCACTGCAGGCCTGTCACATGGGATGTGCAGCTATGGAAATAATGCTCCCCCTGAGCCTAGAGAGAGGGGTAGAGAAAGCTCTGGCTGCCCCTTCCTCTTCTCCTCTAGTCTCATCTGTACCTCGCCTGTGAGCTACAGGCTGTGGAGGTGAGCCCACGCTGTGATACAGAGCAGAGGAAGGGCGAGGAATGTTCCTAAGGCAATGGGTCTAAAGGCAATAGATCTGAAATTCTTAGCCTTGTATAGAACTCTGGGTTTATCATTGTAACACACATTACACTTACATGTAGAGAAAGTATTTACATTATAGATAAGCGACTTATAAATCCGCTGTGTGTTTCTGGGTGAGGTGGGTGTGGGAGTGGGTAGACTGCTTGCCTGGAAGAAAAGGGAAGAAGAAATTCCTCTCCAATAGCAGATCAAATGGGCCATGTTTAGTTGTAAGTTGTCTACCATCAAGGTAAGATATTAGGAAGGGTGAAAAGAGATGGAAACTCACTTTGTGATTGAGCTGAGGTAGGGATACAATGATGCAGATAGTATAAAAATATAGCCTTACTAGGAAGCACTTAGCCTTTGTTTAATCCACTAACTAGTTGTTTCAACAAACATTTATTAAAAAGCAATGAGGGCCCAGGTGCAGAGTCAGGTGCTGGTGATATGTGCACAAATAGAGTTGCTTTTGGTTTTATGAATTTTGCAATCTAGTGGCTGATAAATATGTTTATTTTTCAAATGGTGAATTTGAAAACAAATGTGAATAAGTACTAACTGTGATTAAGTATAGTAAAAAAAGAGTGGGCAGGTATAGTGGGGGATTCATTTTAGGGGGATACTGATCTAGCCTGTGGAGTCAGGGAAGGCTTCTTAGTTGAAGAGATGAGTGATCTGAAATTTTTAAGTATCATAGGAGTAGGATTAAAAAAGGTAAAGGGAGGAAGTGGGGAAGAGTGTTCCAGGGATCAAGAAGAGCCATGTAAAGGCCCTGGGGCAGAGGAAATATTCCAGTGGGGACATGCTGTGGTGAGAAGTAGAATCTTTTGGTGGAGTTTTTCAAACAGATTAATCAACTGTATTTGAGGGGACTCACATATCACACCATTCAATAAACTTCCAATTCCACTTCTGAATATTTATTTTAAAAAATAAGAACACTGATTCGAAGAGATATATGTACCCTTATGTTCATTGAAGCATTGTTTATAATATGCAAGACATAGAAGCAATTTAGGTGACCATTGATAGATGAATGGATAAGAAAGATGTGGTACATATATACAATGGAATATTTTGCATTAATAAAAAATGCAATCTTGCCATTTATGACAACATGGATGAATATAGAGGGTATTTGTGCTAAGTGAAATAAATCAGGCAGAGGAAGACAAATACCATATTGTTTCACTTATATATGAAATCTAAAAACAAAACAAAGCAGACAAACAAAACAGACTCATAGAAATAGAAACCAAAGTGATGGTTACTGGAAGGGAGCGGGTTAGGGGATGAGTGAAAAGGGGAAGGGGAATATAGTAAGTAATATTCTGATAAATTTATACAGTGAGAAATGATTACTAGAATTAGTACAGTGATCACATCGTAAGCTATAAAAATGTTGAATCACTATATTGTACACCTAACACAAATTTAACCAATATAATATTGTATAGCAACTATACTGTTATAAAAAAATAAATTAAGAAAAAACCTTACAACCCTAAAATTACATGATCTAGAGCATTAAATTGCTTGCTGACATTGGGTTCAATTTATTGAGTGATGCTTTGAGAAATAAAAGAATAGCAAGCGACAGGGTGCTTTGGTGAGTGGAACATAGCGCACCGACATGTTGAGTAACCTTTTATGACAGCACATGATTAAGTACTTCAGTGAGGAGTCCACATGGCTGGGAGGATTAGAGGTCGGGAAGAAAGTAGAGTGGGATGGGGCTTCGTGTTGTGTTTCCTAAGCAGAGAGCTGGAATGCTCCACTCCGTGGGAGGAGGTCTGACTGAAGGGGAGAATTTTTGGCAGCCAGCAGGTAATCCTATATCAGCTGTCAACTGTGTAGCTCTCAGGCAGGAGCAAGGACACTGGGAGTACCACTGCTGCTTTGGGGGTACCCTAGGTGCTTCGTGCGTATTTTTCTTTCTTTCCTAACTGTATGAAATAGTATTATTATTCCATCTTATGGACAAGGAAACTAAGACTCAGTGATTTGGATTGCATGCCATGGTGACTTGTTCAGACCTTGGCCAGCCTGGGGTTAGAACCCAGTTCTGTCTGGCTCTAAATCCAATGTTCTCAACACAGTCCTAGGCATCCTTCCCCCACCCCTTGTAGTGTGTATGTGTGTGTTCTCACTTTATTCCCTATTCTAGCGTATAAGTTCTTGATAAAGGAGGGCGTTAAAAGAGTGGGGAAGGGAACTCATTTTTAAAAATCTTATTCACCAATATGCTTGCTCATTACATAGATTATCTTACTTAATGTTCAACATAAACTGCATGTTATCTATTCTTCTCTCCATTTTACAGATGAGGAAATTGTGTTAAGTATTGGGTCTATCAGGGAAGCAGAGCTGGCACTTGATTGTAGGTATGCTTCATCACATTAGTCACAACCCAATAAGATGTACTTTTCTCCTACATTAATTTATAAATCAAATACAGTTATAATAAAAATACCAAGAGACTTTAAAAATTTTTTTATGTAAAAAGAAGCAAGTAAGAATACCCAGAACAAAGACAAAGGGAGCACCTGTCCTGGAATATGTTACAGCACATCACAAGGCTTTAGTAAGTCAGTGAGTCATTGGCTGATAAACTAGATCAATGGAATAGAACAGAAAATCCAAATATATATGGAGTTCAAGTTTACATAAAAGTTAGGATGTAATAAAGTTAGCCACTCAAATAAGTTGTGTGTGTGGGGGGGGGGGGCGTGGGGAGAGAGGGGAAGAACAGACTAGTCCATACTAGTAATAACTGGGTAGCCATTTGGAAAATAAATGGATTCATATTCATACCAAATACATCAAAGATTAAAAAGTAACAAATGAAGCATATATGCTTAGCCCATGGACATAGACAATAGACAGGTGAAGGCCTGGGATGGGGTGGAAGATTGGTGGAGGGGGGAGAAGGAAGGAAAATGGGAGACATTTGTAATACTCTCAACAATAGAATACATTTTTAAAAAGTAACAAATAAAACCATAAAAACAGAAAAATGTAAGAATTATTTCATTACCCTGGAATGAGAAAAATCTTTTCAATTATATAAAATGCAAAAGCCAGAAGAGGAAAAAAAGAAGGTATATCTCACTTTATGTCTTTAAAAATATGTATGCAAAAAATGCTATAAGCAGAATCAAAAGACAAATTACCCTGGGCAAAATATCTGAAATTTATCACAGAAAAAGGGCTAATCTGGCCGGTATATAAATAGCTCTTACCAATCAAAATAGAGCAGATCATAGACATGGTAGGAAAATGGGCAAATCATATGTATACCTGGTCATAGGAAAGGGAAATTCAAAATTAAAGACTCTTATTAAAGGGAAAGTCACTTGATTTTATTCATAATAGGGGAATGAAAATTAAAATTATAATCATATACCATTTTATCTATCAAATTAGCAAAAATGTAAACATTTAATGATACCTCATGTTACCAAGGTTGTGTGGAAACACTCCCATGGGAGGCATGTTGGGACAATTTAAACAACATCAAACAAATTATAAAGGAATTGTCCTTTGACCCTGCGATTCTACTTCCAAGAAACTATTATAGATATATTTGCCTGTGTGAAAAATGACACATGCAATATTATTCTTCATCTCAAATGATTGGAAATAACCTAAATGTTCATCAACAGATAACTGGTTAGATGGAATTTTACAGCTGAAGCTTTTTAGAAAATAATCTGTAAATATCATCAAGTTGCATTTTAAGTGAAAAATCAAGATGTAGAACAGTGTGTATGGTATGGAAGGAGAGTGGAAAAAAGAATAAATACTCAGATGTGCTTCTGTATTCATTGAACATAACCTCTGGAAGGACACACGGAGACTCAGTGACTCTGATAACTTTTCCTGTTGCTTTGATTTGCTTTTTCTGTTGAAGAGAGGTGTACTAGGCAGCTGGGAAATTTGAAGAAGAGAAAGACATTTCCTTCAATACATTTTTCTACTTTTTGAATTTTGAATGTTTTTATATATATTTTAAGAAACCCCAAACCTTCAAAATCTACAAATAAGCAAACCCAAACTTTTCACGTTCTCTTTCTGGGTGAAGTTTCTAGGGCCAACCCTGAGAGTCATACAATGAACCCTCTCCACTTCTCAATGTCCTCTATAGCGCCATACTGGAATTCTGTTACCACATGGGAAATTTGAAAACTAACTTTTAAAATCAAAGAGTTAGTATATATAGAGAGTATTTATACAAGACCTGGCACATAATAATTATCTTGGCAAATGTTAACTATTAATTTCGTTTTTATACTACTTTGTATAGGGGGTGATGGTAAACTGAGTCACACAACCAGAAATAGTCAATGAAATTTTAAAATCCTTTTTTAAAATTTTCTTATATGGTCCTTATTGATGTTTTGGCACATAGTGGTTATTCAACAAGCACATTGGTGATGGTTTGACCTCACCCTGTGGTATTGTCATTGATTAAAAAATGGTTATCTTGCCCTAATCAGTTTGGCTCAGTGGATAGAGCGTCGGCCTGTGGACTCAAGGGTCCCAGGTTCGATTTCGGTCAAGGGCATGTACCTTGGTTGCGGGCACATCCCCAGTAGGGAGTGTGTAGGAGGCAGCTGATCGATGTTTCTCTCTCATCGATGTTTCTAACTATCCCTCTCCCTTCCTCTCTGTAAAAAATCAATAAAATATATTTTTTTAAAAAGTGGTTATCTTGTTGGTGGAGGCCTGAGGGCATGAGGGTAACAGAGATCAAAATGTAGTAGGTGGTCCTGTGTGGTCCCAGGAGCTTTACCTCCCGGAAGAAGTGTCCAGCTGGCAAAATTAGTTTCAGATCACAACCTATGGAGGCAACCTGGCACGAAGGAAATCACATGGACCTTGGGGTCAAAAGACCTAGTTTAGATTCCTGATTCATCCACAGGCTAGACATGTAGACCTGGGTAGATCTTTGCACATGTATCAATCCATGGGCATCCCTGCCTATATCTGTCCTCCTTTCCTGATAGGCTGTTACAAAGCTCGAAAGCTCTAACTAGATTCAAAAGCATTTAGAAACTATAAAGTAGCATGGAAGTGTGCAGCATAATCCATGATGACTTCATAATAGTGTCGGGCCTCCTTGCTCTCTCTGCATATGTGGCGGGGGGGCGGGGTGGTGGTGGGTTGTGGCTGGTGAGGAGAGTGTTAAATTTACAGAGCAACCCAAGGAGAGACTCGCTTGCCATAAGGGGAGACCCAGGACTGATGGTAGGCACTTAACAGCATGTTCCAATTACAGCATTTAAATCTAATTGCATACTCTGTTAATCTCTGTCAGTGCGGCATCATTTAATATCATCACCGCAGCCTCTAATATAGTGAGCAATGTGAGCCGAGCTGAGACTATTGAAAAAGTTCAGTCCCAGGTCTTCATATCCCCTTTAATTCTCTCTGTCAATTATGCCGCAGCCAAGAGTTCAAATAAAGGTCTTGAGATCCGGAGTTGGAGCTACCTTTTGAAGCAAAGTCTCCTGTAAATATACAGATTCTATCAGGAGCCTCTAATTCCCGTCTTGGTTATTTTTGATGGGTTAGTTGCAGTGACTAGTCCCTGAGGTATAACTTACTACAGACTTATTACAAACAAATATTGTAAATGTAATCTGTTCCATAGATTACAGTTCTGGAAATAATGTGATATCATTTGCACATGTATTTCCCACCCTCTCCAATCCCCCTGGCTCAAATAAGGTTGGCGGGAGGAAAACCCAGACATTTACTTAACTCCGGTTTTTTTAAAGTACATTTTTATTGATTTCAAAGAGGAAGGGAGAGGGAGAGAGAGATAGAAACATCAATGATGAGAGATAATCATTGATTGGCTGCCTCCTGCATGCCCCACACTGGGGATCAAGCCTGCAAACCAGGCATGTACCCTGACCAGGAATTGAACCGTGACCTCCTGGTTTATAGGTCAACGCTCAACCACTGAGCAACACCAGCTGGGCTTAGCATAGTTCTTTGTTATAGTAAAATGTTTATTTTTGTTTATTCTTAATATAAAAGCAGTTAATTACCATAAACTCCTGATCATAGCCTTAGATTTTGAAAAATAACTCTTGAATCCTAAAAATCAAATTTAGGAAAATCGCCAGATCTCTTTAAATCCTATATGAATTCAGAATCATTTAGTCAACAAATATGAGAGGAGTGGGTGCCAGGTGTGTCAGGATTGTGCTGAGCTCTAGCTGAGTTAAGTCCTTTCGAAAAGAACCTAGGGCTCCATTTCTGGCTCCAGGCTTTACAAGCCATGTGCCTGGTAATGTACTAATCTCATCTAAATCTAAGCTTACGTTTCTGCAATAGTTTAATACTTTTGCCTCCTTGAGGTACTGTTTGGAGGATTGAATGAGATAATGTATATAAAGTACCAGGTACAGTTTGGAGTACTTTTATCTTGGTATGTTTATTTTTTTAAAAAATATGTTTTTATTGATTTCCGAGAGCGGGAGAGAGAAATAGAAACATCAATGATGAGAGAGAATCATTGATCAGCTGCCTCCTGCATGCCCCCTAATGGGGATCAGCCCAAAACCCAGGCATGTGCCCTTGACCAGAATCAAACTCGGGACCCTTCAGTCTGTAGCCTGACTCTCTATCCATTGAGCCAAGTCAGCTAGGGCAGTATGCTAAGTTTTTGCTAGGAGTTAATGAATAGTTATTTTCTATCAACCAATGGACTACGATCCTTGCATTAATTATTGACTCATTTAGTGTTCCTGGCAGCATGCTTATTAGAAGGCCGTGAGACAGAGTGTGTTAGGGGACAGGCTGAGCTGCTGAGAGACTCCAAATTACATGATGTAAATAAGATAGAAAAGCATTTCTCTCTCAAGAAGTTGTCCAGAGATTCATGGTGTTGGGAGCCAGTTTCATCTGCCATCCTCACATGAGGGTTGGGTTGCAGGCCGCTGCTTCAGTTGTTGTTGATTTTGGGTTCCTCATACCTGGGCAACACGATGGTACAGTGTGGTGACTGCGACCTCTGCCACTTTCTGCCTGTTGGACTTAGGCAGGGTACTTTACTCTCTCTGCTAAAGACGTCTCATCTGAAAAATGGGCATAATAATAGAGTTCATGATATAACTGGAAAACGTTTAAGTAGTGCTTGGAACATAGTGAGTATTGTGAGTGTGTTGTTATTATTTTTGTATAGTAGGCTCTCAGTATTTTCCCATTTGTCATCTCCTTGAGATGGGTATTCCCTTTTTTGGAGATCCTTGAGGTGAGTTACTCTCTTGAAATAAATGATTTGTGTAATCTTTTCCACCTGGAATCCTGTGGCAGATGGGGGGACCCAGATAGAGACTAAGGGAGTTAGAGACATCAGCCAGAATGCAGAGTGGAGAGCAGACCTCAGTGTCTGCAGCGGGGAGGGGAGGGATAAGTGATGGGATACCTTGCAACCAATAGTACAGGAGAAGGCTCACTCCGTCCTCCCCTTGCCTCTTTACTCTTGAAGAAGGAATGAACTCTAACTTTTTGTTTTTTAATCTTTATTGTTGAAAGTATTACATATGTCCACTTTTTTCCTCCATTGACTCTCTCCAGCCCCTCCCCCACCCCAGACCTTCACCACTCTATTGTCTGTGTGCAGGGGTTATGCATATATGCATACAAGTTCTAGTTTTGATCAAAGACACACTATGGGCCATGGAACTAGGCAGGGATGCTTTGGCACTCTAGGCAGCCTTCCTTTTGGAGGCCTTACCCAACTTCATTTCAAACATATTAAAATGCAGTCATACCCCTATCCTATATAATAAAACCCTAATATGCAAATCAAACAAATGGCAGAATGACCAGCAGAATGACCAGTCACTATGATGTGCACTCATCATTAGATGCTCAAAGCAGGAACTGCCCCCTGGTGGTCAGTGTGCTCCAACAGGGGGAGCACTGCTCAGCCAGAAGCCAGGCCCACAGCTGGTGAGCCCAGCGGTGGTGGCGGGAGCCTCTCCCACTTCTGCTGCAGGTGGGCAGTAAGGAACGAGGGGTCCCGGACTGTGAGAGGGATGTCTGTCTGCCAGCTTAGGCCCATGGGGATCAGGCCTAAGCTGGCAGGCGGACATCCCTTGAGGGATCCTGGACTACGAGAGGGCGCAGGCTGGGCTGAGGGACCCCACCCCTGTGCATGAATTTTGTGCACTGGGCCTCTAGTTTCCTATAATCTACACTAATAAAAGAGAAAGATGCAAATTGATTGTACCTTCGTGATGCCCACCAGCCAATCAAGAGTGAGTATGCAAGTTAACCCAACAAAGGTGGTGGGTTAATTTGCATACATAGGCACCGAGCACCCAGGGGCAGGCGTTCCTCACCACTCCAGCCACTCTGGACCTCTGGGCAGCATGGGAAAACAGAAAGGGGTGGCTCCGGGCTGGAGCAAAGGCAGAAAGGCAGCTCTGGGCCAGAGCGAAGGTGGAAAGGCGGCCCCAGGCTGGAGCAAAGGTGGAAAGGAGGCTCTGGCCGGAGCAAATGCGGTGCCAGCAGCCAGGTGAAGGAAGTCCCATTCTTGCATGAATCTTCATGCATTGGGCCTCTAGTCCTATATAATTAAAGTCCAGTGACCAAATGGCAGAATGACCAGAACCACTGGTCAACCAGTCGCTATGACATGCACTGACCACCAGGAGGCAGATGCCCCCTGGTGGTCCGTGAGCTCCCACAGTGGGAGTGCCGCTAGGCTGACCAGGATGAGCGGTGCTCCCACAGTTGGAGCAGCCACTCAGAGGGCAGGTCCTCAGCCACTTGGCTGACCAAAGCTGACCAATCCCCGCAAGCCATGCCCCCCCGCCCCCCCAGTGCATGAATCCCATGCACCGGGCTTCTAGTTATGAATAACCATATGAGTTGGGTTATAGTCTAGTAGCTGACAAAATGTTACATTCATGTAGATAGTTAATTCAACATTTGATTTGTAGATTTTGTTCCTTATTTTGGAGCATATCTACTGGTCCATGCAGGTCTAAGGCCCTGAGCTCACAGTCCTGAATGTTTTATGTCATTTAGGCACCAGTGGTTAGGAGCAGATGATTTGGTCAAACCATAAAATTGATTAAAATGAAGATTTTGCTTTTTTAGAAAACAACATATTTTTATTGATTTTAGAGAGAAAAGAAGAAGGAGAGATAGAAACATCAATAATGAGAGCGAATCATTGATTGGCTGCCTCCTGCATGCCCCACACTGGGGGTCAGTTTCTGACCAGGAATCGAACCATGACCTCCTTGTTCATAGGTCAATGCTCAACCACTGGGTCATGCTGGCCAGGCAAAATGATGATTTTGCTTTTTATTGATTTCTTCTGGGGAATTTCACTCAGAACCTCTGTGGTTGTAATTTCCTATCCATGAGAGAGGAGAAAGAGGTCACACACTCTTGTTTGTCTTATTTTTGGAGGATTGCTCTTCACTGTGGATGGTGACATAGATTGTCCAGGCTTCCTTTGACTAAGAAGGTTGGACTCTGCCTCCAAAGGTCTCATAGGTCAAAATGGGACTCTGTAAAAAAAAAAATGCAGAAATGTGTGCTTAGGTTTGATGCTTGAGTAAGGAGGAAGATTCTGGAAATTCCCATAGCTCAGTCCAAATAGTTTGATGTGGACAGAGGGGCTTTAATAATGGTGTGAACTTTAATAAGGGGCTAATGGGATCATGAAGGAGGGGAATTTGGCAGATGGGGAAACAAGGGTCCCATTTGAAAATCCAGCAAGCTCCAGTGCCCCTCACTAGTTTAACCAGCACAAGGTTTTGCAAACATATCTTTCTTTATTCTGTGGGGGCCCACAACCTTCTGTGAGGTCTGTGTGAATAATTTAATTCCTAACATCTTAGCAGCAGAGACTATTCCTAGGAGCAAGTTTGGGAGGATCTCCGTGAGATATAGTGAGTTTTCTTACCTTAATTGGACCAGGACAAGAACTCAGTAAAATGCCTAAAACTTTAAACTTCCCCTTGTTTGCTATTTTGGTGATCCCTTATCTGCTTCTTGGCAGTGATGAGCAATAAAAACTCTTATAATAAAAAGAGCTAATAAACGTGCCTTCCAGGAAGCAGCATATATTTAAAAAGATACTTAAAAATATAACCCAAATTAGAGATACTTATGGAAAGGAATGGTGAGTCCACTGATGGGAGCAGATTTGAGTGGGGGTGAGAATAGTGTGAAAGAACCCAGGTTTTTGAGTTAAATTAACTTGTTTGAATTTACTTTGGATCTTCTTAGCTGTGTGATGCTGACCAAATGATTTAAACTCTGTGAAACTCAATGTTCCCATTTGTAATATAAGTCTAATTATTGTAGTGATATCATTCTTATATAATTCTTATCATAGTGCTTGGTACACACAGAAATGTAGCATGGGGAAGTAAAATAATGTGGAGGCGTCTCATAGCTGGCAACAAAAGGTATTGTTGCCTCACATTTTAAAGTAAAAAAAAAAATCCCATAAACCCCTGATATAATGCTCAGCCACATAGAGATTTTACATAGCATGGAATTTTATTTTATTTTATTTTATTTTATTTTATTTTATTTTATTTTATTTTATTTTATTTTATTTTATTTTATTTTAAATATGTTTTTATTTCAGAGAGAGGAAGGGAGAGGGAGAGCGAGATAATGATGAGAAAGAATCATCGATTGGCTGCCTCCTGCATGACCCCTATTGGGGATTTAGCCCACAACACAGGCATGTGCCCTGACTGGGAATCAAACCATGACTTCCTGGTTCATAGGTTGGTGCTCAATCCCTGAGCACACCAGCCGGGCATAGCATTGAATTTTAAAAGAAACTGTATGACAACATACCCAATCCAACTTGAAATAAAGATGGGTATATGTGAGTGGGGAAAGTATTTAATGGAAGTTACCATCCCTTCCCCACTCTAATTGAATTTTTGGGGCTTTCCAAGAAGGAAAAATGGATAGCTCATTGTCTAGATGGAAGTTAGCTAGGTTTAAGATACCTTCCACATCCTGGAGTTTGGAGTCAGAAGTGGTGAAGAGTGTTGGAAAGAGGCAAAGATCATCCACCTATTAGTGTGGGTTCTCAGGGAACAATGGAAAATCCCACATGCTTCTTCAGGCCTTGAAATTGGGATGAGGGTAAGGAGGTTGGTGGTGTTCAACTTCATTAGAGACTATTACAGATAGCAAAGATATGGGCTGCAGTCAGATTGAAGATGTCCTGAGTATCTTGGGGGACCAGGTTGCTGCAGGCTGAAGCAATTAGTGCTCACCTATCTCACACCATGCGTAGAAAAGCAATGAGAGAGAAACACGAAAGGTCACTGGAGCTTGTAAGTGTGTCTCTCTCATTCCCCTGGGGGAACAGACTGCTCCTCCACCTACCCCAACCCCCATGTCAGCCAATCCATGAGACATGAAGGAGAACGAATGGTCAGGGTGAGCAGGCCACACTCCCCTCCTTTCTCAGTGGCCCTCTGCAGTTGCCTAGTGAAAAATGCGGGGATAACTCTTGCATTGGAGTGGACGTTTTCCTGCAATGAGTTGGAGGAGCAGTCCACAAATTGTTGAACCAGGCTAAGTTATTGAAACGACCATGATTTTGTCAAATGGTTATTTGCCAACTTTAAAGTATCACCAAATCATTCCCCATTTCACCTCTCCACTAGTGTGTGTGGTCGTACTTGAAAAAGCTATCAGCATATAGACAAAAGCTTATAAAAGAACTAGAGGCCTGGTGCATGAAATTCATGTGTGGGGGGGGAGGTTGTCCCTCAGCCCAGCCTGCACCCTCTCAATCTGGGACCCCTCGAGGGATGTCTGACTGCCCCTTTAGGCCCAATCCCATCGGACATCCCTCTCACAATCCAGGACTGCTGGCTCCCAACCGCTCGCCTGCCTGCCTGCCTAATTGCCCCTAACCACTTCTGCCGGCCAGCCTGATCACCCCCTAACCACTCCCCTGCCAGCCTGATCAATGCCTAACTGCTCCCCTGCTGGCCTGATTGCCCCTAACTGCCCTCCCCTGCTGGCCTGGTCACCCCTAACTGCCCTCCCCTGCAGGCCTGGTCCCTCCCAACTGCCCTACCCTCCTGGCCATCTTGTGGCAGCCATTTTGTGTCCACATGGGGTGGCCATCTTGTGTGTTGGGGTGATGGTCAATTTGCATGTTACCTCTTTATTAGATAGGATGGGAAATAGTGTGGGAGAAGTAAGAAGGGTACACTGTGGGCACACAATCAGCAAGTAAGGACACACTGTGAATGTATCACTTTACATGGCAAAAGGGACTTTGCAGACAGATGTGGCCACGTTAAGGAGCTCGGAACCTGCAGATTATCCTGGATTATCTCGGTGGGCCTCCAATGTAGTCACAGGATCCTTATAAGAGGACAAAGATTTAAGGATGGAAGTAGGAGGAGAGAGAAGATGCTCTCCTGCTGGCTTTGAAGATGGAGGAAGGGGGCATGAGCCAAGGAGTTTCAGTGGCTTTTAGAATATGAAAAAGTCAAAAAAATGAATTCTCCTCTAGAGCCTCCAGAAGGAGCACAGACTGATCCCAACTTAATTTTAGCTCAGTGAAACTTATTTCAGACTTCTGACCTCCAGACTATAACTTGTGTTGTTTTTAGCCATTAAATTTTGTAGTAATTTGTTACTGCAGCCATTAGAAACTAATGTAGAGGTATTAAAGGGAGCGGTGCCACATAGTGATTTAGAATATTGATTTGTAGATAAGATTGCTCTTTTACAATAATGGCCTTATCTCTTTTTTAAAAAATATATCTTTTTAAAAAATGTTTTTTGTTGACTTTGTTTTAGAGAGAGATGTAGGGAGAGGGATAGGGAGAGAAAATGAATGGTCAGGGTGAGCAGGCCACACTCCCCTCCTTTCTGAGAGAGAGAGAGAGAGAGAGAGAGAGAGAGAGAGAGAGAGAGAGAGAAATGTGAGAGATAAACATTGATCAGTTGTCTCCCGCATGCATCCAACTGGGGATAGAACTGCAACCTGGGTGTGTGCCCTGATCAGGAATCTAGTTAGCAACCTTTAGGTGTATAGGACAACACTCAACCAACTGAGCCACACCAGCCAGGGCTGGCCTCCCTCTCTCTCTCTCTCTCTCTCTCTCTCTCTCTCTCTCTCTCTCTTAATTTTGAAGCTTTATTGAGGTATAATTGATATAGAAAATAATGCAGACAGTTAAATACATTTGATGAGTTTAGACCTATGCAAACACCCATGAACATCATCACTATAAGCAAGGTGCTAAACATATCTATCACCTCCCAAACTTTCCTTGTGTTTATTCATTTTTTAAAATTTAAATTCTTTATTTTTTAAAGTATTATAAGAGTGGTCTTATCTCTTTTTAATTTTTATTTATTTATTTATTTATTTATTATATATTTTTTATTGATTTTTTACAGGGAGGAAGGGAGAGAGATAGAGAGTTAGAAACATCGATGAGAGAGAAACATCGATCAGCTGCCTCCTGCACATCTCCTACTGGGGATGTGCCTGCAACCCAGGTACATGCCCTTGACCGGAATCGAACCCGGGACCTTTCAGTCCACAAGCCGACGCTCTATCCACCGAGCCAAACCGGTCTCGGCAATTTTTATTTTTTTTACTGTTTAAGTTATTACATATGTATCCTTATCCCTCCTTAATAGTTCTATAACTTTGGATAAGTTACTAACTGCTTTAAGCTTCAGTTTTCTCATATGTAAAATGAGTGTGTTATACTTGCTTCATAGATTTAAAGTGTGGATGTTGTGAAATTATATACATATTGTAGAGTCCATAGTGAGCAATCTGTAAATGTTAGCTATGCTTTTCTTTAGATTATTAAGTTTCCTCCTCCTCTCATCCAGCTACTCGTCTCTCAGGATAGTGAGAATAAATGAATACATTGACAATTAAACAGTCTTTTGTGGTTTGGCCTGGGCAAATGGATGCCATTTCCAATGTTATTTTTATGGGTAAATGTCTCAAGTTGAAAAAAACCAATTCTTTACAAATTTGGAGCTACAGAATAATTTTAGTTCTGATTACTGTCTCTTCTCTGTTGGAAATAAACACATTTGCTCAGCCAGTAAAGGGGCTAAGAGTTTTGTTTCTTTCCCATCGCCCTGCCACCCCCTCAGCCCCATCCCACCAATAAACATCCTGTTTTGTGCATCCTCTTTTTGGCCCTAGTATTATTCCCTGCTCCGTGATTTGGAGGTGGCTTGTCTGTCCCCTGACTGAGCAAAAGCAGCTGAGCAGCTGTGAAAACAAAGGAGAAGCTGAGGAAAACGGTCATTAGTGGGGGAAGCTGGGGAAATCTGGGACCCACCAGGCTCAGTTCCCATGTCAGCGCACAAGCCTGCGGAATATGGCCATCACATGGGCAGGCTGAGCCACACCAGGCCTGCTCCCAGGCTGGGTCTCCCCACCATGGGTGCCACTCTCGTTTTCTGGCACCCTCTCTCCAGAAACAGGATATTTTTTTCTCTTATTCCCTCAACGTCCTCCTGGATGGTTGCATAAACATTGTGTTGCTAGGCAGCCCTTGAGCCTCCTTTTATCCTGGATCCCAGGCAATTCTGTCCAGGCAAATTCACAGGAATGTACTTACAGCTGGTGTTGTCCACGGAGCCAGTTCTCCTCTCTAGCCCTAGGTTTTCCCACCAGGAATCCCCCTGGCACCCGCCTTGTACCCACATTTACCCCTGCTATTAAGAGTCCCTCATTTTGCAGGCTGTGTGTACAAAATGCCTGACCTAATCTTAGCCTTTTGCAAGTCTACCCAAGATTGCTAGAGAACAAAGAATGTTGCTCCCTGCTCCACAGACACACCCATTGACCTCTTCACCGCCCTCCCAGTTTTCTCCCCAGTGTTTCCTTTCAGCCACAGAACTCACCAGTTCCTTTTTCAAACTTCCTTCTGCCCCATCTGCCAAGTGCCCGCCCTCTCCTGGCTTTCCTTTGCCTTGAGTGACAGTCTTTCTTTCTTTGGCTGTATGTTTTCCTTCCTAGAAGACAGCTGTGTTGTATCATCATACATGATGACATCATTTCAGTGTACTGTTTCCTATTTGTTTTTATCCCTTTGAAATATACATTTTCTAAAAATTTTAAAATCTTACCATTCTTATCTTGGTTTAATGTTTTCTCTTCTGGCTTGAGTCATCACTATGCTCTTAGTTCTCATTTGAGCAAAATAATCTATATACATGACAAATGTTGATAAATATTTATTAAACTTAAAATTAGAATATTATTGAAAAAGAATCTCCCAGTGAGATGAATGGACTTTTTCATGTTGTCTATGTGGATGAATACTACTTATTCTTATTACAGAGGCCACTACATCAATTCTATTCCAATTTTCTGTTTTTAAAAAATATTTTATATTATTGAAAATTTTAGATAAACATTAACTATAAAGACTAATTACTACAATGATTATTTGCCTCTTTTTATGTTTGTGTAAAGATTGTGCTTTCTAGCTCCATATAAACTATCTAGCCTGTATATGTCTTTGCTTAGTCAACTTTCATTGAGTGAATAGTGTGTCTGTCCTTATTCTATTTCTCTAATTAATATGCACAACACATTACTATTATTTTTATTAGACTGTTGAAGTATTGGCTATGTAGCCTGTGCACCATTACTTCTTGGGGGGACCATGCAGATTTACTAATGATTCAGAGTACTGTTTTCTGCTGAACCTTGATGCAGTTTAAAATCCTTCTCAACATGGCACTACAAGCAACTACACCCAACCAATCAGAGTGGGCATGAAAGCCAAAATCAATTTCATGTCCTTGTGTCTTTTTCTTTAAAGAAGAATAATATTATTTTCGCAAATATTGTGCATTTTAAGAACAAGAATCAAGCAGTATTGAAAAGTTTGTAGAAGAAAGTAAACGCTTACTCCAAATTCCTTCACCCCTATATTAGCATATAAGTTTTAGAGAGCATTAGTTTATACACTTCTCTTTGCAACTCTAGAGATAAAGCTAAATAGAAATAATTTTATAAAATGGGATCATTATATGCATACAATTTAAAATAAAAAGTATATTTATTTCTCTTGAATCTAATAGAAGAAAAACAAAACAGAAGGAATTGCTAAAATTCACATTTTTTTTTTACAAGAAGAGATATTTATTCTTACAAGACACCTCAAAAGTTAAGAAAGTCATTATGCAATAGATTACAGGGATGAGGAAAAACTTGCTTTTAAACTACATGCTTCAAATAGGGTAGTATCTATTAGTGCCTTTTTTGAAATATGAGAATATCAGGTCATTTATGTTTCTACTTCCATTCCTCACAGTATAATTCCCACTATTGTTTAATCTTAATTCAACTTTGAAATCCATCAATTGCTCACTATCACCCTTTTTATTAAACCATGGCTTTGCCATTGACAAGTCCTTTTATTTTGAAGCATTGTTGATTAGCTATATTTT
The DNA here is from genome assembly GCF_963259705.1 of Myotis daubentonii. Taxonomy (NCBI): domain Eukaryota; kingdom Metazoa; phylum Chordata; class Mammalia; order Chiroptera; family Vespertilionidae; genus Myotis; species Myotis daubentonii. Next base: position 176,968,433 of record NC_081842.1, read on the forward strand.
GTTACCAGGTACCTTTTTCACCAAAGGCTCATAGGTGGTGTTTTTGAGTTTTTAATGTGCATGAGAACATTTTCATCTTTATGCTTGAAAGGCAGATAATTAAATTGTCCTAATGATTCTGTGATCTAGACAAAAAGTGCTGCTCCTAAACTCTTTGCAAAGTGACTTAAGAATGGCCCACATCGCCAGCATTTTGGTGTTCCTTGCAATCTTGTCTGAGGCCTGGAGGACAAAGCTTTTGCTCACAGCCAGCACAGCTGTACTAGGAGGCTCTCTCTGCCTACCCAGCATCACTTTCTCTCTCTCCAATCCCTTTCTGCTCTGGGCCCAACCAAATGCCTTTTCCGTCTTTACCATGTGCATCATAATTCTGGCGTTGGTTCATCCTCTACAAGATTTAATTTTTCCAGCACCTGCTCTGGAAAGATCTTATTTCTCACAAAGCTTCCTCTTTCTTACTGGCAAGGAATATGCATTCTGTCCTTGGCACCTCTGAACATTGAAGTAAATTATTTTTCTAAGCCTTTCTGCAGGTTTTGCTACTTATTTCATTAATGTTTTCCTTGTCATCTCTCTCCCTTTTTTTCTTAGCTCAATGCTGCTTCAGTTCAGGATATAGTTGCTTGCGTTGAGCAGGCCTTTATTGTATCTAAAAATGAGGTACTTATCAATGAGAGACCTATTACCCTACAGCTCTGAGATGCCCACTGGTTCAAATTCTGATAACTGATAAGCGACATCTAATTTGGTTTTTGTCTTTGACTCTTGCCCACTCAACCAAATGGCAGAGGCCACTGTAATAATCACTTTTTTGAGCATGGCAAAAATACAAAATCTGCTAATTTGGGGTGATGCCTGTTTTGTTATGCTAATTGGGGAGACAGACAGGGCAACAATTATAAGGTGAGTATTGCTTTAAGTGGATGAGAGGAGGGATGTGGGAGAAGATGATCTAAATCTGCTTAAAAGCTCCAGGGAAGACTTTAGAAAGGATTTGGCATCTGAAGGGAGACTTGAAGATCCAGTCAGAGTTTGTCAGGAACTCATGCCTTTGGGAAGAGCACAGCAGAGAGTGATAAAATGCACAAAGTGGCGGTGTGGAAAAGCATGGTGGCTGTGGGAACTAGAAGCAGCTTAGCATGGCCTGGAAGGAGGAGAGTTGGAATCTATGGCTGATGAGGTAGACAGAGTCATGCAAGCCATACAGAAGAGTTTATTTTTTGTCTTGTAGGTGAAGGAAAGACAGGGAATCATTTTGAAAGGCAGGAATTTGGTATACTCAGATTTGCATGTCATAGAAGTCACTCTGGGGGAGTGGAGAGAGGGTGAGCCTAGAGGCAGTGAGACAAAAGGCTACTGTACACGTTCAGGTGGGAGATGACAGGCATGCTGTAAGACTGACTGACTGACTAGGAAGGTGGTGGATGTGGGGGCAAAGCAGGGGATTCCCTAAGAGATTCCTTGGCTGATCTTAAAGAAGAGAGCAAGTCTTTAGGGAAAGGGCCAACAGGTCTTGGTGCATCTGACCTGGTACACACTAGCTTTGTCCCTTATTGGCTATATGATCATGAGAGAGGCACTAAATATCCTTGGACTCAATTTACTGATCAGTATATGGGGCAAAAATGCTTGACCCAACCAAGATTGTTGTGAATAACATATGCAGAGCCGTTAGGATAATGTCTGGTGACCAGTGGACCCTGCAAAATAGTAAGCTGCCCCCATCCCCATCCTCCTTACCATATAAGGCTCTTTGACTCTGGGGTCAGTTATGCTGTCAACTCTGAACAATGGGATAAAAATTCTGTATTTTGGGTTACCCTTGCATAACTAAGAAGCGTAGGCTGTGAATCAGGAATATAAAATCAATTAAACCTTAGCTGAGCAAACTTTTTGTAAGACATCTTGATAGTCATAAAATAAATAGGTACTTCAAACACATAATCTCTGTTTAAATTTTCTCAGGACTAGAATTCCATGTAGGGTAGGGTTGGGAGGAAGTATATTGCTATTTCTATTACTGTTACATCACTCTAAACCTAATAGTTACAACTGTCACTAACTATTTAATATGTTCCAGCACTGTGTGCCAAATATTTTAATTATATCACTTAATTCTTGAAATAAACTTATGAAATAGAAATTGTTCAATCTATTTTACCAATAAGATTATTGAAGCTAAAGTCCTGTAAATAGTTTGCTTAAGGTCACTTAGAAAATATTAATTCTGGACAGAGAACTGTATCTGTTAGCTTTTGCTGAATAACAAACCACCCTGAAATGTGGTGGTTTCAGGTAACTGCCATTTACTATTATTCATGAGTCTAAGGGTCAGGTGGGTGTTTTTGATGATCTGGGTCAGGCTTGGCTGGTATCAGCTGGGCTTACTCTTATAACTGTGGTCAGCTTAAGAACTGGTTAATTTTGAATGGCCTATTCCAATAGCTTCTCTAGATGTTGGATGTCTGTCTATGGGAGCAGTGAGAGTGAGTGGGTCTTATCAACTTGCAGGCCAGCCTGGATTTTGAACAGGGAGTGTTTCAAGATCGCGACCGAACGTGAGCAGACGCTTGCAGCTCAGGCTTAAAATATTGCTTTTACTTCATCCTTTTGGCTGAAGCAACACAAGGCCAATTAAAATATAAAAGATGGAGAAGCAGATTCTACCTCTTGGTGGAAGAAGTACAAAGACTTTGTGGCCATTTTTGTTGTATGTGGCAAGTCTAGGTGTGGTTTTGGGCTCCAAAGATATTAAGCAACTTGCTCAAAGTCCCTTGACTAGTGAGTAGCTGAATGATGGTATGAAGCCAGACATGTCTGCCTTCAATGTCAATGAATTTCTTCTGGACCTGGTAGGAGACTCAAAGTTCTGAGTCTGTGAGATATAGAACCATTTTCTCTATGGACAGAAGAAATCTCAGAGGTTGTTGAGTCCATTAGCTGATAGATTTTTGAATTTTATAAGTCTCTATAATTTCAAAAAACATTTTGGCAATGAATGCAGATTTATTAATCTGCTTTTTTTTTTTGGCCAAGTTAAGACACTATAAAAACCATCTCCTAACATCTTCATTTCATTGAAAAAGGACATTCCAACCACAAAAAGCATAGTTTTTAAATAAAGACCAATTATTTAAGTTGTATTAATTCATATTTGTGAAAAACTTACTACTTTGTATTTATTTTTGCTTATTTTGTTGTGGGTCAGTGATGTCTTTCCACTGGTCAAAGAACCAGCAACTAGCCTTCTCTCTTCATTTTTTGGTACTTGAATGCCTAGAACATGGTCTTCCATCATTGTCTATACATACTTCTGGTGACTATTATCTGAAGCAGTTCACACCATCCTTAGACAGATGTACAAAAAAAAAAAGTCCTCTTATTATATTGAACCCAAATCCTTTTCTCAGTGAAACCTACCCATTAGCTGAAGTTCATCTTTTGGTGCTCAACTAGAAATGTTGAATGCTCACTCTAAGGCAGTAGTTCTCAACCTTCTGGCCCTTTAAATACAGTTCCTCATGTTCTGACCCAACCATAAAATTATTTTCATTGCTACTGTTATGAATCGTAATGTGAATATCTGATATGCAGGATGGTCTTAGGCGACCCCTGTGAAAAGGTCGTTTGACCGCCAAAGGGGTTGTGACCCACAGGTTGAGAACCGCTGCTCTAAGGTGATTGAAAATAGCCATGGCTCCCAGAGTTGTCATTAACTCTCTTCCTTTTAGCCTCCACTTATACGCATTGGTTTTGAGCACCACGTGCTCTTGTCCTGCTCAGAGGCTCCATCCAGTTTCTGCCATTATGTGAATGTAGAAGTCATGTATGTCTCTGGGCCTGATCAGCTGCTGTAGATTCAATCATACATTTGCTCTATCTACATATGATTCTTCTGTTAAGGAGGTTTAAGATCAGATTAGCCTTTGCAAGAAATCCTGTCAAACTGTTGACTCAAGGCTCAAATTTTAGCTTCAATTTCTGTATGAATAAAATGGGAGCATTCTAGAGCTGTTTTAAAGACTCACCAGGTACTCATAAAAACTCAATACAACCTCAATGGCATTTAAATAATATCTATCATGGAGTAGGCCCTGTGATAGGTGCTGAGACTATAAAGAAGAAAAGACAGTTTCTGTTCTCAAGGAAGTCAAAGGCCAGAAAGCAAAACAGACATGCAAAAGTAATAAAGCAACAAGATCATCAAGTATTTTTGGTGGTGTGTACCAAGTGAGATGGGAGACTAGGAAAAGCAGCACCAATGCCTCCCTGAGGACTAAGGAAGCCTTTATAGAGGATGTGGCTTCTGAACCAAAGCCTGAAGAGTGTTAAGGTTTGCCAGGTGGGCCTGGTATCTCTACCTTTGGAGCATGTATTTCATCATAAAGGCTAAGGAGCACAGGGCTTGAGACTAGACAACCTGGATTCCAGCCATGGCACTGCCACTTCTCACAGTTTAAACCTTCTACATCTCAGCTTCCTCCTCAAGAACATTACTGTTCCTCTCTCAATGTATTGGAAGGATTAAATGATAGAATATTCATAAAGTTCTTGGTGCAATCCTGGTGCATGATGTGATAACTATTCTCAAATGGCTCAAGTTCTAAGTCCTCCTAGCCTGACCAAGGGCAATCTTTAACTTCCTTAAACTTGCACTCTGCACAGTGCAGTGAGGAGAACACTTGGGATCTATCTTTACCTGACAAAATCTTGAGAATGATGTTAGGAAGACCACATGATAGACCAAGAGGCTGTTGCATTCAGAGGTTCTGATATTAACTGATGCAGCAGGGCAGTCTGAGGCCATCAGGTTCACATTTCTCTTCTGAAATGTAATCAGTGGAAGCCCAACCCAACATTTACATTTTTTTTTAAAGTTGTACATAATTTCAAAAATAAGAAAAAAATAACAAGAATAAGATTAGTACAAAGGAGAACCATATGCCCTTTACTCAGATTCTCCTATTGTTAACATTCTGCTCTATTTGCTTTATCATTTCCTCTTTTTCCCATACATTAAAAACACACACAATTTTTCTGACTCATTTGATGTAAGTTGCATCTATTATAGCCTGAACACTAAATATTGCAGTGTCTATTTTTCTAGGAACATTAATATTCTCTTTCATAACAGCAACGTGCTTGACAACTTCAGTAAACACTGTAAACATTTTTGATATAATCTACTGTTCTTATTCCAAATTTGTCATTCAACCCAAATTATCCTTATAGCATATTTTAACCTCCATTATATAATCCAAAAGTCAAAACTGCATTAAAAGCTATAGTCAGAGGACTGTCACTTCCTCACCTCCCTGTTTTCTCACCCTTTTGGTAACCACCTTAATTGTTTACAGTTTACCCTCTTTTATTGGTGAAGATAATCAAATTTTTATCTTTCCTTATTTCCCTTATTATTTTACATAAAGTTAGCATACCATATATGTTCTTTTGCATTGTGCTTTTGTCACTTAAAAATATCTCCTGGAAATCACTGCATCATTGTATAAAGATCATCATTCTTTTGTATAATAGCATAGTACTCCATTGTGTAATACCATGGTTTATTCAACCAGTCTCCTGAACATTTAGGTAAGTTCCAATGTTTTAAAAATAAAAATGGTGCTATACTGAATAACCTTGTTTATATGTAGTTCATTTTATTAGAGATGAATATGCAAGGTGAAATTTCTCAAAGTGTTATTGCTGGATTGAAGGGTAGACACGAATATAGTTTTATTATATACTAGAGGCCCGGTACACAAGATTTGTGCACTGGTGGTGGGGGTGTCCCTCAGCCCATCCTGTGCCCTCTTGAAGTCTGAGAGCCCTTGGGAGATGTCCGACTGCCACAGAGGTGGGAGAGGCTCCTGTCACCACCACTGTACTCGCCAGCCTGAGCTGGCTTCTGGCTGAGCGGCATTCCCCCTGTTGGAGCTCACTGACCACCAGGGGGCAGCTCCTGCGTCAAGCGTCTGCCCTCTGTTGGTCAGTGTGCATCATAGCGACTGGTCATTCTGCTGTTCAGTCGATTTGCATATTACTCTTTTATTATATAGGATTGACAAATTATCCTCTACAGGGGTTACTCCATTTTACATTCCCACCAGTGAGAGACTGTCTTAAAAACTCAACGTTTTGACTTTATTCTCACATGATACATCAGAAGGGATTCAGGATTCAGGACAAAATGAAGATCAAAGATCGGGTGCTGCATGGAGTGGGGAAAAGGATTCCCAACACAAAACCAATTCAGAGAATGCTTTTTCAGATACCGTGACACCATCTGTTTAAGGGCAGGGCAGTCTTATTTAATTTTCACCTCTAGGCTATGCATCTCTATTTAAGAGACCTTAGTAAGATGCCAAGCACATAGTTGATGATCTATAGATACTGAAGTTTTCGTTTAAATGACCAGAAGAATAAACTAGCAAAACCTAACATTGCCCATGGAATAAATAAACCTGGCTGGGAGGTTATTTTGAAGAAACAAATCTCACCTCTTCTTCTCCCCTTCCCTCCTGGACAGACACTTCCTTGTACAGCCATTCCTGGGGACTGAGCCGTTTGAAGTTTCCAAAGATGAAAACATGTAAGCTGTCCTTGCATTAGGAGATGGGGCTGCACAGAGGCCCATTGTCTGCAGGGACACAGGGAGCTCTGTGGTGAAAGGGGAGTGGCCTGCACTGCAGCCGGGTCTTTTCAGCCTGAGCATTGCCTTTTCTCCCTGGAATGTAATATTCTACCCGTGCCCTCCGAGTGGCATTGCACAGCAGCAGGGTCAGCAGTGGGGGTACACTGGCAGGGAAATAATCTCTGTACAGGCAACCCAATAAGTCAGAAGCAGCATCAGAAGGCACAGCCAGGACTATGCCTCTGAATGAACGCTTTGTGCAGGCCTTGGTGGCAGTGGCTGGAGACACACCTTCCTCTTGCAACTCACCTGGTGGCTGAACAAAGCTGCCTTTCAGACCTCAGGCCCCACAGCAAACATTGTGCAGGTGATAGACCTGCTTTCCTGCCCTGCAATGGCCCAGGGATCACATTTCTGCCTGGCATTACTTGTGGATTACCACTAGGGCTCGTTCTCCCTCCAGGATTATGAAATAGCAGAACTAACCCATGAGGAGGTGGGTACCTGTTCTGAGGCTAGAGGGGTCACTGAAACTTTGAGGACGATTTTTTTTTCAGTCACAGGGGAGCAGGCACAGCTAGTCTAGGTTTCGCTGGACTTTGGGCATGGTCCACACTACCATGTACTCTGCCTACCATTCAACATTTATAAAATTCCTTTCTCCTTTGATCCCCATGATGGTCTTAGCGGTCAATGGGACTACTTTTACATAAAAGGAAATGGAGCTATGATGAGCTGAAGTGTGTCCAGGATGCTGGAGTCTTCCCACTCTGATACAGAGCTCTCATTAGGCCTATTATCCAGTCTCACAGGAACAATTCGGTGTTGGGGGCAAAATATCATGCTGCAGCATTATGTTTGGTTTTGTTCTGGCTACTGGCCCAACTTAAAAGAACAAGAGGTATTTTTCCTTCCCTTAATATAAGAAAAGAGCCAAATCTCTTTGTTGTGCATTTGGGTTCTTTGCCTAAGGGATTGTTAATAGTTTTTATGTGTCAGGGTCAAAAACAGAAATTGTGAAACACCTGCAGAAAAGCACTCGTGATTCTGTTTGGGCTCATAAATTCATGGAGAGAGGCTGGTGCTGTGCTTCAAGGAAATGGAAAGGGTTCATAAAGAGTCAAAGGATGGATTTCCCTTTCCTCAGACTGAGTGAGACAGGGTTAGTAGAATTTTGGGGTGTTTCCATGAATGGCAGAGATCTGTTACTTATGTGTACAAAGCACCAAATACGGAAAGATGTCTGAGAGAGTTGCAGAGGATGTTGCTAACACTGAGGCTGAGCCTGTGTTGAGCGGAGGGCACTGCTGAGAGAATCTCTCTGAGCCTACCTGACACATCATCACCTGCCAGGTGGTGGAGGACTGTGCCCAGTAGCCTCATGCATAGAATGGACAATTGTAAGGATGGTAAACACTGTGGAGTAATCCCTCATTCTGTGAATGCCATATAAACCTCTAAGGTATTTTTAAAACCTGAGGAAGGAAAGGAAATCCTCGCCAAAAATGACTGAAATTGAATCCTCCCTGACCTTAGCAAATGGGAGCTCAGAGTCAAATTTAATTTGCTTAAAGAAAATAAAACAAGTCACCCATTCATTCACTCATTCAACAATATTTATTGAGTTGTTACTCTGAGTCTCTATGTTCTTACAGAAAGTTAGTATATCCTCTGGACATCTTAACAAAATTTGATTTAAATGGATTATTTGGATAATTTGCTCCTATAATGGTTCTATTTTCTCTGTCATGCTTTCTCTTTATGAATCATTTGCCACAGTGTTTGCATAAACCCTACATTTCCTTCAAAATGTGGCTCAAATACCTCCTTTTCCCAAGATACTTTTTTCTTCCACCCAACCCATAAATTAAGGTGTACTCTAGTCTTGGCTTGAGCATGGGCCATGTCTGCTCATGGATCCAAGTATGTCTGAGTGTCTGGAAAACTGCAGATTCAGGACTGATGGAACTCTATTTCTGGGGGCATTGAGGATCCTCCTGTGAAAGAAATCATGATGTTTTCACTTGTGGGATCCAAACAGACCAGATGCATTTGAGCAATTTGCACATGTTTGGAGTATCAGTAGAATGACCTCAGGTGTTAGGGAGGGAATAGCAGATGACTAAGGAAAAAAATCATTCTCTGGTGAGAAGGAAACCTGCTTAAAGATTTTTACCTTCAGAGGCTAGGGAGAGATAGCTCTGCCATTTGGGTTGGTCTACTAGTTTGCCTTAGGTTGTTTTGAAGGTTGGGTATTAGGGAGCTCATTGCTATCATATGTAAAAACAGAAATAATAGCTTTGTTTAAATCTCTGCAAACTTTGGGTAAAAGATGTATATTTTTGGTATCCTTCCTCCCATTCTTGGAAATTTATGCAAAATAAATATTCTCCTCCATTTGACCATAAAATTGTATCAAAGCTTTGGCACACTGAGCAGAAGTAAACAGCAATGGACCTTAGTCTAAGGCTTGATTGAGTAGCATAGAAAAGCAGTGATCACCATGGTGCCCTGTGTTCAGGTGTGGACTTGTCTAGGAGTGAGATCTGCCTGTGGAATTCCAGAATTTACTTGAAGGAGAAGTCTTGAAGGTGATTAGTGTTGGTCCAATGAGGGACACAAAAATTTCCATAAAATGTTTGCTTATTTGAGTAAATATGATCCAGAAGCAGAAAGAGTAGGTGAAGGAATAACAGAGACAAGACTGAGGAGGGAAGTAGGGGAAGATCATGGACAACCTCATAGCCAGTCCAAGGCAGCTTAAATTTCTCATGAATACTGGGATCAGATTGTATTTTAGAAAGATCACTCTGGAGGCTGGTAGATAATTGATTGTATGTGAATTAAGTTGAAGGAAAACTAATAACTTGACCTAATTCACAATATTACAAGGGAGGCACCTGGCCATAGGATATGCCTGGTCTAGGGAGTGACAGTATTTGTTCTCCAAGGACCTCTACTTGGGCAGGTAACTGTCTGGAAAATAAAGATAAATAGTCTTTATCTTGAATTCCCTTTTTTAATTTTTTTATTTATTATCTAAGGTTTTACATGTCTCCTTTTTCCCCACTTGAACGCGCCCCCCCCAGCCATTCCCACCCCAGGCAAGCCCCCACCACCCCAGTGCCTGTGTCCATTGGTTATAATATGCATACATACAAGTCTTTTGGTTGCTCTCTAATCCCCCCTTCCCTGCCATTTGCCTCTGGATCTATTCTTGTTCATCAAATTATGTTGATCATTATATCCCACATATGAGTGAGATCATGTGATATTTATCTTTATCCAACTGGCCTATTTCGCTTAGCATAATGCTCTCCAGTTCCATCCATGCTGTTGCAAATGGTAAAAAAAATCCTTTTTTTATAGTGGCATAGTATTTCATTGTATAGATGTACCACAGTTTTTTAATCCACTCATCGGCTGATGGGCACTTAGGCTGTTTCCAAATCTTAGTTATTGTAAATTGTGCTGCTATGAACATAGGGGTGCATATATCCTTTCTGATTGGTGTCTCTGGTTTCTTGGGATATAGTCCTAGAAGTGGGATTACTGGGTCAAATGGCAGTTCCATTTTTAATTTTTGAGGAAACTCCATATTGTTTCCCACAGTGACTGCACCAGTCTGCATTCCCACCAGCAGTGCAGGAGGGTTCCTTTTTCTCCACATCCTCACAAGCACTTGTTGTTTTTTGATTTGTTGATGATAGCCATTCTGACAGGTGTGAGATGGTACCTCATTGTTGTTTTGATTTACATCTCTCAGATGATTAGTGATTTTGAGCATGTTTTCATATGTCTCTTGGCTTTCTGTTTGTCCTCTTTTGAAAAGTGTCTATTTAGGTCCTTTGCCCATTTTTTGATTGGATCCTTTATCTTCCTTTTGTTAAGTTGTATGAGTTTTCTATAAATTTGGATATTAAACCCTTATCTGAAATATCATTGGCAAATATGTTCTCTCATGCAGTGGGCTTTCTTGTTTTGTTGATAGTTTCTTTTGTTGTGCAGAAGCTTTTTATTTTGATGTAGTCCCACTTGTTTATTTTCTCCTTAGTTTCAATTTTCCTAGGAGCTGCATCAGTAAAGATGTTGCTACGACATATGTCTGCTATTTTGCTGCCTATGGAGTCTTGTAGGATTTTTATGGTTGAATTCCCGTTTGATGATGATTTTCCAGTTATCCAAGAGTGCTTTAACTCAGAGGCATTTGTTGAAAAAGTATTTATGACTATTGATAGACAAAGCTTTTGTCTCAATAACTAATTTATTAATGCCTATACTATAGGCTTCTAGAAGATATGACCATTCTGGGACAGTAGTTAATGAAAAAATAATGAGTGAAATCTGATTCCTCCAGTTAGATATTCACCTTTCCATGCTTTCTCTATTTGTCCTAAAGTAATATTCCTTTGCTTAAATTTTCTGCTATTTATTTACTTATTTATTTATTTTAAATTTTGTTTTATTGTTTAAAGTATTACAAATAGTAGTACATATATCTCCTTATTTCCCCAGTGACGTCCCCCCAGCCTCCCCTACCCCCCGGCACATGCCCTCACCCCCCATCTCTCAGTGTCTTGTGTCCATTGGTTATGCTTATATGCATACATACAAGTCCTTTGGTTGATCTCTTACCCCCCTCCCAAACCTCCCCTGCCTTCCCGCTGTAGTTTGACAGTCTGTTTGATGCTTCTCTGTCTCTGGATCTATTTTAGTTAATCAGTTTATGTTGTTCATTATATTCCACAAATGAGTGAGATCATGTGATATTTATCTTTCTCTGACTGGCTTATTTCACTTAGCATAATGCTCCCCAGTTCCATCCATGCTGTTACAAATGGTAAGAATTTCTTCTTTTTTACAGCCGTGTAGTATTCCATTGTGTAGATGTACCACGGTTTTCTAATCCACTCATCTGCTGATGGGCACTTAAGCTGTTTCCAAATCTTAGTTATTGTAAATTGTGCTGCCATGAACATAGGGGTGCATATATCCTTTCTGATTGGTGTTCCTGTTTTCTTGAGATATAGTCCTAGAAGTGGGATTACTGGGTCAAATGGCAGTTCCATTTTTAATTTTTGAGGAAACGCCATACTGTTTTCCATAGTGGCTGCACCAGTCTGCATTCCCACCAGCAATACTATACGAGGGTTCCTTTCTCTCCACATCCTCACCAGCACTTGTCGTTTTTTGATTTGTTGATGATAGCCATTCTGACAGGTGTGAGATGGTACCTCATTGTTGTTTTGATTTGTATCTCTCAGATGATTAGTGACTTTGAGCATGTTTTCATATGTCTCTTGGCTTTCTGTATGTCTTCTTTTGAAAAGTGTCTATTTAGGTCCTTTGCCCATTTTTTGATTGGATCGTTTATCTTCCTTTTGTTAAGTTGTATGAGTTCCCTGTAAATTTTGGAGATTAAACCCTTACCGGAGATAACATTGGCAAATATGTTCTCCCAAGCAATGGGCTTTCTTGTTGTTTTGTCGATGGTTTCTTTTGTTGTGCAGAAGCTTTTTATTTTGATGTAGTCCCATTTGTTTATTTTCTCCTTAGTTTCCATTTCCCTAGGAGCTGTATTGGTAAAGATATTGCTATAACAAATGTCTGCTATTTTGGTGCCTATGGCTTCTTCTAAGATTTTTATGGTTTCCCATCTTATGTTTAAGTCCTTTATCCATTTTGAGTCTATTTTTGTGTATGGTGTAAGTTGATGGTCTAGTTTCATTTTTTTTCAAGTATCTGTCCAATTTTCCTAACACCATTTATTGAAGAGACTATCTTGACTCTATTGTGTGCTCTTGCCTCCTTTGTCAAATATTAATTGAACATAATGGCTTGTGTCAATTTCTGGGTTCTTTGTTCTGTTCCACTGTTCTATAGGTCTGTTCTTGTGCCAGTACCAGGCAGTTTTGAGAACCGTGGCTTTGTAGTATAGCTTGATATCTGGTATTGTGATCCCCCCAACATTGTTCTTCTTTCTCAAGATTGCTGCAGCTATTCGGGGTCGTTTTGTATTCCAGATGAATTTTTGGAGAGTTTGTTCTAGGTCTATTAAGTATGCTGTTGGTATTTTAATGGGGATTGCATTGAATTTATAGATTGCTTTGGATAGTATGGGCATTTTAACAATGTTGATTCTACCAATCCATGAACATGGTATTCTGCTTGCTTTTTAATGCCCCTAATGATATTTATCAATCCCCTGCTCTCCCTTGACTCAAACACACACACACACACACACACACACACACACACACACACACCCCCTCACACACCATCCCTAAGTGCTTGACCCTCTCCTATTAGAAAAAGTGGTTGATTATGGCAAAAGATCAGGGTCTTTGAAGAGGCAACAAATCATGCAGTTTGAAATATTTTGCCTAGAAATTTTGCTATTTCTAGACGAGCTGAGAATCACCAGTCTTAGAGGATTGGAGTCTATTGACCCTTTACATCATTCACACCTACCTTCAGGATCTACTATACTGGCCTTGAAAAAAGTAAAATATTTATTTGATCACCTTCTCTGCATTGCACATAAGAAATTTATGTGTATGCCAGTGGGATAAAATTTACATGGGAGTCCAAACAGAAGGAATTATCATAAACAATTTGTTAAAAAATTTTAAATTATAATTTACATTCAATATTATTTTCTATTAGTTTCAGGTGTATAGACTATTATAAATGAACTTTAATTGTTATGTTGTCATCCATTTAAAATTCCATAGGGGTTGTCAGAGATGCTTTCCTATGGTGCGTGGTGAAGATCTACAGGGCTATGAAGCATGGGCTGATGTATCATATGGACAGAGTGGGAGGACAGGTTGTCATGGTGATTATAGTGACATAATGAGGAAGTTGTTGGAACTGATGAATTTATTATGGTTCTTAGTTACATGTTTTTCTGACTGACAGGTATTTTAAGATATTGAGTTGAAATCAGACCAGTATATTACTATCTTTTCAAAAGGATACTTGAGCTCTTTAATAGTTTAGATATTTAAACTTTAAGAATATGATTAATTGGGAAAAGATCAGAGCTGCTACATTTTAGTGAAGAAGATGTGTATATTTTAATATGCCTTGTTCCAAAGCATGGAGGATTTGATGGTGCACTTCAAGCTAACTTACTCAATTGCTCAATAAAACTATGATATATGCATTTTTATATTCTAGGTTAGAGTTTGCCAAAATGGTCAACTTTCTTGTCCCTTTAAGTTACTTTCAACATTAAAAAATTAAATAAGAGGAAGAAACATGGAAATTTAGTACACTGACTTGCAGTCATGTGAACCTTCTAAAAAGGTTCAGAAACCTTGTTTCCAACCAGGGCTGTATATGTAAAGAAATGCTTGAACTTTCTACAACATTTCAAATCCTCTTCTACTCAAACACCATATTTCCTCAGAAATGACTTAACATTTCTTGGTCAAGCCATAGGCGAGGACTATTCTTTTCATTGTCCTAGGAAAAAATCGCCTCTGTCTCATTTTTATTTGTACAAAAAATGGTTAAAATGGGACAATGCCATTTTTTACCCTGAATGGTGACTGCCATCTATTAAAATGCTAATTTCAAAAAAATTTTACAAAAACCAAATAGGAAAGCCAAAGACAGCCAGGAAACAAGAGGAATGAAGTCTACTGAGTGATTAATCATTTGATTAACCAGGTAAGTCTCTGGCACATTACTAATTAGCTCACTTACAAAGGCCTGGACTGAGCAGCCCTGGTTTGATTAAAGAGGCGTGCAGCTATTCAAACATTGATGCCTGAGTTTCTTTTATGAAACAAAATGTGACTTTCATGCTAAGCCCATCTCTTTAATCCAGCTGTGATTTCTCAGGCCATGGATACTAAGGCCTAGGCACATAAATCAAAGAGCAGAAAATGGTCCTCAGGAATGGGATCTGTATTTTAGGTCTACCTTTTTTCCTAATTTAAAACGGGGTTGCTTAAAATCTGAGGTTGGAGTAACTACCTGTTGACTGTCTTTAAGCTGATGATTTTGATGACTCTTTGAGTTATCCAGAGGCATTGGTGGAAGATTCTGCTTGAGTAGGTGGGTATAAAGCTTCTTCACTCCTCTCTGTTCCTCTGGGAGGATTTATGACTGCCAAATAGGATATTTGACATTAATAATAAACTATTTTTAGTTTTACTAGGGAGTCTGCCTTTAACATATACTCAAAGCTTATTTCTTCCTGAGTAAGTATTTCTGTTGTTAGTCCTGTTAATTTCCCCCCCTCCAGACTGAAACATCTATATTCTCAATGATACTAAATTAGGGCAATCCTAACTGCTTAAAGAATAAGGACTTCTTAGTGTACTCTTCCTACTCCAGGATTCCACTTTGGATCCTCATACAGGATCTTTGCTTCTTTAGTGTTAAGCTTGCTTAAAACAACTGAATATAGTACTTGCTCAGGATAGGCACTCTACCATTGAGTTCAGCAGCTTACTGTAGTGTCCTCTGACTATTGCAGGGATATAGAAATTAACAGAGATGCTGGCTAGATCAGCTGGACTATAGGTTAAGGCCAACACCAAATTCTTACACCATTATATCCCAGGTTGATTACTTTCTGGCTGGATAGTCTTCATTCTGGGTGCCATATTTGGAAGGAGCATTGATAACAGAGGTCATCTAGTGAAGACCAGGGACAAGAGCACTGTGTAGGGAAATCTTGCCATGGGGGCACTGGCTAAGAAACTGGAGAAGACTGGAGTGGATATGGGGTGGAGGAACAGAGTACTTGTCTTACATAGCTGTAAGTCATATCAGATAGGATGAAATGTATTCTTGTTCACATTATATCCCCAACATGTAGCACAGTGGTAAAGAGCGACAGTCTTTTAAGTATATGCTAGGGGTTAGTCATTGTAATTATGATTTTGCTTACCTGATCTCAATTAGAAATTATTATCTCTAATATAGCTGAAGAAACTCAGGTTCATAAAGGTTAAGAAATGTACCCAAAGTCACATAATAAATATCTAAGCAAGGATTCAAGCCAGGTCTGTGTCTAGGGACTTAATGCTTCTCTCCATGGCGCTCTGCATCTCAAGATCCCTTTTCTTATACTACAATGTAGATGCTATCATTGGGCTTTTGGGTGAGGTTTAAGTGATCAAATCCTATCACTTTCATCTTTTGTGGATGAGGAATTCAGGTTTGGGAAACAGAGAAGTTATACAATCAGTATGTCCCAGAGTCAGAATTAAAACCCATGCCTGTCTTTGTACAAAATTTAACCTTTTAGTAACTATGTTCTATCACTTTCCTAAACAAACTCAATGCATGCTTGCTTCTAGTTTGACCTGGATAAAATATTGATATTTCAAGTCTGAATCTCCATTACACCTATTTTCTTATATTTAATTTTTGAACACTGTACCTGACTTCCTGAGGTAAGTGCTTACCAGATAGCAGGTCCTTTCTGCTTCTTTCCTGTGCCCCTCCACTGGGGGTAGCCAAATGGCAACCTAGTTCAGAGAGAGCCCACTGATGTTTTCTGAATATGTAGCTTTCCTAGCCTGGGCAATTCCCCAGGTCCCCCAAATCTTCCCAGAGTGCACATGTCCTCTGCGGACTATGAGACACAGACTAAACATTCATCCTCCGCTTCCACGTACCTTTCCTTGGCCTTTTCATGTTTACTCGCTGCTCTTCCCCTTGGCTGAAACCTTGCCTTTGTAAGAAATTTCCCACATAAAATGCTCTTGTTTTCAACTAAGAAAGGAGATGATTTTGACAACTGAACATCATGATATTTATACTACACATACTATTCCTAACATCTGCTTCTTTGTCAGTTTCTCAAAGCCTAGCTGACTAATAATATTACAAGCTGGTACAAAACTGATTGTGTCGGTTGGTTTGATGCACGGCTTTGCTTCTCGGGGGAGGCATTGGAGGATGGAGCTGAGTATTCACTTTAGTATTAGCATGAACAGAGACTGAATTATGTAACCCAGATGGGAGTTGTGTGCCATTCTCTGACACGTGGCTGCACTAGATTCTCTGCTTTTTGCTCGCACAGTTCCTTGGGTGTTTGCGCCCGGACAGGTAGTGTTGGGTAGTGATAAAATCCTGAGGGCTCTGAAATCTGACTGTAGGTTCAGTACCAAGTACCACCATGAAGGCACTCTACATCTGTATAAAATTGCTTATTTATCCTGTGCCTTAGTGTTCTCATCTAAAAAGGGCTTAATACTAGCATTTATGTCATATAGTTGATGTGAGGTTTGAATGAATTAGTGTGTGAGAAGCACTTGTGCTTGGTACCATTCTCAGGACTTCTTATGCATTAATTCATTCAATCCTCACAACAACCATGTGAGGCAAGTGCAATTATAAAAAGTTCTCAAAAGCTTAATGATTTTCTATGTCAAAACAGTTATCACATTGTATGCTGAATGTATGTTTACTTGTCTCTTTACCCCACTAAGCTGGGGAGGTTTTGTTGGCAGGGAATGTGTATGCGCATCATTGTTATCACTAGAACCTAGCTTTGGGCTTGCCCATAGTATGTGCTTAGTATTTGTTTAAAAAAATAACAACAACATGAATGGACCTTGAAGGCATTGTGCTAAGTGATATGTCAGATGGAGAATGACAGATACGGTATGGTATCATTTACTTGTACAATCTGGAAAAGCCAAACTGGTAAAAACAGAGTGGAATGGTGGTGACCAGGGGCTAGGGTTGGTGGAATTCATAAGATGTTGTTTAATGGTACAAACAAGTTCTGGAGATCTAATGTGCAGTGTAGTGATTGTTGTCAACAATACTGTATTATAAACTTTAGTGTTGTTAAGAGACTAGATCTTAATTGTTCTCATCACACACACACACACACACACACACACACACGCACACACACACAAAAGAATAAGTATGTAATATGATAGAGGTATTAGCTAACTCTGTGGTGGTAATCATATAAATGTATCAAATCATTATATTATGTACCTTAAACTTACACAGTGTTATATGTCAGCTATATCTCAATAAAAATTTTAAAAGGATGAATGGATAATATATCACTCTGGGTCATTGATTTAGTAATTGTGTGGGAGTATGGTATAAACAGGCAGAGGATGTTTCTATAGAGACCATGCAGGTTATGGAGGCAACAAGCTGAGGGCTGCTGCTCATAGATGGTACAAAGCAATGGCTCTGAGAAAGACAGTCTTAGAAACTATGAAAAATAATTTTTTCACATAGATAATTGTTTATTCTTGAGTTGATTTTGATGATTAAAACCATTGGGATACTTTAAAATTGGTGTTTTAAAAAACAAGTTATAGTTTGAATAGGACTAAAAATGTGCTTTGTGTGATGTTTCTTTTCCTCTTTTTTAATCATCTAAAATTTTAACACATGCTGAAATTAGGTTGTGTCTTAATGGTCTCACTCAGTGGTTCTCAACCTTGGCTGCACATTAGAATCACCTGGGAATCTTTTTAAAATCCTGATTTCTGGGTCTCATCCTCCGGAAATTCTGTTTCTTTGCTATGGGGTGGGGCCACAACATTAGTAACAAAGAAACAGAATTTCTGGAGGATGGGGCCCAGAAATCAGGATTTTAAAAAGATTCCCAGGTGATTCTAACGTGCAGCCAAGGTTGAGAACCACTGGGACTCTAACCAAACTCTAATAATGGTCCTCCTCCCTGTCTGATCTGTTCACTCCTGGCATTCAATGGTGAGATGAGAATTGTCCTTGTGACTTCAGAAGGATGAGGGTGGGATTAGGGAGGATCAATGTCTAATTTACTAGCTGTCTGAGTTTAGGAAAGTCACTTAACCTCTTTGTGCATTGTTTTTTTTCCTCAAGGGGCTGTTGTAATGTCAAACAAAATAATAAATGTTAAAATGTTTAGGGAACTGCAGAAGCTATTTGAAAGTATGGTTTTATCCTTACTGTGTGTGGATGTGTGGAGGAGAATGGCTTGCCTCTTCTCCCATGTTTCTGCTCTTGCCTCAGGTCATCTCCTCCCCCTTCCCCCCTCCCATCCCTCTATATAAATATGGGAGATGATTTTCTGATCTGATGTATCCAAAGGCTTGGTCTCTACTTGCTGCCTTGCATTTTCTATGTTGTGCAGCCATCACACCCTTGCCTGGTGGAACCTGGCAGGCTGGCTGTTTTCTCTCTCAGCCCTTGTCAGGCTGGTTTTGCTTTGCAGCACCTTAGCTAAAGTAAAAAATAACGGAAGCCCTTCTTGCACCTACCAGTGCCAACTGCACACTTCACCCCAGCTTATTGGAGAAACCCTGAGCTGGGCAATTACTTAACTTGTTTCTTCTTGACAACTCTTCTTTGTTTGCAAGCTTCCTTAGTTAGGAAGCATGAAGGAGAGGAGGGCTGAGTGTTAACATTTAAGAAGCAAAATCCTACTCTCAAACCACCAAATGTCATGACTCTGGAAGTATTATGAGAGGCTACACCAGCCGTGGGCAAACTACGGCCCGCAGGCCGGATCCAGCCCATTTGAAATGAATAAAACTAAAAAAAAAAAAAAGACCATACCCTTTTATGTAATGATGTTTACTTTGAATTTATATTAGTTCACACAAATACTCCATCCATGCTTTTGTTCTGGCCCTCTGGTCCAGTTTAAGAACCTATTGTGGCCCTTGAGTCAAAAAGTTTGCCCACCTCTGGGCTACACACTATGGATATTAAAGGCTCAGGTTCTAGAATCAGAAAGACCTGAATGGAATTTGGACTTTTACTTGGAAAGATAATCTTTCTGGCCCAAGCTTCTTCCTGGTGAACAGGGAAGCACATTTAAACCTACCACATAGACTGACTGTGCCGATGCTGTGTGATAAGGCAGGCAAAGCACTGACTTCAACGAGTGCCTGTAGAAAGTGGGCAATACATGCTAAGTAAAATCACTTATTTAGTCACTGTTTTTTTTTTTAAATATATTTTATTGATTTTTTACAGAGAGGAAGGGAGAGAGATAGAGAGTTAGAAACATCGATGAGAGAGAAACATCGATCAGCTGCCTCCTGCACACCTCCTACTGGGGATGTGCCCGCAACCCAGGTACATGCCCTTGACCGGAATTGAACCTGGGACCTCTCAGTCCGCAGGCCAACGCTCTATCCACTGAGCCAAACCGGTTTCGGCAAGTCACTGGTTTTGAGGGCAAACAGGCGTATGCACAACCATGAAATATATTTTTACTCAAAAAGATAATTATATTCAATTAAAGATAATTCTCTCCCAAACAGGGGCATTGAAGTAGATGTGGATTTTAATATTAACTTTTCCTTTTCAAAGGGTGGACCATTGCTATATGTGTCTTTATTTTCAACACATATGTGTTTGCCCTTTCCCTGGAACATGTGTGCTGACTTATGCCTCTAATGCCTTAATAAATCATTTCTTCTGCTTGGGATTTCCTTCCCTTTCCCACTTCATCTTCCCCCAAATTTCCAAGAAATTTGCGTTATATTTCCTCTAAATTCCTTTCGCATTTATTCTCAGTATTATATACTATCTGACGTTGACAATGACAAACATGTTCAGTTGTTAACTTAGTGAGTATAGGACTCATGGATGCTTATTTCTTTTTCATTACCTGACATAAAACAGTGCCATGTATTAGAAAAAGGCTGGCATTTATAAGTAGCAAGTGAGGGTTCTTAAAATGACTTATCATTGGTAATAATTAGAGTATAGCCACATCTTCTTGAGATAATATTAGGACTTACTGTCTCTGTGTACTGCTATGTGGTACTTTAGAGATAAATTAGCTACCTGTCCTTGGTAGACTAGAACTCCGTAACATAGTATGTATCCATTTTATAGTCTGTAGTTTGGAAAATATAGTTAAGACTTAACTCTGGAATTCAGGAATTCTCATTCTTAAAAAATATGTTCTTATTCTATAACTAGAATTTATTTTGTAGAATTCTTATGAAATAAGGAAACCTAGCTGGGAGTACAAGGTAAAACCTAAGAAAGCAAAAGACAATGAATGATCTTTTTATAATATGTGCTCCAAAGCATTTGGTCAGGTCTTTTTTGCTAAAGAATTGTGTTACAAACAAAAATATGGACATTTATGATTTGGTCCAGTGGTGAAATCTGTGCATTAGACAGGGGACCCAGCAGTAAATAGACTGATGGGCTTTCCTAAGAGAAACACCTGCTCTAGAACACTTACATTGCTTATCTCAGGTCAAAATCAACTTAGCATTTGCCGTATTAGTAGCCTTCTTTGAAAGTGTGTGCCCTTTTATGTCATTTTACACTGAATGACCTATTGTTTTGTGAACTTGAACAGAGTTCCTGAAGTTCTTTTAAAATGCTTCCTGTAGCATAGAGATGTGTCTAGAACTTAACTGGTTCAACATCAGGGCCATGCTTTATTCTCCCAAATTTTATCTCTATTTGGGAGACAATTCTAGAAGTCATAGCCCTGAGCTTTTGGGAAGATGGAGATCAGACATTGCCTGTCTTGTAGTGCTGACTCATCCCTTTTTCAAAAGTGTCAGGTACTGAGTACAAAGGGTCAACAGTATGAACAAAAACCAATGTGATCTGTAACTGCATAGAATCAGCCCTTCAAGGTCATTGAGGCACAACTAGGAAGGACAATCTATATCCTATCTAATAATAGACAAACATGGTAATTAACCGTACCTCCAACATGCTTCCCATTGGCTAATCAGCAGTATATGCAAATTAACTGCCAACCAAGATGGTGGCCGGCAGCCAGGCAGCTGAAGCGAACAGGAGGCTTGCTTGCTCCAGTGATGGAGGAAGCCAAAGTTCCCCACCTGCCGCTGCTGGCCTCTGAACTGCACTCTAAGAAACAATGTTGCAATTATAGAAGCTAAACAAATGCCATAAACCTGCTTTCAGCCAGCCAGCCTCAGAGCTGGAGCTGCAGCAGAGTTTCAATTATAGAAGCCAAACAAACCCAGATACCTGCTTTCAGCAGGCGAGGTCTCAGAGCTGGAGCCGAGCCTCAGAGCTAAAGCCAGCTCTCAGTTCCAGTGACAGCCACAGAAGGTAAATAAATCCTAGAATAAAAAAGAAAAAAAAGAAGAGGTTGGGAGCTTCAGTCACCCGCCAGCCTGAAAATGGCCCTCAGCCCCTCACCCAGACTGGCCAGGCACCCCAGTGGGGACCCCCACCCTAAAGGGGGTGCAGGCAGCCTGAAAGCAGCCCTCAGCCCCTCATCCAGGCTGGCCAGGCACCCCAGTGGGGACCCCCACCCTGAAGGGGGTGTGACCAGTTGCAAACAGCCATCATCCCCTCATCCAGGCTGGCCAGGCACCCAAGCGGGACCCCCACCCTGATCTGGGACACCCTTCATGGCAAACCAGGTGGCCCTCACCCGTGCACCAGGCCTCTATCCTATATAGTAACAGGGTAATATGCAAACTGACCCTAACAGCAGAAGGACTGAGAATGACTGGTCACTATGACACACACTGACCACCAGGGGGGCAGACGCTCAATGCAGGAGCTGTCCTCTGGTGGTCAGGGTGCTCTCACATGGGAGGACCTCTGCTTAGCCACAAGCCAGGCTGATGGCTGCCAGTACAGCGGTGGTGGTGGGAGCCTCTCCTGCCTCCTCAGCAGTGCTTAGGATGTCCAACTGCAGTTTAGGCCTGCTCCCTGCTGGCAAGTGGACATCCCCCGAGGGCTGCCAGGCTGCCAGAGGGATGTCTGATTGCCATCTTAGGCCCAATCCCCCGGAGAGCAGGCCTAAGCTAGCAGGTGGTCATCCCCTGAGGGGTCCCAGACTGCGAGAGGGCACAGGCCGGGCTGAGGGATGCCCCCCTCCCCCCCGAGTACACAAATTTTTGTGCACCAGGCCTCTAGTATATATATAAAAGCCCAGTGACCAGAACAATGGAACAAGCAGAATGACTGGAACAACTGGAGGCTATGATGTGCACTGTGATAGCCAACTGGCCTGATCTGGACCCGATCACCCCCCAATCTGCCTCCAACACTCTGATCAGGGGTGAGACCGGCTAGCCAACTGCCCGCAGCTCCTATCCCCAGATGGCCCTGCCCCGAATTGGCCCCCCAACTCTGAACAGAGGTGGGGCCGGCTGGCCAACCTCCCACAGCCCCTCCCCCCTGCTGGTCCAGCCCAGTGGGTCCCCATTGGGGTGGGCCAGCAGACCCCAGCCATGCATGAATTCATGCACCGGGCCTCTAGTTAAATTATAATTTCAGGGTCAGGAAAGGTTACCAGAGAAAATGGCAACTAAGCTGAGCTGCAAAGGGCAATTTAGAGTTAGCCAAGTATAATTTGGTGTTGGAGAGTCCTGGTCAGTATGTACAACACCCATAGGGAAAGCTGGAGTGCTGGAGGATGTACAAGTTATTTGTTATGATTGGGGTCAAGTAAGAGAAAGGAGTCACTCTAGATGAGTTTCTAGTCATTGGCAAGGCTTAGGTCATGGAGGGTCTTGCTAGCAATGATGAGAGTGGGCTTTTTACTGAAGGTGATGGAGAATTACTGAGGGGTTTGTAATAAGGGTGGTGACATGAGAAAGTGTTTTCTTTAGAATAACCTGACTACAGTGTGAAGAATGGATGGAGAACATAAGTCAAGAGGCAATGAGACCACTTAGGAAGTTATTGCAATAAAGTTGCCAAGAGATGGTGATACCCCACACAAATATGCTGCTCTTAGGAATGGAAAAGGGTAGATGGATTCTAGAGATATTTAAAATTTAATATATGTAGCGCCATGGTTTTTGGACATAAGGAGTGAGAGGAGGTAAGACAATTGACTGGGGTAGGTAAGAGGAAAGGAGCATGTTTTGTGGGAAAGAAAATAAATTCAGTTTTGGACAAGGTCAATCAAAGCAAAATTAAAACCAGGAAATAATAACACAGAAGCCAAGGCAAGATGGCTTTTATAGAAGAAACAAGTCAAATAAAAAGAAGTAATTATGACAAGTTTGCTAGGGAGATCCACCTTTCAGTTAGGAAGAAAACACACGGTAGAATTAAACAGTTTCAATGTATAAAAGGGTGAGTTTCCATGGAGAAGTGTTTTCAGTGTGGAGACTTGGAGAGAGGAGCAGTAAAAAATGGGTCTGTGAAAAGTAAAACAGCAATATCATATTATTTATAGAGTGCAGACTATGCACGTTGGAAAGTGTTTTACAGGTAATACTGAATTTCACACTCATGTTATCCCATGAAACTGCCACTTTTATAAGCCCCTTTAACAGATGAGAAAATTGAGGTTCTGAGATGCTAAGCCAATTTATACAAGGGACACAGCTAGTAAGTGACAGCCAGGATTGAAACACAGACATACATGGCTAAGAATCTTGCTCACAGCCACCAGCAATGCTGCTGCCCAGGTATCATGTATAGAACACTATGAAGAGTAGAATATAGGAAGTAACAGATGGTCATGAAGACTTGGGTCTTTGAGAGTTTGACCATGTGAATTGCATTATTTGGGATCTCCTGCTGGTTGCCTTCTGGGATATGGGTGGGCAAAAGGAGTGAGAAGTCTCCCATTTTGATGTCCTACATCTGGCAATAACTGTAGCCCTTTGGGTAGCTCATCCTCCTTTAGGGCTCTGTTCTTCACTGAGCTCTGGTGAAAACTTTTATGCTCTATTTCTTTAGTCATTTGGAGGGTGACTGCTTTTAGCTATTGCTGGCCTCCTGACACCTCACCATCTTTTGTTTTTTTCCCTTAACTCTGCCCACACTTTCCTACGTAGTTTTTTTTTTTTTAATGTATTTTTATTGATTTCAGAGAGGGAGAGAGAGATATAAACATTAGTGATGAGAATCATTGATTGGCTGCCTCCTGCATGCCCCCTACTGGAGATCAAGCCCACAACCCAGGCATGTGCCTTGACCAGGAATTGAACCATGACTTCCTGGTTCATACACTGATGCTCAACCACTGAGCCACACTGGCAGGACATCCAATTGGTTTCACTAACCTCCCCATTTGAATAATCTGGAAATAAACTATGTCTCCTGTAGTGACCCTGAATGATAGACACAGTAGCCAAAAGGAAATGGGGACACAAAGACTAAAAGATTTTGCTGGCAGTAAAGCCTGTACACTTCATCACCATAAATAACACTGATGAGAGTTATAACACTCACTCACAATTGTTGGCACTTTACAATTCATAAAGTACTTTCACACGAGTTGTATCATTTGAGTCAAGAAATAATCCTAATAGTAGGTGCTGCTATTTACATTTTAGATGAGCAAATTGAGGTTGAGAAAAAGTTAATTTACCCAAAGTCTCACAGTTGACAGAGCTGAGCCTTTGAACCCAGGCCTCCAGAGACCAAGACTAGCATTCTATATACTGTACTGTGTCTGCTTTCCGTTAGTGAGATGACAGGAAGCATTTTCTGTATAAAGCCTCCTGTAGTGGGCAAGTACAGAACATCTAAATTATGCCAGGAATCCCCAAGGACTCAATGCATTGCATACCTAGCTAGATTCACATGAAACAAAACTTGCCTCTGTCTCCTGGGACCTGTCTCACTATGTGTAGGTTGAAGAAGACTAATAAAGCATGCCAACTTCACGAACAATATCAGTATAGAAGGGGAGCTGATAAAAGGTCTCTCGGGGGCGGGGGGGGGGGGGCTGAAAATAACTGGACAAAGTACTAAAAACACCCCACAATGCCAAGAGATCATGCTGATGATTTCATTGAGCTTATTCCATGGGTCTGCAGTCATTGGACATTTCCCATATGAACGTTGCTTATTTCTCAAGATCCACACTAGCTGACTAGATTTTGATTCAATAAGTATCTCTTGAGATCCTACTCTGTGCCAGATAATCTCACATATACGAGCTTACTTTAATTCCTCTAGCAGCCAGGAGGTGACTCATCTTTGTTCAAGGTCATAGGGCTGGGGAGTGAGAGGGTAGAGTAAAACCCAGGTCTCTTGGTTGTTTTCAGAGTACAAGTCCCTCAATTCCACTGCCATGAGTTAGGAAGCAGTTCCTGCAATTTCTTCTCCACCCCTCCCCCGCTTTTCTCTCTTTCTTTAGATATGCCCAATGGAGACTTAAAGAGGAATCAAGTCCATGGTGCTGAAACTGTTGATTCAATGTGTGGAAGGAGCTTGGCAGAATAAATAGGGAATAGGGCTGGTGCCATGGAGCTATTTGTTGTCCAAAACTAAAGTATGCCTCTAATCTTTCCCTAGATACTTAGATTAAAAGAAGGAAACCTGAACTTGTTTTCTGGATTGTGAGGAAATAGGCCTGGAAAATCTCCCCACTACAAGCTGCCCCTGAGGGGTTGTGTTCTCCTCCAGGGCTCCAGCCTCAGCAGAATAACTCCTCCTCCCTAGGAGTCACTCTGACAGTGGTGATCAATATATGCCAGCCATTGTTCCTCTTTCTATTGTTCATCACCTAAATTATCAGAATAGTGTACCAGGAGGTTATTGTGATTTATAAGAAATACTAGGGGCCCAGTGCATGAAATTCGTGCACTGGGTGTGTGTGGCGGGGGGAGTGTCCCTCAGCCCAGCCTGCCCCCTCTCACATACTGGGAGCCCTCAGGCGTTGACCCCCATCACCCTCCAATCGCACGATCGGCCCCTTGCCCAGGCCTGACGCCTCTGACAGAGGTGTCAGGCCTGGGCAGGGGACCCTCATTTCCCCCCATCACTGGTTCTGCCCCCAGCCCAGGCCTGATGCCTCTGGCCCAGGCATCAGGCCTGGGAAGGGGACCCCCAGACCTCTCCGATTGCTGGCTCTTCCCCTTGCCCAGGCCTGATGCCTCAGCCAGAGGCGTAGACCCCCACCACCCTCCGATCACCTGATCGGCCCCTTGCCCAGGCCTGACGCCTCCGTCAGAGGTGTCAAGCTTGGACAGGGGACCCCCATCACCCCCTGATCACTGGCTCTGGCCCCCGCCCAGGCCTGAGGCCTCTGGCCCAGGAATCATGCCTGAGCAGGGGACCCCCATCTCCCTCTGATCGCTTGCTCCACCCCCCGCCCAAGCCTGACGCCTCTGACCCAGGCTTCAGGCCTGGGCAAGGGGACCCTCATATCCCCCCAATCCCTGGCTCTGCCCCCCACCCAGGCCTGATGCCTCGGCCAGAGGAGTTGACCCTCATCACCCTCCGATCACCAATCACCGGATTGGCCCCTTGACCAGGCCTGAGGCCTCCGGCAGAGGTGTCAGGCCTGGGCAGGGGACCCCCAGCTCCCCTCGGTTGCAGGCTCCGTCCCTGCCCAGGCCTAATGCCTCTGGCTGAGGCGTCTGGCTCGGGCAGCGGGGACCTGCAGCTGCAGCGGCCCCGCGATCCTGGGCTCCGTTTTAGGCCCAGGCAAGGGACCCCTAGCTCCCGGGACTGCCAGCTTCGACCGTGTCCAGCTCCCATCGCTGGCTCCACCCCTACTTCCTGCTATCACTGGCCAGGGCGGCAAAGGTGCCTGATTCTCCGATCATGGCTGGGGGGCAGGGCCGCCTTGGCCCTGCCCCCCAGCTCTTAGCTCCCCCCTGGGTTTCCGATCACTGTCAGTGGCAGGGGGCTTCTTCCTGCTTTCCCTTTCGCCTCCCTGCATTGTGCCTACATATGCAAATTAACCGCCATCTTGTTGGCAGTTAACTGTCAATCTTAGTTGGCAGTTAACTGCCAATCATAGTTGGCAGTTAATTTGCATATAGCCCTGATTAGCCAATGAAAAGGGTATTGTCGTACGCCAATTACCATTTTTCTCTTTTATTAGTGTTGATGGCTATGCCCAGGTGTTATGGCTCAGTGGTAGAGCTTCGACCCATGAACAAGGAGGTTACTTTAGATTCCAAGTCAGGGCACATGCCTAAATTGTGGTCTCGATCCCCAGTAGGTGCAGGAACAGCCAATCAGTAATTCTCTCTTATCATTGATGTTTTTATATTTCTCCCTCTCTCCCTCCCTCTCTCTGAAATCAATAAAAACATTTTTATAAATTTAAGACAGAAATATGGTCATTTAAGTGATCAAAGTATATTTCTCATATATTTTTGGTCTTTATTCATAGTTCCTGGCTCACAGCTCCCAAAACACTTGGAATTTCCTATAATGAGAGTAATAAAGATGTCATTTTTTAATGTTAATGAGGTGACTTTTGAACCACACTTTCAGGTGGGGGCTGGTTCCCGAGAGAATCAACCAGGTAATTAGAGGATTGGAATTTTCAGTCCCACCCTTAGATCTCTTGGGAGAGAAGAGGGGCTGGATATTGAATCAATAACCAACAGCCAATGGTTGGTTGCATCAGACCTATGTAATGAAGCCTCCACAAAAACCCAAAACAAGAGGGTAGAGATCTTCCACATTGGTGAACAAGTGGAGATGCAGGGGAGAGTGGCAGGTTCCAGGAGGGCATGGAAGTTCTACACCATTTCCTCATACCTGGTTCTGTGCATCTCTTCCATGTGGCTCTTCCTGAGTTATATTCTTTCATAATGAACTGGGGACCCAGTAGGGAACATGGTTCTCTGACTTCTGAGAGCTGCTCTAGCAACTTTATCAAATCCAAGGAGGGGGTAGTGGGAACTTCAGTCAGAAGTACAGGTAACAATATGGACTTGCAATTGGCATCTGAAGTGGAAGGCTGTCTTGTGGGACTGAGCCCTTTACATGTGGAATCTGATGCTCTCTCCAGGTAGATAGTGTCAGAAATTAGGAGAACGGAGTTGAATTCTTAAACTCCCTGCTGGTGTCTTAGAATTGCTTGTTGGTGTAGGGAAGCCTCCACACACACGTTGGAATTAGGTCCAGGAACCCAGAATAACCAGCCTCCGGATTTACATCCTTCTTAATAACTGAAGGTTCATCCAGACATTTAGTCCTGACTGGAGTCTTCAATCTCCAAGTGGGAAAATAATAGTTTGAAGTAGGCAGCA
Source organism: Myotis daubentonii (assembly GCF_963259705.1). Lineage (NCBI taxonomy): Eukaryota > Metazoa > Chordata > Mammalia > Chiroptera > Vespertilionidae > Myotis > Myotis daubentonii. The sequence continues at coordinate 176,996,978 of NC_081842.1, forward strand.
GTAATGGAGATGCATAGAAGGGAAGTGTTGAATAAACTCCTAGATGTTTAGCATGGATCCAAACTTGTTTTATAACCTGCTTATAATTCTCCTCCATGCACACGAAATTACAGTTGCTCCAAATTGCTCCAGCTCCTTGAACATACCATACCTTCATGCCTCTGTGAGTTTTTTATGCAATGGGCTTCCATTTTTTTTTCCATTTGGGGAATGCCTGTGTTTATTTTAGGATCCAATTAAAAATGTATCTTCTCTTGTAGTCTTCTCTGACCCCCTCCCATCATCCCCACTATCCTAGAACTGATCACTCCCTTTTCTGTGCCCCGTAAGTAATGACTTCTTACCTTTAGTGCAAGGCTTTCCACTTTATAGAAAGCAAGCTGTGTGCAATCCTGGCATGCTGATAAACTCTCCTCAAGAGAGATGGCTGTTCCAAAGTGGGCACTCAGTGGAGGTTAATGCCTGACTAAGAGCTTGAATTCTCATTCTGTATGCTGAAGATTCTAGGATTTGATCATTTTCAGATCCTCACAAAGCATCCCAGATTGTAGTTACAGCACGGCAATTTATATCTTTGCTCTCAGATAGGACCAAGTGTTGGCTGGATGCCTAACAATATAGTGGACATAAATTAGCAGTGGAGCAATTTACAGTCTGTCATGTCTTATTGCTTAATGAATTTGTCAAAAATCATATTACTCCGAAAATTATGGCAAGCAGGGTCCATGGGGCTTATGTCTCTAAGAGGGAGATTGTTCCAGCCTCACTCAAGCAAGACTGCCTCACTACTTTCCTCTTTTTAATGTAAATACCAGAATCTCTGAGCACTTTTGTTTGTTTATCAAATCTCTGTTGATTTTCAATTTTTATTAAGACTACCAGGGATGACCTGGGTCAGATTGCAAATCCCCAGCTGCAAGTCTACCTGCTATCAGAGCCAAATAATTTAGGAGTCTCTCTTAAACTACTCATTTCATGCTAATATGATATTATCATTCCTGCATACGTTCACCCTAGACTTTATTATTCCTTTTTCAAATCAAGCCAAAGCCTTGTCCTCTGTTATGAGGGACCACGCAGAACCATCATGCTTTCTTCTCTTTCTTTCTTCTCTTTGCTCCCAAACCTCTCCCAACCATGGTCTTTCTCTGTTTCTCAGGATATGAGTCCCCTTTGAGTGATGCTGTTCCACAGTGTAGAGAGTCAGATAGACTTGGGTTTCTCTAGACATTACTTTCCTTATTTGTAAAATGGGAATAATAACATCCAAACTCACTTGGCTAATGTAAGAATTAGATCTGTAGATCCATGTATCCATCCAGCCATCCTTCTGTACATTTGTCTATCCATCTGTCTCTCCTTCTGTCCATTCATCCACCCATCCTTCCATTCATCCATCCTCCATTCAAAACTCATTCATTTATTTTAAAAATATTAGTTGAGTACCTAAAATAGGTCAGGACCAATGTTTGGTATTTAGGATACATAGTTAAGTTATAGACTCTACTGTCAAGGACTGTGGCTTCTACAGGGAGGATGGACAATTTATAAGGTAACTAAAAACAAATATGGGAAGGTTAGTGATTGAGACATGCTCAGACAAAGCGACAGTTTCACAGTGATCTTCACAGGGCTCCTGGGAGGTGTGTGGAGGGATGCCAGAGCTCTGTTCTGGTGGGGAGGGCTGCCCTGAGGTTTAAAGCCATAGTTAATCCTCAAAAATGATGATGGCTCTGCTGGTGGGAGCAACAACACTGGTATTAGTGGTTCTGATCATTATTATCATCTTTATCAGTTCCTCTGCTTCTCTTTCAGTTTCTTTCTTTCTTTCTCTCTCTCTCTCTCTCTCTCTCTCTCTCTCTCTCTCTCTCTCTCTCTCTCTCTCTGTATGTGTACATGCACATTTTATTTTATATCTCTGCATTTCTCCTTTCACACTCTGTGTGTCTTATAATTCTTTTGGGAGCATGTAACTATGGATTAACTGATGGCTGATTAAAACACAATTGGATCTTTTTATTACATGTTTATCCTAAGGAAAAATTGCTCCAATGGCACCTGAACATATGGAAGAACCACGGCTGGGTTGCAAACCAGTGGGGGCTGCCCCATGGAGGTGGCAGATGCCCCCGGGCAGCTCCCTGGCTCATCCTATGATCTGTCTGGTCGGCCAAATGGAAGCAGGCCAGCTACCTAACAGTTAACTGTGATTTTTCCCCATTTCATTTCAATCTCTTTGTTCCATGCAACCGAAGAGCTAATGGCTGGCGAATTTATTATGACCCATTGTTTGGCTTGTGGAATAAACCAATTCTTCCCCTTTCTGTGTTCTGACTCCCCCTTTTGTCTGCAATTTTATTTTATGGTTCTTTTTGTACACATCCAACACATGCTGAGGTTATTGAAAAGCACAAATTACACAGAATTCAATTTGCATATCTATTGAGGGTCCAATCCCAGAGTCCTTAGTCAGGCAAAATGCCCATTGACTTCTACCTTCCTTACTGTGCTCCTTCTTGGCACCAAAACCTACAGGCTGCCCCTCTGCTGCTTCTAACAGATCTGGCACATGGATTCTCGAAAGGTTTAAACAGAGTCACACCATAGAGAACAGAGAATTGGGCTTTTGTAAAAGTCTAACAAAGTCACTCAGAGTATCTACTAGATAAGTGGACAAGGTGGAGAAAAAAAGGCCAGAATACAGTAAAGTGGGGTCAGTTTAGTACTGAAGTGACTGAAAAAGTACAGGGTTATATGTGAATCCCTTACAAAAAATAGACTTTTTATTTTAAGATATCTGTGGGTTCACATGCAGTTGTAAGAAACAATACAGAGTTCTGATGTTCTCTACATGCAGTTTCTCCCATCATTTCCTTTTGACCCTGAGCAAGTTATTTAATCGAGCTAAGTCTTGTTTTCCTTGTGTGTAAAATGGGAGTAATAAGAGTACATACCACATTAAAGTGTTTTGAAGATCATCTGAAAAGGCATCTATGAGACTTCCTAGCACAGAGCCTGTACCAACCTTATCTGTGAACTAAGTAGTGGTAGCTAACTAAATCCTGATTAATGGAGGAATATTAACCTGGAGAGAGTCTCTATAATATATTCATAGTTTATGAAAAATAGCACATTTTTAAAAGTTTGGTATAAAAACGGTGTTTTTGCAGGAAACATTTTAAAAAGTAGAATATAAAATAATTTAAAATAACTATAATCCGTACAACCAGTTAATATTGCTAACATTTTGCTCTATATGCTTCATAGTTATATTTTCAACAGCAAAATATGAGATCGTACCTCTAGGCTTTTGCAACCATTATAAAATGTAGCAGCTATTTTAGAGCTGCACTCTATTGTGCAGTAAGAATGCACAGTTTATTTCTTTATGGGGGCTGCCCAATGTCTTATTGCTGGGCAATCAGTTTCTTTCCTTTCTTCTTCTCCTTCACCTCATCCTTCAATCCTTCCCCCTCTTCTTCTTCTCTTCCTCCTTTTTCTCCTTATAACAGGATATGAAAACAAATCTGTGTCCATCTTTGATAATTTCCTCAGAACCCATTTTTAGGAGTAAATAATTATGGCTTAAAGGGTCTGCACATTTTATGGGTTTTGACCACATTGCTATCAATTATTTGGATCTTTAATTAAGGTGCATATCAAAATCACCTGGGGAGCTTTTTAAACCTATTTGTCTCCTGGCTCGACCTCTGGAGATTTTTATTGAGTGATGTGGCACTTTTAAGGTGCTCCCAGGGGATTCCCATATGCACATCTGGTTGGGTGCCACTGGCTGAGAGAAAGTGGTAAAAAGTCAATAAAAGTTTTTCATGACAGGGCATTGGAAAGATATATTCATTAATTGGATGATAATGTCAGTTTGCCTGATGTCTATATGCTGGAATAATGGAGGAATGTGTTGAGGGAACTTAATATGTATGACGCACCTTCTGTGAGCACCCCCTGTACGGCCACGGCACATAGATTATCTTAATGGTCACAGCAACCCAGACAGCAATGTGTTCTCCTGTTTACAGATAAGAAACTTGAAACTCAGGGATTTAACTAACTTACCCCAGGCCATCATCTGCAGAGCCAGGTTTTGAACACACGTCTTCTTATCTCCAAAGCCAATGCTTTTTTTTTTTTCTACCACATATTTGCATTGTTGAATTTAAGAGGGATGCAAATCCAAGTGCTCAAATAACACCATTAGGAGATGTGCTTTTTCTAAGTGAGAAAGATTTAAAACAGTGCTCTCAAAGTGCAACCCAAAAATCTAAAGTACAGTTCAAAAATGACCAATACTAGAATTATTGGGGTGGTGGGTTATTAAAAATGCAGATTCTTGAGCTCTGCCACAGATCTACTTACTGAATTAGAATATCTAAGTTGGGACCCAGAAATCTGGATTTGTAACAAACACCCAGGTAATCCTTATGTACACCAAAGTTTGAGATGCAATAGTTAAGAATTTGAATTAGTCTTGGGTTTATATATGAGGTGAGGCAAAAGGAGTTCTACAGTTGTGAGTATGGGAAACACAGAGTTTATTCGTGTATTATCATCATAACCTGCATGTCTTTCTACCAATAACTGTAAACCTACTTTTGCCTACCCCTATAAATTGACAGGGTAATATTTCTGGAAAGACATAGAAATCTTAAGGTGAGCTAAATTTACATTGGTTAAGGAGAAAACACACCTGCACTGTGGCAGTCACTTTTGAACAACTTATTTTAAGGGTTGAAAATTTGCAGTGTACCCAGAGAAGAGTCACCAGCATGGTGGGTGAAATAGATGCAGTTGGAGGAAGTGACCACTCCTCCTCGAATAGAAAAAACTGTACCAAATAGCATTGCTATCATCCAGTTCTAGTTAAGGGATGCTATTTGAAATTTAGTGTAAGTCAGAAGTCAACATACAGAAATGCCAGAATTAGACATTAAACTCAAGCAGCAAATTACAGATTCCTGCTTTTAATGATCATGCTAAACTACTTTTCTATATGTTGACTAACTTAACTAGTTAGTAATAGGGCTTATGGAAATTCTATTTTTCTTGAATCTACTGGATTTCTGCTCCCAGCATACTATCTATTTTGCTCATAAGAATGAAATATATGGACATTTTATTTAAAGACAAGCATGCCAGGTTCCTCTCTGCTGGTGATGTCAATGTTATGAGGATCAAAATGTAGTTTTCACATTTTGTTGATATGTAGACAAATCTAAAAAGCAACTCAGAACAAGGAATACTCATGGACTTGATGTCATGGATCCTAGCCAATTCTGAAGTGCCTTGAATTGGTGGCTTTCTCTCCCCTCCCCACCTCTCTCCAGCCCCAGGCACCTCACTAAAAGGGCCTCTAGCAGATAAGCAATTATACCTGTTCTGTGTGGCCTTCATGTTTGACTTGGACCCAGACTGATATGCAGATGGCACACACTGCATCAGTCCTGCAGGTTGTTAATATTTTTGTCATCATCCTAACTTTGAGACCAAAGGGCAATAATCTTCATGGAGGGAATGATCACTACTTAACATAAGGAAGAAACTCTTAAAACTTGAAGGTGAAATGAACTGCTTCTTGTAGTAGCTAATTTCCCATCAGTGGGGATATCAAGTTCTTTGGATCAGTTCTTGCAGACACTGTAAAGAAAATTTGAATATCAATTGAGATCATGAACAAGATTTGTGATTTTTGAACTATTCGTCTATTCATTAATAGCAGCAGAACTCTTTCTGAGTGGACATCTTGATGGAGGCTCAATCCATGAAAGAGACAAAAGAAACGCTAAGGGGGCATGTCCGGGCTTCCTTCTTACCCTCCCCTGCAGATATGAGCAGTACAACTGGAAACTCTAGGATTGAAGAGCTTATGTTTGGTTTAGCAGGGTAAGAGAGGCTTTCATCTCTGAGACTTCTGTGGCAGCCTTTCTCTAGTAGGAAGAAGGTCTGTCACTCTAACATGGAACTAATGGCAGCTCTCTTCCATTGTAGCAGGAGGCTAAAGATTTTATGTCAGACTGTACTCTCTGCTTTTGTTAGTTAAATCATTCCATGGTGTCAGAGAAGGGCCCTCACTATGGTTGCCTTTTGGGGTGCAGCCATGCTCATCACCTCCTTTCCAAACAGTGTCAGTCTGAGAGAATAGACAGAATATGAGCTTCAGCATTAGGGGAACTGGGTTTGGCCCCAGACTTGCAATTAACTAGATGGCCAAGGCAGGACCCATGATCTTTCTGTAGTGTTTTTTCATCTGCAGAACAGTGATCATTGTGGCTGCTCTGCTTCATCATGGTGTTGCCAAGAGGGGCAAATGAACAAAAGGCAATGAAAATGGTTTAACGATAAAATATTATATAAAGTCAGGTATTAATATAATTCCTTCAACAGATTTAAATATATATTTAAATATCTACATTGTTTGAAAACTGAGATAAATATTGTGCATTAACCTAAGATCAACTATAACAGAACATATTTTGATAAAGTGAGAAAGACTGGAACAAAGTAACTATAATAATAAGTGCTTGTCTCTTTCCACAAGCCATATGAGGTTATTGTGAAGAATGGGTATGTGTGTAAAAAAGAACCATGAATCTACCAAACTTGGCTTACATGTATTAATTATTATATTCCTGCCAGAATCCTTCAGGAGCAGCTATTGCAAGTTCCCTATTATATAGCTGTGGAAACTGAGGTTCAGAAAGTGTAAGTGCCCTGCCTATAGCAATGATTGGCAGCTCCATATGAAGGGAATTGTTTACCTTAGGAAGTGGTGATGGAAGGGGATTGTATTATTTTTCTGTGATGTCATTGGTAAAAAAAGGAACCATGATTTAGGTCATATGGAGAGTCAGAGAGAGTCTGAGGAGCAAAGAAGTTGTCTGATAAATACCCTGGATTTAGGATGACCTTGCAACAAGATTGGCCTTGTCTCATGCATTTATGGAGTTCCTACTCTAAGTTCACATGCTACTAGTCATTGGAAACACAGCCAATAACATGCAGTTCCTGCTATTACAGTGTCCTTAGTACTTGACTAAACAATTTACATTTACACTTTCTTGTAGCTTTGCTTCCTTCCCCCTTCTTTTCTTCCCTCAATTCTCTGCCTATAAAAACACTGCCAAGATAGAGTTTAGAGATATCCCTCCTCCTCTCCCTCATTTTCTTTTACCCTTTGCCTTTCTCTTAGTAACAATTCCTTATATATTTACTATGTGCCAGACTTTGTGCTACACACTTTATAGAAACCATCTAATTTAGTTTTTATTGCAACACTATGTAATGTTTTATTGTCCCATTTAAAAATAGATCTGGGATGTTAAGTAATTTGTTAAAAATAGCTTGTCATGGTCAGTAAATGTCTGAGCTGGCTTTCAAGCCTGGGTCTTTAGACTTCAAGTACATCACACTTAACATGATATAATAGCTGCCTCTACTCAGCATCCATATATGTTTGCTGTTGACATTGATAATCACTTTGGTAGACATTAAGAATAAAAGGTTAACAGCTTCTGGAAGCCATATTTTAAGAGAGTCAAGAATTATATTTATATTTGAGAATTATAAGTAAAGGTCATATGTCTTGAAATTATTTACCTTGTAAGCAAGAATAGGAATGACTACTTAAAGCTGTTATTATTAAGAGCCTGTAGAGTTAGAAAAATTGGATTTGAATCTTGAATTTACTATTTAATTGATGTGTGACCTTGGGAATTTTATTTAATTTTTATTATCCTCGTTGGTATAATGGGAGTAATAATAGTGTCAAACACATGACAATTGTAGGGATTTAAAGCATATAGTGTATAGTACATGCTAACAATAATTTTGTTGTTATTATTGTTCTGACATGACTGAGTCTTTAATGTTCTTGGGTACTCTCAGGGGTCTTGTAGAGGATGCTGTCAGTCTTCATTATTTTATACTCCATAAATGTAGAGTGCATGGGAATTTGGTGTTATTCAACACTGTTAGGAGGGAACATCTTTTCCCTGTACCTTGCCTTATGCATGGTCTTAGTCTTCTTTCTTATGGAAGTACTCTGTATGGAAACATTAAGTAAGAATAACCAGAGATGCTCTGTTTGCTTTTCCTTTTGGGATGAAGCAGGGACACTCTCCTGTAATTAATTTCTCTTCTTCTCAGTCACACTGTGAGTGCCACTAAGCATAGCTCTCTTGGCTAACCATGCTGTAACTGAGCCTAAGTCGCCAGATTTTTGTTTTCAGTGATGGAAAAGCCATTTTGGATCTCATGCTAGCATGCATCCTCTGAAATATCAGTACAGGCATTAAAGTTGACCACTTGACCTTTATTTGCCACTCTTTTTACTTGTCTTTCAATGTGTTCAGGACTCAGGAGAAGACTGATACTATTTATTGTGGGCTCCCCCAGAGATCCCCAACAAATACTTTTCAGTTAATTTGGCAATAATTTATTAAAGAAGTCAATGAAACCCCATTGCAAGGAATTATGAAGTCTAGATTGAGAATGGCTTATAGCAGGGGTCCTCAAACTACGGCCCATGGGCCACATGCAAATACAAATATTGTATTTGTTCCCGTTTTGTTTTTTTTACTTCAAAATAAGATATGTGCAGTGTGCATAGGAATTTGTTCATAGTTTTTTTTTTTTTTTTTTTAAACTATAGTCCGGTCCTCCAACGGTCTGAGGGACAGTGAACTGGCCCCCTGTTTAAAAAGTTTGAGGACCCCTGGCTTATAGTGATGTGGGAAAGGCAGGCCTTACCATGGGAAGCTCACACCCTTAGATGACAACATGAGTGTTGAGGTCATGTCAGGGTAAGACAAAAAGAGGAATCAATATGGAGTTGATGGGAGGTAGGTCCTGACATGATGTGTGGAAGGAGGGGTAAAATTGACTCAATGAAGACTCCTTGGCATGCCTTCCAGAGAGATAGAGAAGCAGTACTAGAATCAAGAAATGGCAGGGCTCTGGAGTTTGAGGGACTTTGATTGTTACCCAAATTGAATGTGGACTTGGTATGGTGATGGAGTCCTCAGTTTTGTGATTTATTCACTGAATTAATTTGGGCAAGGGAATTCCCTTCTATGAACTATGATTTTATCATTCTTAAGTTCAGGACAATAATTTTTCCTTTGCCTGGCAGTTGTGAGATCTTAATGAGACAATGGATAGAAAGGATATAACCCAATGCCTTGCACATACTAAAAACTTGAAGTTGAAGTGCATGTGAATCAATGACTGGCCTGCAGTCAGTGAGTATTGTCTTTGCTTTCCATAAAGTCATGTCAGAATTCCTTGATCTCTGAAAACAAAATACCCTAATTTTAAATGACTATAGATATTATTCAGCAGATTAGAGTTCAACCATTAATTTGTAATTGCAAGTTTTTTGGAGCCCTTGTCTTTGTACAATTATTTATTTTCACTAAATTTTTAACAAAAGAAATGCAAATACAGGAATAGTATGACCATATTACAGTTCTGATGTTTTGTGCCAATTACAAGTAGGTTTTTTAAAAAATATATTTTATTGATTTTTTACAGAGAGAAAGGGAGAGGAATAGAGAGTTAGAAACATCGATCAGCTGCCTCCTTCACACTCCCTACTGGGGATGTGCCCGCAACCAAGGTACATGCCCTTGACTGGAATCGAACCTGGGACCTTTGAGTCCGCAGGCTGACGCTCTATCCACTGAGCCAAACCGGTTAGGGCACAAGTAGGTTTTAACTATTAAATAATATGATTGCTAAGGAGGACTTAGTAATTAAATCTTGCTAGAAGTTTTATCTGCCTCAATTTATTATCATTTCTCTATCAAAGTCCTACTTTCTGCCAGCAACTCAACCGTTTATTATTTTTGGGTCTTTGGGAATACTTTAAACATGGCCATTGGTTGAAAATAGCCATGTCCTTAGACAACAGTTAGTTCACAACTAGCAGGATAACAAACATTGCATAGGAAGTGAGGAAGAGTTCTTGACATGCAATCAGAACCAGATGTGCAACATGAAGAACATCACCCTGCCATTTCACATTGACCACACCAGTGACAGCCCAGGTCACCCCCATCTGTATACAGATGACTTCCAAATCTAGATCTCCAGCCTATAGATCTCTTCTCTGCTCTACACTTATGTGCCCACATCCTTGCTGTGCTTTTCCCACTATGATGTCATGGGTGCCTTGATTAATGGGCTCCTACACAATCTTGGTTCTTTTTCCCCAAATCTGCTCTTTCTTCTGTCAGGAAGTAAATGGCATGACCATCCATCCAGTAGCCAACTAAGCCAACATCACTCTTGGCAGCATAGTAGTTAAGAACATAGACTAAAGGGGAACATTAACCATTAGTTAGCTGTGAGGCCTTGAGTAAGAGACTTAACTTCTCTGTGTCATATTGATATATCCATAATATAAGGATGATAGGTTTGGTATGATGATTAAATGAGTTAATTTCCTAAGTGCTTAGAACAGTGCTTGGTATAGTAAATTCTATGTAAATGTTTGTTAAATAAATAAATCACACATAGCCTTCCTGGAAAGACTATTAAATTCACACATTGCTCTTCATCTCTATTGCTCTTAGTTCCAATTCTAACACCTCTGGAAAATATAGTGATCTTTATTTTCTCAGTGAGCTCCTGTCTTCTGTCTTATACTCCTCCCATCTCTGCCTTATGACTTTTACTGCATGCAGAGCTGATCTGTTGCTGCTCCCTGTCTACAACTTTGAGTGACTCTTTCTTGTCTTATCCAGACTAACTTTGTTCCACATTGGCTGGCTTCTGCCTGCATCTCCAGCAACCACTCCCCCTTCTCATCACTCCATGTTTGAGGCATTGCAAACTATGTCTGTTTCCCTAAACCTGTCCCCTTCCCTTCCCTTCCCTTCCCTTCCCTTCCCTTCCCTTCCCTTCCCTTCCCTTCCCTTCCCTTCCCTTCCCTTCCCTTCCCTTCCCTTCCCTTCCCTTCCCTCCCCTCCCCTCCCCTCCCCTCCTTTTCTCTCTCTCTCTCTCTCTCTCTCTCTTTATTGTTGAAAGTATTACATATGTCCCTGTTTTCCCCCATTGACCTCTTCTAGCCCACCCCTGCTCCCCACCCCAGGCCTTCACCACTCTATTGTCTGTGTCCATGGGTTATGCATATATGCATACAAGTTCTTTGGTTGATCTCTTCCTACCCACCCACCCTCCCCTGCCTTCCCTTTGAGATTCAGCAGTCTGTTCCTTGCTTCCATGTCTCTGGATCTATTTTGTTCATCAGTTTATTTTGTTCATTAGAATCTACATATGAGTGAGATCATGTCATACTTGTCTTTCTCAGACTGGCTTATCTTTAGGCTGTCATCATTTGCTCTAATCTTTGTTGGTTGGAAGCCCCTCTCTGCCTTTAGTCAGCTCAAATCAATCAATCTCTCTCTCTCTCTCTCTCTCTCTCTCTCTCTCTCTCTCTCTCTCTCTCTCTCTCTCTCTCTCTCTCTGGATTCCCTGACTCTTTCACCAGGAAGAAGGACTTCTCTTGTCTTCCCCCTGAATTCATTACATAGTGATTCTTTACTGCATTTATTTATTTGCACATATATCACCTCAACCGAAATGTGAGCTCCTGAGGCATGAACTGCCCCCCCCCTCGCTTTCCCTCATTTAATTTTTTAAAACATATTTTATTGATTTTTTACAGAGAGGAGGGGGTAGGGAGAGAGAGTTAGAAACATTGATGAGAGAGAAACATGGATCAGCTTCCTCTTGCATGCCCCCTACTGGGGATGTGCCCTCAACCAAGATACATGCCCTTGACCAGAATTGAATCTGGGACCCTTGAATCCACAGGCCTATGCTCTATCTGCTGAGCCAAACCAGTTTGGGCTCTCATTTAATTTTAATCACTTTTTGTTTTATTCAATTATCTTCTACAATGTCTGACACAGGGCAAATGCTCAATCAATATGTATTAAGTGAATAAAGAAATAAACCATATCACATCTTATTGATTATTTAACCCCACCCCAATTTTATATATGAGAAAACAGATCTCAGATAAGTTTAGTTAACTTTAGGTTACCCAGTTAGGCAGTGTTAGAATCTAAACTAAAAGCAACTTTCCAGCATTTTCCATTACTACATAGCTTCAATTATTAACATATTTCTGGATCAATTACATAAATTAAATTACAGTATGGGGAAGCTAAGGGCTTCCCATTCTCTTAATATATTCCCATTAGAAATACCTTTATTGATACCGTAGATTCAGACCCTGTGTTCAGGAATGTTAGCTGAATCTCAAAATAACTTAGGAATTCTAGGGCAGGAGTATGATTTGCCTAATTCTCCAGGACTTAGTAATCAAATCTGGAAGTGACCTTTACTAGTCAGCATTTTAATTAGGGTTGGGGTTGGTACAGACCACTTTTTGAAATTTAAACATGTGAACTTTTTAAAGGAGAATTATTTTGTCCTTAAGAAACTCTGTGTGTGTGTGTGTGTGTGTGTGTGTGTGTGTGTGTGTGTGTGTGTGTGTGTGTGGTGTGAGCAATGGGGTGATAGGTTATTTGAGAGAGTGATTCAGAGGTGCAAACTTGGGCATGTCCTGAGTTTTGCATCTCAGTTGAAAAGTCATCAAAAAAGGGTAAGGTCAACTCTGAGTTCTGCCAAATTTTGCCATCAGTTCTGCAGAATGAAATGAGGTAATGTACTTTATGAACTGTGAAGAGCTACAGAAATGGGAGACATTTTTAGAATTGTTGATTTATGGAAAGGAATGCCTTTAGGGATGATGTAGCCCTCCCACTTCTTCATTTCACACAGAAGGGAAGTGACTCACCCAAGGTCACAGCTAGAAGGTAGCAGAGTTGGGTCCTGCATACTCTCCAGCCCATAGCTTATCTGTCTTCCTAGGCAGTCTACAATCTCACAACTATGATGGCACCTGGATGGGCTGGATTCTCCCTTGTCTACAATTTTGCAAATATTGTTCTGTATGCAGGGATACCTTTTATTTCATGGCTGCCTGGGGTACCTCCTCCTCCTCCTATGAGATTTGGCTTCATCTGACACCCCTCTAGTCTCCCAGTTCTGCATTCCAATGCTTGGACACAATATAAAACATGTAGAAGACACAGCCTTTCCCTCAAAGACATTTTCAATGAGTTATTTCCATTTTAAAGGGGCTTGAGTACAAGTCTCCACCCAGAATTCTGACTACAACTGGAGATATTTTTAGTGGTGGGAGATGGGATTGGGACACCAAGAAGTTTCTCTCCGACACATGCTTCTTCTGGCCCACTGCAGATCACACCTCATAATCCACCAATATCTAAAGTCAGAGATTTATAGGAAGCCATTAATTTGAGACTTTGGAACAGTCTGCAATACCTGTCAGAAGTGTGTTTGTGTATTCGCAGGGAGAGGTTAAGTTATAGAGAGGCATAATTTGAATTGTTCAAAGAAGGCCTTCCTATCAGTAAGGGCTGAACCTGAGATGGATGTGCATGCCTGGGGAGGTGGGAATCTCCATGTCCTTGGTGGGGATGTTCAAACGGAGCAGTCAGCATCATGCAGGGCTGAGCCACATGACCTCCAAGCTTGCATCTGGCTTTGAGGTCCTTGATCAATGGTAGAGTTTCCATCCCACTGTGGTGTTGCAGTTTTAAGTCCTGATCCCACGGAGTGAAGAAGAGGGTTATTTTCTATAATACCTCCAGTGGTGTGTTATTTTAATCAAGAATAGATTGCCAAAATAAAGGTTTCTTGAAATGTTAAAAAAGTCATAATTACAATGTGATCGTGTGTGTGAGAGCATGGATAGAGCAGCAATGCACTATATTATTGAATTTTTTCTTATCTCCCTCATCTTTCCATCTACTGGAAATTCCGTGGAAACCTATTTAACACATATACATTGAGCACATATCCTATATCCCAGTTTCTGAACTAGATGTTTTGGGACACAGATTAAAAGATGAATAAAATGTGGTCACTGTTCTCAATTTTCTCAACTTGTATGGGAAGAGAGACATGGAAAAGAGCCTCCCCACCTCTCATTTAGTCCTCAGCTGGTTTAGTTCCTTAATCTGTACCTAACAAAAACATTTCCTCCCCACCTTTAATGAATTCCTAGGCCCATGTATTTATTTGGAGTTCCTTTGCAGAACTTACAGACTATGTGTCTGTCAGGGTCCCAGAAAGAAATAGATGGCATACTCAAACTGGGTGAGAAGAGAAGAACTGAATACAGAATTCATTTATAAAGGTTTGGGTAGGTTGTATGAAAACCACAAGAATAAGGCAGTGTCCTGAGGCTATTAACAACTGTCTATTTTTACCTTTGTGTGGGAGGGGTAACAGGAGGGAGCAGTTAACAGAATCTAGAGATATAGAAAATGGCACAAGAGAGGACCACTTGGCAGGAGTTGTGACCTTCTGCCGAGGATGCAGCAGCTGAGGTGACTGCATAGGAGGGAGGTGGACGTTACTCTTCCTTTTCTCTGATCTCCTCCAATGCCCTTCAGTTCTTGACCCACCTGGAAGTCAAGGAAGCAACCTTTAGATAATGTCCAAACAGGTCAGCTTCCAGGCACAGAGCTGGTGATGAGGGGGTTGAGAGTGGATCGCTGGGTACACATTGGAGATAGAGAGTTCATTATATCAGATGAAATAATTCTTATTTTTTTTAATACATTTTATTGATTTTTTGCCAGGAGCTGGTCCATGCTTGCTGTTTCAAGGGACCTGGCATATATGGCATACTGTTCTTAAAATGTTTGCTCACCTTCTTGGCACTATGTGTTTTAACCAAGGTCTCCTCTCCCAGCAATTTTTTACAGAGAGAAAGGGAGAGAGACAGAGAGTTAGAAACATTGATGAGAGAGAAACATCGATCAGCTGCCTCCTGCACATCTCCCACTGAGGATATGCCCGCAACCCAGGTACATGCCCTTGACCGGAATCGAACCTGGGACCCTTCAGTCCGCAGGCCGACGCTCTATCCACTGAGCCAAACCGGTTTCGGCAGATGAAGTAATTCTTTAGTGATACAAAGGCATACTCATGGGGCCCTATTCTGATCTACATATTCACGTGCATCCTCCCCCCACCCAACACCATTTAGGAAACTTGCTGGTGTCAGATACTGTGTGAAACACATCACCACTTTATTTCTCATTTCAACTTCACAATCATGCTTCAAAGTAGGTGAAGAGACAGGATGATAATGAAGATAAAACGTCTCTGATTCAAAAGTGCATGTGGCATGCTGAGCTCCTAAGCTCTAGGAGCAAATGTGCCGTGGGAAGTTTACTGGGGCAGTGCCTTCAGGAGACAAACTCTCTTCCGCCTGGACACCCTTCCAGCCCCATTGGCTTGACCAGCCAGGATTTTTTTTTTTTAAATCTCTGACTCAAAGGTCTTTTTCTCTTCTAGGAATCTTTTAGAGAATCTCCTAACTGGTAGTGTGTCCCTCTCTTGTGCTCCCTGTGTATGTTGGTCTCACTTCTCATGTGGCACCAATCACAGTGAATTTCACCTTTTTTATTATTTTCCCCGTGAGACTGTTAGTTCTTTGAGATCAAGGATCATTTCTTTTTCATTTATATGTCTGTAAAAAGCACAACGTCTGCCATGCACTAGGGCTCTGTAAATGTTTCTTAACTGAAAGACTGAAAAATAAGGACTTTATAACTAAAAACGATCAGGTGGAGGGGAGCTAGGAAGGTAAAGTACAGAACATTCTTTATTTCTCAATGATTCAGAAACATTCAATACTCAGGAAACCTAGTCAGTTCTGTAACCAGATAGGCCAAAATGATGTCACGAAAATCCCTTTGTTATCATTCATGAGAACACCATCCCATTGCAGTTAATGGAAATAAATGTACCATTTAGTACTTTAAATCATGAAGCAACATAACTGCCTTCTATTTGCAGTGACCTTCTGGTACCCTCATTATTTTCTCACTGCGGATGTCTGTGCCTGATCCTGTTGATTCAGCATAAAGGGTTGCATCCGAGAGGCATAGGTGAGGTGCAGAGAGGTGGGGGAAGGAGGAATCTGGAATCACCTGAAGAGTGGAGAAGGACCACCCATGGTTGCTCCGCCCTCACCGCCTGTGGGTCTCTCCATCACAGCTCTTAGCATATTGCATTGCAGTGCTCAGCTCCCCACAGCATCTGTGGGCTGGTATCACACTGAATTAATCTCTGAGTTCTTAGTGCCTGGTGTGATTTGTTGGATGAAGGAGGTTCTCATAAGTGTATGCTTATACAAATTGAAAATGAATGAGTAAATGAATGCTTAAAGGAAGGACTAGGTTCTTTGTAGCCCTTACCGCTGATTTGGAAGGATGGCTGAAAGCCTGAGAGGAGTTAGGACTCTGAAGAAGACAATGATTGAATTTTTGGAGGAAAACCCCCAAACAAACAAAGGACCTTTTCTCTTCCTGCTGTTCTCCCCTTTCTCTCATACTTCCCCTTGTTCCCTATGTGTTGAAATCGATCATTGGAAGATCTGGCACCCTAAGCACCATATCTGCTAGGTTCAATGTGGTATCCACATAGTTGTAGCTCAATCAGTATATTTAAATAAAGTTAAAATATCTCTCTCTGGGCTTTTACTCCTCTTCTCACAGTTGGGCCCTCTTACCTTCCCTTCTTCCACCTCTAACACTGAATACACACCCTGAGCAGTCTCCCCATGGACCTTCGAAAGTGAAATTGAAAGGGGCCTAAGCTCTCATGTTGCTAAACTTTTCATTTTACAGACAAGGAAACTGAGGCCTAAAAGAGCAAAAGATTCATCTAAAGTCATAAGAAGCACCAGGCTTGACATTAGAAAATGAAATTTTGTCTCCTTTGCTTGCCATCATATTATGACACCAAAGTTCAATTTTTTGGTTGGCCTTTACTTTTCATTAACAAACAAACAAACAAGTCTCCAGGAGCTCAATATGTAAAAAAGATAAAGTCCATGCTGCTCTGGTTAAAGCAGCATTGGAGACTCCTCCAACTCAGACACAAATGGCTCCTAAGGAGATCAGAAGAGCAGTTTGAAATTGTTAATGTAACAGGGTATATGCATCTTCCTTAAAAGCATTCTGATGAGGGTGAAGGTAAGGATCAATTGAAACTGGGCTCTTATCTGTATTCATGCGAGCCTACGTGGTGGGCATGGAAGTGGAAGTTACGAATTAATCATGCCTAGCAGAGGGGAATCACAAAGATGGTGGAATGTGCTAATATGAAGGCACGGGTGTCAGGTTCAAGGCTCAAAGCTGCCAATTACTAAGGGCAAAGAGTTTTGTATTTTTTAAACCTTCAATTCAGACTTTATTACTTCAAGATATAAATTAAGCTTAATACTATCAGTGGTGAACAAGCTATTTATGTTCTAATGCTGACGAATGCAGGAAATAAAAAATGTTTAAGTGCCACTTATTTAAACCAATTCAAAATGAAAATAAGTTTATTGAGTTCTATGGAAAAATTATATTCTTATAGCCTATATTGTTTCCTTAATTAAGTATGAGACTTTCAATGAGAAACTTGAAAGCTTTATAAGCCACTAAAATTAAATCTTGGCATACTTGAGAAATAGCAATGCAGAGACAAGTTTGTAATATTCCATCCTGAAACTGTAGAGTAATTTAGCACTCACATTTGTTCACATTCATTATCTCTATTTATTAATGAAAAAAATCTTGCAATGTGGATGTAATTAGTGGGAAGACTTGGAGAGGTAAAGTGATTTTCTTCAAGTCACCCAGCAAGTTTGCCACAGAGCTGGAACTCAAAGTAGTTCATTCCAGTTAATGCAATGTTTACTAACTTTATTAACGAAGGCAGGCCTAATAGCTGTAATAAATAAACCTCCAAATTTCAATACTTAACACTATAAATGTTGGTGGGTTTTTTGTTTGTTTGTTTGTTTTCTTGTGAATCTAAGAGACCAGCATGTGTGCTTGTGATTGGTGGATCTCTTCTAAGCAGTGCTTCAGGGAGCCAGGCTTCTTTTATCTGTGGCTCTACAGTCTTAAACACATAGCCTCCAGGCTACTTGTGGTCATGTGCATTCCATGCAGCTGGAAATGGCAACGCATGGGAAGGATTGCATGAAGAACATTGTATGGAGCATGTCTTGAAATGACTCACACCACCTTCCATTCGTCACAAGGCAATTACATAATCATTGCTGACCACAAGTGGGACACGATGATCTGCCACATTGGTGAGCACCTTGGGACTTCAGCCTGAGTCTTCTTCATCTCTCTGGATTGTACATTGTTTATGCACAGTAATAATATATGCTTAGTATTTTCCCACCATCTGAATCTCCCTCTGCCATCATTGTTGAAGGGTCTTTTTTATATTGATGAGATAAAGTATAAGACCCGAATTCCTCTCCCTTTTTCTGGCAGTATTCCCCCCACCTCCCGTTCCTGTGAAAATAGTGGGGTTGCCTTATTGTTGAACATAACCTTGCTATGACAGACACAGCTGACTGGTGCAGGCATAGGCACCACCCCAAGCTGAACCAAATAGAATCCTTCATGGAAGCCTTCTCTGGGACTTTTCAAGCTGTACCTAAAGAAATTCACTTCTCTGTAGGTACAGTGTGAGGCTCAGAAGCTGTTTGTGGCCATGTTTTCCATTTGCAGCAGAAGGCAGTCTATAGTGATAGATAAGTGGTGCAAAACCAGGGAGGGGCAGAAGAGAGATGGGACAAGTCCTTATGGTCCATGTCCAGGATTCCAACTGCTCCAAGGCCCAACTACAACCTCATGTTCCTGCAGTTTGGTTCAAGACTTACCACCTATGAGAGATAACCCAGTGCCCTCCCAATAAATTCTCCCTTTGCCTAAGCTAGTGTAAGTTAGGTATATGTCTAAGCAATCACAAAAAAAAAACACAAAACTGATCATGCAGCTTAACAGCCCAGGATGAGTCCGAGCAGGAGCCTGCAGCCCTCCAAAAGGGCTTTCTCTCAGGGCCTGTTCCTTGTTCTAGTAGATGCAGTGAGCTCATTCCACACCACGCAGGCCTTTCTAGCCCAGTGGGGAAGTTCTCAATCCCTTTCACGGGCTTCCCCCATTAAGATATTGTGCATGAGAATTCTAAAATATTTTCTTTACAGTTGCATGGTAGATATTTCCTTCTATGTTCATGGCCTCACGTAACCTGAATGCTTGTGTTTCCACATAGATTGAAGGTCATATCTGGAAGCTAGGTGGGTCAATGGGGCCCTTGTTTGGGTTCATGAATATCTACATCAAATGATCCATGAGGTCCTTTCCCACTGTGACCCTTGTACAAGGGTTACACGTGGACCGAGGGTGGAAAAATAATTATTTCTGAAGTACCTTTCCCTTTACAAGGTGACTCTCCTGTAAATTTCTCTTTTAAGCTCATAAGGGGATAAATAACTCCATCACACATGAGTTTGATAGGATTTCTCTTTTTTTCATTTGTAAAATGAGTGATTAGTTAGCATTACATTGTATTAATGTATGCAAAACACCTAGCACAGGGTCAGATACTTGGTAAGTGTTAGTTTCTCCCTCATATATTCTCACATTACCTACTGCTACTCTCAGGGCTCTGAGAAGTGAAGGGAGCTTAAGACCAGAGGGATGCAGTGGTTTTGTCCAAATTCTCTCAGGAACCACAACCTCACCCCTACCCCCATTACCATTGGCCCTCCTTCCCTCCCTCCCTCCATGACAGCTCTGTGTCTTCTCTCCATCCCAGTGTCCTTGTTTTCTCCCACAAGCCCCATTTTCCTCCCCCTTACTCTCCTCCCCTCCTCCTCCCAGCCCCAGCTGCTGGTGTGGCTGGCTGTTCTTATGCTATTGATTTTGCTCTATAAAAGATTGCTCAATTCATTTTCTCCACTGCGGCCCAGCGCCAGACCTCAGGGTAGGCCCCACAATGACCAAGCTGATTATGTGCCCCGCTTCCCCTGAAGGACTGCATCCACATTCCCTCTCAGTTCCCAGGCAGGGTAAGACAATGAAGGTGAACATGATTCATAAACTCTAAAGAGCTAAGCAGAGAGTAGTGGACCTTGACTTGCTCATCTCCATATTTACAAAGCTCAGCACAGGGCCTGGCACCAAGTTGGTGTTAATAATGTTTGTTGAGATAAAATGAATCTCTTTTCTTAGCTTCACAGCATCCTGGGCACACAGAAAGGATCTCCACTGACTTCTGATTGCCAGCAGCAGTTGTTTGCAACCCTGGCTACACATTAGAATCACCTGGGGACATTTAAAACAACCCGTAGTCAGGCGTTACCGGAGACCAATTAACTAGTAATCGCTGGTAGTGTGGTCTGAGCATTGTCACTCGGTAAGAGTTCAGTGGGTAACTGATATGCACCCATTGCTGGACTGCAGGATAAGAATAGCTTTTCTAGTCTAACACTCAAGGTCCTCCATGTCTCAGCTCTTTCTCTGTTCCCATCCTCACCTCCTTCCACTTTATTCTGTACACTCAACATTCCAGTTACTTGACATTCTCACTTTCCCCTGTGGATGTCACTATACCTTTGCCCTTGCTGTTTCCCCTTCAAGGACAGCCCTTTCTTAGTATCTTCCTGGCAAGTTCCTACTCGTTTATAAGACCCAGAAGAAATGCCACCTCCTCTAAAATATTCCCAGCCTTTTCAAGACTCTGGGGGTTCCAATTTTTATTGCTGCATCATAATCTCTTTTCATAGTGGGTTTTGCCTGATACCTCCAATTTCTCTTGTATTGTCCTGGATTTAGTTTATTCCACATTGGTCTCTCTTGCCTGATAGCCCAGGTGGATTTTTTACTTGGTCTTGTAGTCCAGCTTTGTCCCAGGACATGATTGGGATTTTCTTTGGCTCTAAACTTTGAAGTCCACTGGCTGGCCCATCTCCCCATCCTTTCTCTGCTTCCAAACTTCTGTCTGAGTACAGTGACTGGGACCCCACTTCTTTGGGAGAGGCATTTGGATAAAAACTATACTGGGTAACAATGGCCCATATTTATTGAGTGTTTACAACATGCCATGTTAAAGTGCTTTCCTGCAGTATCTTATATAACCTTTTATAAATGAGTCACTGGGATTAAAGAACTTAAAGAACTCGTCCAAAGTCAATCAGGCAGCAAGATATTTCCCTGACCCTGACCTAAGGGTCTCCAAAGTCCATATGTTTCATGCCTATGTCATACTGGAATGCTTCTTCTGTGTGTGTTTGGTTTTTAACTCTCTTGTTACAGTCGCAAGGCTATATCATAATTTATTGGTTGATATGTCTTCTCTACCCTACTAAACTGTGATCTTCTCAAGGTCAGGAATTGAGATATTCAAGTCTATCTTCCTAGCACTTAGCAAATTGCCTGGCCTGGAACACAGGCTCAATAAATGCTTGTGGCCTGAATAAATAAATGGCCACTATAGCCTTATGGGAAACTGGTAGGGAAAAGGAGACAGAATTATCTAGATGGCAGTCTGACCATAAAGCTCTGATGGCCCTGATTACTGGGAATTCTGCTAGGCAAAGAAGGCAGATGGGTGGAGGAGTAGGGGCAGCTGGCCTGGGGGCGCCTTTCCCTGGTTCCCTTGAAATCCAGCGTCTGTCCTGTCCTGTCACCCAGCAGCAAGAGAACATTTATTCCCCAAGGGCCGCCGCTGTGCCAGCAGCAGGTGGCGGTCTGTCCACTGGGAGGGAGGGAGGCAGCAGGCAGGAGCACTGATGTGTGCCTGAGACAAGATGCTGCAAGTCTGCTCTCAGCATGGCGGTGACAGCAGCTGGGACAGGGTTGCAAGTCACCATTCTATAACCATTAAAGACCAGTTGCTGTCCCTTTCATAATAATAAATTAAAATATCACTCTAAATTGTGCTGGTTTCAGACAGCACAAAGAAATAAAACCCAAAGACAAAAAATAACAACAACCAAAAGCACAACAAAAAGAGCCCCCCTGATGCTATCAGTTGGGTTGTATATAAAATTGACAGGCTTCTTGGTGATTATAGAAAAGCTTTGTGGCTGCTTTTCAAGATGCAATTTTTTATTTCCTTGCAGAAAAAAAAGGGAAAACAGAACCTTCAATCAACCAATGACATATACATTTGGAAAGAAGATGAGAAGGCAAGTAGAGGTAGCATATTTCTTTCTGCTTATTTGGTTGCTTGAAGAACTTGTGTTATTACTAAACCAAGCCCTCAGTATCTCTCTTCACCATTGTCTGAAAATGTGCATGTTTGAGGTCAGCAAGCCTGAGTAGAAGCCAGTGAACTTGACTTCAATGGCTCCCTATGCTTTGGCATTTTGCAGGCCTCTTTTTAATATAATGACTAGATAAAGTGGCTTGGAGCCATTCTCCTGCCTACAGTGGGCAGCCCAGTGCCCTCCTGAAGATTTATGACATAGCTTCTTATGATCTCTTAGAGCCTCTTGCTGTGAATTTTGGCTTCTTAATCAACCAGCTCAACTTGTCCTCTGGGCCCTAGTTTTCTGCATGATATTACTGATGGCCCTCTGGGAAGGTCACATGATAGCAATTGTGTTCCCACAGGCTGAAGAGGGGAGTTTTGATCTTGAGTTCTGTAACCACCTTTGTGGCAGGGCCAAGTTGTTATGGTACTCCACCTGTTTCTAGTCCCTCATTGACATGGCTCTTGTCCTGGAACTTCCTTGTTGCTACCAAGACAGGAAACACCACTGAACTCCAAGATTCAGTGTGATGCCTGCATGCCAGCTCACCATGGTTGGACAGTAGGGTGGCAGGTTGCATACACACAAGCAAGGAAAGTCACAGGCTATCCCTGCAGAGTGACTCGCACCCCAGGTACCTCCAGGATTTTTAGGTATCCATGGATCTGGTATCCCTGAGGTTGCCAAGGGGCTAGGTAGTACAAGGTAAACTTATGAGGGAGTTGATGCCCCGTGGGTGATCTTTCCCAGTGGGCTACTTCTCTATTTTTCTCCGTAGTTAGCTTTTAAGGAGAAGCAGTAGTTTCATAGGATCTCTCAGAAGATATCTCCTGTGAATTGTGACCAGCCATGTAATGCTTTAATTTCTTCCTACCTCACTCTTCTTTCAATCCCTCTCCTTCATCCCTAGGGTTGTACTTTCCAATAAAATTTACTATGAAAGCTTTTGATTCAGAAATTGTTTTTAGTGAAACCAGCCTAAGACATAAAGCTTTATATTAGGACAAGGGTATGCAAGCCAACCTAAACTGGAATATTTGAGTTGCTTCAAAAAAATTATATAATTATGGGGATAATGAGTTGAAATTTTTAATAGTATTTACCTAATTCAAATTATGAGAGGAATATATGTTTGTTATGTAAAAAATCATAAAATACAGACTTTATTATTAATGAACTCGTGTTCTGTCTTCCTCTCTGCTTTTCCTCACTCACTCCACAATCCCAGCACATGTTCCTCTTATTAATAAGAGAAGGTTCTGATAGTCATTCCCGAAGAAGCACTAGGGAATTTCTCATTGTCTTTTTCAGGGAGAAGTGCAGAATCTTTAGAAACACTACCCGCAAACTCCAGAACTAGAAGCGGAACGGACAGCAACATCAGGCAGAAGAGACCAGTGAGTGAAGGAGATAGCCTGCTGCCGACCTACTTGGCCTGTGCTCAGGTTGTATTCCAGATTTAAAAAGGGTGTGTACACATGTGTGTCTGTGCATTTCAGAGTGAATGGTGAGGGGCAACAGCAAGAGAAAATCGGGAAATTTTGCTGAGTTGTTATTTCCACATCACCTTCTTCATTTTCCAATCAGCTCCCACTGAGGCGGAAACAGAGATTTGGAACATAGTGAGTTGCTAGCATCACAGCCTTCAGAGAGTGCCCTGGAGCCATATATCAGATGATTCAGGTCCAAATGAGCTCACATTTTTACCTTTGTCAAGTGAGGCTTTTGTGACTGCAGGGGTCTTTGAGACATGTTCGAAAATAAATGCAGAGGTTTAGCGAATTTGCCAGAACGCAGACCTTCACCTTTTAAATCGCTTTAGTACTGATGGAATGTGTGGTTGCTGGACAAAATGGACTTGAAATATCATCGAGAAAGAAAAATAAATCAAGACATGCTTCCTTTCGGTGTCTTGCTCTGAAAGCAGGGATAAAAGGACCAGAAATAAGAGGGGGTCAGATCTGGGTTGTATTTATAACAGCAGTGAATGAACAACAGCAAAAATTCATTCCCTATCCACAGAGCTTGAAGGGCTAGAGAGATCAAATCAGATAAATAACAGAAATTCTAGATAAAAGGAAGATTGCCCACAGCCCAGACATCCCGGGCTCTAAAGAGACTGCATGGGACTCCTGAAAGCTGGTGGGAGGATGATGAGAAGGGGCAGGAAAAAAGAGAGGATAACTGTGTGGGCTGGCAGCTAAAGTGAGGGGGTTAGTAAGGCCTCAGGCTTTCCATCTCCTAATTTGATTTTTTCCCATTTGCTCTTGCATTTGAAACTCAAGGATTTTTATAGGAAACCCTCAAGATTGAGGGGCTGTTATTGTGTTTTTTCTAAAATATATTTTTTATTGATTTCAGAGAGGAAGAGAGATAGAGATAGAAATAGAAACATCAATGATGAGAGAGAATCATTGATCGGCTGCCTTCTGTATACCCCTATTGGGGATCAAGCCCATAACCCAGGCATGTGCCTTGACTGGGAATCAAACTTTGACCTCCTGGTTCACAGGTTGATGTTCAACCACTGAGTCATGCCAACCAGACCGCTGTTTTTTTTGTGTGGTTTTTTTTTAACTTTGGCTCTTTTGATGGTAAGAAACAGAGTGTCACCCACATTACCTGAGAACAAAACTTGTTCTGTAGGGACACACGTGGATAGAAACAAAGGAGTTATTAGGAAATAAACAGCTCAATGACTTTCTACTTTCTCTCTCATTAGCTTCATGGTCTCTCCACCCTCCTAGAATCCTCACTTCTCCATGAACCCATTCTCTGCACTCATTTTTTGCTACCACCTGAATTTCTAGGCATCTTCTTTGATTTTGCACTGTGTCCTTGGCTTGCCCTTGAGTCATTGCGAGTCCTCTGATCCTGGTTCTCTTTTTTGAGCTGTAGTTCCCAATATTAAATCATCATCTTAGCATTCCTTATTTTAACTTTAACTAAATGATGTATGGTTGTCTGCTTTTAGATCCAATCTATTGTGGTCAAAGAGTAGAATCATGTAATATACAACATAGTCACCTCGGCAGCAGGTGCTGGGAGCTGGGAAAGGATCTGGGAGAGAAGGGGTAATCAACAACCGTTTCCTCCAGCCTAACAGGCAAGCTGGATTCTGAGTAAGAATGTGCACTAGCTGGCTTTGGTTAAAGGTGTCATTAGACCAGTTACCTGTGTGGTCTGGGTATGAGCATGGCATATGCAGCAAGAACAGGGAGAAAGGAAGGAGCCAATATGTGTCAGTAATCCTTTATGAGCCAGGCACTTACAGGGACATATAATGACTTTGTAGTTAAATAGACCAGCTCTGGGAAAAGAACTTAAATTCACCAAGATTCAATTTTCTCTGCATTAAAACAATAATATCTACCTTACCAAGTAGCTGTGAGGATTAAATAAAAGAATATATGTGAAAATATATGGCACATTGAAATGTTTGCTGGTGGAACAGTAAGGCATGGGTTAAGAATATACAAAGGCTCTGAAATAAAACTAAACTCAAATCCTGGCTCACAACTCACTAGCTGGACAACCTTGAACAAGTTAGTCAACCCCCTAGTGAGATTAATGGCAGTGAATGGCATAAACCATATTCTCAATAACTATTTAGTGTTTTTATTATGTTTTAATGTTTATTTAATATTGAAATTAATTAGTATGTATGCAAGCCTGTCAGGTGGAGAGAATGAGAGTAAGGACTGACTTGTTGCAAAGTTTGACAAGGGCCACATCATAAAAGACCAGGGTAGCAGTGTTGGCACCCAGTGTCTTGCATTAGGAAAATGCAGACCTGTGGTGCAGCCAGCCTGCAAAGGTCTGTCTCCAGATTTGTTGGATTCAATCCATTCTCCATGCTGCTGCCTGAGACATCTTGCTAAACTTCAGATCTGAGCATAATGCTCCCCAAATAGAGCCCTCCATGGTTCCCAACCCCTGCAGGTAAAGTTCAACCCCTTAGCATGGCATTTGAGGACCCCAGGATCATTCCAGGGCTCTGTGGGTCCCTGATGCTACAGCTGGGCTACCAGGAAACCGTTCTTCCATTTCTGCTGCTTTGTTTCTCCTATTGTTGAGACAGAGCTTCGGGAAGGTAAAAGGGACAGATGGAGACCAGGTTATGTGCTCACATCTCAGCTGCCAGACAGCTGGGAAAGTGAAAACGTCCATTTTCATCTTTCAGGAAAGCATGAGATGTGAATCACTTTTTCCATATTCCAAATATAAATGGTGGCTGACTTTTCAGGGCTATTCGTATTTGAATGAAGTAGGAAGTTTTCACCACACTATATTGACTTCACAGGTATTTTGATTCCTTCTGTTTCTGATTTGCCTTTATAAATAATAAAAATATATTAGTTTACATCTAATTCACATGAGATATTATTGATAGAAATAATCAGAGTAAAAATATTGGTAACAGCTAAAACTTTAGGCGGTTAAATGTGTTACAGAAGAAAAAAAAGGGTAAAGTTAAAAAATTCAGATATCAACTGGAGAAATAATGGTTTTTGAAGATATAACCAACAAAACCATCAATGGTCAAAACTAGGTATATTAAGAAATTGACATTATTGATGAGTGAATAAAATCGTTTTAAAAAAATTATAAATGCAAACTTGTGTAAGGAAAATTAGAATTTGTGTAAATAATGGCCTCCAAAGAGAACTTACAATGGCAGGAACTATTATCATTCAATTTGATGTGGACAAAAAAATAAATCAATGAAAGCTCTATTATAAAAAATATACATGGAAAGCAGTGGATATTCATGAAAACAATTTTAGTAAAATGGAAATAAAATTGGCAAAATATTACTAAATGGAAAATCGGTCAAAAATTAAAATGATGTAATCATACCGTGTGTGTGTGTGTGTGTGTGTCTGTGTGTGCGCGCGCAGCATGTGCGCCCGCTCATGTGTCCCTTAGAAAAATTCACCAATATTGATATAATTCTGGGTACATATTTATATTTATAAATATTGAGTTTAAACAATTTTAGCCTCACTACATTTTGATTGAATTGAACAACTGTCAACCAGAAATTGTACCACTTACTCATTTATTGGCAACGACACTTTAAAAGTACTTATTTAAAGTACTTTTAAATAAGTATTTCTCTGAACCCAAGATAAAAGGCAGGGATTTATTCATATCTTCTGAGTTGATAATTAGATTCTGAGCGCAAGCTGCTATGCAATGTGCTACCAGTATGAGAGGGTTTCCACTGGGGAGGACAGCAACTGTCACTCTACTACCTGGAAGCTTTCAGAAAAGCCTGCGCTCTTCAAGGCTCTGAGTAAGCAACAAAACACAGTGCAGACAGCTTCTGTGAGTTTCCCAAGGGGTCTCCAGCTCTCTTCTGTCATCCCCTCAAAGAATTTTTCCTCTCTGTTGCTGAGAACACAGACAGGACTGGGGGACCTTGGGGGTCTACCCCCTATGGTTGGCAGTGCAGTGGCATGCATATGATTTAGAGCCTTACTGTTTAGAAGTAGGATGCATGGGGCATCTCTTCATTGTAGCCCCATGGACACTGCCTGCTGAGATCCATTTCTGCACATCTAACAGCATGTACTAACATCTCTTTGTAAATGCTTCATTGTGACATGGGCACAATGAATGGAACAGATGTGGTGGGCCAACCTCCAGGGGTTTGTAATCCAAGGCATAAGGACAGACAGCGGGAACACAGTTGAGCGCTCAGGCATAACCTGCAAGCCAGGGCACAGGTATGACAGTTGGGACTCACACAGCGCTGGATGGAAGACTGTTCCTTCTTTACATATGGCTGCTGCTTTTTACCACAGGGATCCCTCCAAGGCTCCTTGACACAGCCAACTCTTCTTATGCATTTCTAATAGGATCTGATTTACAAAAATGTCTTGAAAACTTATGCAGGAGCCTATTGACTACATACAGCTCATGACTTTGGTCTAGGGAGATGTAACCAATATCGAATAGTCCAGTAAAGAAATGTGAACTTGTATTTACATTATAAGCAACCCAAGAGGCTCCTTTCAATGTGCATAAAACCTAGTTCATTTCTGTGCCTAGCTGAACATCTGGCTTGTGGTAAATGGTCAACTAATGCTTATTATGAATAAATGACTGTGGAACAGACTGTGGAATCTCAGAGGGCAGGCAGAGGTGGGAGGCTAGGTGGAAGAGATCAACCAAAGGACTTATATGCACATATGCATAACGCATGGACATAGACAATAGGGTTGTGAAGGCCTGGGGAGGGCTAGAAGGGGTCAATGGGGGAGAAAGGAGGACATATGTAATACTTTCAACAATAAAGATTTATTTAGAAAAGAAAAATAAAAAGAGAAAAATGAATAAATGACAATTAAAATACTCCATTCATAGGTTAAATAGATAAAACTCATTTCTATTTTCTAACTTCTTTCTTCTCCACTCTCCTATTCCTCTTTCTCTTCCTTCACTTTCCCCCTTCTGCCTCCTATTTATTCTTCTTTTTTCCCCTCTTCCTAACATTTATTATTTCACCAATAATATGACTTATACTGATACACAGTATAAAGTGAGCCTTTGCATATTTTCCCTGGAGTATTCATAAATTTCCCAATTATATTTACTAAATAGTCCTTCCCTTGCCCACTAATTTGAATTTGTTTAGGGGAGAGACCGTGGTTTAGTAATCTTCATGTCTCCAATACCTGCTGTAGGATGTAGAGCATATTGGGTATATGATGTCTTTGTGTTGCTATACTT
The DNA here is from genome assembly GCF_963259705.1 of Myotis daubentonii. Taxonomy (NCBI): domain Eukaryota; kingdom Metazoa; phylum Chordata; class Mammalia; order Chiroptera; family Vespertilionidae; genus Myotis; species Myotis daubentonii. The sequence continues at coordinate 177,025,896 of NC_081842.1, forward strand.
AATGCCAGTAATGGGCTGAATTGTGTCCTCTCAAGTTTATATATTGAAGCCCTAATCCCTGATACCTTAGAATCTGACTGTATTTGGAGAAAGGGTCTTTAAAGAGGCAACTAGCTAATGAGGTTCTTAGTGTGGGCCCTAATTCAATATGACTACTTGCATAAGAGGAAATATGGCCAACAAGTATACACCAAGGGAAGATCATCTGAAGACATACAGAGAAGATGGCCATCTACAAGCCAAGGACAGAGATTTCAGGAAAAAAGCAAACCTACTGACACCTTCATCTTGGATTCACAGCCTCCAGAACTATGAGGGGAAAAAAAGTCTCTTATTTAAGCCACTCCATCTGTGGTTCTTAGTTATGGCAGCCCTAGGACACTTAATACAGGGCCTACAAAGCCATATATTTTTATACTAGGGTCTGTTTGTGGGCTATATACTTTATTACTTTGAATTTTCTGATTTTGCTTTCAAGAGATTATTGCATCATTTTAAATACAGGGTAGGGCACAAGTAGGTTCACAGTTGTTTGTGCAGAAAAAAATGCAATCATTAATAAATAATAAAACAAGAATAAACTCTGTGTTTCTCATACTCACAACTGTAAGCCTACTTTTGCTCCACCCTGAATGTAGCATATGCATAAAAAAACAAAAGGAAATATAGTGAAATGTTAACATGGTTATCTTTGGGTAAGGGATTTTTGGGTTAGTGTATTTTTTGTTTGCATTTTTAGTATCTTTCACATTTTTTATAATGAGCATGATTACTCTTCTAAATAATAAAAGAAGCTATTTAAAAATCACGTGAAGGTGTTAGTGTACTTATAAATTGGTGACCTTACTATGATACACAGGTGAGGTCTATATGTAGATGATTTTGTAGTCTCAGATGCTCCTTATCCATTTTGAACTGCTATAGCTTAGGCTTTTTCTGTGAAAACGATTGTTTCTGAAAATGGTGATTTGTTTGGGTAATCCCCCCTGTTTTATTTTGTTTTTGTTGTTGTTTTATTGTATAATCCCACTGGGAAGCCATTGTTCACAGAGACTGACATAGTTCATACTTCTGTTCCTATCACTGACAGTATTATTTGCAACTGCTTTTTTTTTAGCCTCTCCTAATTTCCACACTACCACTTATTGTATTTCATTAAAACTGGTTTAGAAATGCAAAGCATATAATTAGATTGAGAAATATGCTATCGATTTAGTTTTCCATTATGATGTTATCACATGCACAAAAAAAGCCATTTGGTACAATTGTTATGATTAAAACCACAAAAGAGATCTATTACATCTGACTTAGTTTTCAGTGCCTGGTGCAGTGTAAAATATGAAAAAGAGGATTAATTCGTTTTTATTAGAGCTGCATGTCATGTATCCATAAATGTCTACAGGCTAATAATTTCAATGGAATCTTTAGTAGACAAGAGTTTTCTCAGGAAGTCACATTAAATAAAAATAAATTAATACTTAGATACTCAATTCTTAAGGTCGCTGTGGATAACAATTCTTTCCCAGCTCTGCATTGCACAGAAACACATGCCCCAAGTCTGCACAGGGCCGCTTTCTGTTGCAGGGAGACGAGAAGAGCCAAGAGCATGGATTGTGAAGTCAGACAGATACAGGGTCAACTCACAGTCCATTGCTGTCTAGCAGCAGGCCAGATCACTATTTAATAAGTATCTACCATGAGCCAGGCTTTTATAGACATGAAGCCAGTCAGGTGCTATAGCTGCTAAGTTACTGGTCTAAGTTTATGGTTAGTAATTGACAGAATTTTAGTCTCCTTCACTGCAAAGTCTAGGAACTTTCTGCAATAATATTCTCTTTCCCTTTATTAAATGATTTTGAATGAGTTCATGTAACATTTCCGAGCTTCAGTTTTCTCATTTGCTAACTGATACTATTAATACTTCTTTCTTCATAAGGTGGTCTTGATAATTAAATGAGTTAATGTCTGTATTAAACCGAGCATCCTGTTTAGCACATGCCAGTAAATGCCCCTTTTCTCTGTTAACCTCAGGCAACTTAGGGTTTGTACCGGTTTGGAGAAAAGATAACGATATTCTTCACCTATGTATACACAGGTTAAAACATCACAATTACTGATATAGAAAGACCTTGTTTATTAGAATAGTCTGATAATTAGCTATAAAAATATTACAGCTATGCTTCTTAAGCTTTTAGAAAAATAGACTTTATACTTTAGAACAGTTTTAGGTTCACAACCTAAATGAGAGGAAGATACAGAAATTTCACATGCATCCCATTTCCCCACATGCATAGCTTCTCCCACAGTCAGCACCCCCGCCAAATTGGTACATTTGCTAGAATTGATTTATATTTTCATTACCACCCAAAGTCCAGAGTTTACATTAGAGCCCACTTTTGGTGTTATACATTCTATGAGGTTTGGGCAAATTATAATGACATGTGCCCATCATCATAGTACCATAAAGAGTAATTTCACTGCTTTAAGAATTCTCTGGGCTTTGTTTATTAATCTATTCCTCCCCTCAACCACAGGTCATTTTACTGTCTACACAGTTTCACCTTTTTCAGGTAGTCATATTGTTGGAGGTGAGGGACACTGAGCATAGGGGGTACCCATGAGCCAGTTGGGGGATCCACGTCAAAGTATCCCCACTGGCACCAGGGCAGGCTTCCTGATGGAGTCTGCTATGCAGTGAGTAGGATCTACATCACTGTGATGTCCTCTAAGCGGCAGCTGTTATTCTCTCAGACTCACTTCCCACCTCCGAGTTGTGCAGCACACCTCAGTATTCTGCATGTGGAAGAAAAAAGTGGATATCTTCGGCAGAGTCCTGTACAGCTGGGGAAGCCTGCTGCCCACTCATACGTTGTCACCTTCCTTCAAGGGAGAAATCATGGGCTTAGAAAGTTCTTCTTGGCACTGAGCTGTGACACCTTGCAGGAGGTGTGACAGAGATCAAGTGAAATTGTTCTATTTAGCCTCTCCAGTATGCCCTATATTGGATTTTTTCCCCCAGTGGTGTGCTGGAATTTCTCTGCTGGACTACCAGACTTTTATAAAGGCGATCTTGTCCATGGGTGATTGTCAAAAATTAGTGTTCTTTGGGAGAAAGATGGCACAAAATTCCTATTTTGCCATTTTGATAACATCACTCAACAATTATCTCTGATTTTTTTATGGTAGAACTACAGATTTTATTTTATGTTTTATTTCACTTAGCAATGAGTTTCTTGGGAATGAAGATATTTTATACCTAAGGATGATGTTATGGACTGAGTTGTGTCTCCCCTCCCTCTGCTCAATTCATATTTTTTAGCTCTAATCCCCAAAATAACTATATTTACAATAGAGATGGGGTCTTTAGGGAGGTAATTAAGGTTAAAAGAGATGAGCTGGGTAGGGCACTAATCCAGTAAGCACTGGGGTCCTTGTGAGAAGAGGAAGAGACACCAGGAGTGTGCACAGAGGTCAGGTAAGGACCCAGAGAGAAGGCAGCTACCTGTAAGTCAAGGAGAGGGCCTCAGGGGGAACCAAGCCTACCCGCACCTTGATCTTCAATTTCCAGCTTCAAGAACAGTGAGAAAATAAATTTATATTTTTTAAGCCACCCAATCTGTGTATTTTGTTATTGCAGCCCTAGCTGATTAGTACAGATGGCATCTGACCTCCTTTTATCCTGATGAAGGCTTTGGACCACAAAAAGTTTTAACAATTCATGCATTTTATAATGGTAAATATTAATATTTATTTAAAGAAACAGTTACGTAGATTAAATTGTTGGGATTCAAAAAAATATATCTTTTTCATGCCACGGAAAAGATCTGGAGGAGAGGTCTGAGAAATGAATAGGCAAGTGAGAAAATATGCTGTAGAGAAAGTCCCAGGTTTTTTTTTTTCCTGACACTAAATGTGAACCTGATAAATTTGTTCTTTTGCACATTCATATGAGCAGCAGCAGGGCCACAGCCATATCCTGAGGGCCTTTGAGACGAATGCAAATGTGTGGGGGAGTCATTTAACCAGCAAGATCACCTATTTCCAAAAAGATATTAAAGAAATTACAAGTAGGCAAGTATATACTATTTATTGAACTCTAGCCATGTGCCATGCAAAATGTTGAGCCATTTATTGAATTATCACTTAGAGATTTTATTAGTGAATTATAATATTTCATTAATCAGGACAATTCTAGCTGTTGCAAAAAACAAATGTCAGTATGTTAATGGATGAACTTAGGAGAAGTTTATTTCTTAATCACATCACAGTCCAAACTGGCATTTCTGTTTAGTGGGAGTCTTTCTTCCATGTGGTGATTAGGCAATCAAAACTCCTTCGTTTTGCTCTGTTATCTTTAAGGGCCTTCCACATGGAAGAGGGGGAAGAAAGGGGGAGGTCCATTGGCTGCTCACCACTTGGTTCTTACATTTCATTGGTTAGAACTAGTTTCATGAAATCATTAAAATGCATGCTTTTTCTTTGTGTGGATTTGTCACTGGAAGGTAGCTGTCCCAGACAGGCACCATTGAGTCCTCTCTTGCATTAACCTGAAGCTGTATTACTAGTTCTCATTTATGGAAATGAATGGAAGCAATGCAAGTTACATCAGGGCCATGGCTAAAAGTTGGTGTGTTTGTTATCCTTCTGTTTTCCTTCGAGTGATGATAAGGCTCCAGGGCATGGTGGAACCCCACAGGGAAGGAACCTGGGTCTCTGAGTGACCTAATAGAATGCTCCCCACGTGCTCACCATGACCACTTTCATTTTATTGCAGGGAGCCAGAGTAAACTTTTATTGTGTTAAATCACTGAAATGTTGAGTGAAATCTGTTTGTTACAGTGGCTAAGGTTATTCTAACAAATACATGTGGCTTCATCTACAAGCAAAAAGAGTAGGTAAATATGGTCTGTAGTCATACAACCACTTCCCAATGAAAACTTTGAAAATAGGAGTATAGCTTCTGGGTGCTCAGCTGACTCTGTCCAAGCACCTTTCACAGTGCCTGACTACTGAATAAATAAATGACATAATTAAAATTGATGCCTATTGGGGACAGGAAGCTTTGTGGATATTGATGTAACTATTAAATACTGGCCACAGTACTTTTTATAAACATGTTATTTATATACATCATTTCATTTAAAACCCAGTGATAATCTAATTAGTTAGGTTTCATTGCTATTTATTTATTTACTTATTAGAGGCCTGGTGCATGAATTCGTGCACCAGTGGGGTCCATTGGCCTGACCTGCAGGATCGGGCTGAAACCCACTTTCTGACATCCCCTGAGGGGGATTGTGAGAGGGTGCAGGCCAGGCCGAGGGACCCCACGGGTGCACGATTGGGGCCAGAGAGGGACATGGGAGGTTGGCTAGCCAGGGAGGGACCGCAGGAGGGCTCCAGGGCATGTTTGGCCCATCTCGCTCAATCCCCATAGGCCCAGACCCCAGCAGCAAGCTAACCTATCAGTCATAGCATCTGCTCCCTGGTGGTCAGTGCATGTCATGGCGAGCAATTGAGTAGCCTTAGCATATCATTAGCATATTATGCTTTGATTGGTTGAACGGCCAACTGGTCGAATGGACACTTAGCATATTAGACTTTTATTATATAGGATTTATATGTTGGTCTTCCTTCTTGAACAGTGAGCTTTTTCTCATTAGGATTAGTGTCCACCTTGTCCCTGTGTTGTTGCTGCCTGGCACAGTGCCTAGCACATAGTGAGGACTCGATGTCTGGTGACTGAATTCATACATGGACAGGTGGATGGGTAGATGCTGGCTGGTATCTATAAGGCCACAGGCACATCATATATGGCTTTTGTGTCAGAGCTGAGGGGCAAAACAGAGTAGGAGAAAAAGAATTTGGAAAATAGTGATTCTAGGTGGAGGTGGGTAGAGACAATGTGCTAGACAGTAAAATAATCTTCGATTGGAAGAAATTCTCCAATTGGAAGAAATTTTAGTCAATAAATTCAAACACAAACCAGGAATATGTAGTTTAATACTATAGTCCAAACAAGTCATTAGTAGTCTCCAAGGTTAACCACCTGGGAGTTGTCCTTTAGATGTTCTAGGCAGTTATTGGTGAATCTGTTGGGCTAGACATTTCTAGTCTGCAAAGTTGCTGATTTTGTAAAACCCATGTATCTAAAATGTTTGGTTATCCAAGATTTAAGAGTAATCAGAATTTTCTGGCTAATGTCAACACTTTTTTTTAAACATCAGATGCACAATTTTAAGTTAATCATTCTCCTCAGTATGGTTCACTTTCATCATCATCTTTGTAGGTGCCCTTCTTTTGTTTTGTTATGTTTACTTAGTACTTTCCCCCTTCATTTTTTTTTCCTACCTCTGCTATTTCTTCCCTGTCACAATTGCCACACAAATGGTATATTTGATATATGCCCTCTAAACCATCTGCCGCACAATAGGCAGCATAGCACACTGTTTAAGCTTCCGGCATTAGAACCTGGTTTCAACACCTCACCTAGCTGGTGTGATGTAACACAAGCTCTTCAGGCTTTTTGTACTTCAGTTTCTTAATTTTCATATGGTTATTTGAAAAATAAATATATTAATATGTATGCAGTATATAATTAGTGCCTGACAAATAAGGGTTTGTAAGTGCTTGCAAACCCTTGAAAATATACATATTATTTGTGTTTTAAATGAATCTATTTATAAAACAGTAAATATCATTTAGTTTACTTTCATTGCTGTCGAGGTCATTAGGTTTTAATAAGTACAGAGTGTCATGGATCTACTATATGTATCCATACAGAAGAGTTTTACTGCCTAAAATTCCCTGTGCCTTACCTACCCAACCGTTCCCCTTTACTAATCCCTGGTGTCTAATGCATGCAAGATTCATTGGTATTGTTGCATGGATTAATAGTTTATTCTTTTCTACCACATATAGTGACTAGTATTCTATTGTGTGGATTGGTACAGTTTGCTTATTATTCACCTACTGAAGGCCATGTTGGTTACTTCCAACATGTTTTGGCAATTATCAATAAAGTTGCTAAAAACCTTCCCATGTAGATTTTTATGTGGACATTGCATCTGTTTTTAAAATTGAAATTGACTTATATTTTTAAGTATTTTTTGATATCAAGTTTATGTTAGCTTCATAAAATGGATAAAGTTATTTTACCTCTTTTTCTAAGTTAAAAAATTACTTAAATTTGGAATGTTTATTTCTTGAAATTTTAGTGTAATTCATCTGAAAATATGTCTATGTTCTGGCTTTTTATGTGGGTAAGGTGTTTTGGATCTTTAAAAAATATGTATCTAATATATATCTAGGCATTTAAATATCTGTTCTGCATTGAACTGTATAATGGCTTTCAACTCTATCTGTAGTACTGCATAACTTTTAATTTGGGGAAATTATTGGGCATTGTTCTTTAAATTTTTTCCTCTCCTTCATTCCTCTCATTCTGGTACCACTAAATATTGACACCTCTACATCTCCTGTATCTCTTAACTTTTTATAACTTTTCTTAATTTGAAATTTCTTAATACATTTGGTGATGATTCTTTGACTGGATCTTCTGGCCAACTAAATCACTATTGATTCTGTCTTCTCCTTATTCAGCCTATACATTTATTCTACAGCCACTGCTATCATTGTCTCATCATTTCCCTTAATGAGCTAATATTTTGGGGGAATCTTTTTCTTTGATCACCAATGTGTACCTAAGAGAAGGTTGACATCTGATCCCTTCCTTGTGGTTTTTCAAATAATCTTTTTTTGGGGGGTGGGCTGCTGATGGGGAGAACCCCCGAGGTTGCAACTCAGGCTTAATCAGTGTGTTTGCAGCTTTCTCCTTCATTGCCTAGAGACCCTTCACTTTAGGGTATATTCTAAGCACTGCTATTTTCTGAAAGCTGTGACTTTCTGCTGGGTTGTCTAGCCCAATGATGAGAATCAGAAAAGAGATAAAGAAACTTTGAGGGGATCTTGAAATTGAGAAAATAAAATAGACCAAGGGACATTCATAGGACAGATTGATCATGGCTCCAGGAGCAGTGGCAGGTGGACCAGAAAAGACCATAATTTGCCTTTAGCTATGGATATTTTCCAGCCTAATCTTCCATCTAGCATCTCATGTGAATCTGTGAACCTTGTTTTATCTATCTATCTATCTATCTATCTATCTATCTATCTATCTATCTGTCTGTCTGTCTGTCTGTCTGTCTGTCTATCTATCTATCTATCTATCTATCTATCTATCTATCTATCTATCTATCTTCTCTCTCTCTCTCTCTCTCTCTCTCTCTCTCTCTCTCTCTCTATCATCTATCTATTTATCTATCTAGTTATTTAATTTGTTTGCTAGGAGTTCCAGAATAATATATTTTCTTAGCTCCATGAATCCTGGCTATGTGCTTTAACCTTTGAAAATGTAACAACTTAAGAAATTAACCAGAGATCATTCTTTGGGCTTGTCAGCTAAAAGAAACTTTTAAAATGCAATAGAAGATGAATACTTTTTGTGTGTAAGAGAAAACAACAAAAACTAGATTTGTGACTATATTGTGGGTAACTGATTATTTTGAGTAATATATAAAAATAGGTAAGATGAGATTTGGGGAACCAATGTTACTTTGAAAGTAGGTATGATGTACACCTCTTTCCGTTAGTGAGGACAATTACTTGGTTTCCAGGGGAGCTTCCACTTCCCAAGCGAAAGGAGAAATGTGGAAGCCATTTCAAAGAGTTTAGCTGTTTATTTTATTTATTTATCTCTTGGTTGTCTTTTCTAATTACAGAGAAACCCCTGTCTGAATAATGAACAATTTCTGGCTCGGTTTCAGAATCTGGCTGCAGTGCATTTGCTATTTGATTTCTGAGAGATGTACAACATGTTCACAGTTAATTCTCCAACTAAAAACAGTAGAGTTCAAATAAAGTCAATTAATTCACAGAGTGAATGGATTGAAGCCCAGAATCGCATGTCTTGTGGAGGCCTTTTGGATTCACTTGCCAAAAGATATCTGTTTATAAATGCGGTAAATGTAACTTTTTGGGACTATGGCATTTACAACCTTATGTGGTTCCCTCCATGTGTTATGGCTGATCTCAGGTAATTGAGTTACATTTTACATACATTTCAAATGTTCTTTCTTGCACCTCCCCCTCCCCAAATCTTCCATTCTCTTACCCCATGCTTTCCTCCTTTATCTTACCCTCTTCTTCTTTCCTTCCCTTCTCTCCCTTCCCTTTCTCTCTTCTTCTACCCTCCTCAGCAGGGTTCCTAAAACTGCTCCCCTGTAGTTTCATGAATCAATCTTCTTGCATGGTGTGTGTGTGTGTGTGTGTGTGTGTGTGTGTGTGTGTGTGTGTGTATGTGTATGTGTGTGGTGTGGTGTGGTGGTGGTGGTGGTGGTGGTGGTGGTGGGGAGCGGGTGGGCATGGCCCTCACCTAACTTGCCTCTATGCATTGGCCCTGTATTTCTACTACTACTGTTTTTGTTGTCCTCGTTTTATTTTTACACTGATTTCTCTCTTTTTGTTTCAGTTCTATACCACATGTGAGCCCTCGCTTAACTCCTGGCCTGCTTGACCAGTGAACTAATATCTCTTTTCAGGTCTCTCTTTTTTTAAATTTGAATGCTGTCCCTGATACAAAACAAAACAAACCAGTATTAGATTCTGTAATATTTGTTCATCAGGATTCTAAGTCTACTTATACTTGTTAATGTAGAACAACCTACCTGGAGATTCCTGTAGCTGAGTCCTTCCCATTATATTATACAGTATTGGATCCCCTCTTGTATACCAGGTTCAGGCTCCACTTGAATTAGCTACACCCTCTTAGGTATTTTATATTGAACTGTGGGAACTACCAAAGAAGATGCCTCCAGTCATCCTGTGTCAGCACAGCCCTGCTTTCCTCCTTGACCAAATCACCTCATTCGTATTCCTCCCACCCTCTCTCTACTTCCAGCCCTGAATATTTCTTCTAGCTTGAGAAGGAAGATGGGTAAGAATTTGAAGTAGGAGAATAATTGATTCCTCCTTTCTTGAAATAATATTTTCTTTAGAGCAACCTTTATTTTTTCCCTACCTCTTTATTCTTTTTAGTATTGCTTACAAACATCTCATCTCTTTGGAGCTTTAAACATTATAGTCCATAAGACCCTGAGACCCTTTTGTCACTCACACTCTTCCTTGCTCATTAAAGTTCGATTAATTCTGTTCCAGCAGATTGGCATGGTGCTACCTGACTTTCACTGCTGCTTCCTAATCTTGGCATCTGAGCTTCCGGTTTGGCATCTCTTTCTTAGATTTATGAGTTTTGACTTCTGTTGTCTTTGGCTCCTGTTATTATTTCCTGCTAGATAACATTTTTTTTGTAAGTGCATGTGTGTTTTAAATAAACAACTAGTGAACTCCTCTTATCTCTCAGGCTCTTTCACAAATGTTATGTGATTTATTCTCGTTTGTAGTGGAGACACTATATTGCCATGTTGCCCATAAAGACACAGAGGTTTAGAAAGATTAATTAACTTACCCAAGTGGCCACATCTTTGAAATAGAAGATCTGGGTTTTAAACCCAGCATTGTCTGACATCTGAGGGTGTTCTAAGTCTAACACGTCATCTCATTGTATCTTCTAGTTGCTCTACTTCACTGAGAGACTTCATGTTCAGAAGACTCCTCTCGACCCCATTCCTTTTACCCATACCAGTAATATTGCTGATTCTACCTCTTTATGTTCTCACACATTTTTATTTCTGAATGGCGGACATCTATTTTTCATTTTCTTCTGTGATAGCAGCTGAATAAATGGGATTTTACCAAAAGCTGAGTTTGAAGTAGAAAGTATAACTTTCAGGTGTGTTAATAAAAACATAATTCACCCATTCTTATAGCATTATTAATTAATAAGTTAATAGGAAAAATATACATTGTACACCTAAATATTAAAAACATAGGGTTTTTATGGTGTATAGTCTCATTAGTTTTTTTCTGTTTTTATTGAATTGTAACAAACACATAACATCATATTAGTTTCAGATGCATAACATAATGATTTTATATTTGTATATATTGTAGAATGATCACTGTGATAAATCTCATGGGCATCCATCACCATCCATAGTTACAAATTTTTTTCTTGTGATGAGAATTTTTAAGATTTACATTCTTAGTAACTTTCAAATATGCAATAGAGTATTGTTAACTATAATCATCATGCTGTACATTACATCCCCATGTTTTATTTATAACTGAAAGTTTGTATTTTTTACCATCTTCACCAATTTTGCTCCTTGCCTCTCACAATCACCAATCTGTTCTCTGTATCTATGAGCTCATTTTTTAGGCTCCATATATAAGTGAGGTATATAATATTTGTCTTTCTCTGTTTGACTTATTTCACTTAGTATAATGCCCTAACAGTGGTCTATTCATGTTGTAAATGGCAGAATTCCTTCTTTTAATGGCTGAATAATATTCCATATACCACATTTTTTTATCCATCCATTCATTCATCAATGGACACTTAAGTTGCTTCTATATTTAGCAATTGTGAATAATTCTGCAGTGAACATGAGGGTCCATTTATCTTTTTGAGTTAGTGCTTTTTGTTTAAATACTCACAAGTGGAATTGCTGGATCATATGGTAGTTCTATTTTTAATTTTTAAAGGAATATCCATACTGTTGTCCAAGTGGCTATACCAATTTACATTCACACGAACAGTACACAAGGGTTCCCTTTTCTCCACATCCTTGCCAACCCTTGTAATTTCTTGTCATTTTGATAATAGCCATTCTGACAGGTGTGAGATGGTATCTCATTGTGGTTTTGATTTTTATTTCCCTGATGATTAGTCGTGTTGAATACTTTTTCATATCTGTATGTCTCCCTTGTAAATCAGTTTAATTTTTTTAGTTTTATTATCTCCACTTCATATAAGAAAAACAACAACCCTGAAGTTCAGATAAATAATGTGTTTGTTTAAGGTCACAGAGTTAGAAAACAATAGCGTTATCTTTTTTTTCTCAACAAGATTTTTAGTAGCATATTAATTAAAACACAAAGGGTTGAGAAGCAGGAATATGTACACGGGGCTCAGAATTATCAAGAAGGGCATATCCAGAAACACAATGCCTATCTGAATATGAGGCTTAAACAGAATAGAAGAGAATGAACCACATCCAACCTATACTGTTAGACTGAAAGTCAATGAGTACAAGTAATATGCAAGGGACAGACCCTTTATGGGAGAAGAAAAATCCCAGGATGGAATGATGGAATAAACATTAAAAATAAATTTTGTGGTAGACCAACACCCACCCTATACCAAGCAGGATAACCAAAGAAAACAATTTTAGCTGAAAAAGAAAATGCCTTGGCATATCATATTCAAATCACTGAAAACAAAGGAAAATTAGAAAAATTTGAAGTTAGCTAGAGAAAAGTAGTCGCATTTACATATGAAGGAAAGAAATAAAAATCACAGTGGATTTCAGCACCCATGCACACTGTAAGATAATAGTGTAATATCTTTAAAAAAACCCAAAGAGGACATCCACTACCAGTCCTGATTGAGTAATTTAAATTAGGTTTAGCCTTCCATTGAAAACAATTAGGCAACTGGACAAAATATATGAAAGAATTTCCCACATATTGACAATAGGCACTGCAGGACGTAATCTCTTGCAGAGGGGAAAAAAATAAGGTGAATATTATGACTGTCCTTGCTATTGATCTGCAAGAACTTTCTGGACTGTAGTGCAGGGAGTGGGATAAAGGTCTAAAGATTTGGGAAGGTAGAAGTGGAAAATCTTTGCTATAAATTATGAGAAAGAAGAGCGCCCCCTGAAGAGAAAACCTGCAGATGTATACATCGGAGTTTCTGTGAGTTTTGGGCTTAATTCTAGTCTGTTCAGTTATAAAGTGATAGTCCCTCTATAGTGTCTGAGATGAAAAATACATTTAATGTGATTGGTGGTAGATTAGACATTGTTAGACATTGCAGAATTAAATATTAGTGAACTTGAGACACAGCAAAGAAAACTATCAACATACATGCATAGACCATGGGCATAAACAATAATATGATGAAGACCTGGGGTGGGGTGGGGGTTGGGTGGAGGGGCAAAGGAGGTTAAATGGGGAACATCTGTAATACTGTCAACAATTTAAAAAAATGGACCATGGGATAAGAAAATAAATTTTTAAAGTAAAGAAAACATCAATAAGCTGTGGAACAACTTCAAGTGGCCCAATCCTATCTAATAAAGAGGGAATATGCTCCCATTGCAAAGATGGCGGCACACACAGCCAATAAGGAGGGATTTTGCTAATTGACTGCCCTGCCCTCAAAGATGGCGGCACCCACAGCCACAAGATGGTGGCACCCAGTCTCCTCAGCCCCACCGGGGTGGCAGGCACGTGGCAAGGCCAGGCCCGTCCCCAGGTGGGCCTGGCCACTCCACGTGCCTGCCTCCAGAGTCCCCCAGTCCCCTCAGCCCCTCAGCCGCCCAGGGCCAGCCTGAGGCGCAGGTAACCAGGCTGGCCGAGGCTTGCGCTGCTGGCAGTGGCAGCAGCAGAGGTGTGATAGGGCATCATCTTCCCCTAATTGCCGGGTGGCCTCCCGCCCCTGAGGGCTCCTGAACTGTGAGAGAGGGCAGGCCAGGCTGAGGGACCCCCCCCACCCAGTGCACAAATTTCATGCACCAGGCCTCTAGTATAGATATAATTGGACTTTCTGAAGTATAGAAGAGAGGCAGGACAGAGAAAACTTTTGAAGAACTAATCACCCAAACCGTTCTAATTTGATGAATATTATAAGCCCTCAGAATCAGTGAGATAAATGAACCTGAAGTACAAAAAACATGCACTAAATATATAACCCAGAATTTTCATTCCTAGTTATTTACCCATAAGAAATGAAAACATGTCCCCACAAAGCTGTGTAAAGGACTGTTCATAGCAGCTTTATTGATAATAAAGCTGGAAGCAACCCAAATGCCCATCAGTTGGGGATTGGATTAAACAGTTTTGTGATATATCCACACAAGGAAAATGACTCAGCAATAAAAAGGATAAAATACTTTTAAATGAATGGTATGGATAAATCTCAGAAACATTATTCTGAGTGAAAGAAGCCAACACAGAAGAATATATACTGTGCAATTCCACTTATACAAAATTCCAGAAAATTTAAATTATAATGGCAGAAATCAGATCAGTGGTCTCCTAAGACAAAGGTTTGGTGGGATTGATCACAATGAAGCATAAGGGAGCTTTCTTAAAGAATGAAAATATTCTATTTCTTCATTGTTGTGATGGGTTTTGGGGTGCATACACTTGAAATTATTAAACTGTACACTTTTAAATAAATGTATTTTGTTGTACACAAACTATACCTCAATAGAGTTAATTATTAAAAATATCATCAAGGGAGATACATTTAAGAGCAATTCAGACAGATTGTTTTTGGGTGAATTAGAAGGCATTGGATGCTTTTGGATACTTGATTTTAACAGATATAAAACCTGTACAATATATTTGAATTTGCTTTGCAGGTTAGTAAAAAATTAAGGCATACTAGATTGTGACCTAAAAAAGTATCTATATTCAGGACTAAATCAAGATGAAATTTATTATTTAGTACTTAAAAACATTTAAAAATATCAATGAGTAACAATCAATCTAAGTTTTGAAATCAATATAAAACATGGTACAGGTTTTAGATGATTTTGAATGACTGGGTAGGTTCATGAGGTTGTATAAAATATTTTTTTAGGCAGAAAAATAGTGGTCTAGATAACATTAAATATCTTATAGGTGAAAATAAATTGTATGGTTTTCTGTACAAGTGGTACACATTGTTATAAAGAAAATGACTAATGTTGAGTAAGGTAAATGGGAGAAGAGAGACCAGTATGGAAACCTTCTTATGTCACTGATGAGAGATAAACATTGGTATCAGGATAGTGGTGGTGGGATTGAAGTGGATTGAATACGTTCTGAGCATGCGGTAGAGATAAATTCTTCTAAAATGAAGCTATTTTTCAGCTGTTCTAACACCAATAAGAGCCTTTTTTGGCAGGCAAGGGCCTAAATTTCAAGATCCCCTTTCCTTCAAGACTCTCCAATTCTGTGAGGACAACCAAACCAAGGATAAGGAATTGTCTTTGCAAAGAGAGGCTCCAAGTTGTTTTGACTTTCAGACTGAGCACAGAGGGTTTCCCCAAATCTTGAAGCTTAGCTTATCAAAGTTTATCAGTCATGTGAAGGATGCTAACTAGGTGTCTGTGGGTAGTTGCTGGAGTCCAGGTGTCTCATTGGCAAGTATGACATCAAGGAACTCATAGCTTAGCAGAGACAACAGGCTCTAGTCAAAGATGATTTCAATATATCATCACAGGTACTAAACCCTGGAGACGGCAGGGATGCAGATGAAGCTTCCTAACTTGTACTGGCAGGAACATTTAAACAAGGCTCTCAAGAGGTAGTGCCTGGATGCAGAGCCTAGTCCACAGTGGTGAAAATGAATGGGTGCCTCCTGGGAGTAATTTTCATGCAGGGAGAGTTAGCCAGTCCCTGGAAGACAATCATAGAAACAGGTATTGTACACTATGATTTTTTTTAGCCTTCCCAATTTGAACTCCTGAGAGCAGTGATGTTTTAAGAGGTGTTCATAGGCATTGTATTTTTAAAAAGAAAACAAAATAAAACAATACCCAAACACAGGTATTAAATGAAATTAAATATAGTTATGTACAGTCCTGGTCAGAGCCTTCGCTTTACAGGTGTGAATTGTCATTCTTCAACAGGATATAAACAGTGCAGCATTTTCCAGACTTATCTGACCTCAGAGCACTCTTTCTGTGGAACTCTTATAATCTTCTCAAACACGTGTTCTGGGAACAGTTTAGGAGACTTTATTGTATCTTATTTGTGTCTTAACTTTCTTTTGGCAAGAATATTGAAAAGACATGTTCATATTCAACTTCTCCTGGTTCTCATTCCAGCTCTTTCTCAAATGACCAAAATCTCATGCCGAATTGGTTTCAGACTTCCGAGAGGACAAACCCTATCATTTCCCCACAGCATTGCAGCAATCACACACAGCCTGGATCTGATTAGTCCGTCCAATGCCACAGCCACTCCAGGGCCAGGCCAGGTCCCCAGGGCATTCCAAGCACATGCCACTCCAAGGTAGAGTTTAGTCTCCTTGGAGCCCAGCCAGCTCATGCACCTCAAAATCTGAGTTCACCTGAGTAGCACCCTTTCTTTTCCTTGGCCACAACTAAAAGCTTTATTGGAAGGAATCTGGGTGTCCAAGACCTCATGAAGGGCCCTGATATTTGTCCTCTTTTGGTCAAACCTTCCGTGAGGGGCTGAGCAAACCTGGATGTGCCCATTAGCCTCCTCGTAGTGTGTTGTAATGTACCCCACGAATCACAGAAGGACGCCTCAAGAAGTCAAATTAAAGAGTCACATTTATTGCAATCTGGGACTCCGAGGGGGCATTTCACTCTCCTAAATCTCAAAGTGATAAGATGGCCACAACACCAGATTTATATAGTCAAAAATCACAAAGGTATTGATTACATCCCAGGGTTTGGAATGAGGAAACTGGTTCGCAAAAAAGCAGTTTACAGAAGCAGAATTAAGCATGTTAATTATAGTTTGGGGTCTCCGGATCACTGAGTTGACAGGAACACATTCTCTGGGACCACTGAGTTGACAGGAACACATTATCTAGAGCCATTGAGGCAATTTAGAGTAATTGTGCTGTCCTGGTCTTGGGACCACTGAGTTGACAGGGAAACATTATCTGGAACCCTCAGGTCTTGGGATAATTGTGCTGTCCTGGTTCCCAGGTACAGAGGAATGTGCTTTCTAAAACCAGTAAGACCACAATCAATGGGATATTCACATTACAGTCAATAAGGTATTCAATTGAATGGGATGATTTATACAATTCAGAAAATCAAAATAACTTTTCTGTTGTTAAGCCAAACAGCAGGGTTAAAGTTAAACTACAGTTTCTACCTGAGATGATTGCTACCATACTTCATTGTATTTAGGTTCTGTGCTACCTACTTCTCACCAGGTTGAGATTTTCTTCCTTAGCAGATGGAGAAACTAAAGCTTAAAGAGATTAGATAATTTTTCCAAGGTAGTAGAATGGCAGAACTGATACCTGTCTAGACCCAGGCATAGATCCTCATGCCCTATTGTTGCTTGGTGCCAAGTACAGGTGGCTGGCTGACTTTCATGTCCTGGTTTTAAGAGAGGACCCTTACCCTTTTTCTCCCCATTTCAGTGCATCACAATGTCATTCAAATGTCTTTATTTTTCTTTTCTTTTTTTCCCATTTTTCTAAAAAAACCAACAACACCAAACAACTGTTAAGAAGTTCCCTTAAGAATAGCTTACATCATACGTGATCCAAATTCTAAGTGAAGAAACCTTTTGAGATTTGGCGATTATTTTTAGCACCACATTAACATTCTCTAAAATCTGCGTGTGAGATTGAGGTCCTCAAACACATACATCTCAAACTTTGATGAAGCACTCCCTTGTGTACACCATGTGAATAGTTTCTTTTTACAATCCCTACATAGTATTTCTCAGATATACCAAAATTTAACCAAAATAATGACTTTATTGGATAACTATTGATTAAAACCCGTGTCTGCTCAGCACTTTTGCATGTTGTAATAATTTAGTTTATTATTATTTCTGATAGCAATAATAATTTCTGATTATTTGAAAGAAGACCTTCTTTATGTTCTTCTAGGTCAGAACCTTTTGCTGTTAATCTGATCCCTCTGAGTATTCACATCTAAACTTGATTCCCATGCCATAGCCTTAGGGAAAAAAAAACATGTAGTTTTGATTTGATCATGAAAGTTGCTCTTCGAATAAAATTTTTAGACTTTAGGCATTCTGGTTATTTAAATTGACTCAGACAATATAAACTTGACTCCATGGCATTCCAAAGCCTTCAAGAGTCAGTGCCTTCTGGTGAGTGTACACTCAGTCTTCTACTTGGTTTCAACTAAGTCAGCTGCAACACACCAGTTCTTTAGAATTACATGCACGGTCATAGGATTTTAATAAAGAATATTCCAACATGAGACCAGAATACCTATGGCTATAACCTGCTCTTGAGTGACTTTTCTCCCTGTCATTCTTTTCTGGAATACTGTAGCCTTTTCATAGATCTTTTTCTTTTGCAATAAATACAGATTTCTATTGGTTGTGTGGCCTCTTTTTATCATTATTTTGAATTTCTTTTATTCTAATAGTATACTTACAAGGCAAGAATTATCAACTCCATTCTACAGATCAGGAAAGAACAATAAGAGTCTTACTCATTAATTGATATTAAATGATATAACTAAAGTTTAAACTAGCATTTATCATGGATACACAATAAATATATATGCTTAACATAAATTGAGCATTTACTATATTCTAATTACTGTTCTGTTAGGCTTTATCACATGAAATTGATGGCCTTTCATCTATAGATATCAGTTTCATTGAACCTAATATTGTCTTATTGATCCTAACAATAGCTTTATGAAGCAACTGTTAATGTCATTTTGTAAATGATGGAATTGAAGCCCAGCTAAGTTATATGATATACACAGGGTTAAAAAGTTAATAAGTGGTGCTTTTTTGTTCACTGAAAATTTGCAAGTTTGATTCCCAGCCCGGACACATACCTAGATTTTGGTTTAATCCTTGGTGGAGGGCACGAGTACAGGAGACAACCAATCCATCTCTCTCTCTCTCTCTCTCTCTCTCTCTCTCTCTCTCTCTCTCTCTCTCTCTCTCTCTCTCTATTCCTCCCTCCTTCTCTCCTTTTCTCTTGCTAAAGTCAAGATAAAAAAGTTGCAGTTCCTCCTCAAAGGCCTAGTAGAGAGACTTATATAAACAGAATATTTCAATACAACTATCCTCTATTTTCTTTCCAGCTCAACCCATCTGAAAAATGCACTCCTATCAGTAACAGTTGCTCACAATGGCTATGCAAAGGGGCAAAAAAGGGAAGAGCTGGATATGGGGAACACTTGATGCATGTCTCTGCAGTCCTGCCCCTTCAACTGGGACTCAGGGTCAGAGGTTAACACAGGTGTTTATCCTGCACTTGGAGCATCCGTGAGGCTGGTGCAGGGAAAACTTTTGGGAGCTGGTGTTTGAATTAACTCGTAAAGATGAGATCACTACATATATAAGAGAGGGTAGAAAAGTCAGGTAGACAGGTAGCACCTGAAAAGGAAAAGGCTGGAGGTAAAAGAATGGGGTGTGTGTGTGTGTGTGTGTGTGTGTGTGTGTGTGTGTGTGTGGTTTGATTTGGCTACAATAGAGGGCAAGATGGGAAAGAGCAAGCAGTGTTTAGATAATGACTTTTCAAAAAGTCACACTTAAGGGTCTGGAGAATGGGAACTATATATGTATCTTATATCCATCATTAGGCTGTGATCTACCTGAAGGCCAGGATTTTAATGCTGTGGTATCCTGGCACGCCAGACTTCTAGAACTTCATTTAGATGCTTTAGAATTGCTCTACAGTGTAGCTACGGTTTGGATACCACCTCTTGTCTTTCATTCTGGGTTCCAAGTTTGCATGGCAGTAAATTTCAGGAGAATATTGGTAGTTCTGGGGTGACTGGGGGGAGAGAGGTGTGGGGCTATATGTGAGAGGGTCTGTTTGGAAGAAATAAAGGAGGCTCAAGTCCATTACTGCAATGACACTCAAATACAGCATTCTTCTCCAAATAGTATTTGTTCCTGTTGACTTTTTTCTTGTGGCATCGAGCTGGGCTGCATTTGCCATTGAGGCATAATTACTATTTTATTATTATTTTTTCACAGTTAAGTGGAGCATTTGAGCACAGCTGAATTGCTGGGAGCTTCGGTGGAAGAAATCTATTAGTGGTATGGCTTGAAACAATACACAAAAGGCCCCTGTGTGTGGTCTGCCCTCCATGCTTTCAACTTCCTTATGTGGAACAATAAATCTCCAAGTCAGCTAGAATGCAGAGACTCCCATCCAACGAGAGGAGAGCCACATTTTTATCTTTTATTCATTGGCAGGAACATTAGCTGTAGGAGGTATTCAAATCACACTTTTATTTAAACAAACACAGCTGGATCGCAGCCTCTTAATATAGCAATTCTCTAATGAAAAATAACAACATAGTATTTATCTCTTTTCTTTTGTGTGACTCTCAATTTGCTAAAATTAGGCAGACTTCAATCCCATACAAAATTGGCATGTTTTCATGACCAGAGCTCATCACAACTAACTGCAAAATTATAATGGGGATGTAATTATAGGAGAGCATGTGAAATACACATCCTTTTGCTGCTGCAAGCTATATGGGGTTATACAATTATGTTATAATAACATCATTTATCTTAAAGGAGTCAGACAGCTGACTTCATTTATTTAACTTGAGCACTCCAATTATGTGCTGTGTCAGTTTAACATAAATGTCTTCCCCAAAGAACATGGTGTAATAATAATGGTAATAGCAATAATAATAATAGTAACATTTGTATAGGGCTCTCTGGAGCACAAAGCGTTTTTACAATTGTGATCTTGCTGGAGCCTCATTACTGCTCTGTCAGTAGGCACCTACACTCATGATTCTATGGCCCCATTTTACTGCTAAGAAAACTGAGGTTTGGAAAAGGAAAGTGGTCAAGATTGTGCAGTTCATTAGCAGTGAAGTAAAAGCTTAAAAGTCAGATTTCCTGACTTGACTTTCAGGGATCATTCTGCTGCTATCATCAATGATACCAGAGTTTGGACAATGTCACATGTTTGTCCTCATCTCTTATTCTATGTTGTCCATAAGCATCATTTAAGGCAAGGGTGGGGAACCTTTTATCTGCCAAGGGCCATTTGGATATACAAAATTATCAACTTAAATATTAACCTGCTATATTTGGTAAAACATTTAATTAACTCAACCCTAATGCCTTGGCAGAGCCAGACCAAATTCTTTCTCAGGCCTTTTACGGTCCACAGGCAGGACGTTCCCCACTCCTGATTTAAGGCACGTAGAACAGTCTGTGGTAGTGGAAATCACAGGTATTACTTCTTTGACATTGGGAAAATGCAATTAAATTTTAGATTCCAGATTCTTTTTCAGAAAAAACACATAATATCTATTGAGCAGTTGAGCAGAGTTGTTGTAAAAATTAAGATACTGTTTCTAAAGTGTATAGGTAGGTGCTCAAAAATTATTCCTTTTCCCTGTAAGAAAGACAAAAAAATACTTCTATTTTTTTAAAAAAATATATTTTATTGAATTCTCACAGAGAAGAAAGGAGAGGGACAGAGAGCCAGAAACATCGATGAGAGAGATCGATCAGCTGCCTCCTGCAGCACCCCCAGTAGGGATGTGCCCGCAACCAAGGCACATGCCCCTGACCGGAATTGAACCTGGGACCCCTGAGTCCGCAGGCCAATGCTCCATCCACTGAGCCAAACCGGTTCGGCAATACTTCTATTTTACATGTGATGAAGTTGCTGTATGTTTTGCACAACTGCCTTGCCCAAACTCACCAAGCTAGCCAATGTCAGAGCAGTGGCAGGAACTCACCTCCTCCTCTTTCCATACCTTGTCATTGTTTTAAATCATATTGTAATGTCTTTGAATGCTCTCTATCATTTGTTCGGTTCTTTTCAATTCTTAACAAAATGTATTTGCTTAAATACCCAGAGATGGAATAAAATACTTGTCTATCAAATGAGAAAGACTAGAGGTGTGAAAAGAGCAGGGCTTGGAGTCAGGAAGCTGTGCTGAGCTTCTGGCGTGGTCACCAGTTGAGCCAATCTCCTGACTTCTCTCAGCCTAGGATACCTCATGGATAAATGCTATTTCAACCTGAACTTCCTGAGAGGTAACCTGAAGTACATAATATTTCTAGGTGAGAAGAAAAGGCTGGTAAAACAATAGGCTTAGTTTACCCCATGCTAGTCACTGTTACTACTTTATTTAACAACTGTCTCATTTAACCATCATGATTCCCAGAGGAACCATCAAAGATGTGGTTTCTGTGGCATCAAATGTTTCTAACTGAGCCAGCCAGGGTGGGGTTTCTTAGCTTAGGAAACCTTTATTTACTGAAGGTTTTTCAAGTTTCTCACCTAACCCAGCCTCAACCTAGAGGCCCTGGTATTTTCAGGTGGGGGGATGGAGACACAAAGAATGAAATAACTTAGCAAAGAAAGAATAGGATACATTTTTTGTCTATTTCAAGGGGATTTCCCCCCTTCATTTCTTCTTTCTCTTTCCTCCCTCTCCCCCCCTTACTTATTCATTTTCTAAGATTTAAGTTAAAAGAAAAAATAACTTGTATTCTGTCACTGATTTCCAAGAGCTTGCATTGTATTAGGGGAAACATCCATGGGAAAAAGCATGACAGTGTGATGAGACTACAGTGAAACAGATACTGTGCCAGAGATGCCAGCCAGGTGCAATGTCGGCTCAAAGGTGGGGCTATCAACTTGGCTTAGAGCAGCGGTTCTCAACCTGTGGGTCTCGACCCCTTTGGGGGTTGAACGACCCTTTCACAGGGGTCACCTAAGACCATCGGAAAACACATATATAATTACATATTGTTTTTGTGATTAATCACTATGCTTTAATTATGTTCAACTTGTAACAATGAAAATACATCCTGCATATCATATATTTACATTACAATTCATAACAGTAGCAAAATTACAGTTATGAAGTAGCAACAAAAATAATTTTATGGTTGGGGGTCACCACAACATGAGGAACTGTATTAAAGGGTCGTGGCATTAGGAAGGTTGAAATCCACTGGCTTAGAGGATGGAGTCAGGAGGTTTCAAGATGAGGAGTCCCTTGTGCAGAATTTCCCCCGCCCCCAGGTGCTTTTAATTGTAAGTAATAGAAAAGCTATGTCAATAATTTCATCTCAGAGGGGATTTTATTGTGAAGACACAGGGTGTTTCATAGTAATCAAGGATAGTAACATGGTTGAGCCCAAGGAGAAACTGGATCTATTTATCTGGGCATTAACAAGTTTTCTCTTCAGCTCTCATTTCCACTTCAATCTTGCTGCAGGCTGGCTCTCTGTCTTTGACAGGAAGTATTGTCACAGACCCTTCCAAAGTTATATCTTACAGCTTCTGACATTGGAGAGAAGCTGTTTCAATGAACTGTTCACCTTCCAAAGTTCTGAGGCCAAAATGTCTGGGGAAGATATTCATTGGTTCACTTCTAAGCCAATCAGATGTGGCTATGGGCAGGGTTGCTGAGAAATAGGCAGCTTCCTCAGGAGCTCTATGAAAGGAGCTGAAAGAGGCCATTTCTAAAAGAGGGAAAATAGGATCAGGCTACTGGTTCCATAGGTGTGTGGTTCTCAAAGTATGGTCTGTGGAACCCTGGGCAGTTTCAAGGCCGTTTTAGGGAATCCATGAGGTCAAACTACTTTGTTAATAATCCTAAGATAGCACTTGCTGTGTGTGTGTGTGCATGTGTGTATGTGTATGTTCACTATGTTGATATTTGCAGGGATGCTACAAAAGTAATCATAGGTAAAGCTGCTGGTACCCCAGCATGAATCAAAGCAGTGGCACTGAAATGAAAGTTCCTCATTGTATTCTTTAGCGTCTTGCACTCCCAGCTAAAAATGCAAGTTCAATTTAAAAATGTCCCTGAATAAACTGTAAAACTATTAATTTTATTAGGTATTAATGCTATTTATATGCCTTTACTCTCTGTGTTCCAAAGTAGTTATGCCATAATGTTATTTTGTTGCATACTGAAGTATTAGTGCTGCTTTGAAAAAAAATTAGTTGCAAAATTGAGTTGCAAGCTGAACTAGTTGCCTTTTCTCATGGAACATAACTTTTACTTGAAACAATAACTTACAGAAAAAGTATGTTCAGATTTGGGTGTTCAGCAGAAATACTCATGAACAAACTAAATATGCCATTTCAAGGAAAACAACTAACAACATTTGTTGCCAATGATACAATTTGAACTTTCAAATGAAAATCAGAATTTTGGAAATCTTGCACCCATCACTGTGATCTTGATAATTCCTAATACTTAATGACTTTTCTGATGAAATTTGGTGGTCTCTTATCTGGCAACTCCAAGTTTCCATTACATTATCTGAGAACTGTTAATAAGTGCTATCTAAAAGGTTTATATTTGTTTTCTAACTCAAAGTTAGTAAATGCCCAATCTGAGATTCTATTCTATCTTTCTTGGTTTCAGTTTTATTCTATAGAATAGGTGTCTAGTAATGATCCTATGTCACTAGTCAGTTTGGAGCACTAAATAATACAAAAGATATGAAAAATTCTGGCATGTGGTATGTGTTTACTAGGGATAGGTCTTGAGAAATATAGCTCTATTTCTATCAGTGCCGGGGTCCAACCCCAGCAGGTCCAGGGGTCCCCAAAGGTGTGGACGGAGTCGGTGAAGAAGGAATGGTCTCGATCTCCAGAGAGGTTCTGCTTCGGATCTCCAGCCAGGTTCTGTGGCCAGGTCCTGGTCAGGTTCTCTTGCCATGTTCTATAGTCAAGTTCAGTCCAGGATCTTTTGCCATTTCTCTCCTGCGAAGTTCTTCTGTCTCCAGGCTCCCTGTAGGTTCTGTCTTGTGAATTCTGTGTTCTAAGTTCTGTGTCTTGCTGTCTTCTGAATTCTGTCTGTTGTTGTCTTGTTGCATCTGTATTTATACCAGTTGATTCCAATCCTATCAATCTCTATTCCAAAGGTTAGGGCGTTTCTTATCTCCATTCCAGGGAGTAAAGATTATGTAGCTTAAGCATGATTGTTCGTAGTTAAAATGATTAATTACCCGCCTGGCACTTAGTTGAGGGGTTTTATTCCCTCCCTAACTTCAGGGGAAAATCCCTACCTGGGGATTCAACCTTTCTCGGAGAGGTGACCTTGGTTAAAACACAGTGCCAAGAAGGTGAGCAAACATATTAAGAACCATATGCCATATATGCCAGGTCCCTTGAAACAGCAAGGATGGACCGGCTCCCGGCAAATTCCCCCTTTTTTATTTTTTAAAAGCAAGCATTAAAAAGAAAAACCTGAAATGCTCTCTTATATCCATTTTAAGAGTAGGATTGGCGCTTTCCGCTATTACCTGAGTCCTGATCTATCATCCCAGGGAGAGCTTGGCAATCCTGCACTTTCCCAGGGTAGAAAGGCTGCAGTGGGGTTAAGGATAAGGCTCCTTGGGCCTACCTCCTCCCATGCCTTTACATTTACCTTTCCTTCCTCAGAAAAGCATGGACATACTTCTTGTATAAAACGTTCTGTCTGACTGGGAGTAACCTTAATTCCTCTGCTAGCAAGCATATATGTTAAAAGATCAATACAGAGTCTTTTTTCTTTAGACTCAGTATGGCACATCTTCTTAATCTAAAGATCAATACAGAGTCTTCTTTCTTTGGACTCAGTATGGCACATCTTCTCAATCTAAGTTCTGTACTATCCACCTTCTTACCCTACTTATCCTCTATAGGGGGGTCTGTAGCACCCTGGTGGAGTCCTATCCGTCCCGAGTGTGGGGGTTCTCAATAGGGGGGGGGCTTACCTAGGGGAATCCTTTTCCAGGGGTTCCCAAAGGTGTGGACGGAGTCGGCGAAGACTATCCACCCTTTTCCTATGGTGGAGTCCTATCCGTCCCAAGTGCGGGGCGCTTACCTAGGGGTCCCTGTTCGGGCACCAGATGCCGGGGTCCAACCCCAGCAGGTCCAGGGGTTCCCAAAGGCGAAGTCGGAAGTCGGCGAAGAAGGAAGGACACGGAGACAGTGTTCAGTTGATCAGCAGCCTAGCCAGGATCTCTAGCCAGGATCTCCAGCCAAGTTCTGGTCTGGATCTCCAGAGAGGTTCTGCTTAGGGTCTCCAGCCAGGTTCTGTAGCCATGTTCCCTCGCTAGGTTCTCCAGCCAGGTTCTGTCTGAGATCTCCAGCCAGGTTCGGTCCAGACTCTCCAGCCAGGCTCAGTCACCAGGTTCCAGTCAGGCTCTCCTGCCAATCTCCACAGTCAGGTTCAGTCCAGGATCCCCTGCCATGCTCTCTCCAGCGAAGTTCTTCTGTCTGCAGGTTCTGTGTAGGTTCTGTCCTCCTGGCTCTCTTCTAAGTTCTGTCTCCTGAGTTCTGTGTTCTGAGTTCTGTCTGTTTCTGTCTTGTGAATTCTGTGTTCTAAGTTCTGTGTCTTGCTGTCTTCTGAATTCTGTCTGTTGTTGTCTTGTTGCATCTGTATTTATACCAGTTGATTCCAATCCTATCAATCTCTATTCCAAAGGTTAGGGCGTTTCTTATCTCCATTCCAGGGAGTAAAGATTATGTAGCTTAAGCATGATTGTTCGTAGTTAAAATGATTAATTACCCGCCTGGCACTTAGTTGAGGGGTTTTATTCCCTCCCTAACTTCAGGGGAAAATCCCTACCTGGGGATTCAACCTTTCTCGGAGAGGTGACCTTGGTTAAAACACAGTGCCAAGAAGGTGAGCAAACATATTAAGAACCGTATGCCATATATGCCAGGTCCCTTGAAACAGCAAGGATGGACCGGCTCCCGGCATATCAGTTTAGAGATTTTTCTCACCTTTGGCCTTTCTCGACTAAGCTACTTTGCTTAGTTGCCTGGTGAAGTAACACAGCCCTTCATCGCTGATGGGAATTAGCTATTAATGACCTAATTCTTGTTGGGTTGTGGTTGCTGTCATTGTCCAAAGATGATTATTACTTGGCATGGAAATATTAAAAGGCCACTCAGGGAATCTCTAGTGTTCTACATACAGTATTCCCTGCTGCCCTTATCATGTAGTAACTTCTTTCTTTGCCTACTGGTCCACTGGAAAGATGTGTCTAAAGTAACCAGATTATAATCACAGAGTTTCCTGTTCAGTGGAACCATCTTTGAGTTCTATGGATGTGTTCCCCATCCCTCTAAATAAAGTTGTGGGGGAAGGAAGCACAATTCTGTAAGCGGGTCCTGGATCTGAGAGAAGGCGTACTTACTTTCATTTCTTGATACCTGACCCATGGACTCTAGCTGTTGTAGACATAGTATCATAAATTGTTTTTTGATTTAATGCTTATTTCATATTCTGGAAGTTGGGAAGCAAGGCAAGGTGATCTGTTACTTATTATCCATTGCTTCACACATGGGACAAATACACCCCCTTCCCCCATC
The DNA here is from genome assembly GCF_963259705.1 of Myotis daubentonii. Classification (NCBI taxonomy): domain Eukaryota; kingdom Metazoa; phylum Chordata; class Mammalia; order Chiroptera; family Vespertilionidae; genus Myotis; species Myotis daubentonii. The sequence continues at coordinate 177,053,101 of NC_081842.1, forward strand.
TCTCAGCAGTTGCATCCTCTTGGCCTCATGCCAGGCTATACAGAGATCTTAATCCTCAGAGCATTCCAGAATAAATGAAAAAGAGAGAGTTTTTTATTTGCTTTTCTTGCTCATATTTCCTTTGTCCCATTGATTAAAGTTAACCACACTGGGAGTTAACTAATGCACACTTCTTAGGTTGTATCATCCTTTTCTTTGACCGATACATCGTCATTATTAGCAGCATAGATAGTATTATTAGTGCTGTCAGTATCATCATTATTATTATTATTCTGTGCTGGGAGAGAGAGGTACATAAATTTACATATATGTCTATATAGCTCTCTATCTCTGTCATTTATTTATCTATCATTTATCTATCCATCACCATCTGTCCATCAATCTATCATAGTAAATACAATTGACAAATATATTTAATGGGAATGTCAGAGCACTGAGCAGGAAGAATGAATCCTCTTGGGGATCAGAAGAGCTGGATAGAAAAAGGTAAGAGGACCTGAGTTGAAAAAAAATTTCTGTCGCCCGGCCAGTGTTGCTCAGTGGTTGAGCATCAACCTATGAACCAAGAGGTCATGGTTCAATTCCCAGTCATGGCATGTGCCAGGTTGCAGGCTCAGTCCCCAGTAGGGGGGCTTGAAGGAGGCAGCCAATCAATGATTCTCACTCATCATTGATGTTTCTATCTCTCTCCCTCTCCCTTCTCTGAAATCAGTAAAAATATGTTTTTTTAAAAGAAAATTTCAGTCATAGAAACAGCATGAACAAAGACTCTGAAATAAGATACAGCATGAAATGTATAGGAAAACAGTTTAATACTGTTAAAACATGAGATTTAAGGTATGGCTGTCAAGTTAAGTAAGAACACTAATATATAGAGACATATATGTACTTCTACTGAGAACCTTGAAATCAGTTTAGATATTGGTAACTTACTAAGTTGTTACCCTTTCCGTGCTTCAAATTTCTTATTTTCACAATGGGAATAATAACAATACCTACTTCACAATGTTTTATTAGGCAGGTTGCAAGTGTTCAGTAAATGTTAGTCGTTATTAGGCACAAGGGGGCCATGAAGCATTTTCCATGGCAGAATGACATGGTCGGATTTATGATATTGGTATAGAGGATAGATTGGAGGGAGTTAGGGCTAGAAGTAGAGTGACAAGTTATTTGCTGATATGATATTATAATCATCACCCAAAGGGTGATTGTGGCCTAAACTAGGCTAGAGTCAGTAGGAAAATAAAGAAAATATTTAAAAGGCAAAGTGTACAAGACTTTGTAGGTAACCGATTAAGAGTAGCGAATAAGGAGGAAGGCTGACTTAGAGATAACATCCAAGTTTTTGCTTCAGGTAACTCAGTAACTCTGATGAAATCAAGTAAGATAAATACAAAGGAAAAGAAAAGAAAACAGAGTTTTAAGGGGGGAGCGCTGAACTTGCAAAGGCCAGCAAATAAAAGGAAGGAGATGCACCACTGCCTTTGCATTAGTGATCTTAGTGAGAATGCTTTCAGGGAAGTAGTTTTTATTCTTATATATTTCTTACAGAAGAAAAAACCGAGGCTAAGAGTTGTTGTGAGAATCCCTTAAGGTCACATATTGGTTAGGTCTAGCATTGAGTATGGAGTATTTATTTATTAAAAAACAGCCACAGCAGCAGCAACAGCAGCAACAACAACACAAATCTTGAGTGTTTACCATATAGCAGGCATTATACTAGGCACTGTGAACCTAAGAAAAGTAATGCATAACTCCTGTCCTCAAAGAGCTCATAGTTTTGGAAGTCATGTAAGGAAACAATTATACATTTATAACAACTGTGTTCAGAGTAAGAGGGCAGTGGACACAAAGAAGGATGCTTGAGCTAGGGATTTGCAAAATATTTCGAAGTCGTTCAGCTGACTTGGCTGGCATGAACTGGGGCAGAGGAGGAGATAAGGAGGAATTTCAGGTTTGGGAGCAGCAGGTACAGAAATATTGGAGTATGAAAGAATGTATTTTACTATTTATGAAGAATGATAGTGAGTACTCAAAAATAGTATATATTATCCAATATAATAAAGAGGTAATTTTCAAATTAACCCTCATGCCCTCACAAGATGACTGCCTACGACCAGGCCAGCAGAGGGGTTAGTGAGGGAGGGATGACCAAACAACTAACTGAACACCAGGCTGCGTGGGGTGACCAGGACAGCAGGGGGGTTAGTGAGGGAAGACCAAACAACTGAACAGCAGGCTGTGTGGGGCGACCAGGCCAGTGGCGGGGGGGCTGTGAGGGGTGACCAGGCTGGCAGGGGGGGTAGTTGGGGGTGATCAGGCTGGAGGGGGGCAGTTAGGGGTGACCAGGCCAGCAGAGGGGGGCATTTGGGGGTGATTAGGCTGGCGGGGGGAGCAGTGAGTGTCGACTAGGCTGGCAGGGGGGATAGTTGGGGGTGACCAGGCTGGCGGGGGGTGCAGTAAGGGGTGACCAGGCTGGCTGGGTGGGTGCAGTTAGTAGTGATCAGGCCAGTAGGGAGAGGGCAATTTGGGGGCGACCTGGCCAGCAGCAGGGGCAGTTAGTGGCAATCAAACCAGCACGCAGAGGCAGTGAGGTGTGATCAGGCTGGCAGAGGGGGGCAGTTAGGGGCTATCAGACAGGCAGGCAGGTGAGCAATTAGAAGCCAGTGGTCCAGGATTGTGAGAGGGATGCCTGACTGCCAGTTTAGGCCCCATCCTTGGGATCGGGCCTAGACTGGCAGTCGGACATCCCCTGAGGGGTCCCAGATTGGAGAGGGTGCAGGCCCATGCACAAATTTCATGCCTCTAGAATTATTATATTATATTACCGGGCCTCTAGTATTACTATAATTATAGTTATCATTTGTTATAAATGTTATTATGTGTGGAAATCACCATGAGAAGATAAAACAGACAAAATCAGGGCAGGATCAAAGATGGCTCCTCCTTACTGATAGTGTGACTAATTATATATGATGAGCCCTACTTCCTCTGTTCTCCTTTGAGTTCTTATAAAACTCTGAAATAATTAGACTGGGAAGAGGGAGTAAAAGGCTATGGTTTTGGGGCTTCCTTCTATAGTTGTACAGATTGGGTCCTGGACAAACATAGGGAAAGTGGGTCACATGGTCTACCATAGGAGTCTTGCTCTCTAGAGTTGAACATTGCATATCCTGCACAAATCTATGGCATTTCCCTGCATGAATCTCAGTCCATTCTGCCTGGTGTTATCTATGATTTCTTTCTCTGATAAGCCAAGATCACAGCCCAAGGCTTGCCTGGGGAAAGGGGAAGAAATGAATTTTAAGTCAATTTTGAGATTAAAGTTTTCAAATGTACTTCTCAGTCATAAAAATGATTAGAAGTTATCAAATATGCACAAGATATTATAAAGAAACTGGAAAAGGCAGTTTGTCAGAATGTGGATGAAAGTATTAACAACCAATAAAAGTTCAAATATATTCCTGTTTTTACCACATTATTTTGAGACTCCTCAATAATCTGGTTATATAAAATTAAAAAGGGGGACATGTCTTCTAACCCAGAGGAACCTCCACTCTTAAGAGAAACAGCCAAGTCATAATGAGCTAAGTGTTATTGGAGAGGAGAGTTCTAGCAGATGCAAGGAGAAGGCGGGAATTGTTCCTGCTGGGGCAGCAGAGAATTCTGTGAAAGGGTGACATTTTGAACCAACCTAAAACATGATAAATGGAATCCAAAGCCATGTTTGATATCTGTAAATGGTAAAAGAGAGACTTTGAAAGAGAGGTCCTTTGGTAACCTATGTGTTATGGAATAAATGTGTTGAATCCCTAATATCCCAACCATACAAAATAACTTAGCTTTTGCTTTGCTTTTTATCTATCAAATTTCAGTAGATTTCTACTATAGGCCAGTGAAAATGTTATCCCCCCCCCTTTTTTCAAATAAAAAATATTGAGGCTCTGAGAATTTCAGCTAATAAGTTGACCTCAGTATATTGTTGTTTCTACTCAAATCCAAATACAGCTTTAAAGTCACGGCAAGGGATGGGGATTTGGTAACCTTAAATCATAACAGACACATCTCCCCTCTTCAGCTATATGTTGTGGTGACTTCACAGGAAAAAATAAAATAAAGATTTTTTTTAAAGAAGAGCAAAGCTTCCAGAGTGTTAGCAACTTTTTGAAACCTTAATATCATAAAGTTGTTGACTCTGGGAGGCGGGTAGGTAGGAAGAAGCATTATCATATGACTGCAAACAATAATCCTAGAACATATTTGATCTATCTTCTATTCCAACTGTTCTTTCCAAGGATGTGCTTTCCAAGTAATTATACTAAAACCTCAATTAAGAGCCTTATCAGGCATGGTAATGCCTCAGGTGCAATTTGGAAAGTGCAATTATTAGAGTGTAAAGGCAGCTTCAAAACCATTAAGCACTCACAATCAGTTGTGGTGTTGAAGCAAAAATAGCAGCAATTGGCATTTGGAACCGTTACCTCGTAACTTGTTTGTGTAGATTCAGGAGTCCAGTTTCTACAGCAGGAATGAGGACACCATCTCTGAAAGGCCCCCACCTCCAGGTCACTGATCATCTCCAGACCAGCCCACCGTCCATCTTCCTGGCCCTCTCGCCTCTTCCTCGCGGAATCACAGCAGGGTCCATAAACATCCCGTGAGACCACAATTCTGGAGAGACTCTCCACTAATCCTCTCCTGCTACGTTCTTTTCTTGCCATTCTTCAAACGGTATTTAACATTCATTTGTCATCTGGATTGGTTATTGATCGCACTGGAGCACATTGAGGAACTGGTTAAGAGGCTCCATGCTTTAAAAAGTTCACTCGCTTGAATTTACAAAGGATGTTAGTGGGTCTGGACTATGAAAGTGTAGGACTTATGACTGGCTTGTGCTTAGATGAGCAAGCCATAGATACTGGCATATCCTAGGTGGAAATGAATAAGGCTTCTTAGAGTTATGTGGCCATGTGCCATTTACAAAATTTCGTCTCAGACATGATTTTGATTTTTCTCTTTCCCTCTCATTTTTTTCTTCCCTCTTTCCCTTCTTCCGTCCTCTCTTCCTCCCTCCTCCTCCTCCTTTTTTTTTTTTTTTTGGTAAAATCTTTGTTGTCAAAAGTATTACATATGTTCCCCTTTTCTCCCATTGACCCCTTCCAGCCCACCTCTGCCCCTCTCTCCCTTTCTTTCTTTTTGCTTTTTCCTTTTCTGTCCCTTCTGTATATTTTATTCTGCAACCATTTAATGACTGCTGGGCACTGTGCCAAGAAGAATGTGACTTTAGAACCAAAAGACTATTAGTTTCAAAGAACTTCATGTTTATAGGATTGGAAAGAAAAGAGGTGATTCTAATATAGATTGATAAGGACTATAGAGGAAGCACAAAACGTTTCCTCAGCAAGAAGTTTCTAACCCCAAATGAGCTGGGTTCCAGGGTGAGGGTGAGGTTAGGAAAGGCTTTCTGCAAAAAGGGACTCCTGAGCTACTTTAAAAAAAGGGATTCAATTTAGATATTAAAGTGATGAAGCAGAGGAAGAGTTTTCTAGAAAAGAGGACCAATACTGCAAAAGGTTGTAGATAAATGTGTGTGCATTCAGAAAAATACAAATAATTAGGAATAACTAGCATGAAAGGTGAGGGAGGTGATGAAAGAGGTCAAGGTGAAGGTCAGGAAATAGGAGGATGAGGGTCTTGTTAGAGAGGTAATGGTCAAATCATGAAAGCTTCTACTAGCCACATAAGGGAGTCTGGATTTAATCTTGAAGGTAATAACATGTTCTAAGAAGGGAAGCATCACAGTCTGGTTAAAGTCCAATTAGATTTTTAAGTCCCTTGTCTGTCTTCAAGATTCAACCAAATGTTCAGTGCTGATGAGTTCTTAGGCTGCACCTGACCTATAAGCTGCTGTTGCTTCGCAGAAAGCAGGAGAGCAGCTGCTGAGTCAGCACTGCGGGGAGGAGGCTGCGTAAAGAACATGGATTATTCATGGGCCTGTGCACTGCTCCAGGTGCAGCCATGATTGCCGTGGACTGGGCCCATCTGTAACGCAAAGGCATGACAAGAAAATCCATTTTCTCATTTTCAGAGCCGATTTTATCTCCATGCTCGGGCCCATGTTACATATTTAGGTTAATAAAGTGAAACGGGAGGCAGAAGTGCAAAACGGAATTTCTGACGACTGTTTGCAAAAGGAATCTTTAGATGTCAATTTGGAAGGCAGTGATTCAGAGAGAATGTATATTGAAGCCTTGTGCTATAAAATGACAGAGAGTGAGTTTTGAAGTCAGACAAATCTGAATTTGTGTGCCGTGACCTTGGGTAAGTCAGCTTGGTTCTTTGTGTCATAGTTTATCTGTGACATGTGAGAATAATGCTGTAGGAGGTGAAATAATTGGCCCCAATGTTTCACCCCTTCCTGTACTTTTTACTTTTACCTTGTGACTGCAAGTTGCTCCTACTAGAGGAAAATATAGATGGATATATACCTTCCTGCTCTTTAACTCAAGGTTTTGTCATATGCCTTGCTTTGGCCAATGAAATATGGGAGGGGAGTTATAGTGTGGTAACTTTAAAAAGTATCACATGGTTGCTTTTCCTTCTTGAACTTTTCCTATTGCCAGGAAAAGAAGTTCCCTAGGATTCTACAGCCTCCTCACCATGGGCCCCAGAGACACAAACTTACACCTAGCTCATAGCAAGGAGCCAAGCCAGTGGAACCTGTAGCTTAAATCAGAGGATGCTCAGCTATGGCCCAGTTGACTCACAAACATGTGAACAAGATTGAATAATTTTCAACCACTGAGTTTTGTGGTGATTTATTATACAGCAATAGCTAACTGATACAAATACTGTGATAGACGACGTCTAAAATGTCTCCCAATGTTTCCTTCCTCATGATAGTCACCTCCCTGTGTAGTCTCCTCTCTGAATGTGGGTTGGACCTACTGACATCATGACTTGCTTTTTACTAAAAGAATATGGTGAAAGTAATGGGATGTCACTTCTGAGATTACATTATAAAGGATCATGATTTCCATTTTGCTGGCACTTTTCTCATGCTCAATCTGCTGACTAAGTCCAAAGAAGAAAGCTGCCATATGAAGAGATGTATATGGAAAGGAACTGAGGGCCCTCAGTCAACAGACTACAAGGAACTGAATCCTGCCCATAATCATGTGGTGAACTTGAAAGCAGAACTATCCCCACTTGAACCTTTGGATGAGACTGCAGCCTAATTAGACACCTTTAAAGCAGTCTCTTAAGAGACCTTGAAAAAGGAGACATAGCTAAGCCTATGAGGTAACAGATGTCATTTTAAGCCACTTAGTTTTAGGGTAATTTGTTAAACAAGAATAGATAATAATATTCTTATCTTGGGGTTTCCCTGGGAAGACTAAATGAAATCACACAGATAGGTTGTCATCTACAGAATAATGGCACTCCAAAGATGTTCAATCCCTAATTCTAGGAACCTTACATGGCAAAAAAGACTCTGCAGAGGTGATTAGCATTAAGACCTTAAAGTGTGGAGATTTTTCTGGGTTCTAGTGGGATTGATCTAATCACATGAGTTCTTAAGAGTAGAAGACATTTTCAGGCTGTGATCAGAGGGAGGAAGAGAAGCAGAGAGGGGGAGAGAGAGAGGTATACTATAATGGAAGAAGTGTCAGAGAGAAGAAAGGTGAAAAGGACTAAACCTGCTGTTGCTGACTGTGAAGATGTAAATGGGGGCGGGGGGGTCAATAAGCTAAGGAATACATAGGGCCTCCAGAAGCTAAAAAAGGCAATGGAAGAGATTCTCCTCCAAGTTGGAATGCAGCCATGCCGACACCTCGATTTTAACCCACTGACACCAGTACTGAGGTCTGAGAATTATAATATAAAAACGTGATGTTTTATTTGAGAGAGAGAGAGAGAGAGAGAGAGAGAGAGAGAGAGAGAGAGAGAGAGAGAGAAAACATTTGTTGTTCCACTTATGCACTCATTGGTTGCTTCTTCTATGTGCCCTGACTGGAGAGCAAGCCTACAATCTTGGTATATTGGGATGATGTTCTAACCAACTGAGTTACCAGGCCAGGGTGTTGTTTTAAGCTCTAAGTTTGTGGTTATTGTTAGAGCAGCAGTGGAAAATGAATACATAGAGTAACCTATCTGGTCTTGATGACTATGATTTTCTTCATCCTTTTTCTCTCTTCCTTTTTTGAAAAAAGTGGATTTAACTTTGAGTAAGAGCAGCTTGTATACAAACTGTATTATATTATTTGAGGATTACATAGAGAATATCTATAAGCCTATAGAACAATGACACAGTAAGCAGTCAAATCTTAGTATTACTGTTATGGTTGTCATTGCTACCATTATTATTATTATTGTTGAGAGATCCTGGTTTCAGTTCTCTATTCTCCTATGGGAATAGAATGTCCTTTATTCCACTGAGGAACTATAACATAGGCATCAATGAAAAGCCTTGGATATAAGACTTATTTTTTTTTTCCTGAGAATCCCAATGCTCAAACTTAAAACTTTACTACAAAAAGTTTAGGGTCAAAAAAAAAAAGTTTAGGGTCATTTGTTATAAATTTGTATTTTCTTGAAGAAAATGGCCATAGTTTAAGGCATTTTCTCTTATTGCTAAAAAGCAATGTCAGGATATAAGAACTCCCCTTAGATGTCTCATGGCTGTCTATGGGAACAGGGACAGATTTTTTTTTCTTTCTGTGTGATATCTTTGGGTCAGAGGAGCAATGAATAGAAGGTTCAGGGAAGCCAAAGAATCACTGGAGCTGCAAAGAACTCTAGAGCTCCTGCAGAAAGACTTATGAACTATTTTATCAGCAAACAAACGAATATATGTGTATATATATATATATATATATATATATATATATATATATATATATATATATATATATATATATACTAGAGGCCCAGTGAACAAAAATTTGTGCACTCAGGGTGGGGGGGGAGGTCCCTCAGCCAGGCCTATGCCCTCTTGCAGTCTGGGACCCCTCAAAGGATGTCCACCTGCTGGCTTAGGCCTGCTCCCTGGGGGAGCAGGCCCAAGCTTACAGTCAGACATCTCTCTGGTAGCCCGGTAGCCCTCAGGGGATGTCCACTTACCAGTAGGGAGCAGACCTAAGCTGAAGTCAGACATCTTTAGTGCTGCTGAGGAGGCAAGAGAGGCTCCCACCACCACCTCTGTGCTGGCAGCCATCAGCCTGGCTTGTGGCTGAGCAGAGCTTCCCCTGTGGGAGTGCACTGACCACCAAGGGACAGCTCCTGCATTGAGCATCTGCCCCCTGGTGGTTAGTGTGTGTCAGAGTGACCAGTCATTCCCAGTCCTTCTGCTGTTATGGTCAATTTGCATATTACCCTTTTATTATATGGGATAGAGGTCTGGTGCACCAGTGGGGGCCGACTGGTTTGCCCTGAAGGGTGTCCCGGATCAGGGTGGGGGTCCTGCTGGGGTGCCTGGCCAGCCTGGGTGAGGGGCTGATGGCTGTTTGCAGGCTGGTCAAACCCCCCCCAGTGGGGACCCTCACCCCATGGAGGTTTGGCCAGCCTGGGTGAGGGGCTGAGGGCTGTTTTCAGGCTGGCCAAGCCCCTCCAGTGATGGAAACTCCCAGCCTCTCCTTTTCTTCTTCTTTTTTTATTCTGGGATTTATTTACCTTCTATAATTGAAACTTTGTTACTTTGAGTGGAGCTCAGAGCTGGCCAGGGCAGGCGGGAGAGAAGCCTCCTGCTCGCTCCAGCTCTGTGGCCACAGTCGGCTGAAAGTAGGTATCTGGGGTTTATTTACCTTCTATAATTGAAACTTTGTTGCTTTGAGTGGTGCTCAGAACCGCCGCAGCATCTTGGCTTCCTCCATCATTGGGGCAGCAAGCCTCCTGCTTGCTCCAGCTCTGTGGCTGCTGGCCGCCATCTTGGTCAGGTTAATTTGCATATAGTCCCTCTGATTGGCCAGTGGGCGTGGCTTAAGGTGTAGCAAAGGTATGGTCAATTTGCGTGTTTCTCTTTTATTAGTGTAGATACAGACACGCCTAAGCACACTGATCATCAGGGGGCACATACACAATGCAGGAGCTGCCCCCTGGTGGTCAGTGCACTCCCACAGCGGGAGCACTGCTCAGCTGACCATCGGGCACCAGAAGCAGTGCTCACGGCTGGCCAACACAGCCCGGAGACCACAGCGGAGTGGCAGTGAGCTTACGGAGCGGCAGCAGGCAGTGTTGGACTGCCGGTTTCACCTAATCCCAGCAGGCCATGCCTAGGGACCCCACCAGTGCACAAATCCATGCACCGGGCCTCTAGTTAGAATATATAATGCTATCACAGTTATGCACACTTTCAATCCCCAAAGAGATATATTTGTTCTATAATCTATTCTAGACTCATGAAATAATCAGAGATTATAGACAATTATTTTTATTGCAACATTACTTGCAATAAAATAGCCCAAACAAAATAGAACAACAGCAACAAAAAAATACAACAACAAACCCTAATTGCTGTGGGCTAAAGAGACAGATTGACTAAGTCAACACACATCCATTTTGGGTTATGATTCATATTAAATATAATTCAATGTGAAGAGTTTATATGACATGAAAAATATAGTACAATTTTAAAAGCAAGAAATCAGACTAAGAGGGTGGAGCAATTATAATGAAATATATCTCACTAATAACTGATGTTTTATTTTGGGAGAGGAATTCAGTAATTCTCCTCCTTCACTCTACACTTTCATTTTCAACATAATTTTATAATGTTAAATATTAATTTTAGATTGAGGATATAATATACTTTATTTTTTAAGTAGATAAATGGTGCTTCCAGAACTTGCCCCTCCCCCAATATATATTTTTATTGTCTCCAGGGTTTCTGCAGACTCTACTGTGTTCACACATATACCCACACAAAAAACTCACTGTGAAAATTATAACTATTTACATATAAAAGTAAATACAAATACCAAAAGAAGTTCTATCCTTATCAATTGATTTTTAAGTATGAGGTAGGATGGTCTTAATAATGAGGTCTTTCATTAATTCTTAAGTGGTAGAAGTAGACTGTTAAGTACCATTTCCTGAGAGTTTACTCTATGCTGAACACTTTACATATATTTTCTCATTTTAATCCTTACAAATTAAGTATTCCATTCTTAATGCCCTGGTAAATGGGTTAAAACTTACCCATGGTTGCCCAAATAGGAATCTATTCTGGCAGGAGTATAAACTTTGTCCATCTGTTTCCAAAGTGTAGGATCTTCTCATTGTCCCATTTCATTAATACAACAAATATGTAATGCATCACTTTCTCTATTCTGACCCAAACCCTTAACTTTGCCTTGTTATGAAAGGGCTTGAAACTTCTCATTTCTCTGTTATGTTATGTTTCTTTCTAACTCCTTTGACAGTTTCACAGTGGATCAGGCCAAAACAGCTTGAAGTTGGATATTATATTCTTCAAGGTGTCAGGATTTCCTCACTATTTCATTGTCCTAACTGTTTTCCTCTGGGCTCCATGTAAATAGACTTTTGGTAAGTCAGATGTTCTCTGCCCTCTTTAATTTTATTGATGAGGAGTTTATGAGGCACTATTTTACTTTATTGGACAGTTGCCCCTGTGAGTCTAGCAGATTGGTTGCAGCTGATCGAGCCAGGGGTGTATACCAAGCTCAAGGTTATCAAGGGCCTGGCATAATAGATCTGTCCAACAGAGATGTTAATCATCAAATGAACCAATTAGATCTGACCTCAGTGAATTTGAGTAGGATGCATAGAGGGAAAGACAGCAATTAGTAGTGAGGGCAGAAGCCATAATGCACATAAAGAATGGGAATTACTAGAAGTTTGAGGTGATAGAAGACGTGAGTACCCAACTGAGTAAATAAGGAAGGAGACTAGTCAGGAATTTGCCATTTGTCAGTAGTAGCAGGAAAAGAAGGGGTGAGTCACGGTAACTGCAGACATCAGAGAGGGACACTGAACATATACTGCTGACTCAGAAGCAACAAAGGCTGGGCACTAGAATGACCCTCCAGTTCTTAAGTAATGTTCCATCTTCCTGAAGGCTGAGATTTAAAGGAATAAACAAGCAAACAAGCAAAAATACACTGGTGTGTGTGTGTGTGTGTGTGTGTGTGTGTGTGTGTGTGTGTGTGTTTATTTCTGGTCATTTGAAATAGGCTAGCCATCAAGTTACACCTGGATATATGGTTAAAGGTCTCTACTGACCACATAAAAGGCAGAATGACTGATAAAAGGCAGAGTTCCCTTCATATTCCCTAATTCTGGAATCTGCCTTGCTTGGGGAAGAGAGAGAAGGAGAAATACAAAGAATATCACCTGTTTTCAATTTTTTTCTAAACCTCAAACTTTCTTATTTGATGTTTTTCATTGATACAGTGAACAATGGATTCAGTTAATAGTGCATATCATGGCCCCAGCTGTCTCCCAGGAAGCTTGGTGATGTGATGGGAAGAAGTATAGGCTTGGGAATTGGAAACTGAAAGTCGTAGCCTGTTTGTGTGCCCATATTAGCTGTATGATTCCTGGCAAGTTACTAAGCTCTTTGTATTTCCATTTCTTCATTCATTAAAATGAGAAGAATAATAGTCTCTGTATTCCTAACTTTTAGGATTGCTCTGCAAATTAAAAAGAAAAAGATAATATATTTAAAAAGTATAAAGTAATTGAAAGAGCTAGTATTTTGCTTACCATCAATAAAGACATACTACTAATATGCCAGTTTTTGAATTTGAAGAGTTTTAATGAAAAGTAGTTTGATATGTAAACCTCAGCTGGTCAGGCTCAGAAAGAAATGTTAGAGAAACCTCATGGGCCATTTGCTAGAGGGGCTACATCAGTTTCACTAGGCATCAAACATGAAATGGAAGTGGCATTCGGAATAAGTTAACAATATCCGAAAGCAGCTGTTGATAGTGCGTGGTTTCCCAATGATCTTGTCTGTCTTTTGTGTCTCTTTAAGGGTTCCACAGAGAAGAAAACCATCACTGACAAACCTGGTTATATAAACTCAATGACAGTCAGTCCAAGGTGTAGGTCAGGAAAAACAGTTGCTTCTTTTATCTGGACTGTAGAAAGCCAAAAGCCTTTATTTGAGCAACCTTTCCAAGACCAACTGTTGTCCACATATATGATTTGTTTCCCTTTCCCAGAGTCTTTGTTGTGGGGTTTGCTCATCTTTGATCACCTACCCATCCAGTCCCAGCTCAAAGGACAGTGCCATCATGAATTCTTCCCTGGTTCCTCCACATCTGACTAGTCCCAAAGATCCTTCTACCAGATGACTTGTCCTGGCTCTACTTTTCAGTAACAAGCCGAAGTAAAATAGCCTTAGCCTCAGTTCAGAAAACAGCCACTTGATTTATTCACTGATTGTTTATTTTGCTTCAGTTAATATAGCAAGAGTGGGAGCTTCAAGGTCAGAGAACTTGAGTCCAAATCCTCTCCATTTCAGTTACTAGTTGTATAATTTTATGCCAACTATACAACTTTCCTTTATGTTAGTTTCTTCATCTGTAAAATGGGGATAATAATAGTGCCTACTTCAAATAGTGCTTGGAAGGACTAACCATACATGCTATGTGATTGAAACAATGCCTGCCACATGGCACATGCTGGGAAATGTTAGCTCATTGCTATTGTTGTTAATAATAGTAATGCCTTGTGCTTAAAAGTCTAAGTTAAGATTATCTTTCTTCTAGAAACCTTTCTGAATCTGCTGCCACATTTGGAAGCCACTGCTCTGGACTCACATTTGGTTCTGTCAGTAACAGAGCACTTATCATACTTTATTTAAATTCCTAGTTCTCGCCATTCTCCCCAACTAGACTGTGAACTTCCAGGCAGCATTGGCCACTTCCTCAAACTTGTATCCCCAGAGTCTAGTTTAGGCAGTACTTTGGCACCTTGTAAGTGTTCAGTAAACATTTACCGGATGAATAAGCAAATACGCTGCCACCCTCTGAGATCCTGCAGTGGGAGATTCAGCCAAGCAGATGAGTTGCTGATTTCTATTCACATGCTCCAGCTCTTCCTGTGGGTTCTCTCCCTGTGGTACCATTTAAGATTGTGGCAGTCAACATTCATGTTAGCACTGATGATTCTGAAATATCTTTGACAACTTCAAGAGAGTTGCAATCAGACCCATAGACACAGAGAACAGACTGACAGCTGTCAGAGGGGAGAGGAGTTGGAGAGCTGGGTGAAAACAGTGAAGAGATTAAGCAAAAAACAAAAACAAAAACCTCATAGACCAGTGGTCAGCAAACCGCGGCTCACGAGCCGCATGCGGCTCTTTGGCCCCTTGAGTGTGGCTCTTCCACAAAATACCACATGTGGGCACGCATGTACAGTGCAAAGTTGACTTAAAACTTTAAGTAAAATTTATTAAGTTAATTTTAGAGAACGCTGTGGAGTGAACGAAGATGTAGTGTCGAGGATTGAGAAAGGTATGTTGAGATGGTTTGGACATATAGAGAGGATGTATGAAAGGAGATAGATGAGACAACTATACAAGACGAGTGTGGATGGGAGAGTTGGAAGGGGTCAACCTCAGCGAATGTACCTCAATCAGATTGAGGACGTTTTTAGAAAAGGCCAGCTTAGGAGTACCCTAATTAAGTTAATAACAATGTACCTACCTATATAGTTTAAGTTTAAAAAATTTGGCTCTCAAAAGAAATTTCAGTCGTTGTACTGTTGATATTTGGCTCTGTTGACTAATGAGTTTGCCGACTACTGTCATAGACACAGACAACAGGATGGTGGTTATCAGAGGGAAAAGGTGGTGGTGGAGATAGAAGAGGGTAAAGGTGGGATAAATGGTGATGAAAGGATATTTGACTTGGGATGGTGAATACTCAAGACAATATACAGATGATGTATTATAGAGTTGTGCAGCTGAAACCTATATGATTTTATTAACCAATGTCACCCCAATAAATTCAATTAAGAAAAAGAGAGTTGCAGTCATTATATTTTACTGCTGCAGTGCTCCTGCCTCCCAGGTATGGTTTGGAGATAGAACTCAGCCTAGAGGTTTGATTCCAATCAGTGCTATTGTGCTTCTCTTAAAGAGTATGTTATAGTCAGGAGGATGAGAAGCAGTTCCCCAGATTGGGGAGCCAAATATGTTATAAGAAGAAACTAGGTGCTTTAATTTGCTTTTCTTCAAGTTAGTGATCTAAGGCAACACCATGCTATGCTCTAGCCAAATAGAATCACTTGCTGTTCTTCTATTGAAGGCTGAGCATCTTCTTGCCTTTGTTTATGCTATTATCTCAGTCTCCCATGATTCCTCACTGTTTGAAGTATAAAGCCTCAAACTAGTTTAGCTCTACCACACTATATCAGATCCCCAACCTCCATATAATTAATCATTCATCCATTCCTTTCATGTCTTTAACAATAATTTACCAAATAATTATATAATTATGTCATATTATTCAATATACTAGGCGCCTGGTGCACAAAAATTTGTGCACTCGGGGAGGGGGGGTGTCCCTCAGCCCAGTCTGTGCCCTCTTGCATTCTGGGACCCCTTGGGGGATGACCACCTGCTGGCTTAGGTCTACTCCCTGGGGGATTGAGCCTAAGCTGGAAGTCAGACATCTCTCTGGCAGCCCGGGAGCCCTCAGGGGATGTCCACTTGTCAGCGGGGAGCAGGCCTAAGCTGCAGTCAGACATCCTTAGTGCTGCTGAGGAGGCGGGAGAAGCTCCCACCACCACCACTGTACTGGCAGCCGTCAGCCTGGCTTGTGGCTGAGCAGAGCTCCCCCTGTGGGAGCGCACTGATCACCAGTGGGCAGCTCCTGCATTGAGCATCTGGCCCCTGGTGGTCAGTGTGTGTCATAGTGACCAGTCATTCCCAGTCTTTCTGCTGTTAGGGTCAATTTGCATATTACCCTTTTATTATGTAGGATAGAGGCCTGGTGCACGGGAGGGGGCTGGCTGGTTTGCCCTGAAGGGTGTCCCAGATCAGGGTGGGGGTCCCATTGGGGTGCCTGGCCAGCCTGGGTGAGGGGCTGATGGCTGTTTGCAAGCTGGGTCAACCCGCCCCCCCCCAAGTGGGGACCCTCACCCCATGGAGGTTTGGCCAGCCTGGGTGAGGGGCTGATGGCTGTTTTCAGGCTGGCCACACCCCCTTTAGGGTGTGGGGGGGGTTCCCACTGGAGTGCCTGGCCAGTCTGGGTGAGGGGCTGAGGGCTGTCTTCAGGCTGGCCAAGCCTCCCCTGCTACGGAAGCTCCCAGCCTCGCCTTTTTTTCTTTTTATCTTTTTTTTATTCCAGGATTTATTTACCTTCTATAATTGAAACTTTGTAGCCTGGAGTGGAGCTCAAAGCTGGCCAGGATGGGCCTTCTGCTCGCTCCAGCTCCGTGGCCATGGCTGGCTGAAAGCAGGTATCTGGGGTTTATTTACCTTCTATAATTGAAACTTTGTTGCTTTGAGTGGAACTCAGAGCCCACTGCAGCAGCTGGGAAGCTTGGCTTCCTCCATCATTGGGGCAACCAAGCCTCTTGCTTGTTCCAGCTCCGTGGCTGCCGGTCGCCATCTTGGTTGGGTTAATTTGCATATAATCACTCCGATTGGCTGATGGGCGTGGTTTAAGGCATAGTGAAGGTAAGGTCAATTTGCATGTTTCTTTTTTATTAGTGTAGATTATCATTAAAAATAAAATCATAACACATACTATTAGTTAATAATAGCAAAATAATAATATATTCAGTTTTTCAACCATTCATATGTAAACATCCTATATCCTTAATGACTAGCCCAGCTCTTTTCACAGAGTAGGCACTCAAGATTAATTAATAAATGAATAAATTAATATATAACACTTCAGTATTACAATTACTTTTCTTGGATATCACTCAAATCTGTCAACATTAGTTGAAATGTGTGAATACAACAAATCAACTAAATAGTTATCAATGTGTTCTCACCAGCAATGGACCCATTTTCTCACAGAACTGACTCTTGTACTTGTCATCCAAATAACTTATAAGTATATTTTCCCATAAACTATTATTATTCTAGGTCATACCTCATTCTGTATGTGTGGTGTTGACTTTTAGAACATAGTATAAAAATCTATATTTATTAACTTATTCATTTATTATTCCCACAGGCATTTATTGAGTGCCTACTATGTATCAGATACTGGCCTAATTATCCCTATGAATTGCCAAGTTATTCATGTTAATTATTTTTGCCTACTCATTAAATTGCTTGAGTTATTTTGAGCTCTTAAGTCTATCATCTATATTAGCTATTTCTCCCAGATGTTTGTCACCTGCAAAATTGACAAGCATGTTACTGTGTAATTATTTAATTCATTGAGGAAATATGTTGAAGAAGATTGGGCCAAATAAGGAAGACAGCAGAAACCACTGGGCTATTTCTCCGAGGTTTTCAAATTCTTATTCTGGTTCAGCTGTGGCTGGATGTGGAACAAATCTGACAAGGTAGAATTTCAGATAATCAGTATGATCTAGGAATGGTGTAATACCACTTGGTAATGTTCAGGTGGCTATAAAAAAAAAATTGACAAGGAAGTTTTATCCCAAGGAGAAAAGGTCAATGCCCAAGGGACATCACACAGAGAAGTAGCTAATGTGGGGAGAAGAAACCAGGGGAAGTTATAAGTTAGGTTCATAGAGAAAGGATTCCCTAGAGAAACAGTAGGAGGCCTTGATATATTTGTACCATCTTGTGTGAGTGTGCTAGGCACTTTTAGTGGGAGTAATGCTGAATGGAGATAGGTTTACATCAATCATCTCTTTTTCATACTATCAAATCTGATTGGGTCTTTACTTTATCTCAGTTCATGGGAAAGAGTATTATTTACTTGCAAAAGTAGGGTTTCCTAATACCCAAAGTAAGGAAGAGCCAACCAGGCATTACATCAACACTACTTCAGTGATAACCTGAAGATGTAGAAAGAAAATGGGCACTTCCTGTCCAAAGGGTGAAAGAGCTTTTCTGATGCTCTCAGGTGGCCACCGCATCCAGAATGCCCTTGTTCTCAGGTATTGGTCTCCTTTGTTTGGATTTAGTCAACATTAGAAATTTCTCTGTCCTGGTGGGAGAATGCTGCTCTCCTTTCCTTAAGTCTAGGAAAGTGGTCAGCAAACTGCAGCCCCTTGAGTGTGGCTCTTCCACAAAATACCATGTGCGGGCATGCACGTACAGTGCGATTGAAACTTTGTGGACACACTCAAGGGGCCAAAGAGCCACATGTGGCTCGCGAGCCATGGTTTGCTGACCACGGGTCTAGGATATGGGGACAAGGTGCAAGTGGAAAAGGTTCTAAGCTGCATTAGTACAACAAATATTTTCTGACCACTGCTTGTGTTCCAGGCACTTTTCTAAAATGATTGGATACACTAATGAGAAAAAAGACGAAGAACCTTGTTCTTAGGGAGCTATTGACTTAGCAGAGAGAATTAGATAATAAACACACACACACATACACATACACGCACACACACACACACACACACACACACACACACACACACACACACAAACCCAGTAAGTGAATTAGGCAGTTTCTTAGAAGCTAATCATTACTATGGAAGAAAAACAGTGGAAGTGTCAGAGGGATGAGAGGTTGATGGATTGGTTGGACAGATTGCTGTATTAAGTTAACTGATGAAGGGGACCTCAGTGAGAAGGTAAGATTTGAGTAAAGTCCTGAAAGAGGTGGGGGATTGAATTATGTAGATATTAGGGAGGAGGGAACTTTGGGAAGAACAAATAGATTAAAGGCTCTGAGGTGAAAGTGAGGCTTGCATCTCTGAGTAACAGCAAGGAGCCGTCAATAATGAGGGAAAGGTAGGAAGCCAGAAAATTAATGGAAGACTTTCACTCTGAGTGAAATGGAGAGCTATTAGAGTTTTAAGCAGTGGTATAAAATGATGTGACTGGCGATTTAAAAGGATCACGTTGGTGCTTGTACTGAGAACATACTGCAGGGAAGCAAGATGAGATATACAAAGTTGTAAGAGTCCAGGGAAAAGTTTTGGTGCTTTGGCCTGGGATGGCAGCAGTGAAAAGAACTGTCCAAACTCTAGATGTAGTTTGAAAACATATCTACCAGAATTTCCTGGCAGGATGGGTGTTGCCTGAGAGAAAGGAGAGTGTCAGGGATTTTGGCTTCAGCAACGGGAAGATGTTGATAGAAGCTGAGATAGGAAAGACTGTGGATGGAGCAAGTTTTAGAGGGAAAGCAGAGTTCAGTTTTAGAGATTAATTTTGAGATGTCTACTAGACACCCAAGTGGATATATTGAGTAAGCTGTTGGATATATAAGTCTGGACTTCAGGAGAGAGGTCTGGGCTAGAGATGATTTGAAATGTTAAAATGCAGATGAAATTTAAAATCAGGAGACTAGATGAGTTCCCCAGGGCAGTTAGTGTAGATAAAGAAGGAAATAAAACTAAGGCCTGTTCCTGGGCCACTCCAATATTAAGACAAAGAGAAAGGAGTGAAGAAGACTGACAAAGAGTGGTTGAAGAGGCCACTCTCCTGGATGCCAGCAAGGACCAGTAGTGCAAATGGAGAGTTGCTGATAGGCCAAGAAAGATGAAGACATCAATGGAAACATTAGCATTGTGGAGATCATTGGTAACCTTGTTGAACACAGTGTTTTCTTTACTATGGAGAACTGACTTTTCTGTTTAATCCTGCAGCAGTTTTGTCATGATGACTGGAGAGAAAATGTAACCTGCCTTTCGCTTCTTGTTCTTTGTTTCTGGGTGAGATTCCTGAAAGGATTCATGTCGGTATTGAATCCTCAGCCTTCTTCAATCTATTACTAATCCTCAAGATAATATTTCTCTGACTCTTTACATTTAATCTAGAACTGCACTGAACATGACTGCTGAGATGTAGTCTTTTATGAAGGTAGTTTCATTCCATATTTTTACTTTTTTCTGAACTCTTCTGCCTCGTCACAATAATTGTAGTGGTTCAGCCCTAGCGAGTTTTGCTCAGTGGATAGAACATCTGCCTGAGGACTGAGTCCTGGGTTCGATTTTGGTCAAGGGCACTTGTCCGGGTTGCAGGCTCGATCCCCATTAGGGGGTGTGCAGGAGACAGCCAATCAATGATTCTCTCATTGTAGATGTTTCTATCTCTCCCTCCCCCTCTCTTCCTCTCTGAAATTAATAAAAATACATTTTAAACAAATTAAAAAATGATTATAGAGGTTCTACCAACTATTGTTTAGTATTATAGCTTATCCTAATTGCCTTATCTTGTCCATAAGGGTGGCATGAGGGATTTTGTTATGTGGCATTTGACTTTGTTACATGAGAGATTGTATGAGATTTTATTACTTGTCACAGACCATATTAAGTGTCACATTAACTTTCTCTATGGTATTGTGTTTAGGTTTGTTTGGTAGAATATTTTCCAAGTGAACCCATGATGGCTTCAAGTAATCACCTTGCTTTTTCCACATGATAACAAGAAGTCTATTCATGACCAGCTCTCTTGCCAGGGATAAAGTCATATGTACACATCTTAATTTCTTGGAATTTGCTTATTTAGCCTTGGATATTGTGGCATATGTCCAGTTTTCCATGACTTTTCTCAAGCAAGTAGGAATTTGAAAAAAAATTTTTTTTGCACAGCTTTTCAATAGCACTTTATAGAATTCAGAGTTCACAAAGGATGTAATTTAATAAGGAGTTTTTTAGTAAGAAAAAGTCTGGTTTTTTTCTGACATATGTTACTATATTTATAAAATAAATTGTGTTTAGAGGTCAGTTTATAAATTCAACATTACGTGTGGTATTTTCATCCTACTCCATTAAACTTTGATTTTCTTATGTAAATGGCATGGGAAGTCACATGATTTTTAGTCATGGTCTAGCTGTAAAAACTATACAGTCAGGTCTTTCCTATACTTTGTGTGGTTTAAGGGAGAGTGGTGTTTTGAAATTATATTCTGGTTCTGCTCCTGACAAATTGTGTAACTTTGAGGTCACATCAATTCTTGTAAATGTCGTTTTGTCATCTGCTAAATAGGGATAATTATGCCTGTCCTGTGGGTTGCTGCCTTTTATTAATTCAACAAAGTTCACTGCCATATGACAGGCACCCTGCTGGACATAGGATGCAAAGATGAAAAGATATTACCCATGTCCTAACAAATCATTGTCTCAGAAATAGTATGCAAACACACTATTCAAATAAAGTGTGATCATTTTTGTAATGGAAGGATTATATGGGAAATATATCATTTTAATGTATGTGACAGATTTTAAGTTCATGAAACAATTCTGAATCCCCCTTATATTTAAAGGTCTTTAAGTATATTAAGAATTAAAAACTAAAAAGGCCCATCAACTGGCTCAGCTACCAGGTGGGCTTGTAAAGTATACCTTGAATATAAGCTTTGGTCTACATGAGAATCTCTTTTGAATTATGAAGTCACTGACTAAGCAAACATCTCTGGTCTTCATGGAACTTGAAGCAAGTGGAACAGGCAACCCCAAATTACATAAAATAATATGAAAGAGTGTGTGATCTGATATATTTATTTGGCTTAATATGATAGATTTGTTTAACCCCAATAAATTTTAGAATTACATAAAAAAATCAAGTAGATACCAAGATCAAGAGTATATATTCTGAATCCAAAATACCAATGTTCAATTCTGTATCTGTCCTTACTAACTATATAAACTTAGGTGACTTACTTAAATTCTCTGTACATCCTGTTCCCTTATCTATAAAATGAAGAGTTATAGGACTGTTGTAAGGATAAAAAATGGTATCAGAATTATGGTAATTATATAAAAGTGTTTGTTGTTATAGTAGCATTTGTTGTTAATACTAATATTGAAACTAAATAGTACTAATCATGAACTTATTATTATTATTTTTTTAAATATATTTTATTGATTTTTTACAGAGAGGAAGGGAGAGAGATAGAGAGTCAGAAACATCGATGAGAGAGAAACATCGACCAGCCACCTCCTGCACATCCCCCACCGGGGATGTGCCCGCAACCCAGGTACATGCCCCTGACCGGAATCGAACCTGGGACCTTTCAGTCCGCAGGCCGACGCTCTATCCACTGAGCCAAACCGGCTTCGGCAAACTTATTATTTTTAAGTCAAGGAATTTGTATTCAAATTCCAGGCAGTTCAGCAGATAAAGAAAAAAAACAAAACATTAAAATCACAAAGCCTAGAAATTAGGAAATTAAACTTTATTATTTTCAGGTGATATGATTATGTACATAGAAATTTCAAAAGCATTTACAGACAAAATATTGGAAAAAGTAAAAAATAAATCAATATAAAAAACTCTATCCTATCTAATAAAAGAGAAACATGGTAATTGGCGTACGACCGCTATCCTTCCCATTGGCTAATCAGCGAGATATGTAATTTAACTGACAGCCAAGATGGCGGCCGGCAGCCAGGCAGCTTGAAACTAACATGCGGCTTGCTTGCTTCAGTGATGGAGGACTCCAACGTTCCACGCCTGCCTTGCCGGCCTCTGAGCCTGCAGTTTCAAACATTGTAACAAATATAGACGCTAAACAAAACCCCAGACACCAGCTTTCAGCCGGCTGGGATCTCAGAGCTGGAGTTGATACAGAGTTTCAATTATAGAACCGAAACAAACCAGATACCTGCTTTCAGGAGCGGAGGCCTAAGAGCTGGAGCCTCAGAGCTAAAGCTGGCCCAGAATTAAAAAAAGAAAAAAGAAAAAAAGGAGCAGTTGGAAGCTTCAGTCACCCACTAGCCTGAAAACAGCCCTCAGCCCCTCACCCAGACTGGCCAGGCACCCCAGTGGGGACCCCCACCCTGAAGGGTGTGTGACCAGCTGCAAGCAGCCATCATCCCCTCACCCAGGCTGGCCAGGCACCCCAGTGGGGACCCCCACCCTGATCCAGGACACCCTTCAGGGCAAACCAGCCAGCCCCCACCCATGCACCAGGCCTCTATTCTATATAGTAAAAGGGTAATATGCCTCCCAGCACTGGGATCAGTGGAGCTGAGAGGCCTCCCGGCACCGGATCAGTGTGATGGGGGCAGCACCCAAACCCCCTGATCGCCCTGCGGCTCTGTGTGTGACAGGGGGTGGGGCCACAACCTCCCTATTGGCCCTGCTCTGTTCGTGACAGGTGAAGGTGCCCCAACCTCCTGATCGCCCTGCTCTGTGCCTGATAGGGGGGAGCTCCCCAACCCCCTGATCAACCTGTGGCTCTGTGTGTGACAGGGTGCGGTGCCCCAACCCCCTCACCCCATGGGCCCTACTCTGTGTGTGACGGGGTAGAGTCATAACCTCACCATCGGCCCTGCCCTGAGTGTGACAGTGGCGGTGCCCCAACCTCCTGATCGGCCCTGCTCTGTGGGTGATAGAGGGCAGCACCCCAACCCCCTGATGGGCCCTGCTCTGTGTGTGACAGGGGGCGGTGTGCCAACTCCCCTATTGGCCCTACTCTGTGAGTGACAGGGGGGAGCCCCTCAACCCCCTGATGGGCCCTGCTCTGTGTGTGACAGGGGGTGGTGTGCCAACTCCCCTATCAGCCCTACTCTGTGAGTGACAGGGGGGAGCTCCTCAACCTCCTGATGGGCCCTGCTCTGTGCGTGACAGGGGGGAGCTCCCTAACCCCTTGATGGGCCCTGCTCTGTGCGTGACAGGAGGGAGCTCCCCAACCCCCTGATCGGCCCTGCTCTGTATGTGACAGGGGGTGGTGCCACAACCTCCCCATTGACTCTGTCTTGAGTGTGACAGGGGGCAGTGCCCCAACTCCCCAATCGGCCCTACCCTAAGCATGACTGAGGGTGGCATCGCAACCTCCTGATCCGCCCTGCTCTGTGCATGACAGGGGGTGGTGCCCCAACTCCCCAATCGGCCCTGCTCTGAGCCCAACCAGGGGCTGCACCTAGGGATTGGGCCTTCCCTCTGCCACCCGGTAGCAGGCCTAAGCCAGCAGGTCATTATCTCCCAAGGGGTCCCAGACTGCGAGAGGGCACAGGCCGGGCTGAGGGACCCCCCCACTCCTCCCCGAGTGCACAAATTTTTGTTCACCGGGCCTCTAGTTGTATTTATAAATACCAAACAAATATTGGCACCTGTTGTGTTGTTAATTACCTATGAGACCTTGAGCAAGTGATTCCACTTCTCTGGGCTTGGCATTTTATCTGTTTATCAGTTTATCTCTGTAAACTGAGGTCATTTATTCAGCCATTTATTTGTCCTTTATAGTTCTAATAGATGATGGATCATCAGATTGTCTGCCTTATCTCCTCTTGTTAGTGGTGTTTCCAGATGAAAAGACTGTGACATTTTTTTTAAGTGTATCACTTTATTTTACATGACAATTTTGATATACTCCTTGAATCCGCTGAGTTTATAACCTAGTAACAATAGAAATATTAATAACTAGAGGCCTGGTGCATGAAAATTCATGCACTGGAGTGGGGGATCCCTCAGCCTGGCCTGCCCCCTCTCACAGTCCGGGAGCCCTCAGGGGTGGGAGCTGACCCATTGATCAAGGGGAGGCGATGTTCCCATCACACCTCTACTGCTGCCACTGCCGGCAGTGCAAGCTTTGGCTGGCCCTGGTTACCTGAGCCTCGGGTGGCCCTGGGCAGCTGGGCAGCTGCCATTTGAGGCTTGCCTGCACCTCAGGCCCGCCCTGAGCAGCTGGGGGGCTGAAGGCAGGTCTGGCTGCACCATGTGCCTACTGCCCTTCCCCCCAGCTGGGCTAAAAGGACTGTGGGACTCCAGCGGGGCTAAGGGGACTGCATCTACCATTTGTGGCTATAGGCACTGCCATCTTTGTGATGGCATGACAGTCAATTTGCATATTTCCTCTTTATTAGATAGGATACCTAACATTTTCTTAGCTCATCAAAGTTAATAAAGTGCTTTCATTCATATGATGAAATATTAATGAGTATATAACAAGTATATAAATAATGTAAATACCACACAGATTGTATTAAGCTCAATTAAAGAGATAGAAACTGAATAGTATTTTGGAGAATATAAGTTAATATTGGCTGATTGGTCACTCATGTTTATTTCCCTTTTCTTTTTTTTTTAAAAATATATTTTATTGATTTTTTACAGAGAAGAAGGGAGAGAGATAGAGAGTTAGAAACATCGATGAGAGAGAAACATCGATCAGCTGCCTCCTGCACATCTCCTACTGGGGATGTGCCCACAACCCAGGTACATGCCCCTGACCGGAATCGAACCTGGGACCTTTCAGTCCGCAGGCCGACGCTCTATCCACTGAGCCAAACCGGTTTCAGCTATTTCCCTTTTCTTACTTGACTGTATAATTATAGTAAAGTCTTAAATTTAAAAACAAAAAACTATCAGCTCATAATGATAATAATGATTTATGCTCCATTATTTACTTATGTATTCCCAGAATGTAGAAAGTACTTGGTAACTGGTGGGCAATTAATAAATGTTATTTGCATGATGGATTAAATAAATACACAAAGAGATGAGGAGAGGCCATTAGCAGGTGGTATATTTCAACAAATTTATGAAAGTCAATGCAGGTGAAAAGTCTACTTCCAGTTATATGTCTGATCAGATAGCCTAATTGAACCTCATGCTGAAAAAAAAATAGAAATTTTATGCATATCTTTTAACATGAACTAATTAGCTAGTAAGAAAAGAGGTCAAAACCAACATGAAAATAGAAACCCAGAAAGATAGGCATGGCACTGCATACTACTTTTGCTCTCAAGGTATTTGGTGAACACTGATGACCTAATTTGCATGACTTTGAAGGCACCAGTTACAAGAGGTCAAGCCCATGGTCTAGGGACATTAAAATGGGAGATCCTGCTTCCCTTTCTTATAACTGAGGATACCTCTCAGTGCAGCCATTGGGTTAGTCAGAACTTCCTAACCTTGAGAAGACAGCAAGAAATGTGTCTGTTTTAATCTTTTGTGTTTGTTGGATATAAAAACTAAGAATTTTAACTACAAAATAGCTATCATAAAATTTTTTTTAGCCAAGTTGGCATTATCTGAGATGTTCAAAGAATATCTCAATTTGAGAATTTAGTTCAGAGTTCTAGATTTATATTACCCAAAATGCCTGGCAGAAGCAAATGTATCTACTCTGCAGAAATCCTCAAACTAGGCTTCAACAAATACCTAAAATTTTTAAGTTAATAGTTAAAAGTTAGAAAACAGAAGAAAATGCACACCAAAGAGTCAGCAGATTACAGATAATAGAAGCATATTCAACCTTCAACATTTCAGATATTGAAATTATTGGGCAGAATGTAAACTAAATGTATACGTACATTTTACATAAGTCTGTTTAATGAATTACCTCAAAATTTAGTGGCTAACAGAAATAAACATTAATTTCTTGCTGAGGAAAGAAACTGTTTAGACAAGATATGTGTTGGCTATTGCAGACAGCATGGGGAAGCTCAAACAGGTTTATATATTGTCTAGGAAAGGTACCATTTTTGAATGGGTTGCTGTGAAATTACATATTTAATACTAGTAAGTACATACCATGTGTATACTTTTGGCAGAACATGGCAAGAGAAGCAGGGTATCTCAGTTAGCTTGGGTTGCTTTAACACAATACAACAGACTATGTGACTTAAACAACAGAAATTATTTCTCAACAATTCAGTGTTCGAATTCCTCTAGTAACAGAAAGATTTATATGAAGAGTTTGCTATTTCATAAGTAGTTTCAACCATTTTTATCTCCATCCAAATTTCTCTGTCCTCTTATAATGCCCAGATTACTCTCTGTTTAGAGATTCTACAAAGAGAATATTCACACGCACTAAAATGACTGGACATGATTCCACTATTATTATAACAACTACTAGGGTGGATTTCAGTTTATATGTCTCAGTTGATTCTTGCTCTACTCTGTGAAGTTGGTGATGATGTTCTCATTTTTCACAGGAAGAAACTAGGGCACAAGGAAGTAAAAATAACTAAAATTATAATGGTAGTACAAAGGGCATTGAAGTTTTGAATTACATATTTTATCTGTATCATTTCCTTTGCTTTTTATGTGTTTAATCTATGTAAAAAAATAAAAGCCAGAGAAACATCCATTTATAGGAAGAATAGTCAGATATGAAGCCGTATGGTCAATTATAATCAAGTCCAGATGGTTAGTGCTCTGAGCTACTAGAGACCCCATTTGATGCCCCAGTTACCTACCATCATCATGATCAGGATGGGTATCAGCCGACACTTAATAAAGGAGCCGATATAATTTGTTGGAAAGAACATGAGCTTTGAAATCTGTCCCGGAATCAGTTTTCAGCTCTGCCACTTACTCATCATGTGATGTGAAATAATGAAGACTTAGCTCTTCTGAATCTCCATCCCCATATGTATAAAAGGTGAATAATTGTAATATTTACCTTATGAGAAGTAAGTGAAATAGCAAATAGGAAAGCACTTATGATTGTCCTTGATGCAGAGCAGTCATATCATAGGCATTCAATAAATGTTAGTTGAATCTGAATTATAGTGTTTTATGCTAATATTACTTAGTGTAAAATTCAATCTCTCCCTCACTGTGGTTTACTATCTAATTGGTGAGACTCTGAAGAATTAAGGCAGCAAAAACCAAGTGCCAAGTTAAAACAAATTTGTGGCAGGTCAAGTGGAGATTCTTGAGGACTAGGACAATTAGAACAACCGACTTTTCTAGGAGATCGGGCTCCTGAAGAAAGACAAACCCTTATTTAGGTAGACAGGAAGGAGGAACCATGTCTGTTGTGGAAAGGGAGAGAGGACTTGTAAGAGAAATGTGAATAGCTGAGTATGGGAAGAAGAGTTTACCACTGTGGGGGAAGCAGAGATACTGCAAGGTGGATTGTGCATTGTGCTTTAAAGTTTACAAAATAGTTTGCCTCATTGGAGCCTCTACTCATATGTAAGAGGAGGAGTGGGCAAATTTCAGTGCCTCCTTTTGAAGCATAAAGAAGAAAAAGAAACTGAGAGAGGACTGCCTTAGCAAAGGTGACACCTCTACTAGGTAGCAGAGTGGAGCCTCAAACTCCTATCTGCAGCCTCTTAGGACTTAGGGAAGTGGCAGGGGCAGGATAAGACTACAGAAGTTTAAGAAAAAATTGTGACTTTGAGTGACAGCCTTAGGAGTTTGGAATTTTTATTCTATAAGCATAGAAACTCACAAAAGCTCAGGACCAAATTTTTAAAGATTAGTAGAACAACAGGACCTGGGGTAGATGCCTATTCCTCAGATAAGACAGTGTTCTAGAATCTATCTTTTTTTCAAGACCATTGTCCAAATGAGTTTTAGGGCAAGCAGGGCTCTGTTCTTTATGCCATCTTGGAGAAAGCCCTCTTAATCAGGGAAATGGAGCTATTAGCACACTGGCAGGCTTTTCTGTTCTGCATTTTAAATTGTTAATTCAATTTATTTCTGGATAAAATATCTGTTTAAATCAGGCCAGTTTGCAAAACTGACAGCCCCGTGAAAAAAATGTTTTGGAGAAAAAGATTATACGCATGACTAAGCTATATTTTAATTTCAGCAAGTGTCCTGATTAAATCATAAAGGGAATAAAAATGGCATAACGGGAACATCATAACTCATTGAATTGGGGTCAGGTTCATCTTCCACACAGCACCAATGCAGTAAAGCATTACATTTGGTGAAAAGATTAAGGTTTTGAAGCAGGTCAGATCTGGGTTCAAATCTTGAACCTAAGCTCCAAGGAGTCAGAAACGTTTTGCCCATTGTTATATAACTTCAGCACCTATGAAACTATCTAACTCAGAGTAGGTACTGTACAAATATTTGCCAACATTTAATGAAATGAGAACTCAGCCCTACCATTCACCAGCTGGAAAACATTGGGTAAGTGACTTCATCTTACTTCTGTTCCTCATCTGAAAATAGAGATAACAATATATACTTTACAGAACTATTGTAAGAGCTAATCATAATGAAAGTAAGCAACATCTTGGCTTATGGAGTGGGATAGTTTGTTAGCCATTCCATGACCCCAGATTTTAACCTGGGGTTTCCCTTTCATGTGTTTCCCAGCATGCTTTGCTCGATGATAGAAATGTTCTAAAGGCCCTAACTGAGCCAGTCAATATTCAGGTTTATATCCTTCTCAGGATTAGCAGAGTACTTTTACTAATAGGTACTCTATGATTGAAATTAAAATTTTCACAATGGTAGAACTTTGAATCGAACTATTCTAATTATCAATTAGTTCATTTAGGAAGTTGATAGATGCCTACATAATGGATGCTTTTTATATAATTATTATTTTTTTAAATAATATTATTCTATGACCTCTGCCACCAAGAACATACTATAGTCCTTGATCTCATCTTTTTAATCCCTACAACAAAGTCCCTTCTAAAGTATTCCCATTTTGAAGATGAGGAAATAGTCTTGGAGAAACCAAGTAATAAGCCGACAATGACACACTAAATAAATGGCAGAGCTTACATTTGAGCCAGGACTTTTGGGTTCAAAGCCACAGTGCATTTTGATTGAATTAATGGTCAAAGGCCAGTCCTACACAGCTTTAACTTTCCTTCAGTCACAAGATGTTCTTTTAGCTCCCGCCATGAAAACATTAAAAAGAAGGAATCTGGCTTTGGTTCAGTAGCTAAAAGCATGTGTAGCCTGGAACTGTTAGGTATTTGTTAAACTATTCATAAGTATATATCAGTCTTACAAGAGCAAGGGCATCCTTTCGATTTATTATGTACCCTCCCTTCCACCAAAAGAAAGAGCAATGAAGTAAAATATGATGGAAAGGCTGTGGTAAGGGGGCTATGAATTTAATGTTCATAAAGACAGTAGCTAACATTTATTATGTACCAGTCATATAAATGGCCTTGTGCTATGTGCTTTACATACGTTATTTCATGATGACCCTCTGAGGGCATATTGTTGTCCAAAAGCTGTAAAATAAGAAACTGCTCCGAACTCTCCAGTGGTTTCCTGTCTTACTCAGGGTAGTCCCAAATGTTCTCACCACAGCCCAGAAAACCATTTTATGACCAATTTGATATCATAACCTGAGTGTAGGAAACACAATATTGTGAGTGAGATTAACACCTGAAACTTCAGCACTTCTGCAGATACAGGGATGCAACGAAATCGCAGGGAAGACCATGATATTCCCCTGCGATTTCCAGGTGAAGCTTGAACTCTTACTTGCTTTGAGCTCTGTGGAGAACAGGCTATAAGAGATGGAAGCAGAGCAGCTTAGACCTAGTGGAAGTGAGCTTCCCTAACCCACCGCCTGGATAAAGGGAGCAGTGGATCTACCGGCTGTGCCCTGCAAAACCTCCCCTGTGCAATGACTAAGGACTGGGCCAGGTGCTCATCAATCCTGGGTATGGCCTTACCACCAGCCCTCTGCCCTTCTCCTTTACCCTCTCCTGACAGGTAGAAAACAAATTTGCATAACAACCTGTTTAAACATTCCATTTTTATCCACCTCTAGGGCACTTTTTGTCCTCAGCAGTTCTAATGGTTAGTGACCCCTTCAAAATCAACATCATTTGTCAAATCAAATTAGGTTTGTTACTAACTGCAAGGCAGTGACATTCATCTTTGTGATGCTTTTAAACCAGTGTGAGGTCAAGTTCTCCTATGGACTAGGGCTTGGTTTGCTGAATGAGTCATTTCCTCAATGATGCAATTGTCAGAAAAATAGGAGACTTAGCTCTAAGGTAAATATTGTTGGGTCACTTGAAATGTATGCAGATTTGACATTTCCCTTCTGATTAGCATGTCTACACATTAAAGATTTTTGTATGTCACATCTTATAGTTCAGATGCTAGTGTAATGCCAGTGAACTCTTGATAGAAACTTAATTTTTGCTCCTGAAGAAGAAAATGGAAGGATTAAGGGGAAATTTTAAGTTGGGAATGTCATTTGGGGTGACATATGGAATATACTATAGGGGGAGTTCAGAACAAAAATAAAATGCTAGGAAGGGAGTAACATTATCTGCGATGTGCCAGTTGCTATATAGAACCTAATTTAATTCTTATAGGGATTATGATCCCCTTGAATAAATGAGAGAGGTGAAGCAGAGGAAGCAATGGGCCTATTGTTAAACAAATGGTAAAATAGCAGAGCTGAAATTTTAAACTCATGCCTGTGTGATGCCAGAGTCCAAGCTTCTTCCACTGTAACACGTTGCCTTCTTAAATTGCAAAATATTCAACGTAGCTCTGACAAGAAACCTTAATTGAAAATATTAAGCAGTGCCTAAGCATACTGGTTCTGTCCTTAGCTTGCAAATATTAAATCAGAAACTTACCCTCTGTGACAGCATGGAGGGACCTGGAGAGTATTATGCTAAGTGAAATAAGCCAGTCAAAGAAAGACAAGTATCATATGATTTTACTTATATGTGGAATCTAATGAACAAAATAAACCAACAAACAAAATAGAAACAGACACATAGATACTGAGAACAGACTGACAGCTGTCAGATGGGAGTGGGGTTGGAGTGCTGGGTGGAAAAGGAGAAGGGATTAAGTAAAAACAACAACAACAACAAAAACCTCATAGATACAGACAATAGGATGATGATTATCAGCAGGACCAGAGGGTAAAGGGGGAATAAGTGGTGATGGGAGGAGACTCAACTTAGGGTGGTGAACACAATACAATATGCAGATGATGTAGTATAGAATTGTACACCTGAAATCTATGTAATTTATTAACCAATGTCTCCCCAATAAATTCAATATAAACAAAAATCAGAAACACAGAGTATTTCTTGGTCCAATATATTCCTTTTGTAAATAATGAATATTCTGTCTTCATTTGAACACATCCACTGGCTAGGGGCCCACTATTTCATGATTCATTCATGTCTATATTTATTCCCATACTGCTATGTTTACTCATGTACCAATAGCTCTACTCGGGACCTTATATGCTTAGATGTACAATTGTATCTACATCTAATTATGACTTTGGAGTATTTGCTCTACTATTTTTTATAGATAATTATATGAGTTGTATTGATTGATTAAGGCATTACATATATGTCCTTATTTCACTATTGCCCCCCCCCAACTCATGCCCTCACCCCCCTGGTGTCTGTACCCATTGGTTAGGCTTATATGCATGCATACAAGTCCTTTGGCTGATCTCTCCCCCTTACCCCCACCCTCCCCTACCTTCCCTCTGAGGTTTGATGGCCTGATTGATGCTTCTCTGTCTCTAGATCTGTTTTTGTTCATCAGTTTATGTTGTTCATTATATTCCACAAATGAGTGAGATCATGTGATATTTATTTTTGTCTGACTGGCTTATTTTGCTTAGCATAATGCTCTCCAGTTCCATCCATGCTATTGCAAATGGTAAGAATTCCTTCTTTTTTTTTTTTTTTTACCACAGCATAGTATTCCATTGTGTAGATGTACCACAGTTTTTTAATCCACTCATGTGCTGATGGGCACTTAGGCTGTTTCCAAATCTTAGCTATGGTAAATTGTGCTGCTAGCTCTATTAGAGAATGTGCTGTGTCTTCCATTTATTTGATCATCATAATAAGCCAATAAGATATGTCTTAATATTATCCACACTTAATAGAAGAATTTGGATTTAAGAACATAAGTGACTTGCCCAAACACATAACTAAAGAGCAGTACATCTAAGTATTATTTCACCTCCCAGTTTCAAACTTTTTCCTAACTCAATGGCAATACACAGCCTATAAGATGCAATGAGAACATTCTCAGGAGAGAAAATGCAGCCTTTACTCTCAGTTTAAAATTGGATATCTAATCTTATCTCATTATTTCCTGCTGTCAATCTTATAAAATACTAGAGGCCCAGTGCATGAATTCGTGCACAGGTGGGGCCCCTTGGCCTGGCCTGCGATTGGGACCAATCAGGGCTGGCTGGCCAAGGGGAAGGGACCGAGAGAGGTTGGCTGTGGGAGCGCACTGACCACTAGGGGGCAGCTCTTGCATTGAGTGTCTGCCTCCTGGTGGTCAGTGAAAATCATAGCTACCCGTCGGTCATCTGGTCATCCAGTCATCTGGTTGTAATGGTCGCTTAGGCATATATATATATATATATATATATATATATATATATATATATATCACTAAAAGCAATGAAAAAATGATTGAGATAAATTCAGCTTTCACCCATCATCTGTACACAAAGGCTCCCAGTAGAGACCTTTCTTATGCTTTACACCATGCATTAGGTCAGGGGTTGGCAAACCATGGCCCACAAGCCAAATTCTGTTCACTTCCTGTATTTTTTTAAACAAAGTTTTATTGCAACATAGATATGTTCATTCACTTACAGATTATTTATGGTTTTCTCACTATAAGGGCAAAGTTGAATAATTGAGACAGAGACTACATAGCTTGCAAAGCCTTGTCACTTCTTTAATATTTATTACTCAAGTCAAAACATTGTGTAGATTCCTTACAAATAAACACCCAAACCTGTGTTTCATTGTCCTGCCAAATCCTTAAATGTTTATTGTTTCTTTATCTAATTAGTATAAGAAACTTCCTGCTTTGAGCACAATGTTCTGTTACAATTAAAAAACAAACAAACAAACCAAAAAAACACAAAGTTCTTACTTTGTCCTGCTAACTTGATCTGTTCTGGCTATTGCTGGAAAGCATCTATGTCACTCTTCTCTCCTGCCATTCATGCTAGTCTCATGGGTCTTCTCTTCTGTTCTCAAACACTAAGCTCATTTATTTCTCAGGGACTTTGTCCGTGCTGTTTCTTGAGCCTGGAAACCTTTTCACATCTAGTTCCTCATATCATCAGGATTCAGTTCAGAGAAGCCATTCCTGACTACCCTATCTAAAGAAACGACTTAAAGCAATATGTCACTGTTTTATTTCCACATAACTCTTATCTACATGAAATTGTTTGTGTACTTATTGTCTATCCTCATGCAATAGAATATGAGGGCCACAACAATACCCCAAGAGCCTATAACAATATGTAGTGTATAATTGCTGCTTAATTAATATTAATTAAATGAATAACTACTATTTTTCTTCTTAATCTTTTTTTTCAGGCTAAATCTTCCCATTTTTTCAAATACTTAGTAAACTACATGATCATAGTGTGAGTTCATTAGCTATAAACTGTTCCACTGTCACAAACTATCTATTCTAGCAAACTTTCTATATACTTTCTTAGAGCAGAAGCTGGTCTTTGCCTCCCTTTGAAACCTTCTTATTCATTTAGTACAGTATTGTATACATAGTGGGTATTGAATAAATGTTGATGAATGGATTATGTAATGGGCTTTGGGCTCCATACATCAAGGTCTTGGAGGACAGATAATTACTTCTACTTTATATCTGACATTTTAATATAACTGGTTGTGGTCATTATCCTTTGGAATTGCATCCTAGTCAATTCCTTCAAGAGAAAAAAAAAGAAGAAAATAAGGCAAAATTACCTTGTGAGCAATCCACAATTGGATTTGCATTTAAAAATTGCTGAGTGAGCACTCCTGCCTGATGGCCAAATGAAATTAATCTCTTGTAACTCAAGGTCTCATCTATTTGGAGTGATGGGGGCTGGGCTCAGGGAGGCTGCAGGCTTCCTAAATAGTGAAAATCATCTCTCTCATTATTTATATTTATCATGTGTCCACAATATTCTCACTGTGCTAGCCAGTGGGAATGTAAAGTTGGTCCAGACTGCCCCTCCATCTCTAGTTTACATGATCAAGGTCCCTGCAAACTCCTTGGAAGTGTCCCACAACCCTAGTGAAGGAAGGGGTTGGATGTTGATGACAGTTTGTCTCCTCTTCTGGACACAGCTGTTGGTTTATGGGTAGACACCAGACACAGTGGAGTCCATTTCTCTTTATTGAATGTTTGAATTAAAGAAACAAATACTGAGGGAGTTAGCCCTGAATTATATATATGGTTGAACACAGATGTCCATGAATTCCTTCTGTTCTGATCCTGGGGAAGGACTACTCCTTTTGTCCCGAGACCTGATTGTTTATTTTCCTTTTTGGATTTCAGTGAGGCCTTAAGAAAATTTAAATAGTCTCTTGTTTCTTGCAATAAAACTTCTATAAGGAACAATTATGTATATGAAGAGATATATAAACTGAATTGTATACTTCGGTGTGATCAGTGCTATGATAGAGGTTTGGGCAGGTTGCTATGTAAGCAAATTTGGAATGCTTCAACCTGGCCCAGGAAGGTCAGAGAAAGCTATACAAGGCATCACCTAAAGTGAGTTATGAAGAGTAATAATTATCTTAGTTAAAAATAGCAGGGAGGAAGAGGCAGGTTTATGCAGCATGAACAAATCCAAGGAACTGTGAAACAGCAGGTATATTTTGGGAAATTCAAGTTAATATAATTGGAGCTCAAAGTACAAGGTGATGAAGTGACTGGAAAAGTAGATACAAGTCAGACCATGGTATGTCTTTCTTTTTTAAAATTAAATTTATTAGGTTGACCTTGGTTAATAATATTGTACAAGTTTCAACTATAAAATGCTATAATACATAATCTGTATATTGCATTATGTGCTCACCACCTAGTCTATCTCCTTCTGTCACCATATATCTGATCCCCTTTACCCTCTTTATTCTCCCCCCACCTCCTTTCCCTCTGGTAACCATCAGTCTATTGTCTGTGTCTATGAATTTGTTTATTTTGTTTGTTTGTTGCTTTCTGTTTTATATCCCACATATGAGTGAAATCATATGGTTCTTTTCCTTTTTTGTCTGACTTATTTTGCCTAGCATAATACTCTCACAATCCATCTATGTTGTCTCAAATGGTGGTGTTTCATCATTTCTTGTGACTGAGTAGTATTCCATTGTGTATGTACCACATCTTCTTTATCCAATCATCTGTTGAAGGACACAGGTTGTTTCCATGTCTTGGCTACTGTGAATAATCCTGCAATGAACTTAGGGGTACATATATCTTTATGAATAAATGTTTTCAAATTTGGGGTTAGATACCCAGAAGAGGTATTAGTAGGTCATGTGGTAGCTCTATTCTTAACTTGTTGAGGAACCTTCATACTATTTTCCATAATGGCTCTAGAAGTTAAAATGCTAAGGAGTCCAGGCTTTATTTTTTAGGTTTCTAATCTGTCATACGACCAGTTTTGATCCTTTATCTGAGTAGATCCAGACTATATACCAGGGCATCCTCCAGCTATTTCATAACTCCTTTTTAGGAGTGACCTAAGGCAAATTAATGAAAAGAAACACATGGCATATAGAAAGCAGCCAAGATTCAAAACCAATAGTTAAGAGTTTCAGCTTCTGTTCATCTGCTCTCAAGCTAAGTAATATTGAATAAGGAATTTAATCTCTCTGAGACTCTGTTTCCTCATCTATAAAATGGAACTTAAAAAATACCTCCCAGAGTTGTAGTCAGATCCAATACATGTATTTTTGGTTTCCTACAATATGTCAGTTTCTGACCTTACTCTTCCACAGTCAGAATCTCAATGAATTACAGCCATCTCTTGAGGTAGATATTATTGTCTCCTCCTTCAAAGTGGGACAATAGGCTCATGGAGGTAAAGTCTCAGTTTGGTTTCATACAAGCTATATGTAGAAAAGCTATTTGAGATTATACCCATTGAATTTAAAAATCCAGTGCTATTTCCCCAAACCAGTGGTCAGCAAACTCATTAGTCAACAGAGCTAAATATCAACAGTACAACGATTGAAATTTCTTTTGAGAGCCAAATTTTTTAAACTTAAACTATATAGGTAGGTACATTGTTATTAACTTAATTAGGGTACTCCTAAGGCTTAGGAAGAGCCACACTCAAGGGGCCAAAGAGCCGCATGTGGCTTGCAAGCCATAGTTTGCTGAAGAATGCCCCAAACCACAGCTGCTTAATGATAAGGAAGCAAATGAGAATTTTAAAAATAACAGTATTTTAACTAAAAAATGTACATTTACTAGTTGTTGCTCTTCAGTGGGTAAAGTCAATGTCTGTTGAGCATCCACATCCTTATTTTGGGGGGCTCTTGTCACTCAAGTGCCTGGTGTCTTCTTGGGTTTACTTCTTGTTATAGACAAGAGGTATGCTTCCACATACCTTGGGGCACCACCTAAGCTGCCCACCAAGGCATCACCTGGGTTCAAAGTTCAATTGACCTTTTTCTGGTATTCTATTGCATTAGGGTCTTGCTAGAACCTAAACAGTCATCTGTTTAATTGATTTATTCTAAAGTATAAAATACTTTTATTAGCTTATTTTAGTGTCCCTTCCTTGTATCCTTTCTTTTAAACAGAGGTGCCTTGGAAACCCAGCTTCTTAAATCAGCATTTCTTAAAGCTGTTCTTAGAAATGTTAATGCAAGGAGCTGTTCGATTAAAGAAGAATTCTTAATATTGGTTGACATATTAAAGGTTCTGAGGAATCATGCAGATTTTTAAAAATTAGCTTTTCTAACTTAATAATTTTTATTTTTTTGAATAAAGTCTCTCTTTGTAGATAACCTATTAGTGTCTCAAAATCAGCATTTTGCAGAACACACTTTGGTAAACCCAGGGCCTTAATAAAAAACCATCTTTGTGGAAATTCTGGCATTGTGCTGCCTGGAAGGAGTGATTTTGTGAGAGTTGAATCACATGAGTATACTTCTCAAAATATAACATATTGGCATTATTCTAAGGAGCTTTATGGAACTTGAAGAGTATACAACTATACTTTCTAAAAATACAATTATGAATCAAAATTAGGTTTGTGAGGTGATTTGTGTAAATGAAGAGCCCTACAAATTAAGCTTCATTACCTTTATCATCAATTCACAAAGGACTGGCCTTTTCCAAGTTGGTAAAGCCAAGCCTGCCTTGTTTTCATGCAGAAAGTGAAAGGATAGTGGACCAGGTAACATAGGGCTTATATTCTTATTCAGAATTATCCACTTTACTTCCACTTACTAGATACTGTGAAGTTTTCCATCACATAGGTGTTAGTTTTCAAATGGGGCAATAATTGTCCTATTAATAATGAAAAATCATTTTGAAGAGGTAATTAATGGGGAAGCACTTAAAAAATACATAACCATGTAGCTCCATATAAATATAGGTTATGATTCTTGTAAAAATGCTTAATTCATTTGCTAACAATCATTAATGTTAATACTAACATATCAAATAAAAAACAAATTTGGACTTAAGTAATAAGAAATTTTATTTGAAAATAATATTGTAACAACGAAAGTGAGACTATAGCAATATAGGGAATGCTTTGACCATGAGATCTGCAAGCATCTCAGACTGAAAAGGAATTTTTGTTTACAGGGAGGAGTAAACACCACCGAAGTCAGCTGATTCTCAGGAGGGTCCCCTAAGGAGGGATGGTCCCAGTTCCATAGTCAATGAGAGCCAAAGGTTAGAGAACCCCGAGTAAAGTTTGGTCAAGGCAAGTTATGCACATTGTGTTAGATTGGTCAGTGGAAAGAAATCGTCCAGCTAATTCTGTATGAGATAAAAAATGGGGGTTTGGAAGGCCTGCTTCTGGTCTTTCCTTTCAATAAGAGGATCATCCATGAATCATGGGTAATGGTTCTTGGCAGTAAGTCATTTTTAAAAACGTAAAAGGGAGCTAAGGGGGCTTCTTGACCATTGATGTTTTCCAGGAGCACAAGCTTCGGGTATAAAGTTCAACGTAGTCAAGCATCATCATTATTGTTTTCCTTCTGTCTGGTTAGTCATCCAAAATACAACATCTTTGGGCAAGTTGCTAAACCTTTCAGACCTTCAGTTTTCTCATTAGCAAAATTGAATAATTATAATAATTACTAGTTCACTAGAATAAGGTGAAGCTTAAATGACCTACGAAAAATACAAGGGCCTCATTGATGCAGAAGATAACTTATTGTAACATTGTCTGAAAAAACAAATAAACCACAAACAAAATAAAATCAAAAAGCAAAAACAGCCCCAAACAAACAAAACATGCAACCATGACAAAATTTTGTCAACAATCTAGATTTAGAAATTTAAGACATTTGGAAAAGGAATAAAATATTCTACTTTTATTAGTTCTATCCTTGGACTTCATTAAGATTATTTGGTAGAAAAACTTTTTGCTGTAAGCTGATGGTTGCATTATTTAAGGGAATAGGGAGACACAAAGAGGAGCCTATTTTATTGGGAGATGGGGAGTTACTGATAAAGGGAGAAGAACTTACGCACATTTGGCATGAATAAGGTTTTTCTTTTTGCAGTCTGTGGCCTTGTGATGGCTAATGACACAGGCTTCTTATCAGCTCCACTCATAAAGGAAGAGGCAGTGCTATACGATCTCCTCCACTCTGTAGAACTCCTGCATTGTGGGCATTATTCACAACAAGTGAGTGGAAGGACAAAGGAGCTCCTAGTTGATGGAGCCTCCTACTGAGCCATGGCTGCATCAGACCCACAGCTTGCACTGGTGCCCACACAGCTCCCAGGAATATTATAGAAATGTTATTTATTTAATTTTTCATTATTATTGTTAGTGGCTCCATGAGCTCTGCCACTTTCTCCACTTTCCTCTTGTTCACCTTCTCCTGAATCTTCCTTCTTCCACTTTAATAAAGGTAAATCTCATTTGAGGCAGCAAAATCCCCAAATGCGTATTTATTATCCTTATATTACAAATGGGGAAACTGTGTCTTCGCAAGGTTTATGTGCCTAAGTTCACACAGTTCACACATGATAGAGGGAGATGATAAAGATCTAGAGGTGTCTGGCTCACTCTGTCTCTCTGCATGTAACATGACTGGCCATGTGCATGAAACAGCCCAATTTTATCTCAGGAATAAGGAATAGCGATGGAGAAAGACATCTCAGCTACATCTCCATGTGAATAACTGATTTTATTTTATTTGGAAAGCAATAAGCTTAGTCTCTTATATAGTTGTGTGGTGTGTGTGTGTGTGTGTGTGTGTGTGTGTGTGTGTGTGTGTGTGTTTCAAAGAAAATAATAAAGAGGAGAGAGAGAGAAAGAAAAAAATAAACTCATCAAGTCCATATTGCACGTTGGCTGCCAGCAATGTTTCTTTTAAAAATAAAATAAAAATGTTCAGTTGTAGATTATTTTTTTCTTTTGGAGAGATACCGGAATTGCAAAGAGAGTGCCAGACAGCACTAGCATATGCTTATTTTTCTAACTCAATGTGGGCAGCCTTTCTTAAACATTTTGTATAAATATATTTATTCTCTCACTGAGACCTTGCCTGCCAGGTTCAGGAACAACTGAGTAAGCAGATGTATTAAAAACCAAGAAAAGAAAAGGAGGAATTGCCATGGAAATGCTGATGGCCCCTTTATTCCAGTTGAGTACATTGCCCTGAAATAATAAATTAGTGGCTGATACATTGATGATAAATCTATAGTGGCTTTCATATACAAAGTAAAAGATATTTCACTCTGTCTTTGTTGGAGATGTAGTCGGAAAGCCAGGAAATGTTGACATCCGGTGGGCAGGATTGAAAAAAAACACACACACAAAAACCCTTTGGTGCACAACCCAGCCCACATTTGCAAGCTGTCTGCATTTCTTATATTGGCCTCAGCTTTGACAAATGTAAAAAAGTCACTAATATTTTGACACTCTCCCTGCCCAAGTCTGATACCAGCTGGCTGCGAAGCCACATACTCATTGTTCTGCTGGATTTTAAAGACTGGGTCCCAGCCAAAGGACTGGACTGGATCCATTCATTCATTTTCAAGATTGAAGCTGCAGCTTAACTGTAATGACTATTTCTCAACTCAATCTGGAAACCTCTTCCAAATCCAACAGATGCCTGAGAGGCAAATGTGCATTTGGATTGGAAACCATTCTCTCAGATAAAGCAACAAAAGGTGATCTTTGAATTCAAAAACAATTCCTTGTTTTGAGAGCAATTAATATCCTGTATATTAGTTAGGTCTTACTTAAAAAAATTTGTATGCTTTTACAATCTTTGTAGAAACACTTATTTTGCTATTTGAAATAAAAATGAACATTTTAATTGCAGATAGATTATGGATAAATGTGCCCAGAAAAAAAAAATTGGAAGGAAACAACCAAAATGTCAAACATGTTAACAGGGAAGATCTTTAAGTTTACAGTGGTTTTTTTTCTTTCTACTTTTATATAGTTTTATTCTATAATAAGTTTTAAATTTATAATTGAGGAATAAAGAAAATATACTATTTTTTTCCTTTGAAAACACGCTCTGTTTCTTTTACTATATTTTCAACTCTGGTGACCATATTGTTCTGGTAATCTTAGCAACGATTGCTAAATAGTGTGCTACAGCCATGGAAAATAAAACCACTCTAAGCTACAAAAAAATATCTTTGCTTTCTACTTCTTAAAAAAATGCTCCCCTGCTGTTGTTCCTGCTGTCCCATTTTTTTTCACTCACTTAATAATTGGAGACATTAACCCTGATCACTTGCAAATTTTCCTTTGAAATTTATTTTCAGGTTAGCAGAAACTTGGAAAACCTGCCATCATGGTGCTGTAGGAGAGAGGGAGTTAGTTATACCTTGATCCTTAAATCATGTGATGTGAGGGGATTATTTCCAAGGCTTGATGAGATGCCTATACTTTTTAGTTTCAGAGTAATGTTTGAGAAATTATTTGCTTTATTTCATATAAATAGAATTCATTGTATCCTCCTATGTGCCAGATACTGTGTGAAAGACTTACACGTACTATCCATGTACCCTGATGACAATTTTATAAATTATATGCCTTCGTCCTACCTATACACTTCAGTTGAGGAAGCTGATACTTACATAGACTAACATTTTGAACCTACTTCAGTTTGATTTCAGCCAGTGCCTTGTTTACCCTTAAACTATTGGGTTTTGCATTCAGAAAGACATGCCTTTTGATCTCAGTGGAGGCTCCAACCAATTCCTGTGCCTCTTTAAATCCCAGTTTCCCTGTCAGAAAAATGGGGATGATGAAGTTGAAGACACAGGGCAGTTGCAAGGATTAAAGTAGTTAATGCTATCGACATCGATTGAAGAAAACCCTCTGATTCCACCCAAATAAAAACTACTGACAATGAACACAGAGATAGGTGTCATTAAAAATATTTCTCTATCCTGCCTGTAAAATTTGACATTATTTCTCCACAGCCTGTCGCCATATTCAACCCTCTGGCTTGTGCAGCACTGATTAAAAACCGGGTTGCCAGCAGCCTTCCCTGATTGTCTACCAGGGGATGCCGCTCCTCTCTTCCTCCACCCAGTTGTCCCATGCACTATTCATGAGTTCTACAATATTCCAAACTTTAATTTCCGCAGATTAATTCTCACTAATTATTCACCATATGAACCTTCGCAGGAGAATTCCACTGGATGCTCTTCCATCCTGAGGCAGGGAAGGCAATGTCGAACCGCTTTCTGATTTCAAGTGGAAAACAAACTAATTATGTGGAAATATGATAATAGATGGCGCTGCAGGGACCAGTCCTCTGCAGGCTTCAAAATGTTTGCTTATGACCGGCTCCTCGTGTTATTTCTTCCAGGAGGAGCTGCCCTTTCAAATGCATCAACATTATTGACTGGCCTGTGATTCCTAACTTGGAGTTAAGGTGATTTGCATAATTGTATATTACTTCCGTCTGGTGGAAACAAACAAGATGTTCAGGTGCTAATGATCAAGCAGGCAGCAGTGACTGCTGGGAAAAATAGCATCAGTAAAATCCAAACAACCACGCATAGCAGCTTCTCTTTTTGGCATCTTCCACTACCTTCCTTTGACCCAGTTCTTTATTCCACGTGGCCACAGACATTGTTATTTTTCTGTCAGTCTAAGCATAGCCAGTGTCCTGGGCTAGGTATACATTCCAAATCTTCAAAAACATAAAGCATCCTAAGGCCATGAACTTTCCTACCTGTTTGTATTTGCTCAAGTCAAGTCTTCCTTCTTCTCTCCGGCATGAAGAGTCTTAGCTTCAAAATCCCACTGAATTGGTGCTCTCCTTTGGTGTCCCTCCAACTTTCCCACTTAGTATGGTTGTTCTCTAAATGAACAAGTATCAAATGGAGACAATGGGTGCTCAATAAATTCATCTCATTCATTTGCTTTAAAAAGTTGTTTATTTTTACAATTTGCTAGTTCTAGTCTAGGCACTCTGGATAGAGTGAACAAATAAGAAAAAATAAATATCCCTTCCCCCTTTTACCCCCCCCTTTTAAAATTCCTTAATGCTCCTTTTTTTCTGTAATCATTCCTATCTCTATTTAGCAATTATTTATTCTGCCTTGTGGTATACCTGATGGACAGGGCCATTGCTTAACTTATCTCTGTAACTCCATGATCAGGTACCTAGTAAGGGCTAAATAAATGTCTGTTGAATAGTCTTGAGGTTTCAGAAGAGTGGATGATGCAAACCATTTGATGAATTACACCAAGGATGCAAATGGGGTACCTTATTTGCCAACTCCAAATGATTTGTAGTGACCGCATGAAGTGCTGAGGAAGGATTTTTGAGGTAGCATATGCTTAGTGAAAAAGTTTTCTGTGATTAATTATTCATGGCTGCAACAGAACTATTAATAGCAAGCCACTTATCTTGTATTTGCATTCTTATAGAGATTTAAGCTTGGGCTTCTTCAAGAGTCTCAAGGGGTCTATCTGTGTAGGTTTTGTGGGTGGAGTTGATGAGTTTATCAGGTTGCCTACAGTTCAAGTGTTTAACAGGTTATGCTCTGTCAAGATTACAATATAGTAATTTTGAGCTTGAAGTGAAACATTTTGATTACTTTTTATGGCAGTAATAAGATCTGCCATTTTTGTGCTAGGCAC
Source organism: Myotis daubentonii (assembly GCF_963259705.1). Taxonomy (NCBI): domain Eukaryota; kingdom Metazoa; phylum Chordata; class Mammalia; order Chiroptera; family Vespertilionidae; genus Myotis; species Myotis daubentonii. The sequence continues at coordinate 177,096,930 of NC_081842.1, forward strand.
CTCCCATATATCATTCCATTTATTTTTATTTTTTAAAAATATATTTTATTGATTTTTACAGAGAGGAAGGGAGAGGGATAGAGAGTTAGAAACATCAATGAGAGAGAAACATTGACGAGCTGCCTCCTGCACACTCCCCACTGGGGATGTTCCTGCAACCAAGGTACATGCCCTTGACTGGAATCGAACCTGGGACCCTTGAGTCCACAGGCCGACACTCTATCCACTGAGCTAAACCGGTTAGGGCTATATCATTCCATTTAATTTGTCATAGCAATACAGCACATTAGGTCATTTTATCCCATTTTACAGATGTAGAAACTGAAACTCAGAAACTTGACCATGATGAAAAACAATTGTGAATGGCAAATACAAAATTCAAGTTTGGTTCATCCTGACTCCAAAGTTTGTGCTTTCCCCCCCACTATCCTCAATACAAATTGTCATTTAGTCCTAATCTAAAGCATACTGATTTGCATTTCTGAGAAAGGAGTCACTTTGTTTTAGTGGATAATGAGCCAAGTAGATGAGAGGCATTCCAATGATTGCAGTCTTTGTGGGTATTTGAGGAGCAGGGACCTTGTGTGAGGGTCCTTGTACAGACAGACTGAAGGGGGAAGGTGGCTTCAAATGGAAAGAGGTTGAAATGGAAGAAGACTTATTCAGTGTGTTTAGAATGCCAGGCATCGTGTTACATCCTGAATGATTTTCTTCCTTTTTTTTACTTTTAAAAAAATGTATTTTTCAATGACAGTTTACATTCAATATTATTGTGTTTTAGTTTCAGGTGTACAGCATGGTGGTTTACAAAGGGTTCCCTCAAGTACCCACCTGACACCATACATAGTTATTACAATTTTCTTGACTATATTCCTTGTGCTATACTTTACATACCCATGACTGTTTTGTAACTAGCAGTTTGTACTTCTCAATCCCTTCACCTTTTCACCCAGCCCCTCAAACCCCTCCTCTCTGTCAATCATCAATCTTTTTTCAGTATTTATGAGTCTGTTCTGAATGATTTTCTTGAAGACCATTTAGATGAGTATTACTAGCTCCATTCTCAGAAAAAGGAAATATAGGTTCAGATAAGTTAAGTAACTACATTAATGACAGGAGGGATGTTGTTTATTCCACTTGTCAACTTTTATATCCATATTTCAATATAGTATCTTTTGCCCAGCACAAACTAGACTCTAAACAAACAAATAAATACATAGCAATATATTCTTTGAATGTTAATAAGTAAACCAGGTGTTAAATTCAGGTCTGTTCAACTCCAAAGCCTGTGCTATTTCTATCATGCCAGGCTGCCCTGGGGAAGTTTAAAAGGTGCTTGAAACTTTGAAAACAGTTCCATTTTTTAAAGGATAACTTCTTATACAGCTGCCTCAATGCAGCTGGTCATTTGGAAAAAAATATTTATAAGAAGTCTTGGCAGGTTTCTTGGACATTAAGTATCTTTTACAAAATAATATTTTGATGGATTACATGTAAATGAATCAGAAACATATGGCTTTCATTTCCTTTAGAATGTACACATATGGGTTTGGCAAAATGGGTTTTCCGGAATGCCACCTCCAACGTATCCTTCCTCTCTCACCCCAAGTGTATCATATCCAAAAGGACTGGATGATCTTCTAAAAATCCCAGAAAAACCTGGGAACTTCCATCTTTGCTTTTGATCCATAATAATACAGAGATCATTTTCCTTTTTATTTCCAACTAGAAGCCTGGTGCACGAATTCATGCACAGGTGGAGTCCTTTGGCCTGGAGGGCAATCGGGGCAAATCGGGGCAGTCTTGCCCAGTCCCAACTGGGGCCAATAGGGGCCGGCCAGCCAGGGAGGGACCACAGGAGGGCTCCAGGGCATGTCCAGCCCTCTTGCCCAGTCCCAATCAGCCAGACACCAGCAGCAAGCTAACCTACTGGTCAAAGTGTCTACCCCCTAGTGGTCAGTGCATGTCATAGCAACTGGTCAAGCAGTCGACTAAATAGTTGACCCATCGGTTGGACACTTAGCATATTACACTTTAATTATATGGGATAGCAGAGACAGCTGCTACCAGTAAGGCAAGCTGGTAGCCTGCCTAGAGCTTCCCCAGAACATGAGTAAAACATCACAGTAGATGTCCGTTTACCTATCTTGTGAATGCTGAGCACTCAGGCATTGCAAGCAAAGGATTTTCTCTTTGTGCACACAATGTTAGGTCATGTACAGTTTATATTATAAACTAGAGGTCTGGTGCATGAAATTCGTGCATGCATGGGGTCCCTAGGCCTGGCCAGCAATCAGGGCTGACTGGGGCCTTCCTTCGTTTCATGCTACCTCCTGGTGGTCAGCGCACGTCATAGTGAGCAATCCAACTCCCAGTTTCCCGGTTGAACTCCTGAGGGGACAATTTGCATATTAGGCATACACACACACACACACACACACACACACACACACACACACATTTTGAGCCTTTTTAAGAAAAGCACTTTGTGTCGTGGGGCATTTCATCTGAAAAATCCACTGGACTAGACACAATCAGATATTGATTAGGACAGATTAAAGCTGTTATGCCCTGTGGAGAATAAAAGGCACCCACTGTGATTTGATAGCAGGGTATTAACCGCAACATATACTCTCTTAAAGCTGCTGAACAGACTGATGACCAACTGGACCACTAGGAAAGCCAGGAGAATCCAGTCAGGCTTTGAAGAGCTTGTTATATCCATTCTTTTATTCAGGGTAGAGATTTTAAGATTCACTCATGTTGTAAGTATAAATAGTTAATTATTTTTTATTGCTGAGTAGTGGTTTATTGCACGATTATGCCACAGTTGGTTTATTCATTTACCTGTTCATGGGCATCTAGGCTAGTTTCAGCTTTTGTCCATTACACAAAAAGTTGCTATGGACATTTGTGCAAAAGTCTGTGTGTGGACATATAATTTTGATTCTCTTCAGTAAATACTTAGCAGTAAAATGGCTGGATTCTATGATTGGTATATGCATACATTTGTAAGAAACTGTAAGACTGGTTTCTAAAGTGTTTGTACTATTCACTCTCTATTCCCAGCAGCAGTAAAAGAGGATTCCACCTGCTCTACATTATCACCAACACTCGATAAGGTTAGTTTTTAAAAACATTTTAGTCTTCTGAATGTAGTGTAGTAATATCGTTTTAATTTGGATATCTTAGATACCTAATGATTTTAGCATGTTTTAAAATGCCTATTGACAATATATCTTCATCCGTAAAGTACTTAAATGTTTAAATATCTGCTCATTTCCTTAATGTATTGTTTGTCCTATTATTGATTTGTAAGAAGTGACTAAATATTCTTGCTAGAAGTCTTTTTTTAAAATTAATCTTTATTGTTGAGATTACTACAGACGTCCCTCTTTTATCCTCCCATAGCTCCCCTCCACCCAGTTCCCACCCTACCCCAGGCCCTTGCCACCCTATTGTCTGTGTCCATAGGTAATGCATACATGCATATAAGATCTTTGTCTAATCTCTTCCTGCACGCCCCCCCCCCCAACACACACAATCCCTTCACTCTGAGAATTGTCAGTCTGTTCCATTTCCATGTCCCTGATTCTATTCCATTCACCAGTTTATTCTGTTCATCAGGTTATTTATTCATTTGATTTTTAGGTTCACTTGTTGACAAATATGTATTTGTTGTTACTTTGTTGTTCATATTTTTTATCTTTCCCTTTTTCTTCTCCTTCCTCTTCTTAAAGTATACCTTTCAGCATTTCATATAATACTGGTTTGGTGGGGATGAACCCCTTTAGCTTTTTCTTTGTCAGAAAGCCACCAACCACATCTGTGTAGATCTACATCTGTATTCACTATTCTCTTTCTTTGATCTATATGTCAATCTTCTAGCCAAAGCCAAACTGCTTTCAAAATGGAAGCTTTTCAATAAATTTTTGAACCTTTTTATCTGACTTCCAATTTTACATGATGGCTTTGCTGGGTAGAGTATTCTTGGTTGTAGGTTCTTGCTATTCATCACTTTGAATATTTCTTGCCACTCCCTTCTTACCTGCATAGCTCCTGTTGAGAAATCATCTGACAGTCATATGGGTACTTCCTTGTAGGTAATTAACTTGTTTTTCTCTTGCTGCTTTTAAGATTCTCTCTTTGTCTTTTGCCCGTGGCATTTTAATTATGATATATTTTGGTGTGGTCCCCTTTGGATTCCTCTTGTTTGGGGTTCTTTGTAATTCCTGGACTTGTAAGTCTATTTTGTTCACCAGGTAGGGGAAATTTTCTGTAATATTTCTTCAAATAGGTTTTCAGTATCTTGTTCTCTCTCTTCTTTTGGCACCCCCATAATTCGGATGTTGGTACGCTTGTAGTTGTCCCAGAGGATCCTTAGACTATCTTCATATTTTTGGATTCTTTTTCCTTTTTGCTCTTCTGGTTGGGTGTTTTTTGCTTCCTCGTATTTCAAATATTTGACTTGATTCTCAGGATTCTCTAGTCTACTGTAGAATCCCTGTATATTATTCTTTATTTCAGTCAGTGTATGCTTAATTTCTGACTAGTCCTTTTCCTTTTTTTTTTTTTTTTTTTTGATATTCTCACTAAGATTCTTGAAAGTCTCACTAAGTTCCTCAGAGGTTTCTAGAAAATTCTTGAATAACCTTATAACTATGGTTTTGAACTCTATATCCAGTAGTTTCTTTCTTCCATTTCTTTTATTTGTGACATGATTCTTTGTCTACACATTTTGGCTGCTTCCCTGTGTTTGTTTCTATGTATTGGGTAGCTGCTAAGTCTCCTTGAGTTGACAGAGTGGCCTTGTGTTGTAGGTGTCCTATAGGGCCCAGTGGCTCAGCCTCCCCAATCACCTGAGGTGGACACTCTTGGTTCAATCCTTTGTGGGCTGTGTGCACAGTTTTGTTGTAGTTGAGCCTTGATTGCTGTTGGTGTCACTGGGAGGAATTGACCTCCAGGCCAATTGGCTGTGGGGACCAGCTGCGACTCCAGTGGGAGAACTGCTGTGCAGAAGACACCCTTATGGGGCAGGACTTGCTTCAATAAGGCTTTGGTGCTCACTGAGTCTGCCCCTTGAGTGTGATGCTTATGGATGTGAAGAGTTGTAATCTGGTATGGTCTCACACTGACGACTGGTGCACTGGCTCTTGGGTTTCCAGGGAGTTGCAAAATCAGCCACTGCCTGGGGCCATCCAGCAGGAGCTACAGAGAGATCTGCAGATTCCTCCTCTTTGTATTGGGTTTAGAAGTGCCCAGACGAGGCCCAGCTGTGAGCAAGGCAGGCTGGTCCTGGTGCTGGTACTGGTGCTGGTTTTGGGCCTTTTATTGACAGGTTTGGGGCTCCCTGACTCAGCTTCAGCTTGTTTGACGGGTTTTTAGCCTGAGAAAGGACATACTATTCATATGCAAAAGCCACTGCCCACTGTTTGGGTGGGGTTGTAAATTGGGTGGGGGAGGGAGGGGCGTTCTCAGGGAATCACCAATCAGCCCTGCACTGGGGAGGTCCCAGCAAGGGAACAATGACCACTGTGAACACCTCCTTCTGGAAGAAAGCCACCTCTGCATTCCTGCCCCAATGCCAGACAGTCCAGTTTCTCCCTGTTTGTGTCTGGGTACACCAGAGCCTTGCCCGGCACTGGAGCTCAGAGGAAGTGGGAGCTTGTAAATTCAGTTTGTGGTGCTGGCCTTTTAAGAGGAGCACCTGGGTGTCCAGCAGCCTGTGTGTCACTCAGCCCCATCTGCTCTGTATTTTACAGTCTGTAGTTCTTATGGCCTGTAGGGACTTCTTTCCCCAGCTCTGGGACCCTGGGCTGGGTTCTGTTGTGGGGCTAGGACTCTTTGCTCCTCCAGGCAGCCTCCACAGAGGTGATCTCCCTCCTGATTAAAAAGCAGCACACCCGGGTGCTGGACCAGCCTGTTCTGCGCCTCTGTGCCTCCTGCCAGTCTCAGTGTGCTTTCTTCTTTGCCTCTCTAGTTGTAGTATTTCCACTCAGCCAGCTTTCCCGCAGTTCTGGATGATAGTTGTTCTGTATTTTAGTTGTAATTTTGATGTGGTTGTGGGAGGCAGGGAGTACAGGCTCTGACCTATGCTGCCATCTTGGTTCTCCCTGGAAGAAATCTTTTGATACAGGTTGCAAATACTTTGTCACAGTTTGTAGCTTTCCTTTTGTTTTCTTTTTTAACGAAGTATTTTGAAGAACAAAACTTTAAAATGTTGATGAAGCCTGATTTATCATTTCTTTTTTTATGGCTAATGGTGTTTATGTTCTAAGAAAACTTTACTTTTTCCAAGGTTGCAAAGAATCCACCCCCCGTGCTTTAATTATATAAGTTTTACAGTTTAAATTTTATATTTGCTTCTATGATTTGTTGTGAGCACATTCTGTATCTGGAGTAAGTCAGAGTTGCTGTTTATTTCTTTGTGGGTATCTAGTTGATCCAGTACCATTTTTTGAAATGACTTTTCTTTCCTCATTGAATTGCCTTGACATCTTTGTCAGAAAGCCACCAACCACATCTGTGTAGATCTATATCTGTATTCACTATTCTCTTTCTTTGATCTATATGTCAATCTTCTAGCCAAAGCCAAACTGCTTTGAAAATGGAAGCTTTTCAATAAATTTTTAAATCAGTTTAAGTCCCCCAATTTTGTTCTTTGTTTTCAAAGTTGTTTTGGCTGTTCTAGGTCCTTCTCATTTCCACATAAATATTAGAAAAAGCTTACTGATTTTTACCAAAAAAAAAGGTTTTCTGGAATTTTGATAAGAATTGTGTTGAGTATACTGATCAATTTGGTGATAATTAACTAGACAATAATGGGGTGACATCTGTACAGTATGAAGAGAAAATAATTGCCAATGTGGAATTATAATCACGATGAAAATATCTTTCTAAAATAAAGGAAAGTAAGACATCTCAAATAAATTTATTGAGATTATTTATTGCCGGTAGATCTATCAAAGGGAAATACTAAAGTAAGCTTTTTGGGTATAAGGAAAATGATCTCATTTGAAGTTTGAAAATTCAAAGTGGGATAAAAAGTAATAGAAAGGGTAAACATGTGTGGTGAATCTAAATCAAAATTGCGTATTGCATTTAACATATATGTAGAGTCAATGTCCATATCAATAGGAGCAGAAGAGGTAGAATAAGGATGAATTTAGTTAAAGTGCTCTAAAGTTCTTCAGTTGCCTGTTGAGTAATATAAATACTAATTTATGGAAGACTCTGATAAGTGAGGATATATTGTGATCTGTAAGATTATCGTAAGGAAAAAATGTATGCTTAATATTTTCATACAGAGGGAAAATGACACAATAAAAGAATACACAATAAGTTTGAGGAGAAAAAGAACAAAGAATGCAAAGGACAAAGAAAAAATCAAGTAGGAATATAGTAGATTTTAACCCAAATATACTTGTAAGCACATTACAAGTAATCAGAATAGATATTCTAAGAAAATGTTAAAGAATTTCAAGCTGGATATTCAACTAAAGGCTGTTTATAAAAGATGCATCTTAAATATAAGGACTCAGAAAATTTGGAGCTAAAAGTATGGAAGATGTACCATGCAAATATTTAACATAAGATCCTGTTATAGCTTTACTGTTATCAGGCAATGGAGGTTGTAAGGCAAAGAGTATTGGTAGAGATAAACAGAGATTTTTCATAATTATATAAAGTGACTAGGTAAATACACCAGTAAAACATAACAGCTCTAAATTGGTATTTATGTAATAACAGACTCAAAATGTATGAATCTGAAACTAACAGAAATACAAGGAGAAATTAGTCAGATTCCCATTCCTTCCAGGCAAGAATCCCTGCCACTATCAATCAGCCAGTATTGACAAGAGACCTTTATCTGACTGTTGTGTGTTTTATCTCATTGTAGTCTTTCCCAGTGGGTGGCTGGTGGTAATTCTGTGTTATCTGTGTCCCATGCAGAGTCAAGACAATCTCTTAAGCCTTTGTGGGAGTTTGGAGATGAATACAAATGATCTCTGTGAAATCACATAATAGTAAATGGTAATAGAAAGTATTATTGCCAAGTCTCATGTTTCAGTTGGGACACAAGTGTTAACTAAAGGCTGCATAATGCAAACAGCATGGGCTTGGGAGTCAGACAGGCTTGGTTCAAGTTCCAGAACCACCACAGCTTAACTGCAATGTCAAGTCAACTACTTAACCTTTCTGAGACTTTGTTTCTTCATCCTAAATAGAGATAATCCCCGTAATAATTACCTACTGAAGGATAGGCTGATCAGGAAGGGCCAAGCTCTAGAATGTGCTAGACCAGCCTAATAAGATAAAGATGGTGTTTTCTTGATCTTAAAGACCCAATGCCCCAACATCAGCTATCTTTCATTTTCAGCCCGTTTATTGCAGATGTAGCAAAAGTAGCCAATTAGAATATATTTCTGTAGTTACTTAAAAATTTCCAGAGCATGGAAAGAACTAAAGAGAAAACTTCCAGGCCAGATACTAAAGTCCTCATTAAAGCTGAGTTCCCTGGAGGTCAGCAGATGACATTAATAAGATGAGGTCCGGATGCTATCGCTGGCTTAATATGGACATTCAGTCTCCTTTAAAATGCAGTGATCTCTTGTACATCTGTGCCTTTGCACATAACCAGTCACTCAACTGAGAATGCTTTTTCCTCCTCTACTTGATTAACTCCTACTTGCTCTTCAAAATAACTGTGCATATAGCTTACCAGGTGAGTAGTGGTACTATGAGTAATGCACATTACATATGATTTCCTGAGTGTGCTAGTCAGGACTATTGGTTGCAAGTGACAGAAACCCAGACCAAACTAGCTGAAACAAAACAGCTTTTAATGGCTCATGATGCAGGGATGGTTTTTTTCATGGACCTGTCCCTTAGGGTCTAATGCAGCGGTTCTCAACCTGTGGGTCACGACCCCTTTGGGGGTCGAATGACCCTTTCACAGGGGTCACCTAAGACCATTGGAAAACATATATAATTAAATATTGTTTTTGTTATTAATCACTATGCTTTAATTATGTTCAATTTTTAACAATGAAATTGAGGGTCACCACAACATGAGGAACTGTATTAAAGGATCGCAGCATTAGGAAGATTGAGAACCACTGGTCTAATGGCTCTGCCTCCTTCTCCGTTGGCTTTGGTCTCATGCTAGCCTTGCCATCAACAGCTCCAGGCTTACATATTACCTTTCTCACTCATCCCAGTAGAATTCCTAGGGCCAGTTGATAGAATTGAACCAATCTCTGGGAAAGGGGATGCAGCACTCTAATTGGACAGGCCTGGGTTCTGGACCAGACATAGAGCCCAGGGTAACTTTATACTTCATGGTTACTTTTTGATTGTGTCCCACTGTTCGGACAGCTTCACAAGAACTCACTGCACTTGGAGAGCTCACAGGACCTGTGGAGGTAGCAGAGGGCTGTGGGTAGGTTGGGAGGGTCAGGTGATGCAGTGGATAAGGGAAGAGACTGGAGTCAGACTGCCTAGGTCAGGCTTCAGGATCTACCACTTACTGGCTCTGTCACTAATCACATATCCTTTCTGAGCCTGTTTCCTCATCATTCTAAAATAGGAATAATAATAAATAATAACAGTGTCTACCTCATAGGGTGGTAGTGCATACTAATTAATGCATGCAGAGTGTTTAGGATGGTGCCTGGGACTTTTTGAATATATATAATTTTTTAACTCACTGTTCTCTCACTGTTGTTCTTGGAATATGGCATCGTTCCTGGCACATAGTTTGTGTTTATATGTTTCTAATAAATAAATGTCATTTGCTCTTCCTAACAGTCCTATGAATCCAGTGTTGTGTTTCTCATTTTACAGATGCAGGACAGGAAAGCATAGAGCAATTGAGTACCTTAAGGTCATATAGCTCCTGATTATTTAAGCCTGAATTGATCTGAGATCTGTCTGACTGCAGAATCTGGGCTCATCAACAGCCATTAACCAGCTGTAAGATGCAGTTTAGTTATGACCTCTTCTGGGAGAATTTCTTTAATCTTGGACTTGGCCACGGTGAGGTAGGCCCCTTCTCTGAGTCCCTGCTATTTGCCTGCCTGTGTACCTAAGGGCAGGTCTGTGTCTTGCTCATCTTTGAATATCTAGTTTCTACCACATTGCTAGTTTATTAATTTGGTTGTTAATTAAATAAGGGAATGTTAAACCATGACATGATGGATCCAGGGAGAATGAGTAAACTAAACCCTCCTCTTAGCTGAGAAGTATGGCTTATGGGAGCTGTTTCCTTTTAGAAAGAGGATGATGAAGAAAGTTGTGTCACACACTAGAACCCACAATAAAAGAAGGTGCTGCAGACTGACATGAGATCAGCGGGTAAGGATGGGGAGTCTGAAACTCAATTCTTCACTTTACACACCCAGATACTGAAGCTTAGAGGATGGAAGGAACTTGTCCATAGTCACATAAGTGACTATGGCCCAGGTGAGAACCCAGTCTCTGCATCCTCATTACAGATTCTTTCCACAGTCTCACACAATGAACGATTTGGAGACATAGAACAGCCCAGGGGAAATAAGAAAAGAACCGCTAGCCAATAACCTTATAGAAAGGGTGTGAAATGAAAATACATTAAACATTTGGCAAATGAAGAAAAATGCACTAACACGTACAAGAGGAAAAGAGACAGGGAAAAATTTATTAACTTATACATCAGGCTGTGGCCAAGCTGCTGCCGGATCTGGCTTTGGAGTGGGAAAGCATTCTCAGCTGCTTTTGGGGAGAATGGATTACTGTGCTACTCTGAAACAAATGCAGGTAGATAACAAATCATTGTGCACTGCCTGAGAGCACTACAGATCCCAAGGCTCCCTGTCCCCTTTCCCTCGGAATAGACCCACTTGGTCCTTGCCTGGTGCCATGGAAAGAACACAGGCTCTGGGTCTCACTTGGTGTTACCATTCATTTGGTCCATGCAATTGGGCAGCCTACTTACTGATTCTCTCTAACCCCAAGTTTCCTCACTTATAAAATGGAGCTGTAAATCCTTAACTAAGAGGCTAGCAAGGATTAAATGAGATAGACTATGTAAAATTCCTGGGATAGGGTAGGCAATAATTGGCAATTATTGTTATTCCTTCAAAGATGATGGTGCCCATAGACAGAAGGGGAACCCATTTGCCATATAAGCAAACTGGTAGATGAGACAAAATAAAATTGGCCTCACTCAATACTTCCTGTAATCCCCTTTACTTTTTCCCCTAAAGTTTTTATTCTGTACTAGTAGAAGGAGGCATCATATCATGGTGGCCCTATTTAGGACATTTTATTTTTCTGTGTCTGAAACAAGGAGGGGTCCCTTCAGTGTTTTAGAAAATAAAAGGAGGCATAAATTAGCATAGACTAATTAACATTTAATGTTTTTAGCTTTCCAAAAAAAGATATCAATTCCCTCTGTAAACTTTTATCCTCACTCTGACCTTGAGGGCTCCTTTACTCTCTCCCTCTCTCTTCCCACAGGTCTCCTCTGATCCTCTGGTGCTCATTCTCAGAAACAGGGTCAATATTAGGGTGAAGAAAGTGAAACACTTTAGACCTAAAATGTAATGAGACCCTCATTTTATTTTATTTTATTTTTAAATATATTTTATTGACTTTTTTTTTACAGAGAGGAAGGGAGAGAGAGATAGAGAGTTAGAAACATCGATGAGAGAGAAACATCAATTAGCTGCCTCTTGCACATCTCCTACTGGGGATGTGCCCGCAACCCAGGTACATGCCCTTGACTGGAATCGAACCTGGGACCTTTCAGTCCGCAGGCCGACGCTCTATCCACTGAGCCAAACCGGTTTCGGCGAGACCCTCATTTTAGATCCTCAAGTGTTCACTTCTAAATTTTGTGTTCTAAGTGTCTTGCTTGCCTCATCCTAGACCCTGCCCTGCTGGAAAATATGGCTGCCAAGAGAAACCAAACTTAAAAAAAATATGTTTCTTTCACTTTTCTCTCTTGGTCACAAGATGAAACTTCTTAGGGAAGGTGTAACTTACATCACTTTGAATCATTGAGCACCATAAGTCAGCTAGCTGTGGTCAAGTGTTGGGTACCTTTCACACAGTAAGAATCATGGTGCCCATTTGGATGAGATTTGAGAAGAGGCAAGAGGAAAAGGTCCTAGGAAAGAAGTACTGGGCAGAGAATGTGTTGCTCTTACCCCATATACAGGATCATTGCTTGCTATTGGTGCAACAGTGGTCTGAGCGGTAGTCCCCCAAAGATACCTCATCTTAACCCCTAGGACCTGTAAATGTGAACTTATTTGAAAAAAAAGTCTTTGCAGGTGTAATTACAATGTTGAGATGAGACCATCCTGGGTTATTCAGGTGGGCCCTGAATACCATGACAATGTCCTTATAAGAGACACACAGAGGGGAACAGAGAGAGAGGAGGCCATGCACAGATGAAGGAAGATATTAGAGTATGGCAGCCATTAGCTGAAGAATTTCTGCAGCCACCAGAAGCTGAAGGGATGAGGAACAGATGCCCCCCCCTGGAGCCGTGGGAGGCAGTGTGGCTCTGCCAACCTCTTGGACTTCTGGCCACTAGAACTGTGAGAGAACTCATTTCTGTAGTTTTAAACCATCAAGTCTTCAGTGACCTGTTATGGCAGCCCTTGGAATCTAACACAGGTGTTAAGTAAGAAATCGTGGGCAAGTTGTCTGACTCCAGTGACCCTAAGGAGAGGACATGTAATATATTGATTAAGAGCATGGACTCTGTGGCCAGGTTACTGGATTTTGGATACTGATCCTGCCACTTAACAGATATCAACCTGGACAATTATTTAACCTCTCTGGGCCTTCAGTTCCTTTTACTAAAATAAGCATAATATTAGTTAATTCGTGCAGACCTTAGAACAGTACCTGGCATATGCTGTACTTACTGAGAGCCATGGTTATTCCTGTGTAAATTTGGGGTGATGATAATAGTTCCCCTTCCCATTTCATCATGTTGTTGGGATGGTTCGCTGAGAGAATAAATGTAAATTACATTCAAGCAAAATAATCTACACGTACTAGGAAATGGGGTAGGAAATATGGGGGAGGAAGGGATACAATAAACTAAATAAGGTATGTGACCTTGAGGCGTTCACAGTTCTGTTATAGACTAAATTGTGTTGCCCCCAAATTCATTGGAATTCATATTTGAAGATAGAGCTTTTAGGAGGTAATTAAGGTTAATGAGATCATAGTATGGGGCCCTACCCTGGTAGGACTTCTTTCTATAAGGAAAGGAAGAGACACCAAATACCCCCCTCTCTCTCTGCCTATGTGCTCAGCAGAGAAGCCCTGTGAGGACACAGTGAGAGAGAGTCTGCAATCCGGGAAGAGAGCTCTCACCAGAAACCAGCCCTACTGGCACCTTGACCTTGGACTTCCAGCCTCCAGAACTGTGAGGAATAAATCTCTGTTGGTTAGGCTCTTCAGTCTGGGGTATTTTATGGCAGCCCAAGTGGACTAATATAAGTCTATTAGTGGAAATTATAAAGCAATACATATTTTAAGTGTTGTATTTTATTACCATTAATCCGCTAATTTCTCAATATACTGCATATGGAATGAAAAAGGATGCCCCTAAGGTAAAAAACAACAACAACAACAAAAACAACAACAACAAAAAACCTTCCTTTGTTTTACACTGACTCTAAGGAGTTTGTGCAAGCACACAGTGGAATTCAGGGAATTCAACAGCTCTAAAAGAAATGCTCCCTTGAGGGTTGTAAGCAGGAAAGAGATTATGATAAAACAAAGTGTTTTCTACTCAGGGAGACTTTTTGCCTTTGTAAAATGTGTTTTCTCTAACTGCCTTCTCTTCTATATATTTACCTTCATTTTGGAAATGTTAAAATTAAAAAAAAAAAAAGTTTTCCTCCAATATGGACGGAAATGAGTCTAAGGTAAAAGAATATCATTCCCTTTGGAACAGGAAAAATATGTTCCCTTCCACATATTAGACAATGGTCCCTATCCAATTTCACTGTCTCTGCCAGGAAACTTCCTGCTCATCTCTCAGGCGTCTTCCTTCTCGGCACTGCTTTACTCAAACTGGAATTAATTAATCCCTCCTCCCTCCTAGCTCTGTCACATTCTGATTTGGGGTAGATGCATCTCACTAGATGTAAGATCTTCAAAGTCAAGGGCAGTTACTTTTAGTCCTGAACTCATCCCTGCCTCCATCATCAATGGGGTGTTCAGGTTAAAAAAACTTTAATATATGAGTTGAAAGGAGTCTCACCTATTCCTATTCAAAAACACACACACATAGACTGGCCATTTCTGATTAGAGTTATTGACTTTTGGTATAAACTGAGTTTACCATATAACAAAGAAACAGTAAGAATGAAACATTTAAAAGTCAAAAACTGTTATCTTATCCTGACCACTCTACTCTGTACATTTAAACTCTGATGAACCCACTCCCATACTTCATCTCTGGCAGCCATTTAAACCCTGTTTGGGGAAGTCCAGATGCCTGTGGCCATCCTCTCAGACCCGCTGACTTGGCTCCTCAGTTCTAGAACTATTCCAACTTCCTTGGTGTGGTATCCAGTTTTGCACGCTGCTCCTGCCTCTTGAGCACAATGACATTGGCTTTCCTGCTTCTGACTAATAGAATGGGGGTATCACGCTTCAGTCTACAGGGTTTTGGACCTCAGCACTGCACTGCACACTAGAAAAGTGGTTTTTGAAGAGTGGTTCCTGGACCAGCAGCAGCTGGGAATATGTGAGAAGTGTGACTTATACAGCTGCTCCCAGAACTGCTGATTCAGAAGTTCTGGGAGTGGGATGGTCATGCGCTGCAATCTCTGTTTTAATGGATTTTCAAATAATTCTTATGATGCTAAAATTTAAGAATGACCACTATAGGAAGTTTACCTAATTTCTTTGAGTCCTCAAATCTCAAATGGATGAATAATTTCCATTCTGTAAAGCGATTTCTGTGACTGATTAAGTCCTATAAAGTCCACTAAGTTTACATGGAAGGTGCTAAATAAACAGCTGAATCTGAACTTAATAGTCCTGTGCTAGTGCTGTGGGTCTGAGTAACCATAAGTTCACTTCACAGGGCCTTCTATTCACATGGGCTTTCGTGCACCTGTTTCACAAGACAGCAACAGTCCCACCTGCACCCTGGCAAGCTCTCCATCACCTGGCACATATGCTGTTCCGAGTCTCATCACACCTCGGTGAAGGAACACATGGGCCCATATGTCAGCCAACATGTTTATATTCTTTTATACAGAAAGAGGAAATATGTTTCATAATAAATATTTGCATACTTTGGAGAAATTTTTTGTAAGAGGGAAAAAGAGAGAGACAGAAACTTTGGTTGGAGCAAGTAGTTGGAACTTTGTTCCTTTGTGATTTTTTTAAAATATATTTTTATTGATTTCAGAGAAGAAGGTAGAGAGAGATAGAAACATCAATGATGAGAGAGAATCATTGATTGGCTGCCTCTTGCACATCCCCCACTGGGGATAAAACCCACAACCCGGGCTCCACAGCATACTTTAGTTGGTCTTTATGTACACAATGGAGATAGATTGCTTTTAGGAACAAAAACAAAAGGTTTTGTTTATTAAAACAATTATGATTCAATGATAATGATAGTATATGATATGATAAACTGATGTGCTCTCACTTCATTCTCTTCTTGTGTGTGTCTATTTAAGCCTCTGATATTCTTCCTTTTAGGCTCTGAAACAAGAAAAAGTATTGATGCAAAAATGAGCTGTCATAGAGAAAATGAGGAGCAAAATAAATAGGTAAATAAATAAATAGAATTATTGTTTTTATGTTTTAGAACACAATAGTTTAGGTGGACTAAAGAAAGATTTGGAAAAAGATGAGGCCAGGGAGGATTTTACCCAACCCCTTTTCCCCATGCTCGCCCCCAGGAAATAAGCACACTAGAAAAATATGATTCTCCAAGCTAGGACAGAAGAGAACATTTCAAGAATGTAGAATACAAAAATTAGTCATCACTGAACACCTGCCCTGTTTCCCCCTTTCCTCCAGCCTCCAGCCACAATAAGGAACAGAAACCATAGAACCTCAGATACACGGGAGATCTAAGAATAGGAGAAACCCACCCTTACCTCCTACTGGTAACTCAGAGAGTTGATTCACAGATGGTCCCCACAGCACTAAGTCATGGGAATCAGAGAGTACCGAATCATGCCAAGTTTGGTGCTAGGTCCTCTAAATACATTTTCTGAAATCAACCCTGTATTATTAGACTGTTTTTAAAAAATGAAGAAATGAGATTTAAGTAATAAGACCATGGTTGCACAGCAAGTATGTAGGAGAGGTGGCAAATGGAACCAAGTGGCAGATGGAGCAAAGAAGCCCTTGGTAACCTTCAGAGTTCTGCCTCCATACAACTTATGTGAATGCAGACAGAACACTCAGCCTTTCCTCATCAATAAAAATATGGGCATTTACTTTGGCTACATCACTGCCTTTGAGAGAATGGGCAGAATGGGGTATTTCGTATTTGTTTTGCTTGGGGTTCTCTGAGATTCTTGGATCTGTGGCTTGATTTCTTTATTTATTTATTTACTTAGTTATTTATTTGCAACATTTTTATTCTGTCAAGTATTTTTTTTCTGAATCATTATTTCTATTTTGTTCCTCCTTCAACATTCCAGTTACACATATGCTAGACTCGTGCTATTGTCACACAGCTCTTGGATGCTCTGTCTGTTTTTCTGTTTGTTTTTTATGTTTTTAATTTGTTTTCACTTTTTTTTTCTCTTTGTGGTAATTTCCAGTTGATCTATCCTTATACTCATTGATTCTTTCCTTGGCTTTGTCTAATTTAATGATGAGCTTGACAAAGGAATTCTTCATCTCGAATGCAGTCATTTTTTATTTCTCATATTGCCATTTGACTCATGGTTTTCATTTCTTTGCTGAAATTTCCCAATAATGTTCATATGTTTTCCATGAAATTATGTACATATTAATCACAGTTATTTAAGCCCAACACTTGGGGCCTTCCTGGTTTTGATACTGTTAAAGTGATTTTCCTCTTGATGATGGGTTGTGTTCTTGTAATTTTTAATAGAATGTCAGACATCTTATGCAGAATAATAGAGACTTCAGTAAATGCTATTTACTCCTGAAAACCAGCACACATCTGTCAGGCCAATAATGTGGGCTTTGAGAAAAATCTAGCCTCCAGAACTGAGGCAATAAATTTCTGTTAAATCTCCCATTTTTATTTGTACTTTGTTACAGAAGCCCTGGGACATTTTTTGAAATATGTTTTTTAATTGATTTTTAGAGAGAGAGGGATAGGAGGGAGAGATAGAAACAATGGTGAGAGAGAAACATCCTTGATTGGCTGCCTCCCGCATGGCCCCTGCTGGGGATTGAGCCTGAATCCAAGCATGTGCCCTGATGGGGAATTGAACTGGTAATCTCCTGGTACATAAATTCATGCTCAACCAATGAGCCACAGTGGCTGGGTGAAGCCCTAGGATATTAACATAGATTTTGGCACTGGGGAGTGGAGTGCTACTATAACAAATACCTAAAACTGTGGAAGCAGCTTTGGAACTGGTAATGAGTAGAAAATGGAAGAATTCTAAAGCACTTGATAGAAAAAGCCTTTGTTGACTTGAAGAGGTTATTGGTAGAAATATGTATATTAAAGTTGCTTTTAGTAAGGTCTCAGATGGAAACAAGGAACATGTTTTTAGAAACTGGAAGAAAGGTGATTCTTGTTATAAAATGGCAGAGGCTTTGAATTTTACTCTATAGGGTGAAAAGAATAAGTTATAAGTGATAAATTCAGATATTTAGCTGAGGAGATTTCTCAGCAAGTGTTGAAGGTACTGATTAGTTTCTCCTTCTTGCTTATAGTAAAATGAAAATGGAGCGAAAACATTGAAGAAGGAATTCTGCTTCAAGACTGCAACACAGAAATCCTGACAGTTTCTAGCTTGCTGGCCTTCCCTGTGCATTTCAAACTCAAGACATCAACTCTTACCTGAATTTCCTGATATAAATAGGTATGTGACTCCTTTCGGAGCTATGTAAATGCGGTGGTAATTATATAAACAAATTAACTTAAAAGTGTTATAGTTGCTTTTTGCCCCTATACAACCACTGAATCCCACTGTCATGGGCTCACTTCTGAGCCCATTTCACTGTGAAGTGATTTCTTGACAGGTGCTATGCTGCCTGATATTTCATGCTTGTGAATCAGACATTGCATAAGTCCCTGTACTACAGTGCTGTCTAAAGCTCTGCAAATAGAAAAGTCAACCCATAAAATAGATATCTATCTATCCCTCTGAGGATGGGCTGCTGATCCATCTAGGATGGAAGCGACCCAATTTAATTAACTTTCTCTGAAATGGCTGGTTGGGTTGGACATTTATAGTCAACAAAAACTAGGTCAACCTTGGTAGAGGGGTAATCCATAATCCATGCTATTTGACTCATGCATGGCCTCCACTGATGTGTCCATCATACCAGTTTTGGGGCAGCTGACTATCAAGGCTGGCTTGTGCCACTGGCTGAGTCATTTTGCGTACTTTGTTCTTCAACACCTCTTCCCCGGTGGATGCTTTCTGGTGTGATTTAATGTGTAAACAAAACTTTTCATACTTAGTAGTCTCTCACATATAGGCACTCACATACCTCTATCTCAGACCTCCTGTCTCTCATCTTCCAGGCTTTGCCATTAAGGCTCCTATGATCTGGTCAGATAGTTAACTATTGCCCAGGAAGATTTTTATATTTTCACTTTTCCTTCCACATAGTGCAGATCAGTTGTTAGCAAACTCATTACTCAACAGAGCCAAATATCAACAGTACAATGACTGAAATTTCTTTTGAGAGCCAAATTTTTAAAACTTAAACTATATAGGTAGGTACATTGTTATTAACTTAATTAGGATACTCCTAAGCTGGCCTTTGCTAAAAACGTACTCAATCTGATTGAGGTACGTTTGCTGAGGTTTACCCCTTTCAACTCTCCCATCCACACTCGTCTTGTAGCCAGTCTCACTCAACTCGTGCATGAATCAAGTGCGCCTCCCCCGTGCTGTGTATCCCGCGGGCCGCCTGCACTGTGTCTCCCGTTGCCCAACTGAGCAACACCTCCCACTTCTTCTAAAACCTCTTCTTCAAAATAGGCTCGCCCACGCTGAAAACGACTTCTGTGCATGGGCCACGAAGTTTCAATTGCACTGGACATGCGCGCCCGCACGTGGTATTTTTGTGGAAGAGCCACACTAAAGGGGCCAAAGAGCCGCATGTGGCTCACGAGCTGCGGTTTGCTGACCACTGGTGTAATTGAACAGGTTTACCGCTCATAGCCCAGAGTGAAGATTTTTCCCTTCCTGCTATTTTTCAAGTCTACCCTTAAATTGGCTACAATGTAGATTCACATTTTCCCCAATAACCCTTTGTTCATCAAATTCATTTTGATGACTGCTTCTTGGATGAACAAAACTGCAAACAATCAATCAAGCAAACAAACAAAACACAGTGATCTTGAGAGTAGTTTGAGAAAACAGAAATTTAGGAACTGGTTCACTCATGACCAACTGGCAAGGAGGTCCTATCCTGAGTGGAATGCGAGGGACAGATTCCTGGCATACTATTGTACTGTAATTGCTGATGATTTCACTAGTGTGGACCTAGGAAGATATCTAGTGGAAGAGAATGCCCAGATCACAGTGGTTCTGGCTTCTGGTGTTTAAATACTGTCACCTCAGGTAATAGGGCCTTCATCATACCCCTTTCATGCCATCAGAACTAGCCTTTAGAGAGAGCCACAGTGCACTTTTGGGTGATACTGATGTTTCTCTCACCAGTGCATTCTTGATGGTCTTGAGATCATTCTTGAGGTGCAGGCTGCAGTACATATTCCTTGTACAGATCCTATGGAATCGTGTCAGTGGTGGAAAGGATGTAGTAGGAAGTTTATGGTAAACCCTGTTGAGAGAATCACAACATAGGACCCTGAGATTCTGGAGCAAGGCAATGCCATCTGCAATAGAAACACCATTTATTTTGAGAAATAGTTCCTTATGTCTTACTAGGTCCTAATAGAAACAGAAGACTTGCTTGTGGGGCACCAAAATAACATGGTCCTAGAAATACCCATTATGGGCTGGTCATGTCAGAGCCACCAATTTTAAGTCAGGTGGGTCCAGGAATGGTACATTGAATAATGAAAATGGTACATGGGAGATTGATCTAAAGTGTGCGAATGATAAAGGAAAAGGGGAATGAGCCTTTAGGTGACTATGCAGATACCTACAAGCTGCAAGAAGAGAAAGTGGGGGAAGGGGGATAAATAGGAAGAGCCTCAGACTACAGTGCAACTCTGAGAAAATTTTGGCCAGGCTGATGAGAAGTCTCTAAGCAAAGGTGTTCTGTTAGAAGTGTCTCATGTTGAGTGGGAACGGCCTGGCTTTAGAATCCCTGTTGTACTTAATCATTGGTTGGGAGAAGTCTGGCAAAAACCTTGACTAAATATGAACACTTTGTGGGGTCCAAAGTGCATTGGCTGGAGGCTGCCAGGCAGCCACGCTTCTCAGAGAAAGCTCTTCGGAATGAAGATCCAAATGACGCTCCCCTATTGCTGCCACATCTACTAAGTGGTCGGAATTGATTCCCCTTTTTTCTCCTTCTATGAGTCACACAGCACCCTCCTTGTGCAGAGTCTTCACATACGCTATTTTGCTTCTGCTTGGAAAACTCTTCCCCTTCCCTCTATCATTCAACTGACTCTTTGGAGCACAGCTCAATCATCACGTTTCCATGGAGGCTTTCTTTGAATTTCCAAAGAGATCAGATTCCTTACAACATGATGTTATAACTCGCTGTACTTTGTATCCATGATACTTATCAAACTTGTCAATTCCACATTAATAAAGTAATTTTTTAAAATCTCCTCACTAGGCTGTAAACCTGGTGAAGACAAAGCCTTATTCCTAGTCTGTATTTCCAATACCTATCACAGTGCCTCGCATATAGAGAGCATCCAATGTGTGTTGAATAAACAAATGAATGAATGAATGATTGAATTGTCTTCATTAATTTAAACTAATTTTTTTAATAACTGAGAAACTCTGAGAGCCTTAGGTTCATAAATCTGGATATAAATCACCATCATCCTATGTATAGATGAAAGTGCAGAACATTCAAGGTAATTGATGCCAGAAAATTATAGTTTATTAAAAAAAAATTGGCTCTTTTTCCTGAATATGAAGTTAAACATAAGAAAAATATTTATTTTTGGAGAACTTTTCATATTTGGCTTCCTGGTCTTCAAAACTTTATAAAAGGGCATTTAATTAAAATTCTAGTAGTAAAAATAATTATATCAACATAACTTGATCATTCTTTATTATGTGCAATATATTATATTGCCTGTTATATGCACAATTTCACTAGAAATTCTCTCAACTAATATGTTAGGTATTATTATTATCCCCATTTTGTAGTTGAGAAAATGAGCACTTCATGAAGTTACATATTTGCTTAAGGTCTCAAGCATAGGTTTAGATCCATATTATCTGTCTGACTTCAATGACCATAACTATATCCACATCCTACAATTGCTTAAATTTTGAATTTCTTACCCAAATGCTGAACATTTCCTTCTTTCTGGAGGTTATCGACAGGAAAACTAATTGAAATTTTACTTAATTTGAGCCTCAATTCAAATAAAAGTTGAGCCTCAGATTCTCCTCAGCAGGAAAACATCTCCCTTATGAACACTAGACTGCTCCCACCCTTCCCCTCACCTATTTCTGCACCTGGATATTTTTCTTGTTTAATCTTAATAACAATAAGTCCAAGGCCAAACTTCCTGCTTGAGTTCCATCTTTTTCTTTGGGTCTCCTTTTAAGTAGTGTTAGTATAGTGGTGAGCATGGATTCCTCCCTTGGTTCCCCTTTTTAATGAATGCTACTAACAGGTTACCAGGTATTCAGGTTTGAAATGTCAAAGCTACTCATTCCTTCCTCAAACAATACTTAATGTGAGTTTACTGAAGATAGAGATCCTGTTCTATTATCACTATGTGTATCCTACACAGCATCTGGAATAGAATAGGTGCTTAAGAACCAAATTTCATAGGGAAAGTGGGGGTGAGTGGGGTGTGCTGGGAAAGATTAACCTAGGCATTTATATGCATACTAGTGGCCTGGTGCATGGACTTATGCACATCGAAAGGAAACTAAGTAGAAGAAAGGTTCGTGTGGTAATTACGTTACTGCAAAACATTACATGTCTAGGGGACTGTCAAGGGCGGGGGAATAAAAAAAATTACATGTCAAAATAGTATATATCAACACTAATAAAAGAGAAAAATGGTAATTGGCGTACGAGCTACCCTTTTCATTGGCTAATCAGGGCTATATGCAAATTAACTGCCAACTAAGATTGGTAGTTAACTGCCAACAAGATGGCGGTTAATATGCATATGTAGGCACAATGCAGGGAGGCGAAAGGGAAAGCAGGAAGAAGCCCCCTGCCACTGACAGTAATCGGAAACCCAGGGGGGAGCTAAGAGCTGGGGGGCAGGGCAAAGGCAGCCCTGGGGCCGCCTTTGCCCTGCCCCCCAGCCATGATCTGAGAATCAGGTGCCTTTTCCGCCCTGGCCAGTGATAGCAGGAAGTAGGGGTGTAGCCAGCGATGGGAGCTGGGCAAGGTCGAAGCTGGCAGTCCCAGGAGCTAGGAGTCCCTTGCCTGGGCCTAAAGCGAAGCCCACGATCGTGGGGCCCCTGCAGCTGTGGGTCCCTGCTGCCCAGGCCGGACGCCTCAGCCAGAGGCGTCAGGCCTGGGCAAGGGACCGATCCTGCGATTGGAGGGTGATGGGGGTCAACGCCTGAGGGCTCCCAGTATGTGAGAGGGGGCAGGCTGGGCTGAGGGACACTCCCCCCACACACACCCAGTGCACGAATTTCATGCACCGGGCCCCTAGTAATATATAATACAGTATTATAAAATTAAAACACACATGTGATTGGCACCAGTGAGAGCTTTATATGTATCAAGCATGCGCAAGTCAACATTTATTTTTAAATTGCCAGTGTGTGTCATATGTACCAGCTGGTCAGTCTGTCAGGCGGTTGGACAGACGGATGGTCGGTCACTTAGCCTTTTATATATATACTAGGGACCCGGTGCACGAAATTCGTGCACTGGGTGTGTGTGTGTGTGGGGGGGAGTGTCCCTCAGCCCAGCCTCCTGCCCCCTCTCACATACTGGGAGCCCTCAGGCGTTGACCCCCATCACCCTCCAATCGCAGGATCAGCCCCTTGCCCAGGCCTGACACCTCTGACAGAGGTGTCAGGCCTGGGCAGGGGACCCTCATTTCCCCCCATCACTGGTTCTGCCCCCAGCCCAGGCCTGATGCCTCTGGCCCAGGCATCAGGCCTGGGCAGGGGACCCCCAGACCCCTCTGATTGCTGGCTCTGCCCCTTGCCCAGGCCTGATGCCTCGGCCAGAGGCGTAGAACCCCATCACCCTCCAATCACCTGATCGGCCCCTTGCCCAGGCCTGACACCTCCGCCAGAGGTGTCAGGCTTGGACAGGGGACCCCCATCTCCCCCCGATCACTGGCTCTGGCCCCCGCCCAGGCCTGAGGCCTCTGGCCCAGGAATCATGCCTAGGCAGGGGACCCCCATTTCCCTCTGATCACTTGCTCCACCCCCCGCCCAAGCCTGACGCCTCTGACCCAGGCTTCAGGCCTGGGCAAGGGGACCATCATATCCCCCCAATCCCCGGCTCCGCCCCCCACCCAGGCCTGATGCCTCTGGCCCAGGCCTGATGCCTCGGCCAGAGGAGTTGACCCTCATCACCCTCCCATCACCAATCACCAGATCGGCCCCTTGACCAGGCCTGAGGCCTCCAGCAGAGGTGTCAGGCCTGGGCAGGGGACCCCCAGCTCCCCGCGGTTGCAGGCTCCGCCCCTGCCCAGGCCTAACACCTCTGGCTGAGGCGTCTGGCTCGGGCAGCGGGGACCCGCAGCTACAGCGGCCCCACGATCATGGGCTTCGCTTTAGGCCCAGGCAAGGGACCCCTAGCTCCTGGGACTGCCAGCTTCAACCGTGCCCAGCTCCCATCGCTGGCTCCACCCCTACTTCCTGCTATTACTGGCCAGGGCGGAAAAGGCACCTGATTCTCCAATCATGGCTGGGGGCAGGGCAAAGGCGGCCCCAGGGCCGCCTTTGCCCTGCCCCCCACCACTTAGCTCCCCCCTGGGTTTCCAATCACTATCAGTGGCAGGGGGCTTCTACCTGCTTTCCCTTTCGCCTCCCTGCATTGTGCCTACATATGCATATTAACCGCCATCTTGTTGGCAGTTAACTGCCAATCTTAGTTGGCAGTTAACTGCCAATCTTAGTTGGCAGTTAATTTGCATATAGCCCTGATTAGCCAATGAAAAGGGTAGCGTCGTACTCCAATTACCATTTTTCTCTTTTATTAGTGTAGATCTATATATATATATATAAATAGATAGATATGTAGATATATAGATATTCATAGACTGTGGACACAGACAATAGTATAGTGAAGGCCTGGGAAGGGTAGATCTGGGCTGGAGGGAGGTCATTGGGAAAAACAACAAAGGGGACATTTGTAATACTTTCAACAATAAAAATAAATTAAAAGAAAAAAGGGGAAAAAAAGAACTAATGGCAGAATGTCTCCTTCTCCCTGGCCCCAGGCATCCATTGGAGATAAAACAATGTTCAAGGCCCCAGCGCTCTCCGGTGAGGACTAAATTCTGTTAACTGCAGTGCTTTCTAACTGGGGGTCAATCGATGTGTTAGTCAATCCTTTGAAAATATGAAAAATGTTTGTGCCTGGGTGTATGTTGTCATTTTTGTAAGAAAGGGCACATGCTTCAAAATGTATAATAATTACTAGTTCTTTGAATTTTGCAACATGGAGATCATCATCTTTAAGAGCAATGTCAGTGAGTTGTAGAGGCAGAATCAGATATCTGAATGCTAAGGAAATGGAAAATAAAAAGTGAAAATAGAAATAGGCTCAAACAAGAAGGAACAAATAAAGGTTAATATAGGTTAAAAGGATATTATGTTTCAGGATGGGAGAGACTTGAACTGGTGAGGGGATATAAGAACTACATTCATGGACCACTGAATCTTGTCTTTTGCATAAATTATGTATTACTTTATTGATCATCTTGAAGATGATGAAATAGTGGGAGGGAGCTAAGGAAACAAATGGAGCAGAAGAGTTGGCTTGGGTAGCATGAGAAACACCTCATTCTTCCAGACTTGAAAGGGGAAGGGATTAAAGGTACAAATACAAATGATCAGAGCCTAAGGTGATTAATACAGATGGCCTCAAATTTCTCTATCAAGTATAAGCAAGTCCTTAAACAAAGGTGAGGAGGTGAAGTTGGGTGTGGGACTTGAAGAAAATTGAGAAGCTTTTGAAAAATTACTGATAGGCTTTACTTCTTTATTTAAAAATATTTATTAAGACCTCTTATGTAGGTACTGGAAGTACATAGTTTTTATTCTCTAGGAAGTTTCCACATTTAATAAATTATAAGTTCCTGATGGGTATAGAATATGTTATAATTATTTACATATTTCTCAATAGTGCCTCAAGCACAGTAGGCAAATATTAAAGTTTTTGGTGAACTAAATTGAACCCACAAGAAATCTTGCAACTGTTAAGCACCTGAGGCTCTTGGGCCATGGACAGTTTTGGTGGGAGTTCTTTGTAACCAAATAGCATAGGTATGCCAACTGGAAATATCGTTTGCAATACTTAGTAACAGAATACATTTTAGAGCAGAGTTTCTCATCCTTAGCACTATTGACATTTTGGCTGGATAATTCTTTGTTTGGGGAACTGTCTTGTATATTGTAGGATATTTCATAGTATCTGTAGCAACCCCCAACTCCCACCCAGTCCTAACAAAAGTAACTACAGACATTGTGAAATGTCCCCGGGGGACAAAATAGGCTCAGATTGAGAACCCCTGATTTAGAATATTGATGATTAATTTATGTAAAAATGTGCATAAAACATTTTAATCCAGAAAATCCAATTATCATGTGGTGATTAGCAAGGCTTGGCTGCTCCTCTTGTCTAACTGGTATTTGAATAGGTCCCATTTCTCCAGCAGGGAGAAGCCAAAGGACTCTCAAGTGATGACTGTTCTCTCCCCTTAGCAGTTCCAAATGGATGGGTGCTCACATTTTTTTTTTGATCTTTGCCTTTCTTCTTTCAGGATTGGAGAAAGTGAATTGTCCTACTGCTCATACTTTTCAGTGATTATACCGATAGTCACACAGCATGTCTGATGCATGCAGTGAAATGAATGTTGGATTCAAAGTCAAAGTTCTTGGGTTTAAAACCAACATGGTTATATAATTTTGGAAAATCAATTATTTTCTTCTTTCATTGTTACACAATCCTATATAATAAAAGTGTAGTATGCAAATTGTCCCCTTCACCGGGAGTTCATCTGGGAGTTCAACCAGGGAGCGGGGCTGGCCGGGGGAAGGGAAGGAGGCCCTGGTCAGCAGCCTCTAGGGACCCTACCAGTGCACAATTTTGTGCATTGGGCCTCTAGTTGTTTTGATAATAATCTATGAAGAATATAACTTTGTAAACTATAAAGCATTGTGAAAATTGAGAATTAATATTTCTTGCCTATGTGCTTATATTCAAGGTGATCCCTTTTTAAAAATAATGGATTAGGGAGACAATTTAAAGAGAAAACTAAAGATATTTGACTCTGAATGAGTTGGTGATGACCAAAAGTCAAAGCTGTTGCCACATTTTCAAGAGTTTGTAGACAGTGCTAAAGATGGGTGTTCTGGCCATCCTGGATCTTATTTATCCAACTTTTTTTCTTATTTATTGAACACATATTAAGCACCCTTTATATGATAGGTGCTTTCACTGAAATGGACTTATTTATTCTCAAAGTATCTCTATGAGATGTGTCATGTTATTCCAGTTTGACATAAGAAGAAATTCAAACTCAGAGAACTTAAATAACTTAGCCCAGCTCACAGGACTAATAAGAAATAATATTTAAGCTCTGATATTCAAATTTCATGCTCAGGGCCTTTTCCACTAATTTGGACAATCACTCTATGGGAAATGTTTCATAATGAGAGTAATATATTTACTAGCTTTCCATTGATAAATTCTTCATTTCCACAATATGCAAAGTCTTGTGCAATACTACCTATAACAAAATTCCAAGCTATCGCCTGGTCACACTTCACGATGTGATATATATATTTTAAAAGTACATTTTAAAAGTTTGAATTATTTTTGATTATGTAAAGCAGAACCATCATGTGGTCTGAGGACACAGTTCATTAAGGGAGCATGTACATTGCTGGCAAAGGAAAACCAATCCCAACAGTTGGAGTTGCAAGCCATCTGTCTTTAGCTATTTCACATTTTGTCAAAAATCATGCAAGGTTGGAAAAGAACTGTGACCAACTAATATTACTAAAATGTAAAGTATGATGAAATGAAATTTTAAAAAAGTTTATTCAGAGATAACATATATATTCTTTGACATTTTAGGAAGAACATTAAGAATTATGGAAGATATATATATATATATATATATATATATATATATATATATATATATATATATATATGGAAGATATGTCTCTGCCAATCTGCCAGCTTGTTGGAAGAAAAGGGACTTATATACAAATGTTTTATAGGTACAGAATCTTAGTTTCTTACATAAGTACTATAATTGCATTTAGAGATCATGTAACTGAACTCCATTGTCTTATAGGTAATGAAAATGAGACCAAAAGAGGTTAAGTGCCTTGCCCAAGATCATAAAAGACTAAAAATAGATGGCACCTAAATCTTTTCATTATATGAAAACAGAGATTCAGACTATTATTTTATTAATACCATTAAAAATACTGATAGCTTTGATTTATTTGATGCTTATGATTTTGAAAACTTTACATATATTATTTAATCTACACAGCAAATCTAGGTGGCCAATGTTACTATTGCCATTTAACAGAGGAAGAACTAAGGCTCATGAAGGTTAAGAAAGTTACAACATGGACTCTATACATATATACAGAATGATTTAAATTAATAACAAAGAAATAAATTGGAAAAAGTAAAACTTCCTTGGATTACTTCTGGTGCATCTAATAAATGATGAAAGGATGTTGAAATTAAAAAGAAAATCACCATTTGGCAAGCATCATGGTATTCATTCATTAAAGGAAAAATAAATTATTTATAAAACTAGTGAGTGAAACATTGATGGGACTAAGAGATCTACCTGGACCCAAAAGTATTATACTATATGATACTTATTAATTACAAATATATTTCACAAATAATATGTTTCTTCTGACCTTATGCACTGAGAGGGACACATCACCTCTGGAATATCTTTTAAAAAATGCATAACCTGAAACTAATCATGAGAAAAATAAGAAATGAGGGACATTCTAAAATGTATCTTTTTAATAATGTCAATGTCATGAAAATCAAAGACTGAATGTAACAAGTGAGTTAGGATTTTCTTTTGATATGGGGACAAATGGGGAAATATGAATGAAATCTGAAGATTTGATAATAGAATCAATCAATATAATTTTCCTAATTTTGTAATTGTACTATGTTTATGTAACAGAATACCATCATTTTTAGAAAACACACACTAAATTATTAATGGTCATTATGTTTGTAGCTTACTTTGGAATGGTTCAAAAAAGAATGTGTGTGTACATATGTACATGCATGATAAAACAAATGTGCAAAGGTGTTATTTAAAGACTTTGGGAGAAGGCATAGAGGAATTCATTGTACTAGTCCTCTAAAATTTTTTAAAATCTAAAATCATGTCAAAAAGAAGTTAAAAGACAGTGGATGGTTGGCTGGGAACAGATCAAGCAAAGAACTTGTATGCATATATATGTATAACCCATGGACACAGACAATAGTGAGCTGAAGGCCTGGGCAGGAAGGTAGGGGCCAGCTAGAAGGGGTCAACAGGAAAAAAGGGGGACATATGTAATACTTTCAACAATAAAGATTTAAAGAAAAAGAAGTTATAATAAAAAGAATATAAATTTGCAACAATTCACATCCTTAGCTCTGGAACACTAATCACAGTCTGCTTGAGTTCAAAGGTTAGGATCTCTAGACTTCAGTGTCAGAGATTACTTTCAAAAGCTCCAGTGAATACTGTGCATTTCCTCATCTTTTCATTTTATTTTATTGATTTTAGAGAGGAAGGAAGAGAGATACAGAAACATCAATAATGAGGGAATTATTGATTGGCTGCCTCCTGCATGCCCCACACTGGGGATTGAGTCCGCAACCTGGCATGTGCCCTCACCAGGAATTGAACTGCAACCTCCTGGTTTATAGGTGGACGCTCAACCACCATGCCACCTGGCCGGGCTGCATTGCCTCATCTTCACAGAGTAACTCCTACCTCATCCATTAATCCTCCACTTATTACTGAAAACCAGGGAGTTCTATTTACTGAGATTAATATCTCTCATGTAATTTCACTAACAATGTTTCTTCCCTTTATCAGATAGGGCAATTCAAATGTGAAGTCCTGAACCTATTAACTATCCTTTGTAAATTCCTGTTTCTTCATCCAAAAGAGAGTGTAATAATACCTACATCAAGAATTGAGGTGAAGATTAAATGTAATCTTGAGGAGAAAATACCTACATTTTTAAATATATGGTGATTTTTCAAAACAATGTTAATTGTATTTTTATTTTCCATTTGATATCAACAAAGGGACATTTAACAGAAAATGTTAAAATATGTACAAGACAAAAAGGTTCACCATAACCATTTCTTATCAATGATTTTCTATAAGTTCAGGACAAGAACAAAACATAAAAGGCATAAATATAGAAAAAGAAGACATAATGTTGCCATCAATATTCACACATACACTGATTGTTTCCCTATAAAGTAGAAAGAATGTATTTATAAACTACTAGACATTATCAGGAAATTTTCCAGCATTGATCAAAATAATATCATCTGTAAAATTCATTGTCTTTCTGTGCTTTACCAATGAGTTATAATATTAACATTAAAAATTATATAACAATAACTAATGTTATCTAAACATATGCACACATATAAGAAGAAATCTAAAAAATATGTTCGAGGCTTAAAGGAAAAATTATAAAATGCAATATAAGAGAATAAAAGGAGATCTAAAACAACTGAACATTATATATAACACTAGTGGCCCATTGCACAAAGATTCATGCAATAGGCCTTCCTTCCCCTGGCTGCCAGCACCAGTTTTCCTCCTGCACCCGGGACCCAGACCTTCGGTCCGGCCGCAGCAGCAAGGCTTGGCTTCTCTGCTCTGGCTGCTCCCAGCCCCTCCTTTTTTTTTTTTTTTCCAGCTCCTCAAGCAGAGGCCAGGGCTGGCTGGAAGCCTGGGTCACCCCTGGTGACCCAGGCCCCCAGCCCCTCCTTGAGCAGAGTCCATTCCTGCATATGCAAATTAACCACTATTTTTGTTGGGTAAATTTGCATAGTTGCTTTGATTGGCTGGTGGGTGTAGCAGAGTGGTGGAGTGATGGTTAATTTGCATGCTTTTCTTTTATTAGTGTAGATGTTTAAGGGTAGGAAGATTCAAAAGTTTAAAACTGTCAAGTTTTCTCAAATTTATTTACTCTTGTGAAAATCTTACCAAGGCTTTTGAACAACTTGATGGATTGATTCTAAAATTTTTATGAAGGAGGAAAAACTAAAATAAGCCAACATACTCTTGAGGGGAAAAAAGCAGAAAGTGGGGAACATGACCTATTGGATAGCAAGTTCCTTATATAAAACACTAATAATTAATAGTGTTGTTTTAGTTTAGGAGCAGACAAATAAACCAATGAAATTAGAAATAGCAGAAACCAACTCATAAATATATTGAAACTTAATATGTAACAAAACATGCAGTGCAAGTCATTGGGTAAAAAACAGACTACTTAATTAATGATACTGTATGTTATATCAGAAAAAATGTTTGCTTTATATTTATTTCTCTATATACAAAATCCAATCTCAGATTAAAGACTCAAATTTGAAAGAGAACTATAAAATTTTAGAAGATAATATAGGAGACTATCTATGTTATCTTGGGGTAGGAGAAGATTTCATAAACAAGACACAAAAGCATTACCACAAAAATAAAGTGTTATACATTTAACTATTTTATAAAATGTACCATGTTGTATTTCCTAGAAGGGCATAAATTTTAAAGTCTGCTAATACCAAATTTTGATAAAAACGTAGAATGTAACAACTCATATTACTATTGGTGACTATTTACATTTTACCACCTATTTGGGAAACAATTATTTTGAATTATCTTGTAACTTGAAGATACATCTATCTTCCTAATAAGAAATTCCTCTCCCAGATTTATACTTTAGAGAAACTCTTGCACATGTGCCCAAAGAGTCAAGTAGAAACATGTTCATTAGTTGGTTATAGCCAATAAAGGAGCAAAAACAAAGCAACAACAATGAATGCCAGAGGAAACAACTCCATTAGCAAGAGGGTGGCTAAATACATTGAAGTTTACTAATGCAAGTAATTAATGCATAGCAGTAAAAACCTGAATCAACTGAAGCAACATACATCAGCAATACTGAATAACAGAAAAACTCATTGACATGATCCCATTTATATAAAATACAAACAATATATTTTTAGGAGTATATAAACAATTTGAAAAATGATGAAGAAAAGGAAAAGATTGCCCCTTGCCCCTCATAGAGCTTGCTGAAGTTTTTCTGATGGTGGCAGGAACTCCCTGGATAAGTATGCCCTAGAGCTGTCCTTGGCTAGTGGGGGAATAAGTGCTGATGAATAAATGTTCTCCATTTTTTCCTTTGGGACCTAGTTCTAAGTTGCATTTCATATTACTCCAGGGACAGAAGATCAAGGACCAGTCATCTGCACTAGTGACCAACTCAGTAACATCCTGATACCAGTTTTCCCTTCTTCCCTGAACCTTCACCTCTGCTCCTGAAGATCGCTTGGAGAATAAACTGTAAGCATGCCTCAGGTTCTGACCTTGGGGACCCAGACTGAGACAGAGATATGCATTATGCTAATTGCCTTACCTGCATTTCTCATGTACTTAAAATATCCACCCAGTAATATATTTATTCATATCCCTATGATTTTATAGATGAAACTAGTGGCCCAGTGCATGAAATTCGTGCACATTAAAAGGGGATTAATTAGAGGAAATATTTTAATATTGTGATTTGCCCTTTCTCTATAATAGAAGTGTCAGAGATGAAAGAAAATTAATAAAATGTATATGAAAATATTCCTGTCAGAGTCTGGGGTGCACCATGGGACCCAGTGTCAAGTTCCCTGGGTTGAAATTGTGAGAGACCCAGACCCAGCCGGCCCCACCCCCACTGAGCAAGATCCAGACTTGGTTGGTCTCACCCTTGTCAAGCCCCGCCAGGTGGGGTCACAGCCTCAGATCTCCTGGCCCAGCGCTGGGCAGGGGGCACAGCCTGAGGTCTCCCATCAAGCTCCACCAGGCGGGGGGCATGGCCTGAGGTCCCCCGGCCTGGCACCAGGGTGGAGGGAGCAGCCTGAGGTCCTCTGTCAAGCCCCATGGAGGGGGGGATTCGGGGGAGTGCAGCCTCCGGTCCCTGCTGATTTTTTGTTAAAGCTTGTTATGGGAACTCGGCCTCCGCTGTGGGTGCAGCCATCTTGTGTTATGGAAACCCTCTGCCTCCACTGTGGGCACTGCCATCTTTTGTGGCAGAATGATGGTCGATTTGCATATTCCCTCTTTATTATATAGGATATCTTTAACTCAGAGAAATGAATAACTTGCAGAAGGTAATTCAATACACACAACAAGCAATTCATTGATGAAACATGGATTTGCCTTTCAAGTCACAAGTGAGGCTGGTTGCAAATCCTGTGTGTTTTCTGATACACTGCTCAAATTCTCAAATGCTTTGGGGAGATTAAATGAGGTCACCTGTGTGAGAGTTTTGGTATAGTTACTTCTTAAAAAAGGACTTTGAACTGTAGAATCCATTTCCTGTCTTCAGGAAGAGAAATCACACTACATTCCACTTCACCCTCAAAGTAACATTTAAAATTCAGGGGGGACTCCAAATCTCAAGTTCTGTGTTTTATAATTTAATTTTTTATTAAGAAATTTTAATGTTAATATAATTGCAGGTATCCCCCTTTCACCTGCCCTTTAAGTTCTGTGTTTCTTGGAATATTTTGTTCATATGGGGAACTCTTGGAAGAGTTTGTATCAGTCAAAAACACTGTATCCTGGCCACCGCGGCTCAGTGGTTGAGTGTTGACCTATGAACCAGGAGGTCAGGGTTTGATTCTCAGTCAGGGCACATGCCCGGGTTGCAGCTCAATTCCATGTTGCACATGCAGCAGGCAGCCAATCAATAATTCTCTCATCATTGGTATTTCTATCTCTCTCTCCCTTCCTCTCTGAAATCAATAAAAATATATTTAGAAAAAAAAACCTGCATTGTTTTATAAAAAAACAAAAACAAAAAACACTGTAGAGGGAGAAGAGAAATCAGTCTATCATATGATGGCACAATGCAGAAGAGCAGCTGACTCTGATTGCCCTGCACCTTGAGTGCTGCAAAATTCTGGGAATTGGGATCATCTATCATTCCAGACTTGTCATATTCCACTGCAATAAAGCATATAGTCTAATTTGAAAAGTTCTCTTGTGGAAAGTGTCTTAAAAATGTATATAACCTCTGTCCCAGTAATTCCATTAGGAATTTATCCAACCCAAAATATAAAGTGCAGAAAAAAATCTATATGTGGGATACTTATGGCAGCATTCTTTAAAATTATGAAAATTGGAAGCAGCCAAAGTCTCTAGAAGACAGACTAATGGTTAAAGCAATATAATACATCCACACTATGAAAGGTAGCAATCACATATTCAAAATATATTTTATATAGAACATTATTTATGGTATAATATTTGGTTAAAATGGGATAAATTAAATTGTATTTTGTAAAAAAAAACCTCCACATTTCTATGAGCCTGGCAGATTAGACAGTAGTACATTTTTAACTATTTTTCTTTAATTGTTGGGGTTATAGGTGATTTTAATTTTCTTAATTAAAACTTTTAAATTTTTCTAATTTTTTATAATGGTCTCTAATAACTTATAGCTAAAAAGAATACATGTTTTTAAAAGTTTTTTTTACTGTTTCTTAAAAATAAAATGTGTATCAACATTCCTTTAAGAATTTTAGTGTTATTAAACCATTTGACACAGGTAGATATTTGAGTCTGATTAATTTAAGAGTGGGAAGGACTGGTAATCAAGAAGATACAGGCCATATCCTTCATCAGTTTCCTGTTCCATTTATTTTTATTTTTGCTTTTACTTTATTATCTTGACCCCCTGGAATAGATTCCCCACCTTGTGGGCATCAAGCAAATCTAACCATGATACTCCCCTGAGAAAAGCCCTTTGATGGCTCACTATTGTCATCAGGCATAAGTCATTGCCTGCTTTAGTTAATTCTCTCTCAGTTGAAAATATCAGACCCAATATCAGAATCTCTAATAAAAATGATCATTGATCACATTATATTCCTGAGAAGAAGTATGGATAGCTAATAGAATTGAAGAAAAACCTCAAGATCTGAAGGAAACAATCAAGTAATAAAACTGGGAGTTCAATGCTACCCTAACTTTTTTCATGTGAGTTTCACATTTCTTCTCTCTCTCTCTTTTCTGTGAATCTAGGCTTTATTTTCTACTACTGCATTCAGGTGTTTTCCAAGCAGCAGGAAACATGATTGTCCTCAACCCCAGATTAGCAACTTTAACAAAAATGAAGGGCTTCTTTCTATCAACATCTATAAAGTATACTAATCTCAAGAGAGGATTCCATTGGACCTGTTTGTATCACATGCCCACTTCTATCCTGATCCCTATGTCCAAAGAACTAGAATACCATGGTCAATGGTGGGTCTTGTTATTCCCTTCAACCAGTAACGAGTGGAAGCCCCCTGCAAAGGGAACGGGAATGTGCTTGGAGACACAGGGTGGTAATCAAGGTGCTCTATAAAAAAGGCTTTATAAATAGACCCCTGTCTACTTCTGAGATCTTACCTGCTGTCACATTTTTGTGTGCCATAGATTCTAAAGTAGTCTATGCTGGTTTACAGTCTGTGCTTTTGCAAAAGGTGTTTCCTCAATATGGAAACACCATGAATTATTCACCTTTCTCAACTAGAAAATATTTGTTCTTTTAGTTTCACTGCCTCTAAAAGTCTCAGAGGTCTTTCCCAACTCCTGTTGGTAGATATCAATTTTTTTGGTATATATTTTCACTGTAGACTGAAGATGTATTCTGCTCTCATCTATAATAATAAAAGGGTAATAATGAAATGAAATCCATAAAAGATTGAAATTTGACTATATTAAAATTAGAAATGTTCATCAGAAAATATACTATCTCAAGGAAAGTATCTTAAGTTGGATTTCCTAGAAGCAAGACCTAAGATAGAGAATTTTGTGCAAGTGATTGATTGAGTACATGCTCTCAGAAGGAAACTGGAGGGAGATGAGGAAGGCAGTATAGGGTAGAGAAGGAGCTGAGCAAGGTTGCGGCTTTAGCTGCACTGCCTTGAGGGAAGTGGGCCAGTACCTCATATCTGTATAATATGAGTCAGTTACTGGCTGTAGGATTTGGGTGAGGCAGATCTGTTGCCCAAGATCTATTATCCTTTTGAGAAGGACGGAGTTGTAAACTATTAACAGTTACCATTTAGTCACAAACAGTATCTACAAGGAAAGTAAAAAGACAAGATATAGACCAGGTAAAGATATTTATAATATATATAAATGAGAAAGGATTTGTGTCACATTTCAAAGTTCCTGAAGGACAGAAACAGAGTCACTGTCACACCTTGTCTAGAAGGAGCAGAAGCTCAGTGTCACAGGCCTACCCCACCAAAGCCTTACTCTGTGCCATGCTTTATGCTAATTGCTTCACATACATGATCTCAACTCATTCTCATTAGAAGCCTATGAGGAAGGCATATAAATGAGGACACTGAGTCTCAAGGAGGCTCAGTCCATTTTCCAATTTCTCAGAGTCAGTAGGGCACAGGCTCCCAGGGCAAAATGGAACCTAGAGCTCTTTCTACGCAGCTGTTTGAGCAATGGGATATGAAAATACTCTCTTCTAAAACAATCTCTCTCTCTCTCTCTCTCTCTCTCTCTCTCTCTCTCTCTCTCTCTCTCCCTCCCTCCCTCCCTCCCTCCCCCTGGACCATTACAATTTTTATACACAGTGGAGGAAGATTTCTCTATATGAGGGTATTCTGAGCATCAAATGTATGCACAAGCAATTGGACCTTCTGTAATCTAGCCATTTGCTTTAGCTGTGCATTTGCCAAACCTGGGATTTATGTGAATCATATTTAATAGAAAAAGTGTCCCTCAGTCAGGGAAGGCAGGGCTGGGAGAGTTGCTAGACAGGCAGTGGGAAGCAAGGCTGGCAGGGGTCTTAATTTGGGGAGGCAGAAGTCAAATGCAGCAAGGTTAAAAGTCAGCAAAGATGGGAGGGATGTGAATGGATGGGCAAGATAGGCTGTGCTTAAGTCATTTCAGTCCTGGCCTAATAGCTCAGAAAATTATTTTTTTTAAATTGTATCACAAATATGTAAAGAAGTTTTACAAATAAAAAGAAATACATATGGCCAATGTATAGAGACATTCTCAACCTCATTAGCAATTAGGGATATTGCAATCAGGACCACAATGAGATACCATTTCACATTTAATTGATTGACAAAATATAAGAAGCCTAACAACTGCAATTATTGCTGAGAACGTGACCCATCAGTCTCTCTCCTTCTATGCCTTGTTGGTGGGTTTATACATTGTTATAATCCCTTTGTAAAAGCAACTTGGCATTTGTCTTATAAAGTTAAATATTTTCATAACTTACAACTCAGCAGTTCTACTCCCAGGTATAGACTCAAATGAATGTTGAAATATTCGTGGCAGCCAAAACCGGTTTGGCTCAGTGGATAGAGTGTCGGCCTGCAGACTGGAAGGTCCCAGGTTCGATTCCAGTCAAGGGCATGTACCTTGGTTGCGGGCACATCCCCAGGGGGAGATGTGCAGGAGGCAGCTGATCGATGTTTCTCTCTCATCGATGTTTCTAACTCTCTATCTCTCTCCCTTCCTCTCTGTAAAAAATCAATAAAATATATTTTAAAAAAAAAGAAATATTCGTGGCAGCATTAGTCATAGTAGCAAAAACAAAAACCTAAAAATGACCTAATTTTATGTGGATGGCATAATTTTAAAATTGTTCTATATTCAAAAATTGGAATATTATTTAGCAATGAAAATTAAGGAACTATAAATATATAAAATAGTGTGGATAAATATTAGTAATATATTTTTTAATTAAGAAAATCAAATTCCAGAAAACTACATACAACACAATGTTAATATGATGTTAAAAAATAAGAAAACTAAAAAAATAAAATAAAAAACTATACTAATTATAAGGAAACAAAGGAATGATAAACATAAAACTCAAATTAAACATACCTTAGGGTTGGGTGATTAACCAGGGGTTGGTGAGATAGAAAAGGAGTACATAGATGTAGAACATTGACAAAAATATTTTAATGGTATGAATGAGTGGTGGATTCATGAGTATTAGTCATATTATTGAAAAATGAACTCATACACACTTAAAAATGAACTCATATACACTAGCATTAGCTAGTGATGATCATGATAAACCTAGGGATAGGTCTATTTAAAAGTATTGCTACAAGGAATAAATTTATGAGCACATGGCTTTAAAAACTCTGCTTAATTGAACACATTGCATTAGAATAGAAGTAAAAAGAAGAGACAGCCTTGTGTGGTTATCTTCATATTCAAAAGAGACCCTATCTGTGAGTTCACTGTGTATAGCAGAGATAGAAGCACAGAAAGATAGGTAGATGTACACATACATATAGATATGTATGTGATGGTGGTGATTGAAGAATAGTCACATCATCATAACAAAAAGCATTTACTGAATGTGTGCTGTATTCCAGGTATTAAGCTATGCACAGTCCAGCTGTAGAGCTGTAGCCGGTAATTGTAGTAAAAATTAATAAGCATTCATATATGGATTCGATCAAAATATTGTTGAGTCACTAAAGAAGGAACAGTAGAGTGAACTGGAAATGACTTCACAGGAATTAAAATTTTGGCAGATCTTGAAAAATGAGTAGTTTACCACCAAAGAAGAGAGGAAAGCACACCAGGGAGCTTGACTAGCATGTGACTGATGTGGGCTTGAGAAATGTTGGGATTTTGGAGTTACAGGGGCAAAAGGCCAAAGGGAACTTCAGCTGACAGTAGAATAGTGACCAGAGATCAAATTCCTGAGAGTAAAAAAATTTATACCTATCATGAGTTTTTTTAAAAAGAGCTCATTCTATTTATTTTATCTAAGCTAAATCTCTTCCCAAATATCCATAAAGGCCCTTCCCACAGAATAACTAAATCACTGAAATGGATTGTGCTTTTTTGAATCTAAGGGGCTATGAAATCCATTCATAATTAGCTTTTTTAGAAAATAAACTCTTCCGTGAATCATAAGAATACCACTTTTATTATCACTATGAGCTCATTTCCTTCATAGAGAGGAAAATAAACTTCAGGGCTCTATCAACTCCACTCAATTCATTAAGACTTGACTTTGATTCTTAAGAAATGTCTTAAGGTTTTTTCTCACTCCAAATTTCCTACCAAGTTTTTTCTTTGAATTAGCCCTGGGTCTCATTTTATATTTATTAAACTGTCTGAGAAAAACCACAGGGCCCACATCATTTAGAGACCTGTAATTCATGAGCTTAAAAAATCCCCAACCAACAACAATCAGGAGATGATCATATTACTTGTTACTACTGTATGAATAGGGCCTTTGAACGTCTTGCTTTATTTTAGCAATGTTGGACATGGATGACTGTTTTCTTCTATAATAGAGCCCTGTATTTTAGATGCTTAATTACTTTAAGAGTGAAATGTCCCATTGTCCCTTATTGTGTTAGAGAAAAGATGAGAGGTACCATCCCAAAGAGTGGTCATCAAATTTTTAATTCTCCTATTAATTACTTTTCTCTATGGGATTAACATTGCTTTTCTTCTTGATTTCTTATGGCTTCACTTTGGCAGAGAAAGTAAACAACTCTGGAAGAGAACAGTACATCATAGGGCTAATTCAGGGTATTTCAGTGAATCTAGGTCATCTTTTGGTATGTAAAAAGTCAATGTCTTGCCCTAGCTGGTTTTGCTCAGTGGATAGAGCGTCGGCCTTTGGACTGAAGGGTTCCAGGTTTGATTCCTGGACAGGGCACATGCCCAGGTTGCAGGCTCAATCCCCAGTAGGAGGGGATTGCCCCCTGTGCAGGAAGCAGCCAATCCATGATTCTCTCTCATCACTGATGTTTCTATCTCTCTCTCCCTCTCCCTTCCTATTTGAAATCGGTAAAAATATATTAAAAAATAAAATAAAAGTCAGTGTCTTTTAGACAGACAGGCAGACTGATAAACAAACAGACAGATAATCTTTCCTCATAAATGTTGTCATTCCCAATGGTTCCACCCTTATCCTTATTTTTATCTTGCTTTAAAGGCTTTCTGTGGGTTATCTCATCTGCTCTGATAGTTGTAATTACCATCACTAAGCTAATTATTCCTAAATTTCTACCTTATCTCATCCTTTCCCTTTAGCTCCAAATCCATATATTCAGCTTTGTATATAGACTTGAATGTTCCCAAAGCATCTCAGTCTCATCATTTTAAGAATGAAATCTTGTCTTTTTCCCAACTTGCTTTTCCACTTACATTTTAATATTTACTTAATCACCTCCAAGCAAGAAACCTGGGATTGCCTTTGACCCCTTCCTTCAATGGATCAATTTTTAAGTCTTGAGAGATGGTTATCTCTAAATATTTTTTTAAATGTTCATTTGTATTTATTTCCATTATCCCTTCCATAATTCTAACCTTTATTATTCCTTGTCCCCATTACTACAATGCCCTCTTAAATAATGTCCTGCTTCCATTCTTTCCTTCTTCACATTTTGCTCCATATACTTACAGGAATGCACTATCTAAAATGAAAATATAAATGCCTGTCAACTGCTTCACACCTTTCAATGGCTTCATATTGCCCTTAGGAAAATAAATCACAGTTTAGCATGGTATGCATCGTCTGGCTGATCATCTCTTCAAGCCTAGGTCTTGGTACTCCCTCATCACATCCTAGGACCTAGGTATACTGAACTATTGGCAAAGCCATGAATTTGCTACACTCTTTTGCCTCAATGACTTTGAATGATCCCTTTGTCTGAAACATCTTTCCCCTTCTTTCCATTTGCCACAGTCCTCTCCTTTCCTCAGCTCAAGCTTCATTTCTTATTAGGTGTCCTTCCTTATTCCTGGATGGAATTAACCATTTCCTCCTGCTCTGTGTCCGCAGGTTTTTGCATCCCACCATAGCGTCCATCATACTGATGGCTTTTTATTTACGTATCAGTGTCCCCCATTTAAATATAAGCATTTTAAGGACATGTCTTATATATCCTGTTCTACTAGTAAGCACCCTGATTGATGTCTGACCCAGAATAGGAGGCTAGTGAATACTAGTTTCATAGTTAACTGGATTTCTTGGAGAAACAAAATGAGAGCCACAAAATATGTAATTTTTTCCTCCTGTCCTTATTTCAGTCCAGGGATTAAATTGTTTCTAGGATGATTGTGAAGATGCCCACATTCTTCTCCACCTTTTACTGGCAGAGGTACTGTCTGGCTCTATAGCCACAAAACAATGACACCAGAGGGCAACAGTCCAGCATAAATACTGCTTGTGAGACTCAGGTTATTTACCTCCAAATCTACCACTTGCCCGAGGTCACAGCACTAGGAAGAGATGGAGCTGAGATTCAAATCTAGTTCAGTTAGAGCTGTGCCAAGCCCACACAGCTCTTTCTTTCATCCAGTTTCTCTTCCAGCTTGAGTGAAATCCTGGGCCTGCATTTCTTTTTCTACAAATCATGGAGTCTCTATGACTAAACTCTTTTGATCAAATAAAAACATGTGCTCCTTGGTCAAAACAAGCAGTAATTTGCAGCCTAAACTCCTACTTAATAAAGAAATCTTTCTCTCAAGGAGGCAACAAAGTATGCAAAGAAATAGCTTCGCTAAAACATACATTCAATTTGCATTGCCAAATAGCACATTTATCCATTTAGTCTAAAACATATGCATTCAGGTTATTTCACTATTTCCTCTAAGAAGAGGGATGGTGGTGGGGTGGGCTGGAGGGAGCTTATGTTAAATTTGCCTCGCTAGGTACATATGTCCAGAGGCTTCTTCCCACAACAAAGAAGTGATATGCTTCAAAGTTTAATTAAAATACATACCACTTGTAAACTAGAAATGCTCTGATATTACTTTTAAAAAATTTCCACTTGAGGTTTCAAATAAACAATGATATAGTCAAATTAATTCAGAACAAATGAATGAATAAAAAATAACACAATAGCAATAATGGTCATAATAACAATAAAGTATTAATGTTAGTGAGAGTAATATCAACTAAAGCTATTTGCCATGTAAATTTTTAAGCCCATTCATATATGTTAATCTATTTAATCCTCACAATTACTCTGTGGTGTAATCATTATCTCCATTTTATAGATGTCTTAATAAGACATTATTTAAAATAATCTTGGAGATGTAGAGATTAAGTTACTTGCTGTAGTCACATAGAAATAAGTGAAAGAACTAGGGTTTAAATTCTGGAAGTCTGGATTCAGAATCTGTGCTCTCAGCCACTATAATATGCCTCAATGGATGATAAATACACATGCGTATTCTAAAACACATGTATATGTGTATGCATGTACTCAATTTCCAAATCATAATGAACATAAATTTGTATATACATAGACACATTTTCATGCATACACTATCAATAGACACATTCTCACATGTGTTATATGCATATACATAGAGAAATGGAAACATCCATATTTATGTATATACACATATG
The DNA here is from genome assembly GCF_963259705.1 of Myotis daubentonii. Taxonomy (NCBI): domain Eukaryota; kingdom Metazoa; phylum Chordata; class Mammalia; order Chiroptera; family Vespertilionidae; genus Myotis; species Myotis daubentonii. The sequence continues at coordinate 177,139,112 of NC_081842.1, forward strand.
AAAATATACAATATGTGATAAATATAAACTAGACATATAGCAATAACTTTAGTAACTTTTTCTACAATAATCCAATTGGACCTCCTAAATCCAACAATATAAAAAAAAAGAAAAAAATGTTCCCTTACAATTATATTTAGCAAATGTTTTCCAGAAAATATTGTTTAATCACTTCAGGGAAGCAGAACTTTTAAAGGCTGCAGCCAAGTTAAACTTTTGAAAATTGTTTTTGTAATGTTTACCCAGTGAGATCATATTTTCATTGCCCTGATGAAATACAGGTGCAAAATCCAAATACATCAGCCCCCAAAGTACAGTTTCCCGCTGAGTTCCTTTCTTAGCATGGCTGAAATCCTTCTACCTCTGTTTCTTCTATTTCTGTCCTGCACCCCAGAATTTGACTTAATGTGAGTATAATAATATCCACTGAAAGAAAAAAAAAAACAGAAAAGAATAATACCTGTCAGTAACGTTCACAAGCGTTATTTCATGGAACTCACCGGATGATATTGTGTGGTAGGTATTATTTTTACAAAAGGAGAAACATGGGCCCAGAGAAGTTCAGCGACATAACACAGGGAAACAAAGCTTTTAAGGGGGGGAGCCAGGAATTGTGGTGCTTCCTTGCAGTCACAGAGAAAGAAGGGAAGACTGTAACTGTGGAATACCATTGTTGGAAGGAGCTTTATTTATCCTGTTGTTATTGACTGTTTACTATGTACTCCTGGAGGGAAATGAATAATCTTATTCATATTTGAATTTCTAGCCATGTGCATTGTGCTTATATTTTTAAATTGATTTTGAACATATATTACAACATCCAACAGCGAGCATGTGTCAAACATTTTGCTCTCTTTGTTATATACCTTCTCTCCCTTACTGAACTCTGACATAGCCTTCTTATATTGCATATGAGGAATCTGAGCTCCAGAAATGTAAAGCATTGTATCAGTGCCATCCAGTGAGTTTGGAATTAGTGCTCTTTGCATGCTACATGAAAAAATTCTTCATTACTGGTGCCTTTGTGTTTAGATGACTTGAACTACACAGATTTGAACCAACAGAAAAGAAAACTATGGATTCCTTACCCATCTAAATGCCAGTTCACAGACCAGATGGAAAGAATGTTTACTCCTAATAGTGCTAGGAGGTTAAGGCATCATTTTTGTTTCATAAGCAAGGTGGCAGCTCCCTTTAGCCTGGACCCAGGTCCCCATGCTGAGGGCAGAGTTGCCAAGCATGAACTGGAAGGTTAATCACCTCTTCTGGGGATTCACACCCACATATTCCTATATGAAAAATAAAATCTTTTTTTTTCTTAATTTGATCACATACCCAACTGGCAATCTTGCATTTCAAAATGGGAATCCTGGGAGGCTGTTGGAATATGCAGATCAACAGAAGCTAATTAGCATTAACTTGCAGCCATCCTGAACTGATTGGCAGCACAGCTGTGGGGACCCAACAAAACATGCTGAGTCTCATGTTTGTCAGGCCACCTGCCACTTGGTAGAATCCAAAATAGTGCAAGCCACCACGCCATGATAACTCGGTCACCTTAGCTTGAGAAGAGTAAGGAAAAGACATATTTGGATCATGCGGTAATTAGTACTGCCTTCACCTGACACGTATTCAACAATAGGCTTCATGGCAGTGTCTTCCTCATCTGACATGTTGATGTCTTAATTGAGATTGACAGCTTCTTTCCAAGTCTACCAGTTTTCTATGGAGGTTGCAATCGTACTCAGGATCAATACAGAATACAGGCTGCAGGCATTGAGACTCTGGTACAATTTCATTTCCAGTCTCCCAGAGCTTGGCTTTTGTTTCTTAAATCAGGGGCACATTTTAGGAATAAACACAAAAGACATTAGGGAAAGTACAGGGAGCTTGAGAGCCAGAGATCTGGCTCGGTGACCTTATGTAAGTTACCTAACTTACTAAACCTCATCTTCTCATCTGAATTATGGCACCTTATGGAGTTATTGTGAGGTAATGCATGAAAAGCCCAGCACCAAAGTGGGGTCTCATTAAGTGGCAGTCATTGTTCTTTTTACAGTAATTAAAACACACACACACACACACACACACACACACACACACACACACACACACCATAGATCAGAGGAGCTGACCATTTGGATCCAACTTTTATGACATGTCAGTGGAGACCATTGTAATATTTATGAATCAAATCACTATTGCTTTTATTTAGGAAATTTGCAAAGTACATTACAACCTTCATTTTATTCTTTTTAGGTCTCCACCATAAATATATAGTGATCTTTAATAATAATGATGACAATTGCAAACATTTACTGAGAAATTACTATATGCCAAACATTGTATTAAATATTACATACATATGATCTTGTCTAATACTCACATGCCCAGGAGATGAGTACTACTAACATGTTAAATTTCAAATGGAAAAACAAAACACACACACACACACACACACACACACACACACACACACACCACTGAAAACTCAAAGCAGCCACTGGGGAAAACAGTATGATGTTTTCCTCAGAAAATTTAAAATGGAACTGCCTTTTGATCCAGCAATCCCACTTCTGGGAATATATCTCAAGAATCCCAAAATACCAATCAGAAAGAATATATGCACCCCTTTTTCATAGAAGCATTATTTACAATAGCCAAGATCTAGAAACAGCCAAGTGTCTATAAGTAGGTGAGTAAATGGAAAAGCTGTGGTACATTTACACAATGAAGAAAGGGGGAACTTTTACCTTTTGCAACAGCATGGATGATCCTGCAGAATATTATACTAAGCAAAATAAGCTAGTTAGAGAAAGACAAATACCATATGACCTCACTTATATGTGGAATCTAATGAACAAACTAGCTAGCGAACAAAATAGAACCAGAGGCATAAATGCATGAAACAGACTGACAGATTTCAGAGGAGAGGGTGGAGGAGGGGACTGGATGAGAGAAGGTTAAGCACATATATGCATAATCCTTGGATATAGACAACAGTGTGGTAATGGCAAGAGGGGAGGGGAGGGGAAGGAAGGGGAGGGGAGGGGAGGGTCTTGGAGGAGATAGAGGAAGGCTGGAAGTGGGGGTTATCTGTATTAGTGTCAACAATAAAAATAAAGTAAAATAATTAATAATAAAAGCATAATATGTTAATTAGACCTGACGTCCTTCCGGATGACCTTCCAAACAAAGCTGGGGCTGCAAGGGAAGCCCAGGCCCTGGGTGCTGGAGGGAAGCTGGTGCCAGCAGCCAGGGAAAGGAAGGCCTACTCTTGCACAAATTTTGTGCATCAGGCCTCTAGTAAATAAATAAAAACTAAAGCTCAGAAGGCCTAGTGACTTTTCAGAGGTCAACATTTTGTCATCCTGCAGTACTTTTCGTCATCCTGCAGGTGTTTGATGATTCAAATAATAGTTAGATTTAAAATGCCCTTGGGTTGTGCATCATTCTTATTAAAGAACTGAGCTCTGTAGAAGAAAGTCTTTAAGGAGAAATGGAACACTCCCTCGATGGTAGAAAAGATGTATGCAGTAAGTGCAAGGTTGAGGATATTGTTAGGTTTCAACTAAGTGGTTTTCAAGATTGATCCAAATCTGAGAGACTCTATTTGCCATATTTATTACATTTTTATTATAGTTAGGTGAAAAGTTAGCCAAAGATTCTGTCATTTCCAGTAGTTGAAGCAGGTAAAATAATAGCAACTTCAGTTTTAACAGAATTTTAACTGTGATGACCCTTGGAGAGCAGGATTGAGTGGCCGGAACTTTGTGGAAACGATCACCCTCTTTTGGATCTGGCAATATTAGTTCTCCCAAGCCACTCCATGCAGATGTTCTGATATATTGTGGGTTTTGCTTTTGTCAGAGTTTCAGTTGCTTTTCAAAATCCAATATCATTCTGACTGTCCATTAGGGAACCTTTTGCAATTGCCTGCCAGAGAGTTCACTGTGACAGGGATCCTCTTAGTCACTTTCACCCCATTCCTCACTACCCCTGCCGGTAACCCCTGCTACATTTACACATGGCTTGTGAAATGTTGTAAAAGAATATTACACTTGGAATGGATAAAACGCCAACTCTGAGGTGGCCAAATAGGTTTCAGCTTGTGTCTTGGCTCTCATCTCTTAGTAATGAATGGCAGCTGGGACACTGGACAGAGCTGGCTTACAAGCCCCATTCTAGCTCACTGAGAAAGAGTGAGAATGAGATCCATGGACCATGAACCAGGAAAATGTCATTTCTATGCTAAAATTGCTCTAACCATTGACTACTTTCTTCAAGTAGGTTTAGATTGGAGACTGGCAGACAGAGAGACCATGAAGGATCTCTATACTCGGGTTGGAAAAACAGAGTAATGAAGATAAATAGGGTAATTTGAGTTGGGTGTCCCTTATTGGCATTATCAAATCAAGAAGTAAAAAATAAGCAACTAAATTTCAAAGCATCTACAATGTTTCAGGAGCTCTAACACATACTCTCATAGTCAATCATTTGACAAATGGGAAAAACTGAAGATTCAGGGTTGGACAGGGTGATAGAGCTAACTAATGATGGTGACCAGATTAGAGCACAGTCCTCACTATGCTTAGTTTATGCTCTCTTTGCTAAACAATTCCATCTCTTAGACTTGAATGCAATAACTGAATCAATTAAAGGAAGGAGAAGCAGTATGGAAGCCTACAATGTGATGGAGACCTCTGACTCCTTGTTTTGTTAGTGACCCTGGACAAGTTATTTATCCTAATAATATTAAAAGCCACATTTATTGAGTCAGGGCATACACTAAGTTCTCAATATAATTGCTTGTTTATTTCTTATGCTGCTCTGTGAGGGAGATGTGATTAACTCTATTTTACAGGTAAGGTTCTAGAAGTTTAAATCTTCAAAAAATCATTTTATTGATTTTTTTAAGAGAGAGAGAGAGAGAAAGAGAGAGAGAGAGAGAGAGAGAGAGAGAGAGAGAGAGAGAGAGAGAGAGAGAAGAGAGAAAAATTGATAAGAGAGAAACATTGAACAGCTGCCTCCTGCATGCCCCCTACTGGGGATCAAGCCCACAACCTGGGCATATGCCCTGACCAGGAATCAACCTGCAACCTCTTGGTGCATGGGATGATGCTCAACCAACTGAGCCACACTGCTAGGCAAGGAGGTTAAGTCATTTTTAATTTTTAACATTATTTTAGAATTAACATACTTAGGACCAGTAGGTTTATTGCTAGCTTTACCCAGTGGCCAGATAAGTTTCTATTGAAGGAGTACAAAAAACATTTTACATAAATGTTAAAGGCATGCTTTAAAATTAAATACCCATTGCATTTTGAAGTTATTTATTACATGTTCTTACAAGCTAATATCTTTTTAAAGTATGATATTTTATAAAACACTGTGCAATATGAAGTGAGAATTCTTGTGATCCGTCAACATTAAGACACTAAATCTTGTTGGTGATTTTCTGGAATTCTAATTTCCAGTTCATCCTAAAATACACCTCACTTTGATCTTCTTTGTCAGTAGCCTTCTAACACTTGATTAATCTTCCTCCCCACATTTGGACCAAACCTGGTACCTGATTGTTCAGCTTTGGGACTGGTGCACTTTGCCTTTGGGCCAACAGCACTATGTTAACAACAGTACCTGATATTATTAATTTCAGGGGAGAGTCTGGGGCTTGACATGTTTTTACTCAAGCTTTCATCATCTGGGAATTCCAAAATGGGTGCATGAGGGCAGAATGGAACCTCAAGCCATTGGCCAAAATGGTATTTTTTAAAAATAGCTTTACTGAGGTGTAATTTATATGTAACCACCAACACACTCTAACTTTGGAACCCCCACCCCACCCCCCAACACACACAGACAAAATCTAGTGTCCATTTGTAGTCATACCGTTTCCACCTCTACCCCAGGCAAACATGAATCCTCTTCCTGTCTCTGTAAGTTCACCTTTTTAAAACATTTCCTAGAAATATCATACATTGTGACTTTTTGGTCTGGCTTATTTCACTTTGCATAATGTTTTTGAGGTTCATTTATGCTGTAGAACAGCCGTGGGCAAACTACGGCCCACGGGCCGGATCCGGCCCGTTTGAAATGAATAAAACTATTGAAAAAAAAGACTGTACCCTTTTATGTAATGATGTTTACTTTGAATTTATATTAGTTCACACAAACACTCCACCCATGCTTTTGTTCCGGCCCTCCGGTCCAGTTTAAGAACCCATTGTGGCCCTGGAGTCAAAAAGTTTGCCCACCCCTGCTGTAGAATGTCAATACTTTGTTCTTTTTAAAAAATATATATTTTATTGATTTCAGAGAGAAAGGGAAAGGGAGAGATAAAAACATCAATGATAAGAGAGAACCATTGGCTGCCTCCTGCACGCCCCCTACTGGGGATCAAGCACACAACCCGGACATGTGCCCTTGACAAGAATGGAACCTGGGAATGTTCAGTCTGCAGGCTCTATCTGCTGAGCCAAACTGGCTAGGGCAATACTTTGTTTCTTTTTATTACCAAACTAGAGGCCCTGTGCATGAAATTCATGCATTCGGGGGGGGGGGTGTGGCCCCTCAGGCCAGATTGCGAGAGGGTGCAGGCCAGGCTGAGGGACCCCACCGGTGCACGATTGGGGTCAGGGAGGTATGCGGGAGGTTGGCCAGCCAGGGAGGGGCCGTGGGAGGGCTCCAGGGAGTGTCTGGCCCATCTCAGTGCCGATCAGCTGGACCCCAGCAGCAAGCTAACCTACTGGTTGTAGTGTCTGCCCCCTGGTGGTCAGTGTATGGCATAGCAACTGGTCGACCAGTTGACTGTCTGCCCCCTGCATGACATAGTGAGCGGTTGAGCAGCCTTAGCATTTTATTAGCATATAACGCTTTGATTGGTTGAATGGCCGACTGGCCGATTGGGCACTTAGTATATTAGGCTTTTATTATTTAGGATAGTATTCCATGAAGTGGGCATATACTACATTTTGTTTATCCATTGACCAGTTAATGGACACTTGGATTGTTTCTCCTTTTTACTATTATGAATAATACTGTTATGAACTGCTATTCACATATAAGTTTGGGTAGACATACATTTTCATTTCTCTGGTATAGGTGCCAAACAGTGGAAATACTGGGTCATATGGTACATCTATGTTTAACACTTAAAAATAAGCCCTGCCAAAGTATTTTCCAAAGTGGATGCACCATTTAACATTTCAATTCCCAGTTTTTTCTCATTTACATTAACCCTTGTTTTCGTCTCTTTCTGATTATAGCCATTGTAGTGAAGTGATATCTCACTATGGTTTTTTTTTTAAAATATATTTTATTGATTTTTTACAGAGAGGAAGGGAGAGGGATAGAGAGTTAGAAACATCGATGAGAGACACATCGATTAGCTGCCTCCTACATACTCCCCACTGGGGATGTGCCCACAACCAAGGTACATGCCCTTGACCGGAATCGAACCTGGGACCTTTCAGTCCACAGACCGACACTCTATCCGCTGAGCCAAACCAGTCAGGGCTCACTATGGTTTTAATTTGTATTTCCCTAATGCCTAATGATCTTTCCATGGGATGATTGGCTCATATACCTTCTTAGAAGTAATGCTAGTTAAAACTTCTTGTACACTTTTAAATTGGTTTATTTGTTTTCTTTTTTATTGAGATGTAAGATATATATATATATATATATATATATATATATATATATATATATATATATATATATATATATACACTAAAGGCCCGGTGCACAAAAATTTGTGCACTCGTGTGTGTGTGTGTGGGGGGGGGGGGTCCCTCAGCCCGGCCTGTGCCCTCTCGCAGTCTGGGACCCCTCGGGAGATAACGACCTGCTGGCTTAGGCCTGCTCCCAGGTGGCAGAGGGCAGGCCTAATCCCTAGGTGCAGCCCCTGGTCGGGCTCAAAGCAGGGCCGATTGGGGAGTTGGGGCGCCTTCCCCTGTCATGCACAGAGCAGGGCAGATTGGGAGGTTGCGATGCCACCCTCAGTCACGCTCAGGGTAGGGCTGATTGGGGGGTTGGGGCACTGCCCCGTCACACTCAAGGCAGGGTCCATGGGGAAGTTGCGGCACCACCCCCTGTCACACACAGAGCAGGGTCAATCAAGGGGTTGGGGAGCTCCCCCCTGTCATGCACAGAGCAGGGCCGATCAGGGGGTTGAGGAGCTCCCCCCTGTCACTCACAGAGTAGGGCCAATAGGGGAGTTGGGGCACCGCCCCCTGTCACACTCAGGGCAGGGCGAATCAGGGGGGTGGGGCGCCGCCCTCTATCACCCACAGAGCAGGGCCGATCAGGGGGTTGGGGCGCCGCCACTGTCACACTCAGGGCAGGGCCGATGGGGAGGTTATGGCTCTACCCCATCACACACACAGCAGGGCCTGTGGCGGGGGGGGGGGGTGGGTTGGGGCGCCGCACCCTGTCACACACAGAGCTGCAGGGCGATCAGGGGGTTGGGGAGCTCCCCCCTATCAGGCACAGAGCAGGGTGGATCAGGGGGTTGGGGTGCCTTCCCCTGTGACAAACAGAGCAGGGCGGATAGGGAGGTTGTGGCCCCGCCCCCTATCACACACAGAGCGGCAGGGTGATCAGGAGGTTTGGGCGCTGCCCCCTGTCACGCTGATCCTGGTGCCGGGGGGCCTCGCGGCTCCGCTGATCCCGGTGCTGGGAGGCATATTACCCTTTTACTATATAGGATAGAGGCCTGGTGCATGGGCGGGGCTGGCTGGTTTGCCCTGAAGGTTGTCCTGGACCAGGGTGGGGGTCCCCACTGGGGTGCCTGGCCAGCCTGGGTGAGAGGATGATGGCTGTTTGCAGCTGGTCACACCCCTTCAGGGTGGGGGTCCCCACTGGGGTGCCTGGCCAGCCTGGGTGAGGGGCTGAGGGCTGTTTTCAGGCCGAGTGAAGCTCCCAACTGCTTCTTTCTTTCTTTCTTTCTTTCTTTCTTTCTTTCTTTCTTTCTTTCTTTCTTTCTTTCTTTCTTTCTTTCTTTCTTTCTTTCTTTCTTTCTTTCTTTCTTTCTTTCTTTTATTCTGGGCCAGCTTTAGCTCTGGCTCCAGCTCTGAGGCTTCTGCTGCTGAAAGAAGGTATCTGGTTTGTTTCAGTTCTATAATCGAAACACTGTATAACTCCAGCTCTGAGATGCCGGGCTCGCTGAAAACAGGTTTCTGGGGTTTTTTTTAGCTTCTATATTTGTTACAATGTTTTTTAAACTGCAGGCTCAGAGGCCGGCAAGGCAGGCAGGGAACATTGGTTTCTTCTGTCACTGATGCAAGCAAGCCTCATGTTAGTTTCAAGCTGCCTGGCTGCCGGCCACCATCTTGGCTGGCAGTTAATTTGCATATCTCGCTGATTAGCCAATGGAAGGGTAGCGGTGGTACGCCAATTACCATGTTTCTCTTTTTATTAGATAGGATATATATATATTCTAGACCAGCCGTCGGCAAACTACGGCCCGCGGGCCGGATCCGGCCCATTTGAAATGAATAAAACTAAAAAAAAAAAAAAAAGACCGTACCCTTTTATGTAATGATATTTACTTTGAATTTATATTAGTTCACACAAACACTCCATCCATGCTTTTGTTCCAGCCCTGTGGTCCAGTTTAAGAACCCATTGTGGCCCTGGAGTCAAAAAGTTTGCCCACCTCTGTTCTAGACTAAAGTCCCTTACCAGATACATGATTTGCAAAATTTTTCTCCTAATCTGTCACTTGAGTTTCTCATTTCCTTGTGGTAAGAAAAATTTTTGAAGGCCAAAATTTTTAATTTTGATGGAGTCCAAGTTATTATTTTTAGCTTTTATCTCTTGAACCTTAGATACCATATCCAAGAAATATGTACTTATACAAGGTTACAAAATTCACTCCTTTGTTTTCTTTTAACATTTTAATAGCTTTAGTTCTTATAGTTAGGTCTAGAATCCATTTTGAGTTAATTTTTGTATATGGTGTGAGATAAGAGGAGAGATTTGTTCTTTAGCATATGGATGTCTAATTATCCCAAAACCATTTCTTCAAAAGACTGTTCTTTCCACATTAAATTGTCTTGATCCCTTTTTCAAAAATCAGATGACCAAGAGTGTGAGGGTTTACTCTATTCCATTTTTATATGATACTAGAGACCCAGTGCATGAAATTTGTGCACTTGGGGGTGGGTGGGGTGCGGGGTCCCTCAGTCCAGTTTGCACCCTCTCGCAGTTTGGGAGTCCTCGGGGGATGTCTGATTGACAGCAGTTGGACATCCCTCTCACGGTCCGGGACCCTTCGCTCCTTACTGTCTGCCTGCTCGCTGCTCCTTACCACTTGGCTCACTGCTCCTTAGTGCTGCACAGAGGCAGGAGAGGCTCCCACCACCACCACTGCGTTCACCAGCCATGAGCCCAGCTTCTGGCTGAGCGGTGCTCCTCCTGTGGGAGAGCACTGACCACCAGAGAGCAGCTCCTGCATTGAACGTCTGCCCCCTGGTGGTCAGTGCACATCATAGCGACCAGTTGTTCCACACTTTGGTCAATTTGAATATTAGCCTTTTATTATATAGGATCTTTATAGTGGTACCACTATATGGTTTTTATGGTTGTCTTTATGGTTATAGCTTTCTAGTAAATGTTGAAGTCAAGTGTGAATCCTCCAGGTTTCTTCTCTTTCAAGATTGTTTTGACTCTTTAGACCCCTTGCATTTCCATCTAAATTTTATGACTAGGTCATCAATTTCTGCAAAACTACCAACTAAGGATTTGTCTGAATCTTTGAAGTATAACATTTTAAACCTTTGGAACTTGAAATTGAGTGTTGTTAGGAGGAAAGTTGCTCTCCAATTGTCCAAATCTTCACTGCTTTTTTATTACTTTACTCCAGATTGCTTCACATTGTTACATGGCCCACTTAGTCCCTGAAGCATTTGAATTTTCAACCCTAGGTCTCCACTTATGGATGCAAAATAAGAAATTCACTGAGAATGATAAAGATTGGGGTGTTATAAGATTATTATTATTATTTAAAACATTTTTTTATTTATTTTAGAGCAGAAGAGAGAGAGAGAGATAGAAACATCAATGATGAGAGAGAATCATTGATTGGCTGCCTCCTGCACCCCCACACTGGGGATTGAACCCACAACCCAGACATGTGCCCTACCCAGAATCAAACCATGAGCCCCTGGTTCATAGGTCAATGCTCAACCATTGAGCCACACTGGTCAGGCTAAGCTTATTATTGATAAACTAGAGGCCCGGTGCACGAAATTCATGCACTCGTGTGTGTGTGTGTGGGGGGTCCCCTCAGCCCAGCCCGTGCCCTCTCACAGTCTAGGAGCCCTCGGGGGATGTTCGACTGATGGGGAGTGGGCATAAGCTGTCAGTTGGACATCCTTAGTGCTGCCACAAAGGTGGGAGAGACGCCTGCCACCACTGCTGCACTTGTCAGCTGTGAGTCCAGCTTCTGGCTGAGCGGTGCTCCCCCTGTGAGAGCACACTGACCTCCAGGGTGCAGCTCCTACACTGAGCTTCTGCCCTGTGGTGGTCAGTGTGTGTCATAGTGACCAGTTATTCCACCATTCAGTCTATTTGCATATTATCCTTTTATTATATAGGATAGTTATCAGCAAACACTGATTACTAAGTATAGAAAGTAGATTAGTATTTCTGCCTTTTATTTTACTCATTTCACCTTTTATTTTACTCATTTTATGTACACATCTTACCCCTTACTAACTGAAATTTTTGCAGGGGACAGACCTTATTAAACTTTTCGGTAAGGGTCCAAAGAAAAATTGGAAGTGAATCATCAAAAATTTGATAATATTTTATCTTATTTACTAATCATCAATTATATGTGTGGGGTTTTTTAAATCCTCACCTGAGGGTATTTTTTCATTGATTTTTAGAGAGAGAGGAAGGGAAAGAGAGAAACATCAATGTGAGAGAGAAATATTGATTGGTGACCTCCTGTACAGACCAGAACTGGGAATTGAACCTGCAACTTAGGTATGTGCCCTTATGAGGAATTAAACCCACAACCTTTTGGTGTACAGTACAATTCTCCAACCAACCAGCCAGGTGACTGCAGGATCAATTATAGGTTTGATGATATTTGAGACCTTTTACATATACACTTTCTTATCCAACAACACATCTGCAAAGTAGGCATTATTGTTCCTATTTTATAGATAATCACTAAACGAAATATTTATTTTCCCCCAATAATTCTGATGCACTTTTACCTGTACCAAGTGACAGTGTTTCTATACCTTGGAATCTCATGACATTCTCTTTGGATCTCTCAGGACATACAGAAATATTTCACCTTTTATTTTACTCATTTTATGTACACATCTTACCCCTTACTAACTGAAATTTTTGGAGGGGACAGACCTTATTAAACTCATTGTGTCCCAGACTGTGACTTCTACAGTAAAGACTGAACATCATAATGCACCCATATTTACTGCATGAGTCAATATACCAGCCAATAATTAACTCAGTATATATATATATATATATATATATATATACACTGAGTGGCCATATTATTCTGACCACCTGATGTTTGTAGACAAATTAGCTATAATTTTGCGCTGAAGTTGCTAGGGGGCCAGACCATTATAAAAAGGAAACAGGTTGTTTACCATGACAGTACAAGTGATTTTTTTCTGAAGATATGGGTAAACAATGCAATTTAACAGCCTTTGAATGTGGGAGGCCCGGTGCACAAAATTCATGCACTGGGGGGTGGGGGTCCCTCAGCCCAGCCTGCCCCCTCTCACAGTCCGGGAGCCCTCAGTGGATGTCCTACTGATGGCTTGGAGCGGGCCTAAGCCACAGTCTGGCAGCAGAGGCTCGGAGCTGCCGCCCCCTGTGTGTGTGTGTGTGTGTGTGTGTGTGTGTGTGTGTGTGTGTTCTCTGGGGGCCTGCCCCCAGCCACGTCGGAGGCTCAGAGAAGGCACCCCGTGTGTGTGTGTGTGTGTGTGTGTGTTCACTCGGGGCCTGCCCCCAGCCACACTGCGGAGACATCAAGCAGACGCCCCTCTGTGTTGATCTCTCAGGCTCCTGGCCGCGTGTGTGTGTTGTTCTCTCCCTTGAGCGGCGGCCAGGGTGGGCGGGAAGCTTGGCTTTCTCCATCGCTGGGGGCAACCCAAGCCTCCAGCTCCATAGCCACCGCCACCTTTGTTGGGTTAATTTGCATACTCCCCCTGATTGGCTGGTAGGTGTAGCGGAGTGACACCAATTTGCATGTTTCTCTTTTATTAGTGTAGATACACTGAGTGGCCAGATTATTATGACCACCTGACAGTTGTAGGCAAATTAGCCATACACTGCATCATATGGGATATGGAAGCCGAAGGCCTGTTTGAACACCTTTGCTGTCTGTAGTTACAAAGATAAACATCTCCAATTCGCACAGGAACACAAGGATTGGACAGTCAAGCATTGGAAAAAAGTCATGTGGTCTGATGAATCACATTTCCAGTTGCATCATGCAGATGGCAGAGTGAGAATTTGGTGGAAGCAGCATGAAAGCATGCACCCCACATGCATGAGTACAACCCTTCAAACTGCTGTGGGCAGTGTTATAGTTTGGGGCATGTTTTCCTGGCATGATTTGTGCCCTTTAATTCGTGTGGAACAACGTCTGAATAGCACAACATACCTAAGTATCATTGCTGATCAAGTTCATCCTATCATGTTGATGGCATATCCCAATGGAGATGGCTTCTTCCAACAAGAAAATGTGCCATGCCACAGTGCTCATATTGTGCAGGAGTGGTTTCAAGAACATGAGGGAGACTTTACCTTGCTTAGGTGGCCCCCACAATCACCAGATCTCAATCCAATTGAGCATTTGTGGGACGAAGTTAAAAGGGCCATCAGGCAGCTGGTTCTGCAACCATCAAATCTCACAGAACTGGACAGTGCTATTCATCAGGCATGGTGTCATATTCCTCGCATCACCTTTCAACATCTCGTGGAGTCAATGCCAAGAAGAATCGCCACAGTATTGAAGGCAAAAGGTGGCCCAACGAAGTACTGATGGGGTGGTTGTAATAATCTAGCGCCTCTCTCTCTCTCTCTCTCTCTCTCTCTCTCTCTCTCTCTCTCTCTCTCTCTCTATATATATATATATATATATATATATATATATATATATATATATATATCTCCCACGTTCAAAGGCTGTTAAATCGCATTGTTTACCCATACCTTCAGAAAAAAATCACTTATACTGTCGTAGTAAACAACCTGCTTCTCTATTTATAATGGTCTGGCCCTCTAGCAACTTCAGTGTGAAATTATAGCTAATTTGTCTACAAACATCAGGTGGTCATAATAATCTAGCCACTCAGTGTATATTTTTGACTTCAGAGAGGAAGGGAGAGGGAGAGTTAGATAGAAACATCAATGATGAGAATCATTCATCGGCTGCCTCCTGCACGCCCCCTACTGGGGATCTAGCCCTCAACCCATGCATGTGCCCTTGACCGGAATGGAAACCTGGACCTTCTGGTCCACAGGCGAGTGCTCTATCCACTTAGCCAAACCAGCTAGGGCAATTAACTGAGGTTTTTTTGAAGAGGCAGGACTTTGGGTCTCATTTTATATTTATCCAATAAAATTCTAAAACATTTAAACCATTTTGCAGAACTGAAAAATTTCCTTTGATAGTCTGATAATAAGTATATTCAAATAAGTTCTAATATATGGAATTTAAAAATTTGTCTACAGATTATAATTATGTTACATAAGTGTTCTTATCAGTATATATAAATTTTATTTTACTTACTTAGGATTTAGAACTTTCTAAATCTCTCCCCACATATGGCCCATGCATTGTCCTCCTTTCTTGGTATCCTTATGTCATAGGTTCATGAGAATATTTCATTTGTCTCCTTGTCAAATTGAACATATATAACTTTGCTTTGATCATGATCGATCTCATTGTCAAAAGCCCGATGCGGAACTTGTTTTACTGACTACCAAGGCTCTTTGTTCTGTTTTTGTGATTGAATATGGAGGGTCGAACAGTTATGTCTCTTATGATGCTGCTGAGTTCTTGTTTTTCTTCTGAAGAGCAGTTTGGGAGTGAAACCATGTTTATGACATTTTGTTTTATTGGTTTGCTTGTTTTATTGGTAAATCTAGAGTATATTTTATGACATTTTAAAGCTAAATGAACACCAACATTGAGCATCAAGTTGTTACAGTCTCAATGATCAATTTTAGTGTTTTTCCCCTGCTCTGAGAATGTTTTGAGATTGTAGAAGGAAATACTTTATTCCACAACTCCAAGTAATATGCAAGCCAGGCTCTGAAGCACATCTTCTCCCAGCATTATATCCTGAGCAGCTACATAGTGTCTGGTGTGTGTTTGTGCTTAAATAGAAGACAATTTTCCCTTCCACATTTATCCTCCTTCTTCTTTTTAATCCTTGCCCGAGGGTATTTTTTTTTTTTTATTGAGAGGAAGAGAGAAAGAGAGAGACAGAGACAGACAGAGAGAGAGAGAGAGAGAGAGAGAGAGAGAGAGAGAGAGAGAGAGAGATGTGAGAGAGAAACACCCATCCATTGCCTCCTGAACGTGCCCCAACTAGGGAATGAACCTGCAACCTAGGTATGTACCCTGATGGGGAATTGAACCCACAACCTTTTTAGTGTACTAGACGATGCTCCAACTAACTGAACATCTTTTTAACTTCTCAACTTAAAGGTCTCCAAACATCTCTGAGCTTATCAGGTGTCACATGAAAAATACAATTATTGCTACCAGTAGCTATTATTACAGATCAGAGGGTCTCCGTCCTCCCATGAAACTTCCTAAGACACTGATACCACATAGGCCCCTTTGCAATTATGATGTTGCCCTCCAATGGTCAGGAGATAACTCTTAATTCTTGTTGGTAGCTAATTTTGGAGGTGCCTCTAAGGTTGGATATCAGAAAGTGATGCTGCCTGGACATTTTTAAAGTATTCAGTAGAAGTAGTACAAAATGTTCTTTTATTTGTTTAGTCATTCACGGGATAAATATGGAAATCTACCATATGCCAGTCCCTGTTTTGGAGAAAAAAAGATAGAGACACACTATCTGTCCTCAAGAAGCTTACAGTGTGATAAGACAGAGGAAACACAACAGACTACACTGTACTGAATGCTACCTTAGAGGAATGCACCACGTATGCTGGGAGAGAAGGGAGTGAAAATGTTGCCTGGGGGTGGGTGGGGGAAGCCTGTTTATATTGTTGGTGTGCGTACTCTTTCATCACTGGAAGCCCCGAGGACAATTTTTACACATACTCATTTGGCAAGATAATATTTGTGAAATATTTTAGTGTCCTCCGATCATAAGGGAAACGATTCATATGGCATAGCAGGGCATGAAGCACCAGTCTAACACGGGGTTAATACTTTCAAAGCAGTCACAGTCGTCACTGTGAAATGACCTAGAAAGATCCTAATTACCTTGTGACAAGGGATGTAAAAGGAAACTTGCTAGACAAACAACTGTTTCATCGGAACAAGAATATTTTTCCCTAATTCGCTAGTGTTAAGGGAATCCTTTCTTCCTCCCCTACTTTTTGTCCCTCCTTCTCCCTCCTCCTTCCCCTCACCTTCAAGTTTTTTGTTTTTTTTTTTGAACACTTGCCATGTGTTAGACCCTGCACTAAGTGCTGAGCATACAAAGATGGCTAAAACAGTCTAGCAGGGGAGACAAATAAATCAGTTCTGTTTACTCGGATGCAGGCTCTAATAAAAGTGTGCACAATGCTGGGGACAGTTCAAGAAACAGTAATTATATCTGCCTCAGGGGAACCCAGCAAGGCTTCCAAGTGGGGTGATATTTGAATAGGGTAGTGACAGGCACACATTGTTTTGTACATAAAGTCTTATTTGTGACCTAATTAATATCTGGACAATTGTAGCAATCTGTGCAGTTGAGTCTTCATAAAAATGTCCACATTATAAATTCAAATTATAATCCTGAAATCCATACATTTAATAGAAATCTATTTCATGCATGTTCTTCTGAAGCATTGTTTAAAATGAAAACTAGATTGGCTGAGACACTTTGAAAATAAGTTCGATGAGATTTGGACTAACATGCTTTGTGCTCAATGTTCTTTGGAGTATTAAGGGTCAATAAATGTCTTTGAAATACAATTCTAATTGAAGTGCAATTCTAGTAGAAGGGTGCTTTCCACAGCAATCACATACATTTAAGCAATCTGTTCAAGTACAGCTCCAAGAGGCACTATTAAGAAATAAAGACTATTATAAATTTTCTCCTGTGAGTTGGGCAGTATGATAATCTGATAGTTTCTCAGATGATCTCTTATTTGACTCCTTTCTATGTTATATATGTATGTATATATGAATGTATATATAAACACACATATACATATATGTGTATATGAATACTTTTATGTGTATACATGTGCAAGTATATATACTTATATCTACATATATGTATGTGTGTATGAAATTTTGTATATATTTTTAAATTTTTAATTGGAGTGACGTTGGTTAATAAGATTATATAGGTCAAGTGTATATTTCTATGAAACATGATCTGTGCATTGCATTGTGTGCCCACCACTCAAAGTCAAATCATCTTCTGTCACCATATATTTGGCCCCCTTTACCCTTTACTTCCTCCCTTTTCTCCAGTACCATCATACTGTTCTCTGGGTCTATGAATATTTGTTTTTCTTATTTGTCCATTTGTTACTTTTAATTTCATATCCCACGTCTGAGTGAAATAATATGGTTCTTAACGTTTTCTGGCTTTTTTCATTTACCACGATATTCTCAAGATCCATTCATGTCACAAATGACAGTATTTCATCTTTTCTGTGGCCGAATACTATTCTATTGTATATGTGAACCACATCCTTTTTTATCCAATCATCTATCAAAGTGCCGGGGTCCAACCCCAGCAGGTCCAGGGGTTCCCAAAGGTGTAGATGGAGTCGGCGAAGAAGGAAGGACACGGAGACAGCATTCAGTTGATCAGCAGCCTAGCCAGGATCTCTAGCCCAGATCTCCAGCCAAGTTCTGGTCTGGATCTCCAGAGAGGTTCTGCTGTTTATTGTCTTGTTACATCCGTATTTATACCAGTTGATTTTAATCCTGTCAATTTCTATTACAAAGGTTAGGGCGTTTCTTATCTCCATTCCAGGGAGTAAAGATTATGTAGCTTAAGCATGATTGTTTGTAGTGATTAACTACCCGCCTGGCACTTAGTTAAGGAGTTTCATCCCCTCCCTGACTTCAGGGAAAAATTCCTACCTGGGGAAACAACCTTTCTAGGAGAGGCATCCCCTCCCTGACTTCAGGGAAAAATTCCTACCTGGGGAAACAACCTTTCTCGGAGAGGTGACCTTGGTTAAAACACACAGCGCTAAGGGGAGCAAACATATTAAGAACCGTATGCCATATATGCCAGGTCCCTTGAAACAGCAAGGATGGACCGGCTCCCGGCATCAAAGGACACTTTGATTGTTTCCATGTCTTGGCCACCATGAATAATGCTGCAATGAACATAGAGGTGCATGTATCTTTGCGAATAAATATTTCCCAAAATATTGGTAGATAGCCAGAAGAGAGGCTTCCTATTTTTTGTGGAATCTCCTTACTCTTTTCTTCAGTGGCTGTACCAGTTTACATTCCTACCAGCAGTGAATGAGGGTTCCTTTTTCTCTACAACCTCTCCAATACTTGTTATTACTTGTCTTGTTGACAGTAGCCATTCTAACCAGTGTGAGGTAATATCTCATTGTGGTTTTGATTTGCATTTCCCCAGTAGCTAGTGGAGTTGAGCATCTTTTCATATCTTTGTTGGCCATTTGTATGACTTCTTGGGAGAAGTATCTGTTCAGGCCCTTGGCCCATTTTTTAATTGGTTGGTGAGTTTGTTTGTGTTGAGTTTTATTGAGTTCTTTATGTATTTTGGAATATTAACCCCTTGTTGGAGCTTCTCTCCTACTTGGTCGGTTGCCTTTTTTTTTTTTTACTTTTTAAAATTTATTTATTTATTATTTTTAAAATTTCTTTATTGATTAAGGTATTAATATGTGTCTTTATCCCCCCATTACCCCCTCCGACCCCCTGCTGAGCAGGGGGCCTTTTTGTTTTGTTGGCGGGTGTTTTTTTACTGTGCAGAAGCTTATTAGTTTGATATAGTCTCATTCATTTATTTTTGCCTATACTTCCCTTGCTGCTGGAGTCAAATTCATAACATGTTCTCAATAGCCAAATTCCAGAAGTACAGTACTGATGTTTTCTTCTATGTAATGTGTTGTTTCAGATCTTTGATCCATTTTGAATTAATTTTTGTACATGAGAACAAACTGTAGTCTAGCTTCATTCTTTTACATGTGACTTTCCAGTTTTCCCAGCACCATTTATTGATGAGGCTTTCTTTTCTCCATTGTGTGTTTTTGGCTCCTTTGTCAAAAATTATTTTCCCATATACCTGTGGGTTTATTTCTGGGCTCTCAATTCTGTTTCATGGTCTCTGTGTGTGTTTTTCTGCTAATACCATACTGTTTTGATTATTGTCACTTTGTAGTATAATTTGAAGTCAGGTGAGACACCCCCATCTTTATTCTGTTTTTTCAGGATTGCTTTGGCTCTGGCTGGTTGGCTCACTTGGTTGGACCATCAACCCATACACCAAAAGGCTACCAGTTTGATTCCAGGTCAGGGTACATACACAGGTTATGGGATCAATCCCCAGTCAGGGCAAGTATGGGAAGCAGCTGATTGATGTTTCTCTTTCACATCAATGTTTCTCTCTCTTGCCCCCTCTCCCCTCCCTTCCTCTCTCTAAACATATACTCAGATTAGGATTAAAATAATAATAATAATAATAATAATAATAATAATAATACATCATGGTCAAGTGGGGTTCATTCCAGGGTCACAAGGATGGTTCAATGTAATATACCACATTAACAAAATAAAAGATAAAAATCATATAAAAACAATTGATAAGATATAACATCTATTTATGATTAAAATACTCAATAAAATGGGTATAGAAAGAACATAATAAAGGCTTTATATGACAAACCTTCAGCTAATATCATACTTAATGGCAAAAATGGAAAGTTTTTTCCTCTAAGATTGGGAACAAGACAAGGATGTCTGCTCTCACCACTCTTATTCAACATAGTACTCGAAGTCATAGCCAATTAGGCAACTAGGCAAGAGAAAAAAATTGTGTATATTTTTGATACTTTACAAACTTATATGTAGTAGATATATGTAAATATGGAAATGTATACTTAAGTGTGCAACTCATTTAGTTATCACAAAGGGAACACATTATGTAATAAACATGCAGACAAGAAGTAGAACATTACAATAATATTATTGTAAAGTTCTCCTTATGCCCCTTTATAGTTGTTACTCCCATGAACTTAGCAGCTATTCTGATTTTGAATAGCACTGACTAGTTTTGCATGTATGAGAGGTTAAATTAGTTCTAGCTATATCTTTGATGCATTGCTCTAAAGTTTGCAATGTGCATATTAAACTTTATCCCAACCTACATTTAAATAACATATAATTTTACTATATTAAAAACTTACAACAGCTTGCTTTATGATTTCTTCTGTCCCTTATGTGACTATCATAATTTTTATGTATATGTGTTAGAATTTTTATGTATATGTGTTTCAAACTCCCAAATACACTATTATTACTTCTCTTTAAACAATTATTTTTAAATAAATGTAAAAATGACAAAATAAATATCTTTGAGATTTATCTCACATTTATTCTTGTAATCTTTATTTGTAAAGATTCAAATTTCTATTTTGTATTATTTTCCTTCAGGTTTAAGGATTTCCTTTAGTATTTTCATTATGGTATAGGTATGCTGATAATTAATCCTTTCAGCTTTTGATTGAAATTGTATTTATTTTGCCTTAATTTTTAGATGATAATTTTTGCTGGGTATAAAATTCTAAGTTAATAGCTTTAAAAACATTTTTATAGCACTTTAAAAATTGACTAGTGGCTTCTATTATTCCTTAATCAAAGTCAATATTGATTCTTCTCTTTTTTATTAAATATATTATATTGATTTTTTTACAGAGAGGAAGGGAGAGGGATAGAGTTAGAAACATCGATGAGAGAGAAACATCGATCAGCTGCCTCCTGCACACTCCCCACTGGGGATGTGTCCGCAACCAAGGTACATGCCCTTGACCGGAATCAAACCTGGGACCCTTCAGTCCGCAGGCCGACGCTCTATCCACTGAGCCAAACCAGTTAGGGCTGATTCTTCTCTTTGTTCCTCTTTGTACTGTTAATTTTTTCTCCTCAAGCTTTTTTAAAAAATTTGTTCTTGTTATTGAAATTGAGCAATTTGATTATTATATGCCTTGCTATGGTTTTATTATTATTGTTTATCTCTTTTAGAGTTTACCTCTTGAACCTGTGGGTTAATATGTCATCAAATCTGGAAATATTTTGGCCATTATCTCTTTAAACGTTTTTCTGCCTCTATCCTAAACACCAATTATATGTATGTTAAATCACTGGACATTGTCCCATAGGTTACAGAAGCTTTGTTAATTTTCTTTGACCTGTATGTATGAGTGTGTGCTTCATTTTGGATAGTTTCTATTGCTTGAAATCAAATGTACTGATATTCCCAAATATCTGATTTTCTGTCAAGATCATCCAGTGATTTTTTTATTTTAGTTATTGTCATTTTCACTTCAGCATTTCCATTTGGTCTTCTTTAAGTAGTTTTTTCTAATTGTACTAATGCTGTCCTTTAAATCAATAGACATGCTTATAAAAGCTGTTTTAAAGCCTTATCTACTAATGTCTTCATCTCTATCATTTCTATGTTTATTTCTTTTAAATTGATATTTTTTCATTACTACTTGGCATATCTAGTAATTTTTGGTTAGATAGTTAACATTGTGATGATTTTGTTGTCTTCCTTTAAAAAATGTCTCAATTTGTTCCAAAATAACTTACTTGCAGATTATATTCATCTTTTTGAATCTTGCTTTATAAACTTTCTTAGTGCCGGTTTTGAGATGCCCTTACTCTAAAGCTAGCTTAGCCATACTATTAAACAGTAAACTTCAGGGTCTCTAGTAAATGCCCCAGATGATCAATATGCTATCCTTACACAGACAGGTCATAGAAATGTCTCCCAACTCTGTGTGAGCTGTGATAATTATGCAATTTAGTTTTCTGGTAGCTATTTTTTTTTTCTGTTAATTGTTCTTTACTCTGATTTGCCTAGGCATACAAAACTCAGAATTAAGGTACTGTCTCAAGGGGATTTCCATACAAATTTCTTGAGGGTTGTTTTATTTTTCTCCATATATTTCTCTTATTCTGTACTCTTCCTCACAAATACTAGCTACTTCTGACTCCTTTAACTCCAATCTCTGTGTCTCTGCTTAGTGATACTGCCATGTTCAACTTGGATTCCCCTCCTCTAAATGAGGATCTGGAAAGTGCTTATAGATAGAAATAGAAGTTAAACCTAGGGCTCAGATTTTCTTAGCAAACACAGTGTAAGCTATTGGTTGCCCAATATACAAATAAAGTTCTTACATATTATTTCAGGTTTTTTAGGTTTTATTTATTTATTTATTTATTTATTTATTTATTTATTTATTTATTTATTGTGGCAGGGCTGGCCCAATAGCAGCTATGCATCATTTTTTTTTTAATTCTAAAAATGAAATGCAGTTAGATATTGTCCAAAAATATAGTATATACTGTAATACTCCACTTAAGAGTTAATTGCCTTTTTATTTTTGCTTCAAATATAACACTGTCACTTGAATTTAGAATCACAGACTTCACTGAATTAGTTACTATTGAAAAAAATACATCCTATGGAATTCTTTTTTATTAAAGTCTTATTTCACTTTTCTGTTGACAACTCACTATTTTTGTTTAAAATACTACCTATAATTAAATTACAAGCACTTATATTTTACAACTTTCTATCATACCTAGGATTGGGAATTTGGGATTTGACATGTGATATAAAATCAGTACATACAATTCGCTTATTTATAGATTGTGATATGAGGGAATCTGAAACGTTTTATCAAAATGAAGTTTAAAATTTTTCTTAAAATATTTTTTTATTTTCTATTTTATTTGCTACTTGTTATTTATTTATTTTGTATTTATTATTTTACAAACATCAATCATACATTAAGCATACCTTGGTGGATGACAATTTTTACTTAATATTATGTTTATGAGATGTATCCATATTTTTTAGTGTAGTAGAAAAATGTTCAGTCATGACTTTACAGTAGTCAATTATGTACGTATATCACAATTCTTTTACTTTGGTAGTTTTGATGGGCTGCCTATATGCTTTTTTATAATCAGAAAAGGAAAGAGAACTAACATTTACGGAACAATGTACCAAGTAATTTCTTCACAATATGGCCAACACTGATGTAGCACTGCTAAGTTCCAGATACTGTTCTAAATGCCTACATACAGTAAGTCACTTAGTAATCACAACCACCTTATAAAATAAGTGCTGTTATTACTGTCATTCCAAGTTGCAGATGGAGATATTGAGGCATGAATAAATGCTGGGCTAAGGACACATCAAAATTGCATGAACTGGGATCAAATGTAGGTATTTTTGTTTTAGAAGACATGATCTTAAAAGGTATGCCTTACTGCCTCTGCATGAACAAGCCATTACATTAAAGCTCCTCAAATTGTTACTGCTGCTAGATGCTATGTCCATTTTGCAGTTCAACAGACATACACATAGACAGTTAGTTTCTCCCATGGACAAGGGTCAGGTCTGTCATTCTAATGTCTGTTTTCTCCTTTTATATCCTTTACCTCCAAGACTTTATTTTCATTTCAACTGTTTATTTTAAAATAATTCTAGATTCTTAGGGAGTTTCAAAGATAGAACAGAGAAGTCCCATGTACTCCTTGCCCAGTGTCCTCAATGGTAACATCTTGTTTAACTAAAGATCACACTTAAAACCAGAAAATTGACATCGGTGCAGTCCACAAACCACCCCTGATTTTGTAATAACTTCTAATATGCCAAAAATTATGACACAGAAGAGTGAGATAATTTGTTCTCTTTTCTGTAGTCAAGGCAAAATATTCTACTACAGTATAACCCTTTCACATACTAAAATCTCAATTCCATAAGAGGAGATAAGTTATATTGTGGATCTGTAAGAATGAAGACTTAAGTTTTCTTCAATGCATGAAAACAGTATCCATGTGAGAAATTATAGAACAGGATACCAGGTTCTGAAATATATTACAAGAGTATTGCTTGTCCAGTATCCCTCAGAAAATTGATGACTGGCCTCTTTTAAAAAGTTTTCCATTCAGTCTATGGTAGAATTGCTTACTCTGTAGCATTACAACTCTAAAAATCTTTTCATGGAATTCACTAGACACCTAGATTCATTGCTCAGGAATGAGTGAGAAACCACTTAGACCTGCATTTGCTCTTGTTAAGCCATAAAGCAGTCTCACCTCAGGTACTCCGATAGCTGCAGCTGCATGAGAATGAGAATTGTGATGTGTTCACAAAAGTAAATCTCTGTAGCTTTTCCCACGGTGGAAGACTGAGACCAGTCCCATATTCCTTTCAAATTTGAAAGCCAAATTCTTGCCTCTATTTATCCAGTGCCTAAGATGTTCTGCCCAGTCCATCACTTTTTTTTTTTTATTACATTGATAGAGCATCTTTCTTCCAAAGCAACATCTTTGTCAGAACTGGCTTCTGGAAAGATAATTGATCACAGGATGTTGGGGAGCCCACAGGGTAAGCAGGATTTCAGACACGAAAACACAGAAGTGGTCCCCAGAATCTTTACTATGGAGATGCTTGCTCCCCCCATTTTTTTAAAGGATTATTACTTTAGAATCTTGGAAGAGATGAAATTCTCTATTTTAACATATCTGCAGCCCTAAACAATGATGTCTTCACTACTACCTTGTCACAATCCGATAATGAATTAAAGGAGAATAAGTTTCATTTTTGCCAATTTAAATGAGATGTGCGAAAAAATAGACGTCTCTGGGTCATGGGAATTGGGTGTGGCAGATTTGCAGACTTTTTGATAAGCAGATATACCTTTGTCTTTCCTAGCTGGATCATACCTCCAAAAGTTTCCTAATACACTCCTGAAAACATCAGGCAGAGTTCAAAACTTTGAAAACATATTGCAGATTATTTTTGTGCTTGGAACTACAGGCCCCCCTGACCCATATGATGATTGGTGGCATAAGCATAGAGCTGCAGACATTCCCATCTCTCCGCTTGTGGCTTCACAACACATTACCACATTTCTTCATAGTGGATAATACAGAGCATTTTAAAACTTTGCCGGAGAGGTTGGAGGCACAAGTTCAGAAATATCATAGGTGAAAGCATTACGCCCAGAGTAAGGAAACCTGACGTCTAAGCCCAGGTCCATCATTACTTGCTGTGTGACTTTGGACAATTCATATGCTATCTCTGGACCTAGTTTCCTCATCTATTTATAAACTGGAACTCCTAGGTGATTTATTAGGTCATTTCTTCATCCAGTCTTCTGGGAAACTGAAATTATATTCTTGGAAGTCCTAGTAAAGAATCAAACTTGTGACAAAATTTTCATATTTTATTTTTAAGTAAAGTACAATTCAATTTAGTCAATGTTCAAAAATATTTGTTGCCTAAAAAGGGTACCCCAAAAATGTATATACACATTGAATAATTATTAATTCCAATGGGTTAAATCTGAAAAGAAAGAAACATCAATTGAGCTATCAGCTGTTAAGCATGTATACATTTTTGGGGGACACCCTATATATTTTTTTAATATATTTTATTGATTTTTTACAGAGAGGAAGGGAGAGGGATAGAGAGTTAGAAACATTGATGAGAGAGAAACATTGATCAGCTGCCTCCTCCATACTCCCTACTGGGATGTGCCCGCAACCAAGGAACATGCCCTTGACCGGAATCGAACCTGGGACCCTTGAGTCCGCAGGCTGATGCTCTATCCACTGAGCCAAACTGGTTAGGGTGGGACACCCTATATTTATGGCCTACCTACCATATGCCAGGTGCCATGCTAGTGACTAAAAGATAAGTATAAAAAAGAGACATGCTAGCCTGTCATTGAAAGAGACTAGAGAGATAGATTGAAATTAAATATGAAGGTAAATAAATATGTCTAATTAATTACAATTGTGATAAAAGCTATGAGAGAAAAACACAGGATGTTACTGAGAGCTTATAAAATAATTTGGCCACGTTGTCCAGGTGCATCTTTTGTTGGCTTTTGTTAAAATTATCTTAGATATTGCCAAGGATATTCTCACACATTTGTTTTAGGAAGTCATGGAATACAGGGCTACAATTTATAAAGTATCTTTCAGTATATTACTTATATACTGAAAAGTGCATGCAAGCACTAAAGTATGTCATGATTAGAGCCACCTGAAATGATGCTGGGACTCGCCAGGGCAAAACATGGGGCATCACCATGGTTTCCTGGTTTATTCTGGTGCCTTTTGTTTTACACTGTCTTTGCAAAGATGTTGAGATAGTAAAGAGTCTTGGAAGACAGAGATAATGTTTCCTTCCAGGGAAAAGGGCAGTTTTGCTTATCACCTTAGAAGATAGAGCTAGTATCTCCCCCTGAAGTAAGCACAGGCAAACCTTCTGTCCAGTGCAATGGAGATAACACTGCCCCCACTCCCTGGAGAAGGGAGGGCACCTTCCATGCTCATTTTAAAAGATTTGAGTTCTCCGGGCTCAGGGTTGCTCTCTTACGAAGCAATCCACTGTATTAATTCAAATGTGCAGGTAGCATTTGGCCCTCTTCCTGTCACACTATGGGAATTGGGGCTTGGAGAACAATTCAAAAATTGCTGGTACACTGGCTGTTGATATTGGTGTGAGCAGTAAACTGTCCTTTGTCTCATGTCTTCTAACAGCATAGGTGAAATTGTGGCAGGTAACTTGGTAGTTTGCCTGTAGGTAAAATCTAGATCCTGTAAAGTTCTTAATAGTAGCTAATAGAGATGTGGGAACAAGAGTTTTTGCTGTTGTTTTTTTCTTAGGATGGCAAATACTAAAGCTTTTACAGATAAACTCATTCAGTTCACTTGAGACAAAGAGCGTGGAGAGCCATGTGGAAGAGAACAGAGCTCCCAGCTGACTGCCAGCACCAACAACAGACATGTGAGTGACTGTCTCAGATGCTCCAGCCCAGGCAGCGCCCAGATAACTGTAGCCCCAGCCAACATCACATGAAATAGAACTGATTAGCTGAACTGATTCAGTCAACCCACAGAGTTGTTACATATCATAAGATGGCTATAATTTTAGACAACAAAATATTGGGGGTGGTTTGTAACAGAACAGTAAATAATAGAAATAATATATCTCTTCACAATCTTTTTAACAGTCAGATTTTGGGACAGTTAAACAGAGAGCAAATCTCCATTTGGAAATTAATGAAATATATGATGTATGAAGAAAAAATATTGAATTGGCAATATCTATATATACATATATATATGTAGAGAGGAAATATGCAAATTAGGCCAGGACACCATAACGGGCCACGACTGGACAGGAGGAGGTTGTGCACGCAGGTGAGGCCAGGAGCAGAGACGGAGACAGAGGTAGGGGGACCAGCAAGCTGCTGCGCCCGGCTGCGGGCCAGCCCCCGGAGCCGGAGCGGACATGGACAGGGACAGAGGGGCCGGCCCACAGCCTCTGTGGCCGAGCGTAGGCCTGGAGAGGAGACTGTGGGCCTGCCTCCCGTGGAATCTGCGCGGCTCCCTCCCGGCTCCCGTGGGCACCGGCGGCTCTCTTCTGAAGCAGCGTGGCGCCCGGCGGTGCACTGCAGTTTCCACTGGCTGCCGCAGAAGCGGCGGGTGGCCTATTGCATGTGATATCGCACAATGGGCTACTAGTTTATAACATAATTGAATACCCAGGCACACATTTTGGGGTGTCTTTTGATATTACCAGCATGATCTTCCTAAAAGTTTAATTTTTTTATTTTTTATTGATTTCAGAAAGGAAGGGAGAGGTAGAAGCATCAATGATGAGAGAGAATCATTGATCGGCTGCCTCCTGCACACCCCCCACAGAGGATGAAGCCTGCAACCCAGGCATGTGCCCTGACTGGGAATCAAATCATGACCTCCTGGTTCATAGGTTGACGCTCAACCACTGAACTACACAGGCTGGGCCTAAAAGTTGTTTTTGAACAATGACTTCAATGTTGTATTGTTGGCTATAGAATCAATAAATTCATTCATTCATTCATTCAATTATGCTCTTTATTAAGTAAGCATGAAAGTTGTTTGTGACCTTAGTTGAATCTAGTTGTCCAGTGTCATCTCCCTTCATGATCTTTCTCTTCCCCCAGAGTATTTTTTGATATTGTTTACCCTGAACTAGCTTCTGTTTTCCACATTTTGGCATGCATTTCCTCTATGAATTTTCCTAGGCTTTATTGCTCTCCTCCCTTCTCACTCTATTCTTCTATGGTAATTGTCTTCATCCTGCAAGGTTCAGGTCAAATACTGACTCCTTTGTTAAGATTTTTCTACACCACTATTCAGAACAAATGACCCAACTATTCTTAAATCTGCTGTCATTTTTTTTAGCTATATCCACCAACCAGAAGCATCATATTATGTATTAAATCACATATGGTGTGTCTCTTAATCCACAAAACAAACAAGAACAAAACACAAAAGCTAGAGCCAGTTTTACTATTTCCATTTCATAGGTAAGAAAACTGAGACCCAGGGGGCTTATGTAATTTCTCAGGGTTACAGAATTGTTCGATTACAGAGCTAGAATTCAAGCTTATCTGACTCAATTGGCTGAAATCTTAAATGCCAAATTCTGTTATCTTTTCCTGTCGAGCACATTTGTGTGTACCTTCCATAGTCATGAAAGATCTGTCCCCACTAGATTTTAAGCTCCTTGAGAGACAGCTCCCACAATCTCTGCATTGATCAGGATGCTTACTACTTCTTTGCTAACTGATTTGTTAAATTGATACAGTTTAATTCAGGTTAGTAAAGTATACTATTTTCAAGAACGTTCTCTAACTAAGGTTTGCGATGTCAATGGGGAGAGAGAAGAAAATTTACATCCAATGTTTCCTGCCTTAAGACATAAAAATAAATACATACATACATACATACATACATACATACATACATACATACATAAATAAATAAATAAATAAAAATAAAACTAGAGCCCTAACCGGTTTGGCTCAGTGGATAGAGCGTCGGCCTACAGACTGAAGGGTCCCAGGTTCGATTCCAGTCAAGGGCATGTACCTTGGTTGAGAGCACATCCCCAGTAGGGGGTGTGCAGGAGGCAGCTGATCGATGTTTCTCTCTCATCGATGTTTCTAACTCTCTATCCCTCTCCCTTCCTCTCTGTAAAAAGTCAATAAAATATATTAAAAAAAAATAAAACGAGAAAGGGAAGACAGAAGTTCTACCACCCCACCAGCATAGATGGAGTTAAAAAATGTGTTTACCAAGTCTCCTTTTCTAATTAATCACTCTCTGTGCATGTCACTCACACATTTCCTGTTCCTTCCAGGTTAATGGGATAATGTTCCCAAAGTTGATATGCATTGTGACCCTAGGTGTTACCCAAGGAGGAGGAGATAGAAACACTTACTGCATAGTAAAGTCTAGTAGACAGTTTTTTTTTTACCTGGCACTCACTGTGGTAACATTCAGGATGAGCTCATTGTTTTGGCAATCAGTTTGATGCTATTTCTGAGGGAAAAAGCAGTCTCCTTGTATTTCACAGTTCCCTGATCCCCATCCTCCATCTTCGTGACACTCTGCTCTTCCTCCACCTCAGTGGAAGTAGTAGCAATGACAGTTTTGCTAATGTGGCAATTTCCTTGTAAATTACCCAATGTAGAGAGTACATTTTGGGTAGGATACAGAAACATTGAAAATGGGAATAAGTCTTTACCCCATGCCTCAGGTTCTACATACCACAGTGAAAAGGGGTTATAAGTTTATGATCTCCTTAAGAAAAATATCCACCAACAATATTTTAATATGGTTTTGGTAGGATATTTCAGAGGATCCAAGGACTTTCTTACTCATAAGCATAGTCATGGAGGATTTTCAAAAAAGATTTCTTTGCATGGCATAAGAGGCCCTTTCTCCTTTTCCATCTATGTCCTAACCACTTGTACTGAGTCCCTTTTTGGCCAGATGTCATTTCTTGCCTTATGGTCTAGCAATTTCTGACCTTGTTGGTAGTTTGTGGAACTTTGGGCCTCTCCTGCCTCAGTGCCTTTGCATATTCTTGGTTCTCCAGGTTTTGCCTGAAATGCATACTTATCACCAACTTTTAAGACTTGGCTCAAGTACCAAGTCCTTTGAGGATCCTTTCCCATGTTTCAGGCCATATTAGGTTTTTCTTTCTGTAGATTCCTATTAAAATTTATAGAAATGCCCATCAAATTGTGCTGTAATTGCTAGTTTCTGTCCTTACTTAACAGAATATCTTAAAGGCATAAATCTTGCCTATGTATTTTTTTTGGTATTTCTATGGTCTAATATGCAAAGGAACTCACAAATTTTCTGTTTAATACACAGCTGTAATATAGTTCTCTATTTCAATAGCTTAGTGGTATCTGATTTCAGATCACCTGAGTTGATGCCCTACTTCTACTACTTAATGAGTTGTGTGATATAACACAAGCCACGTGTCCCTGCAGCTTCCATGACTATGTCTCCTACCAGCTCCATATCTTTACATGTCTTTCTAAAGGCACAAACTCCTGGGAGAGAGCACTGAATTGGCTGAATTAGCACCTGGACCCTTCTGGCTAATCTGGGCAAAGAGAGGAGGATCTGTGTTGGGAGTCAACCATTTCCTTTAGGACTACATCACTTGAGGGTCCCCACAAAAGGAAGGTAAGAATGCAAATAGTGTGGCTGACAAAGGGGATGTGAGAAGGGAAGTTATTATTTCATGGGGAAGTTGTTGTTTAATGGGTACAGTTTCAGTTTTGCAAGATGCAGCATTCTGGAGATAGTTGGTGGTGATGGTGATGGTACAACAATGTGAATGGACTTACTAACCCCTGAACTGCACACTTTAAAATTGGTTAAGATGGTAAATTTTATGTTATGTGCATTTAATTGCATTTTTTAAAAAATTTAAGATCAAGTTAAGAAAGAAAGGATACAAATAGGAAAGGGGATATTAACCATAAAAAAAAATGGTCAATGTTATTATGTCCATATTAGGGACCAAAAGAAGTGCTCAGACGTCATTTCTAGCTCTGGGGGCTCCAGGGTACTTTGATGCTGTGGTCTTAACAAGTCACTTTAGCTCTCTGAGGCACAGAGTTAAGGCCAGGTTGTTCCTAGTCAACCACTGCTCTGTTTCTGTGGTCTGATGCTGTGTAGCTCTTCTGGTTCCTTTCGGTTTTCCAGGTCTGCTCTTTCAAACTTCTATCAATGAAATGGGGCCCTAATAACTCCCCAGTAAATTCCTTTTCTGCCAGAGTCTATTTCTTTTGAATAGAAGCAAGAACCCTGAGCATACAGATATTTTCTTAAACAAGCCTTCAAGGAGACAGCATGGGAGGTTCCCAAAGAGGGAAAAATACCCAGAAGAAGATTTGAGACCCTTGTGAAGTTTTCTCATCCCACATAGAGATTTTCTCTAAGAGACACACCTTTAATTATTTCTTGGAAGGTCTGAGGTTTTATTTCAGTAGTTTGTGTTAGTCATCCTTGAAGATGATAAAATTTTAGAAGTTTCATGTGCTTCCTCATGCCTTCTCTGATATCTTTCATCATGGCAATGCTTTTCTGTCATTTCCCCATTGCCCTCCTAATAGGTATCAAATTTTCTTCAGTGTTCTGTTTACACTCTATCCCTCACCCAACTGTCATTTCTTTGGAAAAAAATACATTCTATATTAAACATATATATATACCCTTATATGTCCTAGGAAGTTGCTGTAATCTAGGAAGTCACTAATAAAAGAATTAATGAATGAAGAGAAAACTGAATGAGTGAATGAATTGCTTAGTGTAGTCAGTCTGGTCTGGAGAAAGCTACCAAAGTCTGTTCACCTCTTGATTGATTTCCCTTTCCCCCTCAAGCTTTCTGGACTGCTGACTTCTTTTTGAAGTCCCATGACCACAGTCAACATTTGCACCATGGCTAATAAATTAGCATCACTTTGAAAACAAAAATGATTCCATTTTGCAATTGGAATGTGGTTTTCAAATTAGAAAGGGCAGGGGTGTTATTTTCCCTGAGGCCTGGAAAGTCTCTTGGTGTTTTATTAGGTAACGGTTTCTGTTTTTACTGGATTTGCTGGGCACTAACTAGTTCCTGGGAGCCTGAATAAATGCCAAAGTTAAAAAAGAAACCAAAATGCTCCCCATTACCTAGAGACCAAATAACCTCCTAACCAAGAGGTATCTACCATTGAAATCAAAGGCATCTATGATTGCAGTTCTGAGCATGACTTTTTAAAGGGAAAAGGTGAGAAGAAGTAGGGCATTGTTAAAGACAGGGCTAGAAGTTGGTACCAGGTTCCCTTACTGTTGGCCCTGCTTGCGGGAAAGTGCTAGAAATTAGGAAAATAGAAATAATTTTTTTCTTATTATGTCTCCTACATTAAAAACATGTATTTCAGGGGGCAACCAGAAAATGGGTTTTCTTTTCATACTGTGAGATTCAGGAAAACAGCACAAATTTTTCAGAAACTTGGAGGGAGGGGTGATTTGATGCCACAGTCATGGTCTTGTTACTTCAAAACCTATGTTGGGTTCTTCCATGAATCATCCCCCCTGTTATGTTGAGAACCAGAACAGTTCTGTGTCCTGAAACATGCATTAACTCAGGGATTAGAAGATTTAGGTAGAGCTCCTATACCAACCTTTCAGAGATAGGTGATAATATGTCTGAGTTTTGGTTCCTGTAAGGGTTAGATAAAATAGTGTGAAATTGTGCCTAAAACATGGTGGGTCATTGGTTTTAACTTCTCTCTCTCGTTATGATTTTAAGGGAGTTGGGACAAGAAGGGTTGAAAAATAAAGGTCGAAATTCTGTATATGTTACCCATGGTCTCTAGAGAAATGTGCCCAATTGATTTTGACTATTACTGGTAATTGAGAAATACTGAGACGGGGTTCTTCTGTGAAATAAGAAACATGGCAAAAAAAGTTATTCTCTGACCTGCAAATCAAGGATGCTGATGGCTGTCCTACTTAGCTACCTACCTGCCTATGCATTTAAAAGCCACAGAGGCCGTAGTCTATCAAAATATTTGGTAGGCAGAAAGACGTCATCACAGTGGAAGAGATTATAAGAATACTAGTGGCCCAGTGCATGAAATTCATGCACATTAAAGGGGAATTAATTAGAGGAAATATTTTAATATTTCTATTTGCCCTTTCTCTATAATAGAAGTGCCAGAGATGAAATAAAATTAGTAAAATGTATATGAAAATCTCCCTCCTGTCAGAGTCTGGGGAGTGCCACAGAACCCAGAGTCAAGTCCCCGCCCACCCACATGCACCTCAAAATCACGGGAGACCCAGACCCGGCCGGCCCCACCCCCGTCAAGCCCCACAGGGCAGGGGGTGCAGCCTCAGGTCTTCTGTCAAGCCCTGCTGGGGTGGGGAGTGCGGCCTCAGGTCCTCCGGCACAGCCTCAGGTTCCCCTGGCCCTGACACCAGGGTGTGAGGGCACGAGGGTGCAAGGGTGCGAGGGCGTGAGGGCCATTTGAATATTAGCTCTTTATTATATAGAATTATGGGGGAGAGGAATGGTTATTTGTCCCTTTGCTCACCAGTTGATCTCTTAACAACCCTTAGAAAACCCCTGCACCTTCACAGTGAGGCTACAAAGTAGGGAGCAGAGAGAAAAACCCAGTCTTTGGTGACAAGCAGACTTTGATTCAAATTATTCAAGGAATCTGTCTCCTCTGAACCTTAGTTTCCCCATTTGTAAAACAGATAATAATACCTACCTTAAAAGGGTTCCTGTAGGGGTTAGATAAAATAGTATGAAATTGTACCTAAAACATGGAGGGTCATTGGTTTTAATTTCTCTCCCTCCCTCTCTCTTTATGATTTCAAGGGGGTTGGGACAAGAAGAGTTGAAAAATAAAGGTCAAAATTCTGTGTATGTTACCCATGGTCTCTAGAGAAATGTGCCCAATTGATTTTGACTATTACTGGTAATTGAGAAATACTGAGAGGGGGTTCTTCTGTGAAATAAGAAACAAGGCAAAAAAAAGTTATTCTCTAAGAGAAAAATAGTAAGATAAACAGTAAATTAGAGCAAAGATATACAGTCTTCTGAAAGAGTCATAACAATTTTCCAGCTGAAGTTCCTGAGTAAATGTATTTACATTTGGATGTATTTACAGTTAAAGAAATTGGCCCCCATGTTTAAGAGATATTGGTCAGGTAACAGAAACATCAAGGCGGGGGTGGGGGGTGGGTGGGAAGAATTATGTAGGTGGCCAGTGGCAGAGCTTATTTTAGCTTTGTTCTCTAATGAAAAATTCTCAGCAAATGGACTGCAATATTATGACCCATTGACAGTCACCCTGAGTTGAGGAAGGCTTTGTTAGTCTTAAGCAGGCAGCTTAGTGCAGTAATTTCTAGCACTGCTCTGCTCTCTTGTAACACAGACTGAGGTTTCTGGCATTTACATTATTTTCTGGCAAAAGTAAATGTTTATGTGAATATCTATTTCAGGATAACACTTTTTTTTTTCTAGCAGGGTAATCTTGGCCAGACTATTTAACTTCCCTAACCCTCAGTTTTCTAATCTACAAAAAATGAAGATAATATTATATCCAATTTTACAGGCTGAGAATTAAATGCGATATATATATATATATATATATATATATATATATATATATATATATATATACACACTAGAGGCCCGGTGCACAAAAATTTGTGCACTCGGGAGGGGAGGGGGGTCCCTCAGCCCGGCCTGTGCCCTCTCACAGTCTGGGACCCCTCGGGAGATAACGACCTGCTGGCTTAGGCCTGCTCCCGGGTGGCAGAGGGCAGGCTCAATCCCTAGGTGCAGCCCCTGGTCGGGCTCAGAGCAGGGTCGATTGGGGAGTTGGGGTACCATCCCCTGTCACACTCAAGGCAGGGTCGATGGGGAGGTTGCAGCACCACCCCCTGTCATGCACAGAGCAGGGCCAATCAGGGGGTTAGGGCGCCGCCCTCTATCACCCACAGAGCAGGGCCTATCAGGGGGTTGGGGTTCCGCCACTCTCACACTCAGGGCAGGGCCGATGGGGAGGTTATGGCTCTACCCCGTCACACACAGAGCAGGGCGATCAGGGGGGGTTGGGGTGCCGCACCCTGTCACGCTGATCCCGGTGCCGGGAGGCCTTGCGGCTCCGCTGATCCCGGTGCTGGGAGGCATATTACCCTTTTACTATATAGAATAGAGGCCTGGTGCATGGGTGGGGGCTAGCTGGTTTGCCCTGAAGGGTGTCCTGGATCAGGGTGGGGGTCCCCACTGGGGTGCCTGTCCAGCCTGGGTGAGGGGATGATGGCTGTTTGCAGCTGGTCACACACCCTTCAGGGTGGGGGTCCCCACTGGGGTGCCTGGCCAGCCTGGGTGAGGAGCTGAGGGCTGTTTTCAGGCTGGGCGTGACTGAAGCTCCCAACCGCTCCTTTTTTCCTTTTTCTTTTTTTTATTCTGGGCCAGCTTTAATTTTGAGGCTTGGCTCCAGCTCTTAGGCCTCCGCTGCTGAAAGTAGGTTTCTGGCCTTTGCTTACAATGTTGCGATCCTGCTGGCTGAAGCCCGGCAGGTTTCTGGGGTTTTGTTTAGCTTCTATGTTTGTTACATAGTTGCTTGCAGCTCAGAGGCCTGCAGCGGCAGGCGGGGAACGTTGGAGTCCTCCGTCACTGAAGCAAGCAAGCCTCATGTTAGTTTCAAGCTGCCTGGCTGCCGGCCGCCATCTTGGCTGACAGTTAATTTGCATATTGCCCTGATTAGCCAATGGGAAGGGTAGCGGTCATATGCCAATTACCATGTTTCTCTTTTATTAGATACGATATTATCACAGTGATTGAGATCTAGAAAATACCCAATGAATATTAACCTTTTTGTTGTTATTTGAGCTTGTTACATTAAATACTAGTATTCAGTTAACTCTCTCGGGTTTGATTGTCTGCTTTTGAAGAAGCTTTATGACTTTTCCAGGTTGGTCTGGCTATAGAAAGGAAATGCAATGATTATTATTATTAGGGTCCGTATGATAATTATACTTTTTATTATACATTTTAAAATTGCCATTCTGGTTAACCTATCATTTCCTCGGATGATTGCCTCTGTAATTTCAATGCAAGCTAATCCCTGCAGGTATTCCCTGCAGTAATACAGGGTTGACAAACATCAGATTTCTGGGTCAGGTCCTGATTTGTGTTGAATTCACCAGGGAAAACACCTCTTAATAGGCCTTCTGAAAGTCAGCAAACTGGAAGCTCCTGGCTGCCCCCCAGTAGGATCATAGATGACATTAGGAAGTAATTCAGAAGGGACAATTTGGTGGGGTCATCCTGGTCTCATCTGGCTAGTTCAGGAAACTCAGTTCATTAGCTCATTAGACTAACTTCTACAAAAGTCTTTCTCTAACCTTAGCTTGCATCACAATCATCTGGAGGGTTTGTTAAAGTTCAGATTACTGGACCCCCACCCCCAGACCTATTGAATCAGAAACTCTGGGAGTGGGGCCCCATAATTTGTCTTTTCCACAAGTTCTCAAAGTATGCTGATGCTACTCTTCTAGGGAACACATGTTGAGAATCACTACTGTAAAGTAAATATTTATGGGAATATCCATTTCAGGTTAACCCTTTTTTAATGTAAAAATATTTGTTTAGTATCTTCCATGTTTAAGCACCATGCTGGGTTTTGGATATGCAAGAATGAGCACCTACCAGGAGACAGATAAGTAAACTAGTGGATGGGCCAAAGAGAGTTTTTAAGTCATTAGTCAGATTGGGTCCTTTTGTGGGTACAGTGTGATTAAAATTCTTATGTATGGCTCTGTTTCTGTTCCTACATTTTCCTTCCATTTATTTGGATTGAGAAGATAAACCAAGACTTGTCTCCTTAGGACACACTATGCCACCTTGATTTTTGGCTAAGAGGATGGAAAGTCCTTCATTGACTTTGAGACTCTATTGTTCTGATTAGAATCACCAAAGCTTTACACTGGGTAACATTGAGAAACATCTTAGTTTATTATAACACTAGAGGCCCAGTGCACAAAAATTTGTGCACTTGGGAGGGTCCCTAAGCCTGGCCTGTGCCCTCTTGCAGTCTGGAACCCCTCAAGGGATGACCACCTGCTGGCTTAGGGCTGCTCTCCAGGGGATTGGGCCTAAGCTGGCAGTCAGACATCCCTCTGGCAGCCCGGGAGCTCTTGGGGGATATCCAGCAGGGAGCAGGCCTAAGCTGTAGTCAGACATCCTTAGCACTGCTGAGGAGGCAGGAGAGGCGCCCGCCATCACTGCTGTGCTGGCAGCCGTCAGCCTGGCTTGTGGCTGAGCTGAGCTCCCCCTGTGGGAGTGCACTGACCACCAGGGGGCAGCTCCTGCATTGAGCATCTGCACCCTGGTGGTCAGTGTGTGTCATAGTGCCCAGTTTTTCCCAGTGGTTCTGCTGTTAGGGTCAATTTGCATATTACCCTTTTATTATATAGGATAGAGGCCTGGTGCATGGGTGGGGGCCAGCTGGTTTGCCCTGAAGGGTGTCCCAGATCAGGGTGGGGGTCCTGCTGGGGTGCCTAGCCAGCCTGGGTGAGGGGCTGATGTCTGTTTGCAGCTGGCCACAGCCCCTTCATGGTGGGGGTCCCCACTGCAGTGCCTGGCCAGCCTGGGTGAGGGGCTGATGGCTGTTTTGAGGAAGGCCATGGCCCCCAGCCACCCAAGCTCCCAGTGGAGGCTGGCTGAAAGTAAGTATCTGGGATTTATTTTTCTTCTATAATTGAAACTTTGTTGCCTTAAGTGGAGGCCGCAGTCAGCCAGGATAGGCGGAAATCTTGGCTTCCACCATCGCCCAGGCAACCAAGCCTCCTGCTTGCTCCAGCTCTGTGGCTGCTGGCCGCCATCTTGGTTGGATTAAATTGCATATAGTCACTCTGATTGGCTGGTGGGCATGGCTTGGGGCATAGAGGAGGTGCGGTAGTTTTGCATGTTTCTCTTTTATTAGATAATATACCATTACTTTTAAAAAATAAACTTTGTTTTTTAAATCAAATTTAGGTTCATAGGAAAATGAGAATAAAGTACAGAGAGTTTCCATATACCCTCTTGCCCCCCTACAGGCAAAGCCTCCCCATTATCAATATTATGCACCTGAGTGATACATTTGTTACAATTGATGAACCTGCATTGACAAATTATCATCCAAAGTCCATAATTTATATGAGTTTTTGCTCATAGTGTTGTATGTCCTATGGGTTTGGACAAATGTAAAATCTCATGTATCCACCATCATAGTATTCTGCAGAATATTTATTACCCTGAAAATTCTCTGTACTCCATCTATTCTCCCTTCTTTCTCCGCTAACTCCTGGCAACCACTGATCTTTGTACTGTATCCATAGTTTTGCCTTTATTAGTACACTAGTAGCCCGGTGCACAAAAATTTGTCCACTCGGGGGTGAGGGTGAGGGGTGGGGCCAGACCCCTCAGCCTGACCTGCACCCTCTGTCATGTTCCGGGACCCCGGCCACTCCTGGCCTAGGCACAGGCCTACAGGCTTGTTAGTACATCATACAGTTTTAAATCATCACCATTCATTTTTATATGTTCAGATATCTTAAGAACATTGTACATGATTGCAGGCATATTTGTGCACCATAGACACACAACATCTCCTAAAACAACACCTGCAAAATGAAGAAAGATTGTTGGCTACTAGGCCATATCCAAAGGCCTTGCTAAAGAAAATACACTGTCAAATTCTTACACTCTCATGAAAATAGATTTAGTCTCTGCAGAATACTAGCTTTTCATTAATCCATCCTTTCTTTTTGTGTTATCAGAAGGTATATTAAAACTAGGGTGGGTACTTCAACAATGGATAAAGATATCAGAGGAGGTCATTGGTGTTCCCCTCCATGCTTGGACCTTCCACCATTGGAAAATGGAGGCTTTGATGTCATCCCTTGTACTTTAAGGTCTGGAATGGCGATTAATAATTTTGATTTCATGGACTCATAACTAATATTATAAGTTATAATATTATGAAACCTCTCCCAAAGAAGATGCATTGTCCACAAAAGTTTCCATATAATGTCAGAGACTTCACAGAAGCCTGAAGACCACTGGCTCAATGTAAAACAAAGCAAATGAACAAACCTCAAAAGATCAATATCTGTCTCTGAAAGGATGATATTGTCTAACTCAACTGGGATGTGATTGATTATCAATCAATTTCACTGTCTTACCCAATTAGATTAGATGGTGATTGGTTATTCTGGTATAATTTGAAAGTCAAATGACTTCAGGAAAATTATAAAAAACACCCTCAGCAATTATTAAAATAGCCAGCCTCACGTCTGATCTGATGTTAGGGTCTAGTCATTAAAATTCCTAACCATAACATAAATTTTTTATTTTTCAAAATTTGTTTTTCAATTATAGTTGGTATACAATATTATATTAGTTTTAGGTATACAACATTGTGATGAGACATTTATACATCTTATGAAGTGATCACCATTATCATTCTAGTACCCATCTGGCACTGTGCAGAGTTATTACAATATTGACTATATTCTCTATGCTTTTCTTTATATCCTGTGAATGCTGTTATAACTGTCCATCTGTACTTCTTGTTCTCTTTTACCTTTTCCACACTCTCCTCCCATTTGGCAACCATTATTTTGTTCTCTGTATCTGTGAGTTGTTTCAGTTTTGTTTGTTCATTTATTTTTTGTTTTAGATTCCTTATATAAGTTAAGTCATATAGCATTTGTCTTTCTCTCTCTGACTTATTTCACTTAGCATAATACCCTCTATGTCCATACATGTTGTCACAAATTACAATATTTCATTCTTTTTTATGGTTTAGTAATATTCCATTGCATATTCTTTTTATCTATCAATGGACACTAAGATTACTTCCATATCTTGGCTATTGTAAATAATGCTGCCATGAATATAGGGTATGCATCTTTCCAAATTAGTATTTTCAATTTCTTTGGATAAATATCCAGAAGTGATATTGCTGGGTTATATTATGCCAGAAACTTTTCAAGTGATTTATTAATATAAATAAATACTGATTTCTTCAAACACTGGTTCTTGGAAATACACAAGTCATCTTACTATTTATATTGCTACAGAGCAATATACTCCATAATATAGTTAATTTAAGTTTCAACTTTCCCTGTTTTCAGTGGCTCTAAAAAACTTGACATGCTCTAGATATATGTATTAATTATGAGTTTTCTCTTAGAACTTCTCAGCCATCTCTTACAGGGAATACCTCTTGCATAAGTTTTTTATTCAACACATATTCATTGAGAGCCCATTCATAGGCACTGGGCTAGGCTAGATCCTTGAGGTATAGTGACAGAACAAGCTGAGGTAGTAGAAACAGACTGAAGTATGATACTAGGTACATAAAAATCCAAATTCCACTGTGGAGCCTACTATTTTTTATCTTATTTAGATTCTGTCTTCAAACTAAATTTTGCCATCTGAAATAAAAAGGAGTAATAATGACTATTCAGTAGGGTTTATGATGATTATATTATAGAATGTGAATTTACCTATTTTATTGGTTTTGTTGTTGTTGTTCGCTGCTCTAAATGTGATATTTATTTCTGATATTGTCCCCACAGACTGGAAAAAGGGTAATGCAGTGAAAATTTACTTTTATATACCAAATTTTGCTGTGAAGACACCCCTCCCTCAGTTTTTTTAGGACTTTCCTCACAATTGTCCAATGCACACACTTCGGGGCAGAGTAGGATCCTTTTCATACTATTACAAGCATGAAAGCCTTTGCCAAAAATTTAGCTCTGCTGGGCTTGGCACAGCAATGCAACAGAGAGAGAAATGAATGGTCACTACAATTATAAATGGGTTAACATTCCACTATTGTCCAGAAGAGTAGATTCCAGGCAAGGCTGCAAGGAGAGATTGGGGGCAAGGGGCAGTGTACAACTGACTCCATTCAAACATGGGAACAAACCGTTCTTAGAATGACTACAGAATGAAACACCTGCCACCCAATTCTTCACATAAAAGTCTGGCAGAAATACAGTGGGTGATTTGGAACTACTTTTATATTCCAAGTTAAAGGAACTGAATAAGAACTATACAGATGAATCCCTGAGAATGAACTTTTGTAACTCTGACTGCTGTTTAAAACCAATAAAGCAGAAGTCAGAGTTCAGAACTCATCTTTTTCATCTTGCATCTCCAAAATGTGTTTTCCTTTTGTATTAAGATTTAGTTTGGCCACTTGAAAAATTACAAAATTCTGGCTGGGACCCTGACCCTTCAGAACTCTGCTCTCCTCTTTCTCAGCTGTTAGCAATGCAATCCTAAACCATTGGCTCAGATTGTCCCCAGTTCCTGGGACCATTATTTTTTATTCCTTCCTTTTTCCTTCTAACCCTTTCCCCTCTCTGTCCTTTTCTCCCTCTATTTTTTTTATTGGAGCATAATTTTCATACAATGACATGGCCAGATTTCAGATGTACAATTCAATTAGCTTTGGTGAACACAATTACCTGTGTAACCCACATGCCCATCGAGATATAGAACACGAGCATCTATATATATAAAAGCCTAACATGCTAAGTGTCCGACCATCTGACCAGTCGCTATGATGCACACTGACCACCAGGGGGCAGACACTCAAAGCAGGAACTGCTGTGACGTGCACTGGCACCGTGGACCTGGTGCCCACAAAGCAACACTCAGTTTTCCCCAAGTGGGGCACAGGCCCCACCATCCCCCCGGACTGATAGCCCACCAAATCACAGCTGATGCTGCCAAAACCCTATGGTGCAAAATGCAACTCACAGCCCAGCCCAGCCAGGAAATGGTGGCTGTGGGCACCAGGTAATGATGTCACGTAGCAACACCCAGCTTCCTCTTCCTAGTGACAACTAGACTCCTTGCAGTTTCTTCAGCCCAGGAACATGACTTTCTTTATAGCCAGGTGCAAACATTTTGCACTTTAACCAAATGTCTGTGAAGCGTTTTCCTGTGCCTCATCTCATTTGATCCCCACAGAAGTCCTGGAGTAGGTAGATAGGAGACTTGGTGAAATACTATTTTCTTTTCATTAGCCAGAAAATGGAGATTTAAAAAGTTTAGAAACTTGACCCGACTGAAAAGAAGTAAGAAATGGTGGACCTTGAAAATGACTTCAGGTTTTGTCACTGCGCAGAATATAGTCAAACACTGCTGCAGTTAAATATTTTACCCTTTGTTCTACAATAATAATCTGCTTCCTGTTGATTTTTACTGCTGTGTTGCTGACAATTACCTGAAAAAGAAGTGGGTGCTTTGCTGGGCTGGAAAAAGTTTAGCTATATTAGAAAGCAAGTCTAATTAAGCAAGTTTAGTATATATAAAAGGCTAAGTTTACTCGTGCATGTGCGATACATATTAAGCTCTCACTGGCACCAATTGCCTGCATGTGTTTCGATCTGTCATTGTCAATTGTGAATTTGGTTGACACTTCTATTATAGAGAAAGGGTGAATAGTGATATTAAAATATTTCTTCTAATTAATTTCCTTTCAGTGTGTATGAATTCATGCACCGGGCCACTAGTCATCTAATAATAATTGTTTTTTTGAGTGTTACACTAACCTTACATTCCTGGGATGAATGCCTGTTCTTTCTCACAATTACAACTTTTCTAATTTTGTAGGGTTCAGTTTGCTAATAGTTTGTTATGGGTTTTTGTGCCTACATCATTGAGAAATGTTGGTTTGTAATTTTGTTCCTTGTAATGTATTTGTCTGATTTTAAAAGCAGGTTTTGATAGCTACATAAAATAAGATGACAAGTATTCCATTTTTTTAATGAAGATTTTAAAAAAATATTTTAATGAAAAGATTGGTATTATTTATTTCTGAAAAGTTTGATAAAATATAACAGTGAAATGATCAGAACCCAGTGATTTTCTTGTGGAAAATTTTTTATTAATGAATTTATCCAATAGACTAGTTTATTTTCAATGTTTTATTATATAGGTTTTATATATTCTACAAATTTATAAATGGTTTTCAAATTGTCAGATTTACTGGCATAAAATTGTTCATAATATTTTCTCCTTATTTTGTTTTCTATCTGTAGGGATTGGATTAATGGGGTGACTGTCTGTCTTTTATTCATGATATTTATAATTTGCTCACTCTCTTGATCTTCTTGATCCACCTCTAATT
Source organism: Myotis daubentonii (assembly GCF_963259705.1). NCBI lineage: Eukaryota > Metazoa > Chordata > Mammalia > Chiroptera > Vespertilionidae > Myotis > Myotis daubentonii. The sequence goes on from NC_081842.1 coordinate 177,182,612, forward strand.
TGATCACTATAACCAGACAAAATGTATAGATATTTTCAAATAAGTGACTTTTGGTTTTGCTGATCTGTTTTGTTTGTTTTTATATCATTAAATTTTGTTCATGTCTTTGTTATTTCCACCCTATTACTTACTATAGGGTTTGTTTTTTTTAATAAATCTTAGTTCTTTGAGTAGATCTTTAGATGATTAATTTTAGAGTATTATCCTATCCTATATAATAAAAGCCTAATATGCTAAGTGTCTGGACGTTCAGTTGTTCATTCAACCAATCAAAGCACAATATGCCAATGATATGCTAAGGTGACTCAACCGCTCTCTATGATGTGCACTGACCACCAGAGGGCAGTCAACCAGTTGACCAGTCACTATGATGTGCACTGACCACCAGGAGGTGGACTCTTCAACCGGTAGGTTAGCTTGCTGCTGGGGTCTGGCTGATTGGGACTGAGCGAGACAGGCTGGACACACCCTGGAGCCCTTCCATAGTCCCGCCCCTGCTGGCCAACCTCCCGCATCTCTCCCCAGCCCCGATCGTGCACAGTGGGGTCCCTTGGCCTGGCCTGCACCCTCTTGCAATCTGGGACCCCTTGGGGGATGTCAGAGAGCTGGTTTTGGCCCAATCCCACAGGCCAGGCCGAAGGACTGCACTGAAGCATGAATACATGCACCATGTCTCTAGTATTAATATAAGACTTAAAGGTATAAGCTTCTTTATGCAATGCTTTAGCTACATACCACAAGTTTAGATATTTTGCAATTTTATCAATTTAAAAATTTTTTCTAAACTTGTTAGGCATTTCTTCTTTAACTTGTGGATAATTAAGAATTGTGTTGTTTAATTTTCTAGCATTTCAGAAATTTAAAGACTTGCCAAAAAAAACCCAAACAAACAAATATCAATACATTTAACAATATTGAAACAATTTATAAGATGTCCTCTGATAAAAATTAAGAAATAACAGAGGTGTATTTTTGTTTTTGACTCCCTGCTTTATCATATACAAAAAAAATTAGTTATTACATCTTCAACTCATACCTTTTTGTTATGTTTTTTTTTCATTTATTTTGAAGCTCTTATATTAGGTGTGAACATATTTAAGCTTGCTCGTCCTTTTGATGAATAGACACTTTTATTTTAGTAAAATATCTCCATCCCTAATAATGCTCCTGTCCTGAAGTATCCCTATTCTGTTATTAAAATTAACCATAGCTTTCTTTAAATTAGTGTTTGCATGATATATCTTTTTCTATTCCTTTACTTTACCTGTGGATTTTTATTTTTAGTACATTTCTTGAAGACAATATTTCCTAGTGTCTTACTTTTCACATAGTCTGATAATATTTTTTTACTTGGAGTATTTGATTTATTTATACATATAACATAATTGCTTATATGATTGAGTTAAAATATACTATCTCATGTATTGTCTAGTAGTGCCATCTCCTTTTGTTTCCTTTTTTCTGCTTTTCCTACCTTCTTTCAGAGTATCCTATCTAATAATAGACAAACATGGTAATTAACCATAACTTTGCTACCCTTCCTGTTCGCTAATCAGTGAGATATGCAAATTAACTGCCAGCCAAGATGTTGGCAGGCAGCCACGCAGCTGAAGCGAACATGAGGCTTGCTTGCTCCAGTGACGGAGGAAGCCAAGGTTCCCTGCTTGACTCAGCCCAGCTCTGAGCTCTGGATGCAACAATGTTGCAATTATAGAAGCTAAACAAACTCCAGAAACCTGCTTTCAGCCGGCAGCGGGCTTAGAGCTTACAGCGCCAGTGATGGTAACAGAGTTTTAATTATAGAATCTAAACAAACCCAGATACCTGCTTTCAGCCAGTCACAGTCTCAGAGCTGGAGCCGGCTCTCAGCTCCAGTGACAGTCATAGAAGGTAAATAAATCCCAGAATAAAAAAAAAAAAAGAAGAAGAAGAATAAAAGAGGCTGGGAGCTTCAGTGACCCACCAGCCTGAAAACGGCCCTCAGCCCCTCACCCAGACTGGCCAGGCACCCCAGTGGGGACCCCCACCCTGAAGGGGGTGTGACCAGCTGCAAACAGCCATCAGCCTATCATCCAGGCTGGCCAGGCACCCCAGTGGGGACCACCATCCTGAAGGGGGTTTGACCAGCTGCAAACAGCCACCAGCCCGTAATCCAGGCTGGCCAGGCACCCCAGTGGGGACCCCCACCATGAAGGGGGTGTGACCAGCTGCAAACAGCAATGAGCCCATCATCCAGGCTGTCCAGGCACCCCAGTGGGGACCCCCACCCTGATCCAGGACACCCTTCAGAGCAAACCAGCTGGCCCCCAACCATGTACCAGGCCTCTATCCTATATAGTAAAAGGGTAATATGAAAACTGACCCTAACAGCAGAAAGACTGGGAATGACTGGTCACTATGACACACACTGTCAACCAGGGGGCAGACGCTCAATGCAGAAGCTGCCCTCTGGTGGTCAGTGCGCTCTCACTGGGGGGAGCTCTGCTCAGCCCCAAGCCAGGTTGATGGTTGCCAGTACAGCGGTGGTGGTGGGAGCCTCTCCTGCCTTCTCAGCAGCCCTAAGGATGTCCAACTGCAGCTTAGTCCTGCTCCCCTCTGGCAAGTGGACATCCCCTGAGGGCTGCCAAGCTGCCAGAGGGATGTCTGATTGCCATCTTAGGTGCAATCCCCCGGGAAGCAGGCCTAAGCCAGCAAGTGGTCACCCCCAAGGGGTTCCCGATTGCGAAAGGGCACAGACTGGGCTGAAGGAACCCTTACCCCCGAGTGCACAAATTTTTGTGCACCGGGCCTCTAGTTTAAGTATATTTTAGTTTTTCATTTTATCTTCATTATTTACTTTTTAGCTACATCTTTTTAAATTTAGTTGCTTTTCTAGAATTTCCAGTATATCACTTTACATATAATACAAGAATATTATCTTAGAGTTGATTCCTTTTCATCATTTGCACTTTTCTCATCATAGACTTCATTTTTATAATTATTACAAACCCCATAATACATTATTATAACTTTAATCACTAATCTTTTAAAACATTAAAAAAGAATAATATTATATTTACCCACATGTTTACCATGTAGAAATATGAATTTCCAACTATTTTTCTTTTCTCATTGTGAAGAGCTTCCTTTAATAGTTCCTGCTATGCTGGCCTACTGGTGATGGATTCTCTTGAGTATTTTTGGTCTAAAAAAGTTTTAGGTTCACCTTCATTTTTTGAAGGATTAAAAACTTAATCTTAGATCTGGGGCCCTGAAACCTATCTCTTGCTTTTCAATCTTTGGCAGGCTCTTCTAAGGATACCCTCCCAGCTCAGTGGAGCCACCCATGTAAGAGGAGCTTACATTTCCTTCGATTAATTCACTAAACCCCAAGCTTGCCTTTATTTTACATCTGTTACTTTAGTCTTCATAGCATCACTCAACTTGTGGAATTCTATTATCTAGCTATTTTTACTAAATCTCATTGTTTGGTATATATTCATTCTTCAATCAATAAGTCTTTTTGAGTTCCTCATATGTGCAAGACCCAGAACAAATTTCCCAAGGCTCTATGTTAGAAATAGCATGGTAAAAACAAACCAATAAGCACCATTGGACTAGAGTGTTCATCTGGGCTCTAGTCCCACACCTTTCAATAACTATCATTAGGTTAGCCACTGACCATCTTTAAACCTTGGCTTGCTCATTATTTTCTCATCTGTAACATGGAGATAGTACGTGTTCTACAAGGTTATTGTGGAGCTAATGACGTAGGAAACTGTCAAACCAACTACCTGAACTCAGTCCGTCATTGGTGGACCTGAATGATTCATACAAACATGATCCGAGAAAACCAAAAGAGTTACTTACATAGAAAGCATCAAGATGAATTTGTAAAATATTGAGTGGATTTATTATACAGACATAAATAACTTCTGGAAATTTAGGGAAAGGAAAAAATTATTTTAAAATGTTAGTTTTAAGTAAAATCCTGGTAGGCTGAACATGTAAAGAGATAATCCTGGGAAGAGTTTAAATAACATATCATTTAATTCAATTTGATTCTACTAAGTTCTATTTCATTTGAATCCTTTTAAGTCCTAAATTCCAATAATTCAGAAAAATTGTTAATATATTTTATTGATTTTTTTACAGAGAGTAAGGGAGAGGGATAGAGAGTTAGAAACATCGATGAGAGAGAAACATCGACCAGCTGCCTCCTGCACACCCCCCACTGGTGATGTGCCCGCAACCAAGGTACATGCCCTTAACCAGAATCTAACCTGGGACCCTTCAGTCCGCAGGCCGATGCTCTATCCACTGAGCCAAACCGGTCAGGGATAATTCAGAAATTTTTAAAAATTCTTTCTATCAAAGAACTCACAGCTTAAAGAGAAACAAGATAAAAAATATTTAGTTGAAACAGCATAGCATTTTATCTAGATGTGCAGACTCTGGCACTAATTGGACTAGAGTGTTCATCTGATTTAACATCTCTACTTCAGCACTCACTATTTATATGACACTTGATAAAATTGTTTTGTTCCCTATGAGTGTTTGTCAAGGAAACGCTAGATACTGTTAAAGGCAAAAATTCCAGTGGTTTGACATGATAGAAGTTTACTTCTTCCTCTTGTAAAATCCAAAGGATTGTGTGGGTAGGGAAGCTCTGATCCACACTGTAATTCAAGGGCCCTGGACGAATGATGACTGCCCAAGGCATTGGCATTCTGCTAACAGATGGGGAGGATCACACCAGAAGTTTGTATGATGGTCTCCACTCCCAGGCCTGGGAGAGGAGACCATCATACTTACTTACATTCTGCTGGCAAGAACTCTACGGCAGACAGGAAAAAGGAGTCCAAATGTGTGCTTAGGCAGAAAGGAAAATTAGATCAGTAAATAGTCAGCCAGTCTGTGTTATACTGTGTCTCAGTTTTCCCATGTGTGAAATCAAAATAATAATAGGATCCATCTCAAAGGGCTATTGTAGGAATTCAATGAAATCATGCACATAAAGTATTAGCCCAGTGCCTGACTCATGGTGTGTGCTTGTTAAATGTTAGTTATGACTGTGAGTGCTATGACAAAGGTAAATGGTGGATTCAGCAGCATACAAAGGGAAGTGCAATCAGATAAAACTAGGATATCAGATAGACTAAACAGAGGTTGATGGGGTTGTGACTGTTAGCTGTGCTGGCTTCCTCAAATCACCAGATGTCATGTGTACACTTGTGCTGCATTTACGTAGCTTCAGGGTCAGCTGCATCCCACCAGCCATCTATTCTCCCGTAGAACTTCCTCCTGCATTTTGGCTCCATTTTTACCCTAGGATGGGGAAAATAATTGCTAATGTTGAAAAGACCTTTTCAGATAGAAAGCAAATTTTAATCATTGCAGATTATCTGTTTATATGTCAGAGTTATTTTTGTTGAGATCCAACCTATAATATTTGTGTAGCAGTCTTGAGTATGCAAAACATGTAATGTGCTTTATTTTTCTATGGTTTCACTTAATTGTTATTTTAAAAGTCCATTCTGGCAGAAAATGCAATCTTGGTCTATTTTAAGTAAATTCAGCCATTTCAGGTTTAAATTCAATCTATTTAGCACCGGCTCCTCTCTCCTTGTCCTCCAGGGTGACAACTAAATTCTGAGGATGTTGACAGAGCATCCTTGGCATTGGGAGGAACATCTGACCCTTTGTGGCCACCAAGTGTCCACATGTGGCATGTATATAACCACGCCTAGTTCTTGTGTGTTGTTGCATTCCCCTACACTTGCATCTGCTGGAGTAGGCGGGCATTTTGTCCCTATGCCAGGTACACCTACTGCCCTGGCATCTGCCATGTTACTGTCCCCTTTTACTCTCAAAATTTCCCTAACTTGGAAAATAAGTGGTCATCCTAGCCGAGGGTCTGCATTGCCACCTGGCCTCTGACTGGCAGTCTGTGGCTACTTTCTGTTCCAGGTATAATTCCTGACCTTTATATCCCTTACGCTGCACCTGTTCTGTGGCTTCTTAGGGACATTAGAAAATGTGGCTGCTTTCCCACTTTATTCCACTGTACTCCAAGGCCAGGGAATACCATATCTCAAGGCCCTGGGTTCTCTCAGCTTTAAAACCTCCATGCAGCCATCTCCACCTCCTTGAGTCACCTAATTGTTGTCAAGCTTCTACTTCTCAGTATTCCAAGCTAAAGAGACTTCAATTTCCAGCCTCTCTCAGGTTTCCAACCCTTTGGACCACATGGGAGTGAAGGTGAGATGTAGCACTAAGGGAGGCCCTCTGGTCAGTGATGTAATTACCAATCTCCCCTGGCCCATGAGAGAGGCAGGGACTGACTTTACAGAGAGGATTTAAGTATAAAGATGAAAATAAAAAGTGCTTCAATTATATTTAAAAAGATATTAGCACCACAAGGCAAACAGACTAAATGAAATGTGTATTTCACGGAAGGAGATGTCATGTTTGGTTGGAAGGAAAGAAGGATTTTAAAAATTTCATGGAGAAGTAGTTACGAGTCTTGAAATTTGTTTTGGGTTTGGTGTGCCTGTCAGGGAAATAATTTGTTGGTCATTGTGGGTAGATACAAAGCTGTTGGAAAATACAAGGTTTGTTCAAATAAATGGAAACCAGGTGGGGCTCAGAAGTTAGGGGTATGAGGTTTAGATTGAGGCACATCTCAGTTTAAATTGTCCCTGTACCATTTCTCAACTTGGTGACTTTTATAATTTACTAGTCGCTCCATGCACGGATTCGTGCACATTGAAAGAAATTAATAAGAAGAAATATTTTAATAGCGCAATTCACCACTTCTCAACATAACCCATGGCTGAAGGTGGAATGTGCGGCCCCATGAGGAATCGGGCTCCCTCCTCTCTGGTTCTGGGTAGCCTTTTATTATATATATTTCATTGCTTTAAGCGGCAGGTTCTTCATTTTTAATTGGAGGTTGTAATTGGGCTTCTCATGCATTTACCCAGAAACACTGAGAGTTCTTACCTCATTGTGCTCTTGAACACCTCTGCGCAAAAGTAAAGTGATGTCCTCTCCCACTTTCTTGTTTTTCATGCCTTTCCTAAACCATTTCTATCACCATCAGAATCGATAAGAAGCGTATCTCAGGTGCAGGAAAGCCTCCATAATTTGTAGAGCCCAATGCAAAATGAAAATATGAGGCCCCTTTTATTAAGAATTTCAAGATAGTTAATAGTAAAACAGTAAACCACACAAGGACTCTTGTAAGAGCAGGGCTTGTGCGATTACACAAACCACAGGCCCTTGAAGCCGGTCCTTTGCCTGGTGCACCTTGCCGTCCTGGGTTTCACTGTCAATTGTCCTGTCTGTCTCTCCTAATAGACTATGAGCCTCTGGAGGACACTGACTGGGTCATAGTCATTTCTGTGTTCTAGACAATGGCACGTGCATATAGGAAACAGAGTATATATACTGGATTTTGTTCCACTTTCCTCTGATCAAATAGGCAACAGAACATTTTCAAAGGACTGGTCCAGGGGGCTTCCCACCCACCGCCCCCTGACTTACGGTGGAGCTGATTAATGGTGAGGAACAGGAATCAGTTCCTTGTGCGGAGGCTCCTGCCTGTGGGACGTGCTCACTAACTCTGCCTCAGTGAGGCTCCCTGAACTCAGGCTGAGCACCATGTGGGGGATCATCCACTCATTCTTTAGGCCTGGTTTTGTGACAGTGTAGCTACTAGTATTAAGCAAGCATTTCTAGTACATAAAAGATTGTTAAAAACTGTGCAAATTGCATAAGTTAAATATGCTGGTAAAACAGCAGGACTGTAACAGGCAAGAAAGGAGGAACACTGTGGGAATGTGAGTCCCACTGAGATGTATACCCAGGCTCCATGCAGTGCAGACTGGGCACTTGTTTAGGTGTTTCTTTGTGTGGCTTTATGGTAGGGGCACTGACCCTGCATTTGTAGGCCTCTATTTGTGTCCTGGGTCCATCGCTCACTAGCAAGCTGATCCTGGGAAAATTGCTAAACTTTCTCCGTTTCCTGGATTCCTCACGTATAAAATCAAGACAGTAATACTGCAGGTGAAATGATTATATTAATAAAGCCAACTAAGCTGCAGAGCATTACCCAGAATACAGAAAGTACGTAAGTGGTCTCCATGCCATGTATTTTGGTTACACACCCCAACTACAAGTTACCTGAGTTCAAACAACATTCATCCATATATTTTTTCCAACTCCCATCTGCTGGGAATTCTAACTGTGGATCTTTTTTTTTTTTTTTTAACGTGGCTTATTTGTCTTTGTCCCTGTTCTCATCTGCATCCCTCATCCGCACCTGAGTGAGGAGGGTCTGTAAGAGTGGATAGGGGTTTAAAGATAGACAGGCCTTGGTTCTTCTGTTTAAAAACTGTGCTTTGGGCCCTGGCCGGTTTGGCTCGGTGGATAGAGCGTCAGCCTGTGGACTGAAGGGTCCCAGGTTTGATTCCGGTCAACGGCATATACCTTGGTTGCAGGCACATCTCCAGTAGGGGGTGTGCAGGAGGCAGCTGAACGATGTTTCTCTCTCATCGATATTTCTAACTCTCTATCTCTCTCCCTTCCTCTCTGTAAAAAATCAATAAAATATATTAAAACAACAACAACAAACAAACAACTGTGCTTTGGGGCAAGCAGTTGAATGTCACTGACCCTTGTACTTTTAGCAAGGATTGTTTTAGAGTAATTGTGAAGGGTTTATAAAATAATGCTTATAAAGCCCAAATACAATGCAGTCCCTACCCAATAGTTATGGTAATGGGTTTGATCCTGCACTAGAGTGGCTGCTAAGAGGAGTGAATACTAATCCCTTCTGGTTCACCTGAATCCACGTGACACACTGGACAAGCTGTTCTGGATCTCTAGGCTTGTGGAGGAACTAACCATCTTTAAAGTGCCCCCTAGCACCCCTAATGCACCAGCTAACATTTAATTATCAAAACAGCCTGTACAACTTAGGTACCATAGTGATCTCTATTTTGCAGATGAGGAAAGTGGGCTTAGGAAGATGGAATAAGATCCACAGAGTGAGAAGATAATGAACTGGGTTTCCACCCCAGCTATCAGCCTTTCCAGCCCTGTGCTTCCACTGCATGTATATTGATACCCAAGTACTCACCCTATGAAAGGACCCCTGGGTCTGCAACCCTTCACTTCTCTTTTTCCTTCTTTATGAGCCAGAGCTTCTGGAACCTTCTAATGGTTCCCTGAACCCTCAGCAAACATGAACATCACTCTTCTCTTGACAAAAATTTAAAGGAGATGAGGCATAGCTGCAGAAGAGAAGGGTGGTCCTCATGCCTGGGAATCTACCTCTGTTCTCTTTCTAAATCTAGTTACAGTTTGGCTTTGCAGCATTATACACATGACTTCATCTAACACTAATTACCTCCCCAAGACCCACATTTCTAAATACCATCACATTGGAGGTTAGAGCTTCAACATATGAATTTGAGGGAGGGGAAATACACACATTCAGTCCATAGCAGGTAATACCTGATAAATCAAGCACAACAAAATGTTAATTGTAGAATTTAAGTGGCAACAATATTCATGTTCACAGTAAAAATTTTTCAACCTTCCTGTATATTTGAAACTTTTTACTAAGATGTTGGGGAAAACATTAAACCAGGCCTCAGCATAACAAACTAACGCTATAAATAGTTGTTGAGAGATGGGTAAATTTAGTGGAAATCTGCTTGCCAATTAGCTCTGAGGTTAAGATGGAGATCAAGACAATCTGTCCTTTTCATGTTTCTGATGCACTGATGCTTTTCTGGAAAGCATTATGCAATATGATCAACACTCCATTTGGAGGTGCTTACACGTTAAAGGAGGAATTGCTGCAACAGGCGTGGTGTTAGAAGCCCGTGCAGCTAGTCCCGGCAATCTGGGCTCTTGTGGGATGTGGGCTGCAAAGCAGCAGGTGTCTTGTCTGCAGAAGTCTTCTGGGAGCCCTCAGGCTACTGTGTATTACAGAGAATGGATTTTATCCAGTTATGTATATGATACTCAAATAGAGAATGAATGGGAGGTTAGGTCAGTGATTTTTCCAGTCCAATTACAAATATTAAATATATGGTTTGTTTATAACCATGTTTAAGGAAGTAAATAAACTCTTTGGCAGATACTAGTAATAAGCCAGTAATTATTTCATTTAGTCATTTAACAAGCATTGTCTGAGCACCTACTATGGGCCAGGCCCTGGGTTAGAAACTGTGAAATATGTAGGCATAAATCAGTGATCCGCCTTTCTGTGGGCCAGCCACTCTAATTTCTAACCTCCAGGCCTACAGCTCTCCTCCACTACCACCCTCAGGTAAAGGAGCTGTTCTAGTTCAAGAACAAAACAGATTTTTAAATGGATGAACAATGGAATCACCATAGGAAGTAGTGCACTTTCTGACAGAAATAGAGTTGAACTTGGATCCGCCTCATGACTCACCCTCCACACTCTCAGACTAAGGTCATGGAGGATGAGGTCTGGTGTGGCACCCTGGGGACGGCCTGTGCGCTGGAAGGACAATGTAGCAAGGGGAGTCCAGCCAGAGGGATGCCTGGAGGGACACTGTAGGCCAGTAGACAATAGAGGGGGGAGATAGGAAAAGGAATAAAAAGGGCTTAAATTGTTTAACCCAGCATTGCCCTGTAAAGAACAACCTGAGGATTCAGGCTGACAATGGTGCTAATAACAAAAAGGGAGCTTTTTCTGGAGTGGCCTTTAAGACAGGTTTGCCTTCCTGAGAGACTCAGCTAGAGTCTCTTTAGATATTTTTTCCCCTTTATTGATTAAGATATTACAAATGTGTCCTTATCCCCCCAATGTGTCCTTATCCCCCCCCTATCCTGCCCTCACCCTCACCTCCTATTGTCCACATCCATCGCTTATGCTTATATGCATGCATACAAGTCCTTTGGTTGATCTCTCTCCCTCACCCCCACCCTCCCCTACCTTCCCTCTGACTTTTGAGCATCTTATTGATGCTTCTCTGTCTCTACATCTGTTTTTGTTCATCAGTTTATGTTGTTCATTATAATCCACAAATGAGTGAGAGCATGTAATATAAACACCTCATCAAGAGTCAAGGACTCCAATCTCCACCCATCTTTTCTCAGGAGACACACCTTACACTTAGCTCAAGTAGCTTAAGTTCTAATAGGGGAAATAAGGTATGTACCCACATAATGACTGCTCATACTACTCGCCTCTTGTTGTAATAATAGTAAATAATATTTTATATTCCTGTCTCCTATACCAGTTTTTGAACCATTAATATTAGGAACTTTTATTTATTCATCTTTCTATTCCCAATATCTAGCACTGTGCCTCATTGTGGCTTAATCATTTTTTAATGGATTAAAGAAATAATTAGTAGATCATTTTTATGAACTGAATGATTATATCCCCCTAAATTTATATGTTGAAGCCCTAACTTCCAGAGCAGCTGTATTTGGAGATGGGGATCTCTAAGGTAGTAATTAATGTTAATGAGGACATAAGGATGGGGCCCGGATCCAATAGGATTAGTGTCCTTATAAGCAAAGACACTAGGGAGCTTGCTCTCTCTCCACATGTACCCACAGAGGAAAGGGCCATGTGAAAACGTAGTGAGAAAGTGCCTCTCTAAAACCAGGAACAGAGTGTTCATCAAAAAGTGAATCAGCCAGACCCTTGCTGTTTGGCTTCTAGCCTCCGCAACCATGAGAAAAAAAATTTCTGTTGTTTAAGGCATCCAGTCTATGGTATTTGTTATGGCAGCCAAATACCAAACTACCAAAATACAAAAAATGCTAGAGCATCAAAAGGATAAAGATAGCAGTTCCAGCTAAGAGAAGGTGCATCCTGTCAATGAGGAAGTAGCATGGGAAAGCCTTAAAACATGAAAGATCCCATCTCCTGTAAGGGGAGGGGGGCATGATGAACAAAAGTGGGGAGAGGGGAAAGAATAGGCTATCAGAGCATAAACAAGAGAAGGCTTGTCCAAATATGGGTTTGATAATTATAAAATAGTGTCCAGCTAAGACCTTTGAATATGTTTTCCTAAGCATGAGAAAACAACCAAAGTTCAAACATGCTACTAATGGGGTCAGAGCATTGCTTCAGGAGGAATGATTTCCAGGTTCAGGTTTCCTATCTGAGAATGACGACACCAGGCATGTCTTCACTGATGGTCCCAATAGGATAGCCCTACTTTGTATATAAGTGCATATGTGATGCTCACATAGTTATAGAGAGTCATTGCTTACATCACTGCTAGTACAAAGGTTAGTTTGGGGCCATCTCTTATTCAAGCAACTTATCCACCTAGGGTCAGAAGAAATCCATTGCAGGAGGAAACAGTAGCTCAGGAATCTCTTTAAATTTTACTGGATTTATTTTCAATTCCTTTGTAATCTTTTCCTCAGAGCAGTAAATTCTGAGCTCACAGGGCTTTACATTTAATTCCGGTATTTGGATTGTGAGAGCTTTTAATACCTGTGGACTTGGCAGTAGCAGGGAGTAAAATGCATCCCCATTAATCAGAACTGGTCTGAGTCATGTTACCCAAACCATAGATTTCTACAAGAAAATTAAAAGGCAATATCATTTCACTTCTGCTAAATGTTTTATTATGATTCAGGGGGAGAATTGGGACACTCTATATTGTGTCCAGTGATGCTGCCAAAAATATATCACACAGAGACAGGACAAATGGATGTATAAATAGGAATTGCTCAGAGGGGTTAGTCATAAATCACTGAATGAGCCGAAACTCAAGCTTCTTTTTTTGTGTGTTGCTTAAAATGAGAGTTGTTATTGGTAACTTCTAGAAAAACAATTTGATTTTGTATAGTTGCATTAAAAAGTTGTGGGAAATAGGGAAGTATAATTTTCCTAGGTGAAATCAAAGGCAAGATACAAAATTTTCTCTAGGAACATATCAACTATTTTGAAAAAGTGAAGTTTGTTCAAGAACAGTGATGGTGTGGTTTTTAGAAGCATGAGTTTTCATCTTGAACCTTTAAATATCTGGACTATGGTGATGGTCTGGCTTTGGGTCAAAAATGCACTATAATAAATTGGATTGAGGCAGCAGCAACTACTATGAGACTTTTCTGTTGGACCCTGTAATTCCTCCATAGTACTTCTAGAAAACCTTAATGGACATAAGACACTGGGGGATAGGGGAGGCTAGGGGACTGTCAAGGGTGGGGGGGGGGGAAAAGGACACATATGTAATACCCTTTGTAATACTTTAAGCAATAAAAAATAATAAAAAGGAAAAAAAGAAAATGCTTTATGATGTTCTGAATCTTAGTTCAAACAGTTATTTTGTGTTAGGAAAGAAAAGTAAACAAGTTCCTGTTTGTTTTGTTTTAAAAATATTAAAGTGAAACCTGGGAAACTGTAGCTAGAAAAAAACAACACATTAAAACCTTCACAGACAGAAGTACTAAGCATTTTGGTAAAGCTGCAGATGTTGTTAATGCTAAACAACTATTTAAACATTTTATTAAGTATGATATTACTATTATGCCAGTTATCTTTGTGGTTAAAAGTATTACATTTCCTTTTGATTAAGAGCACAGTGGTTGAGTTTGCTCCTTTTATTTTTATGAAACCTAGAAAGATGTTTGGAGGGCAATAAATGTGGCCCATCATGAACCCTAATGCATAATCCCTTAGAAAACAGGAGTTAGTTGAGAAGGCCAAAGGCATTGAACATGATTCCCAAAGTGCTGTAATTTCCCATGGCCCAATTTTGAGTTGTTTTTTACTGTGTAACAAACTACTCTGAAACCGAGTGTCTTAACACACTCATTTATAGGTTCATGATTCTGTGGGGTTGGCCATTTGGTCTAGGCATTTGCATATCCAATTTAGTTTCACTCATGTGATTGTAGTCAGCCAGAGGACTGGTTGCAGTCAGAGCACTGGTCCCAGATGGCCTCACTCACACATCTGGAGTTTGGCTGGGGTAATAGAGGCAACTGGACCCCATGTTTTTAACATCTACTAAGCTATCCCTTGCTCCTTCCTATGGTGGCTGGGTTCCAAAAACAGAAGAAGAGGGCAAATTCCAGTGTGCAAGCACTTTTTCAAGTTTTGCTTTCATCATGTTTGTTAATGTCCTGTTGGCCAAAGCAAGTCACATGGCCAACCCCAGATGCAAAGGGTAGAAAAATACACCCCAAACCCAGTGTGGTTTGGTTTGTCCTCGTTATAGGTCTGCTGAGAATAATACTAGTAATCTGAACTCCTGGGCTCTTGAAAGAAGGTGCTGCACAATGTTGTGTTGTTGCTGTTGTTGTTTGTTGTTATTGGTGTGTGTGTGTGTGTGTGTGTGTGTGTGTGTGTATGTGTGTTTGTTTTGGTTAATTTATCACATCTAAATTTTCCTTTAATGATGTGATCCCGATGATGGAAATATATCTTTAGCCTCTCTGCTCCCGAGCTTCTCATCACCTCATGGGATTAAGAATACTATGTACCTAATAGGTTTATTTTGAGAATTGAATGAGCTAACAATTTTGAGGCTTGGGAAAAAAATGCCTGGAATACAATGTGTACTCAGTAAGTGTTTGCTATTACCAGTTTTGGTCCTGTACCTCTAAACTAGTTTCCTAATGCTGTTTTAAGAATTTCCACCAATTGAGTGACTTAAAACAATGCAAATTTATTATCTTACAGTTCTGAGGCTGCTGAGTGACCTCTGGTTTCACTGGGCTAAAATCAGCGGGTCAGCAGGGCTGTGTTAACTTGTTTGCTTGCCTTTCATTAGCTTCTGGAGGTTGCATGCATTCTTCGGCACAGCTGGCCATCTTTCATCTTTAAAGCCTTTAATAGCCAGTAGAGTGTATCGCACATCACACAAATCTGACCTATGCTTCTGTCACATATTCTTCTCTGACTCATTCTTTTGCCATCCCCTTCGACTTATAAGGACCCTTATAATTATACTAGAGGCCTGGTGCACAAAAATTTGTGCACTCAGGGGGGTCCCTCAGCCCAGCCTGTGCCCTCTCACAGTCTGGGACCACTCAGGGGATGTCCACCTGCTGGCTTAGGCCTGCTCCCTGGGGGATTGGGCCCAAGCTGGCAGTCAGACATCCCTCTGGGAGCCCGAAAGCTCTCGGGGGATGTCCACTTGCCAGCGGGGAGCAGACCTAAGCTGCAGTCGGACATCCTTAGTGCTGCTGAGGAGGCGGGAGAGGCTCCTGCCACCACTGCTGTGCTGGCAGCTGACAGCCTGGCTTGTGGCTGAGCAAAGCTCCCCCTGTGGGAGCGCATTGACCACCAGGGGGCAGCTTCTGCGTTGAGCATCTGCCCCCTAGTGGTCAGTGTGTGTGATAGTGACCAGTCATTCCCAGTAGTTCTACTGTTAGGGTCAATTTGCATATTACCCTTTTATTATATAGGATAGAGGCCTGGTGCATGGGTGGGGGCCAGCAGGCTTGCCCTGAAAGGTGTCCTGGATCAGGGTGGTGGTCCTGCTGCGGTGCCTAGCCAGACTTGGTGAGGGGCTGAGGGCCATTTTCAGGCTGGCCAGACCCCCTGCAAGGTGGAGGTTCCCACTGGGGTGCCTGGCCATCCTGGGTGAGGGGCTGATGGCTTTTTGCAGGCTGGTCAAGCCCCCCAGTGGGGACCCTCACGCCATAGGGGTTGGCCAGCCTGGGTGAGGGGCTGAGGGCTGTTTTCAGGCTAGCCACGCCCGCGGGCTGGAAACAGGTATCTGGGATTTATTTATCTTCTATGATTGAAGCTTTGCAGCCTTGAGTGGAGCTCAGGGCCGGCAGAGCAGGTGGGAAGCTTGGCTTCCTCCATTGCCAGGGGCAACCCAACCCTCCTGCTCACTCCAGCTCCATGGCCACAGCCATCTTAGTTGGGTTAATTTGCATATTTGCTCCTGATTGGCTTGTGGGTGTAGTGGAGGTATGGTCAATTTGCATGTTTCTCTTTTATTATATTAGACTAGAGGCCCAGTGCACAAAATGCATGTACAGGTGCAGTCCTTAGGCCTGGCCAGTGATTGAAGCATGAGTTTCTGGTGTGGAAGGGCAGGTCCCAGCTGAGCTTTGGGCCCTGGGCAGCACCTGGACCCCTGAGCCCCCGCACGTCCCTCTTCGCCTGAGTCACAGTGCCCAAGTCCCCATGCAGAGTAGTGGGTACTACTGGAAGCTGCGGGGCTGTGGTACAGTCTGGGCCTCTGGGCTGCCCAGTGGAGCTGGAAGGAAGCCAGGTGGGCAGCACACTCTCTCCTGGCTGGCCTCGCAGACCAGCTTCTGTGCGAACCCATGGGGAACCCAGCCGGACCCCACAGTCCCAGTTCCTGTGGTCTGGCTTCTCGCAGGCACCCAGGGCTACCCCCAGAGCCATGGTTGGCAAACCGCGGCTCGCAAGCCACATGCGGCTCTTTGGCCCCTTGAGTGTGGCTCTTCCACAAAATACCACGTGTGGGTGCACATGTACAGTGCGACTGAAACTTCATGGCCCATGCACAGAAGTCGGTATTTTGTGGAAGAGCCGGTATTTTGTGGAAGAGCCACACTCAAGGGTCCAAAGAGCTGCATGTGGCTTGCGAGCCACCGTTTGCCGAGCAGCAGTTTGCCGACCACTGCCCCAGAGCATGCATGAGCCCTGGTGTCCTGGGGGAGGGTAACAGGGGGAGTGAGAGCTAGCTTGGCAGACACCCACATTCTCACCACACCTCCCTCCCAGTCACCCCTGCCCCCTGCCCCAGGTAGCCTGAGAGAGGTGGAAGGCCCCCCCCTCCTGGCAGAAGGGTGGTTGCAGCCACCTATCCCCTGTTCCCCATCCCAGCCTGGGGCCTGGCCCCATCAGGCAATCAGGGCCTGCTGGGGCCTCTGGTCGCCATTGGTGGGGCAATCAGTTGGGGCCAGGTGCCCTACCTGGCTCCCTCAGTGCCATCCTCAGTCACAGCCTGTGGGGTGATCAGAGAGGTGATCGGGCCCCCGCTTGCACCCACCTTGGCCTTGTGCCACCGCCCGCTCACCTGCTCCACCATGACTATTTAGGGAATTGTTCTGTAATAATGAAGAAATTTTATGGCTACAATGTTGAGAATATCTCTTTCCACTCTAAACAGTCAGGAAGGAGAATAGATATTTTGAATAATGAAAAAAAAAATGTTATCTACCACCTATCAGTTGGAATGTGAAGGAGAAAATGCCATATAATTACCAAACCTTATTTATTTTTCCTCTGGACTTCAACTGTATCATCTAACCATTCCTACTGCCTCTAAGTGTGATCATAAGATCAGTTCTCAAATGAGAGTGTCACATCTGAGATGAGGCAGTTCAGAGCAGCTGTACCTCCCTCATGGTAACTTCCTTGTGGGTTGGCTATATAAAGGGGATTTACCAGAGCACTCTGAGGCCCTGTTGGTAATCAGGACACAAGATAGAAAGATCCTGGGTCCCTGAGTGACCATGGTTCAAAGCCCCCTCTTCCTGTTGCCGAGGCACTGAAAGTTGAGGCTGCATGACTAATACAAGTGGTTACCTGAACAGTAATAAGTGGAAAGACCCTTCCTTCTCAGCCTGCACCCTAAGTGAATGGGGATGTGATCTGTGCTCCATCTAGACCTCACTCATGTACTTATTGCTCCTGGACTACAAGCAGAGACTTTAGATATTTTGCTAGGCTAGAATATAACTAGGATTGGTGAATACTGAAAAAGCATGGTGGCTGTTGACCTTGTCATGCACTTTTGGCCATAATAATCAAAGAACATACAGAGTTCCATTGTCTGCTAGTAATCATTTTATCTCCTTACTGAACAGATGAGAAAAATTAGGCCCATAGAATCTCAGAGATTTTCTAAAATTTTGTATTGAAACTGGGAATTGAATCAAATGCAACACTGAGCTCAGCACTCAGTATAGTGCTGGTATACCAGAGGATCTGTGATTGTCACATAAATGAATGGATGAGTGATGTGCTCATTCTTCAATGCTCAGCTCAATGCTACCTTTTTAGTGGAGCCCTTCTTAAAAGCCCCATTCCAAATGAACCTTCCCTACCCCCTCTCTTCCTAAAAGAGGACATTGATCTTTTATATAGCATTTAATAAAATTTGACTAAAATGTTAATTTGCCTGCATCTAGCTAACCCTGACAAAGAGATTTTATTTGATGTTTCAAATTAGACTGATTGCTGGTTATGCTTGTATCACAATATTGAAATGGAGTATGACACCTTGTCCATCTTAGTACTGTAAATGATTAGTAATGTCTGCCATGGGAAAAGAATTAGAAAATAATGGAACATGTGCCATATGTTTACCAATCCTAGTTTACTGTTTACTGGAATGAAAACTTCTTTAGGAAAGAGGCACGTAGCTTCTTCTTCTTTATATCCTGCATGATACTGAGAAGAGTATCTAGTCTATAATAAAAAGATGATTAATAAATACTTGTTGAATTAAATGGAAATGAAATTCACACAATACTGGATCTATAAGTCTCTTAAAACTTAAATCTTTCATATACCTCTCCCCCACCAATTTTTCCTTTTTCCATATATTCTAAGTTTTTTTGAGAAGTACTCTGAGTTTCTGTGGTTAGTGGTACTTAATAAATCCCAAGGAAATGTTTACTTCAAACTAGTTATTAACTTTTTTTTCTTGTCCTTATATCACATAAAAGTTTTCAACTTCGGTATATTTTTCTACAAGAATATAATAGACCAGTAGTCCAGTGCATGAAATTCGTGCACTGGGGTAGGGGTGGGGGGGAAAGGGGCCCCTCAGTCTGGCCTTCACCCTCTCCAATCTGAGACCCCTCAGGGAATGTCCTGCTACCTGTTTGTGCCCACACTTTTAACAGATAACAGCTCAATTGTTGTTTCTTTCTTATGCTTAAAACCATTGGAATTAGTAGGTATTCAAAGTGTGTATACATTTTGGGGGGACACCCTGTATATCTCTAGTCAGCGGTGAAAGAAACCAACAGCAGACTTGGAACCCCCAGACAGGGAACCTCGCTCACTCCCCACATGTCTCCCCACTTCACTTTCCACCTTCGTGGGCAGCAGGAGAATCAACGTTTTCTCTCATTAATTCGGAAAAGCACGTCCTGTCACCCACTGCCTGACAGGAGTGCGCTAGGCCCCAAGCAAGTGAGGCTCAGTCAGGGCAGCCTTCGCTCATGGGTGCTGGCACCCAAAGTGCATATTCCTCATCTACAGTCTCCCCAACTATCCCACTGTTTCACTGAGAGGACAGAATTCCTCTATGCCTCTGGGTTCTTGATCTTGAATGCTGACCGAAGGCACCTCAGCGAGGGCTGCCCCTGACCACCAGGTGTGTCTATCTGCACCTGCTCCTGCCTCAGCATCTGCATTAACCCCCCAGAGGTGATCTCGTAGCTGCACTGGCCTCCGTGGGAACAGGGCATCACCACTCCGCCCTCTCACTGTCATCTCACAGGCGCCCACCCTCAGAACCCAGAACATCCAGACACTCTCCAAAGGACATGAGTGCATCAGAGGGGATGTGTGCACATCCTGTGGGGGTGTTAGGCATGCCAGGTTGATGGAATTGTGGTGGAGAGGCGGGAGGAACTTGTGCACGCCTTGGTTTGCAACTGTTGCAGGCGCAGGAGGGTGACGGTGTGCAGGGGGGTGTTCGCATGCCAGGGGGGGATGTGCACACCAGAGGCCTCTGGCTTTGCAGATCTGTAAACCCCCATGGTGCGGCCAGGAAGACATCAGTCTGGCCCGCCATGGTGGCTGTCCCTGTGATCCTGCATCTTCTGGGCCAGGAAGTGGATCTTGCGCAGCCACTCCTGGGCACTGATGGCCTGCAGGCGCTACTTCAGCTCAGCCTGCAGGCTCCTCTTGGCGCGCTCACAGCTGTCACCACCGCCATGTGGGGAGTACAGGCCGCCCTCTGCTGGCCTGCCTACCCTGTCCAGAGGCTCTCTGCGCTGCTCACCTGCCCAGAGTGACTGGGGCTGGGTGGAAGCCAGGCATCCTGCCCTGCCCAACCCCGACCCATCCGCCCCTGTGCGAGCTGCCGCCCCACCAGGAAGGGTCACGGATCCAGTCCCAGGACCGTGGACAGCCTCAAGCGCTGCCCACCGCACGGCAGGGTCACAGATCTGTGTCTTGGTCCCATGGACAGCCTCAAGCGCTGCCCCCACCCACCAGGTCACGGATCCAGGTCCCAGACTGTGGACAGCCTCAAGCACTGCCCCCCGCCCGGCAGGGTCAGAGATCCGGGTCCTGGACCATGGACAGCCTCGCCTGCTGCCTCCCGCCTTCAGTATGCAAATTAGCCACCATCTTGTTGCTTCAGTGTGGGGTCCCCACTGGGGTGCCTGGCCAGCCTGGATGAGGGGATGATGGCTGTTTGCAGCTGGTCACACATCCTTCAGGGTGGGGGTCCCCACTGGGGTGCCTGGCCAGCCTGGATGAGGGGATGATGGCTGTTTGTAGCTGGTCACACCCCCTTTGGGTTGGGGTCACCACTGGGGTGCCTGGCCAGCCTGGATGTGGGGCTGAGGGCCATTTTCAGGCTGGTGGGTGACTGAAGCTCCCAACCTCTCCTTTTTTTCTTTTTTAATTCTGGGATTTATTTACCTTCTATGGCTGTCACTGGAGCTGAGAGCTGGCTTTAGCTCTGAGGCTCGGCTCCAGCTCTGAGACCTCAGCTGCTGAAAGCAGGTACTGGGTTTGTTTGGGTTCTATAATTGTAACACTGTTGTGGTCCTGCTAGCTCCAGCTCTGACAGCTGAAAGCAGGTTTCTGGAGTTTGTTTAGGTTCTATAATTGCAACATAGTTGCTTAGACTGCAGCTCAGAGCCCAGCAGCGGCAGGCAGGGAACCTTGGCTTCCTCCGTCACTGGAGCAAGCAAGCCTCCTGTTCACTTCAGCTGCGTGGCTGCCAGCCACCATCTTGGTTGGCAGTTAATTTGCATATCCTGCTGATTAGCCAATGGGAAGGGTCTTGGAGTTATGGTCAATTTGCATCTTTCTCTTTTATTAGATAGGATTTGGTAACATAAAGGGTTACCACAGTTTACCTCTAGAAACTTTGCCTGCCAAACATACTCATTTTAAACTGTATCTTTAAGAGAAAAAAGAAAAGAAAGGGAGTAGCAGATATAAAACAGAGAAGGCAAATATATCAATTAATGTTGCTTTAAACACAAATAAAGAACTTTCAAACAATAACAAAATCTGGGGTACTGGCCAGATGTATTATCTGATATATTTTAAACCTCAGAATACAAGGGCTTGTGCCCTAGTGTAGGATTTGCATGCTCTCCTTGGGAAAATGCAAAATTTCAGTTAGGATGTTCTCTCTAAATAATTACTTTACAAGCAAAGGATCTGACTTGGAGGTCCAGGGCTGTGGGAGAAATACACTCTAATGATACAAAATATATACTGACTCTTCACTTAAAAGCAAAGGTATAGAACAAGCTTGAATACATTATCAAGGGTATTCAGAAATTTCAAATGGTTCTTAAGCACTGAAATTCAACTCTTATAGCTGCCTTTGAAGGTTAGATTTATATGCCCATTTTTGTAATCCAAATTTAGTCCTTGGCCACTTAAAAAAATAATGCTATGGTTTTAGTTTTCCACTTATGACACCCTATTGAATACCTCCCCCTACATGTCCCAGGGGCATCTCAAACTTACCCTATAGAACACAAAACTCATCCCCTATCAGGAAATCAATCCTTCCCTATTCCTGTGTCCCCACTTCTACAAAGGGATTACCACACTCTAAATTATCCAGACACAAACCTTAGGACTTACTGTTGGCTTTTGGGGGTGGTGGTGGAGGGTGTTAGAATCATAAATATTCTTTTTATTACATATTTTCAACTTAAGTGAGTATAATTGACACAATTGTAAAATATTTACATATCTTGGCTCTTCTTTCTCCCTCACAACCACACTCCTTTCAGAGCTCAGTCAGTCTTGTTTATTTTCCTTCAAAGTGTCAGAGCAGGATCTCCATAGCTGATCAGACTGAAATTCAAGACCCAAGTTTGCCAATTAATAACTACTTGACTTGTGAAAAGTACTTACCTCTCTAGGCCTTAGTTTTTGAATCTATAAAATGGGAAGGAGGCCTTATATATTTGCTTATTCTGGTTTTAATGAATGTAAAACACTAACATGATGTCTTTTATAAGTCTCAGTAAAACCCAAGTATGACTAATACTTGCTACAATTTCATATACTTTTATTAGTAATTTTGCCACCACTGACCATCTTGTCCCCTCTTTCCAAATTGCTACTATTTTCAGTCCAAACCTCGGGAACCTCTTACCTAGAATCTTGTACTCTGCTCCGCTCTAATCACTCTGCCTCAAGGCTATTGCTCCAATGCATTTTCATGTGGCTTTTACTCTTACCTTGCTGGTGGTTACCTCTGACCACCTCATCTGCCATTCAAAAAGCTTCCATGCTTCTCTACTTTCATATGTCCTGTTCCTCAGCGTATGAAGTCCCCTTCAAATTAGAAAATGACATTCCACAGGAAACTGTATTTGTTTGAACTTGGTATGGCCTTAGGAACTCCCACTAAGAGAGACCTCAGGTATTTGGAAACATAAAAGAATTATATTGAAGGTTGAATCTCAGCCCCTTTAAGGAACTTTGTCATAGGTCAAAGCCCCAAAATTAAATCTTGCTCTTCTACAAGGAGTGGAAGTGTGTGTGTGTGTGTGTGTGTGTGTGTGTGTGTGTGTGTGTGTGTAGGGCAGTTTGAGAAAAATGGTGATAGTAAATTGCCCATTTAAAAACAACAACAACAACAAAAACAATCCCTGGTTTTGTTTTTTGTTTTTTTTTTTCTTTTGTTGCCATGAGATCTCAAGGTTAAAGGCACAAGAAATAGGTTAAATGAATCTTAGGCAAGAGCCCAAAATGTTTTCAAACCTCACATATTTAGCCTAAGATCCAAGGGTGGATTTTGTAGCCCAAAGTCCCATGGCAGGGGTGGGAAAAGTCCAGGCCGTGCACTATATACTAGTAAGGCCTGAGAAATCATTGGTCTGCCAAGGCATTAGAGGTGAGTTAGTTAAATGTTTGACCAAATAGAGCAGGCTGGTTTTTAAGTTGATAATTTTGTGAAACCCGTGAATGATGTTATAAATATCCAAATAGCCCTTGGCAGAAAAAGTTCCCCACCTCTGCCCTATGGTAATACACATTTTTAATTTTACTGGGTGTTATGGACCTATTATATCTCCTCAGGTGTCTTCAGTGCTGGTAGCAACTCATTGGGGATTCCTGGTTTTGAAGTCCTAGTCAAGTGTCTTTCTGATTCATCACAAGCAGCAAAGGCATTTTCTTAATGTCATTCAGAGAACAGTCCTAGATCACTTCCTCTCTGTCAGCCCCAGCAGATGGCCTGGGATATAAAGATAAGTAAGGGTCAATCTTTGTCGTAGAAGCATTAAAACTTGAGAGAAAGATATAAATAATAAAGGTACTGCATGAAGAATGCTATGAGAGTGGAACATATAAATTTCAATGGCAACATAGATGAGCAAGCAATTAAATCTCTCTATGAGGAAGGTTGTAATTGCCAAGAAAAATTAATCAGAATGCATGAAGACAGTGGAGTGCAGATGCAGTCTGAGAACACGGAAGAAGCTTCCATATAGGAATGGGGTACTTGGGGCTAGAAAGTGGGAAAGGAGGTTGGCTATAAATTAAACAGGAAGAGCATATTGGTATGTGTTACGTGTGAATTTCTACCTTATTCTGTGGTGTTGTGTGAGTTATCTGACCCAGGAAACCTTGCTGTTAATAACAGCAGTCTTGGGAAAACTTTAATGTGGGAAATGATGTGGCCAAATCTACATCTTAGAATGATAATATTGGTGGCAGAGTGGGCATGAAGTGAGAGGACACTGGAAGATTTTTGAACTAACATGAGCTGGTGAAGGCCTAGATAAGGGAAGTGACAGTGGGTAGCCAGGAGAGAACGGGTCTAAGAGAAGTGGTATCATTGCCAAGACCTGATCATTGATTGTCTGTAAGAAAGATATCAAGAACAGCTCTGAGAATTTTTCAATGTAGATGGTTGGGTTGGGTGGATAAAGATAATATAAACAATAAAGAAACAGCAGACAAATAGGCAACATTTAGAAGGAGGAGGATGCTTTTGTGTATATTGAATTTGATGAGCTTTTGTGTACTTTCTTACCAGAAACCTCTAAGCAGGAGGGAATGGGAAATATGAAAACATGTTAGGACTTGGAATGTAGATTTAACAAAACAGTAATAAAGATAAAGGAGGCCTTTGAGAAGATGAGGGTAATGGAGCTCAGCCAAGGGAATATGTGGAGTGTTAAGAGAAGCAAGTGTGAAACAGAATTCTGAGAAACTTGGTCTTTCAAGGATGGGCACTCTTTCTTTGTACCTTTGATCATTTTTTCCTTCAGCCTAGAATTCTATACCTGGCTTTTTGCATTTCTCCCTTGGCATACATCTTGAATTTCATACAATATTTTATTTCAAGAAAGAGTATAGCTATTTGTATAAAGCCCATTTTCCTGTATCTTGTGGAAAGTCTGGCCAACTCCTAGATGGTGTGTTTGGGACAGGACATTAATTGAACCACAATTCTCACACAGACACAGTTTAAATGGGACATATCCCCAGGCAACACCTTTATAACAGGCAAATGGTGCCAGGTACAAAGAAGTGCGTAGTGTGAACACACAAATGGCCTTTCATTGGTTCGCTGCACCTGAAATACACTGATCAGGCTGTGCTGCCATCTGCTCAGAGGTAACGTTTCCACAAACCCACCCAACACTGGAGAACAATAGAAATGGAGGCAGTTGCTGGGCTGGTTTTTCCGTAGACAAAAGACTGATTCTTAGGACTGCCACAGGGAGAGGCTGCCCCTCTAGCAAATGGCTGGGACTTGCGGGAGCCCCTTCACCCAGTTCTCAGGAAATCCCATGTGCCTGTGGGGACCTCAATGAGATGGAAGTCTCCACAGTTGAGAAGAGGAGGCCCCTGTAGGAGAAGAGGTATCTTCTGAGAAATTCAAGTCAGTGAAGGCAAAGCACAGATAACAACCATGATAACTCAGCATCTCATTATAAACATCTCCTGAGAGGCCAGGGTAGCCCATGTGGCTGTGGCACTGGCTTTCACGCAGCAGTCTAAAATGTCTTATCATTTAGGAACTGAGAGAAGTGGGCGCTCATTTAAAATGGATGGCGTATTTTTGAAAAACAGCCAAATACCCAATCCAAAGCCAGCAAACATCCTCCCCCTCCTAATGGCAGTGGTCAGGGCACAGTCAGGAGAGCCTAAGAGTGGTATTTCATGTGCCACTTGCCAAAAGCCACAGGCTTTTATTTCTCATTTATTTTAAATCATCCTCTCCAAACTCACCTCATAGTTCAGATTGCCAAAGCCCTTAAGATCTAGAGGTCTGCTTCCCTTTTCCCACACCCTTCTGAAACATACCGTGGTGTTTGATCTCATGCCAAAGAAGGACCACTGGGGAAATTTGGAAATGGAGCCACTCAATATTTTGTAACCAGAAAAAAAAGGGGTGAGGGATATATAATTTCAACAATATTGCCTACCTATTTCATTTGGTTCTTGTGGAATCTCTGTACTTCCAGAGAAATACATAAAAGTCTAAAGGAAAAAGAATAAAGTCATATCCAACAACCCCACCCATAATCTTGTCATCCCGAAGCAAACATCACTGCCATTTAGTCATGTTTTCTTAGAGTCATTTTAATTTTTGGTTCTAATGTTGCTCAGGTCTACCAGCTAGTTCCTTTATTTATATACATTGTGCCAAATATTTAAAACCACGGAACTAAATATTTTATTCTCACAAAAGAAATTTCCATTTAGTAAATTATTTTAGACTAGAGGCCCAGTGCACAAATTCGTGCATGGGTGGGGTCCAGACAGCCTGCCTTGCCCCTGATCAAGGTGTCTGGAGCCAAGCTGGCCTGGATCAGGCTGGTTGGCTGCCGAAGTGCGTGTCATAGCCACCGGTTGTTCTGGTAGTTCTGGTCGTTTGCCGTTCTGGTCGCAGGGCTTTTATATAAATACTAGAGCCTGGTGCACAAAAATTTGTGCACTTGGGGGGAGGGGTGTAGCTCAGCCCATCCTGTGCCCTCTCGCAGTCTGGGACCTCTCGGGGAATGACCACCTGCTGGCTTAGGCCTGCTCCCTGGGGTATTGGGCCTAAGCTGGCAGTCAGACATCCCTCTGGCAGCCCAGGAGCCCTCAGGGGATATCCATTTGCCAGCAGGGAGCAGGCCTAAGCTGCAGTAGGACATCCTTAGTGCTGCTGAGGAGGCGGCAGAGGCTCCCACCACCACTGCTGCACTGGCAGCTGACAGCCTGGCTTGTGGATGAGCAGAGCTCCCCCTGTGGGAGTGCACTGACCACCAGGGGGCAACTCCTGCATTGAGCATCTGCCCCCTGGTGGTCAGTGTGTGTCAGAGTGACCAGCCATTCCCAGTCGTTCTGCTGTTAGGGTCAATTTGCATATTACCCTTTTATTATATAGGAGTGCCTGGCCAGGCTAGGTGAGGGGCTGATGGCTATTTGCAGGCTGACCACAGCCCCTTCAAGGTGGGGATCCCCACTGGGGTGCCTGGCCAGTCTGGGTGAGGGGCTGATGGCTGTTTGCAGGCTGGCCAAGCCCCCCAGCGGGGACCCTCACCCCATGAGGGTGTGGCCAGCCTGAGTGAGTGGCTGATGGCTGTTTGCAGGCTGGCCACAGCCCCTTCAGGGTGCGGGTCCCCACTGGGGTGCCTGGCCAGCCTGTGTGAGGGGTTGATGTCTGTTTGCAGGCTGGCCACAACCCCCAGCCACCCAAGCTTCCAGTGGAGGCTGGCTGGAAGCAGATATCTGGGATTTATTTGTCTTCTATAATTGAAACTTTGTTGCCATGAGCAGAGGCCACAGCCGGCTCAGGGAAGATGGGAAGCTTGGCTTCCTCCATCACCCAGACAACCAAGCCTCCTGCTTGCTCCAGCTCTGTGGCTTCCAGCCGCCATCTTGGTTGGGTTAATTTGCATATAGTTGCTCTGATTGGCTGGTGGGCATGGCTTAGGGTGTAGTGAAGGTACGGTCAATTAGCATCTTTGTCTTTTATTTGTGTAGATACTAGTGGCCTGGTGCACAAAATTTGTGCATGGGGGTGGGGGGGTGTTCCCTCAGCCCAGCCTACACCCTTTCCATCGGGGACCCCTTATGGTGGGATCAAGCCTAAACCAGCAGTTGGATATCCCTCTCACAATCTGGGACCGCTGGCTCCTAACCGCTCACCTGCCTGCCTGCCTGATCATCCCTAACTGCCTCTGCCTGCCTGCCTGATTGCCCCCAACTGCTCTCCCCTGCTGACCTGATCTCACGCTCAACTGCCCTCCCCTGCAGGCCTGATCTCGCCCCCAACTTCCCTTCCCTGCCGGCCTGTATCACCCCAAACTGCCCGCCCCTGCTGGCCTGATCACCCCTAATGGCCTCTGCCTCAGCTTCCACCATCATGGCTTTGTCCAGAAGGAAGTTGGTCATTCAGAAGATGGCTGGTCACCTTGGTCTAATTAGCATATTACCCTTTTATTAGTATAGATAGATTATATAGGATAGGATTGCTTAAATGGGGGGAGGAGCCTTTTTTAGCAGGAGGAGATGCTCTTGGCAGACAAAAACACATAATTCCTATATCTGGGTTGATAGCCAGCCATATGCACTATACTGCCAAACTGGTCATTGAAAAATTGAACTGCTTTCTTATACCTTACACCAAACAGCTGTTGCCCTTAAAACCCCTCCTCGGCCCCACCTTAGGTTCTGCCTTCATAGTTTACCCAGATTAGGTTCTGATTGGTCAGTTTCTATACCAGTCAGCATTAAAAGCTCCGCCTCCTAGGCAGCCATTGGCTCCTCACATTTCACCCAGATTTGGTTCTGATTGGTCGTTTTCTATGCCAGTCAGCATCTATGAGCCTATCAACAGGCCTTATCAGAGAGGTGGGGCTGATCAGCAGCCCTGGTGGAGGCCTGAGAGAAAGAGTGGCATGGCTGCTGGCCAGGCCCGGAGAGGAAGAGAGAGGCAAGTGCTGATCAACAGCTGCCATGGAGGCTACGGATCAGACCCTGCTTCTCTCTCCAGGCCTCTCTCTGGGCCTGATCCGCAGTCCCCTTGGTAGTCAGTGCTGGGTCGCCACGGCAACCCAGCCCTGACTGAAGGACTGACTTCTGGTTATTTGAGCCTTAGGTCATTTTGGATGGTATGGACCCTGGCTCTTTATATATATAGATAGATGGGATCCAGAGAGGTTAGAAGACTCACTCAATGTCACACAGTTCATGGATAATCAGGCTGTGTGAATATCCTGTACCTAGGATCCTAAGCTTCATTTCTACTATTCTTCTCACTACAACAACCATAGCTGCACAATTGTGTTGCTGATATTGTTCACAAAGTTAAACAGCCTAAATTTGTGTGTTGTAATAAAGCTCTGGCTTCCTTGACCCCTGAAAACTTTGTTCCAGAATAGTATTCCAAGCTTTCTTAAAAGAGTTAATCCGCCTTGATCAGATCACGAATTTTCTAACAGTGAAATGCTGAAATGCTTTTACTGCTGGATTATGATGCAAACTGAATGCAAGATTCACACTTTATCTGAAAAATAGTTGGAAATGGCTAGTTGGCTGCACGAAGAGAGGTGTGTTGCCTTTGTTTTATGAACTGCTGTTTGCACAACTTAATTTTAGATCTTGGTTTCTTGTTGTTGTTGTTGTTTGTTGTTTTTTTAATCTGCATTAGGTTAACCTGTGTTTGACACTTTGATCTTTGTTGCTTTTGTTTGTTTGCTGGGCACTTGTTCACCTGGAATTAAAGTGAAATGAAAAAGTGGATCTCAAAACCATAAATACAATTTTCTTATTTATGTTTCAAAAGTAAAAGTACTCTCTCGACTAAGACAAGATGTCGTGTTCCAAATTCCAGTCAAGTCTACGTTTTTGTAATTGAGTTATGACTTTGCAATAGCTGACTTTTATGATGGGAAGTTCAGAAACCACCTTTCCATATCATATATCATGTATATATTTTTAAGAAATAATGTTAATTACCTATTTCCTCCCTGGAATGTCATAGGTGCACTCATCATCACTCATTAAAATTGTTGAAAACCACTGGTGAGACTATAAGCACTCCCAAATCTTTTCCTGTTCTGGCTCAAAGTTGCCCCATTGAAGTTCTCAGTTGCAGTTGAAAATGTGCCTTTTATCATTCATCAGCTAATTTGTGTCTACTAGAAAAGGTGGTATCACTAACAGAAAACTTTCTTTTGGACAGGATACATTATAAAAGGGATGTCAAGGTACTTTAATTTCTTGCTTTCCTTCCATTATGACCTATAAAGTAGGTTAGGAATTGTCCCAGAATCATTAGTTTATTCAAATTGTACTCCAGAAAAAATAAATCGAAATTGTACATATGGCATGTAACCCTTGTTCTCACTTCTTAAACTCAACTCAACTTAGCTCAATGGCTGAAATAGTACACTTGAATTTATACATAGTAAATTGCATATATAAATTTAAAACTAAGCTAAATTAACTTTTGTAGTTATAACATCGATAAGTATTATTGTATAATGTGCAATAACTATAGAAAAAGAAAAAGAAAGTATTCAAAATAAAAATAAAATATTCAATAATTCTAACATCTATAAAATATCTGCTAATATTTTTGGTATTTAATTCTAGACTTCTATATGTGTGTATGTGTGTATGTGTGTACATATGTTTAAAATATACTGCATATAGATACATTTTTGTATCATGGTTTTGATATCTTTAAAATGTAAATATAATTATTGATGGCTTAATCAAGCACACAATTTACTTAGCTATTTTCTCCTGTCACTGGCTATTTAAGTTGTTTTTTGATATTTAACTACAAATGAAATTTTATTAATTTAGAAATAAATACAAGAACTATTGGGAATGTATGGTTATATTTGTTTATGTCAATAAAAGTTAGAAAATATTCCTGGTTTAGCAAAATGTAAACAAACAAACACTGGATTGATGGAAGCCTTTTTATAAGAATTTTGTTTTATTGCTTAAAGTATTACAAAGAGTATTACATATGTCTCCTTTTTTTTTCACTTTGACCTTCCCCCGGCCTCCCCTACCCCCAGTGTCTTGTGTACATTGGTTATGCTTATATGCATGCATACAAGTCCTTCAGTTAATCTCTTACCACCCCCCACAACCTTCCCTGGCCTTCCTGCTGTAGTTTGACAGTCTGTTCAATGCTGCTCTGCCTCTGATTCTACTTTTGTTCATCAGTTTATAATGGTCTTTATTATCCATAAATGAGTGAGATCATATGGTATTTTTCTTTCGTTAACTGGCTTATTTCACTTAGCATAATGCTCTCCAGGTCCATCCATGCTGTTGCAAATGGTAAGAATTCCTTCTTTTTTACAGCAGCATAGTATTCCATTGTGTAGATGTATCACAGTTTTCTAATCCATTCATCCACTGATGGGCACTTAGGCTGTTTCCAAATCTTAGTTATGGTAAATTGTGCTGCTATGAACATAGGGATGGATATATCCTTTCTGATTGGTGTTTCTGGTTTCTTGGGATATATTCCTAGAAGTGGGATCACTGGGTCAAATGGGAGAACATATTTGCCAGTGTTATCACTGATAACTCAGGGTTTAACCTCCAACATTTATAGGGAATTCATACAAATTAACAAAAGGAAGATAAACAATCCAATCAAAAAATGGACAAAGGACCTAAATAGACACTTTTCAAAAGAGGACATTCAGAAAGCCAAGAGACATATGAAAACATGCTCAAAGTCACTAATCATCTGAGAGATGCAAATCAAAACAACAATGAGGTACCATCTCACACCTGTCAGAATGGCTATCATCAACAAATCAACAAATGACAAGTGCTGGAGAGGATGCGGAGAAAAAGGATCACTTATGCACTGCTGGTGGGAATGTAGACTGGTCCAGCCACTATGGAAGACAGTATGGAGTTTCCTCAAAAAGTTAAAAATGGAAGCCTTTTTTAAAATGTTGCTTTAAGTTATTATCTCTTTCAGGAGACAATGGTTAAAAAATTTCATTTGAAGTCAAAACTGTCTTGGGTACTGATGCTGGTTGAGATATTGGTGATCAATGTATTAGTTATATGACATTATACAGGTTATTAAAGTTCTTCAAGTTTAGTACGGCTAAGGGACTCACTCTTCATATAATAAGGAGTTAATACCTATATCATAGGAGAGTTATGACAATTAAGGGATAATGCATGAAAGGGGCTCATTAGAAGTGATCTACAAGACAGATACATAACCAATACAAACCAGCATCCTAAGTGCTAAGATAGGATGAGTACAGGATCTAATGGGACTAGACAAGAGAGACACCTGACTCGCAGACAGGAAGGGCAGGGGTCAGAAATCAGATCATGAGAGGCTACTTGATGGATAGTAGGAGGCAGACAGGAGTGATTATGAAGTTTAGTGTTTTCTGAAAGGCCAAAATGAAAGAAACAATTTTATAAGGAGAGGACTTAGGAAAAAAGGCATAAGATAAAAATGCAAGAATAGGTACTATGGCATGGGTTGAGTGAGGTGTTCTACAGGATTTAATAATTTATAGGAATCAAGTCTGAAGAGAAGATTAACATGCCTAACCTACTTGATGAAAACATTATGATCTCTTCTTGTGGCTCCTATAGAAAAGCAGAAAAAATATATACCTATATAGTCCCAAGACCTTAATATAGGTACTTTGTATATAGTGATATTTTGGGGTTATTTTTCTCTATATGATTTTTTTTATATGGTGTGAATAGTCTTTGTAAATAATTTAGCATTATTTTGTTCCAAACTTTATGTTATACTGGCAACATTTTCCCATTTTCTTATCAACGTTTGAGAAACATCATATATCATTACTGCATAACAGCCAATTATAGCGATTTACCATAATGCACTTAACCCTTCTCCAATTTAATTTCTAAGTCTATTACAATTATCTCCTAGTGTTAATAGTAAGCATCTTTGTCATCTTTTAAAATATGTTACCTAAATCCTAAAGACATGTACATTTAATAAGGCATAGCAAAGGTATGGTCAATTTGCATGTTTGTCTTTTATTAGTGTAGACTAGAGGCCCACTGCACGAATTCGTGCATGGGTGGAGTCCTGCTGGCACAGCCTTAATTGGGGCAGATCAGGGCTGGGCCAGTTGGGCAGATGAGATGGCAGGAGGTTGGCTGACTGGCCTGCCCCAATTTGGGCCTGATCAGGGCCGGACCAGCTGGGAGTAGGGGCCGTAGGCAATTGGACAGCAGGCCCCACCCCTGATTGGGGTTGGGGAGCAAATTGGGGGTGGAGCTGGCTATGGGGAGGGGCTGTGGGTGGTGGGCAGGCCAGCCCCTCCCCCAAATGGGGTGGGGGGCTGCTGATGGGGGGCCAGCAGCCTGGGGGAAGGGCCATGGGTGGTTGGCCAATTGGCCCTGCCCCTGATTGGGTGGGGTGGCTGATCTGGGGTGGGGCTGGGCAGAAGGAGGGGATTCAGGAAGTTGGCTAGCCAGCCCTGCCCCCTATTGGGGTGGGGGATGTTATCAGGGGTGGACATCCAACTTCCAGGGGGAGGGGCTGGGGGTCTATAATAGTTAGGCTGGAGAAACTAAGATGGTGGCATAGATAAACACCGGAAAATTGCTGCTTCCCACAACAATTGATAAATGCATCAAAAACACAAGCCGGACATCATCCAGAACTACAGGAGAGCTGGCTGAGTGTAAAGTCTACAACTAGAAGGAAAGAAAAGCACACTGAGAGCCAGAGGAGCTGCGGAGGTGAAGTGCAGAGGTACGGGGGCTCGCGCGCATGGAAAGGGTCTGGCACCTGAGGACGCGGCTGTCTTTTTGAATCCAGAGGGAGACACAAGCTCCCGATGGCTCTGAAATCCGGTTCCGGGAAGTCTCTGGGGACCCAGCACTCATACGGGGAGAAACTGGTCTCTCTGGCAGCGGGCGATCTTGAGGGCGGCTTTCCCTCAGAGGTGCTTGCAGCCATTGCCTGGACACTGGGACTCCGGACTCCTTAGGGCGGGGCTGAGGCTCTGCCATAGCTGCTTCCTCTGCCCTTTGATTCCTTGAGACCCCAAGGCTTTTGCATATGAATGCCCTGGCCATTTGCAACCTGTAATTACCTAACCACAGCCGGGCCAGATAGACCCAGAGCTTCCAAGAGAAGGCCCAAGGCCCCACAGCAGCTTGCATTGCTACACAGCTGAGCATCATCAGGGCACTTCCAAACTCCAAAAAAAGGAAGGGGAATCTTCAGTTCTCTTCATAGTTCCTGCTGTGTAACCTCAGGCAGAGGCTAAATTAGCACATCCTTAGATCCAAGAGCCACTGTACCCAGTGGTCAGAGGGGGACCATCCAGATCACAACTCCTCAGATCCATAAGGGACACACTCAGGGTGCAGTCTCAGTGAGCACCAAAGCCCCACTGAAGCAAGTCTTACCCCAGAAGGGTGTCTCCAGCACAGACGTTCTCCCACTGCAGACACAGCTGATTCTCACTGCCAATTGGCCTGGAGGTCAATTCCTCCCAGTGAGCCTACAACAACCAAGGCATAGCTACAACAAGACTGTGCACAAAGCCCACAAGGGGGTGCACCAAGAGTGTCCACCTCAGGTAACTGGGGAGGCTGAGCCACTGGGCCCTACAGGACACCTAGCACACAAAGCCACTCTATCAACACAGGGAAGCAGCCAAAATGCGGAGACAAAGAAACAGGTCACAAATGGCAGAAACGGAGGATATAGAGTTCAAGGCCACGTTTATAAGGTTTTTCAAGAATTTTATGGAAACCACCGATAAATTTAATGAGTCCCTCAATAAGTATAGTGAGACCATGGAGGACATAAAAAAGGACCAACTAGAAATTAAGCATACACTGACTGAAATAAAGAATGAATAATTTACAGAGATCCAACAGCAGACAAGAGGATCCCAAGAATCAAGTCAAAGATTTGAAATACAAAGAAACAAAAAATACCCAACTGGAAAAGAAAAAAGAAAAGAGATTCCAAAAATATGAAGATAGTGTAAGGAGCCTCTGGGACAACTTCAAGCGTACCAACATCAGAATTATAGGGGTACCAGAAGAAGAGAGAGGGCAAGATATTGAAAACCTATTTGAAGAAATAATGACAGAAAACTTCCCCCACCTGGTGAAAGAAATAGACTTACAAGTCCAGGAAGCGCAGAGAACCCCAAACAAAAGGAATCCAAAGAGGACCACACCAAGACACATCATAATTAAAATGCCAAGAGCAAAAGACAAAGAGAGAATCTTAAAAGCAGCAAGAGAAAGACAGTCAGTTACCTGCAAGGGAGTACCCATACGACTGTCAGCTGATTTCTCAACAGAAACCATGCAGGCCAGAAGAGAGTGGCAAGAAATATTCAAAGTGATGAATAGCAAGAACCTTCAACCAAGATTACTTTATCCAGCAAAGCTATCATTCAGAATAGAAGGTCAGATAAAGAGCTTCACGGATAAGAAAAAGCTAAAGGAGTTCATCACCACCAAACTAGCATTATGAAATGCTGAAAGGTATTCTTTAAGAAGAGGAAGAAGAAAAAGGAACTCTTACCATTTGCCACAGCATGGATGGAACTGGAGAGCGGATAAATACCACATGATCTCACTCATTTGTGGAATATAATGAACAACATAAACTGATGAACAAGGACTGATCCAGAGATGGAGAGGCATTGATTGGACTGTCAGGCTTTGGAGGGAGGGTAGGGGAGGGTGGGGGCAAGGGGGAAAGATCAACCAAAGGACTTACATGCAGGCATATAGGCCTAACCAATGGACATGGACAACGAGGGGGGGGTGAGGGCATGAGCGGGGGGGGGGGGGTAGAGGGTAACGTGGGGACAAGGACACATATGTAATATCTTAATCAATAAAAATATATTAAAAAAAATAGTTGGGCTGGCTGATGAGGGGGGCTTGGGGGGGGGGAAGGGTGGGGACATTTGGCCGGCCACCCTGCTCTTGATCAGGGTGGGAGAGTCTGATCAGGGGCAGGCTGGCAGGGGGGAGGGGCTGCAAGGTTGGCCAGCCAACCCCACCCCCTGATTGGTCCAGTTCAGTGACCACAGAGGGTGTCATAGCAACTGATTGTTATGGTCATTATGGCTATTACAGTTGCTGGCTATATAATGGCCATATATATAAACTTGTGCATGGAGGGGGGCTCCCTCAGCCCAGCCTGCACCCTCTCCAATTGGACATCTCTCTCACAATCTAGGACCACTGGCTCCTAAACACTCACCTGCCTGCCTGCCTGATCACCCCTAACCCCCTGCTGGCCTGATCTCATCCCCAACTTCCCTCCACTGATGAGCTGATTGTCCCTAACTGCCTCTGCCTTGGCCCCCACCACCATGGCTTTGTCCGGAACGAAGTCAGACATCCAGAAGATGGCCGGTCAACCTGGTCTAATTATCATATTTCCCTTTTATTAGTATAGATAGGATAGGATTGCTTAAATAGGCGGGGAAAGCCATTTTCAGCAGGAGGAGATGCTCTTGGCAAACAAAAACACATAAATTCTATATCTGGACTGATAGCCAGCCATATGCACTATTCTGCCAAACTGGTCATTGAAAAATTGAACAGCTTTCTTACACCTTACACCAAACTGCTGTTGCCCTTAAAACCTCTCCTCAGCCATTGACTCCTCACACTTCACCCAGATTTGGTTCTCATTGGTCGGTTTCTATGCCAGTCAGCGTCTCGAGGCCTATCAATGGGCCTGATCAGAGAAGCGGGGCTGATCAGCAGCCCCTACGGAGGCCCAAGAGAAAGAGACGTATGGCTACTGGCCATGCCTGGAGCAAAAGAGAAAGGTAAGTGCTGATTAACAACTGCCGCAGAGGCTACGGATCAGACCCTGCTTCTTTCTCCAGGCCTCTCTTCAGGCCTGGTCCACAGCCCCCCTCAGCAGTCAGTGCTGGGTGGGGTGCCTGCAGTGGCGGCAGTCAGTGCTTGGTCACCACAGCAACCAAGCACTGACTTCCAGTCGGTTGGGCCTTTGGTCGTTTTGGATGTTACGGACCCTAGGTTTTTATATATTAGGATTCCTCTGGGGCTCACTCACATCCCCTCTGCCAGGTCTCTCATTCCATCTGTAGCTGGGATGGGTCATGCTGTGAACACTAAAACTCACTTTGAGCCAATAGTGTCTCACCTTAAATACAATATACAACTTCACTTCTTTCCCCTTACAACAGTAGACTGGAAGTTGCATTTTTGGCCTGTGCACATGTGAAGCATAGCAGTGTGAAGGAATGAGCAATCCCAAGGGCAACTATTGACCTGGTTTGCCACAGGCATGGTCATAATAAATGCACCCTCAAATTTATTATTTATTTGTTTATCTATCTATTTATTTTAAACTAAAGGCCTGGGTTAGTGTTAGGGGGTTTAAGGTTAGCAGTTAGGGTTAGGGTTAGGGTTATGTTTTAGGTTTAGGGTTAGAGTTAGAGTTTGAGGATAGAGTTAGGGTTAGGGGTTGGGGTTAGTGTTAGGGTTTCAGAATAGGATTAGGATTAGGGTTAGGGTTTAGGATTATGTTTTAGGGTTAGGGTTACGGTTAGGGTTTCAGGATAGGGTTAGGGTTAGGATTAGGGTTTAGGGTTAGGGTTAGGGTTTGGTTTTCAGGATAGTGTTAGGGTTAGGGTTTGGGTTAGGGTTACATGATATGGTTAGTGTTAGGGTTAGGGTTAGGGTTAGAGTTTGGGTTTCAGGATAGGGTTAGGGTTAGGGTTAGGGTTTAGGGGAGTGATGGCGTATCTATGACACGTGTCAGAGGTTACATGTGAACTCATTTTTTGGGTTGATTTTTCTTTGATAAATGGCATTTAATATATATATAATAAATATAAAAAATATAAGACTTTGTTTTACTATGATTGCAAATATCAGTATATTTCTATATGTGATATGGCACCAGAGATAAGTTAGGGTTTTTGAAAATGCTGACAATCCGAGTTCAAAAGGTTTGCCATCACTGGTTTAGGATTAGGGTTAGGGTTTAGGGTTAGGGTTGGGTTTAGGGTTCGGGTTAGGTTTTTAAGGTTAGGGTTAGGGTTAGGGTTACAAAATAGAGTTAGGGTTAGGGTTAGGGTTATGTTTTAGGGTAAGGGTTAGGGTTATAAGACAGGGTTAGGGTTAGGGTTTCAGGATAGGGTTAGGGTTAGGGTTAGGTTAGGGTTAGGGTTAGGGTTAGGTTTTTCAGGATCGGTTTAGGTTTAGTGTTTAGGGTTAGGGTGAGGTTAGTGTTAGGGTTAGGGTTAGGGTTTCAGGGTAGGGTTAGGGTTAGGGTTAGGGTTAGATTTAGGTTAGGGTTAGGGTTAGGTTTTTCAGGATAGGTTTAGGGTTTAGGGTTAGGGTTAGTGTTAGGGTTTCAGGATGGGGTTAGGGTTACTGTTAGGTTTTCAGGATGGGGTTAGGGTTAGTATTTCTGGATAAGGTTAGTGTTAGGGTTTCAGGATAGGGTTAGGGTTAGGGTTTCAGGATAGGGTTAGGGTTATAAATTCAGGATAGGGTTAGGGTTAGGGTTTCAGGATAGGGTTAGGTTTAGTGTTAGGGTTTCAGGATAAGGTTAGGGTTAGGGTTTCAGGGTAGGGTTAGGGTTAGGGTTAGGTTTTCAGGATAGGGTTAGGGTTAGGGTTAGGGTTTCAGGATAGGGTTAGGGTTAGGGTTTCAGGATAGGGTTAGGTTTAGTGTTAGGGTTTCAGGATAGGTTTAGAGTTAGGGTTTCAGGGTAGGGTTAGGTTTAGGGTTAGGTTTTTCAGGATAGGGTTAGGGTTAGGGTTTCAGGATAGGGTTAGGGTTAGGGTTAGGGTTAAGGTTAGGGTTAGGGTTAGGGTTTCAGGATAGGGTTAGGGTTAGGGTTTCAGGATAGGGTTAGGTTTAGTGTTAGGGTTTCAGAATAGGGTTAGGGTTAGGGTTTGAGGGTAGGGTTAGGTTTAGTGTTAGGGTTTCAGGATAGAGTTAGGGTTAGGGTTTCAGGATAGGGTTAGGGTTAGCTTTTCAGGATAGGGTTAGGTTTAGTGTTAGGGTTTCAGGATAGGGTTAGGGTTAGGGTTCAGGGTAGGGTTAGGGTTAGGGTTAGGTTTTCAGGATAGGGTTAGGGTTAGGGTTAGGTTTTCAGGATAGGGTTAGGGTTAGGGTCAGGGTTAAGGTTAGGGTTAGGGTTAGGGTTTCAGGATAGGGTTAGGGTTAGGGTTTCAGGATAGGGTTAGGTTTAGTGTTAAGGTTTCAGGATAGGGTTAGGGTTAGGGTTTCAGGGTAGGGTTAGGGTTAGGGTTAGGTTTTCAGGATAGGGTTAGGGTTAAGGTTTCAGGATAGGGTTAGGGTTAGGGTTTCAGGATAGGGTTAGGTTTAGTGTTAGGGTTTCAGGATAGGGTTAGGGTTAGGGTTTCAGGGTAGGGTTAGGGTTAGGGTTAGGTTTTCAGGATAGGGTTAGGGTTAGGGTTAGGGTTTCAGGATAGGGTTAGGGTTAGGATTAAGGTTAGGGTTCGGGTTAGGGATTCAGGATAGGGTTAGGGTTAGGGTTTCAGGATAGGGTTAGGTTTAGTGTTAGCGTTTCAGGATAGGGTTAGGGTTAGGGTTTCAGGGTAGGGTTAGGGTTAGGGTTAGGTTTTCAGGATAGGGTTAGGGTTAGGGTTAGGGTTTCAGGATAGGGTTAGTGTTAGGGTTTCAGGATTGGGTTAAGGTTAGGGTTCAGGGTAGGGTTAGGGTTAGGGTTAGGTTTTCAGGATAGGGTTAGGGTTAGGGTTAGGTTTTCAGGATAGGGTTATGGTTAGGGTTAGGGTTAAGGTTAGGGTTAGGGTTAGGGTTTCAGGATAGGGTTAGGGTTAGGGTTTCAGGATAGTGTTAGGTTTAGTGTCAGGGTTTCAGGATAGGGTTAGGGTTAGGGTTTCAGGGTAGGGTTCGGGTTAGGGTTAGGTTTTCAGGATAGGGTTAGGGTTAGGGTTAGGGTTTCAGGATAGGGTTAGGTTTAGTGTTAGGGTTTCAGGATAGGTTTAGGGTTAGGGTTTCAGGGTAGGGTTAGGGTTAGGGTGAGGGTTTCAGGATAGGGTTAGGGTTAGGGTTAGGGTTAAGGTTAGGGTTAGGGTTAGGGTTTCAGGATAGGGTTAGGGTTAGGGTTTCAGGATAGGGTTAGGTTTAGTGTTAGGGTTTCAGGATAGGGTTAGGGTTAGGGTTTCAGGGTAGGGTTAGGGTTAGGGTTAGGTTTTCAGGATAGGGTTAGGGTTAGGGTTAGGGTTAGGGTTTCAGGATAGGGTTAGTGTTAGGGTTTAGGGTTAGGGTTAGGGTTAGGGTTAGGGTTAGGGTTAGGGTTAGGGTTAAGGTTAGGGTTAGGGTTAGGGTTTCAGGATAGGGTTAGGGTTAGGGTTTCAGGATAGTGTTAGGTTTAGTGTCAGGGTTTCAGGATAGGGTTAGGGTTCGGGTTTCAGGGTAGGCTTCGGGTTAGGGTTAGGTTTTCAGGATAGGGTTAGGGTTAGGGTTAGGGTTTCAGGATAGGGTTAGGGTTAGGGTTTCAGGATAGGGTTAGGTTTAGTGTTAGGGTTTCAGGATAGGTTTAGGGTTAGGGTTTCAGGGTAGGGTTAGGGTTAGGGTTTGGTTTTCAGGATAGGGTTAGGGTTAGGGTTAGAGTTTCAGGATAGGGTTAGGGTTAGGGTTAGGGTTAAGGTTATGGTTAGGGTTAGGGTTTCAGGATAGGGTTAGGGTTAGGGTTTCAGGATAGGGTTAGGTTTAGTGTTAGGGTTTCAGGATAGGGTTAGGGTTAGGGTTTCAGGGTAGGGTTAGGGTTAGGGTTAGGGTTTCAGGATAGGGTTAGGGTTAGTGTTTCAGGATAGGGTTAGGTTTAGTGTTAGGGTTTCAGGATAAGGTTAGGGTTAGGGTTTCAGGGTAGGGTTAGGGTTAGGGTTAGGTTTTTCAGGATAGGGTTAGGGTTAGGGTTAGGGTTTCAGTATAGGGTTAGGGTTAGGGTTTCAGGATAGGGTTAGGTTTAGTGTTAGGGTTTCAGGATAGGTTTAGGGTTAGGGTTTCAGGGTAG
This sequence comes from Myotis daubentonii, assembly GCF_963259705.1. Classification (NCBI taxonomy): domain Eukaryota; kingdom Metazoa; phylum Chordata; class Mammalia; order Chiroptera; family Vespertilionidae; genus Myotis; species Myotis daubentonii. The sequence continues at coordinate 177,222,793 of NC_081842.1, forward strand.
GGTTAGGGTTAGGGTTAGGTTTTCAGGATAGGGTTAGGGTTAGGGTTAGGGTTTCAGGATAGGGTTAGGGTTAGGGTTAGGGTTAAGGTTAGGGTTAGGGTTAGGGTTTCAGGATAGGGTTAGGGTTAGGGTTTCAGGATAGGGTTAGGTTTAGTGTTAGGGTTTCAGGATAGGGTTAGGGTTAGGGTTTCAGGATAGGGTTAGGGTTAGGGTTAGGGTTAGGGTTAGGGTTAGGGTTAGGGTTTCAGGATAGGGTTAGGGTTATGGTTTCAGGATAGGGTTAGGTTTAGTGTTAGGGTTTCAGGATAGGGTTAGGGTTAGGGTTTCAGGGTAGGGTTAGGTTTAGTGTTAGGGTTTCAGGATAGGGTTAGGGTTAGGGTTAGGTTTTCAGGATAGGGTTAGGGTTAGGGTTAGCTTTTCAGGATAGGGTTAGGGTTAGGGTTAGGGTTAAGGTTAAGGTTAGGGTTAGGGTTAGGGTTAGGGTTTCAGGATAGTGTTAGGGTTAGGGTTTCAGGATAGGGTTAGGTTTAGTGTTAGGGTTTCAGGATAGGATTAGGGTTATTGTTTGAGGGTAGGGTTAGGGTTAGGGTTAGGTTTTCAGGATAGGGTTAGGGTTAGGGTTTCAGGATAGGGTTAGGGTTAGGGTTTCAGGATAGGGTTAGGTTTAGTGTTAGGGTTTCAGGATAGGGTTAGGGTTAGGGTTTCAGGGTAGGGTTAGGGTTAGGGTTAGGTTTTCAGGATTGGGTTAGGGTTAGGGTTAGGGTTTCAGGATAGGGTTAGGGTTAGGGTTTCAAGATAGGGTTAGGTTTAGTGTTAGGGTTTCAGGATAGGTTTAGGGTTAGGGTTTCAGGGTAGGGTTAGGGTTCGGGTTAGGTTTTCAGGATAGGGTTAGGGTTAAGGTTAGGGTTTCAGGATAGGGTTAGGGTTAGGGTTTCAGGATAGGGTTAGGTTTAGTGTTAGGGTTTCAGGATAGGGTTAGTGTTAGGGTTTCACGGTAGGGTTAGGTTTAGTGTTAGGGTTTCAGGATAGAGTAAGGGTTAGGGTTTCAGGATAGGGTTAGGGTTAGGGTTTCAGGATAGGGTTAGGTTTAGTGTTAGGGTTTCAGGATAGGGTTAGGGTTAGGGTTCAGGGTAGGGTTAGGGTTAGGGTTAGGTTTTCAGGATAGGGTTAGGGTTAGGGTTAGGGTTTCAGGATAGGGTTAGGGTTAGGGTTAAGGTTAGGGTTAGGGTTAGGGTTTCAGGCTAGGGTTAGGGTTAGGGTTTCAGGATAGGGTTAGGTTTAGTGTTAGGGTTTCAGGATAGGGTTAGGGTTAGGGTTTCAGGGTAGGGTTCGGGTTAGGGTTAGGTTTTCAGGATAGGGTTAGGGTTAGGGTTAGGGTTTCAGGATAGGGTTAGGTTTAGGGTTTCAGGATAGGGTTAGGTTTAGTGTTAGGGTTTCAGGATAGGGTTAGGGTTAGGGTTTCAGGGTAGGGTTAGGGTTAGGGTTAGGTTTTCAGGATAGGGTTAGGGTTAGGGTTAGCGTTTCAGGATAGGGTTAGGGTTAGGGTTTCAGGATAGGGTTAGGTTTAGTGTTAGGGTTTCAGGATAGGTTTAGGGTTAGGGTTAAGGTTAAGGTTAGGGTTAGGGTTTCAGGATAGGGTTAGGGTTAGGGTTTCAGGATAGGGTTAGGGTTAGGGTTAGGGTTTCAGGATAGGGTTAGGTTTAGTGTTAGGGTTTCAGGATAGGGTTAGGGTTAGGTTTTCAGGGTAGGGTTAGGGTTAGGGTTAGGTTTTCAGGATAGGGTTAGGGTTAGGGTTAGGGTTTCAGGATAGGGTTAGGGTTAGGGTTTCAGGGTCGGGTTCGGGTTAGGGTTAGGTTTTCAGAATAGGGTTATGGTTAGGTTTAGGGTTTCAGGATAGGTTTAGCTTTAGGATTTCTGGATAGGGTTAGGTTTAGGGTTTCAGGATGGGGTTAGGGTTAGAGTTTCAGGATAGGGTTAGGGTTAGTGTTAGGGTTTTAGGGTAGGGTTAGGGTTAGGTTTTCAGGATAGGTTTAGGGTTAGGGTTAGGGTTTCAGGATAGGGTTAGGGTTAGGGTTTCAGGGTAGGGTTAGGTTTAGTGTTAGGGTTTCAGTGTAGGGTTAGAGTTTGGGTTAGGGTTAGGTTTTTCAGGATAGGGTTAGGGTTAGGATTTCAGGATACGTTTAGGGTTAGGGTTTCATGATAGGATTAGGTTTAGTGTTAGGGTTTCAGGGTAGGGTTAGGGTTAGGTTTTCAGGATTGGGTTAGGGTTAGGATTTCAGCATAGGGTTAGGTTTTTAGGATAGGGTTACTGTTAGGGTTATAAGATACGGTTAGGGTTAGGGGTAGAGTTTCTTGATAGGGTTAGGGTTTCAGGATAGGGTTAGGGTTAGTGTTAGGGTTTCAGGGTAGGGTTAGGGTTAGGTTTTCAGGATCGGGTTAGGGTTAGGATTTCAGCATAGGGTTAGGTTTTTAGGATAGGGTTACTGTTAGGGTTATAAGATACGGTTAGGGTTAGGGGTAGAGTTTCTTGATAGGGTTAGGGTTTCAGGATAGGGTTAGGGTTAGGGTTTCAGGGTAGGGTTAGGGTTACTAACTAGGGTTAGGTGTAGGGTTTCAGGACAGGGTTAATGGTTACGGTGTCAGTCTAGGGTTAGGAATTGGGTTAGGTTTTCAGGCTAGGTTTCGGTTTAGGGTTAGGGTTTAAGATAGTGTTAGGGTTTCAGGATAGGTTTAGGTTTAGGGTTCGGGTTTCAGGATAGTGTTAGGGTTAGGGTTAGTGTTAGCAGCCTGTATTACCGGATTATGAAATGGATGTCCAAACGCCTGTTTAAGCTTATCCATAAACCCTAACCCTAATCCTAAACCTAACCCTATCCTGAAACCATAACCCTAACCGTTCCCTGAAACCCTAACCCTATCTTGTAACCCTAAAACTATCCCTAACACTCAGCTTACCCTGTAACCCTAACTCTAAACCTAAGACTAAACCTAACCGTATCCTGAAACTTTAATCTTAAACCTAAAACATGAACCTATACCTTAACCCTAGCCCTACCTCTCAACCTGTCCTGAAATACCTAACCGTAAACATGAACCCTAACCCTAAACCTATCCTGAAACAGAAACTCTAACACTAACCATAAAACATAACCTTAAACGCTAACCCTAAAGATAACAGTAACCTTAACCTAAACCTAACCCTATGCTGAAACCCTAACCCTAACCATAACCCTACCCCTATCCTGAAACCCTAACCCTAACCCTAAAACATGACCTGAACAGTTACCCTAACTCCATCCTGAAACCCAAAACCTAAACCCTAAACCTAAACTTATCCTAAATGCTAACCCTAAACCTAACCATAAAACCTAACACTAAGCCTAATCCTAACCCTAACCCTAACCCTACAATGAAACCCTAACCCTGAAACATGACCCTCCCCTGAAAACCTAACTCTAACCCTATCTTGTAACCCTAACCATAACCCTACAATAAAAACCTAACCCTAAAACATAACCCTACCCTGAAAACCTAACTCTAACCCTAACCCGATCCTGAAACCCTAACCCTAACCCTATCCTAAAACCCGAACTCTAACCCTAACCCTATCCTGAAACCCTAACCCTATCTTATATCCCTAAACCTAACCATAACCCTAACCCTATCCTGAAAACCTAACCCTAACCCTATCCTTAAACCCTAACCCTAACCCTAATCCTATCCTGAAACCTTAACCCTAACCCTATCTTATAACACTAACCTTAACCCTAACCCTAACCCTATCCTGAAACCCTATCCCTAAACCTAACCCGATCTTATAACACAAACCGTAACCCTAACCCTATCCTGAAACCCTAAGCCTAACCCTATCCTGAAACACTAACCCTAACCCTATACTGAAACCCTAACCCTATACTGAAACCCTAACCTTACCCCTAACCCTATCCTGTAACCCTAACCCTAAAGCTAACCCTAACCCTAACCCTTTCCTGAAATCCTAACCCTAAACCTAACCCTATCTTATAACCCTAACCCTATAATGAAAACCTAACCCTAACCCTATCCTGAAACCCTAACCCTAACCCCAACGCTATCTTGAAACCCTAACCATAACCCTATCTTATAACCCTAACCCTAACCCTATCCTGAAATCCTAACCCTAACCCTAACCCTAACCCTAACCCTAACCCTATCCTGAAACCCTAACACTAAACCTAACCCTATCCTGAAATCCTAACCCTAACCCTATCCTGAAACCCTAACCCTAACACTTTCCTGAAATCCTAACCCTAACCCTATCTTATAACCCTAACCCTATAATGAAAACCTAACCCTAACCCTAACCCTAACCCTAACCCTAACCCTATCCTGAAACCCTAACACTAAACCTAACCCTATCCTGAAATCCTAACCCTAACCCTATCCTGAAACCCTAACCCTAACACTTTCCTGAAATCCTAACCCTAACCCTATCTTATAACCCTAACCCTATAATGAAAACCTAACCCTAACCCTAACCCTATCCTGAAACCCTAACCCTAACCCTAACCCTAACGCTATCCTGAAACCCTAACCCTATCCTGAAATCCTAACCCTATCCTGAAACCCTAACCCTTTCCTGAAATCCTAACCCTAAACCTAACCCTATCTTATAACCCTAACCCTATAATGAAAACCTAACCCTAACCCTATCCTGAAACCCTAATCTTATCTTGAAACCCTAACCCTACCCTGAAACCCTAACCCTAACCCTAACCCAGCCGTGGGCAAACTATGGCCCGCGGGCAGGATCCAGCCCATTTGAAATGAATAAAACTAAAAAAAAAAAGACCGTACCCTTTCATGTAATGATGTTTACTTTGAATTTATATTAGTTCACACAAACACGCCATCCATGCTTTTGTTCCGGCCCTCCGGTCCAGTTTAAGAACCCATTGTGGCCCTCGAGTCAAAAAGTTTGCCCACCCCTGGTAGGAGCTCTGCTCCACCAGTAAACAATGACTGCAAAGGGTGTGTTGCCATATGCCAAGACTTCATTGCCTGGAGAAAACAGACTAGTGCCTTTACATGCACAAGGTCCCAACAATATGACCTGCCATCTGCTTTGTATTTCCAAATCTTACATTCCACTTCTGACACTGTTTTATTCCTGGATGCCAGAACCCCATATAGGCCTCAACACCATTGCTTGGCCCTTGCTCCTTTGCCACATGGTGCAGATGGTTCCAGGAATTACCTCTGGGCAGTATTCTGCTTCTGGAATCCCCAGCATTATTTTACCCACATCTTCGTAAGCCAGGATTTCTGCTCATCCCTAACCTAAGACCTCTTCTGTTATTGACATTAGTTTGATTGGAACCACACTCATCTATATGAAATACCTTAACTGAACACCAAGGTGAAAAACTATTTAAAAAGAAGTGTAGAGGATGAGAAACAGACTAAGATGCAACAGAGATAGGATCTGAATGGAAAATTAGGTTGAAGGAATCTAGGAGTAAAGATTTCTTATATCCTAGGCATGGAGCCCCTTTGGTGTGCACTTTAGTACTTACATGTGAGGCGTTCTTCACCAGTGCTCTAGGATAAGGCACTTTCTGGAGAACAGTTACACATTACACATCATCTTCTTTACATTTTACTGAATAAAAGGCCATACTTAACACACACCTTATTGTACTCGCTAAGATGGATAATCTAATTTGTATCATTCATTCATTCATTCATTCATTTTAATACTGCTCAGGAGACTATAAAGAGGCCACGTTCATTATTGAGATGTTTCTTATCTGATAACACTTTATTTAACTGCAGGCATGTATCCTTGCTGGGACCGAACCACACTGAATTATTCATCATCAGAACTTAAAACTGTTTCTTTATCTAGAAATTCAACGCTTGCCTTGTACATACTATACATTCTGCTTGTGTACTTTAGAGACAACAGTGTTGTGTATTCTTCCAAAGTTACCTGGAGTCCATGCCATTCATCACAGCTTGCAAATATATTTACTTTTCCCTTGATTGCTTTCATCTAATTTTTTTTCTAGCCTCCTTTCCTCCAGTGAGTAATGAATTGGAAAAAGAGAGTTTCCATTGTCATTCTGTACTGAATAATCCTAAACCTGTGATGTTCTCTGGTGCCAGTGGAATTCTCACTATCATTAATTCATTTGTTCAGCAACTATCTATTGAATGTTCTGCCAAGCAGAATACACCAGTGCAGAAAATAAATGTGGTCCTGAATCTCATAGTACCTGTGATCAATTCTGGACCTATCTAACTTTGGGTTTGTGGGGGGCATTAATCAAATTATGTTGCTAATAGAAATTGGGAGGGGAGTTTGGAATCACCTTTTAAACTTGGAAACCTAAAAAGGAATGCTTATCATCCTAGGCACATGGACAAATTGTCAAGGGATTGATCAATTCCAGTGAGTTTATGGCAGGATATGAGGGTTTCCAGTCATGTTGGGGAGAAAGAAGAGTTTTTGTTCCTGTATTTGTCCCCTAGGTCAGTCACTTTATCACCCTGTATCTCATTTTCTCTCAGTGTAAACTGAGGAAGATAATTTTGTGAATATTGAGTGACTAAATACAGGTAAAGCACTCAGAACAGTGAATGACACTTAATGAGCATCCAGAAATATTAGCTGTTGTTGTTGTTGTTGTTACTGATGCAAGAAGGGGCCTTGAGAGGTCAATATTTTGGATTGGGGATTTGGGTATGCAATCATCCCCAATGAGTTTTATTTAGAGGTAATATGATACTGACTCTGTAGCTCTGCTAAGGGATAAGCAGAATACTAATGAGAAAGGATGAGAGCCTGAGAGGCAGTTCAGGGGAATGGGGAAGGTAAGTGCTAGGAAGGTGCTTTGAGAAAAAGGGCACTGACCCCCTAAATGTTAAGTAGGACTTCATAGAAGAGGTGGCATATGAATTGAATTTCAGAGAATAAGGAGAATTTAGCCAAGAAGAGAGAATATTATAACTGTTAGGGAACAGGTTAAGGTGTCTGAGAAATAGCAAATCATTGATTCTAGCTGGGGTAAGGGCATATTATGAGTAATGGTGAAAGAAGATACTAGAATGGAAGAAAAAGGCCAGGCATGTAGAATCTTCTATGGAAATTATAGTTAGGCGAGGCAACTAATGATTAACAATTCCATAATGTTAATGCATTAATTCAATAGAGGTTTACTTCTTGATAATTTAACAGTTTAATGTAGATATTATATGAGTGGTCTTCCATTCAGTGATGCAGGGACTCAGGATACCTCAATTTTGTTGCTCCATCATCTTGGATACTTAAGTATTGAAATCTTCTGCTGAATCCTTGCATCTGGGCTAAAGAAATGGGGAAGAGAGTGTGTGTGGAGGGTTATGTGGAAGGTTTTTATAGCTAGGCCTGCAAGTGGTGATCATCACTCTAGGTGACATCCCATTGGCTAGAACTTGGTCACATGGCCATATCTGATTGCCTGGGAAGCTGGGAAATGTGGTCATCCTATGTGTCCAGGAGGAAAAGAAACAGGTTTTGATGAGCACATAGCAATTTCAGTCACAACAATTTATTTATATTTGAAAATGACTGGGAAACTGAAATTTTTATTGGTTAGGAACGTGTGCTTTAGAATAAGACAAAAACTAATCTTAAATCCTACTTCTGCCATTTACCAAATTTCAATTAAGTTACTCAGCTTCTCTGACTTTGTTTTTCCATCTAAATAGTTGAAATAACATTAGTATCCACCTCATAAACTTACAGAGTAAAAATTACTTAATGTAACTCCCAGTTTGTTGACCTTTTTTTCATGTTACATACTTTAGGATGTCTCTTTGGAATATGGTCTTTCACCTGCTCTGCTTAACACACACACACACACACATGCAACAAAAAATGTAGAATTAAAGCTTTGGGGCTCAGAGATAGAGCAATAAGATATTTCTAGGAGAACGCTAGAAAGGATTTACAAAGGGACTATTTTATGTTGTTGTTTTTTACATGAAGTCTAAGTGTGAGTGGTCTGGCTCTAAAGGGCCCTCCAGGCAAAGAGAAAGCACATACATATTCATTAATGTATTTATTCATTCAGCATATATTAATTGAATGCCAAGTACGTATCAGGCATGGTTCTAGACATGGAGAATTCAGCAGTAAACAAAATACACATTTGTGAATATCATGGAGCTTAGATCCTAATGGGGGAGACAAAAATATAAGCAAATCCTATATAATAAAGAGGCAATATGCAAATTAACCATCACACCCTTGCACAAGATGGCCACCACAAGATGGCCGGCAGGGGAGGGCAGTTGGGGGCTGCCAGACTGGCAGGGGAGGGCAGTTGCGGGTGACCAGGCTGGCAGGGGAGTGGTTAGGGGGTGATAAGGCTGGCAGGCAGAAGCAGTTAGGTGCAATCAGGCAGGCAGGTGAGCCGTTGGGAGCCAGCAGTCTCGGATTGTGAGAGGGATGTCCGACTGCTGGTTTAGGCCCTGTGGGATCAGGCCTAAACCAGCAGTCGGACATTCCCCGAGGGGTCTCAGATTGGAGATGGTGCAGGCTGGGCTGACACCCCCCCAGTGCATGAATTTCATGCACCGGGCCTCTAGTGAATATATAATAACAATGAGGGTTAAGAAAAAAGACAATGATTTTGATTTATATAAGTTGATATGGAAGAATTTCCACGATCATTTTTGAAGGGAAAAACATAAATTACAAAGTAATATCAATAATAGAGTCTTATCCTAATATATAAAGAGCCAGCGTCTGTAACATCCCAAATGACTGAATGCCAGGCTGCATGTGCAGCAGGCTTGAGTAGGTGGGGACTGGTGAGCGGGCTGAACTGCTGATCACTGGGTCCCTCCTGGGTCATGGGTGCTGCACCGACCCAGCACTGACTGCCGCCACCAAGGTGGGTGCGATGTGATTGGTCGGGGGCCCCTGCCATTGCCCCATGATCACTCCACAGAGGGAGGCCCAGGGAACTGACTGGGGGGCTCTGTGATCACCCCAAAAAGGGAGGCCCACGCTACCCAGCCAGCGGCAGTGGGTGGGGCCTCCCTCTACGGAGTGATCAATCATGGGGCTCCCGGACTGTGAGAGGTCACCGGCCAGGCTGAAGGCCACCCCCTCCCCAAGTGCATGAATTTCATGCCCCAGGCCTCTACTTTTAAAATAAAATCCTTTAAGGAAATGTGTTGGTATGCACATGGAAAAAATTGTTGAGGAATGCACACCAACTTGTGAACATTAGTTATCTCAGGGAGCTGAAGTTGGTGAAGAGGAAATGACCAGAGTATTATGTTTTTAAAATATATTCTCAGATAACTTAAAAGCTGGTGAAGTAAGTCCAATATTAAAAACAAAACAAAACAAAAAACTATGATTGTGATATGTGAGCCTATTGATGTCAATCTCCCACAAAGTTGTGTCATCAGCAGTCTTATAAGAACAAGTAGCATAAGGACACAGTAGGGTTAAAGCCATGGTTCTGGAGTGTTCCCAACAGCAAATTCATCAGCAGCCATATTGACCAGAGCAGGACCACTCGGACTGATAGTGTAGGCTGTTCTGGAAGATGAAGGTGAGTGCTTGGTGCCACTGCATTCTTTCTTGTCCACTGACCTCAGTAAGTAGGTTTGTTTTGTTATCTTAAGGGCCTGAAATCAACAATGCAAATAAGCCATTCAGAGAAAGATAAATATCACATGATCTCACTCATTTGTGGACTATTTGTGGACAACATAAACTGATGAACAAAAATAGAACCAGAGTCATAGAAGCATCGAATAGACTGTCCAACCTATGAGGGAAGGCAGGGAGCTAAGGGAGTAAGAGATAAACCAAAGGACTTGTATGCATGCATATGAGCATAACCAATGGACATAGACCGTGGCGGGAGGGGGGCAGGGGCAAGGGCATGTGCTGGGGGATGGGGGCGGCTGAAGAGAGGTCAATGGGGGGAAAAGGAGACTTATGTAATACTTTAAACAATAAGGAATTTAAATTTTTTAAAAAGCCAGACAATCAAACCTCAGAGGGAAGGCAGGGGAGTGTGGGGGAAAGGAGGAGAGATCAACCAAAGGACTTGTATGCATGCATATAAACATAACCAATGGACACAGACAATGGGGGGGGGTGAGGGCATGAGTGAGGAGGTGGGGGGCAATGGGGGGGATAAGGACACATATGTAATACCTTAATCAATAAAGAAAAAATAAAAAAAATTAAAAAAGAGCCAGGTATGAGTATTAAATGAGAGACTTTGGTTAAATAACTAGAATTCTAACATATAGCTGGTCAAACTATGATTTATTGCCTCCTATGTAATTAGCAAGGAACTATTGTGTGTTGCAGCATCTAAACGTAACACATTTATTCTGCTTTGATCCAACAGATTTTGGTCTCTTTGAGGATCATCAACCATCACAGGGAACCCAATTACACAGACAGCAAGCCTTGCAGCAAGGCATTATGCTATAGGCATTGTATAAATGTTCTCTCTTAGTCAGCATCATAACCTCATGAAGTAGGCAGGATTTCTCCATTTCTTAGATAGGGCAACAGGCTCAGAGAGTCCATTCACATGGCAGGAGTCACAAAACCAATACTTGCATCTCATTCTAATTTCCATGAACTTTCCACTCAGTCAGACTTCTTTGTATAGAATGTCATTGCTAGGACTAAATACACTAAGCCTACATTTTCCAAACTGTGTGCTGAGGCACCCCAGAGTTCCACAGCTAACTTATAAAGGTATTTTTTTAAATTTTCAAGAAAAAATCAGTGATAGGCAACATATTTCAGAGAACATATGAACTACTAGCTCCAGATAGGTTAGAGTTTCAACATTAGATCACATTACATCCCTTTTGAGTATGTCACATCTTTGCAAAGATAGAAATTTTATTTTAAAACAAGCACCAGGTGTGTGGGAGGAGAACGTATATGGGATTTTCTGTACTTTTCACTTAATCTTGCTGTGATCCTATAATTGCTCTTAAAAACAGTCTCTTAAAAACAAAATAAAATCAAGCACCACCTGGAAATTAAGGTGAAACAGGAAGTGAGAGTGGTTGTGTCCAATCTCATTGCAAAGTTTGAAACTTACTCAATGCCCAAGAGGTACACACTTCCCATTAGTAATTTTACTTATATAAAAATAAAATGAAATAATTTCTTTTCAATGTATATATATTATTTTTTCAAATAACTAGTAGGTAGTTAGGATGTGAATACTTCTTAAACTGTTTGTAGCCAACAACTTAATAAATAGAATGGTGGGTTTTTGTTGTTATTGTTTTGTTTTGTTTTTGCTGTGAAAAAAAATATTACTTTCAAAGGGTGTCATGGCCCTAACTGGTTTGGCTCAGTGGATAGAGCATCAGCCTGCGGACTGAAAGGTTCCAGGTTCAATTCTGGTCAAGGGCATATACCTTGGTTGTGGGCACATCCCCAGTAGAAAGTGTGCAGGGGGCAGCTGATCGATATTTCTCTCTCATCAATGTTTCTAGCTCTCTATCCCTCTCCCTTCCTCTCTGTAAAAAAAATGAGTAAAATATATGAAAACACACACACACACACACACACACACACACACACACACACAAAGGCAGTCATGAACGAAACCATTTGGGAGACTTCCTACTTAATTGTATTAAACCCTTTCAGGATTAGAAGTCATTGTGACATATATCGTTTTTCTGTCCTATTTGAATTTTGTATTTTGACTATTTACTACTGCCATTTTGAATGTAAAAGCCACGGCCATTATTCTGGGAATGACATATGGTCTATATCACTCCTTTTGCTTGTATACACAATACAGCCCTTAATTTTGTGTTTTTTGTTTATAATTATTTTTTACTTTCCTATTTTCTACCCTTTCTATCTTATGTAGCCCTTGAAGACATGAATGTTGCATGCTCTAGTGTGTGTGTGTGTGTGTGTGTGTGTGTGTGTGTGTGTGTGTGTATTTATTCTAAGCATAGGTTTGATTCCAGTCAAGGGCATGTACCTTGATTGTGGGCATATCCCCAGTGGGGAGTGTTCAGGAGGCAGCTGATTGATGTTTCTCTCTCATCGATGTTTCTAACTCTCTATCCCTCTCCCTTCCTCTCTGTAAAAAATCAATAAAATATATATTTTTAAAAAGGGAATTAATTAGCAGAGATATTTTAACATTGCTATTTGCCCTTTCTCTATAATACAAATGTGAGAGATGAAAGGAAATTAGTAAATGTATATGAAAATCATATATAAATTTATTAATAAACAGTAACAAAAGGATATAACAACAACAGAGGCATGATATAAAAATGACAAAAACATGATATGAAAACAACAAAAACATGATATAAAAACAACAGTGATGCAAACAATGACTGATAAAGTGATTAAACTTATTCTAATATCTCCCTGTACACCACATTAAGAGTGAAAACACTTTCAGAGTGCTTGACTAATTTCCCTTGTGATGAAGTACTTAGAACTTTAACTGTAACATCACATGCTCTTCAAACCTGAGAAAGTTTGTGCAAAAATGGGTTCAGGTAGGAACATGCCTACTCTGTCTAGAGTTTGTCCTTGTGATTTATTAATAGTCATCACAAATGCTGGCATCAAGGGAAACTGTCGTTGAATCAATTTAAATGGGAGGCCAGTGTCAGATGGGGACAAATTAATTCTTGGAATCAGAACAGCCTCTCCCTCTGCAGATCCTGTTAATACTTCAGCTTCGATAATGTTAGGTGGTAATCTTTTGATAATAAATCTGGTACCATTACAAAGACCCCATTTACTATTGAGATTTCTCAATAGCATGATGATTGCACCCACTTTCAATTTTAATTTATGACACGGCATTCCCAAAGGAGTAATACTATTCATAAATTTGATGGGGAAATTTTCCTTTATTTCTTTGTTATGAGGTGGGGCCACAACATTAGTAACAAAGAAACAGAATTAAAACTTTATTGTGGGGAGCCGCTACAGTGTTTTGGACAGGATCAAGCCTTGGACTGATGAGAGGGCACAGTCCTCTCATTGCCACGTGCAAGTCCCAGCTTGGAGGGCAGGGCCCCCCCAGCACAATTATAGCCAACAGCTGTAGTTGTAAGCTTGAACCTATGGTCCGAACATGTGGCCCCATGTGCCTGAGTGATGTGTGCTTGATAGAGTTCAGGTGCATAGAGTTCAGGATTGAAACCCAGGAGAATGTTTGTAAACATCTTGGTCACGCCCTTACTTTGCCTCGTAGCATCTGATATAAAATAAAGGCATGGCTGTGGGCATGGTCACTGTCTCTCAGAGAAGCAGCATCCCACCGAGACCTGGCTTTCATTCTCTTGTCTGTCTTTTCTAAGCCTTTCAGCTGCCCCACTCAGGTTCACCCCGTGCTGGCGCAGCACACTTGAGAAAGATCTGCTTGCATGCTCCCAGGGTGGCGTGGGTTCCTGCCTCAAACCCCACCCTTAAAGGAAACAGCTCCAGGAAACAGCTTGGGGGAAGGAGCAGCCGTTGCCAAGACAACCCCTGTAGGACTGACTTCCTTCTGCTCGGTCGCTGTTCATCTGTATGTGACAAACACCACCCATGGTTTTCATATAAGTAGATTGGGGTTAAGGTGGCTGAGGAACCAGTAGTGTCTGCTAATATTAATAGGTTTCTTTTTGGGATATATCTGTGAATATGCTAAAATTCAGTAAAGTGTACCCTACGTAAAGCTGAATTTTATGGTATGTGAATTGTGTTTTAATAATGCTATTTAAAAGAGAAGAATAAACAAAACTCAAGCTCTCCATTGTTTAAGCCTCCAGGACAATTTCAGCTTGGTCTAATGAACATGTTATAGCTTCATCCAAAGAACTCAGAAGGATCTCAGAAAATGCTTAAAGGCAAAAAACTCTACCCAGAAAAAAAATATTTTCTTGTTGGATTATCTATTTGTCTTTGAAAAATATATCACCTTCTAAAGATATAATTGGAAATCGGAATATGTTGAGTGTGGCAAGGCCAGGCAAAGGGTGTTATTCAAGTTAATGCATCTCACTTCCAGCACGGGACCTAATACATAATGCCTACTCAACAAATGTTTGCACAATGGAATGATTATCAGTGATATTCAATAATGATATTCTCTTTGGGGCATAAGAACCCTTTGATAGGAAGAATGGCATGTTTTTCCTGAGATAATCTGAAAGGCACATTACCCATTTGTGTTTCTAACCCCCTCTTTGAGTTCCAAGTAAGTGAGGATCTTCTTTATCTTTCCTGTTTAATTACCATGGAACCTCTAATCCAGACCAGAAATTCCTCACTGCCCATATTTCTTCCTACTTCAGAATATGTATCTAATAGCAACCAATTACTTTTCCTATTTTTCTCAGAATCTGTTTGGGGAGCTGGGGATTGCTATCGAAAAAAATCTATAACATCTGTGACTAAGGGCCGCCAGTGGGAAGAGGTAGTGGGCTAGACAGATTTCCTGCCTGGTAAGTCTCCTTTCCTCTGCAGAGATTACTCTGGGACAGTTACTTGTAAGGCCACCTCTGGCTTTTCCAAAGTCTTTTTACTCCTTCCCACCCATCCTTTTTCTTGAGGTGGAGAAAAAGAGTTTGGTGTTGAAGAGGTCAATTGATTTAAGGAACCACTCCAGCCTTCTGAAAAGTTTCCGTTTCAAACACATGAAAAATAATTCCAAGGGAACAGCCCCAACTCTGGTTTGCTTCCAGGTATGGCTTTGATTTTCATGTTGGCATGGACCTAACACTCACTATGTTAACTGGTCTTCCAAGAAACCAGGCTCAATGCTGGAACACGGGAGCTTTGTCACATTTGGCCACACAGAGCTAATGTTGGAGCTTTCAGAGATTAGAAACTACATTCATCCTTATTCTCATCCTTAAGCTACAGGATCTAAGTCTTTTATCACAGGCAGAAATAATTTTGTACTTGGAAAACACGTACAAGATGGAATGGTGTTGGATGATTTTTAAGACAACAAGGAAAAGGAAGCCATCCGTTAAAATGTATTAAATAATTTGTTCTGGATTCTTTACCATCTTATTTAAAAAAAAAAGCCTATCCTGTGTTCTTTGATTCAACTGGTTCCTTGATATATCTGTAATTTTCAGAAAAGGCAAGTTCAAGGATGAAAAAGATGGTTTTGTTTGGGGGAAACTAATTTTTTTGTTAGTGAACAGCTTCCGCTCTTTAGAGCAGACAACAAAAGTGTCATTTATCTGGTTTAGGGAGCCGCTGATGAATTATTCATGCCACTAATGATGTCTCTGAACCTTCATGGGGAATGCTGTGACTTATTTTTCTTCCTTGTAAAAGACGAGACCATGCTTGTAGATGTTTCTGGCACACCTGCGTGCTTGAGGCAATCAGGTGTGA
This sequence comes from Myotis daubentonii, assembly GCF_963259705.1. Taxonomy (NCBI): domain Eukaryota; kingdom Metazoa; phylum Chordata; class Mammalia; order Chiroptera; family Vespertilionidae; genus Myotis; species Myotis daubentonii. The sequence continues at coordinate 177,238,202 of NC_081842.1, forward strand.
TGTATTCCTGACACACATCCCCTTTCCCCCAATTCTCTAGGCTATGGTTTAAAATAGCAACCTCTGGATAGCTGGCCTTCTTTTGTGTGATAGACATACTTTCTAAAATGACTTCACCAGGTTGAAAGAGAGGGATCTCATCCATAAGCTACTTGTGATTAAGAATCTGACACCATGCATCACATTAATATCTAAATTGCCAGTTGCAGATGCACATGCCTTTGAAACTGAAGAAATGTTAGGAGCTTAGACAATCTTAACACAGAGACTAAGCTATTGCTGTGAAAGTAGCCTTTATTGAGAGCTTACTCTATGTTAAGTACTTGGTACTCATCATCTCATTTAATCCTTATAACAGTCTTATTTAGCTGCCAAGGGAACTGAGTCTTAAATAGGTAATTTTTTTCCAGTATTACTAAGCTAGTAAATAGTAAATTGAGTATTACTGCAAATCCCATGCTGTTAACCATACAGCTGTTGCCTAAGTCCTACTATGTGGCAAACAGGATGCTAAGTATGGAAGTATAAAGGCATATAAGTTATTGCCACTGCCCTCAGGGAGTTGATATTTTAATCTTGTATCATTTGATTATACTTTTCATTCATTGGAAGAACATTAATTGAATGCCCATCAGCTTCTGTGCTGTGCAATGTCTGGTATGATGACTATTTTCCGACAACAAAATTTGTGTCACGTCATCCAACATGGAATCCGAATAATGAGTTGGGCTATAATGGTATAGAATATTTAAATTGGGATGTTTTGGCACTGCTTGTGAAGAGGGAGAGAGGAAAAGAGGGAGGGAAAAGTGTCAGCTATCAAGAAAAGAGAAGCTACTGAAATTGGAAAGAAACAAGAACATGTCCACATGTGATGGCTGTTGTCAATATCTGGCAGCCTTGTGCAAAAAATAAACTCTTCATTTTGGACTCAAGATTGGTAAGTAGAGACATTGGAGGACAGAAGAAGCCAAAGCTCTGCCAAATAACTTTTAAAAATTGCTGAAAACCTGGGAGTTGGTGGGCAAAGAATCGAGGAGGTGACAAGCACAGAAATCCCTTTGCCTCTGCCTGCGGTGTCTGGGGAGTGGACTAACCCAGGAGTAAAGCAGGCAGAGGTGAGGATAGAGCTTATTACAACTTTCCACTCATTTCTTCTCATGCCAGGTGGCTAGAAATGGCAATATCTATGTTATTTGGTCATTGTGTGTGATGATTCTAACAAAATTTTTATAGGAAAACTATTAGCCAATTAACTGTGCACAAATGCAAATTGTTTCTTCCCTTTCATGGTAGGAAAGGTCACTTTCCTTCATTGTTAAAAGTCAAGTTTTATGTTCCAGTTTTCAATTCTGACTCTTCCATGATTTTTCTTGGAAAAGGAGACCAAAACTGTCTTTCAGTGAGAGGTCTTTTCTTCAAAGTCTTTGCTGCGGTGTTATTAGTCAAACTATTCTTTTCAACAGTATGTAGAAAATTAGGAATGAAATATTTCCCTCTCTCCCCAAGGAAGGCAGAAAAAAATGGGCATAAAAAATTAGAAGCACTTGTCTAATAAATCACAAGAGGCAGGAGGAGGAGAGGCAAATTTGCTTTAACTCAAAGATAGGCAAACTCAGCCAGGTTAGGTCTCTTCAAGGAGATTAGTTCAATTCATTAGACTTTGAGTGATTTCCCATTCTGTGTTGGACCCTTATGCAAGGTGATGCATGTCCATTAGGCTAGAGGACTAAGTCATGCTGCGGTATGAACTAATCCTCAAGTCTCACTGGATTAAAACCAAATGTTTATTGCACACTGTCCCATGTAGGTTGACAACAGACCTTTGTTCACTATAGTCACTCTGGGATCCCTAGCTACATTCACTTCCACACTCACCACAGCAGGAAAAGGGAGATACGGTGAATCAGTAATGCTGGATTGTAACGTTTCTACCACAGGTTGTAGACATCACCTCTGCTCCTAATGCCTGGTCAAAGGAAAGGGGGTCAAGGAGTGAAATCCTACCCCCTTTGCGTTTGGAAAGAGAGCCAGAATTGTTTGGTGAAATCTCTGAAGATTATAACCACAAGCAAACCTGATGATGCCCCCTCCCACACCTGCAATATACAACATCACCTACAGGACTAAGAAAGGAACAGTATGTGCTATTCCAGCTCACCTGGAAAACAAGAAAACCTGGGAGGGAGGAGTGATGAGTTGATTTTTATTTTGTTAGCTTTGGGAAAGGACTTCATGAAACCCCCACTTTATCCATTTATTCCTTGCTTAGCTAACATGTGTCATACAATTACAATGTAGATGAGAACTATACTAGAAAATTTATATGTATTATTTCATTTAATTCTCTCAAAATCTTTGTGTATTATATACCACTGTTTATTTGTATATCGTAGTATTACTATGGACTCATGAATTCCTTTTTCATTCAGTTACTCATTTTTAATTGTCCTAGATTCAACCAAAAGGAACCACTTCAGGCTGATTTCTATGTCTTTTTCTTTACAGTCAACTTTATTGAGATATAATCTACTTACAATAAAATGTATCCATTGTAAGTAACCCTAAGGACAGTTAACTAAACTGAGGACATTGTATTAGGACTTAACATTGTGGAGTGGAAATTAAATACTAGTTTTCAAGGATGCCTAAAAACTCTGACCATATTAAATGGGAAAAAAATTATGACAACAGGTTTCAAGTACTAAGAAAATTTTATAAAGGAAAGATAGGAGAGAAATTTGAGTTTATATTCTCTTCATCATCTTGCAATTCTAATCTGTGTTCTCTGGTATCAGCTTATGTCTGGTTTTACCTTATGATCCAGCTATTCTGTGAACTTTCATGCCTCTGGACCTTTGCATGTACTGTTTCTTCTGCTTGTGATGTCCAATTTGCTTGTCTTTCTGGAAAAGTCCAACTTGTTTTTAAGGCCCAATTTAACCATCACCTTCTCTACGAAGCTTTCACTGAACCCTTTTCTCATCTGCTGCCTTCACATATTTCCCCCAGTGCAATAATTATGCTCTGTTATCATCCTTAGTCTCTGAACTATTATAGGGAGAGGCCGTTTTAATCCATGTATCTTTAGTAACTTACTCGTATTTGAATTCTCAATATTTGTTGAATAAGTTGAATGAATGTTCATGCTAATGTGATGACAGCCTTTTTTTAAAAAAAAATTAGGATCTCTATAAATACAGACTCTTGATTTAAAGAATTCTTCAATCAAAAAGAGCAGTTATACAATGCTAAAGCAGACAAGCTCAAGTTGTTTAAATAAGTATAAATGCTCAGCCCAGTGGTAGTGTGTGGACTTTCAGGTCAGAGGTATGAGTTAGAAATCTAGTGTTGAAGCGGAATGTGTTTTCTTGGCTCAACTCCCTTATAATTTGAATCTCAGTCTTTTAAAATGGATTTGATTAGACGGGGTTTTATTGTGGAGACAGTTAATGTATATGACTATCTCAGCAGATGTTGTTAATGCTCAGTTAGGAGCAGTTCTTTGCCGGGAGCCGGTCCATCCTTGCTGTTTCAAGGGACCTGGCATATATGGCATACGGTTCTTAATATGTTTGCTCACCTTCTTGGCACTGTGTTTTAACCAAGGTCACCTCTCCGAGAAAGGTTGAATCCCCAGGTAGGGATTTTCCCCTGAAGTTAGGGAGGGAATAAAACCCCTCAACTAAGTGCCAGGCGGGTAATTAATCCCTTTAACTACGAACAATCATGCTTAAACTACATAATCTTTTCTCCCTGGAATGGAGATAAGAAACGCCCTAACCTTTGTAATAGAGATTGATGGGATTGAGTCAACTGGTATAAATACAGATGTAACAAGACAGAAAGAGACAGAACTCAGAACACAGAACCAGACAGAGAGACAGAACTTCAGACACAGAATCAAGAACACAGGGCTTGGAAGACAGAACCAAGAGAGACAGAGCCTAAGCACAGAACCTACACAGAACGTTCTCTAGAGACAGAAGAACTTCGCTGGCGAGAGCATGCCGGAGGATCCTGGACAGGGAATGGCCTCGGAGCCTGGAGGCAGAGCGTGGCGAGAGAGCATGGCAGGGGATCCTGGACTGAACCTGACTGCGGAGATTGGCAGGAGAGCCTGACTAGAACCTGGTGACTGAACCTGACTGGAGAACCTGAGCAGAACTTCTCTGGAGATCCAGACCGGAACTTGGCTGGAGATCCTGGTTAGAGATCCTGGCTAGGCTGCTGATCAACTGAACACTGTCTCCATGTCTTTCCTTCTTCGCCGACTCCGTCCACACCTTTGGGGACCCCTGGACCTGCTGGGGTTGGACCCCGGCAGTTCTTGAAGGGGGTTCCTTTGTCCTGTTAGAAACTATCCAAAGAAGTAATTATTCTGAGACAAGTCTTTCCATCTTCATGGGATGCTGTGTGAAATACATTAAAAAATGACTTTCATGTCTTAAAAGGCTATTACTTTGAAGAACTGGGTTGATGACCCTGTAGTTTAGTAAACACCACTCAAGTGGGTAGAGCATATGTATGTAAAAGGTATAAGCATTTTTCCATTTATTTGGGCAAAAGACACATCTATTGCCTGTCTCCAGTTTTACAGAATGATCAAGGGTCTGATTGTTCATTTCTTCCAGCCAAGCCTGACATCAAATATGCCTGCATTCATTGCTTTCAGAAATAATTAGGTGTTGAAAGCTCTGACTAGAAGGATTAGAGAGATGAATAACAATGTGACAGAGCAAATCAAATACATTCTGATTTGATTACATTACTAAGTCAATTATTATTTCTTGTCACATTAATTATGGCAAGAGTTATAAAATGTGTCTTCCAATAATTCCCTAACTAAATCATAATGGCCATAGCCTTGTGGTGAATGTGTGCCAGATCAAGGGTGCATCTCAGTGTCCACAGTGGAGGAGGGACTGGACAGAGGGAAGGATTTTATTATTAATTTATTTATGGTATATTTATTAAGTATCTACTTTGTGTCAGGCACTGGACTTCGTTATTGATGTTAGGGAAACAGAAATAAAAGACTAAGTCCTTGCTGCTCTCTAGGAGTTCACAGCTCTGAAGCTCTGAGGGTGAGGCAGTCCTATAAACAGATACACTGTGATGATTATATATATATACTTTATTTCAGAGGGGAAGGGAGAGAGAGAGAGAGAAACATCAATGATGAGAGAGAATCATTGATTGGCTACCTCATGCATGCTCCCTTCTGGGGGCCGTGCCCGCAACTGGGGCATGTGCCCTGATGGAATTAAACCATGACCTCCTAGCTTGTCAAAGCTCAACCACTGCGCTACACTGGCAAGCCAGACACATTGTTTTTAAGATGCAGGAAATGGGTGAACCACACAGTAAGAAAGTGGAGAGACACTTCATTCTGGTGGTTTGTTAGAAAAGAAGTCTCCTCAGAGGATTATGTTTGGATCTCATGTTAACTTGCTTCAATTCTACCCAGAAGCTGGCCAGAAGAAAGTTTGGTGAATAAGATCATTGCTACTAGACTAAATGACCCAAACATACCGAAAGGCTGGATCAAGGACAATCCCATTGTCACTCTTCCCCCAACAATACAAACACCCCAAATTTTAAAATGATACTAAGATGATTTAATGTTGAATCAAAATATAAAGGGTTACTCTGGTGGATGAGTGTGAACTTACATATTTGTATACTTGAGTTTGGGGTCTGTCCCATAAGCCAAGTACATGGCTAAGCACGTCCTATTACCTGAGCTAACTTAACCCCCACATGCTCCTCTTGAAGCACATCATGTTCTCAATAATTTGCAGAGAGGACATTGAGAATGAAAGGGGTTGAGTGATGGAGCACTATCACACAGCTAGTGTGAGGCAGCACTAAGATTCAGAGTTGGTTATCACTCATTTCAAAGACCATTCCATTGTGATTAGGCAGCAATGTAAAATGTAGACACTGCTTTTCCCAAGGTGCCTTGCTCAAGATCATAAAGCAACTTAGTGGCAGAGTTGAAATTTGGTCTCCAAACATACAAGCTGCTTCCATGTAACTTGATTTACTTTTTAAATGGTGTAATCTAACTATGTGAGGGAGTCAGAGCAGACCCAATGATTTTGAGAAAAACATACTGCTCTATGTAGAAGTTTTACAAGAATTCAACATAATGTCATATTCCAGACACTCACTTTACTTTCTTGTTTATTGGAGAAAAGTGAGGGAAAGAGAAAGGGAATCAAATAAACACTCTGCTAAGAACAGCAGTGATTGCGATGCTGTAATGCCATACTGCATGCCACGTACCTGGTATCCTATCTAATAATAGACAAACATGGTAATTAACCATAACTTCGCTACCCTTCCCATTGGCTAATCAGCAAGATATGCAAATTAACTGCCAGCCAAGATGGTGGCCGGCAGCCAGGCAGCTGAAGCGAACATGAGGCTTGCTTGCTCCAGTGACAGAGGAAGCCAAGGTTCCCCTCCTGCCTCAGCCCAGCTCTGAGCTCCGGATGCAACAATGTTGCAATTATAGAACCTAAACAAACCCCAGGTATCTGCTTTCAGCCAGTGCAGCCTCAGAGCTTAGAGCGGCCAGTGATGGCAACAGAGTTTCAATTATAGAATCTAAACAAACCCAGATACCTGCTTTCAGCCGGCAACGGCCTCAGAGCTGGAGCCGGCTCTCAGCTCCAGTGACAGCTATAGAAGGTAAATAAATCCCAGAATAAAAAAAAAGAAAAAAGGAGAGGCTGGGAACTTCAGTCACCCACCAGCCTGAAAACAGCCCTCAGCCCCTCACCCATACTGGCCAGACACCCCAGTGGGGACCCTCACCCTGAAGGGGGTATGACCAGCTGCAAACAGCCATCATCCCATCATCCAGGCTGGCCAGGCACCCCAGTGGGGACCCCCACCCTGAAGGGGGTATGACCAGCTGCAAACAGCCATCATCCCATCATCCAGGCTGGCCAGGCACCCCAGTGGGGACCCCCACCCTGAAGGGGGTATGACCAGCTGCAAATAGCCATCATCCCATCATCCAGGCTGGCCAGGCACCCCAGTGGGGACCCCCACTCTGAAGGGGGTGTGACCAGCTGCAAACAGCCATCAGCCCCTCATCCAGGCTGACCAGGTACCCAAGTGGGACCCCCACCCTGATCCAGGACACCCTTCAGGGCAAACCAGCCGGCCCCCGCCCATGCACCAGGCCTCTATCCTATATAGTAAACGGGTAATATGCAAACTGACCCTAACAGCAGAAGGACTGGGAATGACTGGTCACTATGACACACACTGACCACCAGGCGGCAGACGCTCAATGCACGAGCTGCCCTCTGGTGGTCAGGGCGCTTTCACATGGGAGGAGCTCTGCTCAGCCACAAGCCAGGCTGATGGCTTCCAGTGCAGCCGTGGTGGTGGGAGCCTCTCCTGCCTCCTCAGCAGCACTAAGGATGTCTGACTGCAGCTTAGGTCTGCTCCCCGCTGGCAAGTGGACATCCCCCGAGGGCTGCCGGGCTGCCAGAGGGATGTCTGATTGCCATCTTAGACTCAATCCCCTGGGGAGTGGGCCTAAGCCAGCAGGTGGTCATCCCCTGAGGGGTCCCAGACTGCAAGAGGGCACAGGCAGGGCTGAGGGGACCCCCCCCCCCCAGTGCACAAATTTTTGTGCACCGGGCCTCTAGTATATTATAAATCATTATAAGCATTTTACATGTATTAACATCTTTAATCTTCAACGCAACCCTAAGAAGTAGGTTCTATTATGATTCTCATTCTACAGAAGTTGAACCTAAGGAGCAGAGAGGTTAAATCTCTAGCGTTAGGTAATAAAACTAAAAAGTCAGGTAGGCATCATTCAAATCATCACACTCATGCTTGACAGATGTTTTCTCAGTTAATATTGGATGTAATCATATTAAATTTTTCTTCATTGCCATTATTCAGATGAGTAAACCAAGGCTCTGAGAAGAATAAAATGCCCAAGGAGTCACTAAGAGCAAAAGGTAGGATTTTAAATCTATGATTCTTGAGTTTGCTTTTTGACACTAGTAGCCTGCTTGACTAGAAGTATAGGGTATCCAAAAATTCATGCAAGAAGTAATTTTGATAGAAAACACAGGTTTATAAATAAAAATTGTAAATTTGTATTGATTTGTAAAGTATACAGTATAGGGTTATGTATGGAATAGCACATCGGGCAAATGGTCTCCACAGCTTTGCTGGCACATACGTAAAGCCATGGTCTTCATTGGTCTTCATTTTCCCTGCTCCTGGACCATAATTGGTACTTGGTAATGCTTATCAAATTGAAGGGATTGAAATCAAGGGCAACAGATATTAGAATCTGATTTAATAAACCAAGTAAAATTAGGCTTTTATTTTTTGTTATTGTTAATGCTCACACAAAATTCAAATCTTGCGTGAATTTTGGGACATCCTATATATTAAAAAGTATACTTAGATATCTACAAGATCTTAATGAGATCCATATAGCATGGAGGAGACATAGAGGTTGGCTTTTGAGACTATTAGTCAGAATCTATTTGTCAGTTCCCTCTCATCCCCATCCTTTTTAAACGATGACTGATGATTGCAATCATAGGGTAAGTCCCACCTGTAATCTGAGTTATCCTTAACCAAAACAGACCTTGTCTAACCCACCAATACGTTAGAACTAGAACTGGCATTACTCCTTGGAAATGATAGCTGCATTGTAAACACTCTATTCCAGAGCCTCTGCAGCAAGGTGTGTGTGTTCAAATCTTGGTTTAGCTCACTTCTTTCTGTGTGAGCTTGGGCGAATGATTGATCCTTTCCAGGATGCACATTTTCCTGGTGCCCATCATCATTAAGGGTAAAGTCCTGACTCTAACCATGGCCTCACTGAATCCTTACTGCCCAGCCCTTTCTGGCAAATTCCAACTCTTGCTTTCTGTGTACTTAGGCCATATGCTGGGACACTGTATCACACAAAATTTCTCATCTGTAATCATGATGGGGCCAAGAATTCTTAATCTCCAAGAATCTGCACAGATTATTAATCTCTGTGAATATCAAAGCGAGAGAAGACTAAGCCTGAGGTTTCACACTTTGCTGACCATATGACATTGACTCTTGTTGAATCCACGCAAAAAAGACTCCCACACAGCTATGCCCTCACCTGCTTTCCTCCCCTTTTCTCAGTACCTGGCCAAGACAGGAATGTATATAAGTTACATATCACTTCAAGCATGATGTTAACTAGCCAAAGGCAGTCCAGAGGAAGTTTGCTAGTGTTCTATCCTTGGACTTCTCTTATCCAGTATTTTGGATGAAACATTTCTATCTCTGGGTAGGATTATAAAAGGCATGAACCCAACATCCACTTTTTTAGGGGAAATTAATATACTGAATAAAGATGGAATTTCAATGGGAAGTAAGTTACCTTTCCATTTTTGGATCTTATTTTCTGTAATTCCACTTAATGAGATTTTTCTGGGAATACGTTACTTCGTTTACGTAATAAAATTGTAAAGCCTTACTGGCTGAAGTTAGGAAATCAGTAAAATGATGTCTAAAGATCCCATCCAGTTCTAGGATTTATGATTATTGGACGGATACTTTTACATTTTGTGGTTTTTAATGACTGCTGTTGACCCAGCCAACTTCATGATCCAAGATTGTGCAGCAACTGCTCCGCCACTTTTTAGCATTTACATAATTGGTCCCTCACAGAGTTCATTTTGCTCTAATTTTCCAGATTTTATGTATTAATGCTATATTTTGCCAGAAATTGAAGATCTTTCAAATAATCTGTACTCCAGAGGGAGGAAGTGCTTCCTATATGTAGGGGCTGAATCAATTTTGTCCAAATGGTTGAGGTCACAGGCAAAAGATCCAAAGATTGTTCACTTGAAAATTATGACTCTTTTTCAGAATTTTACATTGCATTATTTGTTTTATGGACTATTCGGTATGCATTGCACCAACACTAATTACGACACTAATAAGTCAGCGTGTTACCAAGATGTTTTGCCGGTGTAATTACAGCCACATGTTGTTGTCCTTCCTCAAATAGTCCAGGCTTAATTGCATCATTTTTCAAGAGAATTTATGTGGTGCAGCTTAATTCAAAATTAGTACATGAATAAATGAAGTGCAAACTACTTGCTGTATTGACTCACATGCAGCATAAATGTTCTAGAAAGGAGAGTAGCCAAGCTTTCACATTCCCAGTTGGTGGTAATTTTCACAATGAACCTCCATTGGTAATGTATGGAACGGAGGTCACAAATGATAGAGAAAACTGGGTGGTTATGTAGAAAGAGTGCTGGACAAGGTCCTGGGAGCACAGGTTCTAGTCTCTTCCATTCATTTGACATATAGCTTTTGGGGGTTATTTTCCTTTTTTTTTTTTTTTTTTTTTAATATATTTTATTGCTTTTTCACAGAGAGGAAGGGAGAGAGATAGAGAGTTAGAAACATCGATGAGAGAGAAACATCGATCAGCTGCCTCCTGCACATCTCCCACTGGGGATGTGCCCGCAACCCAGGTACATGCCCTTGACCGGAATCGAACCTGGGACCCTTCAGTCCGCAGGCCGACGCTCCATCCACTGAGCCAAACCGGCTTCGGCTATTTTCCTTTTTTGAGGCTTCAGTTTCCTCATATGAAAATTCACCAGGTTGTTCTAATGATCTCTAGTTCTCACTAGCTTTTTCTTCTAATAATGGTTTTATTTCTACTGATAAAGTTCTGTGATGGTAATATTAAATGTCTGCCTGCTCTTAAATGATTATTATTTCCTATTCAAGAAATTAACAATAAGGCTTAAAATAACACAGGCCATTTGAATTCTATACCCCATAAGCCACCCTATTCTATCCAATAAAGAGGGAATATGCAAACTGACTGTCACTCAGTCACAAAATGGCAGTGCCCATAGCCACAAGATGGCAACGCCCAGGCCCCTCAGCCCCACCAGGGAGTGGCAGGCTGGCGGTGCAGCCGAACCCATCCCCAGGAGTCCTCCAGTCTTTTCAGTCCCACCGGTGGCGAGCCAGCAAGTGGACCCTGCAGAGAACAGATAGCAGGGCCTGCTTGTGGGTCACCATGGTGACCAGGCGAGCAGGCAAGCAGGCCCTGCAGAAAGCAGACAACTGGGCCTGCTTGCTCATCACTGCAGCATTGAGTAGGCAGGCGCTGCAGAGAGCAGAGAACCACAGGGAGTGGGCCTAAGCCATCAGTAGGACATTCCCTGAGGGCTCCTGGATTGGAGAAGGTGCAGGTTGGGCTGAGGGAACTCCTCCCCCATGCACAAATTTTGTGCACCAGGCCTCTAGTCTATATACATATATATAAAAGCCAAGTGACAGGAATGCCTGAACAACCAGAATGACCGGTTGCTGTGATGTGCATTGCTGCCGGCCAAACCAACCAATCGGGGCAGCCCCTCCCCCTGGCCAGCCCCAGCCAGATAGGAGGCAGGGCCACACAGCCAACCTCCCATGGCCCCTCCCCCCAGCTTGCCCAGCCCACAATCGCCCCCCTGATCCAGAATGGGGGTAGGGCAGGCTGGCCAACCTCCCACAGCCCCTTCCCCCCACCAGCCCAGCCTGATGGCCCCCATTGGGGTGGGCCAGCTAGACCCTACCCATGCACGAATTCATGCACCAGGCCTCTAGTTCCCAATATAATCTCTTTGTCACCTTTATTACTTTATTTCTTCTTTCCATCTCTTTTTTTCTTTCCTTCCTGCTACTGAAATTGACCTTATATTCATGTACATCTTGCTATCCTTGTCTTTGGAAGTTAGACTCCCACTGCTGATAGCCTTGTGTGTGGGTGTGAAAGGTCATTTCATATCCCCTGCTTTGCACACCTGGACTGTTCATTAGTTTGTGGCATTAAGTTTTAAAGTTTTAAACTAAATTCTGCTGGTGACCAGGTGGTGTAGAATGTATCCCAGAAAGCAAACTGTTCTCCATTCTTCCATATAACACACAGGCAGAGCAGTAGTCTGTGGCTGGATGAGGCAAAGAATAGCAGTCCATGTCCAAGGGCTCCTGTTAACCTCTCATATTTTATTTCTACAGATAACTTGGGTTCAAGATATTTTCTTCCCTGAGAGTACTGAATAGAAATATAGGAAAAATAGGAAAAGAGAAATAACTATTAAGAGCCATATGCTGTTGAGAACCTAAATTGCATTCTCTTTCTGCCCTATTTGGGAAAATCTCTAAAACACAATTTCCTCATCTGTAAATTGGAGATAATTTTACGCTCAGAATAAAATGAATAATACAACATGTGTCTCACAAGGCCCCTAAAACATGTTGGTTTCCTAAGCCATTAAAGGCAAGCCAATAAATACATGTAGTTGGTGGAAAGAGCATTCTACATGGTAGTAAATGGGTCATCAGAATTGTAGAGATGGGAAAAAAGGTGTGCTTGGGGATCCTCAACATGAAACTGAAGTCTCATGAAAGTGACAAGAAGCATAGAATGGTTGGTGGGGCCTAGATATCAGTTAACTGAATATCAAGCTGTAGAATTGAGTTTTTTATTGGTTCTATAAGGGAGGATTCATAGTGAGGAATTTGCAGAGTGTCCTTTAACCTGTAAAACATGTTTGTGCAAATTTTAAAAAAATCCTACCTTCCTCAAGACACTTCTTCCATCAGTCAGAAGTTCATCTTTATGAACAATAAAGTGGTGTTTATGGTGTTTAGGATGTGAGTCATGCTGTTCTGAGATAGGGCACTCTTGTGTGGTGCACCAGGACAATTTCCTTCAGCCTGTGGAATTTATGACTCACAATGGTGGAGTGAAGCAAGGAATGATGGGTTAATTCATTCTTCCTTTCAAAAACTTCATTTCAAGGGTCTTGTAAATGACAGTTGGGTTTTTTAGGCACTGGAGATACAGCAATAGAAATACCACATTCCCTCATCCTGGTGAGTAGAGAGACTAGATTAAGACTGGTCATGAGCAGGAGAAGTGGTTACATGAATGGTGAATATCTGACATTCTTGATTTAAGGTAGTGGTTTTCAACCAGATGGTGATTTTGCCCCTCTCGGTACATTTGGCAATGTTTGGACATACTTTTTTTTTTAACCTCTGGTGTGTGTGTAGGGGGGTGCTACTAGTGTCTAATGGATAGAAGCTGGGGGTACTATTAAATTTCCTACAATGCACAGACTGAACCCATCCACCCCCTGCTTGCCAGTGCCACTCAGCAAGCAAATATTTGGACCAAAATGTTGCTAGTTATGAGTTTGAGAAACCTTGGTCTAAGTAAATATCCATTATGCTACTGTCAGAACCCATATGATAGAGCAGGAGATTAAGTTCCAGCAATAACACTAGGTAGAAAAATTAATGTAAGACAGAGAATGAGATCATAATAAAAAAAGAAAGAATTGATTGAAAATGAAGGTATAGCAAGGAAGAAGAGTCAAGGATGAGTTTTAAATTTATAGGTTGTATGAAAAGAAGGAAGGTGATAACATTGCTAGTAATATATTGGTTTTGGGAAGGAGAAATGATGCATTTGGCTTTTGATATGTTGACTTGAGGTCAGGACAATCAGAGGTGAGGGAGGGAGTGGGAGGCATCGGCCTCTCTGCACATGACACACTCAATGAAAGTGCTCCAGAGACTATAGATTTGGTGGCTAAAGAACTTGGACCTTCCCCACCCCCCGCTCTCAAAGAACCACAACATTTTATCCTTTTCTAAACCCGCATTTGCTCCCTTCCAGGCGAAATTCCTTTGAAGTTAATGGGTACAATGGATGGGGAGATGTGGGTAGGGAGTGGAATCTGTCCCACACTTCTTCAATTTCCATTAAATTACATGGGTCTTGAAAGATAAAAGAAAAGGTCTGGGGGAAAACACATTTTAGGTTTCACTGAACCACATTTTGGGTTTCTTGATCCAGGGCTTGGGCGTTCCATTCATTCAGCCAGATTGAAGCAAACCGCTTCAGGACTGGAGCCAGTTGTGTGGAATCTGGGAGCCACAGCTCAAGGTCAGGAATTGTGGGTCTCCCTTCATCACAGAGGAATGTGACAATTGCTTTTATGAGGGTTTTTATTTTTAATGAGGTTAGAAATTGACCATGGATGGAGATGAGAATAGAAGTAAATCTATCTGCCTGTCTTGGTTCCTTTCTTCCCTTTTAGCTTTTAATTCCTCCCTTCAACAAACATTACATTTTGACTATAGATCATTTTTTCTAGGTCTTAAGGATAGAAAGGTGATGTTTTATAGTACTCTGGGCAATTTTGCCTTTTGTTGTTATCTGCTCCTGATAACCACTTTCCATGAGATGGTCAAGATATTATTATCTTCCTGTTTTTGACAGGGAACTTGGGCTCAGAATAATTGCTTCTCGCTTAAAGTCATGCAGCCAATTGATTATATAGATACTCATGACTAGAAGTCAGGTCTCCTGATTTATGAATCTGAATGAGGGTACCAGAGGGAATTTTTAAAAATGATCTATAAGCTTTGAGAAGTTTTCCTACAAAGTTCAAGCATGTAATAAGGAGGAGATGGTAGAAAAATAAGTCTTGTGACTGGATTGACTAGCTATGTGAGATTTCTCTGGCTTTGGTTTCCTCATCTGTAAAAAGGGAGTGTGAGATGAACTAAGTGGCTTTCTTTTGTTTTTTGTTTTTTTGTTTGTTTGTTTGTTTTTGTTTTTTTATTAAATAATAAGTGGCTTTCAAACTTTCTTTTAAACATATTTTCAAATGAAACATTCTTCAGAACCCTGATATGTAAAACAGATTAAAGTGGATCTACTTTGATAAAAATGGCAGCAGAGATCCCAGCATAGTCCTACTTGGTCCCTGTCTATCACACTCATTTTACCATCCATGGCTACTTATAAGTCTTTGGATTCTGAAGAACACAATGTGAAATTCCCTGGACTGCTTTTTTATGACCTAACACTCTGTTTCTAGTCATAAGCACCCCTTCTCTAGTACGTACATTTCTTTCAGATCCATCATTCATGTTACAGGGCATGAGAGGTTAAGCAACTTTTCTATGACTATTTAGTTAATGTGATATGGCTCCAATACCTAGGTTGTTGCTACTTCTTGGAGCTGCCTCCAGTGGATCTGAAACGTCCTGCCTTTTGAGAAGGAGGGATGTAAGGCCTAATGAGCTGGTCAGCTTACCTTTCCTTTTTTGTGAAGGAAAATGCTCTCTGCATTGTCCCCAGTAGTGCGAAATGGCACGCCAGCCTCTCCCATAACGGTATTTAAATCATTACACATAAATCTACTGGAAACAAGATTTAGGCCCTTATATCAGGCTTGCATGACAGAGTAGAGTAGAGGACAGAGTAGAGACAAACATATAGAGGAATTCATTCAATCATTCACTCGTTCATTCAACAAAGTGCTGTGTGCTAGGTACTATATTCTAGGTACTGGCAATATGGAACTAGGCACAAGAAAACGACCCCTACCCTCATGAAACTCATAATATAGTGGTGGATATAAAGCATTAATCAAATTCTTGCTTGTGAAATAAAAGACTGGTAAGTGCTAGGAAGGAATAATATTGATTCCAGGAGAATATAGAACACCCAAATAAATTTTATAGACCAGAAAAAGCCTCCCTGAGGAAGTAGCATTTGAGATGAGATCCAAAGGAAGAAGGTAAATTAAAAATTGAGAGGCAAAGTGGTCCAGGGAGAGGGAACAGCAGTACAGGGATGGAAATGCATGTGGCTGCACTGGAGAGAATGAGATACACATGGCTTGAGATGGGCTGGAGAGGCAGGCAGGGTCCCACTCACGGAGTATCTGGCAGGATGTGTGAATGGTCTGGATTTTATCCTGATTGCAGTGAGTGGGGAACCACCAAGGGGTTGTAAACAGGGGGTGACAGGATCAGATGGAGGTTTATAAAGAGATCATTCTGGCTGCTGCATGGAGAATGAGGCACAGGCCTGAAATGCTCTGTGTCCTTCTTACCTTAAAAGTTATCAAAAGCCACCAGGAAAACATTTGAAAAAAGTCAAAGAGGGTGTAATCTAAGATTTGATGAATATGTAATGAAAGTAAACGTTTAGCACTTGAGGAGTTGACATATGTATATATAATTGGAAAAAATAGGCCTAATTTTAAATCAGAGATCATTAGCTGTGTGATATCAGACTCATTATTTCATTTTTCAGTGCTTCAGTTTCCTCTTCTGCCAAAAAAGAGGTAACAATATCTACCTTCCGACCATACTATAATATAAAAACAATTTTTAAAAGGCACGACTCCTGATACTGAGTATTAATTCAGCACATATTAGTAATTCATATACAATTTAAGTTTTAGGTTCTGAACTGATAACTCTAGTTTATAAATGAACTAAAGAGCTGCGTGACCCCCAGATGTTTAAAGAAAACAAAACGGATGATTAAAAGTCGCTTGTTGAACTGAAAAATGACAGTTGAGGTTGCGGATGTTAACAGGTGCTTAACTGCCATCTTCTGCCCGAGGAGCACTTTCCCGGGAGCAGTCTGTTCCAGCAGGTTCCCCAGGTTGTCCCGGGGAAGCCTCTCCTTGAGTACATGGCCTAAAAGTGCCACATGCACCTTTTGACAACCTGAACCCAAGATGCCCCAACACTTTCAGCAAGATTCAGTCCCTTTTGCAAAAGCAACCAATTTAGCTTAAACCTAGAAGTTGTGCTGACCCAGAAGAAAGATAGCCAATACTCATTTAGCAGCTGGAGCAGACAGCCAGTCAGAGCCAAAGGCTATCCCCCCTCCACAAAGGGGTGGAAACAGGGCGTTCTAGCTCTTCCAGGAAGGATATTCTTGGTATTCTACCTGGGTCCCCTTTAGAGGCCAACAGAGTCACCCACTGGTGCTGTGGATTCTGGTTGCTAACCCCACAGAATTCTCCCCTTCCCTGGAGAAATGCCTTTGTTGCCTGGGACATTATGTCTCCTCTTCCCCTGGGGAACAACTGTAGAAAATGAATGATTGACATTTGGCCACAGAAGGCTGGCCTCTTGCCTGAAGATGGGGCAAACTGTGCAGTGTAATTCATGCTCCAGAGCTCGCTGTAGAATCAGGCTGGAGCTAGTGTTCACCTGAGAGCTCTTCTTTACTCCCCTACACCCTGCCAATCCTACATTTTTTCTCCTCAGAATACGTTCTTCAGTAAGTCTTTTCCACATGAATCTCCATATCAGACTGTTTCTAGGGAACTCAACCGCATTTAAAACATTAAACTGTTTCTTGGGAACTTGTCAAAGAGTCATAGTCAAGAGCAAAAGCTACTGGATTAGACAGAACTGGGTTGGATCCAAGCTCCATCAACAACTGGCTGTGCTATCTCAGGAATGTTTCTTTACCTCTCTGAGTGTCAGTTTCTCCATGAGTAAAAATAAAATGGGAGGACCTGCCTCAAGGTTCTGTTTTAAGAGAAAACAGTTTAAAAAGTACTTGGCTTTTAAAGGGGGGATAAATGGTGATGGAAGGAAACTTTACTTGGGGTGGTAAACATACAATGCAATATATAGCGAATATATTGTAGAGTTGTACACCTGAAACCTATATAATTTTATTAACCAATGTCACCCCAATAACTTCAATTAAAAATTCTCTATCATTTTGCATTGCACAATGCAGTTGCTCAGTCAAGTTTTGTTTATCCATTTATTCAGTAAGCCCTTACTGATCATCTACTTTAGGCTAAGAACTGTGTTTGAACTGGAGATAAAGACTAGTCCTAGGCAGGTCAACAAAGGTTATGAGATGCATCCTATAGCGGTGACACCAAGGGAGGGTGACCAACTACACTGTGGAAATATGGGAATAATCATCATGAGGAAAGTAACTATTGTCATGTTCCTGCATGATCATGTACTTTCTGAACAAAAGGACTGGCAACCTGGGTCAAAGGATGACTGGCTAGCAAGCACCGCTAAGCTATGAGGGAGGGAAGGAAGGCATTCTGACACTAGAGCTAGGTGTTTGCTATTTGTTTACATTTCAAGGGGTTGTAACAACTTTGGGATCTCTCCCAGAGAGCATTTGTTTATAGTAAAGAAGAAAGGTTTCTCTTCCCCTCTCAGAAAGGGCAGGGGCAGCTGTGCAATGGTTCTATATAAGTTCCTAGACTCAGTATTTGGGGATTGTTCTCTCCATATACGCAGTGTGACATCTGCTCTCATCACTGTGCCCTGAGGAGCAGAGTAGGGCATAAGGAACTGATTCACTTATTGCTGTAAGTAATAATAAGCTTAGTCTTAGATCCACAAATCTAATGCTTATTGCAGAAGAAAAGAAATACATATGCATATGCAAAACTTATTAGTGGTATAAGTCGTTCGATTAAAAAAACTCATAAATGGATTATTGATATAAGTCATGAAGAATGAACTGGAATTTACCAGGCAGGAGAGAAGAAAGACATTCCAGGGGGGAAAAAGCAAAATGAGCTAATATGTGGATATATAAAAATAAAATTTGGTGACACTCTTAAGTATATAAACATTTCAGCTGCTTATCATTTAGGATCTGTGTTCATTCCCCATTATGCACGGCCCATCTCCTTTTTGCTCTTGTAAAGTAATCATGTTTGGCCATCATTAGTGATGTCTCATTGGTATCCTATCTTAAGGAAGAAAATATTAAGCAAATATTAACATTATGTCTGGAGGTGATATATTACAGAGGGTAGACTATTTTTTCTTAAGTGTCAAAAGCAATGCAAATTGAAATAGAGAAGCTCTCCTTGCCCAGGGGGTATTAGAAGCCAGCAAGGTGCCAGCCTGTACACGGGTGTGGGTTGGAATGAGTTGGTCTACACAGTCCCAGGAGAGGGATATTACCATCTATAGAAACAAAGGAAGTGATTCAGGGGAGAAAAACTAGGAGCATGAAGAGCATAAGGATTGAAGAAACCCATTGATGTCTGGTGTCATTTTTCTCCATCCCAGCCCTAAGTGTAGCTGCCCAGAGCTAGTACTTTCCCAGGGGAGAATTCTGTGGTTAAGTGGTTTGAGGTATTTAATAACATATTTGGAAAGCTTTCTGAAGTCCACTTTAAATGAAAAACATTAACTTAATGATACAAGAAGACAGACTTTACTCTTTGAATAATATTATTTTTGGAAGTATGCAAATACACATACCGAGTTATGATGTTGGCAGACACAGTCAGAGAGATGCCAGAAGAAAGTCTATTACCTGCAGAAATAATAATAATGCCTTTCATCTAAGTAGCGCTTTCCTATAAAAATATTGCCACAAACATGGGCTTATTGGATTCTCCCACGGCCTCATGAGGAAGGCAACTTGACATTATGAGAAAAGCAGGGTCCTGGGAATGAGATGGACCTGGGTCCAAATCCAGACACTTCCGTTGCCATGGTATCTTCAGCAGATTTCCTCACCTCTCCGGAACTCAATTTCCTCACCCATAAAGATACGAAAACAAACACCTTTCAGAGTCAGTTGGAAGATTAGACCACAGACATCACCTAACACAGGCTGGCATAGTTGGTCCATAATACCTTACTTTTTTGTTAGGTGAAGGTGGTTTGGGGTAGCTTGTTTAATTTTTTTTTTTTTTCTGGAGAGAAAAGTGACAATACCAAGGTCACCAAAATGGGGGTGGGAGGGTATGAGTTAAGAACAATCTTTTACGTGTTGGAGACAAGTCCTTCTCATGATACTGAGCTGCTTAACAGTACTGATTGTGTCTATTTTTGAGCCCCTCATTTGGAGGCAAAGGAAGTGAGTTTGTAAGATAACCTGGGGGAATGTTGAAGAAAGCTCCCTCGCTCCACCAAAGATGTCCTAATCCTTAGAACCTGTGGATATGTTACCATACATGGCAGAATGAACTTTATAGATGAAAATTCAGGATCTTAAGATGGGGATTATCCTGAACTATTGGGTGGGCCAGATATAATCACAAGAATCTTTATAAGAGGTAGGCAGGAGGTCAGAGAGGCGATAAACTACTACCCTGCTAGCTTTGAAGATGGAGGAAGGTCTCCAGCCAAGGAATGTAGGCTGCTTCTGAAATTGGAAAATGGAAGAGAGCAGATTTTCTCCCACAGACTCTAGAAGGAACATAGCCCTGCTGACCCACTTTAGGCATCTGACCTCCAGCTCTATACAATAATAAGCTTGTATTGTTTTAAAGCACTAAGTTTTTGGTAACACCAATAGTAAACTAGTACAGAACCCAACAGAAACTTAACCTGGGAAGTGGTGGGGAGAAGTGGACATTCTGAATCTAATCTACACATATGCTAACAGTGATGATGTTTCAAAAGTACATGCCTGATACTGCCTCTATCTGACACTTTTCTTAGACAATTCCAGGAAAATAGCATTGCAATCAAGACTCATTTTCCTCAATTGTAAAATGGAAACAGTTATAATAATGGATGTAAGAGAACTAAACGAGATAAAATAAGTTAAAGTATTCTGTGATTCATGGTATACTTTATTCAAATCTGTATTAATTGTATATGTGAAGTTTAGAGTTACTAAAATGTTCAATATTAAGAGTCTGGCTAGTTTAGAAGATGCTCTAAAAAGTCCTAAAAATAAACATACATCACAGATTTTAGTCATCTCAAAAAAATGTTTAAGGTACTTCCTTTTCTGCCCTAACTGGTTTGGCTCAGTGGATAGAGCGTTGGCCTGTGGACTGAAGGGTCCCAGGTTCGATTCCAGTCAAAGGCACGTACCTTGGTTGTGGGCACATCCCCAATAGGGGCAGCTGATCAATGTTTCTCTCTCATTGATGTTTCTAACTCTCCATTCCTCTCCCTTCCTCTCTGTAAAAAAATCAATAAAATATATTTTTAAAAAAGATATTTCCTTTTCTGCTTCAATGGGAGCACCTAGGTATATGTAACTCCAAATATGCTGAAGTAGTTATTAGAATTACAGCATTACTAGAGGCCCAGTGCACAAAATTCATGCACAGGGTTGGGGGGTGGGTCCCTCAGCACGGACTGCACCCTCTCCAATCTGTGACCCCTCAGGGGATGTCTGACTGCCTCTCACAATCCAGGACTGCTGGCTCCTAACTGCTCACCTGCCTGCCTGCCTGATTGTCCCTAACCCCTCTGCCTTCCTGCCTGCCTGATTGCCCCTAACTGGTCCCCTGCTAGCCTGATCACCCCTAACCGCCTCTGCCTTGCCCTGCACCCGGGACCCAGGATTCCCTCCTCTAGCCAGTTGCTGGCACGCAGGACCCAGGCTTCCATCCCTCTGGCTGGCCGAAGGCACCCAGGACCTGGGCCGGCTTCGCCTCGGCTAGCCACAGCTGCAGAGGACTATGGGCGGGCGGCTTCACCTGGGCCACAGCCGCAGGCACCCTGGACCATGGGGTGGGCAGCTTGTCCCTCTCCCAGGCCACAGGCACAGCTGCTGGAGCCCAGACTACAGGGCCAGTGGCTTGTCTCTCTCTCGGGCCACAGCCCCAGCTGCTGGTGCCCAGAACCGCGGTGTGTGTGGCTTGTCCCTCTCCCGGGCCGCAGGCGCAGGTGCAGCTGCTGGTGCCCAGACTGCAGCGTGGGCAGCTTGTCCCTCTGCAGGCCGCAGCCCCAGCTGCTGGTGCCCGGGACCGTGGGGAGGGCAGCTTGTCCCTCTCCTGGGCTGCAGCCTGGCTGGTGCCCATGCTTCTCTCCCCAGTTTTGAGTGTCTGAGCTGTTAAGGCATGATGGCGTGAGGGTGTGATGACCAGTTGCATATTAGCTCTTTATTATGTAGGATTGGATCTCAAAATTGGGATAGAATTTAAAGGATACTGGATTCAATTATTTGGCAAATGATTACGTCTTCTATTAGACATTCCAATAGAAGGTTTCTGGGGAAAAGGAACTTCTCATTTGCATACTAGTAGAATGTTTGACTATCTACTGCTCCCTCACTCACCCTGGATTGTTTAAACCCCACCATAATCCTTTGGAATCATTGAGTTTATATCAATGACCTATTTTTATTTTATTTTTTAAAAGAAGATGTACATGCAGAAAAGATAAAGCTCCTTGCCAAACATTTCACAGTTGATTAATGTCTCCTCAGGCCACTTCTGGGTAAATATTTTTGAGACCTGGTTGATCTGTGTTTTATAGAAGCCTAGGGTCCTGAATAAGAGCTAGGTACCGTGCTTGGAAAATGAATGCTGAATGAACTAGGCATATTCTCTGCCCTCATGAATTCACAGTCCAATGAAGAAGACAGATTAATTAAGCAAGTTCAATACCATGTGCTGATTACAGGTGAATGGACCCAGTACATGAAGTGTAGAATAGCAGGTCAGGAAAGCCTCTACTTCCACAATTTTGGCTCCAAGTCCAGGTTATGTTTTTTACACTATGTGTCCTCTTCTAGATGGCAATTAATTCACCAAATTATCCAGGACTGACCTACTACTGAACCTCACTTGCTGGCTGTAACCTTCTTCCTGGGAGTGTGTGTGATGAAAGCTAAAATAATAGCAGAGACTAACTTTGCCTAAATTCAAGAATTGCTCCAAAGAATCCTATAATGAAGGATAACATAATCCTATTGAATATAATTAGAAATGTCTAGTAATAGTGAACTCCTTGCAATTTAACCTTCTTAAAATAACCAAGTCAGAGAAGCTCAAATTCACTCCTGGTATATATAAAGGGAAGAAACAGAACTAAAATAAATCTAGTTTTATCTGATGAATCACTGCTTTATGCGAAATTGTACTATGTCAAAGAGATTAGAGAAATGATAAATTCCTAAAGTTTGGCCCAGAATTATTATCACTTCAATTGGAATTGGAAGCAAGCTCTAGGGAAAGAATCAAAATGTTTCTTGAGTATGTCTAAGAACCTTGAAGAATATTCCATTCTCTTGTGAGTGGAGAGAGAGAGAGAGAGAGAGAGAGAGAGAGAGAGAGAGAGAGAGAGAGAGAGAGAGGGAGAGAGAGAGAGAGAGAGAGAGAGAGAGAGAGAGAGAGAGAGAGAGAATTGAGAATGAATAATTTTCCTTCAGTGTGGAAGATGTGCCTTGTTCCAGTGGCATGCTTTGTCATTTTTAGCTGGAGAAAAAGCTTTTTAGGAGCTTCATTCTAAAGGTTTTTCTGGAGTTGGGATTTGGATATCCACATCTCAGTACCTCATCACCCTCATATTACTGATACATCCATTCAGAAGATGCTGAAGAGCAAAAAATTCTAGATTTTAGTTCCAGGTCAAAGTCTCTTTTAAATATAGACTTAAAGAATGTTTCTAGGGGGTAAAAAAGAAAGAATAGATAGTAGAGAGATTATTTGAAATGCATAAAATTGTATACTTAAATGATCATCTTTGAGATCATCTCTGATATTTTATTACCCAATCTATGGGCTTTTTCGAAGACCTCATACAGGGCACTGATTTTCATATTTGAGCAACCCTTCTTTCTTTATACTCCTTTTCCAGTTTCCCAGCATTGTTTTTTCTAGTTTCCCTCCTGTCACCCTGTTTACTCCCTCTTTGTCTCTTACGTTAGTTCATCTTTTTGTGTTTCCTCCTTAAATTTAGTCTTTGACCCTTAAGTAATTTCTTCCCTTCTTGTTCCTTAAAAATATTACACACAAAATGTCTTAAAAGTGTGACTAAGAATCCAGAGTCAGACTGTCCAAATCATGGGTATACTACTTATCAACTGTGGACAGTTTAGAAAGTTACTCATTTCCCAGTCCTTCCATTTTTTCATCTGTAAAATAGTTCATGTGTCCTATTTGCTTTAATGTGAAGATTAAATGAGATAGTACACATGAATCACTTAGCACAATGAGTATACATGGAAAGAACAAAATATTTTTCATCATCATCAACATCAAAATTGTCATCATCATCATCATCATCATCATCATCATCATCATTATCTTTTCTGGAATGTTGCCACAAACTACACTGAGTGGCCAGATTATTATGACCACCTGACGTTTGTAGGCAAATTAGCCGTACACTGCATCGTATGGGATATGAAAGCAGAAGGCCTGATCGAACACCTTTGCTGTCTGCAGTTACCAAGTTAAAACGTCTCCAATTTGCACAGGAACACAAGGATTGGACAGTCGAGCATTAGAAAAAAGTCACGTGATCCGATGAATCATGTTTCCAGTTGCATCATGCAGATGGCAGAGTGAGAATTTTGTGGAAACAGCATGAAAGGATGCACCCCACATGCATGAGCTCAACTCTTCAAACTGGCGGGGCAGTGTTATGGTTTGGGGCATGTTTTCCTGGCATGATTTGGGCCCTTTAATTCATGTGGAACAATGTCTGAATAGCACAGCATACCTAAGTATCATTGCTGATCAAGTTCATCCTATCATGTTGATGGCGTATCCCAATGGAGATGGCTTCTTCCAACAAGACAATGTGCCATGCCACAGTGCTCATATTGTGCAAGAGTGGTTTCAAGTACATGAGGGAGACTTTACCTTGCTTAGGTGGCCCCCACAATCACCAGATCTCAATCCAATTTAGCATTTGTGGGACAAAGTTAAAAGAGCCATTAGGCAGCTGTTTCCACAACCATCAAATCTCACAGAACTGGACAGTGCTATTCATCAGGCATGGTGTCATATTCCTCACATCACCTTTCAACATCTCGTGGAGTCAATGCCAAGAATTGCCACAGTATTGAAGGCAAAAGATGGCCCAACGAAGTACTGATGGGGTGGTCATAATAATCTGACCACTCAGTGTATATCTCTAGCCTTGACCACTGTCCTCCCACTTTTCCACCTGTCAGTAGTAGTCCACTGGCATTTCTACTGACATCTTCATATCCACATACCTAATTCCAAACTTATTCTTTCCTTCAGAGATTCTAATTGGATCTAGATTCCCAGATTTTAGGTTCACAATGGTTGGAAACTGATAATAATTGAGAACTTGGGTCTAAAAATGTCTGAACAAATAGTGCAGACTGTAGAGGTAGGAAGGATTTGATAACTATAGGGAGTGTTGATGGATCATTACAGTGGCAATTATGCTGTAAGGAGTTCAAGTGACTAGTGTTTCATTAGTATTTCTCTATCTGAGGTTTCCCCAGTGTGTATATTGTCTAAATTTAGACCACAGGGGAAGGCCCAATGCAGTCTCACAATCCATTCTCACACAGTTACCTCTCTTCCTTCCCATTGCTTAGAGTGCTATGTCTCACTTGGCGCCACAACATTGAATTGTTGCTGAGATGTTTTTAATTCCAATTTAATGAACATGACAGACCTTATAGCTCCCAACATTAGGCAGTGAGCTCAGTGTTAGCTCTGACCCATATAAGACACTAATACCCTAATCCTTTCTTCACTTATTTATTTTTGCCTTTTCTTATTCCTGTTATAGGCCCAAATGTCTTAAAATGATACGTTTGAATGCATTTTATATATCTATTATTATCTGTATTTGTATATGGAAAACTGTAAATTAATACTGATAAATCCAATCCAGCCCAACAACAAATGGCCCATTCTATTGTGGTCCAGAACTCTCTTCTCCAACAGTGAGTTACCCGCCTTCCATTATCTTTCACATGTTCCCTTATTAGTCACTTCACTGCTGCACTATTAGTCTCTCTTTGCCACTCTATCACTTCCTCCATGCGGAGCTCTTTCAACACCCTGTTCTTGATCTCTGCCACTTCCTACTCACTTCAATCCTCTTCTTACCCTCACCTTGTTCTGACACCTGTGTCAGACACCCTCAATGTGTGGATCCCCTCTTCATTATGCACAGATGCCACCACTTTCCTTAACTGTCCTCCTCCCCGTTATTCTTATTATGCTTGCTCTCTGATACCCCATAATAGCTGTCCTTCCCACATGGATGCATTCAAGCTCTTATACTTTTGCACTGCACCATCCCTCTGTGTGAGAGCTCAACCCACCCACTTCAGCTCTGACACTCTATACAAGGCTGACTTTCTAAAGAAACATCTTCTTATCCTTCTTGGGCTATGACATCACATACTAGGCCATATTCTTACATGCATGGACACCCTCTGTGCCACACTTGGATTCCAGCTTCCCATGCTGGGTTCCCTCCCATATGTAAGTCCTTTTCAGCCTATTTGGGCTCGACCACCCCACATCATTCCACCCCCCGGTGTGATGCCTTCTTTACCTTGCTCAGCTTCTGACCCCTACATGGGCCATCCCCATATGTAGACGGTGTCCTCACCTGGCTCATGCTCCAAATCCCCATGTGGGATCACCTCCCTTACATTACACCCTTTTATCCTCCCAGGCTTCAACAGCCGTAATCAGATATAGCCTCTCTCTACTTGGGCTCAGATTCCCCTCTCTGAGTCACCATGACTCTCTCTTCATGACCAAGAATGTTCATTTTACTTGCTGGGCTCCCATCTAGTAGTTACAGGACTGAAATGTTTGGAAATGGAAGGAAAGGGGAAAGATGAAGAGAGAAAGAAGTGGAGCAACTCCAACCCTTCAGATGATTATGGAGTTCTGATCAACCTGGGAGCTCTTGAGCTCTGGCTCCTACTCCACCATGGCTTTGAGTATCTTCCTTCTTTTTTTTACAGCTGGAGAGAGAAGTACAAGCTTAAACATGTATTTTCAAAATAATTGTCCTATGTTGCTAAGCATATTTTTATGTGTTTTGAGAAATCAAAGGCTTCCTGGATCAACATGGTCTGCTCTAATGAATATGAGACTTGAGCTGAAATTTTTTTTAAAAAGGGTGAGAATAGATGGAGTAGAAAGAAAAGACTGTTATAGGCAAATTTGAGAGATGAAGTCAGGGCATTATGGTTCAAGTGGAGAGAGCAAAGGGAAGTGTGTGGTTCTGGATGAGGCTGAGAGGTTGGAAGGAACCAGCTACAGAGAGCCTTTGGGAGGGCAGAACTGATGTTTTGAAGATTTCCAACCTTTTAAAAGCAATTGGGTGTCTCTAGCAATGAAGTCAGGTAACTAGACCAATGAAATCTGGCTAACCCAGGCAAACTCAGAAGAAAGTTTGTTTTTTTTTTTATGCCAGATTCTCAATTTTGTCTTCAGTTCTCACTTACTCCTGGTTCCCAAGTCTGGCTCACTTATGGAGCCCAGCAGATTTGACTTTATAGTACCTTCTCAAATGAACTCCCGTGCTGATTTGACTGTCTGCCCGTGTTGTTCCTGAGATCTCAAGATATGTTTCCCAAACCCACAGTTTTTTTCTTTAATATGGGCTCCTGCCCAGTTCTATTATGGTTAGATGAAATTTCACTGAACACATTTCAGCTTGAAAGATGAATCTATGAGGAAAGTGGCTTTTTCTGTCAAGTTAAAAGGTTTCCATCATCATTAATAAATACTTGTAGTACCGTATTAGGTTTACTCCCACAAAGATTCTCTGTGATGGTATTTATGTTGTGTTCCCTTGGCTTTTTCTGCTGATTGGAACTTCAATTAATGGATGATACCTTTGCAAATAGCCCTCCTATCTTCAAATTTTTAATCAGAAAGGTTGAAAACAGAGCTCCTAGGTAAGTGTGCATGAGAATATTGAATCTCATCTGAGGATAATTTTAATTAACAAGCATCTATAAATACTCAGTGTTGGTTAAAATGCTTGCATGCTGTATATGAACAATTAATTATGGGAGTATTTTTTAAAAGAGATATGAAATTGGGGAATTGAATAATGAACAAATGTGTGACACCTAAACTGTGTCCATATGTTGATGTCTTCAGTGAAAAAGTCAGATAAAGCTTTCAAAGTGAAATACAACGCTGCAGTGGCTTATAAAGACTTTAAGAATCATAGACAATGGATTGAGCTTCCTTCCTCCTAGAAGAAAAGTGCAGTGGAAACAACACCAGCTATGAAATTTAAAAATGTTTGGTGCTCTTGTCTTGTTTGCTAGCTATGTTATGCCAGGTGAATTACTTTATCAATCCAAGCCAAGAAACATGTATGTGGAATGTGGGAGTATATTCTGAATGCTTAGCAATCAAGTAGGCAATCAGTTAATGTTAACACTACCTCCTTTGTGTGGACCAAACTAAAAGCACACTTCATAAAATTTAAAGTTGAAATTGATTATTGATGCTGTCCTTTGGGAATGGATAAACAATAACTTGCCTGGTTGATTCAATAACAGGAGACAAACCCCTTCAGTTGCCAGTGGCTTTCCCTTTTCTGGGAAAGTCCTTTCACCAAAATATTTGTATTAAAGATACATTAAACAATGGAACAATTACCTCTTCAAACAGTTTGCCTTGATGCCTGCCACTCCCACCCACACCCTATTCCAGATCAAGGCTTATAAGGAGCTAAAATGCAGACATGAAATTGGAAGATGGGATGTGACTACCCCTGTCACTGCCATTTGGCACAACACAAGCCACAGGGCGTAGTGATTCATTGTCCTTCCAAGCACACACATTTCTTTATAACTAAAATTCAGAAAAAAAATGTTTAAGAGTATGATTTCATGATGTATTTACTCATTAAACTTATTTTAAAGTTACTGTTTGGAATGCTAAAATATTTTTAAAAATGTGAAGAACATAGAATAACCTCCCTCCCCACAAAGTATATAGTTTACTAAAACCCCACCACACTAAAAGCTTTTTCCTGCAAGAGTATTCACTGAGTACCTACTCCATACCCATATGTGCTTAGTCCTTAGGCATCAGCAGTGAATGAGACAGATAAGGCTGCTGCTTTTGTGGTGGTTATGTTTTAGTGGTAGAGAAAGGACATACACAAATAAAGAAGCATTAACTATACATGGTGATAAAATGTGCAAAGACAATAAATAAGGTGGTGTTTAGAAAGTAAAGGCATATTAGAGAAAATGGCCAGGAGGGCTTTCTAAGGTGACTGCTGAGTAACATCTGAGGAGGAGAATGAGACATCCAGAAGAGTCTGGATAAAACCTCCCTGAAAGAGCACAGGGTACGAAATAGAAAGAAGCTTGGTGGGAAAGAGAAAGGAGGTCAGAGTGACTGGAATGTTGTGTGTTATGGAGGATATAAGATAAAACTACGATGTGAGAAATAAACATTTTGGTATATATTCTTCTAGTATTTTCTCTATGCATTGGCAAAGCATTATGTTGAGAATATTCTCACAATAATAAATGTTTTCCTAAAATGACAAAAGTCCTTAACCATCCCAGTGGAAGGTCCAGAAAAGGTAATACCTTTCAGAGTTGTCCTTTGTGGATCCAAAATGGATCCTCCTGATTTCCTTGGTCAGTAGATGTGAAATACATTGGGAAGAGTGTGACCTTGGACCAGGTGACCCTGCAGCTGAGCAGGACCCTGGATGCTGCTGGTTATACTCAAGCATGGTTAAGAGAATCAGATGAGGCACTATAGAAAAGTGTGTGATGCTAACCTTAGACATATATTAGCTAAATAAAGTAAGCAATAATAAAGATATGCATAGTGTGCTCAGCCTTAAGCTTTATTTGGTATTAGCCAAAGATGTATCTATCAGTTAGTTTTTGCTGCCTTATTCTTAACCCCTAAAAAAAGTGATTTAAAAGAACGACAACTCTTTATTTATGTCCAGAGTCGATGGCTCCACTGAGTGTGTCTGGTCTGGTCCAGCCTTGGCTGATTTCTGCTGGACTTGCCTGTGCACCTGCCATCAGCTGATGGGTTGGCCAGTTGCCAGATGGTCCAGGATAGTGTTACTCACATGTCACAGTTGGCAGGCTAAAGGATGGAGTGATGGGGATCATCAGGCTACATGTCTTTTGTCATCCAGCTGACTAGGCCAGGTGGTTCCCATGGCAGTGGTCACAGCGTTCCCATGAATAGTGTAGATTAATCCACAGCACTCAAGCCCTTTTTAAAACCCAGCTTGCATCATGCTCTCTAATCACTCCTTGGCCAGAGCAAGTCACAAGGCCAACTAGATTCAAGGAGTGAAGAAACAGACTATGCTTATAATTAAAGGAAAAGGATTGAGGAGAAACATATTTTGCCATATATTACAAAAGGACTCCTTAGAGTGAATGTACCCAGGCTGCATTGTATCATTCAGGATCCCAGCTGGAAGTCAGTTCACCACAGATGTTTCCAATAAAGAGACTCTAATAAAAAAGACTACTTGTAGAGATGTGGGCAGGGTTTAGGAAATACACAAAGGGTAGTGAGGGACCCAGAGAATATCAACAGAAAGAAGCCATTATCACCTCTAGAGTTAAAGGAACATGGGGAGAAAATGAAGACTCAGCAGTCCAGTAGCACTGGAATTCTGGAGAGACACCACATCTGTCTGAGAGAGGCATTGAGTCAGAGTGGAAGCAAAGAAGAAATAATAACTCTGTCTTAATTGGTTTTCTAAGAAGCAGAGCCCAATACAGTTATCTGCATACTCTTGGTTTATTGAAGGCATGCCCTCAGGAGAAAAAGAGAGTGGAAAGTAGGGTGAGAAAGAGTTGAGGAAGGTCTAGCTTCACTCTGATCCTACAGAGAGTTCTAGAACATGAGAGTTGATTTACCTTGAGACATAAAGCTGTCATGCTAGTAAGCTATTGGATGTGACCTCTTATACCCGATGACTCCCCATTCAGCTAAAGATGATGCTCTGGAGAAAGGAGCAGCAGCAAGTCATCAGAAGCCAATCCTCACAGAGCTGTGTGGTAGCTCTGCCGTGGATAGGATCTGAAGGGGCAACAGTGGGGTCTTTCCATACTCTGATTTCCCTCTAGTGCAGTGGTTCTCAACCTTCTGGCCCTTTAAATAGAGTTCCTCATGTTGTGACCCAACCATAAAATTATTTTCGTTGCTACTTCATAACTGTAATATTGTTACTGTTATGAATCATAATGTAAATATCTGATATGCAGGCTTGTCTTAGGCGACCCCTCTGAAAGGGTCGTTCGACCGCCAAAGGGGTCGCAACCCACAGGTTGAGAACCGCTGCTCTAGTGCCTGTTACTGAGGGAACCCAATTGGAGCCATCCAGACATTAGGAGTTTTCCTCCCAGTCATACAAATTCAAACACAAAGTTTAACCCAAATACCAAGAAATTGAGCTCAGGGCAAACTGTGTGTTCAGCCTTGGACACCACACTTTCAGATGGATGTTAATACAAATTAGAGTGTCCCTGGAGAAAAGGGAAATTTTCAACCAATGTACTCCGAGGTGAAGAAACTAGTGATGTTCATCTAAAAGAAGTAGATATTTGAGACAGAAAAGAGCTTTTCTTTCTATGCCCACCCCAAGGCTGTCATGAGAATGAGAGTGGTCTTATTCTGTGTGGACTTGCAGATAAAAAAACCTATAACCAATGATGAGAAAAAAGAAACTACAGAGTCTGCTCAGTCTTGGGAAGCACTTTCTTACTATCACAGAAATCTTGCAATAGATGAGGCTACCAGATGAAGAAGTAGGTGTCTCATGCCTTAAAATATGCAAATTAGACGTGGGACATTATAGGAATGACCCAAATATGGAATATGTGGTGGGATTATACCAGATTCATGTGCATGTTCAGGCCTGAGACTATTTTCTAGTATGGACTTGAATCCAGTATTATTCTAGCAGGTAGATACTTATTGGCATGGATATGTATGTACACATGTGTGATGAGTCTCTTAGACCAATCATCCGGGAAGGCATAGACACAGAAATCAAACACATGGGCCCACTTACCTCTCCTCTCTCTCAATTCCCCTGTATCCTGTTACCCTGCATAGATGGGTTTAGGAAAGGAGTAAACATATGGAAGGAGGTAAAGGGAAGAGTAATTAATTAGGGTCCCTTTCTTCAATTCAAGACTCGAGGGTCACTTCTTCACTTGGAAGTGTTTAGCACGTATTAGATATGGTGTCATGGTTTGGGTTTTGAACTCTTCAAGTTTGATTTCCAGTTCTCTTTAATAACTGGATGATGTCAATAAACCTCTCTGTACTCATTGTTTCTAATCTGAAAACTGGAAATAATAATTGTATCTATTTTAAAAAACTTATCCTGAGGATGAATGCATAAATGCATGCTAAAGTGCTTAGAATATTGTCTGCCATGTTTTAAAACTTCAGTGAGTGCATCATTATTTTACAATTGCCTTTGCCTCTATAGAGTACTAGCTTTTAAAAACAACTCCCTCATTCTCATCATCTTTCTAACAAAATAAGGGCAATATTCCAAGTACATTTCCTTCAGAATGGTTGTAAGGATCAAATTAAGTGTATGTGAAACACCTGAACTAAAGTTCATGTTCAGTAAGTTTGGTAGGTAGCATGATGCAATGGGACAAATATAAACTTTAAGGTTTAATGCAGTAACAAGAGCTCAAGTCCCAGCTCAGCATCTCACTGGGGACAAGGCATTCCTTTCTGACCCTCGGTCTCCTCATCTATGAAATGGGGAAAGCAGTTTCTTTTTCAGGCATGTTGGTGAGTGAAATCATGCATCCAAAGGGACCTCCTGGTGACACACAGTGGTGCTCACCAAATAAGCCAGGTGACGGTGAATATTTGCTTATGCTCACGTAAGGGTTTTATCATATCTATTTTACAGCACGCCTAACTAGATCCAGTTTCTTAACCTTGTGGGGGACAGCACGAAGCAGAAGACATGCCAGGTAGGAGTTCACGGTGAGTGGGGGGTGGTAGTGCTAAACTGTGGTGTCAGTTGCTTTGTAGATGCTCTGACTGAATATTTCCCAGAAATCCTTAACCCTTATCTGCAGGTACCTTTGCACAGATTTTAAAAACTCTTTATCATGTGCATTAAATAGTAAAAATCAAAGAAGTATTTTTATTTCTTCTCTTAGCATGGCTGTGAGGTCCCTCAAACCACAGCCTGAAGGAAATGTAATCTAGGTTCTACAGGGTTAGTAGCTGCATTAGCCTGTGGTCCTTAAAGGGACACCATTTCCACCCCCTTTTTAAATACTCCTAAGGCAGATTTCTTGGGAAGGCCTGGGCTGATCCTACGCTCTGACTAGCTCCCCCACCTTCCCACACCAAGATAGTGAGCAACAGCTTATGGAAGGGGCCTCTTGGTATCCACACAGCTCTCTGCTCCTGTCACAGGGCCATGCCCACTCTGGCTTTCTCCTCACCTCAGCTTACAACAGAAAGAAACACACTGCAGAGAGCTTATCTATCTCTTCTGCCTCAAGCCAGTTACTGAAGATGGTTAGATGGGAGAGTGGCAGAGCCAGAAAAAGAAGTCGCCCCATCTCTGCCAAGCGCGTGCTCCTGCTGCCAATTGCAACTCTGTGTGTAGACAGTCTGTGCAGCAGACTAGGACCCGCCTTAAGCACCGCATCTGCCCCGGGCTCTTTCCCAGTATAGTTTACTGCTTGCCACCTCACCCCCGAACATATCATCTTTCCAATCCTCCCCAATTCTCTATGACAGCTTCCTGTCAATTGCCTCTCCCCCACAAGTCTTTTTTGACAAATCTTAGAGATGCAACAGCTGGTCACCCTTCAAGACTTCCACATGTCTCTGTTGCCACTTAGGCACATTTCTTTCTTCCTCATTGATTTTTTTCCCATTTTTCCTCTTCCATTTTGTGGGTATCAACTAACAGTTTACATTCTCTTGTATTGCTCAGTTCTCTATTTGAAGTTCCTACCTTGTGGCAACTTCTGCACATATGGACTTTCCAATTATAAAGTCATAAGAAACAATAATAGATACTAACTTGTTTCTATTTGCATTCTGTTCTACTGCTCAAAAAGTTTTCATGCAGGCAGCCATATTACAACTTCTCTCTGAAGTAGGCACCTGATGCAGAGTTTATTGTTAATTTTTTATGAAAGATTAAAGAGCTTCAAAATAATTATAACCTTTATTTACTTTAAAAAAAAAACAAGTCCATGGACTCACCATCAAATTAGCAAAATAGAACACTATCAGCATCTCTGCACCCCTCTATCTCTATACCACACCCTCCTTCTCCCCCAGGTGTCACAGCCATCTAGATCTTAGGTTTATTATTATTATTATTCCCTTACTTTTCTTTGTAGTTTTACATTTAGTTGTGCTTTCTTTGAAAATGGGATGTAAATGAAATTATACTGTTTGAATTTTCTCAAACTGTGATCTTCAATATGATGGCCACTAGCCACATGTGGCTACAGAGCACTGGAAAAGTGGCTCGTCCAATTTGAGATGTCCTGTACATAGAAAATGTACTCCCAGTTTTGAGGATTTGGAACTAAAAAGAATGGCAGACATATCGGTATTTTTTATATTGGCTACATGTTGAAATAATAACTGTGGATATATTATGAAATATATTATTATTTAATTGCATCTGTTTCTCTGTCTTAATATGGCTACTAGAAATTTAAAAACTAAATCTTTCTCACATCACATTGCTGTTGGACAGAGCTATTCAAGGACTTGCTTTTTTGCCCAGTGTGTTTATAAGATTCAAACATGGTGATGTCAGTAACCGTATTCCTTGTGTGTTGTATTCTACTTTATTCTTCCATACTGCTGCTGGTAGACATTTGGGTTTCTTTCATTTTTGCCCCAGTTGCAAACAGTGCTGTTTGAGTGAGCAAGAGTTTGTCTAGGCTACAGCTAGGTTTTGGGCTTTCCACCTATTTATCTTAGTAGACACACAAGTTGTTCTCCGAGCTGGTTGTGTCATTTTCACTTTTACCAGCAGCATAAGACAATTCCCATGCTCTATATCTGGAGTCAGCAACTTTTCTCTGCAAAGGCCCAGGTAGTAAATATTTTAGGCTTTAGATCCAAGTAGTAAGATCAAGCAACAGTTTTCCATGAAAGACTAATAGTTGCTTTTACACTTTTCATTAAAAAGTGTGAAAAGAATTCTTGGATCATGGACTGTACCAAAAGCAGGTGGTGAGCTAGATTTGGCCCATGGGCTGGCGTTTGCAAACTCTTGCTTTACATCACTGTGGATACTTGGTATTGACAGATTTTAATTTTAGCCAATCTTATGGGTGCAAAGTGATGTTTCACTGTGGTTTTAATTACACTGCTCATAAGAATGAGCATCCTTTCTTTGGTTTATTGCCCTGTCACATTTCCTTTTATATGAAATGCAGGTTTAATTCTGTTGCCTATTTTTATTGATCTGGTATTATTTTATAGTCAATGGAACTGCCCTTTCTTGAGAGAAGAGATTATATGAACGTACTAAGATCACATAGCTAGGAAGAAACAGATCATAGACTCAGGCTCTTTATTCTAATTATATATTTTTTGCACGCTTTCACTAAAAACAAACTCTAACAGTGGCTTAATGATTTATGCTCTTATTTAATACTACTGTTCCTTTCTCAGATAAATGTATTTTCTACTTAACTTCCAGTAGATAATACATAAGGGTAGCAACTATTTTGTGATTGAGATTTGCTTAAAGTCCATCACATTGCTAGAATCGCGTAGCTGTTTTCCTCAGTTCTGATTTTACAGAATGTGTCATAGCTATTCTTCTCTTCCTAGTCATTAGAATCTAATTATACGTTGCTCAGTTGAAAAGCTGGATGTCCCAGGTTGTCTTACAGCTTTTGATGGCCATGTGACAGGAATGAAAGTCATTAAGTGGCTCTTCTGGGAAAGTTATTGTTCTCCTGATAAGAGGGAATAGATTCAGCTGGCACCGGCCTTTTCATCTTCTCTCTACTTCTGCCTGGAATTGACTTAATGCCCAACAGTGCAGTAGCCATCTTGCAATCATGGCAGCTAGAAAATTTCAGTGTATTTCCAGTGACTTCCTTGACCACCTGCATCAACCTTGGACTACTTCCAGGTGTCTTATACTGGAGAAAAATAAAACCTCCTGCCATTTAAGTAAGTTAATATACTCAGGTTTCTGCCAAAGCAGCTAAAGCCAACTCTAATTGATGAAGGCAGAAAAGCAGACTAACAGAAGTCCCACCTCATGTTTGAATCACTTTTAGGAAATCACTTTTCAGAAAAAAACGATAAATTCTAGAGACGACACATCATAGGAGGAATTTTAAAATTTGTTTAAAGAATTATTGTATACTGCAAGACAACTTTTCCCATTTTATCAACTACATTTCATTCTTCAAAAATTGGGGAGCTAAGCTATAGTATAAAAGAACACTGTTAGTTAGTTCCTTATCTTCATTTACCTATTAAACAAAGAAGATTGCAGTAAGAGTGTCCCCCAGAAACTGGGATAAGGCACCGGGCCACAATCTAAAATCACAATAGGACATTATTGTGGGATGGGAGATAAAACATGGGGGCTGACCAGAAAGACCGTATTCAAATTTTGGCTGTGTCATTTACTAGCTATTTGGTCTTTGGCTTTCTGGGTTTTATTCAGTCATCTGTAAAGTAAGGATAATAATACTGTCTTCATGACATAGCTGTTGTAAAGATTAAATGCATTGTCAGCATCCAGCACTTCCCTTAGATCAGCGGTTCTCAACCTGTGGGTCGCGACCCCTTTGGGGGTCGAACGACCCTTTCACAGGGGTCGCCTAAGACCATCAGAAAAAACATATATAATTACATATTGTTTTTGTGATTAATCACTATGCTTTAATTATGTTCAATTTGTAACAATGAAAATACATCCTGCATATCAGATATTTACATTATGATTCATAACAGTAGCAAAATTACAGTTATGAAGTAGCAACGAAAATAATTTTATGGTTGGGGGTCACCACAACATGAGGAACTGTATTAAAGGGTCGTGGCATTAGGAAGGTTGAGAACCACTGCCTTAGATCCTCTTTCTTCTTCTGAGAGTGATTTTGGTAAGATAAACATATAATGAGTAAAGAATAATTTCAGAGGTAAGGCAGCCTGAAACATGAATTGCAAATACTTGTGAGGATCTGTGCTAATAATATGATTAAGTTGAAAAATAATTAAATAAGTATTTATTATTCTTTAGCTTTAACTGGTGCTTGGAGTACTATTAGAACAACAACCCCGCATATCTCTCTCTCACACACACACACACACACACACACACACACACACACACACACAGTTACCTTACTAAGTCCCACTCTTTTTTCTGGTTTCAGCACTGATATCACTTTCTCAGGATGCTTTGCCCAACTACCCTCTTTACTATGTGCTTACATCAGATTTACTATTTAACATTTTTTATTGTAAGCGCCTACTTCCTCATTGCTTCATTCCTTAGACTGGGAGCTGCTTACAGGCAGGGAGTGTTTTTGATTCACCATCTTATCCCCAATACTGAGCACAGTGCCTGACATAGTAGATGTTTAACAAGTACTTCTTGAATGAATGAGTAATTAAGTGAAACAGTGAGTGATAGGTGATTTCTACATGCCAGGTAGTTTGGGGCCCATTTGTGTGCAAAACCGATTCAAGTAGATTGTCACCAAAGGAGTTAAAAGATAGTAACTTACACTTTAATTTGATTCACTTAAGTAAAATGATATAATTGAAGACAATTTCATTGCATGAAGCCAAGGAAAAGCAGAGACAAGGAGTAAAAATATGTCTGTGCCCCTCTGGCCCCCCACCCAGAATTACTCCTGGGAATGGAAGCTATTATTTAAAGTGACATAAAGAAGACTGCAACCCTAGAATCTAAGGTATGAATATTTCTTTGACTGAAAAGCAATGTTTCTTGAGAAAATGTTCTGCTTTATGGAATAAATGTGTCCTTTGTAGGAAACTAACACCGAGGCTTGATCCATATCCTATATAATAAAAGCCTAATATGCTAAGTGTCCGTTCGTTCATTCAACCAATCAAAGCATAATATGCTAATGATATACTAAGGCCACTCAACCATTCACTATGATGTGCACTGACCACCAGGAGGCAGTCGACCAGTTACTATGATGTGCACTGACCACCAGGGGACAGGAGCTCCAACTGGTAGGTTAGCTTGCTGCTGGGGTCCGGCTGATCGGGACTGAGTGAGATGGCTGGACATGCCCTCCTGCAGCCCCTCCCCGGCTGGCCAACCTCCTGCAACCCTCCCCAGCCCCGATCATGCACTGGTGGTGTCCCTCGGCTTGGCCTGTGCCCTCTTGCATACAGGACCACTCCAGGGATGTCAAAGAGCCAGTTTCAGCCCGATCCCACAGGCCAGACCGAGGGACCCCACTGGTGCACGAATTTGTGCACCGGGCCTCTAGTATTAATATAATTTTATATGAATATAATAAAATAATACAAACTGTAAATAAATACAAGCAAAGTATATTTATATATTTATAAAATAAAAGTTAATAAAACAACATATCTCAATCAACATTGATATTTGCATAAGTATATATTAATAGACTGTTTCACATTAAAAGTTTTGGTAAATGTAGGAAGAATAATTTTCTCAAAATATCCTCAACCAGAATAGCCCAGTAAACACAAGGGTCCTGGAGACTTCCCCCCTTTATTCTGGCCCCCAAAATGCTTTTAATTTATATGACCATTAAATTATGCCTTATATATAACAGGCAGAAAAATATATTGGGAAAAGTTTGTGAATAAAGACTACAAATTGATCATACACAAGAAACTGTTAAGAATCCCTATTAAATATATGCTGTTAAGAAAAGTCGGAGGAAGAAAAATATTTTATGTACTTGGTACCTTTTGTCTCTGGAGAAATAAAAACAATGCCAGCACATTAGTAAGAGGGAAATCGAGGAGATCTCACACCTTTCAAAATAAATTTCTAGTGGATTAAATAAATAAATGTAATAAAAATAAAATAATAAATGCAAAAAAATAGAGATTGTCTTTAAAAATCTTGTCAGGAATAAAATGATCTCTAAGAAGATTTTATTCAGAAACAAGAATCTACACTAATAAAAGAGAAAAATGGTAATTGGCGTACGACGCTACCCTTTTCATTGGCTAATCAGGGCTATATGCAAATTAACTGCCAACTATGATTGGCAGTTAACTGCCAACTAAGATTGGCAGTTAACTGCCAACAAAGATGGCGGCTAATTTGCATATGTAGGCACAATGCAGGGAGGCGAAAGGGAAAGCAGGAAGAAGCCCCCTGCCACTGACAGTGATCGGAAACCCAGCGGGGAGCTAAGAGCTGGGGTGCAGGGCAAAGGCGGCCCTGGGGCCGCCTTTGCCCTGCCCCCCAGCCATGATCAGAGAATCAGGCACCTTTGCTGCCCTGGCCAGTGATAGCAGGAAGTAGGGGTGGAGCCAGCGATGGGAGCTGGACACGGTCGAAGCTGGCAGTCCCAGGAGCTAGGGGTCCCTTGCCTGGGCCTAAAGCGGAGCCCACGATCGCGGGGCCACTGCAGCTGCGGGTCCCCGCTGCCTGGGCCGGACACCTATCCCAGAGGCGTTAGGCCTGGGCAGGGGCGGAGCCTGCAACCGCGGGGAGCTTGGGGTCCCCTGCCCAGGCCTGACACCTCTGCCGGAGGCCTCTGGCCTAGTCAAGGGGCCGATCCGGTGATTGGTGATCGGAGGGTGATGAGGGTCAACTCCTCTGGCCGAGGCATCAGGCTTGGGCGGGGGGCGGAGCCAGGGATTGGGGGATATGATGGTCCCCTTGTCCAGACCTGAAGCCTGGGTCAGAGGCGTCAGGCTTGGGCGGGGGGTGGAGCAAGCGATCAGAGGGAGGTGGGGGTCCCCTGCCCAGGCATGATTCCTGGGCCAGAGGCATCAGGCCTGGGCGAGGGTCAGAGCCAGTGATCGGGGGGAGATGGGGGTCCCCTGTCCAAGCCTGACACCTCTGGCTGAGGCATCAGGCCTGGGCAAGGGGCCGATCAGGTGATCAGAGGGTGATGGGGGTCTACGCCTCTGGCTGAGGCATCAGGCCTTGGCAAGGGGCAAAGCCAGCAATCGGAGGGGTCTGGTGGTCCCGTGCCCAGGCCTGATGCCTGGGCCAGAGGCATCAGGCCTGGGCTGGGGGCAGAACCAGTGATGGGGGGAAATTAGGGTCCCCTGCCCAGGCCTGACGCCTCTGTCAGAGGCGTCAGGCCTGGGCAAGGGGCCGATCCTGCGATTGGAGGGTGATGGGGGTCAACGCCTGAGGGCTCCCAGTATGTGAGAGGGGGCAGGCTGGGCTGAGGGACACTCCCCCCTGCCCCACACCCAGTGCACGAATTTCGTGCACCGGGCCCCTAGTTGAATAATAAAAAAGAATAGTGAATCCAGAAAGATTCCCAATAAGTGTAAATTAAAAATTTTTTTTTGAAAAAATGGCAATTCAAGATAGCAATAACGCCTAGGCCAGAGGCGTTAGGCCTGGGCAGGGGCAGAGCGGGAGATTGCTGGGAGCTGGGAGTCCCCTGCCCAGGCCTAATGCCTTGGCCAGAGGCGTTAGGCCTGGGCAGGGGCAGAGCGGGAGATTGCTGGGAGCTGGGAGTCCCCTGCCCAGGCCTAATGCCTCGGCCAGTGGCATTAGGCCTGGGCAGGGGCGGAGCCTGCAACCGCGGGGAGCTGGGGATCCCCTGCCCAGCCCTGACACCTCTGCCAGAGGCCTCAGGCCTGGTCAAGGGGCCTATCCGGTGATTGGTGATTGGAGGGTGATGAGGGTCAACTCCTCTGGCCGAGGCATCAGGCCTGGGCAGGGGGCTGGGGGTCCCCTGCCCAGGCCTGATGCCTGGGCCAGAGGCATCAGGCCTGGGTGGGGGGCGGAGCCGGGGATTGGAGGGATATGATGGTCCCCTTGCCCATGCCTGAAGCCTGGGTCAGAGGCGTCAGGCTTGGGCGGGGGGTGGAGCAAGTGATCAGAGGGAGATGGGGGTCCCCTGCCCAGGCATGATTCCTGGGCCAGAGGCATCAGGCCTGGGCGGGGGTCAGAGCCAGTGATCGGGGGGAGATGGGGGTCCCCTGTCCAAGCCTGACACCTCTGGTGGAGGCATCAGGCCTGGGCAAGGGGCTGATCAGGCGATCAGAGGGTGATGGGGGTCTACGCCTCTGGCTGAGGCATCAGGCCTGGGCAAGGGGCAGAGCCAGCAATTGGAGGGGTCTGGGGGTCCCCTGCCCAGGCCTGATGCCTGGGCCAGAGGCATCAGGCCTGGGCTGGGGGCAGAACCAGTGATGGGGGGAAATGAGGGTCCCCTGCCCAGGCCTCACGCCTTTGACTGAGGCATCAGGCCTGGGCAAGGGGCCGATCCTGCGATTGGAGGGTGATGGGGGTCAACGCCTGAGGGCTCCCACTATGTGAGAGGGGGCAGGCTGGGCTGAGGCACACTCCCCCCCCCCCACACACACACCCAGTGCACGAATTTCATGCACCGGGCCCCTAGTCTTATATAATAAAGAGCTAATATGCAAATGGTCATCACACCCTCACACCATCACACCGTAATGGCTCAGACACTCAACACTGGGGAGAGAAGAATGGGAACTAGCCATGCACAAATGAGCTCATGAGAGAGGAATGAGGACCAGTCAGGCTGCAGCCCAGGAGAGGGACAAGCTGCCCACCCTGTGTTCCCAGGCACCAGCACCTGCACCTGTGGCCCAGGAGAGGGACAAGCTGCCCGCTCCTGGTCCCGGGTACCAGTGCCTGTGGCTGTGGCCTGAAAGAAGGACAAGCCACCCACCCCATGGTCCCAGGCACCTGCAGCTGCAGCCTAGGCAAAGCTGCCACCCACGGTCCCCTGCAGCTGCGGCCGGCCTGGGCAAAGCTGGCCTGGGTCCTGGGTGCCTGCGACCGGCCAGTGGAGGGAATCCTGGGTCCTGGGTGCGGGGCAAGGCAAGGTGGTAAGGGGCGATCAGGCCAGTAGAGGAGCACTTAGGGGCAGGCAGGCAGAGGGGTTAGGGCGATCAGGCAGGCAGGCAGAGGGGTTAGGAGCCAGTGGTCCCAAATTGTGAGTGGCAGTTGGACATCCCCTAAGGAGTCCCAGATTAGAGAGGGTGCAGGCAGGGCTGAGGACCCCCCCCCCCCATGCACGAATTTCATGCACTGGGCCTCTAGTAACAATATAAATGTTCAAGAAGAAAAAAATGTGACAACCATATTATGGAATATAATATTATGCTTATAAAGTGAAATTTAAAAATTAAAAGATACCTGCATTAAGCTTACTATAAGCTGTTTCATCTTCACAAAAGCTTTATGAAGTAGGTACTATTATTATTATTTTATGGGTGAGAAAACTGAGGTGCAAATAACTTAAACAATATTACATGTTGAAGTCAGAATTTAATTTAGGCAACCTAGATCTAGAATCTGTGCCCCTACTCACAAAATAGGCCTCCTATGAAAATTATAATGCTCACTTTTGCTTTTTTTTTAACTAATTTCAGAATATGGTTATCACCATGCCATTTTTATTAAATAGATAAACATACTTATATGCTTCTATGTCAACAGATACATCTTAAAAGATACATAAGCAGCTAACAACAGTAGGTATCTGGAAATTCTATGTTGGCAACATTTACATTTATTAGCATAGCAAAATATTAGAAACAACCCAACTCTGAAATTATTTAGGTTATAATATTCTTCATTATTGTAGTCATTAAAATTTTTTGTTTGAAATATTTTATAATGGATGGGAATATGTTTATATATTATATTAACACAAAAATAGCATATGCAATATACTTTTGGCCATGTTATATTGGAAAAGTATACATAAAATTATTATCACAATGAAGGCACATAAAATGTTACTAGTAGTCTTTTTGGAGTAGTCTGATTAAGGGTTTTTCATCTTCCTACTTTTATATATCTCTGAATGTTCTATATGTATTACATTTATAGCAGAATATATTTTATTTTACAAAAATAATGTCACCAATTCTGTGGAAATCAGACTTACAAAACTGAGAGCTAGACTTGGAATAATAGTAATCTCATTAAGATCTATTACACATGGCATTTGGCCAGAGGAGTTCAGTAATACCTGGCTCTCCAATCTTTTGGAAAGAGAATACTCCCCACAATGTCTTTGGTAAAGAAAGGGAATCTATGTACAGGAACTATACCT
The DNA here is from genome assembly GCF_963259705.1 of Myotis daubentonii. Taxonomy (NCBI): domain Eukaryota; kingdom Metazoa; phylum Chordata; class Mammalia; order Chiroptera; family Vespertilionidae; genus Myotis; species Myotis daubentonii. The sequence goes on from NC_081842.1 coordinate 177,281,049, forward strand.
ATGCTCTAAAATCCCAAGTGAAAATCTTTTAAAGAGAGGAAGGAAATTCAAAGCTAACATAAAACATCATTGAATTCACACTTATTAGGATAATATATTGGCCTGGAATGGTATAGATCATCAGCACAAATGAAATGCCACCAAAAAACAAGGTTGAAGAATATTTTCCATGGTCCTTTTTAAAAGTTCCAGAGTAGGTTCTGGCATTAATTGTGCTTTCTTTGCTATGTTACTTATCGGAGCAGCATATGCCTGTTTTGTTAAAGCCATACAGTCACATGTCTGCTCAAATAAATTAATGTTCTTATCTCAACTGGATGATTTGGCAGGAATAATACATTCACCAGCCAATGTGTAGACTGAACCACGTGTCTCCTCCACTGAAGGATCCAAAGTAGAGTATTGTATATTGCACTAATAAGCAGTTAGAGGCAGTATATTTTTCTTTTAAATATTTTTCATAGTGACATCTATTGACCTTTACCTAGCATCCTGTGTAATACATGTGTTAGAATTTGGAAATGCAGCAGAGAACCTGGGAAATAGTATGCCAGGTGGGAAGGTGAGTAAGAGGTATTTTTCAAATGAACAGGACAAGATAATTGACATATCACTACTAACCAAAAAAATGAGACTTTGCTCAGAAATGAGATGCATGTACACACACACCTACACATGCATGCATTTATAGGTATCTTTTCTAGCTGTTGGCTTACCTGGACAGTTTGGAAAACTTTCTGAGTCTATAGTATTGGAAAAGGAACAAAAATATTTTGTGGTAAGACTATTTTTTTCCTATTTGACCCTACTCCAATTACTTCCACACATTATTGCCAGATAAGGCAACTCAAAGCACCCTCTACTCCCTCTCTCAAGCTGAGTATCTGGGTATTCTTTAAGAGACAGTATTTTCAGGTTGTTTATTCCACCATATTTCCAGAAATTGAAATACACTCCTCTTCATTTTACATGTGAAGCATTATATAACTGTAGTTAAATATAATTTACCTGTATAGCATATGGCCTAAGAGGCAGGGTTATATTTTAGAAACAACAGAAGTGTGTTTGTCAGACTTCTGCTACTGTAATCCATACAGGGTAACAATGTGGTTAAGAGAGTGGGCTTTGAAATCATTTCAACTTTGGGTTCAAACTCTCTTACCTCTTTTTACTAGCTTTGTGGCCTTGGGTTGTCACCTTTTTCTCTGAGCCTGTTTCCTTATTGGTAAAAGGATATTCACAATCATCAAGGTTAAGTAGAAGAATATATGTGAGCACTTGTCACAATGCCCTGCATGTAATAACTCAGAGACAAGTTGAAAAGCCTGTTGGTGAGCACTGTCATTTGAAGAGTAGAGTTAGTGACCATGTACAAGATTTTCCACATTAGGAACTTGACTATCCTTAAATTTGGTTAAAAACTATGTAATGACTCTGAACTTGATCCTAATTTGTGAAGAAGCTGTTAATAGGCAAGTACATTCTAGTAAAGGTGTGTGTTGTTGTTTTTTTCAAGAAATATTAAAGGTACCTAATGTGTGATAATGCTTTTCTAGGCACTATAAAGTTCAAGAAAATCAGCCAAGGAATCTCCCCTAAAGTTAACTGAAAATTAATTGTGCTAAAATGTCCAATTTCACATTTTATTGATCATTTTGATATCAACTAGAACACGACTTCCCAATAAGCTTAGATCCACATTGTAAAACCAATCCTTGTTTTGTTCTAGTATGATGGAAATAAAATACCATCTGTCTCTGCTCTGCAACCTCAAACTCCTCCCCCAACCCTCCTCCTCATCGCGGGCTACATGCAGTTTCCTGTCCATCAGGCAGTAAAACCAAATGTCTGCCATGGTCTTTGGCTGTTGATGATAATGTGCTTGGTTCTAAACTGTGCTATGTGCCTGGCTCTGTCAACATCATTTTGCTTAAGATAAGTGGTTTGAGACTGGGGATTTGCATGTGGGATTTAAAAAAGTCTCAGATGCTTAAATAATCTTTTGTATCTTATTAATGTTTTAGACTCTGAAAGGTGAGGCTTGTGAGAAATGGGGGGTTGGGGGGAGTTATAGTGACTCAACCTCAAGCCTTTGGAAACTGCAGCTACAGAAGAAACAATATTCTACCCCCACGAATTGGGACTGAACAGGAAAGAAAATCAGGAGAGGGAATATTAGGACTTGAATTCTTTCGAACTTTAATTAAAATGATGGTTGAACTTTTGGAAATTCCGTTTCACTGGGTGAATTTAATGATTCATTAAGATTGTCCAAACTGAGGGACTTTTTGAATTGCAGGCACTACATGAGTTTATGTATTTTTATGCTGTCATTTGGAGTTATTACATAGCCTCTGATGCACTGTATTGGAAACTGTGTCTCTCTGTATAACTGGAAATAGCATTCAGAACAGGGAATGAACTTCCAGCCTGGGTTGCAATGTGGCCTTTAGTCTGTGAAATTGATGTACTATGCTGATCCACATCCATGATCCTTCTGGTTGGAAGGTTGCCGTGTAGGCAGTACAGATTGGGGGTGGGGGGTAGCACTGTTCACATGGACTCTCATGTGAATGACACAACCTAGAGAACCACCACAATGTTCAAATGGTCATCCCTGCATCTGGGGATCAAAACAGAATTGCCCACCACTATCCCAGGAGCAGAGGTTGCCATTGGTGGGAAAGCCACCCTAAAAGCCTTGTTGTCTTGCTACCCCGCAGGTCTCTGCCTCTGAGGGAGATAACCCATAGAATCTTGACTTGGACTTGAGTGGTAAGATCAATGAGTTGAGAAAACAAAAATTCAGCAAGTATAGGAAACAATATTCTTCTTTCTCTTTTTTTTCATGCTTCAATCCACAAAATAGGACTGTCCTCCTCATAAATGTTGGGAAGTGGTCTTGTGCCTTTCTTTTCCCCAGCCCCATTTTGTCCTCAGGTCCAAATATTTTTCTCCATTACAGCATTATCTGTAAGACTGGCATTGTTCTCATTAAAAATGCATATGCAAAAGGTATACAATTTTAAAATGTAAGCTGCATTCTATCCATCAAAACTCCAGTCACACGCCTTCCAGAACATTTCCATGTATATGGAAGAACTTTCATACAGATAAAGTAAGCATACCTTGTACCTACAATGTATGAATCCCTTGATCCTCAAACTATCGTCAGATATCATTTAGCTAAGATGATAATAAAAAGCTTTCATTTCCAAACGAAGAGTTGATTTCTGAGATGAGATGCTACATAAACTGGAAATTACTTAGGACTTGTAAAACACGTTGAGTCACTATTGTGACAAATTGAGGATCAAGGAAGTTATGTGACTTCCTCAAGGCTCATGTAGCCAGTAAATTACCATAATCCATGGCTTCTCAATCCAAAAAATTTTAGTACCACATTGCTTCTGCCACCTCTGTGCCTTCCCTTTAAATTCATGGAATAACCGGAGAGGTCCAAAAGATATGGTTCTGAAGTTATGTTTCAGATTTGGCTAAATGTGTGCCCATGCACTTCAGTTAGATCCAACTTGAGATAGAGCTGAGCGATAAACAATGTTTGAAGCTATTTGCTGTTTTACATAATTCACCCAGTGCAGGGGTTTTCTGTCACAACCTTTCCAGAATATCATTAAAGGGCTGGGATATTTATGAGAAGCTGTTATTTCTTCTTAAAAAAAAAAAATGAGTTGCTTTTTAAAATCACCAGCTCAAGGCATTTTAGATGCACATCTCCTTATCCAAATGGTTTATGCTGGAGCACCTGTTGGTGGTGGTGCAGGGAACAGTTGGCAGAGAGCTGCAAGTGTAAGAATTTGAAGGTAACTAGGTCTTATTACTGTATGCCATATAAAAATATTATTTCCTTACTTGGATTGAGGAACAGAAGCCTTGTGTCTGCAAAGACATGAACATTTGTTTGGAAAATTTATGTTGATATATAACAGCATATGGTCTTTTTCATCATGGATTTATGTACAGGAGGCAGGCTTCATTAACGAGAGAGCCGCATGAGTGACCTTGTGTGGCTGTCTTGGCATCTAGGATGAGAATCACAATGCTTGACACACATACATTATCACCTTCTTTCCACAAAAAGGAAAGGCTAACACTCCTGGTAAAGAATTTGATCCTTGACATTATCAAAAAGGACACTGACAATTCCTACGTATACAGGCGTATACAGGCTCCAGTGAAGGCCACATTTCCATCGTGTAAAGGAGCCACCATGTTTCAGAGAGTCCTCAAGCCCGGTGGTCTGAACAAACCACATGAAGGCTAAGAGGAGCAAGACAGTACTAGGTCTTGCTAATGTTTAGAAAATATTGCTCCACCTGCTTTTGAAGAGTGAAAGTGGGACCTAGAAGACCCTTGGCAAAATAAGAGTGCCAATGCTTAGGATGAACAGGCTTTAGGTTTGGGGTATTATTTTACTGGTTTTCTATGGTTGATGCTATGATTTATGTATGTATCTATGTATTTTTTATTTCTTTTACTAGTCAATTGGATATTTAATCCCCTTTTTTTTCCATATTTATGACATGTAAACCATAAATATCTGTGGTGCTGACAGATTGTTGGGTTCAGTGTAGAGGGCACTAGGTTTGGTATTACTCTAGTTCAGCTTCTTCCTGTGAGTAATTTATGAGCTCAGACATCAGTTGCTTTGTCCATGCCATGAGGTAAATGGTTGACCTGCCTTCTTAACTAGGGTGCTGTGAAAAGCAAATACAGTAGTCTGCATGGAAGTGCTTTTTATTTTTTACTTTATTTTTTAAATTTTGTTTTATTGCTTAAAGTATTACGAAGAGTATTACATATGTCTCCTTCCCCCCGCCCTCCGCTTGACATTCCACCGGCCTCCCCTACCCCCCAGTGCCTTATGTCCATTGGTTATGCTTATATGCATGCATACAAGTCCTTCGGTTGATCTCTTACCCCACTTTTTAAATGAGAGAGAGAGAGAGAGAGAGAGAGAGAGAGAGAGAGAGAGAGAGAGAGAGAGAATATAAGTATAAATATAAACATGTACTCTATTAGCCTGCTCAGGCTGCCATAACAAAATACCACAGACTAGGGGGCTTAAACAAGAGAGTTTTTCCCACAGTCCTGGATGCAGGAAGGTGCCAACAGGGTTGATGTCTTCTGAGGCCTCTCTCCTCAGCTGGTAGATGACCATTTCCTCACTGTGTCTCTATTTGGTCTTTCCTTTATATACATGAATTCCTGGTATTTCTCCTTGTGCCTAAATTTTCTCTTCCTAAAAAGACCCCAGTCACTTTGCATTGGGGCCCACCCTAACAGCCTCATTTTAACTTAATCACCTATTTCAAAGCCCTAATCTTCAAATACAATCACAGTTTGAGGTGCTGGGGGTTAGGTGTTCAACATATGAATGCTGGGGTGGCATAATTCAGTCCATAATAATGCTGTACTTTTGTTTCCTTCATAAGCCATGTTTTGGAGTTTCTGGTTTTATATGGACTTGTTGGCTTTCCTTTTCCATCACTTATAGAGAAATGAGGCCAAATGCTGTGTCCCAACTATTCCTTTCTATGCCTGTAGGGTTAAATCAGTTTTATTAAGTGATGCCATTGATATTGAAAATAAGATGGTAGTTCAAGTTTGAAGCAAATTGTGGGAGAAAAGGCACACACACACACACCCTATGTAAAGTTATTTTGTCCCATCCAGTCTATTTTCTTGAAGTCCTATGGAGAAATCGTATTTGGGGAATCATCCAATCAATAATCCAGCAGAAGTTTAGCATTAACAATTTAAATGACAAAGCAACTCCTCTTTCTACTGATTTGTTTGGTGACACATTTCTAACTCATCTATCTCCATTTTTTGTTCCATTTTTGTTCTGGTTCTATAAGTGCAAGCTTCTCTACATCACCTCATCTCATACTCTCCATTCTCCATTTCCTCATATCACAGCACAACTTTCCCATAAATAGTGCTAAGGCAAAGACCTGCCCCATCTTTTGGCACTAGTATCTCTCTCTCTCTCTCTCTCTCTCTCTCTCTCTCTCTCTCTCTCTCCCTCTCCCTCTCCCTCTCCCTCTCCCTCTCCCTCTCCCTCTCCCTCTCCCTCTCCCTCTCTCTGAGGAAAAGTGAGCTCTGAATGGCCAAGGGAAGGAGACCTGGCTCTGTGGCTTTGTTTTGTTGTCTGGACTGCCAATTGCCAGACAACCAAAGCCACACATCTGTGCTTCATCCCGCCCAGGTCACTGGTCTCAGCTGCAGCACATACTGCCCAATCCTGCATTAAGGATGCTCACTCAATCTCTTTGCTCCTCTCAGCGGAAGGGAGTGCCAACCACAACTGACTCCTCCCCGCTCTGGGCTGAGTCCCACAGTGAGCCCTGGGCTGCAGGGCTGTGTCTCGGGCTCCTCTGAGCTCTTCTCCCTTCTTGCCTTTCCGGTTTGCTCTCACTTGTCCACGTTAGATGTTTCAAATATGCAGATCTCTCAGACATGTTTGTGCACTGAGCAGAGGCTCCTTTGTTGAATTACAGCTGTTCAAATTGCTGAAACTTCAAGGGGAGAGACCATGGGGATCTCTCATGCTCCCAGGCCTCTGACATCACAGTCCCTGGAACATACAGGGCAGGCAGGGGCGCACCCAGCAAGCTCATGGTTAGAAAAGAGCTTGGGCACAGGCCTGGGGTTCTGTTTCATTAAGGTCAAAGATGGGGCCCAATATATTTTAAAGCTTAGTCCAATCCAATAATGTAAAGTGCTAATTCATCTAAAACCCATATTATTTTGAAGAAACATGCAAAGCCTTGCTGATCTGAAACCTTTGATTCAGGGGATAGCAGATGTGCTTTAGAAATGATGATATTAGCTTTAAATCCATGCTCTATCACCAACCAGCTATATTATCTGGGGTTAGTCATGCCTTCCCCCTTGCAGTCTCAATTTCTCTTTCTCATAGGTCAAAATAATAATTCACAGAGATTTTAGAAAGACTGAACTAATATATAAGAAGAATCTAATATAATTTCTAGAATAGTGATAAGTTCCATTCCCCCTTGGGAATCTAGGCATATGCAGGAATTGTAGAGTTTACCACAAAGTAATATTTTCCCTTCTATATTACAAAGTTGTTGGGAGGCAGCTACCCCACTAGGAACTATATTTTTAACTTCCCTTGTGTAAACTGGCTATGATCTACATCTCTAGTGGTATATGAGTGGAAGAGATGTGTTTATTCTGGGACAGTGTTTTAAAGAAGTTTATTTTTTTCTCCCTTCTTTTCCCTTATCTGACTCCAAGGTTCTGTGTAATACCAGAGCTATAAGACTGTGGGGAATGGGTCCTTGAATTACTACATGGAGGAAAAGTGCATGCCAAATGGGAACAAAAGTATTGGGCTCTTATATGAGTGAGGAATAAATTTTTATTGGGTTAAACCATTAAAACTTGGGATGTATTGCTTATAGCAGCTAGCATTATTTTAACACAATATTCACTATAATTATCCTAAGAATATCATTGAGAAATCATAAATTATATTATCCTGGGACTTATGGCTTTGTTTCTTTAGCAGTGGTTCTCAGCCTTCTGGCCCTTTAAATACAGTTCCTCATGTTGTGACCCAACCATAAAATTATTTTCGTTGCTACTTCAGAACTGTAATGTTGCTACTGTTATGAATCATAATGTGAATATCTGATATGCAGGATGGTCTTAGGCGACCCCTGTGAAAGGGTCGTTCGACCGCCAAAGGGGTTGCGACCCACAGGTTGAGAACCACTGCTTTATAGAATGTCAAACGTCATTCATTTGAATCCAATGTCATTTATATTGCCTTTTTGAAAGTATTTTTCAAAGAGATCAATGAAATAAAACTGTGAAATTCATGAAGCTATCCCATGACCCTTGAGTTATTTTCTCTACCCTCATTCAACATTCATTCAACAAATATTTATTGAGCACCTTGGTTATAAGAGAGGGCCTAGTGAAGATATATTTTAAAAAATAGATAGAAATATCATACTGGCTAATTAGAAGTCAGTGCTCAAGGCAAACTGTAGATAATAGGTTTATTATAACTGCTTTCATGGAAACATGCTGACTTTTCAAAGCACATTTGATGATTGTGTTCACCTTTTAAGTCTTTGGCTATTGCTTATTAAATATGATTCATCCAATTAAAAAATATTTTCTTTCCTGCATTTTAAAATGTAAAAGCCAGTTGCTCGAGAAATTTCTAAAAACCACAACTGATATTATTTGTAAGGTAACAGACTGTCCTCAGCAGTGGGGCATTGTAGACAGAGTGAGGCTTTAAATCCATTGAAACCTACATTTAAATTGTCTTCAACTTTTTCGGATGCATTTTCCTCATCTGTAAAATGGGAAATTTAATAGCTGTTTCATAGGGCTTTAAAGAGGATTTTAATTCCTTTATATAAAGTGAATAGTAGCCTCAAAAATGCCCAATAAAAAAAGCCAGTCTGATTTTTGTCACCAGCAATCTCATCTAATTCACTAACTCAGATTCTCTGATGACCTCATGACTAACAATCCCTACTGTGTGATTTGGCTTCTCACCCTCCTCCACATACACAGAGGGCTCCAAATGAGTCTGACTGCAGTATCTAGGTGTATCTCCATGTGGGTACATAATATGCCTATACGCACATCCACATACATATTCGTATATGCACCTTTACATATTTGTCTTCTGTCAGAGCTTTCATGATTGAAGGGCAGCTTAAATTCTTCAGCCTGAAGGTTCCAAAAATTCTGCTAATTCTGCATACACTTGAAAGTATCTACTCAACTTCTGGAATGAAATTTGTCCATTTGTTTTGCTGGGACCTGCTTTAGATTATTATTATTGTTTAGTCCCATAGAGGGGTGACAATTCAGTGTATTACAGCAAGGAACAAGTAAAGGTCCAGACGTTTTTAAAAGTCATCCTGAGCAATAATCTATAAATAAGCTAAGTTAGAATTCTTTAAAAACAATATAATGTTTCTGGGAATTTTAAAAGCCCTAGTGTGAATTGAATCTGATTTTCTATAAAATCACTTGAGCTGGTGACATGTTCAATAAACATTGACCTTTCCTCTGAAAATATTTGCCTAGTAGATGCTCAGCATTTCATGTCTGGGTTATGAGAGAAAAAAACCAATGGTGGAGTAGATTTAGTGGGAAGGTTTGTTTTTAGCTGTCCTAGATGAGAAAGACAGGTTTGTCACCTGGTGACAACTCTCTTTCCTAACCACTCTGTGTGTGAGTATAGCTTGAGTCTAATGCTGCTTTCTGATTTAGGAAGGTTGGTAATTCAGTCCTCCAGATGTGTGGGAAAGAAAGCTTTCTCTATATTCTGGTGTTTGTTTTACCCCAACAAACAGGACCATCAACAAAAGTTGCAGAGTGATAAATCATTGCCCTAGTGACTAGGGCAGTGATGGCGAACCTATGACACGCGTGTCAGAGGTGACATGCAAACTCATTTTTTTGGTTGATTTTTCTTTGTTAGATGGCATTTAAATATATGAAATAAATATCAAAAATACAAATATTTGTTTTACTATGGTTGCAAATATAAATAAATTTCTATAAGTGACACAGCACCAGATTTAAGTTAGGGTTTTTCAAAATGCTGACACGCTGGGCTCAAAAGGTTCGCCATTACTGGATTAGGGCTAACATTTATAGGACACTTATTAAATTTATATTTTGAGCATCTTATTGAACTTATAATATTCTCAACAATTCTCTTAGGTACCATTCTTGTCCATGTTCATGAGTAAAGAAATAGGGACCCAGAGTAAGTATGTTGCCAGTAGCACAGGCAAGGATTGAGCCCAAGAAGTCCAGTTTTTGACAACGTGGCTCTATCAGCCCTCAATAGCATGTGCACAGAGTAGTCTATGGAATTATTATTGGGAGTCTGTGTAATCCGAAATAAGCACATGGATTATGGCTTTAGATGTCCATAAGTTGTGACTTGGGGTCTGCTATGTATAAGCCCTGTGTGACCTTGAGCAAATTATTCAATCTTCTTGGGCTTTCTCACCACTGACACTGTATAGATTGTTAAAGAGAAAACCACAGATCCCAAATGGATGCACTGGTGCTAAAAGCCCATGATACCAAACCTAGATATAATACCTGATCTAATTTCAGTTTCAACCTCTCCCAGAAATGTAAACATAACCAGTCTGGAAATTTCTGGTCAAGTACTAGAAAGGTAATCTGTCACATGGGCCTTCTCTATTCCTGAATCTGCATGATAAAAAATCTTGTTCCATTCGTCACAAAAGAATATATCCTGGTCTAAAAATACTCCTTTTTTTTTTTCTTTTACTTTTGTTTATAGTTCTCTTATTCCACCCTTCTTGCTATATAACCCTCCCAGTGCCCTTCTAGTTGCTAAATGAGATGCTGCCAGATTCCTGCGTCACTTAATAAAGCCAATTAGATCTTCAAATTTACTAGGTTGAATTTTGTTTTATTAGACTAGAAGCCCAGTGCATGAATTTGTGCACAGGTGGGGTCCCTAGGCGTGGCCAGTGATCAGGGCTAGTCAGGGCTGGGCTGACTGGGGCCTGCCAGCTGAGGGGAGGGACAGGGCATGGGAGGTTGGCCACTGGCCCTGAGGAGGGAGCTGGCCCTCAGCCCCCCTAGGAAAGGGGCCGCATCTGCCTCCACCTACCCCTGGTTCGCACCCCCCAGCCCTGGGCTGAAGGCCCCGGCAAGGTCGGGAGACGAGGTGATGGTCACAGGCCAGGCATAGGAGGAACAGACTTTGGATGCCAACACTGTGGGCCAGCCGTGGGAGATTTGCTGTGGGAGTGCATTGACTACCAGGGGGCAGATCCTGCATTGAGCATCTTCCCCCTGGTGGTCATTGTGTGTAATAGCGACTGGTCAACCAGTCATTCCAGTTGTTCTGTCCTAATGGTTGCTGAGGCATGCATATATATACTAGAGGCCCAGTGCACAAATTCGTGCACAGGTGGGGTCCCACCGGCCTGCCCCAATCGGGGCCGATCAGGCTGGACTGGCCAGGGGGAGGGGCCATGGGCGGTTGGCCAGCTGGCCCTGTCCCCTGGTTGAACTCCCGGTTGAGGGGACAATTTTAATATTAGCCTTTTATTAATAGGATAATGCCATATATCTGATAGGATTCCTTAGAGTTTTAATGGAGTATAGATGCTGAGCACTCAATGCATGTTAGCTATTATGATTATTTTTTCCTCACTAGCTTTGTGCCATCCTTAAGGGGAAATAGTCTTGGACACTTCTAGATTGCTCAGAGTCCAGCAATGTTTGGCAGACATCGATAGAAATGGATTGATTGAAGAAAAAAACACTTCTGTTTTGAAGGGAGTGCCCTAGCTTCTGAATATGTGCTTCCTGTCCAAAGGGTCTTTTGTGTTTGTCTTTGAGAGGAAGGCACCAGGAGGTTGAAGGTATAGGGGCCTTCAGGCAAAAATAGGCCCTTTGCATACACAGCGCAGGTTATTTTCCCTCCAGGGTGCCACACAGACTGACATGAAGATCCCTTTGGGCCACATCACATGAAAAGTGGTATGCTGGTTGGTAGCAGAGAGTTATTCAGACAAAAATGTACATGGATCTTTCTGGGCCATTCATTCATTCATTCATTCAACAAGTAATCATTAAGTAACTTCTTTGTACCTGGCTTTGTTAAGCTAAGGATATAAAATCAATCAACATCAGTTCTCTCTCCTCAACAGATGAGAAGAAGCTCCTGAGATAAAAAGCACCAGTGATCACAGGACATAGACACACCCTGGTTGGAAATGGGCTCTATTGCTGAGACTTAGCCATCTTAACACATTGCACACCAGTTTTATTGCTAGCTTTACCTAGTAGCCAGATAAGTTTCTATTGAATGAGTACAAAAAACTTTTTACAAAGTATCATACTTTAAAAAGATATTAGCTTGTAAGAACATGTAATAACTTCAAAATGCAATGGGTATTTTATTTTAAGGAATGCCTTTAACATTTATGTAAAACACTATGTAATGTGAAAACATGAGAACGCTCATGATCCACCCACAATATACTAACAGCATTCCTGCAGCACTGGGGTACAGTACATCATCCTGTATAATAAAGAGGTAATATGCAAATTAACCCTCACTCCCTCACAAGATGGCTGCCTACGACCAGGCCAGCAGTGGGGTTAGTGAGGGGTGACCAAATGACTGAACAGCAGGCTGTGTGGGGCACCAGGCTGGTGGGGGGGTTAGTGAGGGACAACCAAATGACTGAACAGCAGGCTGCGTGGGGTGACCAGGCTAGCTGGAGGGCCGTGAAGGGTGACCAGGCCAGGAGGGGGGGCACAGTTGGGGGTGACTAGGCTGTCGGGGGCCACTAAGAGGTGACCAGGCTGGCGGGGGGGCAGTTAGGGGCAACCAGGTCAGCGGGGGGGGGGTTAAGTTGGGGGTGACTAGGCTGACAGGGGGGCAGTTGGGGGCGACCAGGCTGGCGGGGGGGGGGGGCATTTAGGGGCAATCAGGCTGGAACACAGAGGCAGTGAGGGGGCAATTAAGCCTGGAGCGGGGGACAGTTAGGGGCGACCAGGCAGGCAGGCAGGCAGCTGAGCAATTAGGAGCCAGTGGTCCAGGATTTTGAGAGGATGTCTGACTGCCAGTTTAGGCCTGATCCCCGGGATCAGGCCTAAATTGGCAGTCGGATATCCTCCCAGGGGTCCCAGATTGGAGAGGGTGCAGGCTGGGATGAAGGGACCCCCCCCCCCTTGCACAAATTTTGTGCACCAGGCCTCTAGTAGTATAATAAAAGAGTCCAGATATCTGAATCAGAAAGATATGGTTTCAGATTCTGCCTCTGTTACCAGCCATACTGATTTGGGGAAGTTGCTTACACTCTCTGGCCAGCAGTTTCTCATTCCTAAAGTATGGCAATATAATGATTACATACATAAGAGGGTCTCCTTGGCATCAGTCCTTACCACTTCAAATTCAAATTCCAGTCTATTCCTGGAATAAAGCATAAATCAGATCATGTTTCATCTTTGCTAAAACTCTTCAAACACTGTATCAATAGTAGTAGTTGGAGGTGGTGAGGAACATTGTTGAAAATGCAGGTTTTCTGCCCTAGCCAGTTTGGCTCAGTGGATAGAGCATCAGCCTGCAGACTGACGGGTCCTAGGTTTGATTCTGGCCAAGGGCATATGCCCAGGTTGTGGGCTCAATCCCCAATAGGGGGTGTGCAGGAGGCAGCTGATCAATGATTCTCTCTCTCCCTCTCCCTTCCTCTCTGAAATTAATAAAAATATACTGGAAAAAAAAGAACCAAAGGACTTATATGCATGCATATAAGCATAACCAATGGACACAGCCACCAGGGGGGTGAGGGCATGAGTGGGGGGGGGCAATGGGGGAATAAGGACACATATGTATTACCTTAATCAATAAAGAGAAAAAAAAAGAAAATGCAGGTTTTCTGCTCACGCCTTGGATTTAGTAAACCATAGTCTCCTAGCGTGAGGCCAGTTATCTGTAATTTCATGTGGCTCCCCTGAGAATCACAGAATTATATCCAGTAGCCTAACCTCTCCATGATCCAACCCCAGACCCTTCAGCATTCTCATATGCACCCATGTCACAGGCTCTCTGCAGCTATACCAACTGCTGACAGCTTCCCTAACATGTTATGAGTCTGCCATCGCTCATGTAGCTTCCTTTGCTGAAATGACTTTCAAGTCTCGCGTTTCTACTAGATAATCTCCAACACATTTTGCAACACTCAGATAAACTCTACCACCTCTGTGAAGATTTTTTATGTCACACTGTCAGAAAGAAGTGAATACTCTTTTTTAGGTCTCCCAATATGCTGCACAAATTTAAAAATCAAATTAATGACTCTCTAATATAAATCTTCATTTTCTTGCATGGAAGCCTTTAAATGGCTAGACATGAGTCATCTTATTTGTCTTTGTATCATCAGCACCTGCACATAGCACCTAGCCAACAAAATGTTGATAAAGACACAAAACCCATCTATTGAAATTATGAACTCTGTTACAGAGAAGTCAGCTTTGATGAATGAGGGATGGCAAAAAAATACAAGTTGTAAACGATCTCATTGTCTTTGATAAGGTAAGAAACCGACCAATAAGTCTCTCTCTTTGGACCATTAAACTTGGGCCATTTCATATGAAGCTTTGGAAAAGCTATTTCTATTGAATGCTGCCTTCTATTTTTTAGGACAGTCTGTGGTTTCAGATGTTGGTTTGCAGCTATGGCATTAATACAGCTGCTGACATGTCAGGATGTCCAAGGAGCAAAGCTTTTTAGGGTGAAAAGATTACCAAAGCTTTTCATTCCACTCTAACCTGAAGGTTCAGGGATGATATAAATAGCACGCTGTTTTATCCATCTGTGATTGCCCAGGGAAGTGTGCTGTAGTTTATGGGCAACCTAGTGGCAGGAAATATATTGTTCAATGGTTTTTCTACCTACTGGTTTGATTCATGATTGAAGGTCAGATATATTATGGTTCACCCGCCAATGCTAACTACCTTTCATAAAATTACGGCCCTTCCGAATGGATGAATGCCCCTTAGTACGCACTTTCCATCAGTTTTGTAGGTAGCAGTTACCGATGCCAGTTGGTGCTTGGCAATAGCATTAAACTTCAAGCCATAGATGATGAGGACCCTTGGACCTTCTGATGTGTGTCTCAGGCCTTAAGATCTTTACGGGGAATACAAATGACAATGTTAAATCAGGTCTCTCTTTCTCCTACTCTCCTTAAGGTTTTTTTTTCCCCCCTCTCCAGTGTCATGTTCCATTGCTGTAAAGAAGTTAAGGGTCTGTCAAATAGGTATTTATTATTTGCTGAGTCAGGAACTCACTCTACAGCTGCAAAATTTTATTTCTTTTCCACCTAGGAGCAGTGACTGCGGGCCCTAGTTAGGTAATGAATTCTGCTGAGGGCACATCCACATTATACTTTGAAGTACCCAGTGGGCTATTACTCAGAAAATAAGGTACATAGGTTTGCAGGCAACAACTCTACAGTTCTTGCCCTCCTATAAGGTGTACCCACCTGTTATTTTAAGGAGGTACAGTAGAGTGTTGATAGAACATACTCTAAAGCTAGATAGAACTAGGTTTGATTCAGCCGATACCATTATAAATGACTGGCCATGACTTCCTCTCTGTACTCTCAGATAATGGGGACAAAGTGGCATGTATTTAAAGCATCCAATAGATATTAGTTATTTTTATAGTTTTTTTAGCTAGTTGTTTTATCAGTGTTCTCCTTTTCTGGTGTTCATCAATAATATATTTATCCTCAGTATATGTCCCTGTGTCAGCATTATAACAAGAGTTCTCACAGCTCTCCAAAAATATTCATATTGGATATTAGCAAAATATTTACTATATTTTGGCATAAATTAGTATTTTTCCCCCAGAAATACAAATTTTCCAGAAATGACTTCTCTCAACATGTTATCTGAAAAAGTATGTCACCTTAATACTTTTCTCTAAGAAGACTTTTTACTGAGCCTAAGACACAGCAGGATAGAGGAGTGATTGATAGCATGTGTTTAGGCTACAGCAGGACATGCATTAAGGCTATGCTTTGGCTCCTTTAATTACATGCAGAGTAAATTTGGAAAGTTAACCTCTCTTAACCTCAGTTTTCTTTTTTGTAAAATATGAATAAAAATATAAATATAAATAACAAAATCTATAAGAATTTTATGGAGTGAATTAAGAAAACAGACACAGGTAGACCACTTAGAACAGTGTCTGGCCCATATTTTTCACTTAGTGATGCAAGCTCCAATACCAATAGCAGACCCAACCTGAAAATCTCCAAAATATAGTACCCAGAGAGTAGACAACATAGGAACAAAAACATTCTCATCAACAAGTAGGGATCTATAGGAAGTAGTGACTATTATTTTCTAGTGGAATTTCAAAGAACTTCCCTTCACCACCCAGTGTGATGGGGACGTGCCATTTTGGAAGATATCCAGCAACTGGCACGCATAGCATAACATACTGAAGGCCCAGTGCACAAAATTTGTGCACTTTGGGGGGGGCTCAGCCCAGCCTGCACCCTCTTGGAGTCAGACACCCTTAGCGCTGCCACGGAAGCGGGAGAGGCTCCTGCCACTGCCGCTGCACTCACCAGCTGTGAGCCCTGCTCAGGGCTTCTGGCTGAGTGGCACTCCCCCGGTGGGAGCACACTGACCACCAGGGGACAGCTCCTGCATTGAGTGTCTTCCCCTGGTGGTCAGTGTGTGTCATAGTGACTGGTCCTTCTGCTGTTCAGTTGATTTGCATATTAGCCTTTTATTATATAGGATGACCTCTTTGAAACAGTTTTCATTCATAGACTCCATAATAGTGACACCCAGGGGGAACATGAGGCAGCACAGCCCAGCACAGCAGTCATCTGATCTCCATTGTCATTGCTGACTGGGAAAGGAATACAAACTGAACCTTGGTGATAGCCAAGGTATATGTTAAAAAAGCTTGCCTAGTTGGTGCTCTTTGACATAACCAAGTAGTAACATTGAGAGTCAGCAGTCCAGATTTTTAATCTAGTGAGACTAATGATTGAGTCTCCAGTCCACAGATGATCTTTTCTTTGGAGCAGCATAGAAGAACACAAGGCTCAAAGTCTCAAAAATTGCTGTTGCATTAATAGATGGATGAATTAACAACATTTGGAGATAGTTAACAAAAGCTGCTTTTATCATGTGCTTCGCATAAGATAGGCACTCAAGGAATAGTTATTTAATTCATTAGGATCTAGTTAGGGGGTATGTGACTCATGAGCCCCTGTGACTCAGGCATAATTGTAATTCTTATTCAACATCTCAAAGCATTTCAAATAACTTCCACTTTTCCTAATGAATGATTTTGAGATTTTTCCAAATATTTACTAACCAAAACTAGTCAGCATATTTTCTACAATTTGGCCAGAATTATAATGTGTAGAGGAAAAGGCAGGCTAAATTTAATTTTTTAAATGGAGTCTGAGAGGTTCCCTGTGGAGGATTGGATTGCCCCAAGGGTTCTTACCTCTTAGTGATTAGGTAAAAAAGAAAATTTTGAAGTTGAAAATAAAGACTTTTTGTGTATGTGGTTTTTACTCTAGCCACTAGCCACAGCAATATATCTAATTCTCTCCTGCTTGTAGGCCCCTCAGAAAAGCTTTCTTCTCTAAAATAGTCCAACAGTATATTGGCTCTTATTCTTCCCATTTTTAGCTTTCAATTTTTTGAAAATGAAGCTTCATAGCATAGACCTTAGCCATCTTTAAGACATGGTATTCTTTCAGCTATTAGAAATGGTCATGAACCTTTCCAGTTATCTTCAAGCATATCGATGGGAACATGGACTATTACATTTTAAAGTTCACATCCTTCCAAAGTGTCATCCATCTGTCTCATCAACACTTTGAAGGTGATTAAAAAAACACAACATAGATCTGCAGTATAGACCATCTCATGGGAACTAACTCCCAAAGAAGCATTTTTTAAAAATTCCAATCACAGTTATCATAAAGCTATCTGGGTCTGTCTTCCATACAACAGAATTAAATATATATATATATATATATATATATATATATATATATATATATATATATATATATATATATATATATATTATTGATTTTTTTTACAGAGAGGAAGGGAGAGGGATAGAGAGTTAGAAACATCAATGAGAGAGAAACATCGATAAGCTGCCTCTTGCACACCCCCTACTGGGGATGTGCCCACAACCAAGGTACATGCCCTTGACTGGAATCAAACCTGGGACCCTTCAGTCCACAGGCTGACTCTCTATCCACTGAGCCAAACCAGTTAGGGCCAGAATTAATATTTTTAAGAGAATATTCTATTATTCAAAAAAGACTGTTCAAACTATTCTGTCAATGCATCTTTATATTTATTATTGCTTGAATTAGGTTTTTCTACCCTTGTTAAGAAAGTCCTATATTTACTTCTTGGATACTAAGAATTGATTCATGCTGCATCATAAAGGCTCTGTGCATTTGAAGAGTTAGCTAGAACACTGGGGATGCTGTGGCTCTTTCATCACTGTGGAGTTTAGAACTGCACTGTCCAATATGGTAGCCATTAGCCAAAGGTGGCTATTTAAATTTAAACTTCATTTAGATAAAATTAATAAAATAAAAAATTCAGATTTTCAAGTACAGCAGTACTGTTTCAAGTGCTCTATCATTGCATGTGGATAGTGTATTGGACAGCACATGTACAGAAAATTCCCATCATTGCTAAATGTTCTTCTGGACAGCACTCTTCTAGGGCAATTGATAAAGTTATCCCAATTACAAAACATTTAATTGAAGTCTTCAGGGTAAGCCAGAGGAAGTGTGTTTATCACACATGATATGGGGTCCCCCATAATCAATTACTTGATTTGAGTTTCAGGATTCTGAAATTTCATGTCACTATTTTTTTTTTTACCCCCAGCTCTACACCCATTTCCTCAATTAACTCTTTGTTTCTCAAATATTTCTTTGAGAATGGCGGCACACTGTCTGGCAAAGGGTAAGGAGAGAAAGGAAAAAGGATTAGAGGCCACGCTGATGTCTAAGCAATAAAAGCCCAACGTTCTGGGTTTAGAGGTTCTCACATTGTAAGAAGTTCTAAAGTTTCACTTTAGAAAAAAAGAAGGAGCCTTTAAAGGGTTGATTTCTGCTTTTTCTGGCAAACCTTAACTTCCTGGTTCAAAGAAAAGATGTGTATAAATAAGGCCCACAAGGTTTCTTTTGACATCAAATCGCTCTTACGGCACAACATTTTGATGAGTTAAGTATAAATGAACCAGAAACACATGGATTAAATTTCCCCCATGATAGTAAGAGGTTAGAAAAATTGAGGGGGAAAGGTGCCTGGGAAAATGTATTTGGGGACTTGCTGGGCCCTCGGTGCTTAAAACTCAGAGTGTACAATTTTGCTGGAAGCTAAATGTAAAGTGGAATCAGTCACCACAGTCCTGTTTCTAATGCAAAGTTTCCGGGGGCCGTTGGAAATTATATTTGGGTTTCCTGTTAGTGAATAGGACTAGAGTCTAGGTTGAGAGAGAGCGCCTGGCCATACCTGGCAAAATGGTGAGAAGAAGGGAGTATACTAGTGTGGGGGTGGTGAAAAGTGGTAAAGGTAAGAGTGAACAGAGTCAGCTCACCCATCCTTGTACCAGTGAACAGAGTTAGTTCACTCATGGCCCTGGTGGGGTGGTCTTGGCCCATCAATGCCTCTTAGAAGAAGCAACATAGTTGCAAGGTAGACTTCTTTGTATTTGAATCCAAGATACTGGCCTTCCTATTTGGGAGCCACTAAAAGGCTTGAAGTAGTGAAAGACATGATCAGGTCATTATGGAGGGTGGATACAGAGGAGGAAAAATGTGGGTGAAGGAGAACAAGTCAGGAAAAGTAAGCAAGAAATGATGAGGTCCGTAATTCAGGGGTAAATGTAAATATTTAGGGGAAAATGGTAGGGTTTGGTGATTCACTTGATATGGAAGATGAAATGAGGTAATGAGGTAGGAATCAAGTAATTTATTTAAAAATCACATAACTTGTTTCACACCCAGTGTTTTTAACCCCAACATTTCTGATGTAAGTAAACCAGGCTATTCATGATTTCAATAATTGATAAGTACTTATTGAGTACATACTATGTGGTAAATACTTGTAATAGGTATTGGAGATAATGGTGCTGAGTTTGGGAATAATTATTGCTGTAGCAGGGAAATTAGCTCACTAGTATCTTATGCTATTGCCCTACAAAATCTTTCCTGGAGACAGACCAAATAATCTGAGAAACCTAAACTACTCATACTCCAGCTGGACTCTTTCAGAACCTTTGCTGTTATACTTTGGCTTCAGGTTTTGAGATAAGTCCGAGTTGAGACCTGTCTGCTTTCTCTCAATCAGTTGGTCTCTATGTAACAAGCCCTTGGCCAGAGTCTCTTGGCAGGAAGCAATATACAGCATTAGAGGAAACTGCCACTGTCTATATTTATAGGCCCTCAGAAATTACTACCTGCTTGCAAGGTCTTAGACTAAACACACTAACTCAGGCCATTGCCCCAAAACAACAACTTACTCCTTCAAGAGAGCAATGCATCCTCGTGAACTGTTAACAGAATTACTAGCCCTTCTGCTCATGGCTGACAATGTCATGGCCATGAAAAAAAAATCTTCTCTGTTTTTCTTTCAATTCAAGATCAAATGGTTTGATGGGTTCCCAGATGATGAATTCTTGTTTAAGGTAAGGACTAGTAGGACAAAAGGAGAAATGTTAGGATTACCTCCCAGAATGCATTTTACTAACCCATGCACACACACAGTGAAAATGTGATAGAACACATTTAAATTATTCACCTCTGAAATCCATGTTCTTTCCATACCATCATTTGTGGAGTTGAAAGTACTTGAAGGTAACCTAATTAATTAAGTTAATCATCTCTCCTGCAAATATTTTCTATCAACAGGTGCCACAGAGAGAGGAGGTAGGGAGAGGGCAGTCAATAGACCAGGGAGCAAAGAACCCCAAATTTGGAACCATCCCTAAAAGATACAGACCCGTCTGTTTCACCATTATATTTCTAATGCAGGTTAAGCTTAGAAAAATAATATGGCCTCCAAATATACAGGCAGTCCTCGGGTTACATCAGACTCGACGTACGTTGTTTCGTGGTTACATGACCATCTCCCATTTATTTATAATAAAAAAAAAAGTTCCGTCATTTCGACGTATGTACATATGTGCTTTATATTTTTTATTATTTATTTACTATAAGTAAAGGTCAGGAGTCGTTATCTTTCTTTTAAATTTGTTTTACTGTTTCACGTCATTACTGCTGTGTATGTGCTCCATGTGAGTGACGTAGGTGCTTATGTAGCTGGGTTCCAACTTACGGTGAAAATCACGTTATGTTGCCGTAGGAACAGATCTCTGAGGTAACCCGAGGACCTACTGTATAATATTTTGGCTATGAAATTCATGATGATGTGGGAATATAATGTGCATTTTTGACTGGAACTTGCCATGTTTGCTGTGAAAGATTATTGTCAACTACCAATCATTGAGTTCAATGATGCTGAGTTCATGTTACCTATGTACCAATTTGAGGAGAATAAACTACTTTCTTTATAAAATAGAAGAATGCTAGTGAACATTAAATATTTATTTACTTTAATGAAGATTTGATAGTTTGATATTTTTCCTGTTTCCATACTTCCAAGGGCATCCATTATTTTCGGAAAACATGTTTAAGCCCTATAGAGTAGCATTGCTTCTCACAGATGGCTCATAAACAACAGAGAAAGCAGATCTTAGTGGTGAAGAGTAACCTCTGGAAATAGCCTGAGTTTGTTTCAGGGCTCAGTCAGTTTCCTGCTGTGTGAACTTGGCCAAGTCACATGATCTCTTTGTATCTCGGTTTTCTTATCTGTATAATGAAGAAAGTAATAGTACCACTGTTTAGGTTGTTTGTGGATTAAATTACTTTTTATATTTAAGGTCTTAGAATAGTGCTTGAGTTAATAAATAAATGTCAGCTAGCACCCTTTTTTCTCATGTAGTAATTCCAAGATGCCTCACCATGTACTCTGTGTCTAGGTCAAAGCTACTTTAAATTAATGCTAGTCATTTCTAGAAATTTCTGACCCATGTGAATTATTTTTAAGTCAGGAATATTATAGAATTATTTTAAAGAAAAGTCTTTCCAGATCTTAGCTATGGTGAATTGTGCTGCTATGAACATAGGGGTGTATATATCCTTTCTGATTGGTGTTTCTGGTTTCTTGGGATATATTCCTAGAAGTGGGATCACAGGGTCAAATGAGAGTTCCATTTTCAGTTTTTTGAGGAAACTCCATGCTGTCTTCCATAGTGGCTGCACCAGTCTGCATTCCCACCAGATGGAATACTATGCTGCTCTAAAAAGGAAGGAACTCTTACCATTTGCAACGTCATGGATGGAACTGGAGAGCATTATGCTAAGTGAAATAAGCCAGTCAATGAAGGAAAAATACCACATGATCTCACTCATTCATGGATAATAGAGACCATTATAAACTTTTGAACAATAATAGATACAGAGGCAGAGCTGCCTCAAACAGATTGTCAAACTGCAGCGGGAAGGCCGGGGAGGGTTGGGGGGCAGGAGGTAGGAGGGTAAGAGATCAACGAAAGGACTTGTATGCATGCATATAAGCATAACCAATGGACATAAGACGCTGGGGGGATAGGGGAGGCTAGGGGACTGTCTAGGGCGGGGGGGGGGGAAATGGACACATATGTAATACCCTTTGTAATACTTTAAGCAATAAAAAAAAGAAAAATCTTTAAATCTTCATCTATAATAAAAGTTCCTTGTATTTTTTGAACTTTGTACTTTTTTACATTTTTAACTTTTTTGAGTATCATAAATCCCTCTAAGACCACTCCTTATTCCACTACTATTATTTCCTCTGTCACAACCACTGCCTCTGGCTACCATTTCTTGGGAACTTACTATATTGCAGGCATTGTGCCAGTGCTTCATATGCATTATCTAGTTTAAATTTTATAAAAACCTTAAAAAGGTAAGCATGAATCATTCATTTACTTCGTATTAATTTAGGGCTTTCTTTGTACATGTTAATGTTCGAGGCACCAAAAACAGAGTGGTGAGCAAAGCAAAGTTCTTGCCTTCATGGAGCCCTCATTCTGGTAACTTCTGTTGCTTCCATTTTAAGAAAGTATCTGAGGCGTGTGCAGCTGAGACAGTCGTAGAAGTAGCAACTAGACCCAAGGCAACTGGACTCTAAATCCCATGCAAAGTCACTTTTTCAAGGTGCCACTGTGACATCTCTGTTTTCCTCTAGTTTCTGTTTTCTCTCTTTCCCTTCTGAGTATTCTCCATTGATTCCGTCTTACCTCCAAGGATTGAGTATGTGAGTTAGTCTAAAGAAAGCAAATCACTCCTTTAACTCTTCAAAGTGTGGGGACTGGGTCATGACTGGGGATGTCAAATCACAGTGAAGTCTGGTGTTTTTCTTTGGAATGCAGGGACAAAAGAACTCTGTCTGTGGATGGCATAATGTGTGTACTTGAAGCCTAAAACTGTTACAGCCATGGTTGCCTCCATGAGGGAACCCAGTGTGAGAATAAAGTCAACCCATAGAGGAAGGCAAAGCAAAGAGAATTTTAGAGAAAAGATCAGATTCCCAATGACATCATGAACCTGTGGTTCAAACTATGCCTGAAGCGGCCATATTTCTGAACTTGTAGAAGATTCACAAGGCAATACATTCTCTTTGTTTTTAACCGGTTTATTTTGGTCCATAGTGTTTTTACTGTTGTTTTATTTTGTTTCCTAACGAAAAGCATCTGAAACAATAGACAATGCAAAAGTCAGTGCCAATTCATCTTCTTGACCGTATTCATTTGTCCATCATCTAGCATATCTTTATTTATTCTTCTTTCACTGTTCTTTCTTATCTCCTATTTCCTACTTCCCTGTCTTTTCCCTCTCCTAAAATTCATATGGCCCCTATCAACACTATTGGTAGGAACATTAACAGATATACTAATGAGCTCCTGAAATTTTTATTTCATAGAAAAATATGTTAGGGCTGGAAGAGAGTTTGAGAGATAATTTGTTCCAGCCCCTTCCTTCAGGCAGATAAGCTATTACTATTCTAAGGAGACAAATGAAGTCCAAAAAAGCTAAATGACTTGTTCAAGCTAGTTAATGTCAGACTGGGGAATGAACCCCAAATGAAAGGGTCAGAGAATTCCAGCACTCAGAAGCTATAAGGATTTCAGAGATTGTCTGGATCCAACCCACTGCTTTATTCTTGAAGAAACAGTGACATGCCCACAATCATGTTCCCAGACTATGGCAGACCTACTACAAATACATAAACTTTACATAAACTTTCTGGATCCCTCTCTAGTGCCATTTCCATGGGGTAGAACTGCTTCTGACTTTTCAATTTTTTAAAGTGTTAGCTACTTTTTGACATTAACATAC
This sequence comes from Myotis daubentonii, assembly GCF_963259705.1. Taxonomy (NCBI): domain Eukaryota; kingdom Metazoa; phylum Chordata; class Mammalia; order Chiroptera; family Vespertilionidae; genus Myotis; species Myotis daubentonii. Next base: position 177,305,099 of record NC_081842.1, read on the forward strand.
CTATACTTGAAGAGGTTCCATACTCTGACTGACTTGTTGAATCCTCTACACTGCCTTGATATCTGTAGGAGTCGTATCCATTCATAACACAGGACCCTCGGGCTCAGAAACAAAGTTACCTAGAAATCCATAAACACTTTCTTCCTCTTTGTTGAAATCAGGTGCTTTACACAAAAAGTACTTCTAATATGTAATAGAATATTTTTCTTTCCAGAGTTAACTCTCTAGCATTCATGTTGGGAAAGGGGTTGGACACTGAAAGCTTGCTTGCTGACCACTGCACTTAGAAGGAACAGTCTAAATGTTTGTTACTAAAATACCTCGTCACCAACAACTACTTAGAAATGTCTGTCATTATAAGCTGTTGAAACCCTGTCTCAGTTCCTTTTAGCTTTAGTGTCCAGAAACAACCTCATCCATGTTTCTCCAAACAAGTATTTTTTCAACCCAGTGGACTAGGGCTGGTGTCACCAACTTGCTCAAGGTCCCTTCATAATGTTTACATTTCTTTGGGTTCAAATTTAACTGCTCTTCTCTCCACTCTTTTCATCTAAGATGAACAGAGTAAGTTCCAAATATCTTTAAGTAGCCAATAAGGATCTTTATTAGTTGGGTCCTGCTTATCTCTTTTTTTCTATTTTTTATTACTCTAGCCACATAAAAATTGCTGAGTTCTTTCTTATTCCTTATTCTACATTTTCAATAACCATTTTCTTTAATAAATGATTAATACTAAAATCATTCCACAACTTCCACAACTGAAGTTATTCTTTCTAATCTAATACTTTCTTGTTTTTCTAAAACTACCATATAGATTATTTTTAATCTATTGAACATACTATTGTTTGGAATATGATTTTGAATTAGAAACAAAAACCCATAGTTTATAGCTAAAACCCAACTCTTTTCCATCTCTAGTAAAGGTCACAATCTTAAAAATAACTTTCTTGACCCTAAGGTAGACATCTTAATATTTAGAGATCTGCTAAAATTAAAAACAGGTGTGCAGATCATAGGTTAGAGACAGATGTCAATGAGTAATATTTTTTGTGTGGTACTTGATTTTCTTGTCTATTGATTACTGTTGGTGTCCAACTTTTCTGCTAAAATCAGTGTTTTTATTTCACCTAAACTCTAAAACTGAAAAATCTCTTCTTGAGGTCAATTGTTAGTTTTAAAACAAGAAGCCATTTGATATGGAGTCATGGATTAGAAGCAGCCTTGTCATCTTTGAAATTCTCATTCATGCAGAAACAACTTTAGCAGTATGAGAGAGAAATAGACACCCAGACTCCTTAAAGGCTCTTGTGTGGGAGAACTTACTAACTGAAGCATCTAGATCATTCTTTTTTTGGGGGGGAGGGAGACAGATTGTGGTAGGTCATATGGTTGGAATGTCACAATACTTATATTTAAGCAAAATACATGTTCATGTGCCTCAGCACATCAATCTATTTCTTCACTTTTTTGCACCTATAGAAGTCTGAGGCCCCTTTTCGGTATTTATTCTTCACATATTTGAAGTTAGCTGTCATGGCTCCTAAGCTTTTTATTTCCTTAAGCTTATCATGTTAAGAGGCTTCAGATGTCCTTTATATTAGATGGATCACAGTTTTTGCTGTTCTCCTTTGGGCACAGTCATTTTTCACTGTCACTCCTTAGGGCATAGTGCTGTGTGTGTGAATCTTCTTTGACTGGAATTTCACAATATGCAGCATGATGTGTGGCTCCCCATCATGCTTGGAGTAAATGTGCCTCAGATACATTTTTCTGTGGCCAACTGGGAAACAGACTCACTCATTTGTTTCATAAGTTGGTGTGGCTGTAAATGCATTTTGTGTGTAAGTATACAAATGGAATATGGATAATAGGGACATAAATCACATGCCTAAGCCTCATAACGATGGGCCATCTTTAAGACATAACAACTTCAGTAGTCAGATGACTTTAGTAACTCAACAGCCCCGTCAGTAGTTTTCCCTTGAAAAGCAGGCATCAATTCAGCCTTACTTGGAGGCTCTCTGCCACTAATATGCCTCAGTTTTTCTCCTATTTCTGTTTTTCCTCTTCTACCAGAACCAAATGAACAACTGTCCAGAGTCCCAAAGAAATCTATTTGGTTTATGAAATTATCATTCTCTATCAGTTTTAGAGGTTTTGTACCAAGGTGTGTGTATAGTATAGGCTATGGTGCATCTTATTGATTGCCTTTCTTTGGGTTGGATGGCCACCCATAGGCCTATCAGGTACGATCAGGAGAGAGTGGAGACATGGGATATAAAAGGTGGCTTTTCTTCAGTAAGGAAGTGCTTATGGTTTCTAGCTTAACAAAGGTCCTGGACATTGTGATATCAACTTTTATGAATTTATTTGGGGGATTAAAGGAAACTGAGTAGGAGAAGAGAACCCAGCTGTACACTTGACTGTAAGTAGGAATAAGACAACTTTCTTAGGTCTTGTCATTTGGGAAACTTCTATCTTACCTAATAATAGACCAACATGTAAATTGACCATACCTTCACTACACTAACCAGCCAATCAGGAGAGTATGCAAATTAACCTAACAAATTTGGTGGTTAATTTGCATATGTAGAATCCAAGTGGAGGAGCAAAGCCTGACGTCCCTGGGGCCAGCGGAGCAGAGAAAGCCTCACAGCAGCGAGGCCGGCAAAGCAGCGAAAGCCTCACAGCCATGAGGCCCCTGGAGCAGCGAAAGCCTCATGGCCGCGGGGCCAACTCTGGCTGGAGCCCGGCCAGAGCGAAGGCCTGGTTGCCAGGTGCCGGAGGAAAACTGGTGCCAGCAACCAGGGGAAAGGAAGGCCTATTGCACGAATCTCTTCATGCAACAGGCCTCTAGTCTGTAAATAATGAGCTATTGATTAACAAAGCACCAAATAATAGAAGAGCAGGTGGTGCCATTGCCTGGTACATGAGAAGTTATATAAAGTTAGGGACAATAAAATACATTTCTTTAAAAACTAAGTTCAATACTGAGTACTTAGTAGGTCAGTAAAAATCCCTTAATTAAATAACCGAAGGGGATCTAGGATTATTTTAAATAGAGATCTCTGAAATAAGGAAACTATTTTCCTCAAAGTATAGACGTTGGCCAACTAGGATGCAGGAGGTAAGACTCTCTGGCACCTGATCACTTAGTCAATATAGCATCGTTTTGACTCAATCATTATTTTCTCTTTTTTTAAAAAGGGGAAAATGAGATAATTCCATTAGCTCTAGGCTGATTCTTGTGGTTATTATTTCATCTTAAAGATTAAGCTTACTCCATATTTCTGATCATCAAAAGTAGAACTTGAGACAATATACAGAGGTTAAAATAAGCCTGCTTTCTCCTTTAGTTTAAAAAACTTTCTAATGGTTGAGGAATTTAAAAGTAGTGGCTTCATCTTTTGAGGACTCTTGGGGACATTCACCTTGCTTGTATATTCTACCATCAAATCTCTTTTTTTAAGAGTTGATTTGAGAAAGAGAGAAATATTGATTTGTTATTCCACTTATTTATACATTCATTGGTTCATTTTTGTGTGTGCCCTGACCAAGGATCTAACCCACAACCATGCTCTAGCCAACTAACCTATCCAGCCAGGGCCATCAAATGTGTTTTAATTTTTTTTTTGAGATTCAGTGATTTATTTTCTTCTGTCTATATTCATATGACTTTTGTCTACATAAGTGATGGCAAATTCCTGACCCAAATACTATTGGTCCCTTTCCTATGTCCATGGCAGACATCACTAGTGAATTGCAGCCACTGCCAGTACAGTGGAGTTAGCCATGCAGATGATACTTCTTTGATGATGACCTCAAACTTAGCTCGTATCTGATTTGTAGGTCATTGTCCTAATGTCAGGATTTAGCAACGTGCTCAGGTATTATTTGTCAGGTTGCTGAGGCTTCAAATACCGCTCTTTCCAGCTTTTCCTAGGTACAACTAAAATTAACATTTACCGCCGAAACCGGTTTGGCTCAGTGGATAGAGCGTCGGCCTGCGGACTGAAAGGTCCCAGGTTCGATTCCGGTCAAGGGCATGTACCTGGGTTGCGGGCACTTCCCCAGTGGGGGATGTGCAGGAGGCAGCTGATCGATGTTCCTCTCTCATCGATGTTTCTAACTGTCTATCTCTCTCCCTTCCTCTCTGTAAAAAATCAATAAAATATATTTTAAAAAAATAACATTTACCATGAAATCACCAGTCTTGGTCAGTTTCTAATGCAGTTAGAAACTGCATTTCAGCCTGTTGCTCCTTAACTATATGGAGAATATATATATATATATGTATATATATATATATATATATATATATATATATATATATATATATACACACACACATATATATCTCTTAAAAGCATAATATGCTAATTAGATCAGATGTCAGATGACCTTCTGGATGAAGCTAGGGCTTCAAGGGAAGCCCGGGTCCCGGGTCCTGGGTGCCAGAGGGAAGCCAGGCTATCCTTGCACAAATTTCATGCATTGGGCATCTAGTGCATAAATTCGTGCACCTTCAAAGGAACTGTGAGCCATGAGGCTGCTGTAGGCATAGGGGTGGGTCTGGGCCCATCCTCCACACCCTCCTCCCTATCCGGCCTCTCCCGCCGTGGCCCCCAGTCTGCTGGCAGCCCTGCTCCCACCTCCGCCACTCCCATGTGCTGATGGCACCAGCCCCGCTTGTATCCACTGACGGTGTGGAGCAATGGGGCCTGTGCTGGCAGCAGGTGCGAGCACCTGGTAGGACTGTGGCACTCAGGAGCAAGAATTTTCAGTAACCACCAGAGGCTTGCCTCATGACAGCAACCAGGGCCCCTACTCACCAGCTCCACCATCCCACCGTATCTGACGCTCACCATGTTCCGCATGTGCCCCCTGGTGGTCAGCACATGTCATAGGCACCGGTTGTTCAGTTGTTCCACCGTTTGGTCTATTCTTTGATGATTAATATATAGCTTTAATATATTTAATATATTCTTTGAAGATTAATATAGAGCTTTTCTGAGGTAAATTAAAATTCACGTATAAACCTCTGCAACTCAAGACTTATTGCCCTGATTGCATAGTATTTTTCATGAGCAGAAATATAATTCAGTATAATAAAAAATCTCATTTAGTCTAAGTACAAAAGGAATATTTCTGTTCAGAAGTGAATCAAGTGGAAAAATCAATTGACCAACCAGGAAATGCATTTAACTGATCATCAGTAAAAAAAAAAACAAAAACAAAAACAAAAAAAAACAAAAAAAAAAAACAAAAAAAACCACAAAAGAGATCTACCTGTTTAAAAGGTACCTACTTATTAGACAAAGAATATCAGTGATTCCTCACCTGATCTTCTCTGCTGGTCTCACATGCATGAATTCATTAAATCTTAAAATGAATACTAAATTATATACTATATATTGACCCATTTTACAAGTGAGAGAACAGAGCCTTAGCAAGGTTAATATGTCTTGCTACTGGCACAGAACTAATAATTCAAAGGCTTTGTTAAAAATTAGAGTCAGAAGAAATAGAAATTAATCAGCCAACAAGTTGTTAAATATAGTCTTTTATCAGGATAATATCTATCATGATCATGTCTCAGACACATAAATAAAAAAATATCCTTGGATATAGCAGAATAAATACATTATTGCAACCCACTTTAACAAAACATTCTAGACATTGAGACTTCCTAAGTTGGTTGTTACATCTGTAAAAATCAAATGAGATTTAATGTTAAAACACTTTGTAACATGTTGAGCACTAATACAAATTTAGTAATAATTTGTATTAGTAATAATACAAATTAGTAAATAATTATTTGTAATTATTTGCTGTATATGTAAGCCATAGTTGAGTTGACTTGATGAGATCTTGACATTTCCTTTTTTGAAAGATTATATTTAGAAAAAAGATTTAAGCATTTGGAAAAGAACAGAAATTGTGTAGTTGATATAAGGTTGTCTATTAAGTAATTGACTCTGATAGGAATTTATGAACAGGTTGGTAAGGAGTAGAGAGTTTTACCAAAATTACCTAATGAATTATGATTTTAAGCCTGTTCTGTCAAATAAAAATAGTTTAAATTACATATATATGTACATGTATATGTCATTTTTTCTATTATATATCAATCTATCTGTCATCTAGTGATATTTTCATATTCAGGTATCCATTTAATAATATTGTTAATAACAGAGATAGAGAAGCTTTATACTTATACTATTAATACTTATCCAACAGAATTTTATAAATTATAGTATTAAATGCAATTTTTTGTAGTAACAGGTTTAGCTTTGAATCCAAGTAATGTAATGAGGCATAAGCATGGGTTCTAAAGAGACAGTCAAAGCCAGGTTGAGACAAGTGTCTGATACAGTGGGGCCTTGACTTACGAGTGTCCAGACGAACGAGCTTTTTGAGATACCAGCTGTCTCTCGGCTGATTTTTTGCATTGAGTTGACAGAGTAAGTTGAGTTAATGTGCTCCTTAACGAGCTCCTTAACGAGCTCAGTCTCAGATCGAATTAAACTCGTAAGTAAAGCCCCACTGTACTATAATCCTGAATCAGATTTGCAACTGTTGAGACAAGCTCCTCCCTACCCCCCCCCCAGTTTTACTGAGATATAATCCACATGTAACACTGAATAAATTAAGGTACACAACACTAGTTTTGCTAAAATATGTTCTCTATTTGAAGTTTCCTCTCCATTAATTTTTTTATATGTAACATTAATACATTGTATACAGACACTGCATGCTATATTGCACACTCTGAATGAACAAAGACTATACTTTGTTGAATTTTTTCCTTGTTAATTCATTTAATAAAGCTTTTCTTACCACCTCTGTGCCCAGGTAAAGTTACAGACTTCAAATGATTTGCAATCTAGCAGGGGAGGCTTAAAAATAAACAGACTCAATACATAGTATCCAGGCTCATTTAGATCAGAGCTGAGAAGGCACGCAGAAGAAAGAGCTGACTTGGTCTGAAGATAAATTGTGCTCAAGAAATGGTTTTCTAGGCAAATAGACCAGTCTTCATAACCACTGGGGAATAACAGGACTAGCAGGATTTCAGTAGTGCTCACAGGATGCATATAAGAAAATATAGACAGAAATCAGACTGGAGAGTCAGCAGATCGATCCTAAATAGACATAGATGCCATATTAAGAATCTGTACTTCATTCTAGATGAGGTAGGACTCTTGAAAATATACGTAGGAAAGGGACAGAATGAGACAACTTTTCAAATGATCTCTCATGCACCTAAGTGGAGGGAGTTGTGGAAGAGGTCTGAAAAGAAGCAAGGAGACTATTTATGAGTCTCTGGAAACACTCCAGGAAAGATACAGAAACTAAAGATTTCAGGTTTGTGTAGGGATTAAAATAAGAATATAAAAATACTTGGGATAAGAACTGATATACCTTGAATGTGGTCGTGGGAGGTTGAAAGGGGAAGAATAGTTCCATTTTTTATTCCCTCAAGGTCTATCATTATGTCTGACACTTAGAAATGAAGGAGTAGAAAAGTAAACAAAGCCTAAATATCATCAATACCATTCACTGAATACTTATTAGGCACCATACTCATACTAAGTTACTTGGATATATTGACACATTGAGTACTCACAATAACCCTGTGTGATGGGGTTCTATTATATTTCGTTTTTTAGATGAGGAAACTAAAGTCACTAAGTAGTAGAGGTGTAATAACTTGGGTTTCAGAAGTATAACTAGAAAATTCTATCTCTAAGAGTATTTCAGAAGGTAGGTGATCTTATTTGAATTTTCAACAATGCTAAGAATAAAAAACAAACAAAAAAACTAATCTTAATTTTCCAAAAAGACTACATTCTATATTTTTAGAGAAATAGTCAAGTTGGAATATCAGGAAAAAGAGATGGAACTGCACTTCAGTATGAGCCTAGATACTTAGGAATATATAACCTGAGTGAAAGAGAGCAGTGTTTTTTTCATCTATGAAAATCGATTCACAGAAACAAAAAGCAGGAGAAAGATAACATGGTGCTTTGTATTCAGTTTCTTTACTGTCACTAAAAATAACGCAAGTGATGGTGCTTTTTTCTTCTCTCTATAATGAATGACCTAACTACATTTGGTAATTGCATATGGCTGAGAATAATTTAATTGAAAATGGACTTTGGCTTAGCTTTTTGCAAATGCAGGCATCTTGTGTTTCTCATTGGTTTCTTATGTCTTACCAGACCTTGACACCATAATGAGAAGAAATCCCTCAACACTGAAGAGTCCCCTCCTTGGAAAGCCATGGGGTCACAACTGTTGCCATAAATGTCAACAAGCCATGAGCAATTTGAACTTTTTCATTTCCCTATTACTGAAAAACAATTCATCGCCATCATGGAAGAAAGACAGTCTCTTCTATAAATGGTGTTGGAATCCTTGGACAGATACATGCAAAAAAGAAAGAAAAACACAAACTAGACCACCAACTTACACCATACACAATAATAAATGCAAAATGGATAAAAGATTCAAATATAAGTGGTGAAACCATAAAAATCCCAGGAGAATACATAGGCAGTAAAATCTCAGATATCTTGAGTAGCAATATTTTTCCGATATATCGCTTAGGGCATCAGAAACAAAGGAAAAAATAAACAAATGGGACCACAGCAAGTGAAACCAGCATCAAAATGGAACCAACTATATGGACATATTATCTGATAATATGGGGTTAATTTCCAAAATATATACAGAACTTATACAACTCATCACCAGGGAGACAAACAGTCCAATTTAAAAATGGGCAAAGAACCTGAATAGACAAATGAAAATATGCTAAATCTCACTAATCATCAGAGAGTTGCAAATTAAAACCACAATGAGATATCACCTTGCACCTGCCAGAATGGCGAACATTAACAAACAAGTACTGGAGAAGGTGGAAAAAAGGGGATCCTTGTGCACCATTGGTGGGAATGTAGCCACTGGGAAAAACAGTATGGAACTGCCTTTTGACCTAGAGATCCCCCTTCTGCAAATATATCCTAAGAATCTCAAACCCTCAATCAAAAATATATGCACCCTTATCTTCATAGCAGCACAATTTACAATAGCCAAGATCTGGAAACATCCCAAGTAAGCATCAGTAGATTAGTGGATAAAAAAGCTGTGGTATAAATTTATACAATGGAATACTATGTGGCTATAAAAAAAAAGGAACTCTTACCTCTTGCTGGCAGCATGGATGGGCCTGGAGATTATTATGCTTGGCAAAATAAACCAGACAGGGAAAAACAAATACCATATAATCTGATTTATATGTGGAATCTAATGAACAAAATAGAACCAGAGGCATGGATACATAGAACAAATGACAACTGCCAGGGAGGAACTGAATAAAAGAAGGTGAAGAGATTAGCCAAAGAACATATATACATAAGCTATGGACACAGACAACAATGTTGTGATTGCCAGAATGGAGGAAATGGGGACATCTGTAACAGTATCAATAATAAATAAACAACAGTATGGAGATTCCTCAAAAAACTAAAAATAGATCTAG